>NC_071508.1:71336673-72586673 GCF_027887155.1 Malaclemys terrapin pileata
GGGGGTGGGGGAAGAGAAGGAAATAAAGAGCAATTTATTTTAGACGATGTGGGGGGAAAAGCGGTAATTTACTTGTGTGAGCAGGATATTAAGGTACAGCACGAATCAGCAAAAGCTGCTACATTGTTTTCCTTTTGAACAAAATCTTTTTGACGGAGGCTGCACAGCATATTTATGCACAACAGAGGCATCAGTTTAGTGGAAATAATATCCAGTCAGGTGGTAAGAAAAAGGTCCAGGCAAAATAAATATCTAGAGAAATACATATGCAGTTTTGCTCAGATTCAGTGTGCTGAACTCTGCTTAAAACCCCTCCTTCCAATCAATAGTGTTATTAAGAGACGCAGATGAAACAGAGTGCACAGTACTTGACCTCCACAGCACAGCTTACGAGGTTCTCAGTACATAAGAGGTGTTTAACTGGCTGTATATGCTACTGCTAGGACCCCCTCAGTATTGAACCCTGGTCCACAGATCCCTAGATGGCATCTCTAGCCTCCACACAATGATGGTACACTGAGCTATTACTCCTGACCACCAGTCTTAATGCTTAAGGTCAGTACCCCCCTCAGCAGCAGATCCCTGATTAGCTGGACAGACTGCAATCTCATTAGCTATCTGGACAATATAAAAAGATCCCCAACAGGAGGAAGCTGTCTGAACAACAGATCGTTGCCTACTGGTAGTCATGCCTTGTTATCTTCGCATAATCTTACCTTACTACCCTACTGTCTTGTCTCACCCTGACCTGCTGCCTTGCCTGACCCTGCTTCACTTGGCCCTGCCTTGCCACCCTGCTGCCTCATCCAACCCTTGTCTCCCTAACCCACTGACCCAGCCCCTTGGATTTCATCTCCCAGCTACTGATCCCTGCAACTAGTTCAACCATTGCTCTGGATTGCTTCTGATACCGTTTGACCTCCTGGCTACCATGCGTACTTGGCCACTGCTCTGGACTGCCTCTAGCCTGCTTCAGCCATCAGGAGTTACAGCTACATATAAAATATCAGCTTTTTATTTCAGCTGAATTAAACATTTTTACACAATTTATAGTTTACGTAGAATGGCTTCTCTTTAGTGACCACATGCAACTTCGGATACCCTATGAACTCAACAGAATGCATATATAGGAAAAAGTTACTAAGAATTATAAACAATATGATTGTTTGTTAGAATGATTTGGATCAGCCCAGCTACTAGAGTAGATACCAACCCATAAACATTTAGGGAAGATTTACTCATCCCAATTGGCCACACTTATCTTCATAAAAACGTTCATGATGTTAGTGACCAATTTCATATATCAATGACTCTTTTGTCTCTAGCTTTCTGCTTTATTCTTCTTCTCTGTCACTTTGCTTTTTGAGTCTCCTTTCCATTGCTCCAAGGAAGAGGAGATGTCAGAGAGCATTGCACACTTTTAACATGCCCATTAATACAGTAGTATGATGTCTATTATCACAGGTATTGTGATAATGGGTGTTGTGTGGCTGTTTAAAGCTACTCTCTCCACCTTCATTATTTCATAAATCCTATGCAATGGATTACTTCGAGGTCACAAGTATACCTGGAAATTGGCATCAATGGCAGCCTAGTCATGCTGCCACTGCCCAGGTGCTAGGTTTTCCATTTTCAAGTGCAAACAGTTCTCAACTCAAATGATTTATTTTAGATAAAAGAAATCAGTAAGCCAAAAAGAAAGAAAAAAAAGTTGGAAGTCCCTGAGAAAAGATATTCTCATACCTACTGTGCTTGCAGGCTGCTGCAATGCTGAGAATAAAATGGCGGAGAGTGGCAGAGTTCTTCGGAATTTAGAAGTATAATACACAGAAAAGGGCAATACATTTCACTGCTACAAATGGGCTACCACGCAATCAACACTCAGTGCAAGGATGATGGGTCACAAAATAGTTCCTTATTGTTTCAATACATCTTGCACTGGGAAGTGTTTGAAAAGAAGCAAAATGTAGCAACCCAATTTTTGAGCCAAACTGTAGTTTATTCTGTCTACAAGTTACACATACACAGTTTTGCTTAGTGCAGTGCCGAGAGACCAACCAGAACCAGTCTACAGCCGGAGCTGCTCCTTTCTGCCTTCACCTGGGAACTCATATTAAAGGAGAAACAATCCTATATCTTAAAACTTCCTATTTTGATACAGTTATGGACTCTGTGTGGTACAGTAACACACCCAAGATCTAAGTTACTAATAAGGTACAGAAGTTATTTTCATTCAAATCATTTGTCAAGTGGATGTTGCCTGCTGTGACCAAGGAATAGCTAAATCTTTTCACAGTGTGCCATCATTTACTGAGGCTGAACAGCAACAATGTCATGAGAAGTCTTACTCAAGTTTTTTTTCTTTTGTTAATATCAGATTATTTTGATAGTACCACCCTCTTTTTTCCTTGCTCCTAAAAAATACAATTTGCCACCGAATAGTTTATAGTAATTGAGTTTTTCATTCAGGCAAGAAAGTGAACTTGCATTTTGATTTTGTGACAGCTGAATCACACCATCTAACAAACAGTCAAATCCTAAGATTTTTCTTCCAAATACCTCACACCTACCGGAAATAATTCACATCTCTTAGAATATGGGGTCTTTGCTAGAGTACTTTAATAACAAATAGGTTCTGACTTATCCCGCCCTAGACTCTGCACATGTATGCTAAGTTTAAACTGTTCAACTGGCACAGTCTACTCCCGGGGATGTGTTCAGTTGGGAAGCAGGTTGACATGTAAAAGCTCTGCCGTTCCGATTGCTATGCCAGCTGTGATACTAAATAAAAGTGATGACTCTTCAGGGGCAGTAAAAGCAATGTTTAGCCTTTACTCAAATCTACATTATTCAGGATGATACATTGACAAAATGCACCAAATTCCATCCTCAAGTATTCTAAGCTTTAAATTTCTATAGTGAGCGAGGAGATATGGGCAAGGTTCCAAGCAAATTCTTTCCTACCCAAATTGCAAGCCCTAGAAACAACTCTGCCCAGCTGCTTTAACCAAGGAAACTGCTAGTAGGCAATGGTGGGACTCTTTAAAAGGGATTCTGTAAATAAAAAGGGACTCACTTGTTTAAACATGCAAGACAGACGTGATCTGTACTCTTGATAGCGTAAGCACAAGAACAAAACTATTGCTCTGGCCTGGGAAGCACAGCACGGGCATTGGGGTTATTTATGAATCCCACACTAAATTATATTGCCATAGTGTCAAGGTAGATAGAAAAGATTTGAAATTGAGGAAAAGAGAGAAAGAAGTGGACATAATGCACAAGATATTCATCTCAAGTCTGTTTCTTTACAATGGGTAAAATTCACCCTAGCACAGGGGAACAGCACAAGTTCCTATACCCCACATAAGCCCTTAAGGTAAAGTTTAGGTGGTACATACATATAGCCTCATGAATCCCTCTGTGCTGGAATATATTCATTCAAGGTGCACATACTGTTCCCATTACTACTTTCAGCCTGGATGGATACTGAAACAGGAAAAGGAGCAGCAAAGTTTGGATTTCACAGAAATTCAGAAAATAGGTGGGTTCAACCCTTCAGCCAGCCACCAATTTCTCACACAAAAACCATCCCAACTGCTGTTGTCTCTGTGTGTCTTAATGCTTGCCCAAATATATGAAGAACCTCTGGTCAAGAGCCTTTGCTTGGGCTGTGATTCAAGTGACCAATACATGGCCTTGGTTGTTTGGCAAAACAAAAGACCCTGCCTGAATTCAAGCGTCCACCACCCTCCCTAAAAAATGGTCCCAAGTTCTGAGTTTTATTCCTCAAGTTTAATGCCATACATGAGCAATGACATAGAGGGTGGGGTGGATGTTGTATATGTGTGGGGGAAGGAGAATGACACTGACTTTCACACCCTTAAAGTTTAGTCCTGTACTGGGGGGAAAAGGACAAGACAAGTGGCCCAGTGCTATGTCCTGAAGCACTCTCTCTGCTCCCTCCCCCTTTACCTCTTAGAGCTGCTCAACTGCTGAGCTGCCAAGCAGAGAGTCAGTCCAGCAGACTGCTGGCCAGGAAGGGAGAAGCAGAGAAAAGGCTACTTTCTTCCAGCATGTCAAGTAGGAAGTCTCCATCACATGGGGAAGAGGAATGAGAGGACCCCTAAGCCCCTCTCAAATCTCAAAGGAGAAGCGAAAGACAGCGGGACGGGGGGGAGGGAGAGGGGGAAGGGGTGTGTGCACACAAGGAAATGTTCTCTCTTCTCTGTCCTCCCCTCCTTGCTCTGTGTTTCAGGATCAAAATTTCTCCACTGTCCTCACCAATTACCTCTCTTTGGAACCGAGCAGTGCATCGGGCAGTGGCTGTTCCCTGCCGCAGGGAGTCTTTTCTCCTTCTTAAATATAACTTTACACATCAACAATAAATGTATGTTTCTTAAATTATTTTATGGGGAAAGTGTAAAGATAACGTTTTAAGAAGTTGCCTGGAAAGAGCAGGGCCGGCTCAAATTTTTGGCTGTCCCCCCCTCTCCCCCAGCCCTGGGCTCTCTCCCCCCCGCCAACTGCCATCCCAGCCCTGGGTCACTGGTAACTCGCTCTCAGGGTGGGTCATTCAGCAGGAATTTTGGATGTGCACAGAACACAGACAGGATTGGTTCCCATATGGTTACAGAACTGCAGTAAAGTGGAATAATTTTCAGCGGGTGTGATTGAAGGATATCTGGATGCATATTATAAGACTGTCCTACATAAATGAGGAAAAGTTGAGGTGCCTTTATTATTTCTTTGTTTCTATGGGGAATTTGCCAATGCAATATCACTGTCTTCCTTTTAAACAACTAAAACTAAAAAAAAAAAAAAAAAAAAAAAAAAGGCTATTGAAAATAGCAATTCCAGTCCTAATAACCACTGGGAAGCATTTCTTGCTCAATTTATTCTACTTTTTCTACAGCAAGTTACAGTGGATCAGTATATTTGATTTGGGATAAATGAAGTAACAGCTGCACAAATTGAGCTTGAACACTCCTGAATTTTGAGGGTGTTCAAATCTGGAAGGCAGGTGCTAGATTCCCTTTCTGAATATTAGCTAAATCTGGAAAAGAAAAGTCAATTTCTGCTTCCATGGTTCAGAGTGTAAATCCTCCTATGTGCCTGGTACTGTATCTAAAGCTGCCCTGGTCCTAGTAGAGCCTTCCTTCCCTTACTTTTCATTTTAAATTCTAGTGCGATCTCCCTTGCTAGGCTTCAGATAGAGAGGTGCACTGTCCATTTAGTCCACCCAATTCTTTCTTTGGGGGAGAGCCCAGGGCTGGGGCAGCAGGAAGTGCGGGGGGAGGGGGAGCCAGAGCTGGGGCAGCAGGAAATGCGGGGGGAGGGAGAAGAGCCCAGGGCTGGGGTGGCAGGAGATGCGGGTGGGGAGAGAGCCCAGGGGTGGAGCAGCAGGGGGGTGCAGGTGGGGGCCAGGGGTGGGGCAGCAGGGGGTGTGGGTGGGGGAGAGTCCAGGGCTGCGGTGGGGGTTGGCAAAAAACCTAGATCTGACTCTGTCCCTACCATTCACAGGAAGCTGCAGCATGAGGTTTCAGTTCCACTCCTTCCCCCACTCTTTCCTGTTAATTGCGGCCAAGGGAATGCTGGGAAATGTAGTTCTTTCCCTGCTCCAGGGCTGGCTCTATAGGCAGGGAGCTAACCAAGGAACTACAGCTCCCAGGGCCCCCGTTGGTTCTCAGCTCCCATGCTGGATTCTTGCGCCCCTGCAAATTTGCCGCCCCAAGCAACTGCTTGCTTTGCTGGTGCCTAGAGCCGGCCCTGGGAAAGAGGGTGAGGGTGGCAGTGAGCTGCGCTGGTGAGGGAGTTGAGCTCTCTCTCTCCCCATTTTCCCATAGGCTGTAATTATATACAATAGAATACTAACACTGGAGAAGGCATTTATTCCTTGATGTAGAGGAAGGGTTCATGTGAATATTTCTTTTGAGATAAAAATATCGGCTATAGAGTACCATATAAACTTATATGATTTTCACACAAATGAATTCCAGGGTGCTGTGTCACATACACTAAAACCACATCAACACACACACACACTTTTATGAACATACACAAAATCAGGCAAAAAGAAGACAGAAAAACTCAGGGGAAGTTGAAGTATAGAAAGATTTCTGCCTCTATATTCAAGTGTCTGCTCAGACTATGAGTTTATACCATTCTGTCCTCTTTCCAGCTGCTCCTCTGAGAGATCAGATGCATGAGCATCGAAGTGAATTAATACAATGGAGCAATAAAATCCCATGGGCCTCAGAAAAGGTTGTGGTTTCTCCCCCCAGCAGGATTTTTTCACAGAAAGTTCCTGCCCCTGCCCCGTTCTGGAAGGAGGCCACCACCAGCTTTCATGCTTTTCCCACTTGGCTAATTGGTAGGGTAACCATATTTCCCAAAGGGAAAAAGGGACACTGCATAGGGCTGGCCTGAGCCCTCCCTACCCCCTGCAGGGCTGGCCCAAGCCACTCACCCAAGCCTGGAGGGCAGGCAGGGCTTGGGCGAGCAGTGACACACATACTAGATAGGGTGACCATATTTCCCAAAGGCTGCGGCTGATGTTGCTGCTCACCTGAGCCCTGCCTGCCCCCTTGCATGGGGCTGGGGCTGGTTGTCACTGCTCGCTCAAACCCTGCCTCCCCTCTCTGTGTGGGGCTGGCATCACTGCTTGCTCCCTCCACATGTTCCTCCACACCTCACTTTTTTGACAAAAGTGGGCATTTGTCCTGTTTGCTCTTGCTAACTGATAAAGCAAAAAAGTCAGGACAGCCAAGACAGGTCATAAAAAAGGGACTTTCCCGGCCAATAACCCCTGTCCTCCCATTCCAACTCCAAGCTCCCTTTCAAAATGTTTTCTGTAACTTTACCTCCCTCTATGCCCAGATGGGTAAAATGTATAAGAAACTCTGTTTGGAGTTGAACGAATATTAGGTGATAAACATTCCAATAAGTGCTCATCTAAACCTAAAAGGAAGGGAAGAGGCTGGAGTGAAAAGTTCTGACTGTTTTAAAGCAGCTTTTGGGAAACAATGTGCTCTTTACTGATTGGCCTGTGGTGTCTATTGCTGTAGCATCTAGGCACTTAGTTACAAGATAAAAAAGCTCACTGAAAACTATCCACAATGGGCAACACTAAAGAAAACGTTTGTGGCTACAGAAATCTTAGCAGGAATATAATTTGTGATGAATAAAAAGAAGTTTGTTAAACTTTGGCTCTGAAGGACCACCAACGGAGAAAACCCCCTCAGTTTCAGAAGCTGTCTCTCTCTTTACCTTTAACAATCTGGCCCTTAACACACAACTTGTCATGGCATAGAAAACCCATCTGTCAGTCCAGGAGAACTCAGCACAGGGAGCTGTCAGCTAGAGCCTCCCAGCTGACGTTTAAAAATGTGACAGGATACAGGATGACTGGCGGTCTCTCAGATACAAGGATAAAAGATATTCAAAGCTTGGGAAGATCCCACACACTTTGAATATCTCCAGAAATGAAGAAGAAACCAGTGTAGAAACTGGTGCACATGTTTTGTTGAAAGTGGCTTGTTTCGTTGGGAAAAGGAACAACCCTGTTATGTGTAATGGCTGGATAGACTTCATAAGGCAACCCTAAGCAGTTACATTAGTCTACTCTGGAGGTGCCAAAAAGACTGGATGACTGCTGTGAGGTCCAAATTGATGAGGAGTAGTTGCAATTTCCTGGGTAAGCGCAGATGATGAAAGATAGGGTTACCATACTTAACAAATAAAAAAAGAGGACCCTCCATGGGGTCCTGGCCCCGCCCATTTCCCACCCCAGCCCACCCCAACTCCGCCCCAACCCCGCCCCCTCCTCCCTCCCACTCACAGCCACGCGGAAAGGGCTGCCCGAGCGCTACCGGCTTCACGGTTTGCCGGGCAGCCGCCGGCCGGTGCTTCCCCAGCGCAGCTGGAGCCTGGGAGGGGAAGCGCCCAGCCAGGGGCGCAGGGTCTGGAGGCTGCCCGGCAAACCGTGAAGCCGGTAGCGCTTGGGCTTCGGGCAGCCCCCTTGCCTCCGGACCCTGCGCCCCCAGCCGGGCACTTCCCCTCCCGGGCTCCGGCGACGCAGGGTCCGGAGGCATGGGGGCTGTCCGAAGCTGGTAGCGCTCGGCTCTTAAACAGAGCCGAAGAGTCAGGGGAGGAGCAGAGCCGCCGCGGGAGGGGAAGTGCCCGGCCAGCATTTTCCCAGACACGTTCGGCTTTTTGGCAATTCCCCCCGGATGGGAGTTTGATTGCCGAAAAGCCAGACATGTCCAGGAAAAAACAGACGTATGGTAACCCTATGAAAGGCCCAACAGGCTACTGCCGCCTTCTGAGACTGCAGAATAGGATATGGATCCAATGGCATGCACTAGCTTTTGCATCTGAAGACCTGGATTGAAATCCTAGGTGAAACAGTATGCTCCCACTATAGCCTTCTCTGTCTACATCTGATCCAATTTCCTGGTGTGTTCCCCTCCACACCAGTAATCCAAGTTTTGATACTCCCTTCAAGATACACATGTCTTATTGAGTAATCATGTGATATTATTGTCACTCCTGTTTCCTCTCCCTCCCCCCATACTCCCTCCTGTTTTTAACCCTTACTTGCAGTGTTAAGTCAAATCAAGGCTGACCTTTCCTCTGGACATGGCCCATGTTCTTTGGGAAAAGCCTAACACATATTTGGGGGGGTGGGTAGAAAGAGTCTCTTAGGGCCCGTTAGGTGTCTACAAAGTTTCGAAAATCCTACTAGGTGCCTATCTGCATCTGCCTTTAAAAATGTGGCCCTGAACACATACAACCTGTCATGACTTGTGAACTAGTGAGCTGTGCTTGACGGGAAGGGGACTGGAACAGCAGAGGTGTAGCAAGCTGCAGATAAAGGATATGGCAGAGCAGTGTAGAGGAAGCATGCAGAGCATGTCTGCATCATCATGCCTTCCTCAAAACCCACAGCTGTTAGTCAAATTCAATCAGAAATTAAAATAATAATGAAATGAAGTATAGCAATTTCTGTGCTTAGCAAAAGCAATTCTGCAGAGAAACAGTTCATCAAATAGTTTTCAAGAGACAAAATATCTGTGCTTGGCTCCTATGGTGCCAAGAAGGGATGTGAAGAAGAAAAATATGGGTTTTTTTTGTTTATGTAAAAGTCTCAGAGAGCAAATGATATTGTTGCAAAGGATGCGTGTGGGAGTTGCTGCCAGGGTCTCTTTGTTTGGGATCAATTGGGTGCTTGCTGCTCTATAATATGCAGAACTCGAACACTGCTGAAGCAAGCAAGCAAACTGTACCAAAAATATGGTAAATTTATTTATATTCCTATTTATTAACTAATGTTACAATTGGGTATTTATTTCCCACTATATAGCAGAACATGCACAAGGGAGAAAAGGGGGTTTAAATATTTAAAAAAAAAAAAGCTGTTCTCAACTCATGGTAGCTTTGGAAAAAAAAGCTTCAAACATTCCATGGTGATGCAGTTCAGGGCCATGAATGCATATTTTTTTTCTACTAAACCACTCTTTGCAGGCAATGGAGTAACAATGGATACTTTAGCTAAAGGAACCTCATTGATTTTGTATGGTCATTGTAGCTGTCACACTACATAAATGGGGTGCTGGTTTTAACAGATGTATTATTTTCAGTCTCTTGAAGTCTTTTTGGGATTAATCATGAGGTAATTTTTATGATAACAATTATAACACCCAGACAATTATAACACCCAGTTTCCTTCTCTTTCATGTTATAACTTAATCTGCTACATAAGTAATTCTCCATTTAACAAGTACACGAGTTTCAAGGTCAGCGCTTAAGACCAACATTTTAAATCCTGGGTGCCTACATGCAAGGAGCCTGATTTTCAAAGGCACTGAACAACCAGGGTCCCACTAAAGTCCAAAGGAGCTGCAAGTGCTTTAAAAAAATTAGGAAACTTCTAATTTTACTAATTTGACTAATTTTAGGCATTTAAGTTTGCAAATGTTGGCCCCAGCCATCATCATTTTTTATTTAGTTTAGTAACAACAGGTTTGAGATAAAAGTAAATTAGTAATAACCCGTTTACCATGCTTATTATTTTAAGAAAGGAAGCACCTAGTCTAATGAGAAATATAGAACAGATATTGATATTGCAAACAGCTACTGGAAACTTCCACAGTATTGAATATTTACTTTTTTATAGTGGTGTTATAGCCATATTGGTGCCACGATATGGAGACACACAAGGTGGGTGAGGTAATACCTTTTATTGGACCAACTTCTGTTGGTGAAAGAGACAAGCTTTCGAGGTCCACAGACTTGTGCCTGTAATGGTTGGTGTTTGATGGAAGCGTTGCTTAGTGCTTAGAGGATCAATTCCTTCTTAATGCAGAAGGGAGTTGGCAGGGGAGCCCAGGCCGTCCCACTCCACTAGCCCCTGGCCCAAGGCCCAATGAAGGTTACCAAAGGGCCAAGCACCCAAGAATGCCTTACAGCTTCCCTTTCTGGGCCATTTCCCAACTCCCACTCTATAGTCTAAGCTTTGCAGTCTGTAGTAAAAGGTACTGAAGAAAAAGTATTAACCGAATCTTTAGTCTGGGCCTAGCAGGTAGGCTCCTCTTTCCCTGGCACAGTATCCCTTCTAAGGAGCGCCCAGGGCTGGTCCTTCTCCCTGGCTTGTCAGCCTTTTTCTGAGCTGTCTAGCTTCCTTTTAAGTTCCACCTCCATCCGAGGCAAGCTGACAGTGTGGCTGGGCAGGGTCATCCGGGCCCAGAGTTGCTCTGTAATCCCTCAGTCCTAGTGCAGAGTTTATAAAACTCTGTCACAGTGCCCCTCAACAGGTATTGTACTCACCTTCCTGTTTGACATGCTGTCCACCACTCCTTTTTCCACCACTCCTGCTGGAATATTTTGAAACTGTATTCCACTCTACCCCACAAACTTCTGCCAGGAACAATGGCACTTCCTTACATAAACACTTGCGTGACCTCATTGATGAGAAAGTTCATTCACTCAGTGAGGTCTACTCTACTCCTGGCTAGCTAATCAATACAGAAGAAGAATACATGGCATATCGGAATGAAAAATACACCCTGCTGCTAGATGTACCCCCAATTTCTTTTGGCCTTGACGTTAACGCTGATGCCAAGTTGGCCCATTCTGCATCATATGATCCTGGTGAATTCACTATGGGTGAAATCCACTGAGCATTAAAGCAGTTTAAGGAAAACAAGGCATCAGGAATCTGTGGCATTCGTGTGGAGTTGTTAAAAAGCACTGGATCACCTATTCTTTTGTGGCTGCAGATGCTGTTCAGTATCATCTGGAGAACAGAGCTGGACCCATCTTGGCAAAAAGGCATTATTTTATGGCTTTGAAAATGTAAAGACAGCAGGTGAGACTGTTGTAACTATTGCAGCATTACTCTTCTATTCATTCTGGGAAAAGTTTTTGATTCTGTCTTGCTAGCCTGAACCACAGATATCTTAAGGATCAAGAGAAGACTGCAACAAGCTGTCTTCACTCCTGGAGCAAATCTTCACCATGCTCCCTTATCAAGAAGATTTCAAGCATCCCGTTCACACTGCATTCGTAGATATCAAAGCTGCATTTGACTATATTGATGGGGAATTGCTTTGGCTGATCTTGAAACGGACAAGTTCTGTAAAATGCTGTCTCTTATATTATGATTTCTCAAGTTGCATTCTTGTAAATGGGAAAAGAACCACCATCTTCCAAATTAGGCCAGATGTTCAAAGAGGATATTTGCCACTCAAAAAATTTTCAATGCTGTTATAGATGATGTGCTTGATCAGACGCTATGTAAATGCATTTTAGGCATATGCCTTGATAAGAACCTTACCAATACAGATTTTGCTGATGACATAGAGCTAATTGTTGAATCAATGGACAAGCTGGTTGCGGCACTTAAAGCCCTGGAAAGTTCAGTGGCAAGAGTTGGTCTGAAAATTATTTGGGGTAAAATCAAAATTCTTCCAGCTGGTGATTTTGAACATGTTACAAGCTCTAGCATCTTAGTGGACGATCACTCTGTCAAGATAGTCAGTGATTTCACTGACCTAGACTCTGTTGTTGACAACATGGGTAGCATCAAGAACTTGAAGCCTGCACTGCAAAAGTGTCAGTAATGGGGTTTCTCCCCAATAATGTCTTTCGCAAACTGAACACCCTGATAAATAGAAAGATGGAGATGAGACTATGTAATAGTTTGGTGGTCAGTATTTTGAGCTATGGGACTGAAACATGGCTCCTTTCTATCAGATTGAAAAGTTTTTGTACACCAGTCAGTTGAAGTATCTTTGAAGGGTCGAAAACATCTCATGATACAAATTCAAACTGAATGAAGAATTCTGCTTCCTAACTAAACAGGTCCCACTCACTCAAACGGTCACTCAATGCTCTTTAAGTTGGTATGGTCATCTGCTTCAAATGCCTACCATCTTCCCTGCAAGAATAATCTCTAACTTTGACCCAATGAAAGCAGGATTGAAGAGACCCTCCAGAAGACCTAAAACATGATGGCTGGATGGTGTCAACAGACACCTGTACCACATAGGCATCATACCCCAAAACACATCATATTTGGCTCATGACAGAATATCATGGAAGGGCATAACATGTACAGATTCCTCTACACCATCCAAGTGACAGCATGAGAACTAATGCCTGCATCCCATTCTCCTGTTATCTTTTTATTTTGCTTTGCCCATTTACCACTTCTCCTTTATGTCTGCTTTTGGTTTTGTAAATCTTGACATATTAAAATTTTTATATAGTAATATATGTGGGCAGCAATACTTATTAATTGTCCTTCTGTTAATCTTGTTTAAAACTTCAATAAAAAAAATCAACAACAAATTGTGCGATTGAAAACATTACACGGAACTAATGAGAACTGGATCACAACAGCAGCCGGCAAAATAATCCTCTAAAATCAAAGTTTTCCATTTAGCTTTCTGTTTGAAGTTAAAGCAAATGTAGCCATTTTGCTTTATTTTAACTTCAAACTGAAATTACCTACTGGACTTAGTTTGCATGATAGCAAAGAAAAGATTAAGCAGAATACAGTATCTGTGATTTGATTTAGTGGGTTTCTGAGAGTTATGCCAACTTTAGCTAATCTGTAACCCACCAAATTAGAAACAGATTCCCACTATAATCTCTCTCTTTTGATTCAAAAGGAACTGTGTTAGTACCAGTAAATTTTCCAAGTACTATGTATGACATAGGGGGAAAAAGGGTACGTCCCAATATAGAAGTGTATTCTCAAGGAGGGGTGCTGCCTTTTGACATCATATTTAATGAATTCTTTTACCACAGACCCAGAGCTAAAGGTTACAAGTTCTAGTTACAATGTACAATTTGTAAAAGTGACACAAACCAGTTTCTGATGCAATGTACCAATTCCTTGTTCTGAAAGACCCATTGAATAGATGGAATGATATTACAATCATTCAATTATTTAATGAATGAAAGCAGATTGTGTGGTGTTCCAGGGATATAGGGACCAAACATGTAGGGACTGATCCTGTACCACTGAAGTCAACTGGATTATGCCACTGTCTTCAACGGGAGCTATTACTCTTTAAAATTACTCTTTGCATAATTTAGTGTGTGGGGGATCAAAATATATTTTAAAGAAACAGTACCTGTGCCCCAAGAAGCATACAATCTGCTATAGACAGAACTATTTAGACATACAGTACAATGGGATATGAGCATGGTGAATCTTAGGTGGTAGCAAAATCATACAGAATACTTTTTAAAACATTGTTGTGGAAGAAATGGATTTGAAAGAGCAATGGGAGGTCATCTTGAGCATGAGACTAGGTCAGCATGGATGACGAAACAGATGATAGCTGGAAGATAATATGAGCAAGAGTAGCAGAAAGAAAAACTTGGAGAGAACGAAGCAAGAGCCTTCAGGTATAGAACCTCAAAGGTATGCCAAGACACCTGAACTCTACAGGGAAGGCAAGGAGAAGTCAGTGAAAGTTCTGAATAGTAGAGTAATATAGTATGAATTTCAGAAGAAAAGTGTGATTTTGGACACTGCATTTTCATAGAAAGTTATTGGTGGGAAGAGTATAAAGGAAAAGAGGTTTTAGAGATGTAAAGCAAGAACCAACGAGAGTAGGAGACAGGACTATAAAAGAAAGAGCAGCTGAATATATATTGAGGTTGCAAATAAATGTAATGGGAAGGACACCAACATTTTCAAAGGTGATGAAGAAAGGAGGATATGGAAAGATATGGAGTTCACCTAGGTGTGAGAGGACAGAAAGATTAATAGCAGGTAAAAACTTGACCAGAGGAATAGAGTTGCTTAGAGGAAAAGAACCTAGGCATACTGTCAAGATTCTGCAACTCAGAGAGAGAAAGAGAGAGAGAGAGAGAGAGATATTGATTGCTTTATCTCACAGCAGATGTAGCACACTGCCATAGAAAATGTATTTGTTTTCAAAGGATGTGACCCATAAGACACAGGCTAAACTAAATGCTTCTTTGTAATTGCACCATACATATTTTAGATATAATCATTTAGAAAAATATAAAAACTAGCTGAATCACAACACTGTCATAATAAAAAGTATATTTAACTGGAAGTGATTCAACCACTAAAAATCTTGCTCTTTCTTGAAAATGACTTCAGCAAATGTTATAAACTAAGTCTGACTGTCACCAGGAATATTGATCTCTCTTTATACTCTAAACAAAGAAGCCAAAAAGGAACTGAAATGAGGCATAGCTGGATTGACAGTTCCCTAAAGTTCACTACTGTGCATGAAAGACATTACAAACTGCACTAGTTTGTTAAATTGACTAAACAATGTTCTTGACCTGATATATTTAAGTTAAAATTCTTCCTGAATAGCTGGTAACTTTTTTTTAAATTAGTTTTAAAACTGGAACTCAATATTCCTCAATACAATTCACTATGCAGAGCAATAAATCTCTTGCAGGACTACTGGAATTTTCAATGTCTTAACTGTATGTTCATTTAATTTACTAATGTATGAATATTTTTGTTTTAATATACTACACAGGATGCAATATATTGTAATGTCTAAAAATGTGCCTGGACTTTTAACAGCCCAGTCAGTGCTGCTGATCAGAGCCACCAGGGTTCCTTTTTGACTGGGCGTTCCGGTCAAAAACTGGACACCTGGCAACTCTATATGTGCCGATTATTATATATAGACTGCTGAAAAGTCTCAGAAGAGCTTACATTACCCTCCCCAAAATCCATAAATTTCCACACAATGGCTCACAACAAGCTGAGTGATTTTTTTCAGAAATGATACATTAGGATGGCCACTATCCATTTAGAAATAAAGGTATCATGCCTTGGAATAGGAAGCTTCAGAATAGATTTCCAACACAAAACAAGCAATTTTTTGAATTTCTGATAATCTGAATCCTTTTCAGAATCAGCCGAAGTGAAAATTTCATGTCTTATAAATAACACAACTTGTCCATTTACTTCAAGCTTGTGTTGGAAAAAAGTAATATTTAATCTGAAAATTCACAGAGTTCTCAAGCAACTTTGGAAACAGAAGTTTTTAATCTTAAAAAGAAAGGATCAATAAACATTGCCTTGAGTACCCTCCTCTGCCCCGATCCTCATAAAATAAAGTTATGACTAAAATTGACACACTTGACATGAATAGCTATGAAAAATCATTAAGATCATCAGAAGATCCTAAATAGGAGAGAAACTTTGAATTCTTTAATTCCTTTGTTGAGTGCCACAACATAAGTCTCCTTCTTAAGTGAGCTAATACATTCCAGGTATGGGCAAAATAGCAGATGTGATGTTACCTATATTGCCCTTAGTTAAATGGATGCATCTCTCACTGAAGTTGGTAGATGAATTTCCCTAAAAATGGGACCTAAGTCTGCATTGAATAGAAAACTACAGTGTGGCCTATTTCTTTCAATAAACTAGATTGTCATGCTGAAGGTTATTTACTTTTTAATTTTTAGCGTTGAATAATTGCCAACAACTTAGCACTGTGAATGAATGACACAGATTTGCTATGATATATATCAGCTAATTAAATAGACCATTTATTTTATTGCTCCACACAGCTACAAGGTTCACACAAACATATCTGGGCTCAGGGCCCAGAGAGAATCTTGTAACTTAATACAGGAAGGATGGTTTTGTGGTTAGGGTAGAGGAGAAATATTCAACAGACATGGGTTCTATTACCAGCACCTCTTGGGAGTTGACCAGCTCACTAAATGTTAGATTCTGTCACCATTATCACATTGAGTAGTACCATACACCTCAAATAATCTCATTAGGCTCAGTATGACTACTTGAAAGATAAGGTACTACTCAACATGAGTAAGAATGGCAAAATTTGGCCCTTAATCTTTATGTGCCTCAGTTCCTCCACTAGTGACAGTACTTCCCTTCCTCGCAATAGTGTTTTTTGAAACTAAATCAATTTAAAGGCTCATATAAGAAAAGGGAGGGATACAGCTACAGGCATGAATGCAAAATGTGTCTGAGGAAGTGGGAATGGGTTAACATTCTCCTTAACTGCAGTACGACAACCAAAGGAAGTAAAATGGAAAAGCTAATTCTGATGAAAAGCAGCAGCATTCAGCAAACAGGCTAAACTTCAATTAATTGGGAGCATTTATAGAAATTACTAGGACATTTTGCAGACAAGGATAAAACAGCATATGCACTAGTGGGATTTATTACGTGCTTTTTAAGATGCCTTTAGAGGCGTGCAAATAGTTATTTTTTCAGCCATCTGAAATACGTTCAAGGAGATGCCAGGAATCATGGCAGAAAATATTTCAAAAGGAGGCTAAGTAGGATATTCTGAGAGAGGGTTAGTTGTATATCTTCATTCAGGAATTTGCTGGGCACAGTATCTAAAAAAACCCAACCTTTAATAGCTATTTGTAAACCCTTATTCCTTATTTGTCAGAATAATGCTATTTAATAGACTCATCACTATTTACCATGGATTACTTGTACATACAATATTCAAGTGCAATAATAACCTGACATGCAATTACTACTGCCTACGTTTCTGATACAAAGCCCAATGATGTCAGGGGGAATGTTGAAAGCTAACTTCCGGAGGACAGTGACAGTGTGTCTACAATGAAAATGATAAGACTGTTCATGTGATAGACACCCTCGTGACATTTGAGGGCTGAAGGAAAACTGAAGAACCTTCTACCATTGTTTTCTCCTTCAGCTTGGCCAAGGTGTTCAGAAATGGTTAGCAAAAAAGGTAAGTTAAGGATCTTTCCCTAAAGTACCTGAATATGAACTCATGCCCCTCCTGATTATTGCTGTAGAAGTCACATTGTGCTGTGATATTCAGTACAAAATACGTGCCCAAGGGAAGGTTTCAAAAGGTCTAGACATTCTTGAATAAAAGGTTCTTAAAAAGATATCCTGCAAGACATTGGGGTGAAATCTTGGCACTACTGAAGTCAGTGGCAAACCTTCCATCGACTTTAAGGGGGCCAGGATTTCACTCCAGGAGTATCTTCTGTGCCAGATGCATCTCATTACAGAGAGGAAAACAAGTAGCCAGGGTCACAAATTACTACATACTAAGAGCGAAGAGGAAACAGGCTAAATTTTAAAGCACAACAACTACACAAGTCACCTGATCCATTGAGGATTGCTACAAAAAAAGATCTACATCATTAATAGAAGCACCATCTAGGCATTTTAACCTTATTCTGTATTCATTCAGGATCTTGTAGAATACTACTCCCAATAACACTATTCTTAAAATAGTTAACCACATGTCATTTACATGGAGAAGAGAAGGAAACAGAAGACCACAAATCCTACCCCTGACTCACTTTCCTAACTCTCTACTCATTGTGGATGAACACGAGTTTCAGGATCTTTGGATACCTCACTCACAGCAGAGACAAAGGGTGGTTAAAGAATAACGAACACTCTTTTTGGGGGGCTGGATTTAGGAATCCTTGGGTATTAAGGCTTGATAGGATCATTAATTCCTCAGTTAGTGCAAGTATCCCTCAGTATTAAAGAAGGGCTACCTTCTCTTTAACCCTGGGAGGCAGAACAAATGGAAGAGTTAGACTTCTCTTGAATATCCAGTTCCACAGCTACAGGGTGATTTAACTCCTGAAAAGCAGACACACCATCTGGGGGACAAGGAACATTGGTAGACATGACATACCGCAGGCAGTGGCTGGACACACTGGAGCAGAATATTTTTTCAACTCTGAGTCTGTTAGGAAATCCTGTAAGAGAAAAGGAGAATACTCAGTTGAATCCTTGGGGAGGGTCAGTAAATACCCCCCTAGCAGGCTCGAACTGAAGTGGGAAGAAAGACACATACATGTGAAAGGAAGATCCCCTGAGAAACAGCTGTTGTAGAGAATATAACTATCAGAGATAAACAGGCTCATAGGCGAAGACCAAGCCTGGTTGGGCTCTGTGCGTGGCCAAGACAGACAAAACCTTTGGGGGCAGATGTTACACAGACGATGCTGAATGAGCAGGGGGATCAGGTACTAAATGATTTTATAAATATAACTCTTAAGATGATGAATTGTCACTGGAGCTGGTTGAAACAGTTATTGCAAAACAATTCGTTACTTGGATATTGCCCTTTTCCCTGTTCATCAATTGTCAGTGATGTGAACAAGTTCTTGAATAATTCTTCCCTATTGCTTGCCCAGCTTTAATTCTCATCCTTTTTGGTGGCCTAGAGCAGAAGGAAACCATGATTTAGGCCTGCATTCTTTGCGTAAGGAGGACGGTCTGACAGCAGAAGAAGGGGAACCATACCTCATGATAATTACCAAGTTCACCGGTGGAGCTGTTGGAGCAGAGTATCATTTCAGTGAAGATGAAGAAAATCCTTATGGCACAAGAAAAAAATTTGATAGGGTACAGGGTCACTACCTGGTCCTCAATAAATCAATGGGTTAACCTGAACTCCAGTTTCCCTCTCCTTGCACAGGTGCTCAGGGGAATGGCTATTTGTTAGCTGCTAAAGAGTGAGTGGGGGAGAATGCTATTCAGAAGGTCTGAGTTTTCCATTTCCTTTTCTGTTTATATTAACTTATTTTCCTTTCTTGTCATATCATTATCCTTTGATGAAAAAGTCTTGCTGATCCCTCCATATCATCTGCTTGGTCATTCTACAATCTTATTGGAATGAAGGAGAATGTATTTAGTAGGCACAACAGCATGACTGGAAGGATTTAATGAAGGAAGATTGTCTGTACAAAGCAACAAATGGGGCTGAAAACTTGAGTTTTCATTGTCTGGTAAAAGGGAGAGAAGTATCCTGAAATTCCCATTTAGATAGGATCGGTTCAAGGGAAGTCCCAGTTTGCAAATCTTTCTCCCGAAAATACAGGGGACAATGGTGCTGAAAACAGCCTGCGCCAGGCAAGTTTCAGAGTTGGCGTAATAAGGCAGTATCTTGAGGCAATCAGAAATGAGAAGGCATCTAGAGCCACAAGCCATGGAAGAATGCCTTGAAATCAGACCACGAAATATTCCTCACACAACACAACTAAGGGAAGGTTTTACAAGATGCTTTGAATTTTTCCTCTCGTTTGCCCCATGGTTTTCACACTACAAACATATCACAGAACTCGTGAACACTGTATAAGCCTAATACTAGGAGTATAACCCTGATTAACAGAAACCCATTTAACCAAAAAGTTTTGTTGTGTGCCCCAGGGTCGTACTGAGCTTTCCTGCCAAGTCCCTACTTTATAGCTTCATTGTGCTTAGGCCATTCAGCAAATCTTTAATGCTCTCCAGGCCAGCCAAACCTGGAACATTCACCTATCCAGAAAGCCAACTAGCATTACAAAAGTTTGCCAACGGCAAACTATCCACTGAGCACCAAGCTCGGAGGACCCAGGTTGCACTAGAGCCAGCTGGGTAGGGGTAAGCCAGCTGGCATGATCTAAAATCAGAGGCATGAGCCTCAGGCTTAAAGTCTATGCTCCAGAGTTAACAGACAGCTTCAGTTTCCAGTGGCATAGCTTTTCTGATTTTTCTGAGCCCTCAGTTATCTGAAAATGTTGGTTACCCCAAACCTTTGATAATTGAGCTACCTAAATCTGAAAGGGTACTAGCCTAGTAAGAAAACAGTTGTTCCAAAGAGAAGGACCCTCAGCTGACCCCTTCCTCCGCCACCTAACCAAAAAACAAGAACTGAGGGAATTGGCCCATTGTGCCCCATATTCACAAAGCTTCATTCTCTCACTTACACCATACACAGTCCCTGCACTTCTCAGGTCTGGGGTCCATGTAGCCTAGAATGGATCGACAAAAAAAAAAGGGGGAAGCAATTGTTAATACTTCTATATAATGCTGGAGATGAATCTTTACACAAATATAAAAAGATTGGTTCCTGCTCCGAGAGCCTACTGTCTAAGTTAAATACTATGTGACAAGATTCAGGGAAGATGGAAGACAAAAGGCAGGGCAATAGGGAACTATATTCCTGGCAAGATGAAAATGCCATGACATGACAGGGCTAAGGGAAATAATGGGAAAAATGCACAAATGTGTTTGAAGAAGAATCCTAACAGGATGACAAGAAGTGGAATTAGAACACATGACCCAAACAGGGGAGCAGAGATGTGTAGAACTTTGAAGGTGAAGTCAAGGTGATTGAACATGATGGCTAGGAGGGTAATATGCTTAGGAGAGGACGAGGCATAAATAGAGGAATTTTGGATAGGTTATTGAAGCGCTTGGATCACATCTCTCAAATGTACCTCGTCCCAAGGGATGTCACTCATTTTTGTTCTGAAGTTATTCAAGTCCCACAACAAATTTGGGGTCTCCTGTTTTTTGTTGAAAGTTATTTACATCAGAAATAAAGAATCATGAAAATATGGTGCCATTTATAAGTGGTTTATAACTTGTTAATAAGCATTATAGGCTTGATAAAGACATCACTAGCATGAGTCAGAGACGGCTATAAGACTAGCAGAAGGTGTTATACATGGTTATAAGCAACCTGTTGGACTAACAATTGAACAAACCACTTACTAAAACCTCTATTAACCATTTATTAACACTTTATAAATGGATGCTTTCTTCTTCCACTCATTTGGGTGTTTGGCATATGTTGTGTACTACATTTGGATTTTTGCAGGTTGAAAGGCTGGATAACAACCAGAGTTGAATGTTCAGAGAGAAAGTGGATTATTATTTGTTTAGCATGGACAAATGTACACTACAAAAATCCCTACCCCAAAGAGCTTACAATGAAGTATGCAGTGGTTTCTATTTCATGAAGGAGAAATCTTGGCAGCAAAGAAGCCAGCCTCTTTCTGAAAAAAACTTGTTATAAAAAATGCTTTATTACAAATGAAGTCTTGAAAGCATTTTTACTTTTTTTAAACAATATTTATTTTTGTTGCAATAAGCCATGTAGGAGTAACCCACGTGCACAACTTGTTGCACTTTAAAAATTTTGTCATTGTAGTCCTGCTAGGAGGAATAACTATGAAACATTAAAGATAACTTTCAAAAAGGATGATTTGGAGCAGGTGTTCCTTCTAATAGAAAGGAAAATAAGAGCCTGATACAATATTAGCCTTTCAAGGGACAGAGAAAGAAACAGGATCTTATTGTCCAACATAAAAAAAAAAAAAAAAAAAAAAAAAAAAAGAGTAAAAAATATAAAAACAGCTGATCTCTTGGACACAGTGCAATCTGCACTACAAACCAAGTTAATTAAGAAGAGGTACACATATTATTTTAATTTATTCTAGTCATCTCAGACAAAACTTAGTTTTTAGGTGGCTTATAACAACCAAGTCCACCACCACAAAACTGTAGTAGATTACCTAAGGAGATTAAATAAGGTACAAAACAATTTTTTCAACACTATATGGCATATTGTTATTGTGCTCTGAACAGATGCAGTTATTTGATGCATCCCCTGGCAAGGTCTTTAGGATACACAAAATACTGTGATGAACTACTATAAGGTCACCTCATTATTAACACTTAGCATTTTGATTTATTAAGACTTAAAATAAAAAACATGTCTATCCAAGGCATTAAGAATCCTAAGAAATCATTAACGATTCAATACAATAAAATCCCAGCAGCATTAATTATTTCAGCAGCAATTTAGCCAGACACCTACAGACATTTCTTTCCAACCCTTTATTGTTGGAAGAAATGCACACTCAGTCCTCTTCAAAAGCCCTGTCAAACAGCTTTAAATCTTCAAAGTGCTGAGCAAACCACACATTCATGTGAAGTAGTGATATAGATGGAAAAAGACAGAGATGTTACATGATTTGTCCAAGCTATCACTACAGTGAGTCAGTGGCAGGGCCAGTATTACAACTCAGGGGCTCCTGACATTTCTGCGCTTGCTTATTCCACTACACCAGTCTGCAAGTGGGGCTGACCAGAGACAACCATTTTAAAATTCATCCTAGTACATTTGGTTTTAGTTTTAGCAAGTAAGAGAATTTGGCAGCAGGAAGGCAGTTAAGAAGTAAAATCAAGAGAAGTAATGCAACTAGTCAGGTCACTTGAATGTCTAGAACAGATAGAAATCAGGTGTCTCTCCAAAGTTATAGTAATAATATTTAGCAAATGAAATTTCTGAATTTACAATGCAGTAGCAAGGGCAGACGATGAAAGGATACCATCGACTTAAGAATCTTATTTTAAGAGAACAGATTTTCTTCCAATTTACTAATTAACTCTTTGGCTATTAAAACAAAAAAGAATTTTTAAAATCCAATTTAAAACTCTTTATGCTGTGTCCTTACTCTTTTGATTTCCCTCAGCTTTTTGCAATGCAAAAAAACAAAAACAAAAAACAACCAACAGTCTGGTCCTCTTTTTCTTGTAGTCAATTCCACTTTCAGGTGCTGAAATGAAAGGAACCCACAGCTGCAGCTGAATGTGTGTGTTTTTTTTAAAAAACCCACAAAAACATTGCACATGGTGGACTTTTTTTTTAAATAATAGTGAAAAATGTCCTAGCTTGACACACCAAAAAGGCAGTGTGTGGGGGGGTGGGGAGAGGGAGGGCGGCAACAGCACTATGGCAGCTGAGATCTGTGCCTGGATCTAGACAAGTGGTGCTGGCACTATCAGTGAAGGGACCTTGACACTGGAATTTACTCACCTCCCTCAGTCTAGCAGAGCCCAAGTCTGCTGACCTTCCGTGAACTCTGCGATGATTAACTGTTTTCCTAGACATTTGAGAAAGTACTGGGTATTAAGAGCTCTATGTAAAGAGTTGCATAAAGTTTTATTGGTCCTTCAGAGTCCAGGATCTATGCTAAATGTTTTTGCTTAGCATCTACTAGCACCTTATCTATTAACTAGACATACACATATATAGACATAGAGCACTCCTGTAATAATGGGACTGAATGGATTTAATAGGGGTAGAAAATTAATAAACCTGAAAAGTTGATGGGTAGAAGAGTCTACTGTTATTGTCTAGTCTGTAATTTTAAGTATCTTCTTTTTATAATACATTGTTTTGTATATATGTCTGGAGAGCGTAATGTTGGCCTGCTGAAAAAATGCTTTTATTAAATTGTTAGTTCTCTGGGGTATATGAAGATAACCGGAAAAACAGGGTGACTGAGGGATGTAAAACCAACGGGGGCAGAGCACACTAGAGAAAAAGCAACAGGGGAGAAGTCTCTTATCTGGGGGTTCACATCAAAAGGGGGTGTCATAACTATAAAGGGAAGGGTAATAGCTGTCCTGTGTACAGTACTATAAATCCCTCCTGGCCAGAGACTCCAAAATCCTTTTCCCTGTAAAGGGTTAAGAAGCTCAGGTAACCTGGCTGGCATCTGACCTAAAGGACCAATAAGGGGACAAGATACTTTCAAATCTTGGGGGGGGGGGGGGGGGGGAAGGCTGTTGTTTGTGTTCTTTGTTTGAGTGTGTGTTCTTTCTCGGGACTGAGAGGGACCAGACATCAATCCAGGTTCTCCACATCTTTCTAAGCAAGTCTCTCCTATTTCAAACTTGTAAGTAAATAGCCAGGCAAGGCGTGTTAGTTTTCCTTTGTTTTTCTCAACTTGTAAATGTACCTTTTACCAGAGTGTTTATCTTTGTTTGCTGTACTTTGAACCTAAGACTAGAGGGGAGTCCTCTGAGCTCTTTAAGTTTGATTACCCTGTAAGGTTAATTTCCATACTGATTTTACAGAGATGATTTTTACCTTTTTCTTTAATTAAAAACCTTCTTTTTAAGAACCTGATTGATTTTCCCTTGTTTTAGATCCAAAGGGATTTTGGATCTTGATTCACCAGGAGTTGGTGGGAGGAAGGAGGGGAATGGTTAATTTCTCCTTGTTTTAAGATCCAAGGGGTTTTGGATTTGTTTTCACCAGGGATTTGGTGAAGGTTTTTCAAGGCTTCCCAGGGAGGGAATCCATTGAAATGGTGGCAGCCGAACCAGAGCTAAGCTGGTAATTAAGCTTAGAAGTTTTTCATGCAGGCCCCTACATTTGTACCCTAAAGTTCAAAGTGGGGATCCAGCCCTGACAGGGGGCATTTCAAAGGTTTACTGGACTATAAAAGGAAGGACAATGCACCCCTTTTTTATTCTTCACTGAGAAAGCAAAAAGGACAGTGCTTTTTTGTATTCATGAACGCTGGAATCTGGCCCTATGGGCTAGTGATACTGGGAGGTTGCATTAGCTAAGAACTCACTTTAGACAAAGATTTTAGCTTATTAGAGTTAAATTTAGATTCTAAGAAGCATTTACAACTTTTGTTATACATGTAACTTCTTGTTCTTATTACCCTTGTTCATGATCTCTTAAATCTTTGCCTTTGTTAATCAGATTTGTTTTCACTATAACTCAAATAAACTGCTGTGTTGTTACATTGGAGAGGATACTCAGTTGAATGAAACAAGCTGGTGTGTGTATTCTACTCCATCAGAAGTAGAGAACCTGGTAATTACTGTGTTTAGTGACAGGGGCTGGACACTACAAGGGGATGCGTCAGAGGCGTTTGGGGACTGAGGTACACCAAATGTTTACTGCAAGGCAAAGCAGGGGATGGCAGAGCTCAGAGGAGAGTGCTTAAGTGGCTGATAGGCTGGCAGTGTCAGGGAGCTGACACCGAGCTACCACAAGAAAGTGTGTCTGGGGGGGTGTCACTGAGAGGTGGATGTGTGTGTATGTGTGTGTTTTTGTGTGTGTAAGTAACAGTGACCTGGAGAGCCTGAGAAAGTGTCATCATGGTCTTAAACTGGCACCTTTACTTTCCAAAATATTGCATGCGTGACTTTTATACAAGTATCACTTCTTGGGCCCATGACCTTGCGGAGTTCAATTCAGAATTTGTTTTTCATTTAGAAACTGTAAACAACAATGAACCTAAAGATGAATCAATTAGATGAGATACTGGCACCTGCCTTCTGAACACTACACTCTGTATTTTCATGTGCAAGTGAGGTAGGGTTAGGGACCAGATAGCAAGTGTAAAAAAATCAGGACAGGGGTGGGGGATAATAGGTGCCTATTTAAGAAAAAGCCCCCAAAATCGGGACCGTCCCTATAAAATCATCTGGTCACCCTAGTTAGGGTAAAAGGCTTAGGTATGGACAATGTTATACAATATATTAAGTAACCAAAATTTCTGCATGATATACAATCGTACTAAGGCCAAATTATGTTCTATGAATTTTCTAATGTGAATGATACATACATTCACATTAGAAAATATATAGTTTCTAATATTATATTATTCTAATAGAATATGTATTTCCCATGATTGTTTCTCTGATAAACATGCATGGCATCTGAAGGAAAGTTGCATTACCACCTTTCTTTAATACAAAGCCAAAAACATAGGTTATAAGCACAGAGGTCACCATAAAAAGATAATAGGAGCACTTTATATATCTAAGTCTAGTTATATATCTATTCAACACCAAAATAATCTATAATGACAAGATGCACTTTTATCCTGTAATGTATTTAGAATATTTAAACCTCAAGTGAATTAAAGTACCATGATTTAAATTAGCAAAAGAAAGGAACTAAGGAGGTCAGAATAGACATATGTCAGCATTGCTCTTGCACATTTCAGCACGGGTTATGTGGTAGATAGTACACAATCAGTACCTCTTTGAAGGTCACATCAAAGTTTATGCAAACACAGAGAATTCAAGACCAGAATTTCCACTGTAGCTCAGATTTCCCCTGCTTTTTGTAGGTTTAAACAGGTATACCCTCAACATTGTTTTATTTTAGAAGCCATTAGGCTGTGTTGAGTAAGTATATAAAAAGTTATTAAATGTCTTAAAAAGTGTCATTGTTGGAACCACTATTATAGCTACCTATTAAGGGACTTTAGAAAAGTGTATTATGTTATTTTATAAGATCATTAGTGCTAAACTGTTAGTATTTTATATTAATTTAGGGTCTTAAACATATTGAGAGTCCCATATTTACCAAAAACAGTATCAGAGGGGTAGCCATGTTAGTCTGGATCTGTAAAAGCAACAAAGAGTCCTGTGGCACCTTATAGACTAACAGACGTATTGGAGCATGAGCTTTCGTGGGTGAATACCCCTATGCAACCGACGAAGTGGGTACTCACCCACGAAAGCTCATGCTCCAATACGTCTGTTAGTCTATAAGGTGCCACAGGACTCTTTGCTGCTTTTACAAAATCAGTATGTTCATCTTTGGGCCTGACTCTTTACTGCCTTTCACCTGGTGTAAAACACTATCAAACCATAACAGCAGAGCTTTTAACACAGATGTGAATAACTGGACAATGTGCCAGAAAGTGGCGAATCAGGCCATGCGTGTTTAGACAAGAGGAGGAAACTGGGGTATGATTCGCCAAACACATTATTTACGGTCATTGATGGGCAAATAAAGAATAACAAAGAATAATACATGGACAGGGCAGTATTAAAACCGGACACAAAAAGACTAGCAGATGCATCTGATCAAAGGCTTAGGATGCAGGTGTATTTAAGTTGGAGTGCTGAAGATAGAACAGTCTCTGAAGCTTGCTGGTTTTTTTACCTTCGCTCAAGGTGTTCAAGAACTGTACACATATAGGGAATAAAGCAGGCCAAGAAAAATACCCCAATTCTCTGCCTCACTTATTTCTCTTAACAAAGGTTATCTGCTTTAAATAGATAGGACAGTATTATCTAATGCAGCATGTTCAAGCTATTAAAAAAAACCCCCAACAGATCTTGTGAAGACTAGACTATCCTTTAGCTAGAGATGACATACGATCTCAAATCTGTCAGTTACAAAATGTGTGAATGGACGGGGGGGAGGGGGAAGAGAGAGGGGAATGAAGTGGATGACATTAAAGGCCCTGATTCTGCAACTGGATCCACCGGTACATCCGCGGTATGCTGAACAGGGCTCTGCATGGGGCCAGGTGGCTTCATTTTGGGACAGAATCATAGAATTGCTGGACTGGAAGGGATCTCAAGAGTTCATCTAGTCCAGTCTCCTGCATTCAATGTGGGACTCAGTATTATCTAGACCACCCCGACAGGTGTTTGTCTAACCTGCTTAATAAATCCTCCAATGATGGAGATTCCACAACCTCCCTAGGCAATTTGTTCCAGTGCTTACCCATCCTGACAGTTGGGAAGTTTTTCCTAATGTCCAACCTAAACTGCCCTTGCTTCAATTTAAACCCATTGCTTCTTGTCCTGTCCTCAGAAGTTAACTAGAACAATTATTTCTCCATCCTCCTGGTAATAACCTTTTAATACTTGAAAACTGTTATGTCTCCTTTAAGTCATCTCTTCTCCAGACTAAACAAACTCAATTTTTTAAAAATTTTCGTTTTCTAGATCTTTAATCATTGATTTTCATCTTATTTACTTCAGACCACTTCTCCAAATTGTCCAGATTATTTTGAATTTTAATCCTATCCTACAAAAGCACTTACAACCTCTCCCAGGTTTGTATCATCCACAGACTTTATGTAAGTATACTCTTTACACCGTTATCTAAATTACTGATGATGACACTGAACAGAACCAGATGCAGAACTGACCCCTGCAGGACCCCACTTGATATACTTTTCCAGCTTGACTGTGAACCACTGACTACTCTCTGGGAACAGTTTTCCAACCAGTTATTCACCCTCCCTGGAGTAGCTCCATCTAAGTTATATTTTCCTAGTTTGTTTATAAGAAGATCATGCGAGACAGTATGAAAAGCCTTACTAAAGTCAAGAGATACATCTATCACTTCCCCCCCCCATCTACAAGGCTTGTTACCTGGTCAAAGAAAGCTATAAGTAAGGCTAAGATTGTGTCATCGAGGTCATGGAAGTTATGGATTCCGTAACTTCAAGAGACCTCTGTGTTAGTCTGTATCAGCAAAACAAACGAGGAATACTTGTGGCACCTTAGAGACTAACAAATTTATTTGGGCATAAGCTTTCGTGGGCTAAAACCCACTTCATCAGATGCATGTAGTGGAAAATACAGTAGGAAGATATATACACACCCACCCACCCACCCACACACCCACACACAGAGAACATGAAAAAATGGGTGTTGCCATACCAACTTGTAGGGGGGTGAACACCCGCTCCAGCCCCGAAGGGGTTGGAAAAGCCTTGCAGAGGGGTGGGGCTGGGGAAAGGTGCAAAACCCTGGCTGATTGGCAAAGTGGCTGCAGCTGGGGCCATGGCCCAAACAGAGCAACTTGGCCTTATAAGAAGGCCAGGGCAGCCAGAAGCTCCCCAGTCTCTCCTCTAGCTGTGGAGGGAGACAGGCCTGGCTGCTGCAAGGTTGAGAGGTACCTGGGAGTGAGGCAGGGCTGGGGAAAAGCCAGAGGAGCAGGGGAGCTCCAGGCTGGCGACTCCCCAGGCTGTAGGGCTGGGTTCTAGGCCCATAGAGGTACTGAGGGTGGAAGAAGGCAGCAGGCCAAACCCCCCCTTGCCAGTGATGAGTGGCATACACTGCCGTCTGCCCCAGGGAACGGGGGCTAGTTGGTGACTGGCAGTAGCCTTACACTGAGGCAAGGTGGGGATAGGGGGTGGGGGTTCCCCTGGGTGGGGAAACCCTGCGGCTGAGGGGTTACTGCTGCCAGAGGGGCAGCACCCCAAGTAAGGGACCCCAGGAGGGACACGGGGGCCAACGACAGGCGGGACACCTGGCCTGCAGAGGGCGCTCTGACGACTGGTGAGCTAATTCCCGAGACGACCAGCAGGAGGCGCCACCGGGGTGAGTCTGCACCTGATTACACAACTCTAATGAAACTAATCAATTAAGGTGGGCTATTATCAGCAGGAGAAAAAAAACCTTTTGTAGTGATAATCAGGATGGCCCATTTCAAACAATTGACAATAAGGTGTGAGTCAGAGTGGGGGGGAAATTAGCATGGGGAAATAGTTTTTTTACTTTGTGTAATGACCCTTCCACTCCCAGTCTTTATTCAGGCCTAAACATTTTCTGCTTCAGCCCTGGTTTGACAGGGCTGGAGCTGTCAGCTGACCGGGGGCCCCTGGAGCTGTCAGCTGCCGCAGGTGCTGAAGCCCCTCCTCCTCTCCCGCAGCAGGGCTTGGGCTCTTATTCTCCCCGTCAGCCCCATTTTGTCAGTTTTTTTTAGTAAAAGTCAGGGACAGGTCACGGGCTTCTGTGAATTTTTGTTTATTGCTTGTGACCTGTCCATGAAAAAATAACCATGGCAAAATCTTAACCTTAGCTAGTAGGTTAGTTTGACATGTTTTGTTCTTGACAAAGCCATGCTAACTGTTACTTATCTTATTATAAGCGCCATAATATGTACATTTTAGTTCACAAAGATAACTCCAGTTGTAATTTTTTGTATGATTTGATTTCCAGATTCCTGCACCACATTGCTACTGTGCATTACTATTATAAGATGGTAAATCCCTCACCTTGACAAACTTACACTGAAAGTGCAGTTTTAGTCTGAAAAATGGCTCCGTACAAAAAATTGTCACTTTCCATGATCTCCACATCCTGTTCACTCAACGCACAATTAATAGGGTTCACCCCAACAGCTAGCCCTAAAGCAAAGCAACAGAAAAGTTCCTCCCATCCCTCCAAAAACAAAAGTATCCTCAACCTTCCCCACAAATCCTGCCAAAAAGTGTCATTTGCAGCATGCTTTAAAGGTTATTTGGCTATTTTAGATCAAGATGGGAGAGCAAGTTTCAGAGTCCTGTGCCCCCCCCCCCCCCCCCCACCCAAACGCCCTGCTGGCAGTCTTCTCCTTTTTCAATGCTGAAGATCCAGCTCAAGAACCTTTTGTTGACTACAGCTAGGGCAATACGTTAGAGAGAGAGGTAGGCAGATCTAGGCCATTTGGGATAATGGATTTGTTTCTCTTTGCTATTTCTATTGCAAATAGGGATATGCCTAACACTGATTAATTTTAAGAGCAACCTTTCAGTAATCACAAAATCTTTTAAGAGTGAAAATTAGCTTCATGGTAACCATAGTTTGTTTTAGGTTAAACATTTGATACTGGACCTCAAGATCATGTCTTTTACAAATGAAATACACTTTCACTTATAAATTATACGATGTATATGCATTCCTATATGTTCAGAGGGGCATTTTTTGCAATTCACCAATTTTTTAAATAAAATACACATGAAGCACAAATTCAATTAGATTAGGTCTGATTTAATAGTATGCAATAAATAGTCAACTTGCCAGTCATAGAATCATAGATTATTAGAGTTGGAAGGGACCTCAAGAGATCAATCCCCTCACCGAATCCCATCCTGCCATAAATGGTGTTTACCAGATCAGCTAATTTTTTTTTTTTTTTTTTTTTGGGGTGGTGGTGGGGGGGGGAAGATTTCCATGCACATTTGGGAACCAAAATAATTAAATGTGTTTCTATTTAGGACCTGGTCTTCCAGTCCTTAGACAGACCGATAACTCTCACTGAACTTAGTGGGTCTTTTGCCTGAGAAGATGTAACATTCCCTTCCACACCAAGGCCTTGGCTACACTTGCGAGTTACAGTACAATAAAGCAGCTCCAGGCTTACTCCCCGTCCACACTGGCAAGGCACGTAGAATGCTCGGACTCCGCAGTTACAGGGCTGCTGGCACTCCACCTCGGCGAGTGGAATAACGTTTGCTGCACCCCCGCTGGAGCACCGTGGCATCAGTGTGAATGAGGTGTTGCGTTACTGTGCTGTGATCAGCCTCTGGAAATGTCCCATAATCCCCTTAAGTCAAGTGGCCACTCTTGTCATTGTTGTGAAATCAGCTGCAGGAATGCGGAAATACCCTTCAAAGCTCCGTTTTGGACAAGCCGTCTACTTATCAGCTCAGAGAAAAAGCAAACATTTACTGTTTGCTTTGAGTGAGAGAGAGAGGCGAGGGGGGTCTGCAATTACAAGACAGCATGCTGACACACTCTCAGCACCCCAAAAACCCACTCTCTCTCCCCCCCACATACACACAACACACTCCCTGTCACGCTCCACCCCACCTCACCTCCCATTTGGAAAGCATGTTGCAGTCACTTGCATGTTGGGATAGCTGCCCATAATGCACCGCTCCCAATGTCGCTGCAAGTGCTGCAAATGTGGCCACGCCAGTGCACACAGACTGCGGCGCTTTCCCTACTGCACTCTACGAAGGCGGGTTTAACTCTCAGCGCTCTACATCAGCAAGTGTAGCCATGCCCTAAGGCTTGTCAGCAGGGTTAGAACCTGGCTCTTTGGAATGAAGAGCACAGGCCCTGCCAATGAACTAAAGTACCTCATTATTGGGTAGCTGCAGTAAGGTCTTGTACTCTGTATACTAGCCACAAAAGGGAGACATAGCACACTTAGCTAGCATGTCAAATGAAGACTGTAGGATTGTGCCCCTAAGGCAAGTTCCTGCAATCATGAGGTAGTCTTAATAAGTACTGCCAATTCTTTCCTGTGATGACTAGAAACGCAAAACAACTAAAAAAAACCCCAAAACAAAACAAAAAAATTGTCAAGAGTTGCCCCTAATGACTTATTTAAAACAATTAAGATTTTAACCCAGTCTAGTGAATATATAAGAAATGGTTAAAACAGGTATGTGTTAATGAACTGCATTTTCATATATTCAGCATCTTATTTACTTAAGAAGGAAAACCGCATGAATGTAGCATACAATTTAAAATAATTCCAGCTCTTGCAATCTTTTTTTTACATTTTATGTTCAGGCTCTCTTAGTACTTGGCTGTTTGATATTACAGCAAATCACAAATTAGAAAGAACCTGCATGATTTTGTAATCCTTTTACATGCAGTGCACTTTGTTGCACATATGAACTGAGATTAGCACTGCCACACTGAAGTTTGTTGTAACTTACACTTTAGTGTACAATGCAGAACACATGACTTTGTTTCCACCTCCTCCACAACAGGCAATAATTAACATTATTTTGTCCCTTTGAATACTATATTTTAATTTGTATTAATGAAAATACATTTCAGTGGTTTTTTTTTTTTTTTTTTTAAATACATATGTTGGTATTTAGCATCAAGACCAATTCAGGCATATCAGGACCCTGGCAGACTCTCCTGATAGAAGCTACCCTATATAATAATTACTTCTCTTATGAGATGCTTATTATTCAAACTGCAGGGACAGGGTGAGGTAATTAGCAGTTGTGTGGGAGAAATCGGAAGTGCCTGGATTGGAGAGTGGGGGTTGGGCCTTAAAGAAGCAAATGAATACATACTGTCTTTCCTTCCATGCAAATATCCCCTTCTCATCATGTCTCACTGTGTGAGATTCATGACACTGAAGTCCTGCACACACTTTATCAGACCTAGAGGACTTCATTCAGTTCTACAGAACAGTCTAAACCAGGTAGTGAGGAGCTGAGCAGGCACAGAATAGTGTCTCTCATCCTGTTAAGGTCCCTCCCAACCTGGTGCCTTGTATAACCTGTTAAAACTAGCCCTCAAGCATATTAGAAAAAACAATTTGATTAAGTTACATGCTTAAAATAAAAGCAAATTGTTGTCAATAGATTCCTCTTCAGCCAGAGCACACACATTCCTCTATCTGATTCATCCTTTGATTAATGCTGATCTGTTCTGTCAGGGAAACTGATGCATGATGACTTTTTTTTCTCTTACAGACTATCCATTACAGTTCACTATGAAGTAGGAGAAGACAAACATTCAAAACTCACTGCAAAAAAATGAACTTTCTATGGTGGAAAAAAATACCATGCGTTGGATGCCAACCGAAAGTCCCCTAAGCCCTTCTCGTAGACTTACACAGATGATCAAAAAAAGAGTAGTAGTTTAAAAGCTGTTCCCCCCCAGCACTGCTGCTGCTACACTTCCCAGCCTTCCTAGGGCTGACCAGAGGAGAGAGGAAGAAAAGTGAACTTTTTAAGTATTTACATTTATTTACTTAGAATGACGTCACTGATCCTTGGGCCAAGTCAAATTAAAAAAACAAAACAAAAAACAAACATCAGATGCTGTCTGTAAGATTGCTAAAAATCCTCCCTCAAATACCATGGTGATGGGCACAATATAAACAACTGGACAGTTTATTGTTTAGTGGGATGAGTGAGTATTTTTTCTGCCCCAAGGAGAATGTTGTTAACATAGGATAAGATGATTTTCTTCTGTGAATGTGATTTTCCTCCTCTTCCTCCTACAGGAACAGACTCTTGGAGCAACTGAATGCTCCAAACTATGCCAACTGCCTGTAGACTTTTCTAATTTGAATGAGGAGAGTGGACCAGCACTGAATTGGCTACGGATCAGGAAATGAGCAAAAGTGGTATAAGACCCAGGCTAGTTCTTATACCAAGCACATCTCAGCCAGAAAAGAAAATCTAGACCCATGTGTTTTCGTTTGTGTACAGTAAATTAGTTCCTGTAACCGTGTTACTAAGCTAAAATTAGAGATAGTTTAAAAAAATCCAATGATGCTTCACAGTAGCTTTACTCTGTGCTTAATTTGTGCATTTCTTTCAGCTTGGACAATTAAATCAAAAGTATATTTCACTTCTGTGTCTAATTCATTTAACCTACAGTGCCTTGATTTTGCAATGTCTGGGTTTCAAATACTGCATGGGGAATGTTTACTTAAAATCTAGCTTTCTTTGTAATTTAGAAAACATATTATGTAAATCTTTTATAAATCACAGGAAGTATCTTTTTACTAAGTTAAATTTTAGCCCAAATTTATGTAGTAAATTTAATTTATTTTATTTCATGAAAACCAGGAACATAAAAAAAGAATTGGATCTCTCTCTTTTGGAGCCTATTCCATCTCATTGGCTGATACAAAGAGCAGTCTGAAGTTTTAACATCCTAAAATGGTTTATTTGTTTATTCTTGCACATTGGTGCATTAGCTGGCACCAACTACTGTTCAGATATTCTAGCCACTAGCCACAAAATTTGATTTATTCTAGCTTTACATATACACACATCCTGGAATTTAATTACCTTACTGCTTTCTTTTAAATCTTTTATTTTGCCTTGTAAAATGCTTTACATTTGCATTTTCTTACATTATGATATCATGTGCTCAAGTTATTTTACTCATTATGTACTTGTTATAGTGTTTAAAAGACTTTAATTGAAATTCTAAAGCTTACTCCTAATGATGTACACTTCAAAGATGTGTTTAAAAGAAAACACAAATAGGTGTCATCGTGAGACAAGAATGTCTGGACAAGATATTTGTGAGGGATAGAATTCTTATCAAGAACACACAACTATGACCATTATAACAAATGTATTGCTTAAAAGAGAACTGATCCTGGTCAGCATAACTTCTATCTGCTATGTCAGCTGGGTATCATGAGTGACTCTGTCATCTTTTTAGTCACAAAGTTAGACAGCAGGCCACAAATTGAATACTTCCTCTCCTTCCCTTCTCCAGATGCAAACAAGCTTTTGAAAAGAGATACTAAAGCTGGTATCTTACTTCAATACAAGACTAAGCCTATAATAAGTTGATCTTAAACAAGTCCTTTTACAAAGAGCCTATAAATTAAACAAGGAATCATCTTAGATTGAGTATATTTAAATTTAGAAAATGTGGAAAGACTTCAGTGTAAGTATTCTTCCCCACAGTCCTTCCTAAATAAAATGCAAAGGGACTTTTAGATTAAGAAGTTTGACTGTTTTCAACTGTTGCAGAGAGGAGAAAGGCAGTTTCTCTGAGGTAACCAGGATTCAACACGTTTATGTTAAATTACACCTGGAAATGAACTAGTGCCCAGAAACATCTGAGAAACCATAGAACAACCCAAATTTATTATACTGACAGTGATACCCTGGTGTAGTAACTGCTTGTGCATGCTTTCACATGATACACTCTGCATATTGCCATACAAAGAAATCAGTTTATTGATAACGGCAGTGGGGGCCTTCACTAAGTATGAATAGAGCAGTGTTTCTCAAACTGGGGCCGCCTCTTGTGTAGGGAAAGCCCCTGGCGGGCTGGGCCGGTTTGTTTACCTGCCCTGTCCACAGGTCCGGCCGATCGCGGCTCCCACTGGCCGTGGTTCACCACTGCAGGCCCATGGGAGCTGCTGGAAATGGCGGCCAGTACGTCCCTCGGCCCGTGCCACTTCCAGCGGCTCCCATTGGCCTGGAACAGCGAACTGCGACCAGTGGGAGCTGCGAGCGGCCGGACCTGCAGACAGGGCAGGTAAACAAACCGGCCCAGCCGCCAGGGGCTTTCCCTACACAAGAGGCGGCCCCAGTTTGAGAAAGACTGGAATAGAGGAGATCTAACATCCCTTGTGAGTGGGTGTGATAGACAATGAAGGTGGATTCTTTCTTTGTGATCATGTCCAAAACAGCTGAAAATAGCTGTACCCTAAACTTTAAAGACAAACACTACAACAAAAGCCAAATAACCTTCAACCATATAGCATTCCAACCATTAAAAATTTCAGTGTTAAGTAGAATTGCACTCAAGATACCTAGTAATGGTTTTTACAGACCTATAGCTTCTTTTTGTGGAAAGTTCTTTAAAATTATACTTGGTGAGCCGAGTCTTTAACGTACTGTAACTGAAAAAAGTTTTAAGTATACTGTTGTTGATTTAACAGTGTAATGGACTGTTGCCAAGAATGAAAGCTGTATTCAATTAGCTTACAAACATATGTCTCAATGTCTTTAGAAGTGTGGGGGTGCCTTTAAATCTGCTAAAATTATTTTGCAGATGGAATCTGATTAGCGTGCATCTCTGTCACATAATTATGTCCAACAGTATTTTTGTTCATGAGAGGGGTGGGAAAAAAAAAAAAAAAAAAAAAGCTAAGACAACAGGACTTAAACTATGTACTTCGCTCTGTTGTGATGTGTTGTATTAATTTAGAGGGAATATCTGGGACCAAAGATATTAATATAAACCAGTCACTGTCCAACATATAACAGTGTTAAACAAGGTACGGGGTTTGGTATGCAAAGACTTCAGCTAGCTTAGTACTGTGACAAACATGTTATTAAAATCCTTTAACAGAGCAGAGAAGGAGGAAAAACAGTTAAAGCAGTTAAATGTAAAGCATTACGTAAGGGTTGCACTTTAACAACATTTCTTGCTCCCTTTCCCTTTAGCTGGAGAGAGTTTTTAGAAGGAAAATACCCGTTTGACAGTCTCTTATCAAAGATGGTAATAACTATCCTTTTGTGTAAAAGAGAAGTTAGTTGAGATGGGCTGGAGTTGCTGCTGCTGCTAAAGTCTGATCCCATTTCAGCTCAGGTGTCTTTGGGATTCAGCTGGAGTAGGGAGGGGTAGGGATGTCATCTAAATCTCTCTCTTTGGCCTGATCTGATACAGACATCCCACAAAAGTTTGGATGGCAGCCACAATGGTGAAGCTTCCTCCAGTCATCTCCATCTATTCTTACTATTTCCCCCCAAAGGCTCTTTCTTTAAGGACAAAAAAGGGAGTGGTAGATGGAATGGGCAATGCCCTCATTGTTTGTTTCACCAATTAGGCCTAGTTTTCAACACATCAATTTCAGTTCATTAATTTCCAGACCCACACTTTCTTGTTTACCAGGCATGATCTTTACATAGTCCTTGAGTTATATCCGCAGGCTCTTTTGTTTAGACTAATTCAGTCTGTCTCCTTTTCAAACCTTTTCCCCATCAACATTTGTTATTATTGGTTATTGTGACCTCTTATGAACTTTTACATACTCAAGATAGTTAAGTCCAAAGCAGACTGCTGCTCAGAGCTACAAAGGGATCTCACAAAATTGTATGACTTGGCAACAAAATGGCAGATGAAATTCAATGTTGATAAATGCAAAATAATGCACATTGGAAAACAATCTCAACTATACATATAAACTGATGGTCTAAATTTACCATTTACCACTAAAAGATCTTGCAGTCATTGTGGATAGTTCTCTGAAAACATCCACTCAATGTGCAGCAGCAGTCAAAAAAAGCTAACAATGTTGGGAGTTATTAGGAAAGTGATAGATATCATATTACTTCTGTATAAATCCATGGTATGCCCACATCTTGAATACTGCGTGCAGATCTGGTCACCCCATCTCAGAAAAGATATATTGGAATTGGAAAAAGCACAGAAAAGGGCAAGAAAAATTATTAGGGTAATGGAACAGGTTCCATATGAGGAGAGATTTAATAAGACTGGGACTTTTCAGCTTGGAAAAGAGACGACTAAGGGGGGGGTGGGATATGATAGAGGGCTATAAAATCATGACTGGTGTGGAGAAAGTAAATAAGGAAGTGTTATTTACTCCTCATAACACAAGAATTAGGGGTCACCAAATGAAATTAATAGGCAGCAGTTTTAAAACAAACAAAAAGGAAATATTTTTTCACACAACACACAGTCAATCTGTGGAACTCCTTGGCAGAAGATGTTGTAAAGGCCAGGACACTAACAGTTAAAAAAAGAACTGGATAAGTTCATGGACATAGGTCCATCAATGGCTATTAGCCACGATGGGCAAGGATGGTGTCCCTAGCCTCAGTTTGCCAGAAGCTGGGAATGGGTGACAGGGGGTGGATCACATGATGATTACCTGTTCTGTTAATTCCCTCTGGGGCACCTGGTATTGGCCACTGTCGGAAGACAGAATACTGGGCTAGATGGACCATTGGCCTGACCCAGTATGGCCGTTCTTATGTTCATGTTCTTATGTTCGTACATACTTTTTACAGTTCAATTCACAATTTAGAGTAAATTTGTAGGTTCAATTATAATAGATGCAAAGTTGATAATACAAAGTTGACTTGAACTCATGGTATAAATTTATATAAACTTTGCTTCTCATCTGTAATGTACAGTGGAACACACTAACAGTACTATAGCAACAAGTCATCAGTTCCCTGATGGTATTGATCTAAGAGTTTTATAAAACTTAAGACTGGAATGACTAAATTGCCCCCCAAAAAATATGCACACATTAAAATCTGGTAGTATGCCAGAGCACCAGAGGGTAGCAGATGTGGTACTTAACTTTAAAAGGTCAAGAGGTGATCCTAGGCATTACAGTCCAGTATAACTTCAGTAGCAGGAAAACTGGTTAACATAATTAAAAATAGATTTATAAAAGACATCAAAAATATATATATAACCCTAAAAATTATGTCGTCTTTTATAAATCTATTTTTATAGATGTATATGATCAAGTAAACTAGCATGGACTGTAAAGGAAAATAATGAAACAATAGGAGATAATTGTATTAAATGAGAACCACTTGACATAACTTATTTGGACTCCCAAAAGCCTTACGACAAATCCCTCATGAGGGGCTAATTAAGTTACAGGGCAAGAGGTAAAGTATTGACATGGATTAGATACTATCTAAGAGACAAAACAAAAAGAAGGAGTAAGTCATCCATTTTCAATATAGTATACAGTTTAACATTGTTGTAGCCCAAGGTTCCAGAATGGGACTGGTGATGTTTAATACATTTATAGTGATCTGGAAAAGGGGATGAATAGCAAAGAAGCAAAATCCACAGATGACAAAGATTTTTTGTTAGTCAAGTAGTGAAGGTTGTGGAATTTCAAACGGGACTTAAGCAAGGAAAGTGAATGGGCAGTCCTATAGTAGATTAAATTTATTATGGACAATGGGTGAAATTTTCAGAAGTGCATAATTAAGTGAGGAACACAAATTCCATTGAAAGTCAACTGATTTGTGCTCCTAAGTCAAGACGGTATTTTTGAAAGTCCCTGCAGGTCTTGCATTGTATTTTTAAGTTATAGCATGAACTATTTATACATATTACTGAATTCTAAATTCATTGGGAGCCACTCTGAGAAAGAGAGAGACCTGCTCATCATAATGCTCAACTCAAGACAAGTTTTCCTTAGAGTGCAGCAATAGTCAAAAAGCCAAACAAAATGCTGGAATTAGAGTAAGTTTAATAAAAAGGCAAAACAATGTTATGCTTAATATAATATGTAAAGGTAGTAAATTTATATGGCTGTTCAGAAGATCTTGATCAGGGGAGGGCAAACTTTTTGGCCCGAGGGCCACAGCTGGGAATAGAAATTGTATGACAGGCCATGAACGTGCACAAAATTGGGGTTGGGGTGCAGGAGGGGATGAGGGCTCAGATTGGGGGTGTGTGCTTCAGGGTGGGGCCAGAAATTAGGGTGAGCGAGGGGGCTCTGGGCTGGGGTGGGAGAGTAGGGTGTGAGGGGGGGTGAGGGCTCCATTTGGGGTGGGGCTGGGGATGAAGAGTTTGGGGTACAGGAGGGTTCTCCAGGCCGAGACTGGGTATTTGTCTAACCTGCTCTTAAAAATCTCCAATGATGGAGATTCCACAATCTCCCTAGGCAATTTATTCCAGGGCTTAACCACCTGACAGTTAGGAAGTTTTTCCTGTTGTCCAACCTAAACCTCCCTTGCTGCAATTTAAGCCCATTGCTTCTTGTCCTATCATCAGAAGTTAAGAACAACAATTCTTCTCCCTCCTCCTTGTAACAACCTTTGAGGCATGGGACTGCAGGAAGAGAAAAGACAAACAGTTAAGGCAGTTGAATGCTGCCCCACAGAATTGGAATTCTGTTCCTGCCTCTGCCACAGGGTTCCTGTGTGATCCTGGGCAAACCAATTAAACCAGACTTATCAGTGTCACTTATTGTGTATTCCTCATTTTCTGGATGTCTGACTTGCGACCCTGGGGTCTGATTTGTAGAACAGCTGAGCACTCACAGCTGCAACTGAAGTCAATAGGAGTTGTGAACGTATAAAGTACTATACAATGCTAGGTACTCTGAAAAATCAGCTCTTACACATCTCAAACAGGGCATCCAAAATCAGTGTATACTTTTGACTTTAATCTCTGGTTCCTTAGTTCCCCATCTGTGAAATGGGTATAATACCACCCCACCACCACGTCACACAGGTCTTGAAGATATATTAATGTCAGTGAAGCATTCAAATGCTATAGTAATGAGTACCATAAAGAGCCCATGAGGAAATTAGTAATTTCGTCTTCACAGCAGGGTTTGAAAAGTGTGCAGTAAATAAAGTATGGAGCTGCTCATTTCACGATGAGGGAAAAACAAAATATTGAATAGCTGCACATTAAATGAGTACTGTCCTTCCTGTGCACTGAATGAGACATTTCCTGTGGAAAAGATAGTCTTTAATTACATGAACACATACTATCATAATTAAGACTAGGATTTTGTCATGGATATTTTTAGTAAAAATCATGGACAGGTCACGGGCAAGAAACAAACAAAAAAAAAACCCACAACAACAACAACAAAATCACCGAAGCCATGACCTACCCCTGACTTTTACTAAAAACATTCCTGACAAAACAGGAAGTGAGGAGGGTCAGCACCCTGCCCCTCTTGCCTGCAGCAGCTGGGAATTGCAGGGTCCCCATTGCCCTGCAGAGCTGGAGCGGGGAGGGGGGGGCGAGGGGGGCAGGGAGAGAGTCTCCTGCCACCACTGGTTAGGGAGCTGTGGGGGGCCCCTTCCAGCAGCCGCTGAGCAGCTCCGGGGTCCCTCTACCATAGCAAGAGGCAGCTGGGAGCTGCGGGGGGGAGAGGGTGGCTGCTTGTGGTGGCTGAGCGGCTGCAGGGCCCCTGTCAGCAGCGTTGGCTGGGGAACTGTGGGGGCCCCCTGTGGCGGTTGAGCAGCTCCAAGGTCCTCTGCTGCTGGCAGCTGGGGAGCTCAGCTGCTGGCAGCCGGTCAGTTGCGGAGGTCCCCCACAGCCTGAGGAGGCTGGACTGCTGCGGAGGTCCCCTGCTGCTGGCTTCAGCAGATGTTACTGAGCATGGTCAGTTCATATGAACATGCTCAGTACACCCTAGGTAGGCATATTCAGTCAGATAGTTTTTCACACTACCGGGTGGCTGGTCAGCTGTGGGGGGCCCCCAATGTCACGGAGGTTGCTGGAAGTCACGGATTCCGAGACATAATCGTAAGCTTAATCATAATGTACTGATGCCCCCCTACTTACACAATCGTTCAGTTCTGGAAAGCCTTACGTAACTCGAATTTTGCATAAGTCGGAAACGTATACCCATATGTTACGCAAAAGTTTCTGCAACTCGAAAATCCTATTTCGGCCTTATGGAATTTTTCCGTAAGTGCGAATTTGCGTAAGTCGGGTCTTGCGTAAGCCAGAGAGCATCTATATTCACACTGGGGGGCTGCATTAAGGTTACAAATGCAAGCGTAATTCTCGCATTTCTCAACTTTTGAGTGCTTGACTTCGCAAGCTTAACAATGGTCTTGGTGAGTCGCTATCTACAGGGGGATAGCACATGCACAGTCCAGTCACAAATAGGAGCAGTCAAAATAGTAATCAAAAGTGTGTTGTTAGTGCCGAAGGTAAATAAAATATCTTTTAGGAACAAATGCAACTTGACTGTGATTTTAAGATCTCTCCTTCATCCACATACAAAGTAATAAACAGCACAACACCTTTTCCGAGTATATGTAGCATCTTAATTGGACACAGAACTTTACATTTGGTGTTTTCATTTTACCCCCATTTATATAGCACTTATTACTCTATCATGGTTTAATTTGAAAAGATAACTGCATGGCCGCTCAAGCAGTAAATTTAAGAGTAAATGGATTCTTGGCTGCTGTTGGCCCAGTTTCTGCTTGTTTCCATAGAAACCAACGTAGGAATGGTAAAAATAAGAAACAACTTTTGACATGCTATTTTAAAAATAAAGGAACCTTTTCCCTTAACTTCTTTACACTTGCTGAACCTGTGTTTCCATGCAAATGAGATCTGAGTGGCCCCCAGTTTAAAGTTTTTTCCTCCCTTTCTGATTCTATTTCAATAATTCTGAACGGAGAATTCCTACTTAAAGATGGTAGTTGCTGGCTAAAAGCTACAAATGCTGGGTTGCAAAGAGTTTGGAAACCCATAGCATCTGCAATACTTTAAATTGGGGAAAAAATTGAAGTAGAAAAATACCATATGGATTTTTTTAACCCCCCCCCCCCCCCCCAAAATCATCCTGTGAGGGGCATAACGATCTCCAAGAGGGCAGACTAGCTAATGAATTTGGACAAGTGCAGCTACACTAGATGCCCTCAGAGAGTTTTCTCTATTGAGATTCTTCAGTTAATAAATGCCTGTCATGAGACTTATGCATAGTAAGGAATGCATGCTCTCACTATAGAAGAGATCCTTCATAGACAAAGGAAGCAGTGAGCTTGGTCTTCAAAAACGTTTTAGCCTTCCAAACACCGTGACTTGGCAGGTGGGGACTCACTAAGATTTTGTAGTAAATAACTGACATAAGGACTGTAAAGTCTTTGAGACATGAACCACCTCTCATTCTTATCAGTGTAAAGCACTAGGAGTAATTACATTAGAATATAAGTGCCATTTAGAAGTACCTAAGCTGACAGGCCCGGGGGGGTCTCATGTTCACCACTAATTTTCTCTGGCCCAACCCCCACAGCTGAATAAACACAGGAGCCAACTTGTGGCTTAGATAGAAATGTAGGAGACACAGAAACTATTCCCAGGCTTTAACTTACCATGCTACAGACCCTTAGGTCTGGTGAGTCTCCAAAGCATCTTAATCATGAAGTTCTGCTAATTCACCTTAAAGACCAATGGGGGTTGATTGGAGTATATGAAGTTGTTTTCATTCATTCCTCCTCAACAGCTCCCCTTTCATGGTAGTTCCCACAGATGGAGTCCAAAATGTCTCATTCCTGTCCTCTGCTACTTAATGTGCGTCTGAGGACGCTAGAGAAGTTGGGCTTCCGGTACCAGCAAAAAGCCAATGACACCCAACTCCTCCGTTCTTTCACATTCAATATGGACAGTCATTATTCAGCTGTCTGAGTATCAGGCAGATATAACCACCTGGGAGAAGAGCATACATTTCAAGATCAACATGGATAAGAGAGGTAACTGAAAGGGAGAAATACTTTGAAGAACTAGTTGAAGCAATGACTTCAACATCTTGAGTGTAATGGCCCTCTGATGATCAGCTTCCTACTGACTAGTAAAGATTTCTGTGAGGAAAGGAACACAGAACCAACTCTGAAAGGGAAGAAAGAGGCTGGGAAAACAAGAGAAGAGATCAGGAGAGAGTACTGACAACTAAACTTGGTTTTAAAAAGTTTGCTCCCTTTTTGGGATTTGCAGTTTGTATGACAAAACATAAGCCATACAATTTTAAGCTATACAAGGCTGAAACTGACAGACCTTAGATTTAAAAATAATCTCTCCTCTGTTTGACTAGTCTAGCTTTTGTGTAAAAACAAAAAAACAAAACACAACAACAACAACAACAAAAAAACCCTCCCTGAAAATGAAGGCTGCCTACGCTGGTCTGAATAGCAGCATCTGGGTTGCAGGTTTACATCTGGAGGTGGCATCTGGCCTCAGGAGAGGAAACTCTGATGCATACAAACATCAGATTGTTAACTTCCACCTACTAAAAGATGGTGACAATACCTTGACTGCTCCTAAAGAATCTGAATGGAGAGCATATCCTTCCTCCCTTCTGTCTGAGAAGGCCTGGAGGAACAAGTATGAACTGCAAGAAGGGCCACAAATATGCATTACTCCACAGCAAAACCATGAGAATTGACTAAAACACCCTGAAGAGAAGGCTTAGGGAAAAAATTGCCTTTGTGAATTGAATATCAAATAAATGCTGATTGTTTGCAATCACTGGGGAACCACAAAATGAGGCTTCTTTCAGGAACGTACATGCCTCTGACTTTTCTGCCTCTATAAACAAATTAGATTTAGAAACACATTTTCCACAGTAATTAAGCTTATAAAGTGGTTTGCATGAAAGATGTGATCAAACTGGCTGAAGGAGAATCCTGAACCCATGAAATTACCTCTCAATGAATGCTACCTTTGGGACTGTAGTGCCTCTGAGACCAGATTAAAAGACTAATATGCAGAATATATATTTTTTTAAAAAGTCAATTCTCTACAGAATTTACCTAAAACAGAATGAATAAAAGCTTGAAAATTGAAACTAAAATATTTAAAAGGTTGGTTCTACAGTTTTTCTTATGTTTAGTATTAAAATTAATGTGAGCAGGTGAAAAAAAAATCAGAACTACTCTCTGGAGAGTATTTTAGCCAATATGCTACATGCATCTCTTTGGTCTGTTGAGAGACAGTATAATCTGCAACAACTTGTGTTTCAACATTCCAAGGCATGTACAAATTGAGAAGTACATGCACACCTCACATCTTAATTAAGGGGAAAAGAATTTGTAGAGAGCTGCCTTTGGGTATTTATTTTGATTTATATGGTGCTTAGGTACCTTGCATTTAAAATGTATAAAGATAAGGAATGAAGAGACATCAAAGGCTAAGGGGATGAGGTACAGGGAAAGAATAGATAAGTGACAAAACATAAGGAAAGAAGTTAAAGCAGGAGGCGTCTTACAAATGAATTAATATGCTTCCATATAACCAAACTTGTACAATATTTTGTACTAAACAAAAACAACAGAAGTGTATATATTTATGAAAATACTCCCTGAGAAAGGTCATTAGAGACATACAGTGTATACTAGGGAAGGAAGAATCAAATAGATCTGGGGAATAGCACAAGGGCACTTACAAGGGAGAATACATTTTTCATAGTCTAAAAATATCTGGCTGCTGGTTATTTACTTCGCCCATTTGGTGGTTAGTGGAGAGAAGATTCCCAACGTGGTGCTTATTTCTTGGGCCCCAGAAGGGAAGAGAAATGAAAATCTCCTATTTCCTCTCCTCCGGGTGTGCAATTCCCAGCCTCCCTGAGACCATGAGAAGAGAGGGAGAACAACAATTATTTTGATGGCTTCCTCTCAAGAGGCTGGGAACAAAAGGCAGACAATTGACCTGGGCAGGAAAAGAGAGGACATTTTCTTCTGTTCTGGGGTGTGAGTGCCTATGTATGGAAGGATGATGCCTGGATATTTCCTCCAAATATGATTCTCTCTCACTCTGAGAGACCTGGGATATCTTCTGCCAGTAACTCATATTCAACCAACAATTCCACAAGAATCCAGAGAACCATGGAATATTAATTTTAAGGAAACACACTAATAAGATCAGTAAATTTGTGCATCAAATTTATCAAAAGGTTGTTGCCTCTGGGCTGAAATGAAAATTTAAACTCCTAGCAGAAAATCTGCCTGTTTCATGTAACTACCTATATTTAATATATAAAACTGAAAACAGTTAGGAGACAGATAAAAATACCTAATTAAAAAGTAAATACATAAAGCTGTATAGTAATCTCCAGATTATACAAGGGAATGGATGGGTAGCACTAAATTACAGATTGAACAGCAATTCTGCTTTCCAAGAACTTAGAATATTCTTTATTACACTGTATATAAAATGTACAAATAGCTAATCTATTCTGAATTCAGCATTTTGGTACCAAAAAAAATCAAAGACTAACTAGATGACAATTGCTCAGAAATCCATATCATATTTTTCTTCAGTGCTACTATGGAAAGGTTCTAATTCATTAAAATATTAAATTAACAAGCAGAGTGGTAGCTAAAATGGAAGATGTCTAGATTAATATAGCAAGTCAAAGGACATAAAACCTAGTATATGTATTACTAGACAGGTCTTTGTGTAAACACATTTAGAAACACATTTTCCACTGTAATTAAGCTTATAAAGCGGCTTGCATGAAAGATGTGATCAAATTGGCTAAGGAGAATCCTGAACCCATGAAATTACCGCCCAATGAATGCATATCATTGAAAAGTGATCCTAACCAAATATTCATGGTGAAAAGTAGTGTGAACTGAAATAGCCTTTAACAAAACTTAAATCACTTTAGCCATATATTCAGAATGCCCCTCAAATATGCAGGATAAGAGTGGAGAAAAATATCAATGTGCACACTACCCAGGTGAAGAGGGGCATTCATTTCACACCAAACCAAACTCCACACTAGACAGTTATTTCAGCGCATCATTGGCAGAGATTGGTTTAGCTGGAAATTTCAGACCTGAATCTAGACTTTGCCATCTATTGATATTGGGAGGCTCAGATCCAGAGTTTTGATTCAGGTCCTTCTCTGATTTGAAACGCATCTTGGCTTTTTCATTTTATTTTAAATCCTGCAACATCTAGCTCAGGGGTTCTCAAACTGGGGGTTGGGACCCCTCAGGGGGTCGAGAAGGTTATTACATGCGGGGGTCATGAGCTCTCAATCTCCACCCCAAACCCCACTTTGCCTCCAGCATTTATAATGGTGTTAAATATATCAAAAAGTGTTTTTAATTTATAAGGGGCGGGGGTTGCACTCAGAAGCTTGCTATGTGAAAGGGGTCACAGGTAAAAAATGTTCGAGAGCCACTGATCTAGCTTCTCTATGAATTGTCACTGCCCACTACAAGGAAAGCCCCAACATGCACTGGATTAGTGATGTATATCAACAACAGAACTTCACTAGATCATGGAACTGGCCTGTTGGAGTTCAGATACAAGCCATTTTACTGGACTGTATAATCGGCATTGCCCACCTAATGAGGCGAGCAAAGACAGCTGTATAGAAATGACTTGGCAGGTTTAGAAAGGGACACTACAAAAGGAGCAAAATCTTGGGGGGGGGGGGGCGGGAGGGGAGGAAAGGGATTTGAGAGAACTCTGCTTCTGGAAACAGGCAAAAAAAAAAAAACCCAATTGGTAGGAGAAGACTCCAAGTCAAGAGTCTGGCAGAAGTATATTTACCATGAAATGCTTGCACGCGCGCGCACACACACACACCCACACACACACACACCTGCTTTCTGCTCCTTCAAGATGTAGCAGGAACCCAATAATAATAATAAAATCAATCATTCTGTAACAACTATTTTCAAAGCACTATTATAAACACTAATAATATCTTCTTCTAAGTCTCAATTTTACAAGTGAGGGCAGTAATAGTAGTGAGGCCCCACTAAACAATGTTTGTGTACTGCTATTGTGGAAAACTGGAACACCATCAGTCCTAGAACCATATTTTAGGTCACTTTGAAATATTGATAAATTGCAAATATGGATGAAGTATGGTCAGTACATCTTTTACAATGGAGTGAAAACAGCAGAGAGTGTTTTAGTTCTTTGAAAGAAAGAGATAAACCTCTCCTCTTGAGGATGGTTAACTAACAAGCTAATAATCCATTCATCTTAATGCTTTAGTTTAATACAAGCATGGATAAGATCAAAGAAACATTATTCTAATCAATGCATAAGCAAAGATAGATTAGGCACTGTCAATGTGTGGGGCCTGAAAAGTGTCTGGGTGGAGTTTGAAGATCTGATCTTTTTATTGTTTTTACTTTTTTAGAATCTTGACAATTTTTATCTAGACTTCCTGCATGTTTGTTCACCTGTGTGATAATTAGAGGACAAATGGACACTCCCATCACAACCAGGGGGAATCCCAGTTGCTCTACTTCATGATGTGGAACCTTCCCTGAGGAGGAAATGGCAGGTTGTGGAGAGCACCTTTTAGTGTGATTGCATAGCTGCCTCCCTGCTAGGGAGTGGAGAGACAGAAAGGGGCCCTGGAGCTGAGCGAGAGGCACAGGAGCCCATCCATGTATGCAGATCTACAAAGTCCAGAGCCACCTGATTTCCCCTTCTGTTTGACAAAGGAGAGAGTCCCCTTACAGAGAGTCCCCATCACACAAAGGCCCAGGATACACGATCAAGACCAAATCTTGGTAAGATGTTAAAAAGTAAAATTCTACCCTGGACCAAGAACATGCATGTGAAATTTCAGGTTTAGTTTTGACACAGAACTCTAGCTCATTCAATAAATTTGGGCTCTATAATGGAAGATGAACTTCCACCTTGATTATGGAAAAGCTAGTCTCTGTAGTTGATAAGCACCCTCTTTAAGAAAGAAAATGAAAACTTGAAAAAAAAAATACAGCTGTTCCAAACAAAACACCACCTTCCAAAATGCTGGTCATAGACTATACCTATATTTTCTCTTCTGGCTCTTACATGACAAGGAGTAAGGGAATTGAAGATTGCAAATGCCATTCTCCCACTCATGACACCATTCCTGGGCAATACAAGATTACATGTGTGTTGATATGCCATAACCTAAACCATCTGAGAATATTTTTGCAGCCTTTCCTAATCAACCATGCTCTTTGGTTATATTATCAATTTCTTTAAACAGTAAAGGGTTGTTGTTTTTTACAGCAACCCTCAGCAGCTATTTAAAAAGGCTGCTGCAGACATCAGCTCCAAACCAAGAGAAAATGTCAGCTTTTATTGTAGTTTGAGTCTGCACAAAATACACGTTACAAGGCTGTACAGTTCCATAAAAGGTACGCTACCAAAAAGTAAAACAAACAAACAAACGACCAACAATATTTTCCTTCTATAGAAAGGCAAAAGAGGATGTTACCTGCTTTTTTCCACCTCATTTACAAACAGGCTGTTGAAGCCTTTTGCATGTACTAGATTACATTATGGAGTTATTCTAAAATTATTTTGGAAAACAAATAGGCCAGAACTTGTAAGGAATGACAGCTTACCATTCTTAGTACGTCCCCATACCTAAATGCAGAAATAAGTTCTTTAAAGATGCCAGGTCACAAATGAACTAACAGTGGTCTACTCTAGCGTCTGAACATTGTCAATATTTCCCCCTTCTAAGTTATATTTTTTAAAATATGAAAAAAATAAGCTGTTTTAAAAATGCTTTTCATTCCAATGACTTTCAGCCAGGCATATAATATTTATAAAATATGTATTTGTTATCAAATTGAAACAGGGTGTATCAGCCTTAATGTTTGAGTCTGGGGGGGAGGGATAACTCAGTGGTTTGAGCATTGGCCTGCTAAACCCAGGGTTGTGAGTTCAATCCTTGAGGGGGCCACTTGGGGATCTGGGGCAAAATCAGTACTTGGTCCTGCTAGTGAAGGCAGGGGGCTGGACTCAATGACCTTTCAAGGTCCCTTCCAGTTCTAGGAGATGGGATATCTCCATTAATTTATTATTTTTATTATTTATTATTATTTAGGAGGGAAAATCTCCCAGGCCAGTGCTAACCCATTCTAGGCAAGTTCACTGAGGATGAGGAATTCTTTGGAGAAGCAGTCTGACATTTGTAAAGAACTCAAGCTGCTGACTGGTTTTAGGGCACCAATCTGGAGTTCTCTTCGTGGTGCAGGCTAGAACATTCCCTCTCCCCAGCAGTGAATACCAAGACTGGCTCTGGGTAGTTCTCAACTAGTTTCTCTGTCTGAGGACTTGTCTACATGGGAAAATTTATTGGTGTAACTATACTACTATAGGTATAGTGCTGTAATTATACTGGTATAACTCCCCATGTTATAAGGGACCCATTTCCAGAATAAAAGAGTGTCCACACAGAGACCATATGCTGATATATTTCCCCATGCAGACAAGCCCTGAGTCCCAAGAGAGCAGAGTTGCTAAGAAATATAGTCTTTCTTGTTGGCATGTTATAAACCAAATCTAACCTAAGGCAAAGCATGCACCCAAATAAGGAAAGCCATATGCTTAGATTTACTCTTAAGAGTATCTAGGAAACTGGATTTTTATTTTTCACATGTACACATATTCATAAGCACTACTGCACGACAGTTTGGACGAAAAAATATTTTGAATCTGTCCCTATGGTCAGATTTCATGGCTTTTATTTTCCATGTGTGGAATCCAACAGATTTATTCTTTCAAAATATCCTCAATTCATTGTACATATTTTACATAGTAGATGATTCGATATGTAGGTATAGTAACTGATGTATGATTTAAGAGTTCATAAGTATGGTCTGTGGAACAGAGTTAAGGTTGTTTTAGGAATAAATAACAATAACATGTAAAATGATTTTTATAAACTGATCATATGAATGGCGTGGGTAATTACCTAGTTGAATTACTGTAACTCAAAATTTTCACACTTTAAAAACTGAAGGGTTTTAAATTATAACATTTTATGTTCTTTACAAGTGTCGTTTACTGTAGCAACCTTAATTGTAAATTAGGTACTGATGAGAGGATTTAATATTCATTTTTCATTTATGTTAAACCACTTAACAAGGGTCCCCAGTATTTCATTTGGTACAGTAACATAGCGTTTTTCCAGGACATACAGAGTATATTAAAAAAAAGTATTAAAAGTAGAAGAAACGCTGTTGCCATAGCTATAATTTCTGCAGTCTGCAACCACCTCCACTCCCCATCCTCCTACTCCTTCAAACTGCTAGTATTCCCAACCCCTTGCTCTTTAGAAAGCCATATATTCAAATCCACCTGCACAACTGATTATGCATGTTCATAAGAGTTGAGCTGAAAGGGACTAATCCTAAATACTTAGTATAAAAAGACATGACATACATTTGTATCTCTTCACATTTAATAAGTCCAAAAAATTGAACTCCACTATTTATTTCAACTAAGAATTCCTTCAAAACCACCGGAGCCTATTCGTTTTGTTAAATATACAGTGCCATCTGCAAAGAATAATTAATGTATTTAAAACACAACTGAAGGTGTGTGTATGTGTGGGTTGTTTTTGTTTGTTTTAAAAAACCTATATGTAAAACCCAAGAATAAGTCATCTGGTGATCTTTGTATATGGAATGTTACAAACTATTGGTAATGTTAGAAACAGAAACCCTGGGCACTTTTTTCTACTGTTTAAAAGAACACACTAGAAATATGTATTTCATAGAATGCTTCTTCAAACCCAATTACAGTTATCTATAGATGTTAGTCGTTCAAGAAGGTTAAATTAATTTTATTATTCAGAAGTTTATCTTTTTCATTCAGCGATCTCAAATAGTGGATTTGTGTGTATTTATTTGTCCCAGATAAATAGAGCTCCAAACTGATTACAGTAAGAAGAGTGTGTAGTCTACACACTATTAATCAAAAAAGACAGCACCCCAAAGTGGAACACTCTCAACCTCTTATGCTAAAGGGACTGATGCTGCCACTTCCAGTGTCTGTAAAGCTGCTACCTGCCTGTCTGCTATTCATGTCACTACAGATGACTGAGCAAAGGGGTAAGGGGGCGCACATTCTCTAGGGCTTCATATGCCACACTGAGAAAAAAACAAAAACATTTATCCATAAAAGGAGAAAATTTAGATAAAAGGTGATAAGTAAATACTACAGCTTAGTTTATAGTAGCATAGTCCTAAAAAGGAAATCCTACCCAACTCCTCTTTTCCACCTCCAAAAAAACAGTAAGACATACAAGATTTTGCTATTTTACTCTGAAGAAAAAACAAGGCAATGAAACAGATCCAAAGATCAATTTTTCTGGAAATATTGTATTTGATTAAAAAAGAAAAATATGAATACAAAAGACATGCAAACACATTTTTAATGTCTCATACTTTGAAGAATTTCTATATCTATATATCTTATCCCAACATTGTCAAGGCAGGATCTACCAGTAAAATGAAAGATACCAGTTACAGCTTTTTTTTTTTTTTTAAACTTATTTTTTATTTGTGATTTTCTACAAGAGGCTCTTTTGTGCCAGATCTCCACTTCTACCAGTTTCTCAGTGAGTGAAATGTATACAATAGGTATGGCAAGTAATCCATTTTGCTGCATACTGATTCTGGGTACCGTGTGGGAGAGTCCAACTGCATGTGCAAATTACATTAAACAAATCCTCATGTCAGAACAAGTCACTTGAAAGAGAGCAAGATCCTTAAAGATATACTTCTCCTTGTGGCATAGACATGCAGCTCACAATAATATGAATGCAAGTTACTTACATGTAATATAAGGAGAACTCCCTTAAACAACTACTTTACTATGCATGTGAGTATTCCCACTGAAGTCAATGGAACTACTGATGTGCATAAAATTAAGCAGGTACCTAAAGTTTTTCAGGACTGGGACCTTACTATGTTTTAGCTGTCTTTTTCTGTGCAGTAATATGGCGTTTGTAACCTTTTTCTTTGTGGTATAATAGTTTCATTTTAAAAATAATTAGAAGTTACAGATTCACAATTACTGGAATTTATACCAGAGACCACGTGTCCCTTGGAAAGGAAATATTTAAAATAATATATCTGCATATTTTTGTAGTGAATGGCAATAACACCATACAAAGTACTGGAATTCTCTTGGATGTGCTCTTTTTAGACATTAATACTTTAGAGAACCTGAGCTAACTCACTACAAAACTCACCAAAAGGCCTAATTTCAACAAAAGATATATCCAGTTTCCTGTCTACATATGTTAACAGAATAAATAAAAACTCTTCTCACAAAACCATTTACAAAAGTAAAAAAATATCATCCCCATTTTGTAGATGGGGAAACTAAGGCACAGTGAGATTAAGTGACTTGCCCAAGGACACATAGCAAGTCAGTACCAGAGACAGGGAGACCGAGCCAAGGTCTCTTGACTCCCAATCCTTTGCTTTAATGACGAAGTCATAATTGCACATGAAATAATTTGAGGATTGAGGTTCGACATAAAAACTAGAAAGATATTTTGCACAAGCCCAAGTTTGCAACTCAAATAGAACTTGCACTCTTTTTTACTTTTTCTTAACCAATAGCAGCAAAACGAATGTAGCAAGACACACATACTTCTATGTCCTAAGCGCAGCAGTGAACAGGAGCATGATTTATTTAAGACAAAACTACTTTCCATCTGCATCATCTCAAACCATATACCATTAAAAGTAACTAAAAGGTGTTCTGTTAAGCGAGAAGAACAAAATAGCTGCAATGTGAATCCATAATTCCTCCTCCTTTTCCTTCCTATTTTGGAGGAATTGTGTAATTCAAATGGCTTGCCAAAACTTATCAATGATTTAAGGAGATGTTACAACCTCTGTTAGTTCTGTTGCGCGGTGCTACACAGACATGAAAGTCAGTGAGGAATGTTTGCTTGTTCTTTTGTAAAAACATTTCTTTATGGGGGGTGGGAAGCAACTAAAAATGTTCTTCCTTTGATTTTAAGCTTTGCAAAAATGAATACATACAAAATATTACAGTTTGCAGACTATAATATAGTAACAGAACACTAACTAACATTTTATTTTAAATAAAAATTATTTTCCATAAAACAGAAAGTGAGTTGGAAAACACTCACTTTCAATCTATTGGCAGTGCTTTTTATCATTTGTGTCATTTAAAATTAATTTGACTCTCTCAAGGATGTTCAGCCCGGAATTCCCATTAGTACTGTCCAGAGGAGGTGGTCAGCCCCTAAATTAGTCACAGATCTTGTGGAAGAATGCCTGCTTCATAGTGTTGCATGGAGAAAGCATTTGCCTCCTAGTGTCCATACTAACAAAAATCTGACATCCAAAGAGATCGCCACAGTGATATAGCAAATAATGTCTGGTGTTGCTCCTTTGGTCTGAGTGATTACCCAATATTTGGAGCCTTTCAGGGTTGTTTGCACTAAGGTGAAATCAAGGACGCAAATCAGGGATATATTCTTTGGTATAATCTTGTTTATTTACAAAAATGTACTAAAGTTCTGTTTCCCTGAACACAGGGAAGCAGGCAGCTTCCTTGTTCAGAAGTCCCCAACTCTGCCACTCATGCAAGTATTGTGCCTAAAATGCTCCCACTCTCTGCTTCCTCCTAGGGTCATGCTTCAAATTCCTCCTCCTGGCTTTCTGCTCTAACCTTCACAGCCTGCAGACCAATAGCTTAGCACCTGAATTTGTAAGGAGGGAAAAGCCTCTGTCTATAGTTCTGACCGGCCATGCAACCTATTGAAATCTTGACTGCATTAGTAAAACGGATTCAAGGGCATTCAAAAGCAAAGTCATTCCATAAAAGGTTTGAGGAGTTGGTTATAAATTAAACAATTGTGTAGTTAAGTTGTACTAAAAAGCACACTTTTTTTAAAAAAGCAAGAAATGCCAAAGGGAGACTGGCAGGAGTATTTTTTTCTTAAACAGAGGAACATACCCTGATGCAGTTAATAAGGATATTTCCATAAGTGGAAAAACAAACATTTGGGCTGTGCTTGGCAACTCAAATATTTGGGAAAAACTAAGCTTTCAGAATCTGAACTTCAATCCTATGTCAAGAGCTGGGACACAGGACTTCAAGCAATCATGGAATAAAAAAGTACCTTAATGCCCAACACAGTAATTTTTTCTTAAACCAGGAGGCAAAAGTCCATTGCCTAATACCAAAACCCTTTTCCTGTTTTGGCCAAAACCAACAATGTCAGAAGGACCCCTCCACCTTTTTTTTTTGGCGGGGGGGGGAGGGTGTTTAAAATTTGTATGCATATTTTAAAATCTAAAAAATGATATCGTATTTAGATTTATATTTAGAGGGGAAGTTCAGTCTTTTTATTCATTAATCAGAATTAATTTTTCTTACATTTTCTTAGTCAGTTTGGAAAATCCTATCCATAAATTATATGTAAAGTCATAAGCCCATAGAATCTTACCTATAAAACACAGGGATTAATAGAGACACAACTGTGAAGATAATGTGTTCTCATCCCATTTAGGGCAGCAAAGTGGAATTAAACCTCCAGACATGGTTTTCAGCACCGAAACAACAGTGGCCCACAACAGTCAAGAGTGGCCCATATGATATACAGCTGGGTTTATGCAGAATTAAAAGACACTGGCATAGGAAAGAAAATTATGGGCTGGGCTCAGCTGACATCTTTTTATCAGGATCTAAAGTACTCCGCAGGAGTCTGTCCTGGGTCCTGTACTATTGTTGTTTTCATTGACAACTTGGGTGATGGAGTAGATAGCATATTTATAAAATGTGCAGATGACACCAAGCCAGAAGGAACTGCAAGCACTTAGGACAGGATTAGAATTCAAAATGATCTTAAATAATTGGAGAATTGATCTAAAATCGATACGATGAAGTTCAACAGAGACAAGGACAAAGTTCTACACTTAGGCTTTGTCTACACTAGCACTTTTATCAGTCAGTGGTACACCGATACAAGTTTCACCGACAAACACTAGTATGGGTAGTGCTATGTTGGTGGGAGACACTCTCCCGCTGACATAGTTACCGCCACTTGCTGGGGTGGTTTAATTATGCGGGCGGGAGAGCTCTCTCCCGTTGGCATAGAGCAGCTACATGGGAGACCTTACAATGGCTCAGTTGCAGTGGTACAGGTCTGTGGGGTAGACATTGCCTTAGAAAAGAAAAATCTAGTGCACAAATACAAAATAGGGAATACCTGGCTAGGCAGCAGCACTACAGAAAAAGGATCTGGGGATTATAGTGGATCACAAATTGAATATGAATCAACAATATGATACTTCTCCAAAAAAGCAAATATTCTGGGATGTATTAATAGCAGTGTCGTATATGACATAGGAGATAATTGTTCTGCTCTCCTTACTACAGGTCAGGTGTCAGCTGGAGTGGTTTGTCTAGATTTGGGCACCACACTGTAAGAAGGATGTGGACAAATCGGGAAGCGTCCAGAGGAGAGCAACAAAAATGATAAAGGTTTAGAAAACATGACCTGTGAGTAAAGGCTGAAAGAACTAGACATATTTAATCTAAAGAAGAGAAGGCTGAGGAATAAGAATCTTCAAATATGTAATCTTCAATAAGAATCTTCAAATATGTAAACGGTGGTTACAAAGAGGATAGTGATCAATTATTCTCCATATCCACAGAGGGTAGAACAAGAAGTAATATGTTTAGATTGCGGCAACAGAGATTTAGGTTGTATCTGAGGAAAAAGTTTATAACTATAAGAATAGTAACATACTGCAATAGGTTTCTTAGGGAAGCAGTGGAATCCCAATCATTGGAGGTTCTTAAAAACAGATTAGACAAACACCTTTTGGGAATAGATTAGGATGGTATACTTAATTCTGCCATAGTGCAAGGGGATGGACTAGATCAGTGTTTCTCACATGCGGCCACCAGAGACTTTTCTTGCAGACACAGCCTCCTGGGCTTGGGGGTAGAGGGGAGACGACAAAATAGCGGCCCCTCCTTGTTGCTCCTGGATGCCCCGCCTTGGTGTTGGTTGCTGTGGGGCCACCAGCAGGGGTTGGGCCCTGCCCCTCTCTGGAGACACCTGGGGCACAATGCTGGACGAGCAGGCACCCAGTGAATTCTCCACCTTCCCAGGGGTGGTGAGGCTCAGGCTTTGAGGTTCAGCCCTGGGGTGGCAGGCTCTGACTGTGGGACTTCGGGCTCCAGTCCTGAGCTCCAGCTGTGCAGCAGCAGGCCCCAGGCTCCGGTGGCAGGGCTTCAAGCTCTAGCTCCCCGCTGCCTCCATTGGCCCCTCATCCAGGGCTTAATTTGTCCTCAGGCTTGCCAGGGCTGAGTAAATCTGTGAAAAGTGATATTAACAAACATACAAGTATCACTTTTCAAAGCAGACTTACTAGCTAGCAATAAATAAATTACAATGATTTGGACATGTATATGTGCATATTTGTTTGTTTTTCCTAGAGCTAATTAAGTATTTTAGGAACAAGTGTGTGAGCGGCCACCAGCAAAAGTTGGTGGCCGCTTCTGAGGCCACCGAGAATTTTGTCCTGAGAATCCCTAGATTAGATGACCTCTTCAGGTTCCTTCCAGCACTTCATATGATGCTATGATTCCAAGAATGAAGCTATCATAATAGACTGAATAGTACAGTAAAATACTATTGTACCACTATCTGGGCAGGTTTTGGATTGATTCATAACTTAGATATATGGTCATTATAATTAAATAAATATAGACTTTTTTTCAGCTGTTGTCAGGCTATCGTCATTTTTTAGTTGTCTTAAAGTAGCTTGTCATTCACTCCCAGCATATTGCTACATTCAAATTGAAATACTGTGCTCAATACGGTATAAGCATCTTGCAAATTCTTTGATGGCTAAGGGCCTTCGGTGACCTTATTTTTAGCAATTTCCACCCCAACTGGTGTTCACTGAAAGATTTAAAATAATTTAGTTGAAATCAACTTTTCTAAATGCATTTAAATAAAGAAAAGCTTTCAAAATATACAAACAAAATCACTGGGAGTTTTGCATCTATAGATGCTCAAATATAAAAAGCAGCTTCTTTCAAGTAACTTCTCTCTTTTGCCCTTTAAGGATAAAAGAAAGCTGTTCAAAGGATAAAATACAAAAATACTGATTTTTTTAAATCAATGAGATTAAGTAAAACAGTTAAATTCTTAATGTAACGAAACTGTATTCATAAGGCAATTATAACATCGCATTTATGTATTAACCTTTAGCATCTGCTTTCTCTCTGTTGGGCATAAAAGGGCAAAAGAAATGCAAAGAAAGAAAAATGTTTAATTTCAAGTTTATTTTTCAGTTCACTACTCTTGGACAGCAGAATGAAAGGCCACCATATAAAATGTTTTTCCTCTACATACAGACCCTGATTCAACAATTTGCCAAGTGGCTCTTGTGGATATTAAGCACCTCTTTGTCCTCTTAAAGATCAAGGTTTCCTCCACGTTGCACCTCCATACTTTGTTTCAAGGAAAGGGCCTGAATTTGCAAGCCATTACTACCACGCTTATCTTTACTGCCAAGTATATGGATGGGGGTCGGGCTGATTTTGCAAGTGCTTACTCAGCTGAATAATCCCACTGAATTCAGGAAGTAGGGACTGCTCATGGGTAACGATGTGCGTGAATGTGCTCTCCTGTCAAAACGTAAAATTCTCTTATTTCAAAAGAGTATTCCAATAGTTTCATTATTCCAGCGCACTATTATTTTCCAGGCCAAATATTACCAATGAAAATAAAGGTTGCTTTAGAAATAAATCACTTTTTAAATTTTTTTTTAAACTTGAGCTTCGTTGGAAAACATATTTAGATATCCTGAGAAATAATCTTTATATTTCTTGCTTGAAAAGTTCCAACAGTGAGTATCAGTTGCATTCTCACAAATATCCTATAAGATAACATCATGCTGTGGATATCCCTAAACCTCTAACTGCTAAATGCTGGGTCAGGAGGATACGGGATAGATCATTAGATAAATTGCCCTGTTTTGTTCATTCCCTCTGAAGCAACTGGCATCAGTCGGAAGACAGAATGCTGGGCTAGATGGACTGTTGGTCTGACCCAGTATGGTCATTCTTATGACAGAATATGGTCTTCTTTGATTCAAGTATATATATTAAAATTTTTGCAGCCTTTTTTAGAGTCCTACTGAAGTTAATGGGAATGGTTGCATAGAGTGTAAGGCCAAGATCAAAACCCCAAGGCCTAGGAGCCTAATTCTGGAACCCTTAGACTGTAGGTAAATTGCATAACCAATCTTGGACTTACACATGCGCTTATATTTTTTGCACAGTGAGCAGATCTAACTGCAGTAGCCTCAACTGAAATAATAGGACTCGTGCTTCAAGTTAAGCACCTGCTTAAGTGGTTTGCAGAATCAGGAACTCAGACTTAAATTTTGGGTACATAATGAAATGAAAAAAAATCAGACCTATTTAAAACCACCACCACCATATGAAGCATTTCCATATTATATCTGGTTACTAATCATTACTCATATGAACTGACAAATATAGCTATACATTCACTGGTGATAATATATCTTGCTAAATTGAGAAGACTCAGATACACTCTTTTTGGTCTGGTCTATACTACCCGCCTGAATCGGCGGGTAGAAATCGACCTCTCGGGGATCGATTTATCGCGTCCCGTCGGGACGCGACAATCGATCCCCGAATCGGCGCTCTAACTCCACCAGCGGAGGTGGTAGTAAGCGCCGCCGACAAAAAGCCGCAGAAGTCGATTTTGCCGCCGTCCTCACAACGGGGTAAGTCGGCTGCAATACGTCGAATTCAGCTACGCTATTCACGTAGCTGAATTTGTGTATCTTAAATCGACTCCCCACTGTAATGTAGATGTACCCTTTGATTAGCACCACTCCGTAATTTTACTGTTGTGCCTAAGTAAAAAAGTTACAATGGATAAAAAAAGTGATGCATGTTTTCAGAGCTTGGAAATATTTGTAGGACTTCATGTGTTGTGACTAGAGGTACAGGCAGCAAGTATTCTGATCTGGTGACGTAAGTATCAAAAACAAAATAAAACCAGCTATTTTTATTTCAATGTAATTGTGTTTTCCATATTGATTATACAAGTGCAAGATGACTTTATAATCTACTTCTCTTGCAATTGATGCTTTTACTCACCTGATGTGACTTTCAAATTAGGAAAATGAGCTTTGTATAAAGCAGTGTAAACATTTTAAATGTTATTTAAAAAAGGAAGTAGTTTGAGAAGAGCTGAAATAAGTGAATTTTGTTCTTACTTTCAAAGGAGTGTGCAGAAGAAAAAAGTTATACATCTTTGTGCACAAAGGGAGTGGTTAACAGAAGATAAAAGAATTTTATTTCAAATTATTTTAAATAGGGATACAGTTTGGGCTTCTCCGACCAACACTAGCTATTTTAATAAAAATAAATTTGTACTGACTAAATTTGTTAGAGCCAGAAATCTGTTCTGTTTTAATTCACAGACTGATAATCTTCATCTATATTTGAAAACAAAATGAATGGAAATAATGGTCAGTCTTGTACTCATTTCATTTCATTTCTAAAAAGCTAGCGCTACTGAATTTCTTATTTAGTGGGCCACGTTCAGCTCCCACTTGCACCTTGTGGATACCCATTCACTTTAATACATTTACATGGAGCATAAGCCAGCAGAGAATTTGGCTTAGCAAGTCCTTTTTTCTCCAAACACTCTAGAATTATCTTTTTCTACTTTAGGTCATGGGTCAGTCAATAGCGGACTAGTTAGTTGTTCGTAGTCAAAAAAGTTATTGAAGAGGTAAGACGGGGACAGTGCAAAATTATTCTCAGTCACATGAGCCAGAGGGAGAATATTACACAAGATCTATGAAGACTGCATTTGTTCTCACTTAATACCTGTAACCTCCCATGATGCAGACTGACATGAATTTCTACCTCGTTTGGATTCTTGCTACCTCCACTCTCTTAGTGTGCCATCAGGGAAGAAGCAGAGATCAGGTGTGGCATGATCAAGCTTAAATTTAAATATCAAGAGGCTGATGGCACATTCAGTGGAGGGCCCTCTGATCTAGAACTCACTTCCCTCACTAGTCTGCCAGAGCCCAGCCAGTTGGTTATTCGGATACAGAATAGGGCTTTTCTCTTTCACACAGGCTTTTGCTGAACAGATTGTCTCCAGGGAGTGGCAAAATGTAATAGTAAAACGGTATTCTGGATTCTGAGTCCAGTTGTTGGGTACTTTTATAAATTACTTACATAAATAAAACAAAAATACCCTTGACTCAGCTAAGTCATGCAACTCAGTTCAAGCAGATAATAGAATACATGTGGACATAAGTTTTGACTCACAAGGCAAAAATTCTCTTGAATGTTTATGGTATTAATGGCTGGACAATACTATTTCTCTCAGTATTTGTTTCTGTTTTACAGCTCTCTCTCTTTTTCTAAAGTAAAGCAGAGTTCAATCCGTAAATTGATTTGAAACGGACAATTGGGTGTTTACATTATTAACTCAGTAGTGATAAAGTTTCAAATTAATCAGTCTGACCTTTATGCAATAGCAACTTAGTCAAACTATTACAACCTGGATATAACTGAAACTGTTAACGCAGTAATACATGATGAATATAATTCAAGACAGTTATTCTGAACTTCTGCAGTTTCTTTCACCTGGCTTTAGTTTGTATGATAACACAACATATTAATACAGTAGGTAACATGCTTGGATAGGATCTGAAGAGTGACATGCATGCCACACAGGTATCAAGTCTTCAGCTGTTACAGTTATGTTTAGACCTTTGAAGTCTAAAGCCCTAGTCCTACACCGTTAAAGCCAACTAGAGTTTTCCCACTGAATTTAATGGTGTAAAATAGCGCCCCATGATGTATTTGTATTAATTTCTATTTTTTAAAAGAGCAATGTAACTTTTTAAAAGCATCTTATCAGCAAAGCAATATTCTCCTAAAAAGTTTTATTTGAAATTAATCTGTGACCTAGATCATATTAAGTACTGAAATAATGAAATAGGCTTTGTGACGTTGCACTCTATATGATCGTATGAAAATATGCTAATGTAACTGGAATATGCTTCATGCAAAAGGTCTCTTGTTAGGTATCATTACAAAGCTTAAAGTCTACTGAGTGTGGTCATCCTATTTATATAAATGTACCACTTGTATCTGAAACTAGAAATATGAAATATAACTTTGAGGGCCTATTGTAATTATGCAAAGGGTGGGCCATTAATGTTGGTTTGGAATCTTGATGACTCCCATCAACCAGGACAATTGACTGCAGATGGCTCTGTTTTACAGTACTTGCAAGTCTTCCTGTATGTGTGTGTGCTGGCAAATGGATAATGAAGTCTTACAGTGACATATGATCATGTCACCTGAACTGGAATCCATCTTTAACCTGGTGCCTTTCCATTGAGAAGGAGGGCGTGGGAACCCAGAGAGGGACAAAGGATTCCCGACACATGCAAAAGATATATAAAGGGGTGGAACGGAACAAAGAGGAGGAGCCATCATGAGGAATCCCCTCCCTACTACCTGAGCTGTAACAAGGGCTGTACCAGTGGAAAGGATTGTGCCCAGACTAGGAAGCATCCAGTCTGTGAAAGAAACGTATTGAAACATCTCTGAGGGCGAGATCTTATCTGTAGTCAGTTTCTTAATGTATTAGACATAGACTTGTGTGTTTTATTTTATTTTGCTTGGTAATTCACTTTGTTCTGTCTGTTGCTACTTGGAACCACTTAAATCCTACTTTCTGTATTTAATAAAATCACTGTTTACTTATTAATTAACCCAGAGTATGTATTAATACCGGGGGGGGGAGCAAACAGCTGTGCATCTCTCTCTATCAGTGTTATAGTGGGCGAACAATTTATGAGTTTACCCTGTATAAGCTTTATACAAGGTAAAACAGATTTATTTGGGTTTAGACTCCATTGGGAGTTGGGCATCTGAGTGTTAAAGACAGGAACACTTCTGTAAGCTGCTTTCAGTTAAGTCTGCAGCTTTGGGGTAAGTAATTCAGACCCTGGGTCTGTGTTGGAGCAGACAGGCATGTCTGGCTCAGCAAGACAGGGTGCTGGGGTCCCGAGCTGGCAGGGAAAGCAGGGGCAGAAGTAGTCTTGGCACATCACTTGGCAGTTCCCAAGGGGGTTTCTGTGATCCAACCCGTCACAGGCTTTATAAAGATTATCTATGCAGTTCACATTTTAACTGACTTATTGCATATCACAAAAATTGTGCCCTTTCAGAATCATATACTCTTTAGTTTCCTGTGTCTTCATTTAATGCAACACCAAATTAACAATTTAAGTGAAAGCTGAACTTGGCAATAACCGCTAACACTGTAATTAAAGCCATGGCAGCAACCAGTAAAGGATTTTTTTTTTTAAATAGAGGGAAGGGTAATTTTAAATAAAAAAAAATTCTAGTGATAAAACTTCTAGTATATGCCTCTAGAGCTCAGACAAACCAGCTGCCTTAGAGATTATTTTAGGCACTACTGTACTGTCTTTAAACTTTGTTAAAAATGAAAGTTAGCTGCATCAGAGATGGAAAGAACTTTCAGGTACACTACAGGGGGAAGGGGGAGGGAATTCAATATAAAAAGAAAAACCTTAGCTCCTCTGAGCAGCATATCCTCTTACATTACTAATTAGTCTTAAGCAGTTTGTGTAATAAAACAAGGTAATCTAGATTTAACTACATTATATAGAGCTTCAATAAATAAAATGGACCTATGAGAATGATTATGTAATGGTGAATTTTTTATTCAAGTGTGTTCTCCATTAAATTGTTAGTAGATATTGTGAATGTTGGTATCTTACAATTATGCCTTATGTAGATACAGGGCTTGTCTACACAAGGACATCCAGGAAAATTAATCTGAATTAACTAAAAGTGTGAATTTAAAGTGATTAGTTAAACCACATTAAATCCCTGTGTGGATGCACTTATTCAGAATGAAAGTGGGCTTAATTTGCTTTAGTTTAATTCACTTTGGAAGTAAATTAAACTAAAGCGAATTAAGTATCAGGGGGTAGCCGTGTTAGTCTGTATCTACAAAAACAACAAGGAGTCTGGTGGCACCTTAAAGACTAACAGATTTATTTGGGCATAAGCTTTCGTGAGTAAAAACCTCACTTCTTCGGATGCCTCTATGCATCCGAAGAAGTGAGGTTTTTACTCACGAAAGCTTATGCCCAAATAAATCTGTTAGTCTTTAAGGTGCCACCAGACTCCTTGTTGTTAAAGCGAATTAAGGCCACTTTAATTCCAAATGAGGGTATTCATGACATATGGTATCTAGTTAATTTGGATGAATTTTCCAGGATGTCCCCATGTAGCCAAACACAAGATATATTTAATATTATTCATAGGAAAATTATAAGAAGCTGCAGTGTGAGATAATTAAACCTGTGTGAAATATTTTTAGGAAAAAAACCAAAAACAAAACACAATCAGCCTCGGATTGCCACAAAGGTTTTAGAACCTAGGCTATATTTCAGGGATTTGCATAGCAGCAAGCTCTCTGCGCCATTGTCCTCACAGCTGCCTTCCTCTTCTCTTCCCATCTCCATCCTGTCCAGGTCCTCCCAAAGGAATGCAAGAACGTGCAACCTCCTCCGCTTGTCTTCAGTCAGTCTTCTGTCCTCTGTACAGGATCTTCAGGTCACACATAGTGACTGTTAATGGAGGGGCCAGAGGAGGCATAGGCTGCCTGCAACTTTTACACCCATTTCACTAGGGACAACAGGACAAGAAAACTATATACAGTACCTCAAACTGTACTGGTACTACCTGCACCATGAGCCTGGCAACTAAGGTGCCCCATAAATCATTCAGTTATGCCCTGATGTTTCCCGATCAACCTTGGGGTATCTCGGGCCTCAAATTTCCTCTGCTCTTAGCAACAGGTTGTAGGCTTCAGTTCACCCAGACCGTTTTCTAGGATTTTAGGGAAAAACGGGTGCAAATGGCAACTATATCAGATAATCCTCCATCTCTCTTCATGGAAACAGAAAGCTATCGGTGGTCACTTCCTCTCACCTCTACCAATCCTGGGAAAGATCGGTCACCTCTTCCATGAAGCAAAAAGTGGTGTGTATGCTACAAGCTACCAAACAGTCCTCCAAAAAGACTTGAATGTATGGTGAGGGAGTCCCTGGGACCTACTGGGAAAAGTGTCTCACTTGTATTTTCAAGTTTGTGGGAAGCCAAAACCCCAAGCAAACTTTGAAACATTTTCAAAGGCTGTGAACTATCCCTCCTTTTTGGGTCTGCAACACGCAGAGGAATTGCAATTGGCATATTTTGTGAATCTCATGGCAACTGTTCAGCAGAAAGGAAGCTGAACTGGATACTGTCAAGAAGGGGGTTAGTTGTAACAGGCTGACAGCTCAGCAAGCGATGATTAGGTCTCAGCTATTAATACAGGCAAAGGGCCGGTGTGCTTAGAGCTACAACTCTTTGAATCAGCAAAGCAGAACAAGTTAGAGAGAAGGTCAGTCCCAAGCAGATTCAACAGATCCTTCCCAACCACCTCTCCCCTCAATTGTTTGTACCTGCTTTATCCCCATGTGGTAGCTTTTACTCCAGATAGAAGAAAGTAGGGCAAGCAGGTGTGCAGTTACACAGTTCACTCAGCTTGCCAGCCAGCTCACCACATGGCTCCCAAGCGTCTACTCCTACCTGATCCCTCCTCTGGGGAGCAGAGCAAGAGCCATATTTTCTTAAATCCACCAGTGCTAAAAAACTTTAGACAACTGATCTAGATATTGTATTTAAATCTCAAATTCAGAAACTGTTGAGTTTATTTACTTTTAAACATGCCACATTATGTCACCTGGAAGCAGGAACATACAGCTTTTACTTTCTCCTTTATAATTGCAGTTAGAGAAGTCATTTAATTTATGACAAAAATGTTTCATCAGGTTACTTAGATTGAGCTATTAAGATCAGTAAAATGGTACTGTTGAAATAAATAACCGAGCGTCCATAAAACGAGCCATTTAGGTATTGGCTAATGGTGTAACTCAAACCGTCTTTTACTGTGGAGTCTATATTTTAGCTTGGAACTTTGTTAGCACAAGAGGAAATAGGGTGCATCCTGGCTAGTGGGGCTACGAACATCAGAAACAAGAAAGGAAAATCTGATCCTTTCAGCACCCTCGCTGTCATCACCCAATGAGCACCCACCTAACCCAGGTGAAAGGAGATGGTAAGCAATTTAACTCAAAAGAAAGCAAATCTGTCCTGACTTCTCTCCCTCACCATACAACCCCAAGGCCTTGCTTACACATGGAGTTTTAGCATCACTGGTTCAAAAGTACCAGCAATAAAACCAGTCAAAGCCAGTGTAGACAAGGCTCCAATGCTTTGCCCATACTAAGCTCTCTCTGATGCACCAGTAAAACAATGTGATAAAATCCTTAGTGGAGGCATGGCCCAAGAGGAAACAGTACTAGTAAAAGAACAGTGTTCTCTCGCCTGGGAAAAGTCCCTTTATTTTCCCTCCCTCTTCACATCACCTCACCTAGCCCCTGATTAGCTAGTGCCTTAGCCTGCTAAGGCTTTGCATATCATCTTGAGCTGCTTCCAATGCTCCTACTACAAAACAGGATTTAATTCCCTCAAATTTTAACTGTCAATTTTTGCTCAATAAAGCTCATTATAAGATCATATGTGAAACAAATAAAGGTCTGCCATCTACTTATAAAATTCCACAAATTGACAATCTTAACATATGGTTTAAATCAGGGGTTTTCAAACTGGGGGTTGTGACCCTTCAGAGGGTCACAAGGTTATTACGTGGGGAGGGGGGTCGCAAGCCATCAGCTCCACCCCAAACCCTGCTTCTCCCCCACATTTATAATAGCGTTTAATATAAAAAATGTGGTTTTAATTTATAAGGGGGGGGTCACACTCAAAGGCTTGCTTTGTGAAAGGGATAGCCAATGCAAAAGTTTGAGAACCACTGGTTTAAATGAAAGTGTTAGATAATTTATTCCACAAAAGGGAAATTCAGCTAAGTTAGCTTTTATACCTACTTTTATTTCTACAACATAATGTGTTTGGCAGTTTACAATTCCCTGCTCCAAGGAATTTACAGTCTAATGTCACAGTCAAACTCCCATTAAAGTCAACTGAAAGATTCCTTTCGTTTCAATAAGCATTGGACTGGGTTCTAAAAGAAGCATAACATAGTGAGCGAAAGCAAAGCACTGGGTCAGGTGTATGGGAAGGATGAGGGCTACAACACAGATACGAGAGAGACTTTTCCCCCATACATATCTTGTTAGTTCTTTTGTTTAGATATCAAGGACTGCCGCTTCCTATACAGTTGGAGAGTGCCTACCACCTACTGGGTGCTACTGGAGTACAGAAAGTACAATATTTATGAATATAGTTTATATTTACTTTTGTATTTTTAAACAATAAATGTAATGCTATGTAAGTATGACAGAGAAGAGCTCAGCTAGGGCCAAGTCAGCACTGGAAGACCGATTTTGTTTTAAAGAAAAAAAAAGACAAGAAGGGGAGTGAAGCTCCTTGGCAGGCAGGATGAAAGGGGACGTTCCAGGTACAAGAGTGGCATGAAAAAAGGCATGGCATTGTTTGTAAGAGGAGACCAGGGGAATGATGAGGCACGCTGACTGACAGATATTGCAGCCACATGCAGTATCTTTGGTGACCATATTGTATTAAGTTTATGTATCACTGTTGACCAGGGATTGTGCACAATACCAGGAGGGAGGATTATTTCAGCTCCTCCAAAAATCAAAAACTGTGGGTGGTGGTTATGGTGAATCATTTAGGTTGTAAACACCATCCAGAGAGGTACCATCCCCTGCATACACTGGTTCAAACTGGATTTTTCCAGAGACCAATGGACAAAGAAAGGACTTTTGGCACAAAAAGGTCATGTTTAAATTGACTTGGGGGCCTTCTTTCTGATCCAGTAAACTGAGAGGATCCTCTGTCAGAGGGCCTCAACCCTTGCAGAAGGGTTGGAAATACTTTAAACCAATTACGGCTCCAAAAACTGATGGTGACTTCTGGTAAGCTTTTAGCAGGTGTAAAGGAAGTTTTATTGTTTTTATACGTTTTATCTGTAATGTTTTTATCTTAAGAATAAATGTGCTTGCTTAGAAGGATGTGTGGGGTAACTTGTAACTGCTGGCAATACACTGTTCCTAGCCCTCAGAGAGAAAGCAAATCACAGGTGCTGGCAGGGCCGTCTTGAGGCATACGCAACATATGCAGCTGTGTAGGGCACCATGAAATTTGGGGCACCTACACAGGTGCATACGCGGCAGCACCAGCCCTGGCAACAAGCCCTATCCCTCGGCCAGCCCCCCCCGTAAGGGGCAGGGCTGTCCCTAGGGGGGAGTGGGGACCCAGACAACTCCCTCCGCCTTGCCTCTTACCCTTCCCCCCCTGCTCCGCCCCCATTCCACCTCTCCCCTCAGCGACCCCGCACTCACTGGCAGTGGCGGGAAGCGGAGCAACCCAGTCCCAGCCTGCTCTACTCCACCAGCTCCCAGTTGCGGTGCTCCGCGTCCTGCCGCTGGTGAGTGCGGGGAAAAGATCGCCCCCTGCACTCATCGGCGGTGGGAAGCAGAGAGACACATCTCGAGCCCGCTCCACTTCCTTTGCCCTGGCCCCAGCCATGTTGCTCAGGTTGGGGAAAGGACTGCCCCCGGCTCTCAGCAGCAGTGGGAAGCAGAGTGCCACGGCCGTGAGCTGGTGGAGTAGAGTGGGCTGGGGCCGGACTGCTCCACTTCCCGCTGCTGCCGGTGAGTGGGGGGGGGGGAGGGAGGACCCCTTCCCCCACATCCCTTCCCCCGAGTGACATGGCCGGGGCCAGGGAAGCGAAGTGGGCTGCTCCTGGTCCCCCGCTAATCCCCTGGGCCATTCTGGGCCTGTGGGGCCCCCAAAATTGGCCCCCACAGCTCCTGTCTCCCAGACCCTGGGGGGAGTGAGGTCTGGGGGACTGCATAGGGCACCCAAATGGCTAGGAATGGCCCTGGGTGCTGGCCTTCATAGACTCATAGACTTTAAGGTCAGAAGGGACCATTATGATCATCTAGTCTGACCTCCCGCATGATGCAGGCCACAAAAGCTGACCCACTCCCTTTCCCTTAACTCAGCTGTTGAAGTCCCCAAATCCTGTGATTTCAAGTCGCAGAGAATCCTCCAGCTAGCGACCCTCGCCCCATGCTGCGGAGGAAGGCGAAAAACCTCCAGGGCCTCTGCCAATCTACCCTGGAGGAAAATTCCTTCCCGACCCCAAATATGGCGATCAGTAGAACTCCGAGCATGCAGGCAAGATTCTCCAGCCAGACCCTCATTGACCATTGATACTATTTACCAGTGATGGCACGTTGTTGACCAATTGACTAAAATCACGTTATCCCATCAAACCATTCCCTCCATAAACGTGTCTAGCTTAATCTTAAAGCCAGAGAGGGCTTTCGTCCCCACTGTTTCCCTCGGAAGGCTGTTCCAAAATTTCACCCCTCTGATAGTTTGTCTAATTTCAAGCCTAAACTTCCCCACGGCCAGTTTATATCCATTCGTTCTCGTGTCCACATTAGTACTGAGCTGAAATAATTCCTCTCCCTCCCTGGTATTTATCCCTCTGATATATTTAAAGAGAGCAATCATATCCCCCCTCAGCCTTCTTTTGGTTAAGGTAAACAAACCGAGCAGGCAGACTGGGTTGTTGATATCAGCGAGTATGGCACGGGGCCGTGCAGTTTTAAAAACACCAGTCAGGAGGGAGAGTGATGGGTCTCTGTGCCCCAGAGAGGCGACGCCTGCTAGACAGAAACCTTAAGTAGGTGCCCTCAAAGGACCACAGGGGGGGAACCCAGGTGCAGTTACCTTGAAACTATGACACTTCATTTGCAGTGCAAGTGGGTAGAAGTGGAAGAGACTGGTGTCTGTAGGTCCCTTCTATACAGTGAATGAATATCTATTTTCATGAATTACAGTAACTCCTTACTTAACGTTGCGGTTATGTTCCTGAAAAATGCGACTTTAAGTGAAACGATGCTAAGTGAATCCAATTTCCCCATAAGATTTAATGTAAATGAGGGGGTTAGGTTCCAGGGAAACTTTTTTCACCAGACTACACACACACACACACACACTATATATATACATATATATATACATATACATATATATATATATATATATATATATATATATATAGATAGATAGATAGATAGATAGATAGATATAGATACACACACACACACACGCATATACACACACACTTTATATTGATATAGATATATAGAGAGATACACACACAGTATAAGTTTTAAACAAACAATTTAATACTGGTACACAGCGATGATGATTGCAAAGCTGGGTTGAAGTGGTGAAATCAGAGGGTGGGATATTTCGCAGGGAATGCCTCACTGCTAAATGATGAACTAGTATTTGGCTGAGCCCTCAAGGGTTAACTTGTTGTTAATGTAGTCTCACTGTACAAGGCAGCAGGCATGGAGGGAGGGGAGAGAGCATAGCAGACAAAGACACACACACTGTGTGTGTGTGTGTGTGTATATATAAGAGAGAGAGGGGGGGGGGCATATTTTCCCTTTAAGTAGCTGACCCCAGTCTTAAGTACACTGCCTTGTTAATCAGATCAGCTTGCTGAGACCGCAGCTGCTGCCCGGAAGCTCCCACCGTCCTGAACCCTGTAGTGTGTACCCCCTGCTCTATGGAAATGGGGTAAGCGGGGTGTAGAAGCAGGGGGTCAGACAGCCTGACAGCCCCCCACTTCCCCCCCCCCACAAACAGCAAGCAGGAGTCTCTGGGAGTAGCTCCAAGGCAGAGGACAGGAGCAGCATATGGCAGTGGGGGGAGGGACAGCTGTATGCCGGCCATTGCTAGCCTGCTGGGCAGCTGCTGCACAGGGAACTTAGGGGAGCGGGGAGCTGATAGGGGGCTGCCAGTCCACCCTGATTCCAAGCCCCTACCAGCTAGCTTCAACGAGCTGCTCTTCCTGCAAGCAGTGGATAAAGCAGGCAGCTGCCAAACGACATTATAAGGGAGCATTGCACAACTTTAAACGAGCATGTTCCCTAATTGATCAGCAACGTAACAATGTTAACGGGGACGACTTTAAGTGAGGAGTTACTGTACATTAAATTCACACCAGTGAGACCTGTAGTTAGATTTCCAAATAAACTGCTGTGTTTGGAAACCCCAGCTAGATCTTGCTTGCACTTAAAAGAATTTTCTAAATAGCAATTTTTCTACAAATGAGGTATCTGTGTGGATGCTCACGTAATGAGATATGTAAGTATTATTTCAGCAATAGTTTGCTCGTCTACCAATTGTCCTAATGAATCAATTTGTAACTTTTTCACCTGCAGAAGGAATTACACCCCTACCTCGATATAACGCAAACCGATATAACACAGGTTTGCATATAGCATGGTAATCCCTGGTAACCAGCGGTAACCACCACTGGAGCCCTGCCGCCGCTACCCTGGAGCTGCGGCAGTGGGGCTTGGCCAGTGCTTTAAAGGGCTCGGAGCTCTGGCCAATGTGGGGAGCCTTGGGCCCTTTAAATCACCATTGGAGCCCTGCCACTGCTACCCCAGGGCTCCGGCAGCGGGGCTCGGGTGGCGATTTAAAGGGCCCGGGGCTCCCTGTGGCCGGAACCCCGGGCTCTTTAAATCACTGCTGGAGCCCTGCCGCCACTACCCCGATATAACGGGGTTTCACCAATAACATGGTAGGAATTTTTGGCTCCTGAGGACCGCGTTATATCGGGGTAGAGGTGTAGTCATAACTGAGTTTGCTGTAATAAGCGGTTTTGAATTCTGTGGGGACCTTGGTCTCTCTGTTTTCAGCACACACAGATATAATCTGAAAACTCAATGGCTAGCATTAAAAGCTGTAACAGCTGTCTCATTCTTTTTTTCCTCTGAAAGTCTTACATCCTTGCTAGTGACACAGTGCAATGATTGTTGCTAGGAGGCTGTTGCTCTGAGTTACAACTCAACTAGCACTGTAAAATAGCACTATGAGCACAGAATGTTTGTTATACCTCTATTAAGGTGACATTTTTACTTGTTGGCCAATCAGTATATTATTTCCCCACACTTGCAGTTTAAATGATTTATTTATTTAGTGACATTTTATACAGTATTTTATTCTTGCTGATATATTTTCATGAATCATATTTAGTATGAAAGTTAGATTTAGATACACATTGTGATACTACACTGATAATTATCTGCACTGAATTTTGCTTGGAATATATTCTTATTATTTTTAAAGCACTTTATATTTTATGTACCACATTGCAAACTTCTATGACACACTGTCAGAAAGGAAAATATTCAATTTCCTCTTGCTTAAATAATATCAAAATGATTTATAAGTAAGTAGCTATATCTTGTCTATATCAATACTGCAACACAAAATAGTTTTGCTTCTTTCATACAGTCTGCATGTCCTTGACACCAGGTAAAACATTTAAAAGTTTTAAATTGGTGGCACCCATACCCTACTTCAAAAAATTAAATATTTCCAGATATGTCTCCTTGACATTTTTGCAGCTTTAAACACACATACAAAGATTATTACTTCAAAGTCAGGCCTTGCAGTACAGCCATAGGAACATAAGAATGGTCATACTAGACCAGACCAATGGTCCATCTAACCCAGTATCCTGTCTTCTGACAGTGGCCAAATGCCAGGTGCTTTGGAGGGAATGAACCGAGCAGGCAATCATCTAGTGATCCACCCCGTCATCCACTCCCAGCTTCTGGTAATCAGAGGCTGGGGACACCTACAGCATGGGGTTGCATCCTGAACATCTTGGCTAAAAGCCATCGATGAACCTATCCTCCATGAACTTATCTAATTTTTTTGAACCCAACTATAGTTTTAGCCTTCACAACATCCCCTGACAACAAGTTTTACAAGTTGACTGTGTGTTGTGTGAAGAAGTACTTCCTTTTGTTTTAAATCTGTTGCTTATTAGTTTCATTAGATGAACCCTGGTTCTTGTGTTATGTGAAGGACTAAGTAACACTTCCTTATTTACTTTCTCCATACCATTCACAATTGTATAGATCTCTATCATATCCCCTCCTAGTCATCTCTTCTCCAAGCTGAGAACTTCCAGTCTTTTTAATCTCTCCTCATATAGAAGCTGCTCCATACCCCTAATCATTTTTCTTGCCCTTCTCTGTACCTTTTCCAATTCTAATACATCTTTTTTGAGAGGGGGTGACCAGAACTGCACACAGTATTCAAGGTGTGGGCGTACCATGGATTTACATAGTGTCATTACGATATTTTCTGTCTTATTATCTATCCCTTTCCTAATGGTTCCTAACATTGTTAGCTTTTTTCACTGCCGCTGCACACTGAGCAGATGTTTTCAGAGACCTATACACAATTACTCCAAGATCTCCTTCTTGAGTGGTAGAAGCAAATTTAGACTCCATAATTTCATATTGTGGCCAGGCACCTTCTCGGTCTCACCAGACTCAGCTGTTTTGAGCCTTGGTGAGTTGGCCTTGGGGTAAAATAGTCCCTCTTAGCTGCACAGGGGCAGCCAGTCTTTTGGACTTGTTTTTCTCCCTTGTGGGAGGGAATGCAGCCTCGTGGTGAGGTTTGCTGTCTTGTGTTCCTCGCCTACTGGCAGCTTGACTCCTCTCTCTCCCCCCCACCCCCAACAGGGGAGGGTTTAAAAAGGTCTCAGGCAGCCCTTAGTTGGAATCAGCTGATCCTAACTGACCTCAGGTAACTCTCTCTCAGCTGATCCTAATTGATCTCTGGTAACCCTCTTCTCAGGTGAACCTGATTGACCTGTAGTCACCCTCCTCAGTTGATAGGGAGGGGGGCCTTTTAATCTTCTGGGACTGTTTTCTACCCTCCTCCCCTTGCAGCCATCTGTCCTGAGTTTATCACAATATATATAGTTTGGATTATGTTTTCCAATGTTCATTACTATGCATTTACCAACATTGAATTTCATCTGCCATTCTGTAGCTGTTTTGTGAGATCCCTTTGTTAATCTTCCCAGTCTGCTTTAGACTTAACTATGTTGAGTAATTTTATATCATCTGCAAATTATGCTGTCTCACTGTTTACCCCTTTTTCCAGATCATTTTGAATATGTTGAACAGCACTGGTCCCAGCAACAGATTCCTGGGGGAACACTGCTATTTACCTTTCTCCATGCTAAAAAGTGACCATTTATTCCTACCCTTTGTTTCCTGTCTTTTAACCAGTTACTGATCCATGAGAGGAACTTCCCCTCTTATCCCATCGCTGCTTAGTTTGCTTATGATTCTTTGGTGAGGGACCTAGTCAAAGGCTTTCTGAAAATCCAAGTACACTATATGCACAGGATCACCCTTGTCCATATTTGCTGACACCCTCAAAGAATTCTAATAGATTGGTGAAGCATGTTTTTCCTTTGAGCCACGTTGACTCTTCCAGAACAAATCATGTTCATCTGTCTCTCTGACAATTCTGTTCTTTACAGTTTCAACCAATTTACCTGGAATTGAAGTTAGGCTTACTAGCTTGTAACTGCCAGGATTGCCTATGAGGACTTTTTTATAACTTGGTGTCATATCAGTTATCCTCCAGTCATCTGGCACAGATGCAGATTTAAATGATACGTTAAATACCAGAGTTAGTAGTTCTGCAATTTCATAAATGAGTTTCTTCCGAACTTTTAGGTGGTAAGAAGGAACCGAGTGGCAGCTGCAGTACTAAATGTTAAGGGTTAAAAACCTGATGATGCAAGATGAAGGGGCGTTGCTAGGGTTGCCAACTTTCTACTTGCACAAAACTGAACACCCTTGCCTGCCCCCTGCCCCATCCCTCCTCCGAGGCCCCACCCCTCACTCACTCCATTTGCCCCTCCTTCTGTTGCTTGCTCTTCCCACCCTCACTCACTCGCTCATTTTCATGGGGCTTGCTCAGGGGTTGGGGTGCGGGAGGGAATGAGGGCTTCGGCTGGGGTTGTGGGCTCTTGGATGGGGCTAGAAATAAGCAGTTCAAGGTGTAGGAGAGGGCTCCAGGCTGAGGCAGTGGTTTGGGATGAGGGCGCCGGCTGAGGGTGCGGGCTCTGGGGTGGGGCTGGGGATGAGGGGTTTGGGGTGTAGGAGGGTGCTACAGGCTAGGGATGAGGTGTCTGGAGGGGGATCTGGGCTGGGGGAGAGGGTTGGGGTGCCTGGGGTGTGAGGGCTCCATCTGGGGGTGCAGACTGAAGTGGGGCTGGGGATGAGGGGTTTGGGGTGCAGGAGGGTGCTCTGGGCTGGGATTGAGGGGTTTGGCGGGTGGGAGGGGGATCAGGGCTGGGGAAGAGGGTGGGGCACGGGGGGCTGTCAGGGGTGCAAGCTCTGGACGGCACTTACCTCAAGCAGCTCTCGGAAGCAGCGGCATGTCCCCCCTCTGGCTCCTACGCGGCGGTGCGGCCAGGCAGCGCCCCCACAGCTCCCATTGGCCACGGTTCCCAGCCAATGCGAGCTGTGAAGCTGGTGCTTGGGGCAGGGGCAGCAAGCAGAGCCCCCGGTTCCCCTACATGTTGGAGCCAGAGGGGGGGACATGCCGCTGCTTCCGGGAGCCATGCTGAGCTGCAGCAGGCAGGGAGCCTGCCTTAGCCCTGCTGCGCCGCCGATTGGACTTAACAGATCAGTCAGTGGTGCTGATTGGAGCCACCAGGGTCCCTTTTTGGCTGGGCGTTCCGGTCAAAAACTGGACACCTGGCAATCCTAGGCATTACTACAGTTATACATAAACAGAATTTGGCTTTACCGTCTTAATTTAAAAAAGAAACCTAGAAAACTACTTACAAAAATGTTAGTTATTTAGGGACCAAAGCCAAGCACTTCAGAGAAAAATTACTAGAGTTATGACTGCCTTAATAAATACAGCATTTTAGAAACTTCATTTTCATGATTATGGTTTAAATAGACAATATATTCTTCCATTTCAGGTTCTGAATAGCCAACTTACAAAAACATTTGTTCAGTATGATTTTTTAGAATTATCAACTCTCTCATGGAGAATAAAGTGTTTAGACTACTGTGATTACCGTAATTTTTTTTAAAAATTGGGCACCTGAATACTGAATTTTTCATTAAGCATCAGGAACAATTCTGAACAGCTGCACAAATATGCTACATACTCAGTAGCTGAATCAGAAGATCTTAAGATACAGATAAGCAAGGAAAAAAAAGCATCCATGAGCCCTAATGTAAGTTCTTTTGCAGGATCTCTCCTTTTTTTTTTTTTTTTTTTTTTTAATATTTTGGAGTATAACCTAGGATTTTAACTTTGTGGACAGAGCAAAAATGATCTGTGACTCTAGTACACTTCTTTTTTTATTTGCTTTTATAGGTCATGCCTCAAACCTGTTTTAATTCTGGTAGTAATAACCAAAGTTCTTTGCAGTTGCCACTATTTTGACAGCAGTTGAGTGAGTTGAGCTCCTCTTTGATTCACTGCTCAAATGGATATTTCTCAAGAAATGAACAAGTTACGATTAACATTTTTGCTTTAATAATAAATATGGACAGTACTTCAGCCACCCTATTGATATCACAGTAGCATCTAGAAGCCCCAACTGAGACTGAGCCCCCTAGTTGTTCGCTAAACCTGACGTAACCTTGATGACTCTTTCATCTAGACAAATTCATGAGAGAGACAGCTCCCAGCCTGAAAAACTTAAAGTCTAAATAGACGAGATATGCAAAGGGTGGGTGAAAGGAAGTGTCATTATCCTCATTTTATGGATGGGGAACTTAAACACAGATAGATTAATGACTGGCTCAAGGACACACAAGAAGTCTATGGTAGAGTTGGGAATTGAACCCAAATCTTCCAAGTACCAGTCCACAGCCTTAACAATATCCTTCCTCTCTCTCTCTCAAAGTAGTCCCAGCCAGAGTATAGCCAGAGGTCATCAGATTGCAACTTTTCTTTTTCCATTCACTCAATTTGCACATAACAGCCTTTGCAGTACCCAATCTGTACCTTCAGTGTATATATTTAAAATAGCAATCGTGCCATTTTAAAAGCAAACTCCTTCATTACAAGACAGTTTCTAGCTAACACAGTAAAAGCAATAACCAAACCAAAACTAAACCTAATTAAAATCATAATTCAAAAAAGCTATTGCATTCAAAGAAACCATTACAGAACAATAACTGCAGGTACTGGTGTAAACATATCAAATGTTATTGAACACAGTTGTTGTACTTCATTAAGAGCCTATATGTATTGGAGGTCAAAACCAAAGAAGAAAGCATTCTTGATCTACATTAAAAAAGGAAACTTGCATATTAGGAGAAAAAAATACACAGGGTGGCCGACTATAAGGTCTTGTGAAGATAGGTACTTCAAACAATTGTCAAACACCTTTTAAAATCAAACAGTCTCCAACCGTGGAGCCAGCTAGTAAGAGAAACAGACTGACAGAATCAGGGACAGTGAATAAAAAGAACAGGGTACCTAAGGAGCTACTTCCTAGTGCTAACTCAAATTACAGTAGAGTGCAGTACTGGACTAAGTTCTAAGTACTATTTGTAGTAACAGTAGTTCCAGTCCCCAAGTGTTCAAAAATCACGAGTCAAGAAAAAATAAAACAGGAGATTTAAAAAAATAATAATAAGTTTTGAGTTCACTTATTTGCCTCCTGGCTTTCGGAGCTTTAGAGTTCACATTTTCAAACTTCTCTCCGCAACCATAAAGGCTAGATTTTTTTTTTTTAAATAAAAGCCAAGGTTCTTATATGGTAACAACTGCAGGACTTAGGGCAACAAATATTATGAGACTTGTGATAAATAGCAAGAGCTAAGCTACATGTGCCGCTGGCAGACTAGGTCATGCTAGAGAGTATTCAGGTCAACTCGCTTGTGTATTAATATAGATCACAGTAATGGTTAGATGTACAAGTGTGTACTGGGTGTTGAAATTTCATGAAAACTAATGGGACGTTATTTGCATTGTTTTCACTTATTTGTTCCTGTTATAATGTAATAGCAAACATTTACATTGTGTATACCCCTGTAACTAAATAATCCATCAAAGAAATCTTGTGAAATGCTAATGAAGGACTTAAGGACTTTAACAAAAAATGCTGATTTCAAAGCAAGTGTTCATTATGTATGATGGCTGGAGGTCAAAAAACTAAGTGCATTCCTCACTTACCTTCATCAAAGGAAAAGCCCGCATGGGTAGAGACACTGTCAGCTGGCTTTCTGTGTTAAGAAACTATAAATATGGATTCAAAGAAAGATCCATTATCTCTGGACTGAAAGCAGAGATCCTCAGAGACAGTCTGGGTACCTTGAAAGACTTTTGGAAAACTGGCAATTTATTACATGACTACTACCACTTGGAATTACAAACTGTGACTCACCTGTTAATATATTTTACCTGCTTTAACTTCTCAATAGCTCACATTTTCTTTTTTTAGCTAATAAACCTGTTATCTCACTATAGAATTGGCTGCCAGTGTTGTCTTTGGTGTAAGACCTGGAGTACCAATTGATCGGGGTAAGTAACCAGTCTCTTACCAGGGAGCAACCTGATGTGGTGTGATTTTTGGTTTAAGGCACCATTATCATTAAATTCAGTTTGTCTGGGTGGCAAGATAGGCTGGAGAGTCTAAGGGAACTGTCTGTGACCCCATGATAAGACTGGTATAGTGATCCAGGAGTTCACAATTGTTACTGGCTTGGTGAAATCTAAATTATAGAACATACCACCATCTTGGGGTGACTGCTCTGTTTTCTGACAGTCTGCACTGAGGTGTGCACTCACAGCAGTGAACCACTCCAGACAGTGGGACAACTGGCATAGTCATGACAGGATTCATATGCCACAGGTCAATAGGGCTTAAGGATCATAACTCGATGCTATTAAAACTTTTAATGTGTTACTGAGAGTGTTAAGGGTTAAAGATTAGTTACAGTGAGTCAATCAATCATATGGGGGTCTTGTCACAAATGACCTTGAAAAATAACCCCCTTTCTTTATGTAATCCTTTAAGAAGAAAGCCTCAGATCAGGAGAACTTTGCTCATAAACTTTGACTAAAGAGCAGGGCCTGAGCATTGCGATGCCCCAGATACTGCTGCAGCAAAACTGGTTCAACTGAGGCTCCTGGAAGCCAAGAAAGAACAACATGAGCATGAAGTAAGGTTGTGGGAACTCCGGACCAAGGAGAAGAAAGAAACCGAGGAAACTGAGAAGAGAGCCACTTGAGACAGCGTGACATTGGGAACACTGGGAGTGACCAGCAGAAGATGCATGGCAGCCCACTGTGCTAGTTATTTTAAATCAAGCATTTACCAAAGGTTTGAAAATGTCACAATGTTAAAGAGAGAGAGAGTGTGTGTGTATAAAGAAACTAAATTACGTTTGGTCCTTTTGAAGAAAATCAGAGTACTTATTTTGGCTATGTTTTCCTTCCCTTCACAACACAGTATATTCTGTAATCAAAGAAGCCTCCCCCCCCCCCCACACACACTTTTTTTTTTAGTAATAAAAGCAATGATACAAGAGGTGTGATGGCAAAACAAACTTTACATGCAATATGTATATAATTTTTTTTTTAAGATAAACTGTTTGAACATTTGCCATTACCGAATCTCAGACTGTTTATGAGACAAGAAATAAACAAACAAAGAAAAACCCAGATTAGATATTCATCTGAACTGACATTCTAAGCATACCTGTTTTATTCATGATGTGGTTTTTGGATATCAAACCCATCTTTCTGCATTTATGTGAAAGAATACACCCTTTTCCCCTATGTCTATAAATTGTATACTATTCTGCTGGACAGTATGTAATTAAAATCATCCAACATCTTAGGAAGTTTGAATATAGAACGTGAAAACACCATCATGTATGGTTTTCTGACCTATACTATGGTTATAGATATTCACAAGACAAAAAAACCCCACTGAAGTTACTACATTCAGGAGCAACAGCTGTAAATTATCACTGGTATGAGCACCTTAACAGGGATGTAAGGCTGCAATTGATAGTCCAAGCCAGGAATTCTTTCCCCTGCTTCCTCTCAAACCCTACATGGAATGATGAAATATAATCCCACACCATCCCTCTGTCACCTTATTTTGTGCATTCGTATATGAACAGGGAACAGCACAGATTTGTTTCCTTTGCTCAGATCTCCTGTTCTCTTTTCACCTCAAGGCCTCTCATTCAGGGAGTTCACGGTTGGAGGCTCATGAGTTTTTTTCTGCTGGTGGCTTTGTACTCTTACACCCATTTACTCTTCAACATAAAATTTTGCTTCTACAGTCGTAGAAGCAGCAGCAACAACGGAGGAGAAGCCAGTACTAGGTGAAATAAAGCTCTCCATGAACAACTTTCATGTTGTTGATAGGCCACACTGGGCCCTGTAAAAGTTGTTCTCCTCTCTACCTTGTTGAGCCCCTCTGGAAAGCCTCCATGGTCTCCCTCATACTCCAAGGGGCACATATGCCTACAATGGAATTTTGCCTGCTGCATTAAAGGTTAGAGCATGCACAACTGAACAGAAGAAAAGTGAACATCAGATGGTACGGCTGAGATTTTTGTCTCCTGAAGTGATACAATTGCCTTCCAAGGTTGGAAACCAACTGTGTGTTTTTAACTAATGCCACAGATGTACGTCTCACATGAATATTAAAAAGAACTTCATAATAAACAAGGCATTTGTGATGTTGCATCCCATATTCTTCATAGAAATATGGTTACGATATGAATATGGTATAACCAAGATATATTTTATCCAAGATGGGTCTTGTAAGATACCATTGGAAAGGTTATAATTTACTGACTATGTTTATCCAATTTGTATGCATCTATCATTTTTGTATTTTAAGCTGGGAATAATGACTATGTCTCTGGATGCAGCCAAACTATGATAGTGACCTACTGAAGAACGGCACACAAGCATCAGGATCACCCCAGGAACTGTGTGCAATAGAAACCTCTCAAATAGCTCTACACACAGGGAACTGTTTTACCCAGGTCAGATAGCTCTATACAGTGGGAACTGTTTGACCCAGATCACACCAAAAAAGCTTTCCAGCAAGTATGTGTGTGGGGGCAGATATAAAAGAGGGACAATGACAACATGGGAGGTTCTCACTCTCTCAACACCACCACACCTGAAAACAACTGAGGAACAAAGACTGAACTGTGGGAAGGGATGGTCCCCGGCTGGAACGATTTTTAGCCTGTGTAAGAAAACCTGGGAAAGCCAAGGCAACTTGTATCTTAAGAATCTGCCAGCCTGTTTTATCACTCAGGGTGAGAATTTGCTAATTTGTATCCTACCTATCTTGTGTGTCATGCTCAGTTTGCAGCTTTTGTTTGTTTATTAAGGTAATCTGCTTTGTTCTGTTTGCTATTCCTTTAACCACTTAAAATCTACCTTTTGTAGTTAATAAACTTATTTTGTTTATTATTAAACCCAATTTATGTAATTTCTAACTGGAGGGGGCAAGAAGTCTACACATCTCTTCACACTGAGGAAGAGGACAGATTTTTATGAGCTTGCGCTGTGCAGATTTGTCTATACAGTGCAAGATAGTATTATTTTGGATTTCTCTCTCAAAAGGGGTGTTCACATGAGTGCTGGGAGGGGTCCTCTCACACAGAGCTGATTTCAGTTTGTTGCTGCAGCTGGGTGTGGCCCTACCTGTGTGTGTGTGCGTGCATGCTGCAAGAGACCAGCGAGCCTAATTCAGCAAAACAGGGAGTGGGAACCCCGGCCAGTGGAGCAGGAGAGGCTCAGTGAAATCCCAGTGCATCAGGTGGCACCACAGAAAGGGGATCCAACCCATCACAGCATTACTCCAGTATTTTTGGATCCAAGTTTGAGTTAAACATAAGCATATTAAAAAGAAGCAGAGGAACTAGGTGTGAGTCAAATCTGCAACTAGACCAGAGCTGCTCACTCAGTTGCACTGACTAATCCCCTAAGCAGAGCCTCCAGTGACTCATCCCTCAGGCATGCTGCAGCAGCCTATCCCAGGTTAGGCCCTGGTCACAAGACCCCAATGCACAAGTATTGCACCCTCACTGCCACAGCTGCAAGTTGGTCTGTGCAACAGCACCACTCAGCCAGAAACCCTCTTTTGCCTTGCAGCTTTACAGACTTCCTCGATCCTTCCCCAGCCCTGTTCCTGACCTACCCCATCACTGCACCCACTTCCTGACCCCCAGATCCTTGGACTAATTCCAGCCCAGCTCTGACTTTCGGCCTGCATCCAGACTCCAACTACGATTCTGATTTGGCTTGTCTATGGACTCTAACCCCGGTTTTGAACTGTCCCTGGAATCCAGTTTCAGTGCTGCTCTCAGCCCAGTCCCTGACTCTATATCCAGCTTCAACCGTAGGTACCGGTTCCCAACCACTGCTTCAACCACCAGGCCTGACCACCTAGAGCCCAGACCCTGACAAGTTTGTGCGCGCATACATACACACACAGCCCAGAACCTCAGGGCCCAGATAGAGCACTGGGATGCTGTGCCACTAGAGACAGCATCCCTACTCCAGAACCAGGTTGCCCAGCTGTAGTTAGAGAATGCCTCTCTCCAGACCCTGGGCTCTCCCATAGCAGCAACCCTGGAGTGTGGTGTGAAAATCCACCTGCCAGAGAGGTTCGATTGCAGGGGGATTTTTCACCACAAGTTTCAAGGGATTTATTAACCAGTGCTGCTTGCTGTTCTATTGTCTGGAGAATCTCTAGAAGATTGTGTTTCGCTCCTCTTGGAAGGGTCCCACCCTTTGCCCAGTTCTGGACCATAGTCCAGACAGGTCTTCACCTCCAGGAGACAACTCAGACCACAAGAGTAGCGGTGTCAAAATGTCCTCTATCTACACTGCAGAAAAGATGGCCACTTCACCTTAAAGTTTCTCCACAAACCCAAACCCACTGTGGTGCCAGGAAACCACCCCATCCAGCCCTTGTAGAGGGATCACAACTGGACATAACCCGGAGAGCAAGTTTCCCAAATGGATTCTCTCTGAAGTCCATGTGCGCCTCTGCACTGGCGGAGCCCTGCTAACCACACCTGCTGATTCAGCTCCACCTCCAGACCTGTTTGCTACAAGACAGCCCCTCTCCACCTCAAGATCTGGGACAACCAGCAAATTATGCAGTTCAATTTGATCCTTTTGCTGCATTTTTGGATCATATTGGGCATTTCCTGGGTGGCGTGGGAGGTATGGTTAAACTTCTGGTTCTGACAGCTGTGGTGTCTAGTAAGGTCCAGTGTGGGGGAAGACTAAACTGGCCCCTGGGAAAGCATCCTCGCTGTTTCGTACTATATCAGCATCAGGAGAGATGGGTTCCTTGTTTCTGACTGAGTATAGTGACTTCGAGGACATGTTTGATAAAAGGAAGGCAAGATGTCCTACCCCCCCAGTCTTGCATCTGAAGAAGTGAGGTTCTTACCCACGAAAGCTTATGCTCCCAATACTTCTGTTAGTCTCAAAGGTGCCACAGGACCCTCTGTTGCTTTCTACCCCCACATTGACCTTACATCTGCCCTATAGGCCTCCAGCCAGAGGCAAAAATCTTTGTTGTGCGTATTTATACTTCATCAGAACCCAAATTCAAGGTCCTAAAATTATTTGGATGAAAATCTGGCTAAGAACTTCCTCCAGCCCTCCAAGTCCCCCATTGGAGCCCCCATCCTGTTAGTTAAAAAGGACAGAACACTGCACCTCTGTGTTGATCATCAAGCCTTCAGCAGTAGTACTGTCAAGAACAAATACCCTCTCCTTCTGGTTAATGGACTTCTAGAATGGGTTGGCATAGCAAAGATCTTTATCAAGCTCAACTTGCGCAGCGCATACAATTTGGTCTGCATCCGGGAGGGCAATGAGTGGAAGACACCCTTTCCACACCAGGTTTGGCCACCATGAGTACCTGGTTATGCCCTCGGGCGACTCCAATGCCCTGGCTACATTCCAACATTTCAAGAACGACATCTTCAAAGATGTCCTAGACCAGTTCATTGTGAAATATTTAAAGAACATCCTCAACTTTTCAGAACACCAGAATCTGCATGACCAGCACATCCAAAAACTGCTGAAACATCTCTGGAAAAAATGGCCTGTATGCCAAACTGGAAAAACAATTTCAATTGCACCACTGTCAATTCCTGGATTGTATCATCTCGCCTAATGGGATCAATATGGATCCACAGAAAGTTTCCACCATTGTGAATTATGCCTTACCAAAGATCACCCATGATATTCAGTGCATCCAGGGATTCGTGAATTTTTATTGCGGTTCATTATGGTATTCTCATGAGTAGTTGTCCCAATTATCCAACTCCTGCATAAGAATTCCATGTAATGGGCTTTTGAGCAACTAAAGAAGGCCTTCACCACTGCACCTATATTGAGGTATCTAGACTATCCAAGCCTTTCGCTCTTAAGGCAGATGCTTCCAATTATGCCATTGGAGATGTACTGTCAAAACCACAGGTGTCACCAAGCATTTTCCATCCATGTGCATTCTACTTCAGAAAGCTAACTCCCATGAAATCTATGACAAAGAGCAGCTAATCATCAAGGCTGCCTTTGAGGAGTGGCATCACTACTTGGAAGGCATGTTTTCTCCCATCCAAGTATTCATTGACCATAAAAAACTGAGAATACCTGCAATCTGTGAAGGCCCACAACCACTCCCAGATCTAATGATCCCTGCTCTTCTCTCGTTTTGAGATCTCACTGCAATGGGAAGCCTGATGTGCTCTCCCGGAGTACCTTAATGGCAAGGAAGGATGATCAGAACTCATCACTTATCTGAAGCCCCGCCATTTCACCCATGTGCAAGAGAACACAGACCTGTTAGCCCTCATGAAATACGCTCTACCAAGTTACCAATTTGTGGCTAAACAGTGCTAAATCCGACCCAAGTCTGCTAGAAATGGAGTACTTCTGTTCAAAGACCACATATATGCGCCCGAAGGCCGAACCTGCCTGGCAATTCTTTGTCAATTGCCATGACTCACCTGAGACCAACCATTTTGGATGATATTTCTGGTTGCTCAGATTGCACACCTCCATGAGATCTTACATCAACTGATGTGGGCGTATGGCAACATACCGCACCCTAAGTCCCCTACCTGCTCCCCTTCCTGACCCTCGGAACCCATATCAATGGATTTTATTGTGGAGCTCCCTAGCTCCCAGAACACCACCACTATATTCACAGTCGATGACCTCCTATCTAAGATGTTCCACTTTGTGCCCTGCCACAAGATCCCCACAGCAGAAATGACGGCCCTTTTCTTTGCACATATTTTGAAGCTTCGTGGGTTATCCTCCAACATCATGTCAAATCGCGGACCACAGTTCGACTCCCACTTTTAAGAGGAGCACTTTCACCCCTTAGACATTGAACTACATCTCTCCACAGCCTTTCATCCCCAAACGGATGGGCAGTCAGAATAGGTGAATCAAATTTTAGGACAGTACCTGCAATGTTTTATTAATTTCCACCAGGACAAATGAGTTCAACTCCTACCTTTCCCAGAGCTCACCTATAACAATTCCAAGCATAAGTCCACCCATCAGAGCCCCTTTTTCTCTAACTAAGGTTTCCACCCATCCCTACCCTCAACTTCTCACACCCCTGCTATCTCTGACTTGGTCAAACATCCCCATCATATCCAGAGGGAACTAAGATCTCAGTTGAACCCTGCCAAGGCAGACTACGAGCTGTTTGCTGACTTCCGCCTCCAAGCTAACCCTTTTGTCACCATCGGAGACAAGGTATGGTTTGTCACACAACACTTGGACACACTGCCCCTCCCACAAACTAGACTACCTGGTCATTTTCCGCTCCCAGCTGCTCCCCACAATACGAGTACACCTGGGTATTCCATGTCTCTGTACTAAAGAAGCACATCCCCAACTCCCTTCCGGCTGAATGCAGACTCTTCCTCCTCCTCCGGTCATGGTGCAAGGTCAGGAAGAATATCTTGAGAGTCATATCCTAGATTCTAAGCTCCTCCTAGGGCAGCTCCTATATTCATGAATTGGAAAGATTAGAGCCCAGAGAAGCTCATGAGAGCTAGTAAACAACATCATCCATGTCCCTGACCTGCTCCATGAGTTCAACCAGTCCCATCCCAACACACCTGGCCCGGAGACACCTTTAAAGGTGTCCCTGGTGGAGGGATGGGGCTAACATGGCAAACCCACAGCTGGACCAGGGCTGCTCGCTCAGCTACAATAACTTGTCTTGCTATCTGAGAGGTCTTCCGGGACACCTCTCCGAGCTGCTGGTCTTCTATCAAGAGGAGGATGTTGGACAGGGAGGTGCTCTGCAACTGTTGGCCCTATTTTCACTCCTCCCTTAGGTCACACAGCCAGGCAGAGCTCCTCTGTGCCTCAGGCTGCAGGAGGGGTCTTTAGATGTAGGCAGGAGGGCTTGTGCTCACCCACCCTCCGGGAACTCAACTTGTACAATGACTCATCCCTCCAGCAGAGTCCGCAGTGACTCATCCTTCAGACATGCTGCAGCAGCCTATTCCTCTATAGGGCCTGTGTCAGATGACCCCAAGGCACAGGTATTGCATCATCACCACCAGAGCTGCAAGTCAGCACCACTTGTTTAGGAATCCCCCTGCTGCCTCAGTGTTACAGACTCCCTAGGCTTCCAACCTGCTCTCGATCCTGTCCCTCTTCCTGTCCCAGCCTTATTCCAGCCTGCTTCAGCCTTGTCTGCTCCCTATTCCAACCTCACTCCAGCCCTGTTCCTGCCTTCTCCACCCAGACTCTTGGATTCTAACCCAGCTTCGACCTTCAGCCTGCATTCAGACTCCACCTACAATCCTGCTTTGGCTTGTCTATGGACTCTAACTCCAGCTGTGATCCATGGCCTGTCCCCCTGATTTCAGTGCTGCCCTCAGTCCAGTCCCAACTCTACATCCGGCTTTGACCCTTGGTACTCGTTCTCAAAGGCCATTCCAACCACCAGGCCTGACTGCCTAGAGTCTGACACTAAGATTCCTGCCCCCTACAACCAGACTCAGTGCTGTGCAATCACTACGTGCTTTTACAAAGGGATCTCTTCCTAGCCTTCTCTGAAGCATTCTCGTTAATTAACTCATCCAGTATATCCGCCTTGCTTGTGTGTTCTCTATAGAAATTACTGCCAGATCACTTAAAACTTTCTTGCTCCTTGGACATTCTTAGATACATCTTCATTTATTTTAGCTTGCTGATGCTCCTTTCATTAGCAACCATGGTTACAGGAAGACAGAAAAAATATGCAGTACTGTTTTTGTTTTGGGTACACACACATCTAAAGATGTGTTGTGAATGTAGGTAAGGAGATCAATGGGTTCCTTTGTTTCCAAGTCATCCTTAAAGATTTGCTTGCAAAAACCGGTGAAGAGCTCATCTTGTTCTCAAAACTCTGGAGTTTAAATCCTCATGGTAGCTGCCTGCTAAGTTTTGAATGTATCCTTTTAGGTCTTCACTACTGAGACTTCAATTTCTCACCAACTTTTCTCTGACTCGATCCAATTGTGTTAATATGGTGTCTAAGACAGGGCTGAAAACCTCACATTCAAGAACTTTTCTGGGATCTGAGGAGCTTTATCCTTTTGCAAGTTTGTCTGGCATTACTTTCCTCCTTCAAGATAGCTTCTCTTTGAACTGTGTGGATATTCTGAACTTTTCAGCCTATGAAACAGCAGCTTCCTTACATGCAACAAACATGGAAACCTGACTCAAGGCTTCACATAAGGCATCAAGTAAACCACAAGCTGTTTAAATGTCAAGATCTGGACTCTGCATTTTTTTTTTTTTGCTTAGAATGTTTATTTTTGTAAGATGGTACACCATATCTTGGCCAAAACAAGAAATAAAACACTAAAATGTTTGTTTGCAAGGTATCAGCTTCTGACTTAAGTTCTGTCATAAGATTATGTGAAGCCTTGATCTCATCTAAAGTATTAAAAACCTCAACCTGACTTCATAGTGGACAGATTGCCTGTACCCTGGCTGACCATCTTATTGTGTCCTACTTTGGCATTTTAAAGTAATGCTACTAAGCTTTTTCAACACATCCTAATGACTAGTAGAAACAGAAAATGGTATACAATCTTTGAACAATTCAAAAATAGAACTGGGAGTACAACCATTGCAGCAGCTCCGCCAACAAGTTTCAGTGAGTGGGCGGTTCACTGGACAAAAGATGCATACCAATTTACCTACTGAATTTGATTTTTGAACACCTTTATATGCTGCAACTATGCTAGCTTGTCATCATAGCTTTGCCCCCTGCAATCAGCCATATTTAAACAAACAGACTTTTTTCAGCTTCTCTAAAATAATCTCTATAACACATCCCTCCTATTTTGGTATGCATATCAATGAAATCTACAAAGCTCTCAACAACCTCTCTATTTCAACACATCAACATACCTTTTCTCCTGAACAGAAAAAATGTCTCAGATGTTGTGTGGAGTGCAATCAAACATAAGAGAGATGCATTTAACTTTCTAACCTTGTCAAAAATAGCCTGCCATTCTTTTCTTGCAATCCTATTGATAAATTTATTTTGAATTTGGTTTCATAAGTTTATCACCTTCATGGTACCAGCCTTAATAGCTTCCCACATGATCTCTCAACACATTAAAATACCATGCAAGCAATTCAAGTAAATCCATTACTATTATGAGAACTGCCTAGTTTCTCATCTGAACCTCTCAAGGCTAAACAACTTTGACCTAAGTACAGCAAAATATCCAAGAGATAACACAAATTATTGTGCTACATGTCCTGCATCTGATAGCCGGTTTGAAAACCTTTGTTCGTTGTGCAAACCATTTCCAACTTTTGTGTAAGTTCCATTGAATAAATGATTGCCTCCACGTGTTCCTTTGAATGTTCCCGTTAGCTACTCACTCACTAAAGTGGAAAAAGTTTGTGAACCCAATTTTACAAAGGAAGATAAGGAATTTTAAAAAAATAAACAAGAGAAACAGAACAAGGAGGCAGAGCTGAACTGAACATCAATCAAGATTTCTGGCATAATTCCCCATTAAGAGTTTTGACAGAGAGCTACAATTTTAATTCCTGCTTCCCTTTGCATTTGCAAGTAGCAGAACCATCCATAGATTGAATGTCGCCATGAAATTCAGAGAAATGAAGTGAAAGATCATAATATCACTGAAAATCAGAGTTATATCAGGTGAAACTAATAAGCCAGGGCTCAGGAATGCAGATGAGGTCCATTAAGGTCAAGTGAAGGCAGCAGTTAGAGAAAAGGCTAGGACCCCATGGTGGGAGAAAAGAGCGAGAAGTAAATAGGGCCCTTAATGGGCTTCTGACAGGACTGAGCCTGGTTCCACTGGAACCATTTGAACCCTCCTTTGCACAGCCTTGACCAGGCTGCAAAGTTCTGATTCAGATAAAAATAACCATTAGTTTAAGATAAATATTATTAAGCATTTAAAATAAAGGTATTGTCAAAACAACATGCAATAAAAATCGAAGTATTCAGGGTTTCCTGAAGGCCAATTTAAGAGTAGTTTTTAAGCAGGATTTCAGGGAAGCCCATCTCTGCACAAAATGAAAATGATAAATTCTGAGGATGGGGCGGGGGGGAAGAGAATGGGATCTTATTATGTAGGCTAATATTGTGCAAACGGAAAACTCATCTGCTGAACTATTTTCCATCAGTTTCTTCTGGTAATTGCCCCCTCCCTTTTGATATCTGAGGCACTTTTTATAGCAGTGTGATAATTGGTTTCATCTGATTTATGATTAGATGGTCACTTTAATGTTGGTATCATCCTGGGTATATGGCTATTGCCTCTATTTTTAGGTATTTAATTTGTCGTATATTAATTGAGCTCTCCACGTTGATGGATTTGCACCATTCTGGCAATCGAAGGTCAGCTAATGTTTAAGAGGGGACAACAAATAAATCTGCCATGTACAGCCATTCGAACATTGACCTCAAGCTATTTTGAATAACAACCAGCAATTGTGCTGAACTGAACTAAATCTCTTGACTGAAAATTGCCCACAGAGCATTGTGACTGTTTTGAATTCAAATCAGATATAAACAAATCAATTACTGCAGAATTTAAGAGACTTTCATCCTCCATTATAACTAGCCTAATAATAAACTGTTAAGGAATATTTTAAATAGGATTAGTAAAGTCTGTTGACAGTCATTAAAGTTAGAAACTGAAGCTGGACTAAACACAGCTTTTATATATGTATAACTTGCCTTCTAGATGGTAAAATAAGTTATAAATAGTGATTTATTTAGCGGTTAAATTATAAACAGGATTACCATGCAAATTAACAAGCAACTGTGATAATTAATTATTGACCGCAGAGAAAAGAGCAATTTAAAAATTACTATTCCTGATTACAAAAAACACATTGTGCCAGTTGTCATATATAATCTATAAAATTGCATACCCTTCATATTCCCAGTTATTAAACACACAAAATTCATACATCCTGGAAGATGTAAGAGAATTATTTATGAGACATGAAAACTTATAGATAAGTGATTGGATCAAATCTAGCCAAGATTGGTAGTGACCAGTACCATTCAATAGCCTATATGAAATACACTGGTAACCTCAATCTAGTTCCTAATGAACGAATGTCTGCCTCTTAAATAAAAAAAAACACAGCACAATTGGCACTCTTACTCAGCAGAAAAATAAAGTACAAAAACTGAAGACAGTGTGACCTAGTGGATAGAGCACTGGACTGGAATACAGAAGATGATCTAGGTTCTAGCTCTGCCACTAATGTGCAGGTGACCTCGGGCAAGTAACTTCACCTCTGTGCCTCAGCTCCCCATCTGTAAAATGGTACCTCCTTTGTAAAGCACTGAGATCTACTGATAAAAAGTGCTATTAGACACTGAACTACTTTTTGCCCAAAGATCGTCCTTTCCAAACATAGGTTAGAAACATTGGCAAGGTCGATGTGTGGGATGCTTACATCATTGTGGCTTGTGTTACAACACTTCTGTGAATAGGTAAAGTGCTTTAGGTTGGGATTTTCAGTTCTGTTGACATGAGTTTAGACATCTTTCATTAGTTACAGGAAAAATTAAAATTAATGGAAAATGCATCTGACCCCCCTAGACAAGTCTGAAAGTTCCAACCAGAGTCTCCAGATCTAATATTTGGGTCAAACAAGAAAAGAAGATTACATAAACGAAAATAACTTCTGGAGACAAGCTAAAAATTGACCATATCATAGAAAAAGAAGGTTGAAGGAGACAATTAATGCATAACCCATTTGTGCCTATATTAAAGACGACACCATGTGCATCTACCAAGGTGCTAGTTTATGGACTGTGTTTCAGCTGTATTTGAATTTTCTAGTATTTGCCTGTTTATAGAAGAGCTTTAATTTTAGATTTTGACATTTTTGGAGGGTAAATGCACATAAGTGATTGCCTGACTCATTATATTAAAAAGGTATTGACTTTAATTGATGTGGACATGGAAACAAGAAGACACGCACACCACATTATACTAAAGTGTGGAGGCTGCAAGTTTATTTAACAAATATCCAACTGGGGCAAATTACCCCAAACTACTCAGCAGGGCTATTTCAGTGCAGATTTCAAACGGGCACCAATGACCCCTGTTGCATTATTAACCAGAGCATGAGAACGAAGACAGTTGCCCTAAGGCCTGCCAAAGGAGCCTGTCAAGATGCCATAATCCTGACCTCTCCTCTCCTCACCAGCTGTGCCAAACATTGAGGTATGCCCCCTCACCATACCATGCGAGTGCCCAGGACAAATGCAAGAATAACCCACTGGGATTTAGAACTCCCAAATGAACGTTATTAAATTGGCAAACAACACTGGAACCTAAAGTTGTGACAACCATAATTTAATGAACAACTTCTCCCCTCCCCACAACTAGACCACCTGGATGCGGTGGTCCCACACAACAGCTTGCTAATTTTTGTAATTGAGAAAAAGCCTTTTCAGACCTATAACTGGTGATCAGCTGTTCCAGTCATCCCAGGATACCTAATATAAGGCTGGGAAGAGTGGGGCTGAATCAGTGAGTCTGCAATGGCTCCCCATGCCCTGGAAAAAATTTCCCATATTTTCCTTTCACCCTCCCAAAGACAGAGGTCTATAACACAGACCTGCATCACCTCCACTGCCTACTGGCAGTAGTGGTGGGTGGGAGAAGCCCAAGTACCCAGACATGTCATGAGTCACCCCCTCCCCACACCATGAGGAACGAGCAGGAAAAAGGGGTGAAAACCAGCAACTCTCAACAGGAGAAGAGGAGGAAGGTGGAAAAAGGAATAATGCTTCCAGGCCAATACTATTGCCCACCCCTGAAAAAGGGTTCTACATAACTTCCAGTCTTGCCAAAGCCAAAACTCGGCTAGCAGAGTGAGCATTTCTTAACATATTAAGCTATTTGAGGGATAATTCTCAATTAATAGTGAGTTATAGGGCTAAATAGCCACTCAGAGACAGAGTTTAACTTTGGATTTAAGGACACATTTCTATCTCCAACTGATATTTCTAGGACATTGCTCATACCCATTACTCAGATGCTTTTCGTGACTGATTGATTATATAGAGAAAATCCAAAAATATTTAGAACTCTCATCATAAACTTTCAGAAATACTTGCAATAAATATTTTGTACTCATTTAAAGAGAACTGTTCTTGCATCTAGTAATTGAAATAAAGTCATAATGATCCACCTTTTAGTTAAAAACTAAACAATGTGTTAAACTAACAGAGTTTTAAGTTGTCATTTTGTCTTGGCACGACCATTACAGAAATAAGAAAGATGAGTGTAAGTTTAAGCCCCAGGACTGAATAACTTATGTTCTGTTCCTCTAACAAAGTATTATATAATAAGTTAACTGAAGAAAAAGATTATGAGTGAGGCTTCACTTTTGTCAACAACAGTACAGACTAAGACTGTAAATTCTGGAAAAATTAGGTAATTAATCTTTAGGATGCTATTCCAGAACTTCAGATGTTATGCCTTTTATGAATGTATGCTTCTGGGGGCAAAACAGAGCTTGAACTTCACCTATGTCTTGACATATACTTAAGATGTTAACTGAAATCAATGATACATGAGGATTAGCTATGTGGTCTCTGATCTGAATCAGTACTAGTTTCACTACTTGCAGCTGTAGGGGGAAAATATATATATATTTCTGAGCACTCTGATACCAGTTACTTTCCATGAGCCAAATGATATCGGAAATGCATGCTCCATCTTAAGTTTTCTTTCTATGATTCAATGAGTTCTTCTATCTATAATTGTCATACTTCGACTGAGAGTTCCTTGTTTCAGCAACCAGCTGGGATACTGGATTAAGAACTGAAACATTCTGATATGGGCTGCTCTGAGTGATACTGTGTGTAGAAGCGCATCCACCTTCCATGGCTCCAACCCCAGGTGCCTGTGGGTTACCACATTTGAGTCTACGGATCTAGCCACAAAAATCCAGCAAAGAAAGATGATCTTTTCCTGTTAAGCTTTTGTTTGATGGAATTTTTCAAGAACAAACCTTAGACTTACGATCACAATTACTTGCCAGAAAGATTCCACTGCATAGGCCAGTCAGCCCATACAGACCTTGGGTTCCAAATCACCTCCAGCACTAAGAGAAAAGGGAACCCGCTACTTGTCATAAAGGCTGTCTAGGAGTTCCAATTATCTCAAGGACACAAGGAGGAATAAACAGCTATGAGACTGGATTGAGAGCGTTAACAGGCAAAAAATAGAAACTGACTATATAAAGGAAACATGGCAGTTGACATCATGAATTTGCTGTCAAAAACAAAAAACTGAAAAATGAGAGAAATACTGTTTCTTCTGTAATCTTTTTCACTGACATTAATCTTCGGTATTACTTTAACATTTGTAGGTAAAAACTTTTCAGACAGTAAGGTGGGATCTAAACTCATGACCTTTAGCTTATTTTGCAGAATTTTCCTGATACATCGGTGGTTCTGAGAAGTAAAAAAGGCAGAATCTCACATTTAAAGGAAAAAAAAGTTTTGGACATTTTCAGAAAAGAAGTGCACAGGTTATTCATTGAGGAAGAGGAATAGCATTTGTAATCCCTGTGAAAACAGTTTCTTCTCACCATGTTCACCTCAGAAACCTTGTCCTCCCAACAGTTATAACTCTGTCTCAACACCAGGTAAGAATGGTAAATCATCAAGACTGATGAGCCAGATATTTTCTTTAAAAGCCATCTTGGATCAGGCCATCCAGTACTGGAATTCGGTATTTAAAAGCTAAGAGGAAAAGAAGCTTCTCACGTGTGATTTGGAAAAAAACAATTAGGTTCTACACTGCAGTGGCAGTGTTTAAGTAAGCACTTCCATGGTCTAATGTGAAAGCTAGATCCTTCTGTTAACATACAACTGTTACATAAGTGCCCTTATTCAGATTGAAATGATGAAGGTAGGAGAAGAAAGAAAGACTGCAATACAAGCTTGTTGTTAGTTCTGAATCTCATATCTATAATAGCATGGGAAGGAGTGGGCAGAGGACCTTTTCCTGTGAATTTATTTATTTATTTATTGAGAACACATTAGAAATTAAATGCAAAAGAATCGGTAATGAAATTAAAGCAGTATTTTGTCCGTAATACTGAACTCAAAAGTAAAAAGACTCCAAAAAATATGGTTGCTCCTACGTGCCCCCCTGCAATTCTGCCTGTGTCTGTTGTATTTTCTGCCTGTATCTGTTGTATTTTCTCTCTCTTTCTCTTAAGAGTAATATTAATTAACATTTATCAGCACAAACAAGAGATTATATAGACTGCACTATGTGCATAGCAGGAAAACCTCAATGGTGCAAATTTCCTGACCCGAGTGACTGCAATCCTTAACGTTAATATTAATGTAAGATTTTTATTCATTGAACATACTAGCATATTAACAAGCATTAACAGGGAACTTACTAACCAAACTAGAAAAGGAAAACTTATTAAAAATGTCTAGACAATTTTAATATATGTGAGTTAACTGCAAAGGTGCTTCAATATTTGGATGTTGATTTCACAGATATTTGAAAGGTGATAATATTCCTTGCAAAATAACTTTATTTGTGGATCAAGACTCCTGTAGTGCATGTTTTTCAGATGCCAAAGAACTTCATCTCCAAATTCTAGACAGTCTTTAAGCTTGTAAAAGGAGATAACTAGGCATTCAGTGCTTCACTACTGGAAGGTGTACAATCTTTACATAGTCACAAAATCAATTGCCATTTTCAGAATAAGCAACATCACTGAAAAGACAGCTTTCTAAACATAAAACATACTGCACGCTGTATCATTCCCCAAGTATGGCGACAAAAGAAAGTCTTAACATAGAATGATACCACCGCCTGGGAGAAGGAGGAGAAACAACAGCCCCTAAACCACATTTTACAGTTGTGCTTCATCAGTGATAGAATGATGGCCAATATGAGTTTTGTTCATTTACTACACCTTTGATTGATATGGTTTCACCACACCAACTTCCTTCCCCTACAGTTCTGCAACTTTGCAGCACCACCTCCTATTTATAGCATTTGTATGTACCTCGTATTTTAGAAAAAATATAAATGAGTGGTATTTTTCATATTTCTTAACCCATAAAGCCAGGCTTCCATAGTACCATGAGATCAAAGGTACAGGACTCAAGGAAATTTTATAAAATATATTTTATAAACTTCTGAAGTTTATTTAAAATAGCTTTCCTATATATAGTAAGGTCACTATTTAAAGTCTAGTCTCAGAACTTAACAACTTAAGCATTAAGTCATTTAAAAGAGGGGGTTCATAGATTTCTAAAGTAACAAAGACTATTCATAGCTGTGATTTACAATGATATATCCACATTTAAACTTGTAAATGCTCAAAGACTGACTATTCATCCTACAATTTGATTTTTGAAAGGGAAATGGGACAAAAGGGCAAGAGAAATGGTTATTTATACAAACAGAAATCTACAGTACAAGATTGAAATCTCAAACATACAAAAAACAATACCATAATTTGGTCAATGAATTTTGAAATTCTTGTCAAAGAAACTTATGCAATTATACTTTTGTTCCTGTATGTATCTACGCAAGTTGGTTCTCCTAGGGCAAGGCCACTGGTACTACTTACTCCAGAGGCTGATCAAAACGTGGCTGGGGCCTGGTTGTACTTCCTGCATATCCTTGGGAGACTAAAGCAATTTTAGTAACACTGCTGCATAGTGATTCTGTATTGGCAACTTTGATGGTGCTTGTGACTAATTATTCTTCTGGCACTGGTACAATATTTATAGGAGGACTAGAATGTAGTACCCTTATTCATAAGGAGTAACTCCTAGGGGTTTCAACTACTCTTAGAGAAAGGCAGTATTCAACTTGCGTAATGATATCACAATCTGCCCTTAAATTGCAAACACTCCAGGACAGGGGCCATCTCTTAAACTGTGTTAGCACAGTGCCCAACAGAACCAGGTGCCAATCTTGACTGGAGCCTTTGGATGTTATAATAATTACTGACATTCTTTCAATCCCTTCTCTTCCCCAAGGAAGTACATTTCCATATTTTACTTTGTCATCAGTGATATCTCAGATATTTCAAGTAAATACCAGTAATGTCTGAGGTACTTTGGGACTATCCAACTCCACCATACAGCAGAGTCATAGCAGGATAAAGACATTTGCCATCGGTAACATATATAGCAATTTCTGCATATCCTTGGGAGATCTTATTTAACTAAGTTTAAGTATCTTTGGGGGTCTATTGTAGTAAATGCAAAATGTATGCATTTTGGTGAGCTGGAATTGCATATAGCCTCTCTAGGGGGAGATGTGATGTGAGGCCTCATCGTTCATAAGGCTATATTGAAAATGTGTCAGATAAGAACAGGCTTTTGGGAATAGGGGCGAAGTGGATTTTCTGGGGAATACACAGGGAGAAGTTAATGTATACGCCCCACTTCTCTCACCAAGCCTTTTGAAGCTATGCCCTGAAAAGTGCATCACTATCTGCTGATTACCTGTTCCCAGAGACTAGATCAAAGGCCCCAGCTGTATAAAGAAACAGATGAACTGCCCAGCCTGCACTCTGGTTCAGAATCTGAGACAGTTATGAACTTGTTAACTATGAGGAAAAGCCAGTTGTGGGTTTTGAAAGACTGACACCTACCATAGCTTGAGGTGAGGTTGGGGTGACATCTGGTAAGTTTTTTAGCATGCACGTAGGTTCTTTTGTTGTTTTAAAATGTTTTCTCTGTAATGCTTTCGCCTCAAGAATAAATGTGCTTGCTTAGCAAAAGTTGTGTGGTAACTTGTGTCTGTGGGCAATTACACTGTTCATAGCCTCTAGAAGGAAAGCAAAGCACAGACACTGGCCTGTTTAGGCAGTCCGGCTTGCTGAGAAAGAATATCACAGAGTCAGCAGGGAACTTTGCAGCCTGGAAAAACCCTGGTCCCAAGGGAATGAGATGTGGATCTTCGCCCAAGAGAGGTGATGGCTGGGAGCCAGAAGCTTAAACTGGGTGCCCTGGTTGGACCATAGAGGAGGCATACTTGCCCTGAACCTGAGAGACCAGCTTCTAGCTATCATCTGTTCTGAAGCACACTGGTTGCTTGGATGTCATTCTGGGCCTTGTGTCTGACGAAGTGGGTATTCACCCACAAAAGCTTATGCTCCAATACATCTATTAGTCTATAAAGGTGCCACAGGACTCTGTTGATTCTGGGCAATGGTTTTGTAATGGTTTTTGTAGGCGGACCACCACCAAATGATTTTGTCTGCCTTTCAGTTGTATTTTTAAGCGAATTATTTGCTTAGGTTTGAATAACTGAGGTCTTGTGGGAAGTCAAGTCCTTGTTCGTCTACCCATTTGCCTCTGTGGTGAGGAAGCTAGTTCTTTTATTAATGTATTTTTAGGATCCAACCAAACTAGTTACTGATCTTTAGGGTCACAGTCAGCGAGCCTGAGTAGCATGCTCATCTATCATGTTACTCTGAGTATTCTGCTGAGAATGTGAGATGTTCATACTAGTAAAATCTGGACGTTTAATGTGGAGCAGTGTCATTGCCTACAGATAAAGTGCTCTGTTTGCAGTAGGGTCTTAATCAGGTGCCACTTTTCTGCAAGGTTTCCTTGCAAATCCAGTGGACTCTGATGAACAATAGTTTCAACATGGGGTTTCCTGCAACTTCTAACACCATATAATGTTTAATAAGTTCTGAGATGTCAGGTTTGTCAGTGAAGAAGGCAAAAGACTTCTCATTAACTGCAAAAATGCTCAGCATGGTTTGAGTCTATTCAGGTTTGTAGAAGCAGAGTTTGCCTTTGGGAATACCCACTGTTTAAAACCAACATAAGCATAATCACTCCTATTTTATTCCTACAGTCACACCAATACCTGCTTGATATCAACACTTACATGATTTAAATGCAAGAAAGGTGTAAACCCCAAATTTTCACAAAGTTTCTTATGGACTGTGACCCGGGAGGACGTGTAGAAATTTTTATTCCATCAATCATGAAGTGTATTGTACTCACAAAGTGTGTTATTGAGACACCAGAGTCATAGAGAATTGTGTGACTAACTGGTAATCAGGGATTTCCTAAAACCTCCAACTGCTGGTCAAACCAGAACCCATTTCAGTTTTCTTTGGAGCACAGACCTATGAGATATTAGTGTCTGATCTAGATGTTTGGGAAATTAAATTATTGCTACGAGATACTGCATACACAGAGGTTCTTGCTAGCCCTCCAGTACCAGATTACCTTTTCAGTGCAATGTACTATGCATCCAGATAAGTCTGAAGACCATAATAGGACATCCCCTTTTAGAAAATTTTCTAAGGGTGATCCTTAAAAAAAAAGTTATTCTTCTAATTTACCAGTTACAGTACACTAAATTAGTTTGTCCTGGTGAGCTACATACAAAGATCACACTGTCCAGGAATAGAACCCAGAATGCTCTACAATATGCACTGCCATTCTCTCTTAATATTCAAATGAAGGAGATCACGTCTCAAAAAAGAAAGGCAGCCAAGTTGGCAATGACAGAACTTACTGCAAAGTATTGTTTTAGGGTGGACATTAGCCAGTAAGCTTTGAGTCTTTTAGTGGAACAAAGACAGACAATGACAACGCAGAAACTTAACACAAGCCAATATTAACCTTTTGCTTTAAAATTTTTGCATTTAAACATCTTTTCTGGCTTACACACTTCCTATTTTCCAGTGTTAAGCAGAGCACAAGTCAAGAAAATACTAAAGAAGATTCTATAGGAACGCATTAAACATCCTATAAAATAGCCCACAATAATGCCACAGAATTCGTTTATTTTCTCCATTGCTTACCTAGCCATTTGAAATTTGGATATGTAAACAACATCTGTGCAAATAAAGATTAACTTTACAAGAAAAAGGACAATGGATGTCCTGATAGAGGAGGGAAAAAGACTCATTTCAGACACTCATCAAAATTGTAGGCCTCAGTAAACTCTAGTGGTTAGAATTCTGAATGCAGGAACTCATAACGTTTAGTAGAAAAGGAAAAAGACTGAAGCAATCATCAGAATCTGTGATGCAAGGTTTATTTTAAAAATAGCCTTGAGCTATATCCCATAGACAACCTCTTTGTCTAAATCAAAATCTCACACAGGGCACTGTAACTTGTCTTTCTTTTATAGGAGCTCATGTATGGAAGCATCCTTAATCAATGCTACCCCGAGTCCTCTACGGTGGCTGCCAATAAATGCTTTGCATTGGCTGTTCAATGAAACTCTGTTTCTTTGGGGCCCTCTCATGAAGTGTAATCTTTGCAGACAGAGCTAAAGAGAAGCTGCCCCCCATGCACCCTTCATGTGAAAAAAGAGCTACACTGTAAATATCACAGCTGTGAGTAGTGCATAGAATTGGGGTGAATGCACCTTTATTGCCTACAGCTTCATTTTCTCATTTTTCTGAACAAAGCAGACTCAAGTACACGGATGATATAACTACTACTGAGAGCAACCCCATTTTCAGAGACTAAAAACTGATGCAATGGAGAAAATGGACAAAAACGGAAGGATAAACAGACTGAGACCTATAATGAGCCATTTTATGTAAATCCTTCAGCATTTCTGAAGTTACGCATTTCTTTTGGCTTTCTTGTATCACAGGATAAAAAGTCATCTCCAATCACATACAGGGTTGAGATTATATACACTAAATTTGGGGTAATTCTATATTAGACCTCAATCTGACAGTTAAAGATCAATTGATCATTGATCTAAAAACCAACAACAGTGGTTTCCTAGGTTATGATCACTTGTACCTAATTACATTTATTACATGTAAGTAATCTAATGTACACACACACACACACACACACACCTTTAAAAAGAGCACATTTCCCAAAGTTGTCAATTTTGTTCATCATTTTCAAGAAAACATATAAAACAGCATTATTATTATTATTGATTACTCGGAGCTGTTTAAAAATGTTCTACTAGATACTCAAACCATTTCCAAAATCAAAAGACGCTTCTTCTATTAAAAAACTATCCTGGTTAAAAATGGAAATGAAAGGAATAAACTTTTTTTAAAATATTATACATCTCAAAAGAAAAAAGGGAAAGTTGACACCAATGACTATAAATTAACCAGAATAAATACAGACAATTGATAAAAAAAATGCAAACAACTCTATGGCCAGCATGGTTAAGGACAAAAAGAAGGGACTTATAAAAAACAAAAAAACCCTCTCAGAAACAATTCTAGAAATAGAATAGGTCCATTACTAGATAGCGATGAACTAAATGTCAATAATAATGCAGAAATGGCAGTAGTGTTATATAGTATAAACATTTCTGTTCTGTATTTTGGAAAGAAGCTGGATGATGTAGTTGCTACTTATGGTCATAATAAAATACTTGCTATTCCAACAATAACTAGGCAGGATGTTAAACAGCAACGACTAAGTTAAACATATTTAGATCTGAAGTACCAGACAACTTGCCCCCAAGATTTTTTTTTTTTTTTTTTTTTTTAAGTTGACCAAGATGCTCTGTGAGCCACTAAGGTTGATTATTTAAGTAATCTTGGAGTACTGGGGAAGTTCTGGAGGAATGGAAAGAAGCTAATATTGTGCCAATTTTTAAACTGTGTAAATGGCATGACCCAGGTAGTTATCAATTAGTTTGATGTGACCCCAGGCAAAATTGATGGAAGGGCCGATACAGGATGCAATCAAAGTATTGAAGGCTGTAGCATAATTAATGCCAGTCAACAAAGTTTTATGGAAAATAGGTCTTGTTAAACAAACTTGACATTGTTTTTTGATGAGAGAGTTTGGTTGACTAAGGCAACTGCATTAATATAGTTAGACTTCTCTAAGCCATTTTTCTTAGTGCCATGTGACACATGACTTTCTGAACATAAAATAAGCACTATTAAAAAAATCTAAACAATGTAGCACATATTAAATGGACTAAAAACTGGCTGATAAGATTTAAAAAAACAACTGTAAATGTGGAATGATCATCAATGGGGTATTTTTAGTGGTCCCTCACAGGGGTCTGCTCTTCGCCCAATGCTAAGCAAGATCTTTATCAATGATATGCAAGTAAAGCTGGCAGATGACACAGAAGTGTTGGAGAGATAAATTATAAGAATAGGTTCATTCCATACAATGATCTGGATCACTTAAACAACCTATGGTTTAATACAGCAAAATGCAATGTACACCTCTACCTCGATATAACGCTGTTCTCGGGAGCCAAAAAAATCTTACCGTGTTATAGGTGAAACCGTGTTACATCGAACTTGCTTTGATCCACCGGAATGCGCTGCTCCGCCCCCCCGGAGCACTACTTTACCGCGTTATATCCGAATGAGAGTTATATCGGGGTAGAGGTGTACTTTCACAGAATGGTGGACTGTATATTGGAGAGGAATGTTACTGAAAGGAACTTAGGGGTCATGCTGGACAGCCAGCTGAACATGATCTTCCAATGCAGCATGATGGCTAAGAAAGCCGCATGATCCTTGGATGTATTTGCAGGGGAATACAGAATAAAGGGAGTAGGGAATAAGAGTAGGGAGAAATTATTACTACAGAATACAGTATTAGAGAGACTGTTACTGGAATACTATGTCCAGTTCTCTTGTCCACACCTCAGAGGATACTGGCAAATTGAAAAGGGTTCAGAAAAAAAAAATCTAAGAATGATTTAAGGTCTAATCTGCCTTACAGATTCTATTTATCCTAGAGAAGGTGAAGTGATTTGGTCACAATCTGTAAGTACTACATGGGCAAAGATCTCTGATAGTAAAAGGCTCTTTAATTTAGCAAACAAAGTCATAACAAGATCCAATGGCTGGAAGCAGATGTTAGACAAAATTTTAACAAGGAAGGTAATTAATCATTGGCACAACCTACCTAGGGATGTGAAGGATTCTCTGTCACTTAGCTGCCTGACTCTTATTGATTTTCATGGACACTTGGGACCTAACTCCTTTTGAGGATATGGGCTCTAGTCTCTAAATTAAGACTGGATATTTTAAGTTATGCCATAGGTCAGCCAGAAGTTATGGGGGCTTGAAATAGGTGAAATTTGATGGCCAAATGTTATATTGAATGTCAAGGTAGATGATTGTAATGGTCCCTGCTGCTTTAAAATTTAAAACTAAATGTTTTGCAGTTTTTTGTATGTGAACATAGGGTCTGAACCTACAAATAGTCGCTCCTTCAAGTATGCTTCCTCCCACACATGAATGAAATCCCTTTCAGTGCAGAGGGACGGCATAAGGCTTTCCCACCACTTACATTCTCAAAATAAGGATTAAGTGGGATTTAAGACACTGTGTGGGCCCCCTGCACAAGGGTGAATTTCAGCCATATCTGTGGAAGAAAGCTAGTCATACTAGTACCTTTGCAGGATTGGGTTTGTAAACAACAGCTCGATTTAAAAATAAACTATTCTTAAAGTACACCCAGCAGTAAGTACTACCTGCATGCACACACAATATTTAAATTATTATTTTTCCTAATTTACACAAATCTGATATTCCAATAAAGATATTAAAAGTGAAGCTTCACTATACTTTTCAGAAAATGAAGATATGAATTACACTCTCTAGGTTTCAACAGTAAAAGCTTGCTAGTCAAATCAGTTTAATATCGCTTTATTCTTGTATGCAGTTCTTACTCACCAAAGCTAAAAAGTACCATAAAGAAACAAAAGAACTTCTATTGCTAAACCTGTGAATATAAAATCAGCTCTTTGATTATACAGCTTTTAAAATTTGACCAAAATGATTTATTTCTTCTCTTTGTATCTACACTCAAAAAATGGATATTCTGATCTAATGTAAGTATTAAATAAAACCATATACAATAAAAATAAAATGATTTGCTTCCATTTCATCCATACTTAAATTACAAATTTATACCAAATAAATATTCAATTAACAACTGAAGAAAAAGGCAAGAATATGCAACAGACTGCTCTTCATGTGTACTAACTAGATTATTAAAAGGAAAAAGAGATCTTAATAGGAATCCTCAGTCTAGAAACCACTGTTCCACAAATCTAATATGGATTCCTTTCTGATATATCAATTCAGAGTTGTTGTTTTTTTCTTTTCTTCAGAGTTACCCGCTGAAATATTCATTTAATTTTAAATCTTTCAATCAAACCTTGAATTTTGATTTCATTTTTTTTTATAACAAAACAAAACACTAGATTGTCAGTCACCAACTTGGAATTCCAGTTAGACTATAAAACAAATCAGTACTCTGATAATAAGATTTCAATCTGCTTGCAAATGCGAGGTTTAACACATCACTTAAAGAGGAATGAATAAAATTGTATTAGTAAAACGTTCCAGACAGTTTCATTTTTATAGTAGGTATACTTTAGTTTAATGATGACATTGCCACTACAATTATGATGCACTATCAGATATATTTCACACACGTGCACATAAGCACACTAGTTCAACTATGAATTGTTTTGGGGAAGTTTAATGGCCTGCACTAAGCAGGAAGTCAGACTAGAGGACCACAGTGGTTCATACTGACCTTAAAATCTATACTTCTTTGCAAAACTGGCCATGTAATTATGCATTGTTAATCTAGTTCTTAATTATACCCTAATTAAGAGTTCAGGGGTTACATTTAAAATAAATAAAATAAAATTAAAAATAAAATAAAATAAGAGGGTATACCCTAGATGTAGTTATAAAGAACTATATCTTATACAAATGAAAGGATCTATTTCTGTTTGAAAATGAAGTTACTAAAAGAGCAATTGTCACACATTTTCCCAAAAGTTTCCAATAGCAAAATTAAGCCTATAAATAGGGTATCCGAGAATTATTGGATTAAGTATCCGTCAATAAAATAAGTTAATTTTAGTCACTCTACAGTATCTGTGTACAACCATACAGCTGTTTCAGATGTAAGGGAAAATTCCTATTTTAGCAAAATTAACAACAAGAGAGTAACAGCCATAGAATCAAGAGAACACAAGCCAGACATGGGAACAAGGAAATAGCTAAATATTACACAAGCCAGACATGGGAACAAGGAAATAGCTTCCTAATGGCATCAGCATCAGTGTAATTACACTAGATATTACATTCTGTGTTTCCATAACATCTTCCATCTAAGGATCTCAGAGCACTAAACATTAAGAAAATTAAACCTTGAAACCCTCCTATGAATCAGATGTGGTGTGACCCATATTTTACACAGGGGAAACAAAGGCAAAGAGGTTAGGGTTAGGGTCTTGGACACCCAGCAAGTCAGTGAGAGGGTGAACAGAGAAGTACCTTGTTCTGACTCTTTCTTGCAAACATATTGATTTACAATCCTCCAATATATATTATACATAAAAGCATTTTTTTTCATGTCTATACATATTTATACAATTTAATCAATGCATAAGTGCTGTAAAAATCCAATTGCTCAATATAATCACACTCATCAAGTCAGCTTGATTACTGAGGTGGTTTACTTGTGGAACTATGACTTCGCTGTAAGTGTCATGGAAAACTATCCAGACATCATTTGGTGCCCTCCTGCATTAGTAATTTACTCTATTCTTATTCATTTTTTCCACTTGGGCAGGTACTACAGTGTAATAATGCATACAGATATCAAAAATGAAAGAATAATTGAAAGGACAAGTTGCACAGTATTCCTCTAATTATAAAAGTCAAATGGGAAACAAATTCCCTATATGATGGGTTATCAATGCTAATAAGAGTTATGTGAAATCTAGAATACCCAAGTGCTTATTAATGTGTATATTATAATCTCCAGCTCTTGCCCATTCTTAATCTGAAAAGTCATTCTTGCATTTTCCATCAATTTTATTTGTGCTGTATCAGAAGAGGAAGTATATATTCTTTTCAGATCACTACATCTGTCAGAACAGGCTACAAACCAACTTCACTGCACTGAAGTATGGATTAAGGCCCTGATTCATCAAGGCACTCTCCCTCTTCAGGGCAGTATTTTAATGCATATTTTACTGAACTGGGGTCTAGAAGTTGATTTAACTCATTATGAAGCTTGTTAAGAAACCAAGTTATAGTTTTGTACAGTATTAATTATCCTACAGTTGTTATACCTCTTCAGAATCTCCCTTTTAGGAAATTAGCCACTGTTCACGATCAAAGCTCCCTGTGAATAGCCCCTGTGAAAATTGACCACTTAAAGACAGAAAATTTAGTGCTGACACTTCTACAGATTTTTTTTTTTAAAAGCACTCTAAATAGCAGGTTATCCTCCCAATGCCTAGCAGTACCAGAACAAAATCTTAAAAACTAGCTAGAGACCCATCATACCAGTAATTCCCATTTTTAAAGTATCTTTGCATGTTTAAGCACATAAATTGATATGTACTTACTACTGTAAATTAGAAGTCAGTGATCTACTAGGTATCATAGTAGTTACATACCTCAAGTAAATATACAGTTTATAAAATGTACTCAAAGCTCAGAGGGGGCATGCACATTTGTTGTGTAGCCTGAAAAAAATCTATTCAGTCTATTCTTTCATGGATACATAGGGAGTTCTTTTGCATATACTTTAATTACATGATCATGGGAGTTACAAAACAAAATTGTCTTTATATTCAAGACAGACTAGAACCCTATATCTTTCATTTCATCTATGCAGAATTTGTTTTGTATTCCAACTCAAAAGTCTGACAAATACAGATACACCTCAGAGGGGGGAAAAAAGATAAATCAGCACAGAAACATGAAACATCAGAAGAAAAATCTGAACACTAACACATATGCATATACTGTGTGAACAGTATTGTTTTTAGTTTGTAGATTCATGTTGCAAAACATATCTGGAAACAAAGCATCAACTGACAATATAACAAGTGATGTTCTATTTGAAACAAAAGTTGTTATGGAAGCAGCCTCCAAACTATCATGGCCTGTGTCACAGCAATAAATCAGTCAAAAAAACCAAACAAACCACTCAGTACTTCTTCCTACTGGTCTTTAACAATCCTCTACTATCTGGCCATATCTATCAAGTATAAAATCTGGCACGGAGGCTTTTTTGTGGATGCAATTAAAGGACATAATGTAGTTTACCTCTTGTATAAAATTAATTCAGACATCAATAAAATCTCTATTGTCTAGAAATTAATTTTCATTTAGAATATTTTGTCACCCATAATTTATACTGTGCTATTGAATTTTAGTGATCCTTCAAAATATATTTTTTAAAGTTATAGAATTAGTAATCTATGCAGCTACCCCAAATCAGAAGTAGAATCAACCACCAAGAGTTTCTCGCATAGTACATTTTCAAACTAAAACCAAAAGCTTCACCCAAAACATTTGAATATCTGAGTTACTACTTCCCTAAAATGTTGCAACCAAAATACAGCATCCTCCGCACTACTGATCATAAGCATATTTTACAGTACTTCAAGGTAAGTTTTTCAAAATAAAACACGGTATTTCCCCCACCAGAACACACAATCAAATTCCATGTTTTCCTACCTCAATCAGGAAGTCTCCAGTTCTCAAGCCAGCTTGCCATGCTACTCCCCCTTCGTCCACAGATTCCAGGTACTGCAAAGCAGGAAAGGCTGGAGTTGGGGTGAATTCTTCAATAGGTGTATCAGCTTTGAAAATAAATGTCATATTACAAATAAACAACACAATATTTGCAACTATAATTTTACTGAAAAAAGACTATCATTATGATTATGTAAGGCCAAAAACATATTAAGTGCTAAAAGTAAACTAGGCCTCTGCCTCACAGATAATCTAGATACAGGCAATCCCTTGGCCTTGGTACTCTACAGTTCTCCATTTCTGAGAAGTATATTCCCTTTTATTGCCACATAAAGCAATAAAAATGTGTAACAGTAGTTCAATTTTGATAGTGAATGTCAAGGCCTTTTGGAAATGTAGTATATGTTAAAATGCCCATCTCATTCTCTGAAAGAGCTGACTAACATGGTTTATGATCTATAGCTGTAAGGAAAAGTCTTATCAACATTAAATGAAAATGTAAAAATCAAGCTAAGTTATTCTTTATATTTATTTGCATCTCAAAACATGAGCAGAAGAGATATCAGTTTCTACAGTAAGAGAAAGCACAGCAGTTGGTAGCAGCCCTGTATCAGAAAAGATTTGGATTAGTAAGGGCATTGGATCTTTCACCTGAGGAACTCGGACTTGTGTGTGAGAGAACATGAGACTGACTGAGAAATACTTGGGATTACACAGAGGGTGTAAACCTCTGTTTGCTGCATAGACAACTCATTCCATTTAATCAACAAACTGGTAAAGACATTGACTTTCCTGGACGTCCCCACACACATGCATTTAACCAAGAGGACAGAATAAATGCTTTTACTGCTATTAAAAAAAGAAAGATCGTATTAATAATTTTAGTGAGGTAAGATAAAAATGGTGTCCCCAGAAGGAGGGTGTGGAATATCCTTCATAACCACATGTGGGCAAACCTTGGAGCCAGGCAGGGCAAGGGAGAACCCACAGAAAAACTGAGGGGGAGCAAGAGATGGGACATACCATCAATATATTTTTAAACATAAAAGGAGTAAAATTTACTGTCACTGAAGCTTAAGTTAAAAAGCAGAGCACTAAATGTAAGGCTTTACCCTTAAGAATCCTCTAAAAGTAGATTTTAGTCTAAGAAAAAGGTTAACATTTTAACATATGAAGAAAAGCATTTTTTAGAACACACTACAGGCCATGCAACATATGTGCAGCTTCTGAAGAAATGAAAAAGGATCATATTTTCATACTAAAATTGTGCCAATGTCACCTTGCACAAGGTCCACACCTATTTTAAGCAAAACCCTCACTGGCCTTTTCTATTTGCTATTCATGGACATAATTTTAATAGACTGACATTTGAAATACATAAGGTAAGAATTTTTTTCATCTGAAGCAAGACACCTGTAGTTTGGCTTAGATAGATAACAGAATAGATACATGGCAAAATGTTGCAATTGCCCTGGAAATAAAAATAAAACTAAAACTTTCTTCCCAAGGAAGATTATAAATGGGACAGCTCTGTACAAAATCCAAACTGCTCAAACAGAAACCACTAAAATCCATCTGAGTAGCACAGCATACAGCAAACACTGTTGTCTAGCAACCAAGTGCACCAAGAATAATTCGTTTATTTAGAGGTGTGTGTGTGTATATATGTATATATAAAAAATATATTTTTACACATGCACACAGAGACACACAGAAAAATACATACCTTTTGCCCCTCTGAGCACAAATCCAAAACCTTCATTGTCTTTTTTCTGCAGGACCACTGCCTTTTCTTCTATAATGCAGTCACTGTAGAGAGAATTCCGAGGATAGCGACCATTATTACATCCCTTCATCACCACTGTAGTAGCTGCTCCTCCAGTGTGCAGGTTCATCATCATCACAGCCAGTTAATCAAATAATATTGCAGTAACCAAGCATGGAAAAAAAAATAATAGCAAACAATGTGGGGAAAGACAAAAGACAAAGCTTAATGGTAAAAGAGAACATGACAATGCAACTTAAAGGGAATGAAAAGGCAGAGAGAGGAGAGAAAGAGGAAGAAATCATGCATGGTGGTTTGTGTTCTATATGAATGACTGAACGAATGTGTGATCATGTCATCTGTGGGTTAGCTAGGATTCTAAAAGAAAAGAAAGTAAGTGAGCTGAATGACAATATCATTAATAAACTCCTCAATCATGGATGTACCAGATGCATCTTCTAGTGAAGCCAAAATGAAACCAACCAGAAGAAAAATGAGGCAGCATTTTAAAATTTAAATTAGATCTGTTTTCTGTATTAGCTAGCTAAAAAGGCACAAATATAGTCAGAAAGCTATGCCTTGCATCAAAAGCCCTTTTTCAATCCTATTGAATGTTGCATGCTGCAAGAATCCCACATGATCATCTGACAACCTACAATGCTAACAACGTGCAGCTGCCTTGGCGTCATCAAGCACAAATCTCCACAGCATCAAGAATCTGCATAACTGAAATAGTAACAAGGCAAGTGCAATCATGAAAACAAATTTTTTAAAAATATTTCATATTCCTTGCAAAGCAGAGAAATGCTATAAAACAAACAGGGAGATAGTAAAAAGAAATCCATGCAGACAGTATTTACTTAAAGAAAATGTAGCTTTAAGATTCTAGCTCACGTTATCAAAGAAAAAAGTAGACACTGTATGAAGAAAATGCAGTTTTGCAAAATAAGCAAATAAAAACAGGCTTTGCTTGGATATTTTTTAAAATATGCAAGCCTAGCTACAAAGATTTAAGGGGCCTGAACTCCCCCCCCCCCCCCCACACACACACCTTTCTTTCATCGGTACAAGGTAATTAGAATTAGGTTAATAAGAAGTGAATACAAGGTAAGAATTAAACAATTTTAAGCACAGCTATGAAACACAGATACTACTGCTCATTAAATGGCGTTTTCTAAATAAGGACAAGGTTACAGGTTAAATAATGAACCACCAACAAAATGTACTACAAAACAGTGCTGCGGGGCTTAAAACTACACTACTAGTAAAGATGGAAGTAAATACAAGCTAGGAGTGAATTTTAATTGTTACATACATGCTGATCAACTTCAAAAAGGAGATGCTTGAGGGAACCTTGAAACAGCACATTTGGCTGTTACTGCTCACCTATAGAATCCAGTCACTAAGGCTTCTTTTGCAGAGGGGAGGGACGCATTCACTATTGCAAGAGATTCAAACTGTTTTGGTACTATTATAAAAAGAACCAAGAGAGGGATGAACTCTGATAAAGAAAAAATGGTGGGAACTGCATATTTAAAGCTCTGAACAGAGACGTATGATTGCATCATGACACTAAAATACCCAGAACTAACACCAATGGACACCTTCCAAACTCTAGCGCATTCATATATTAAAGACAGTTTCTTATAGCTCAGCTTCACTTTACAGAAGTGCATTTTTCAGGCACTTCAGGTAGAAAAATGACAATGAAGGTAAGTATGAGACGTGACATGCAAGATTTAGCACCCACCCTCTCTCCATTTTGGATCCCACCACCAATATTCCAGTGCCAAAGCAACCAGCTGAATTTCCCCAGCAGTAATGTTCTTTGCAGTGTTGGTGTCGCTGTGCTGGTCCCAGGATATTAGAGAGACAAGGTGGATGAAGTTAATATCTTTTATGACCAACTTCTATTGGTGAAAGAGACAAACTTCTGAGATACACTTTGGCTCTGGGAAAGGTACTCAGAGTGTCATAGCTAAATACAAGGTGGAACAGGTTGTTTGGAATATTTGTAAACTACTTATGCTAAAGAGACCATTCAAGACTAAGCAGCCTGTTAATACCTCTGCAGCCAGAGAGCAAAAAAAGGGGGTTAATGGGTTACAGATTGCTGTAATAATACATATTAAAGACACTGGATTATGGCTACTTACAATAATGTAAATCATGCTGTTACATTTTAAGAATACCCAAACAATAGAAAAGCAACAAATAAAGATTTGAGAAAATGAATAAGTGGCCATTCTCTCCTCTACCCTGCAGGAAGGAGGGACTTGCCTCGACCTTATGGCTGTCAACTAGTATCTCAGAACAGAAGTTAAGAGTGGGACAGAGTAGGCATAAATTGATTGATGTTTCACTGCTTCAGAGCCAGGAATCCAATAGCAGTAGAAGAAAGAGCAAGGGAAGCTATCAATAGGCAACAAGCTCATTTTTTCCATCCCATAAGACGACAAAATGTCTAAGCATAAATGGTTTCCAATATAGTTTCCTTTGTTTATTTTGTCCTCATGGGATTCTTTTATCTAATATTATGCAGGGTGTATTCAATTTATGCAGATCAAGACATGCTGGAAGCTTGTTTGCAGTCTACATGGGTCTAGCAGACTAAATGGTGCCCATCCCATAACTAAGTCAAATTATCATGGATCAAGCCGCCTTGGTAGCACTCCCTCAATCCTGAAGGTTGTGTGAATACTTAGCTACAGGGTATTCATATAAAGCAGTGGGTCTCAAACTTTTGTACTGGCGACCCCTTTCACACAGCAAGCCATTGACTGCGACCCCCCCTAATAAATTACACACACTTTTTAAATATATTTAACACCACTATAAATGCTGGAGGTAAAGTGGGGTTTGGGTGGAGGCTGACAACTTGTGACTCCCTACGTAATAACCTCATGATCCCCTGAGGGGTCCTGACCCCCAGTTTGAGAACCCCTAGTATAAAGCCTTAACTACCAATGATGAGTAAGACACGCACATGGTGCTGTAGGCCCATTCAGAGGGCTCGTCTTCAACAGATAAAAGGAACATTTTCCACAGGCTGTTTGAGTAGACCATATGGCTCCGCATGAGACTGAGTGGTCCCTGCTATGATGATGACTATACGCCAAACTCCAGAAGGTAAAAAACACGTGAATTTAGGTTTGTCCTGTTTTGAACTGAAATTAAGGAACAGACATTTAACAGAGGAATGCATAGGGTAATGTTAGTTTTTCCCACTATTAGATTATGGCTGTCAGGTTAATAGTACTAAAATTGATAGGTTATTAGTTGTACAGGGCATTAGTTACCTTACCACTGGACTGGTTAAACCTGACATACGTCATATACAAGATGAAATGTAATTAGACTCTGCTATAGAGTGCTGGCCATTGTTTAATATAGCATATTTTCCCCCCAAATAGGCCGTTTATCAGATAGGTTTAACCTAGGCCTCTTTACTCCCCCACAACAGTTCATCAGCCCCTAATTTTGAACTATTATTATCTGGCAAAAAAACCAAAGTCCTAATTCTAAATCTGTTGGTGTTTGTGGGATTTAACAAAACAGTCTACCACACTACTGAAGGAAAAGTTATTATATAAAACATACTCCTCTACATGTATGTAACTCGTTTTAAACCTGAACCATTTTGTGAGGTACACAAAAATTAGTGATTCTTACAGACTGGGACACTGAGGAAAGGAGGTTAGGTGTTTTGTCCATAGCAACAGAGAGAAATGCAAGTGGCCGCTTTGTACACATCTAATCTCTCCCAAGGTAGAGAAAAGCTAGCTTTTATCCATTCTAGAGTAGCTCTCAGTGTAGGTTCCCAGTTTCCATTCTTTTTAACAGTCCATGTAGGCAGCTACATTTGAATTCTAATACTGCTTGAGTAATGCAAGGAATCCCAAATTGCAGCTCACTGATATGCCTGAGATTTGAGGCAATTCCTACAGTATATTTTATTGCAAGATACAATGAAATTCCAGTGAAGTACAAGTTCTGCCACTGCTGGGATGGGTCAATCTGACTTACTATTTATAGGTATCTCCCTTACTGTAATGAACTCAGGAACGAGAGGCTGATTCTAGTAATTAAGAACGTCAAGATTAATGAAGAGACTACATTTGATTGCTTGAATTTCCCTGGCCATTGATCATCCAGCTGTGCAATTCACTGTAGCAAAATGTAGTGATAGAATAATTCATTGAGCAGCTATTAATTATTTTCAAGTGGCAAGAGTGCATTTGGCACTATACCGAATAAATGGGAAGATACACAAATGGTCCCTGTCCCAAAATGCTTACAATCCAAATAGAACCAGCATGATATTGTGTTAGACTTATCTTCTAACTTTTAGTAGTCTCTCTGCAGTATCTCCCATGCAGGGATCTCTGATTGTGCTGATGCTTATTTAAATGTACATGTGGATACTAAATTCTGGTTATTTTGTAAAATAATTATATGATAGGCACAAGAACTACGGAAGCTTGGGAAATAGCATCTCTGGTTGCAATTTACTCTTTAACCTCTCTACCATGTAGTCTTTGTGTGTATACTCCCCTCATGACCTTAACTACTGGATATGTTTTAGCATTATTATTTTTGTTTTTATGAAGCATGTTTTTTTTCTTTTTGCAGAATATATATATAGCTGTTTTATGTATTTTTATTTCTTCTAGTACTATTTGCTTTTGCAAGGCAATTGCCATAAACAGAATAAAATCTAGCAGAAGCAAATTTTATTAAAATATAAAGCATGACTAGGGTTTGTCTCCCCCCATGTTTCAAACACACATGGTTTCAACAGAATAAAAGTCTACTCTTGCTAAACCATTTCAGTTTGTCATTTTTGCAAGAAGAAAGGGAGAGACAATTTACATTGAACTCTTCCTTTCATATAGAATAGCAGAAATCCTTTTGGTTGTTAAGAGCAAGACTTTTTAGGTGGCACTAAGAAAATCTAACTTATGGATCTTTAACAGTGATCAATTTTCTGTATGGACAGTAGCAAATATTACTTTTCAAGACATAATTCCACTGAAGGAAAATGTAACCTTTTATCAGAATTAAAATATTGGGATATGTTCAGGAAACTGGACTGAAAACCCTCCTCAGATACCAGAATAAACATCTCTACCACCATTTACAGGAGTGCTAGCCAGTAAAAGAAGTTGATGGTACACTAGTTGGACTGTAGGAGAAGAACGGGATGAAGGGAAAAAAGTCATTGATTTATTAATTTTGGTCTCTGCAATGCCTGTAAATTGTGAAAAGTTACAGATTTTCAAAATGGAAACAAAGGAGACTACCCGCTTTCATCTAAAAAAGTTTCTCTCATTTTCCTTGCACAGATTAGTGATACTCTTGAAAAAACAAAACCAATGGTCTATGTTCAGATTCTGAAATAGGTGGTTGGGTGATGACCTAAACATCCCTCCATATACATGCAGTTTTTATGTAAAAATCAGTCAATTAAGTTTGGGGTGTCTCACAAGTTTGGGGTGTCTCTTGTGAACCCTCTCCAAAAAGTCTCAGGGCTTGCTTTGTGTTTACTGTGGGATCTTGACATAGAAGAATCGGTTTTATTTGAGGATGGCAAAAATTAGTTTGAAGACCCCCTCCCATAAGAGCTCAGGGAGGGTTCATAAACTCATTTTCCAATATCAACTATTTTCATTGGGTTATGAATAAGAGTATCATCAAGAACGTAGGCGATAACCTGGCCTTGGAATTCTAAAGCTATCCCAACAAAACCAACTGTAATAATATATAGAAAACATGGAACACACTGACAGCCATCTAGACTTAAAGAGTGATAAATAAAGCCAGAAAGAGACAGATGATATGTCTACAGCCAGCCATTGGGTTTGATCCTGCCAGGTGCTTGCAGAGAACCTGCAACTTCCAGTGACCTTGTAAATTGGAGTAATAGAAATGGGATGAAATTTAGTAGTGCAAAGTAATTCATTTAGGGACTAAAAGTTTTTGCTATCAGCTGGGGACTTACCAATAGGAAGTGACAGCGGAGGAGAAAGACCTGGGTGTATTGCGAGATTACAGGATGACTATGAGCCATCAATGTGATGTGGCTGTGCAAGAAGCTAATGCAGTCCTAGGAGACATCAGGTGAGGTATTTCCAGTAGAGACAGGTAAGTGTTAGTACAATTATACAAGGCACTGGTGAGACCTCATCTGGAATATTGTGTGCAATTCTGGTCTCCCATGTTTAAAAAAGATGAATTCAACTGGAAAAGGTGCAGAGAAGGGCTACTTGGATGATCTGAGGAATGGAAAACTTACCTTATGAGAGGAGACTCAAAGAACTTGGCTTGTTTAGCCCAACCAAAAGAGGGCTGAGAGGAGATATGACTGCTCTCTATAAATACATCAGAAGGATAAAGACTAGGGAGGGAAAGGAGTTATTTAAGTTAAATACCAATGTGGACACAAGAACAAATGGCTATAAACTGGCCATCAACAAGTTTAGTCTCAAAATTACATTAAGGTTTCAGAGGAGTGAAATTCTGGAACTGCCTTCCAAGGGAAGCAGCAGGGGGCAAAAACCTAACTGGCTTCCTGACCTAACTGGGGTCAGGAAGGAACTTGCCCCTGGATCAGATTGGCAGAGACCTTGGGGGTGGGGGTGGGGGTTCACCTTCCTCTACAGCATGAGGCACAGGTCATTTCCAGGTTTAAATTAGTGCAAATGGTGAATTCTCTGTAACTTGAAGCCTTTAAACCATGATTTGAGGACTTCAGTAACTCAGCCAGGGATTTGGGGTCTAGCCAGAGGTTTCAGGGGTGGGTGAGGTTCTGTGGCCTGCAATGTGCAGGAGGTCAAACTAGATTATCACGATAGTCTCTTCTGATCTTAAAGTCTATGAGTGATGCACCCCCATACCAGTGCCCCTTGTGTGATGGCCTGGCTAGCACTCTTTCAGTAGACACTCTTTCAGTAAAGTTTTTCTCATTTTATTAAAACACACACACACACACACACACACACACCAACACCAACCACCAACTACTTCCCCCTTTCCAATCTCTTGGTTTACTGCAGTTTCCCCACCACTTTTTTTTTTTATATATAAACTGCACCTTCCCTGATGACTTCCTTTCCCATGCCCCAAAAACTCACCAAAAAGCCTTATGTTGATTAGAATAGAAAGGGTGTCCACAGGTATTCTTTCTGTGAGAAACCACTTGTGTTTCTGTAGCTGAGCTGTTTCCTGAACATACATGCTACTTCTGCGGCTGACTATGTTAGGGACAAGTAAGGTAGTAGTGAGAAAGAGCAGAATGCTTTCAGATTGCTGCTTATTGCTTTACCTATAACAACATGCCTATCTTCCAGCCCTCTTGCCCCCAAAACGTTTAATATTGCCACTACCCTGTTAGAATATATCACTGCTAGTCACCACAGGTTCTAAACACTGTACAAAGATTAAGTACTACAATAAGATGTCCAAGGAATGCTTCCCCTTCTTCCATATAGGAATATACATCAAACTTTTGGACTAGTAGAGGAACCAAGAGGAGTTAGCTGAAGATTTTGGATATTTGTCACACTCTGGAAAAAAATAAAGGACTTGCATTTTACTATAAATTACTAAATAGAACAAAAAAACATTAACAGCTTTTAAAAAAACATTTGATGAACGTTGGTGAACAGGGGAGGTTGCACTATTGTTTCCAGCCTTATAATTAGTAAATTTACAAGGAAAATAAGATTAACCATAGTGGTAAGAAGTGATCCTGTCTTTAAAGACTACATATTTTCACTAATTAATCTTTTAAAATACTGCAGGACAGCTCTCTCACTACAAAGTTTACTAAAGAGAAACTTGGACTCACTCTCATTCATCTTTATGTCACTCAAAGTCTAACATATGAATTACACTGCTTTCCATAGAGACAAAGTGTAAATAAAGTAAATTTGTATCTCTTTCATGCTTGTAGTCATCTATGCCACAAACTAAGATTTATGTAATCCAGTTTGGGAGGACAGACAGAGGAAGAGTTAATCAAATCTTTGTCACAAGAATAAATTACCAGAATTGTGATACCTTAAAAACAACACCCTGGAGTTGGTACAGTCACATCTATTGAAGCCAACCATCTGCGACAATTTGGGCAATTGTCCTTGAAGTCGAAATGGCTAAGAGTTTGTGCTGGCCACTAAGGCAAAATATGATCAATGAAACCTTGTGACAAGGCCACCCTGGTACCCTACATGTTGGTGGCACATGTAAATTTGGTGCCTGGAACATACAAACATTGTCTGAAATGGCTAAAGTTGTCCTTGTTAAACAGCTGATGAGCCTTAGCTTCAATACCTGCACCTTATCTGAAGTATGCTGGCAAAGAAGCAGTGAAAACAAAGTTGAGGGCTCTCTATTTTTTTTTCCTCATATTGCCACCATGGGTTGCTCCAGTAAAAGCTAGCTATTGTACTTTTGCTTATTGTCCAGTAGGCACTGGAGAGTTGGCAGGTGAGTAATGAGCAACTCAGCAATGTCTGATTCTGTACTGGCTGTGGATATCTTACCATCATCACTGTGTATGGCCCCACCAATACCACAGCTAACAATGAAGCTGAAGAAGGTTTTACCAGCAACTGCAGGTAGTCTTTAATGAAAGCCCAAGAAGATAAGACATCATGACCCTGGGCAACTTTAATGTACAGGTAGGAAAGGATTGCCAAAGTGGTTAAGTACAGTGGGGAAACTGAGCAAAAGAACAAGGGGTAGTTATTGCTGGAATTTGCAACTATCAATGACATGGTGATCATGGGCTCGCTCTTCCCTTACCTGAAAATTCACAAGCAGACTTGGTATAGTCAAGTTGGTTTCACTAGGCCTGTGATCATGTTGTTGTCAAGACCAGTTGGCAGACACGAATCATTGATGTATGATTTTGTAGATTTGCAGAACCTGACACTGACTTGTGGGTCTGGCTGACAAAAAGTGCACCTTTGACTTCAATGACAGCCAACTAATGGGCTGAAACTCTTATTAGAAATGAACTATCAAATGGCTTTCCAATCTGAACTTCTCGAAGCCACTGAAGAAACAGAGACTGCAGTTTCACTTCCTAAGTCATCTGATGAGGAGTGGCATTATTTCAAGACCTCAGTGCTGATCACTGCCAACTTGGTACTGAACCCTCAGCCCTTCAAATATCAACCATTGATCACACCAGTTTGAGCACGTTTGTCAGGCGCAAAAGGAACAGCTGAATGAGTTCAACATTGGAATGTTGTCTAGTCACTAAGCAAGAAAGATAAAGAATTCTGGGGGTCAACACAGGTAGCCAGATTAGAACAGGCAGCTGCCAGGCAAATTTCAGCAGCCTCCATTCAACTTTGCACTGACTGCGGAGGAAGGTGGCACCATTTTGCCCAGTGAAGAATTGGGATGGTGGCATTAACCAGCCTGCAAGATCGCTAGCATCAATGGGAAGGTCATTTTTAGATATTTCTCAATTGTCTGGTGCCTACTGTCCCTCTTCCCACTCTAGTATAAGTGTGAATTCCAATAGAGCCACCCTCCTTCAGATCTCTTGTTGCTCGGTTTGCCATCCATAAGTTGAAGTCTGGGAAGGCACCAGAAGTTTGTAATGATACCCCCAAATTGATAAAGACAATGACTACTATTTTTCCATAGTTGCATAGGCTCTGCTAGACCATCTGGCGCATGAATATCAAATCTGATGACTGGAAGGGCATTATTCTGTCTCTGTTCAAAATGGGCCCGAAGGACAAATGTAGCAACTATAAATGCATTGTGTTGTTGGCAGTCTCAGGGGAAAAGTCTTTTCAAAAAGTGCATCACTGATTCAAGATATTATCATGGAAGCAAAGGCCAGTCTAGTCAGTGCAGCTTTAGAACTGGGCCGTTCCACTATTGACCAGATTTTTACCTTGACACAGCTTTTCTGAGAAGATGGCTGAATTTAATAAGCTGCGCATAGCACTTTTAAAATAGGCTTTCATCAGGCCTTTGGTTCAGCGCATCAAGCAAACTTGTGGGATCTGATCAGGTGACTCGGCATCCCTGGGAAGATAGTGTTATTAATAGAAGAGCACTCTCTACTGGAGCAGAAAGCAGTGTTTGAATTAATGGTAGATATCCAGCACATTTTCCTATTTCCACAGGAGTTCAGCAAGGCTGTGTCATCACCATTGTTGCTCAGTATCAGCACTGACTGACTTATTGATAAGCTTGAAGAGGCAGTTGATGGTGGCATTGAGCTGAACACCATTTTACTTGGAAACCTCAAATACACCAGTGACATTGCCTCATTGGTTCAGTTTGGTAAATTACTGCAGTTGATGGGTGATCTTACCAGGCAAAAATTAGCATGTATTGATTTGGTTATCAATTCAGAAAAAAAAAAAAAAGCTAGTCCCTCCCTAGCCATTACCATCAAGCAGTCTTTGTAGCATTGCAACAAGTTTGTAGCAAGAGTCCAACTCTAGATTACAACCAACACAGTACTGTATTAACTTGCCCAGACACAATATCAAGCAGGTGGCAACTCTCAGATACAGTAAATCCTCGCTTAACGTTGTAGTTATGTTCCTGAAAAATGTGACTTTAAGCAAAACAATGTTAATCAAATCCAATTTCCCCATAAGAATTAATGTAAATTGGGGGGGGGGGGGAGAGTTAGGTTCCAGGTAAATTCCAGACCAAAAAAAAAAAAAACCCCAAAAACCCACCCCAAAACAAATTATATACATATACACATACACATATACATATATATATATATATATATACACACACACACACACACACACACACACACACACACACGTTTAAAAAAACAATTTAATACTATATACAGCAATGATGATTGTGAAGCTTGGTTGAGGTGGTGAACTTAGAGGGTGGGATATTTCCTGGGGAATGCCTTACTGCTAAATGATGAACTAGCATTCGGCTGAGCCCTCAAGGGTTAACACATTGTTGTTAATGTAGTCTCACTCTACAAGGCAGCACGAATGGAGGGAGGGGAGAGGAGACAGCATGGCAGACAGAGAGACAAACCCTGTGTGTGGGACAGAGCGAGAGAGAGATGCACTTTGCCCCTTTAAGTATGCCGACCCCACTCTTAAATACATTGCCTTTAAAAAAAAAAAAATCAGGATGTTGAGACAGCAGTTGCGTCCAGCAAGCTCTCTCTGTCCTGAGCCCTGCCCTGTCCCCACCCTGCTCTATATGGAGAAGGGGTAAGCGGGGGGGGGGGGGGGAGGAAGAGACACCCTGACATTACTCTCCCTTTCCCCCCTTCCCTGCACAGCAAGCAAGAGGCTCCGAGAGCAGCTCCAAGGCAGAGGGCAGGAGCAACACATGGCAGTTGGGGGAGGGACAGCTGAACTGCTGGCAATGGATAGCCTGCCTAGCAGCTGCTGCACAGGGAACTTAGGGGAGTGTGGAGCTGAAAGGAGGGCTGCCAGTCCACCCTGGTTCCAAGCCCCCACACCAGCTAGCTGCAACGGGCTGCTCTTCCTGCAAGCAGTGGACAAAGCAGGCGGCTGCCAAACAACGTTATAAGGGAGCATTGCACAACTTTAAATGAGCATGTTCCCTAATTGATCAGAAACGTAACAACGAAACAATGTTAACCGGGATGACTTTAAGTGAGGAGTTACTGTACTTGGTGCTGTCATATTAGAATGGAAGACCAACGAATTACAAAATGCATTTATTAGAGGCAGTGCTTAAGTATGTTCGAAAGATATGGACACTTTCATAGCAGCAGCCATCTGGGCCCTTAAGTTGTATCTCAGGAGAAGTCATTACATCAAGTTTCCTATGAAGCTGTGACTCCAAAGAACCACAGTTACATCAATGTTATTAGCAACAGAGGGTTCTGTGGCACCTTTAAAACTAACAGAAGTATTGGGAGCATAAGCTTTCGTGGCTCTGTTTCCAAACAAATAGCTGGACATGAGGCAACTGGGAAAGCTAAGGTGGTGGTTTTTTATATTTTTTATTTTAACTGCTTAGCCATCTGGAAAAGGTTCTTAGTTTAAAAAAGATTTGGAATTATTTTATTTTTTTATTTATCTAGGAATGTGTCCTCTCTTGCTGAAAAAAGTGATTGAGAAACCAATTTGGCTATTAAAAGCACTTGGTCTTTTTCAAAGGCAATTACTATTGAAACCACCATGATACATTATTCATATCACCAGAGTGCTGCCTCTCCTACTACTGTACTAGACCCTCCTTGCTCAGCTAGAGGGACAGATATGGCAAATGACTGGAGCTCAACAAGCTTTCATTTCCTGCTCCCTCAATGTTACACAAAGTCTGCAGCAAGCAGGCCAGGTACCTTTTTAGCTCAAGAAGAATGCCCAAAATAATGTGAAAGGCTACATAAAGTTACCTATATAAAACAAGTTGATAGTTCATAGCTATCTTTCCTATGGTTATCATTATTGCTACAGAATAGAGAAAAACTTCACAAGTAGTGATCACCGATCTTAAATCTAGGCTACAATGGATAGCATGAGAAAAAATTTGGCAAATTATGTTCTTACGATAAGCTAGTTACCAAATAGCACTGGATACTGCAAGCGGATACATACCGTTAGCAAAGTTGTAACTTACACAGGCTACCTACACTAAATCCAATTTTATCAGTGGTAGAAGTCAGTTCTAGGAACTCAAATTTACCTCAAAATATTTAAAATAACCAAGTAATGGAAAGTAATACGACTATATCAAGCTTCTACAGAATCACTAAATCAAAATATTAATTAGCCTGTCATAAGTTAGAGGAAGAATTTTATTTAGAAGTTCTAGACCTTTCAGAGCCTTTTTAAAAATTCAAGCTGCCTGAAGAGTTCCGGTTCTTTTAAATAATTTTACTACACAATTGTGTAAAGCTACTTTAAGTGGCACTGAATGAAGACACTACACATACATAGATAAAAGCTTCAAGACATGAATAGGGACTTTGCAGCTCATGTTGAGGTCCCCAAAAGCGTGCTTCTACTCCCATGGAAGGGAATGGCAAAACTCCATTGGCTTATTGGGAACAGCAATAGTCCTGAAAATGTTTAGACTGAATCACCCAAGTCTGCGAGATTTAGATGGAAAGAACTTCCATAGGATTTCACAGATACCAAAATAAGTGTTACCTTCATAGCATAGGGATTCTGCTCAAAGACCCATGTGTGGGTATAAGCAATTTTTGGATATTTATCTGATCCAAACCCAAATGTCAAACTTTTGGATGTACACCCTTCTAACTAAGACAGTTTTCAGACAGCTTTAACATATGCTGTGAGCCCTGGACCAATCATGATCTACTCCTAGCCTCAGAATCACTATACAAGAATACAATGTACACAATATATGAAACAGCATATTTTTAGAACTAAATTTTACATCTTTGAATTGATCAAATATGACATCTTCATATTATAATTCAAATTAGGGCATCTAATACTCCAAGAAATCACATTATGTGACACAGTTCCAAATAAAAATCACTAATTCTAGCCCACAAAATGCAGACCAAGGCATAATTCACCTTAATTCCACAGAAGCAAGAGAGAATCACTCAAGAACCCCCAAAGAGCTAATTCAGGAACATGACTGAAATGCTGCCATGCTCTTGTCACTCATCCTTCACTGAGTGACAAATCACGACGCCTCTACCAACCATCTGTGGAATGTATGGGTAATGGTCAGACAGGAGAGTATTCTACAATGCAAAAGCATCCAAGGCTGCATTATTTGTAAGCTAAATGTAAAGATAACTTTTTGTTTTGTTTTTTGAGGACTATAAATGAGTACTATAAATGAGTGAAACAATTCAGAACAAGCAGCCATGCCTATTTAAACACTGAAGAATTGTCCCCCACTCCAAGGCATTTTACATGCGCTAACATTTTTTTCCTCATTATAACTGCTGCTAACTACTTCTTGTCCATGCTTTAGATCAGTGGCCTCCAAACTTTTTTGATCACGCACCCTTATCAGTAAAAAATTTTTGAGCACGCACCCCCTGCCGCGCCAGCTCTATCATTTTTGGCAAAGCAAAAAAAAAAAAAAAAAAAAAAAGCCGCTTGGCTGAAGAAAAAGACCTCCTGCCACGCACCGCCAAGGACTCTCTTGCGCACCTCCACTTCGGAGACCATTGCTTTAGATGTATGTGCATGCATAATGGCTACGTCTATCTTAATCATTAAATTTCAACACTAGCACACCAAGGGAAATTTTCTTCCATATGAATATATGCACATACACAAACTACAATTACAAGCAGCCTTGGTGACAAAAGTGCCTAAAATCTGCCAAACCAAATTCAACTGAAAGGAATCCCCAACTATATCATGATCGTGAGATAACCCATCTCTCCCCACCAAGGAGACAACAGAATGTCTAAAACCCAATGCCTGCAGTCAAGAACAGTTTTAAAATACCTTCTAAAGTATGCAACAAAAATATAAAGTTGTCCCAGAAACAGAACAGAGTAACAGATACACCCCAACTCAAATATACTGCTTTCTAAATAGGTATGTGTTATATAGGTTACATGTAACATGAAAAATTCATAAAGAGGAATAGACATCATCTGACTGACAGATTTGACTAAAGGTATTCCCAGAAAAGCATACTGCTGGCTAATTACACTGCCAGCCTCTGCTTCACCATGCTCCAGACCTGTGGAACCCAGATGAGAGTGCAGAGTGCAAAACCTCTAAGATACTGACAGTGCCAATGCAATCCTGCAAGTCTTATTAATAACCACTGACTATATTGCCAGTGATAGGTGTACACACTAAGTGAACTTCTGACACAAGTTCCTTCTTTTAGGGCTACGCATGAGGGATGCTGGATTCACCACATAAATGAAATTATGCCACACTGCAATCAAGGAGAATTTCTGACTTCCTATCCAGCATCAGTTACGGCCAGACCTCCCCCATAGGCATCCATCCAGTTTAAGTATAATACAGATGGACAAGGACATGGTAGAGTTGTGAAGCACCTGAAACAATTGCCAATTCCAGGAGCAAGAGAACTCTTACATGCAAAATTTCCGGGAGAAGCCGGATATAAAATAGGATCCAAATGTATATCCACGGAGTTAAAAACTATTACTAAAATCGTATTGCTCCTTATTAAAGCTATGTATTTTTACAGTTGCATATCTGACCTCACACTGAACATTCCTCAAACTATTGATACAAAATGGGTGCAACAAGCAGGCAATATGATCCAACATGAGCAAGCTTGGTTTTCTTCCTCTGCCCAATTGCCAAGGTGAGACAAATTTATTAGCCAGCCATAGCTCTAATTACTATAGTCATCAGCAAACTACTTCACAACCTTTTCCTGTGCCCACTGTACTGACATCTGGACCTTTTCCAGTGAACACACAGGATCTTTATTCCCAGCACCAAAGAGAACGAAATAGTAAAGGCAATGTCTGTTGGACTAACTACTTGGACATGCCTGTATAAAATGTTCTAAAAAGTGTAATGGACCATGAATCTTTTTTCCAAGTATAAATCCTGAAATCTGTAATAGGCCCTTCCAGCTGCCACTAACACTACCTTACATGCCAAACTGAGTGGCCAGTAGTCTCTGGGTGGCTCTTACTACAGTACTACTCTGGCTTCTGGCCTGGCTGTGGCAGGGCATTGGAGGGAAGAGGAGAACAGGAGGCAGGGCCTCATGGCAGGGGCAGTGAGTAGTCTCTGGGCAGTAGTCTCAGCTGCCTCAAAGAAAATTTCTTTGCAATGAGGAAATACCCCTGTGATAAATGAAAGGAGTGGAGTGGGGTGGGGCGCTCTCTTTTATGGACACCTAGCCAGCCAGTTAGCTATAAAATCCCTCTTAGTAGCTGTTCTCTTCTTGCTTTACCTGTAAAGGGTTAAAAGTCTCACTGCTATGCATAGATAAAAGGAAGCGAGTGGGCATCTGACCAAAAGAGCCAATGGGAAGGCTAGAACTTTTTAAAATTGAGAAAAAAACTTCTCCTTTGTCTGTCTGTTGTTGCTCTCCCCGGGAGAAGGGCACAGGTTATGTTGTAAGAAGCTTGGGACAGGTATGAAAACCCATCAGTATCATACCTAGAAACTACTCATTTGAAACTCCAGATATGCAAGTAGATCAAAAAATGTCTAGGAAGACACGACTAGACTTATCTCTTATTTCTTTATGGCTTATGGAGTCCTCCATGCTAACCCCAGCTGCTTTTTGTTTTGCTTGTAACCTTTAAGCTGGACCTCAAGAAAGCTATTTTTCATGCTTAATCCTTGTGAGGGTTTTTTTTTTTTTTTTTGCCCAAGTTCCCAGGTGTATTTTCTTTCTTTTTTTATTAGTAAAATTTACTTTTTTAAAAGAACAGAATTGGATTTTTGTGTCTTAAGAGGTTTGTGTACATGTTGTTTAATTAGCTGGTGGCAACAGCTGATTCTCCCCCCCCCCCCATTTCTCAGCTCTTCCCTGGAAGGGGGTGAAAGGGCTTGAAGCTTTCTCACAGGAAGGAATTCCCAAGTGCGCCTTCTATCAAAGGGGTTCTGCACTTGGGTGGTGGCAGCATCTACCCAACCAAGGTCAGAGAGAAGCTGTAACCTTGGGAGTTTAATACAAGCCTAGAGTGGCCAGTATTAATTTTTTGAATCCTTGCAGGCCCCTACCTTCTGCACTCGAAGTGCCAGAGGGGCGAATCAGCCTTGACAACTCCACTATGACACTCAGCTGTTAGCTTATACGGCTTAACTAGGTTGTGTAGTAGAGCTATACAAAATTTTCATAAGGAAATCAAGGAAGAAGCTAAGCATCAGATGTTTGTGAGCCTTGAAGAGTCACTGGAGCAGGGACTAGAACCCAGGTGCCCCCTCCTCCCCATCTCAAGTGCTGCGCTATAGAGTCATTCTCACTCTTTTTCTCCAACTCAATGACTATTCCATACAAAGCCTAACTGCTTCAACAGGAGAAGCTGAACCCCACATCAGAACCCCTTATAGTCCAATGGTTAGGGCCCTGGGAGATGGGGACACCCGTGTCCAAGTCCTTGATCCAGCATGGGGATTTGATCCTAGGTATCCCATTCCCAGGTGAGGCTCATGGGAGTTGAAAGGTCGTGAGGAAGACACCACCACTTCTTCCTCCATTTGTGAGTCTCGTCATTCATTTCCTTTGATTTCATTAAAAATAAACATTTTATTTGACCTAAACCAAGATTTTCCAGCTTTTTTGATTTACTGAAAATTTTTAGTTTCTGTTTGGGTTGAACCAAATCTTACTTTGGATTTTTTGGATCTGCCAGAGAACCAAAAAAATCAGTTATTTGCACAGTCCTAGTTTTAAGGCCTATAGACAGTTTTCTTGACTTGTGCGGTGACCTGAGTTTTGACCAGAGTCATTTGCAGAAGGCCCAATATACCTTAAGGTCTTGCTTTAAGAATTAGGACTATAGATTGGTGCACAGATGTATTTATTTTTTTGTATAGATACTGCGCACTTGGACTATATAAAACAAACATTCTACTGATAAGTCATAGCCTGATGTTTTTGTGGGCCGGGGTGGGGGGGGGGGGAAGAGAAGGGGAAAGGACTCTTGAAATCTTCCACTAATTAAGAGAAAATATAAACCCTCTAAGGACTCCGTAGGGCAGAGAATGGGGGCTTTTATCAACTTGTATGTTGGGGGTCTGTCCCTTTTCATGTACTTTTCCTACTTTCAGCTTTAAGTTGCAGGTGTAATGGGCAGCAAATAGAGCCTGAGACCATGAGGTTTCTTTGGTTTTGACAATGCACCTTAGCTATCTTGGATGTGATCCCCACCAATTTGTCCTATGCTGCCTTTGCCAATCCCGCTACTGGGAGAGAGGGGGAAATTTTGCCTGTCAAAACACCTTGCTGAAACCTAGGGAGATGGAGGGACATGCTGAAACCTAACATCTGGGGACACGGCTGTTTATTCCTGCGTCTCCAGTGCCAGCTTCCACTGGATGAATCAATCTACACTCACCCACTTACCTCTGGTTGTAACAAAGCCTCTCTCTCCCCCCCCACCCCGGCTTTTTCCTTCCATCTCCACCCTTTATTTGTTTATGTTAAATTGAAGGAAATGGATTAAAACTAAATCACAACTTTGTGAGCGAACTGAAAATATTTGATTGCAGCCTATTTAAATGGCTTATGATAGCCATACTAACATTACTATTGTAATTTCTGAAGCCTATAGGGCTATGTCTACTCTGTAATTAAACACCTGCGGCTGGCCCATATCAGCTGACTCTGACTCATGGGACTCGGGCTAAGGGATTGTTTAATTGCAGAGTAGATGCTTTGGCTCTGGCTGCAGCACAAGCTCTGGGACCCTGAGAGGGGGAAGGATCCCAGAGCTTGGGCTCCAGCTTGAGCCCAAGTGTCTACACAGCAATTAAACAGCGCCTTTGCCCGAGCCAGCTGACAGGGGCCAGCCGTGGGTGTTTAATTGCAGCATAGACATACAAAATCAGCTTTGTCTCTTAGGGTAAGTTGTTTTTCTGGTAGCACACACTTAATACAAGTAAAAAGGGTTACACCATGTGTAGTCACTGAAAAGTTAGAGCTCAAGATCCTTGAAAGAGATCCCTCAGTCACTCTGGGGTGTAATGTAACATTAAAATAATCCCATAACCATGGTAATCCAAGCTTCTGCATCACTTAAACCTAAAATGCCAAGTGCTATGGATCACAGATACAGAATAAGGCACAAATGATAGCAGAACACTTCTGTTAGCCATCACTACAGCAGAGTGAGTGGGGTACACCTGCTTAACCTCACATGAAAAATCACTTGTCACATTTTGCAAATCATAATTTAGATAGATTTGGATTGGTAAACATGGTGACATGAATCAGCACATATCCCCCTCCTCTTGTAAACTATGAATCTGTTATGGCATAACAGATACCTGACCTCCTCTTCACAGTTGAAAAGATGTTTAATGAATCACAAAAATGTGTGCTTTGCTAAACTTCACTTGTCTAAAATGAAAAATGGCACATGCAGGATGTTTGGTTCATATACATCAGCCTATTAATATGAATGTTTAAATCATGTACTAACTCTTTTGCTCAGTGTTTTTTGCTCTGGTTAAAAAAAGGAGGGGGGACTTTTTCAGTAGAGTATTCAAGAAACTGAAAGGGACACACGTGAGAACCAAGTCACCTTTGAAAAAGAACTGAACCAGGAGTTAAATTAAAATGCTTAGGATTCAATCCTGTCTTCCACAACAACGTGATTATCTTATAAAAGCAACAACTTTAGTAAAGCAGCAATTACTTTAAAAATAACTAGTAATTGCACTATAGTCTTCCCTTACAGTGCCAGGATTCATGACAGAGAAAGTGATCAAAGCAAGGTGCAAATCTGGAAATGGCTCATTGGAAACAAGACGGCTGTCAATAGTACAGTACCCCAGAACTGTATTAGTTTGACATTTCTCTTCCTTTCAGTTATTCTTTTCCTTGTGGGGCTCTCCTAACTTGGGGACTAAATCTATTGGGCCTAGGCAAAAAATGTCTACTGTATGGGCCAGTTTTTAATATGGGCTCCTTTTCTGCACCCACAGATTGTAGATGACATTGATGTCATTGTTTAGATCAGAGGTGGACAAACTATGGCCTGCAGGTCAGATCCAGCCTGCAAGCCATTTTAAGCCAGCCCATGAGCTCCCGCTGAGGAGCGGGGTCTGCGGCTTGCCCTGTTTCGGTGCTCCAGCTAGGGCACTAGGTCGGGGGCCACACCACACGGCTCCCAGAAGCCGTGGCACGGCCCTGCTCTGGTGCTCCAGTTGGGGCACAAGGTCGGAGGCCATACCACATGGCTCCTGGAAGCAGCCACATGGCCCCACTCTGGCTCCTATGTGCTCCGATGGGAGCCTGCAGATGGGGCAGCATGCAGAGCCACCTGGCCACGCCTCCACATAGGAGCTGGAGAAGGGACATGCCACTGCTTCCGGGAGCTGCTTGAGTTAAGCTCCGCTCAGAGCCTGCACCCCTGAGCCTCTCCCCACACCCAAACCCACTGCCCCAGCCCTGATCCCCCTCTCGCTCTCCAAACTCCTCGATCCCAGTCCAGAGCACCCTCCTGCACCACAAACCTCTCATCCCCAGCCCCACCCCCCCCGGAGCCCACCCCGCCCCCGCAGCCGGAACCTGCACCCCTCCCCCTGCACCCCTGCCCCAGGCTGATCCTCCTCTTGCTCTCCAAAGCCCTCGATCCCAGCCCGGAGCACCCTCCTACACCCCAAACTCCTCATCACCAACCCTACCCCAGAGCCCTCACCCTTTCCCGCACCCCAACCCCAATTTTGTGAGCATTCATGGCCTGCCATACAATTGCTATTCCCAGATGTGGCCCTCATGCCAAAAAGTTTTCCCACCCGTGTTTAGATGTACAGCTACCTGAATTTGCAACCACAGTCAGCTGCTTAAGCATCTAGTTGTGCTTATTGTTGCAGGTTCAAGGAAATGAGGTCTATTGAGGACCTATTTAAAACAGACCCTATATCCACTCCATTTTGCAGAACAGAATAAGTAATGGAAGCACTGCTCTGCTAGGTGCATGAGCTTAAAAAAAAAAAAAAAAAAAAAAACACCCTAGTTTCTTGCATACAGGTGAAATTAACACCTTATTCTTCAAACTGATCACTTCATTTACAAGTTAATTCATTTTAAATAAATTAATGGCACAGTATTTCTACATAATGCATTTTTAGTTTAATATAGAGAAAGTGTGTTTATTTCATAGATGTTAAGTGGATTCTTCAGTGTCTGTTGATAAGGCTTATTATAGTTCCCCCTACTTTTTTCCTTATTAGCTCAGGCTCCATTTTTACAGCCTGGTAGTCCTTACTACTCCTAATGGGTCCAGTTTGATAACCTAGTAACTGGAGGAGAAAAAAACCTAATCATTTTTCTTCCATACTTTAGCTAGCCTGGAAAAGCCCAGGGAAAACTTTGCGGTCTCCCTTCTCCTCCTAACGTACTGCATTGTGAAGCCAGTGAAGTGATCTACATGAGAAATGCTCTAGTATTTAATTCCTAATCGAGGGTAACGTGATGACCCTTTCCTTCAATTCTCTCACCATGTTTATTAAACCAATTGAGCAAGGAAAACTTTTCCTCCACTTCTTCCTCAAATTAAGCTCTGCTCACCCACAGAAGTGTTATACTAATAGTTATTTTCAACAAATAGGACCAAATTTTATGTTGGCATAACTCCACTGAAATCAGCACAACTATGTCAGCAAAGAATGTGGCTCATTATTTAATGACAAACTTGGTTTGTCAAGAACTTCGTTCTATAGAATCTTTCCTTTTGACAAAACAAGCATTCAGGGACTCTGAGAAAACATGCTTGAGAAAACTATAGCTCCCAGTTTTACCAGAACAGCTCCATCCTTTATAGATGAAATAGCCCCATCACTAGAGATTTACAGAGTAATAAAGGACCACTGAATCTTTAAACAAATCTGTTATTATTGGGCACTTAACTAAACATTTAAATATTTAGCATCTCATACTGCATCAAGGCAGTTGTAGTTTTATGTAGTCCAGTGTACAGACTATGGAAGTCTACCTAGTATACTTTATCCTGTACATTTTTACAGCCATGAAGGTGCAGTCCTGATTCCTGTAAAAAGCCCCAATAATTGGCCTGATCACAAAGAAGCTATGTGAAGGCCCAAAATATGTTCCTCTCCAGCTAAGTCAGAGTATCAAGGATGCTGCTCTGTGACCTGCCACACACTGGCTATAGTAGACTGCAGCAGCAACATGCAGGGAGAGGTAAAAGTGGTCAATCCACATAACTGCATGTCCACCAGGGATGTCACCAAAGTATTCTTCTGTGTTCTGCATGATAAAGCCCTTCCAAAGTAGAACTTAATATTCAGGGGCTGCAGATGCTTACACTCGTGTGCAGTGGCATACCACTAGTCCCACTGCCTTTTCAGCAGCACATGTCTGCTGAGGGAGAACAGGATAGGAACCTGGTGAATGGAAGTCTTACAAACAAACAAAAACAAAAACACCTCACCACCAGTCACTTAACTAGCTTCATCAGGAATTGCAAAATTATCCACTAACCTCCAAGACAAGGATGCTAAGAAAGTTGGGTGTCATCTTATGTTGCTAGCAAATATTTTTTAAATACTTGCCGCATGAAGCTGTGTCTTCATTAAAATTACAGCATTTCAGAACTTATGAATACACTGGTTTAGGCAGTGCATATTTCTTTAAAAAATAATCCTAATTAGAGAGTCAGGACAGGAGAGTGGAGAGCCATCATACCAGGGAAAAATTAAACATTTTCAATATGCCACCATTATTTTCCCAACACTATGGTAAAAGAGAAGATTGGAGTTTCTGTGCTGCAAGATCACCCTCCCTGCCAGAAGTTGGTCATGCTCATGGTGTGTGTGGGAGGGGAAACCCTGTTTAAACAAACATAGATACTCATCAGAAACAGCAAGTAAAAAAATCCCACAATTTACATCTAAACTGATTTCTACTCAATGTTGCTTCAGATGGAGAAACACCCCTTAAAACAACTAAATATGAGAACCTATTTCATGGCCCTCTTGCCAGGGTTTGTGATCCTGTAACCAGATACTGTTCCATTTACACTGCAAAGATCATCATCAAAGGCTCAATTCTGCAAAGCACAGAGTATCTTGAACTCCTACCGATTTCAGTGGCAGTTGGGAACACTTGGCACCTAATGGAATAGCGCCTTAATTACCTCCCTCTTTAGAGAGACTGCAGCCCTAAAGTAGATTGAGTTGCTCTGGCTGAGTTTTGAAGACCCAATTCCTACCTGAATTATATGTTGTTATAATCCTACATTTACAAAAGATGTAAAGAGATTAGTTTTTTTAAGCATAAAACAAACTTCTGTAATCCAAATATTACTAGCTAAAAGGAAGGCATCTTACCTTAAAGCATCAAAGCTGTCATATGATCCAACTGTGTAGTGTCTAAACAATTTCTTTGTTCTATCCGTTCGAGTTTCTGCGTAAAGATGGAAGATACAAAACTTTTAATAATACTTCTATACTTACAAAATGAAAAATAATCTAGTGCTCTTTTTATTTGTAATTTGAAAAACAAATTTTATTTTCTCTGTTTTATATTAATACAAACCACTGGGAGTATCTCAAAGTATGGTCTCAAGTGCTTCAGGTGAGAAAAATGTTTATTTTGCAATTGATAAAATATAGATATTCCACATCACTCATACACACGGAGTACAAGATTAGTAGTAATTTTTCTTCGAGTGCATCACTTACAAGAAATTTTCCTTACTCAGAAAGATCAGATGTTGCAAGTTACTTGACAAAGCTGTCCACATCTGTAAACTCCTGACAACCAATCTTAATCTGATTTTTCCCCTAGATTGGGCTATAAATATCAACCTTTTTTTGAGGAGGAGGAGGAGAATGCAAAATAGTAATTTTGGACTTTGGGACCACAATCAAAGCCATTTGAATAATTCATAACTATCAGTAAGAAAATGGGGGCAGAAGAGGAGATATGTGTGCTCTCATCCATCATTGCCAAGCAAATCACACAAGAAAACAACATCATCAGTGTGGAATTTGTACCCCCTTTATATCTATAAAAGGGATAACACTGTTGGAATATAAAAGGACTTAAAAGGGATGAAGCATAGCAATATAATTGCCAAAAAGCCATTTGAAAAGTCAGCCATGTTACACCTTGGGAGACACTTTTGTGAAAAATATATAAAACCTACAGACAGAGGTGGTAGCATCAAACTCATCTTCAAGACCACAAACTCTTTTTTCAAATAAATCCCCCTTCCACTTTTCCAAACCCTATTATCACATTAACATTGGTTTAATGTTGATAAAAGTTTAAGAAAAGATTTAAATTTAGCATCACATATACAAAATAATGTGTAGTTGTTCTCTGAAGATGTACAGCAAAACCTATCAATAAAAAGGAGGTTTTTTAAGTACATCAGGAACATCCTAAATTGGTATTAGTCCATTACTAGATGGAAAGAGTAGAATTATCAATAATAATGCAGAAAAGATAAATGTTCAATAAATATTTCTGTTCTGTATTTGGGAAAAAGGTGAAATAATCATATCATATGATACCACTTTCTCCATTCCACTAGTATCTCAGGGGAATACTATACAGCATCTCCTAAAGTCAGATATTTTAAAAAAATCTTGCACTCCAGGGCTCTTAAAGGGCTGGCTTAGAAACTTGCTGGACCATTAATGTTGATGTTCAAAAAACCTCGGGGCACTGCAGAAGTTCCAAAAGTCTGGGGGAAAAAAGCTAATGTTGTGTCAATATTTAAAGAGAGTAAATGGGATGACCAGGGTAATTATAGGCCTGTCATCGATCCTGGGCAAGATAATGGAGTGGCTCATAAAAGACTCAGTTCATAAAGAATGAAAGGAGGGTAATAATAATTAATGCCAATCAACATGAGTTTATGGAAAATAGATCCTGTCAACCTAATTTGATACCTTTTATGAGATTACACATTTGATAAAAGTAATAGTGTTGATGTAATATAATTAAACTTCTGTAAGGCATTTGAGTTGGTACCACACAACATTTTGATTAAAAAACTTGAATATAAAATTAACATGGCACACATTAAATGGATTAAAAACTGGCTAAATTATAGCTCTTCAACGTAATTGTAAATGGAGAATCAAGTGGGTGTGTTTCTAGTTGGGCCCTGGAGGGATCGATTCTTGGATATTTAACATTTTTATCTATGACCTGGAAGGAAACAAAACCATTACTAATAAAGTTTGCAAATGACAAAAATTGATGGAGTGGCACAAATAAAGAGGACGGGTCACCAATATAGAGGGATCTGGATCCGTTGGTAAGCTGGGCTCAAGCAAATATGTATTTTCATATGGCTAAATGTATACACCTAGGAACAAAGAACATAGGCCATACTTACAGGATGGGGGACTCCATCCTGGGAAGCAGTGACTCTGAAAAAGGTTTGGGGACTGTGATGGATGATCCAGCTGAGCACAAGCTGCTACCGTGACACTGTGGCCAAAAGTGCTAATGCCATCCTAGGATGCGTAAACAGGGGAATCTTGAGTTGGAGTAGAGAGAGCATTTTACCTCAGCGTTTGGGACTGTTGTGACTACTGCTTGAATACTGTGCCCAAAAGAGCCACAAGAATGATTAAGGAATTAAAAAACATGCCTTACAGTGATAAACCAAATAGACTGAGCTCTGAGTCTAACAAAGAGATGGTCAAGGGATGATTTAATTAGAGTCTATAAGTACCTACGTGGAGAACAAATATTTAGTAATAAGTTCTTCAATATACCACGATCCAATGGCTAGAAGTTGAAGTTAGACAAATTTGGACTGGAAATAAGGCATACATTTTTTAAACAGAGAGGTTAATTAACCATTGGAATAAATTTACCAAGGGTCGTGGCTGATTCTATATCACTGACAATTTTTAAATCAAGATAAGACGTTTTTCTAAAAAGATACGACATAGCAATTACTTTGTGCAAGTTCTCTGGCCTGAGTTATACAGGAAATCAGACTAGATAATTAAAATAATCCCTTCTGACCTTGGAATCTATCACCATTTTGGGGTCTGAAATCACATGTGATCAAAAGGAAATCTCATAGCTTAAAGTTCTAAATCAGGGATCCTGCAAAAAGTATCAACAAGCCACACCTGCAGAAGAGCTGCAGCAATCCCTAGTGCCTCCATTAGTTTCTTTCTAACTGAATGCAAGTCATAAAATATTCAAAAGCTACCAAAATATGTAATTAAGAGGTTAGGAAACTCATCTTTGTGGAGAGAATATTGGGTAAGTGTTTATCTGTTGCCATATTTATTTTCAGAAAGAACAAAAATATCTGTATGTAGTTAATTTTTTTTCTCCAAAATGTCCACAACTCTTGGAAACTACATAACTTCCAAGGAGATCTCTAAAATAAAACAAAATTTTAAATGATCTAGAGAATGGGACAGCCTATTCTCCAGCCTTGTGCAGAACAATTGTAGCTGTTTTCTAAGCAATGAGAGATTTATTTATTTTTATGTGCTCCGCTCAAGAGGGCTGGGTCATTTACTCCTGCATACAAGGGCCACTGTGATAGTCCACAGCCAATCAGCATAACCTACTAAAAAAATCATGTAATGGAATAATTGTCAGGATGACATTTTGAGATATCAGGTTACAGAGCAACTTTAGAGTAGAGTATTCAGCATGGTTATTATCCCCAGAGTACGTTAGGTTAGTTGCCAATTCCAAATAAGCCAAATATCTTGGAAATGAAACACTTTTGGGTGATTTTCAGTCACTACAGTTTGGTTTGGGAAAAACCCTCAGGTTTCCCTAAAGTTGTCCCTAAAACTACCACCACATTACAGTGACTTGATAATCTGTCACCCAAATTCAATACAAGAGTTTCTGTATAACTTGAGACCACCAAGTCCTCAGTGCTCACTAAGGTTGCTTCATACAGCCCATAGTTAACTACTAGATGATGTTTCCTTTTCAGGAAAGACTGTCCTTGATATTTGTGATCATTTATTGTACTTAGACCCGAGAAGACATTTTGGTCAGGTTTTATTTCTGTACCATATTAAAAGTAGTCAAGGACTAAACTTTGACCAAGGACTGTCAGCACTAATGCAGAAACTCCAGTTCCTGAGAGCACTTACTAGGTGGATTAAGCTTTGATTTAAAAAATGCTTTTCAAATTCAAACTATCCTAAAAGTTAAAAACAATTAAACCTATACACAGCTGTCTCTGCATTTTGAAATTTACCACACTTTTAAAAACAGAAAAAGGGGTGAAATAGATTATGTACACAAGTGGACCAGTTCACAAGATATGTATGAAAAGTAGGCCATAAAGAGATAAGAAAAGTTTCATATAAACAGATGACCAGATTACCCCCTTCACCTGGAATAGTGACAGAGGAGAAAATCTCCATGGCTCTACAGTCCCCAACAAATTGTTTTGTTGGGGCCTGGTGTTTGTCTCCTCCCATGTCAACATGAGTTGGTGGTTCACCAGACAACTCATAGATCTTACTAAAGCTATATGTATCACCCTCATCCCAATGGTCCCTTTACCTGCCTCTGAAACTAGAACCCAGAGTGTAAAGAAGGCCTCACTGAAGAGTAAAAGCAAGCTACTATATTAACTTTTCAGTGGGATTCACCACTGGTTCCTGTGTGTGAGAGAAGCATGCAAGTAGTACACTTCAGGCTCAATCATGGTCCAAAAAGCTAGCTGAATGGTCTGGGGATGGAGGTAGGGAGGAGAATCCTTGAGGAAGATACACTCCCCTTTCACAGAGGAAAAGCTGTGAGTATAGCCTACAAAATAAACTGCCCAAAGCTATAAAGCTGGATTTGAAGTGTATTGGTAATAAGCTACAGGTGTGTACCATCGGAACAAGAGAAGACACTATTGTAAGGGATGTGATGTTTATGTATTATGCATTTGCCCCCAGGTGTACTTGTTAGCTTATGTAGTTGATGACCTGCAGTAACCTTGAAGACTTCCCCAAAGAACAACTTTGAAGTCACCCACATATATCATGGCCTAGATACCAATGAGCAGATTTCTTTTGGAAACTGTACTGAATACCACAGAAAACCCTAATTATATAAAAAGGTAGGTGAGACTTCATGTGAAATCTATCCTTAGATCCCATTTATAATGTGTCACGGGCTGTTTCAGAAGCCAATTTGAGAGAGAATGAAAATCTGAAAACAGGACAAAACAGAAAATTTCAGCACTCTCAATACTGTTAGTTGAGTCTATTAAGGAGCCAGATGCTGCTGCAGGAAGCTATTTTCTACAGCATGATATTGTGGTTCTATCAACATATTCAAAGCAGATGGGAGGAAAGGCGAAATGCAGTAAGACAAATGACATTGTTCAGCTACTCCAATATGTGCGAACCAGCAGTCTATTATTTTCATTTTTGTGCTTTCCAATAGCGTATTCACAAGGAACACTGGATTCCTAGGGGAAATACTTAGACTTACTGGTCTCCCATCCCAGAGTCCAGACACATGTTATGGACAAGGTGAACTAAATTTCCTGGGTGGATACGTCAGCCGCAAAGTTCCGTGGCATCCCCCCGTCCCCTTACATATATCCTTGTTCACAATCCAGTCTACCCTATTAGCCAGTATCAACAAAATAACTCTCTTTGTGGATTGAAGGGTTAGGAAGCAGTCACCACAATAAATTGGAGGCACAATAAATTAATCAAAGGGAGCCAAAAAACCTATAAGTAGTTGTACAACAAACAATTGTTCTGGATTCAGGCCAGAATTTGGGGCAGAAATGGATTTAGTGGCACTGATGGATTACCCCCTGCTGTCAATGGATGGAAGGCAGACATCCATTCTCAACCTCATGTACCTCTCTGAAGCATTAAACACCACCAATCATGAAATACTGCTGTCTACCTGGGAGGTGTTGCAGGAGTCCAGTGAACATGCTAAAATGATTCAAATCCTTCCTGGTGGGATGAGTCAAAGGGAAGGGAAGAGATGGGATAGGCATTTAGACCCTTCAGTTGTAGAATTCCACAAGGATCAGTTCTCACCAATCCTACTTAACAACTATATGTAGGTGTAACCCACACACCTTCTGGGTGTGATGTTCTGTCCATCTAGTGGCACAGAGACCACTTCCAGATTAATGAGTCTGCTTTACAGCCTTAGCTAATGGCCATATGGCTTTTAGCTCATGCAGTAGAGGCTCATGCACTAGGCTCCAGAGACCCCAGGTTCAATCGTGTCCGCTGACAACCGGGGTCTGTTGGCATTACAAGTGGGGGCTCATCCCGGGATTTCAACTGGGAAGTCTCTGAAGGTCAGGATGCGCTTCCTCAGCTAGGGAAAGTATGTAACCCACACATCTTCTGGGTGTGGTCTTCTGTCCCATCTACTGGCACCAAGACCTCTTGGAGAGAGGGAGATTAATGAGTCTGCTCTAGAGCCTTAGCTAACGGCCATATGGCTTTTAGCTCATGCAGTAGAGGCTCATGCACTAAGCTCCAGAAATCCCAGGTTCAATCCTACCTGCCGACAACCGGGGTCTGTCGGTGTTACACGGGCACTAGGAGAACCACTAAGATGACAAGGAGTCAAGAGTGAGCAATATCCAGATGACACACAGTTCCACTTATCCTTCACCACATAAGACTATACTACCATAACCAAGATAGCCTGTGCTCAGATGAGATCAGCTCATGGATGAACAGCAGCTGGTTCAAGCAGAATCTCAGCGATACAGAAATTATGTTGGTAAACACAGGAAAGTAAAAAGGTTGTCTAAAGCTCCAGGATAAGGACAGTGGTCGACAACTCCATTCTTCAGGCACATTGGTAATGTCCACTGCAAGAGTAAAAGCTCATCTGTGCAGGACACAGAGCTTTCTTGGGGGCTGGTCCCAGTCTGTGGAGCAAACTTCCACAAGAACAAAGAACCATCAAAAGCCTCCTCACCTTCCAGTGCAGGGTGCACTTCATCGATTGTTCTTTTTCTAATACAAGTACTCAGCAGTATATACATATAAACAATAGAAACCTACCAAATCACAACACTGCACACATTCTTTACCTTGGGAATGACATGAGAGAAAGAACAAAACACACACACACACACACACACACCAGAGGTTATTCATATCTTTTAATGCACTTCCGGAAGGCTCTCAGATAGTATAGTGATAAGGGCAGTATAATAGTCTGTATAGAATAAAATGTGACAAATTTATCCCTAGTCTATTGTCCATTGAAACCCATAGAGTTGCACCAAGAATGAGATACTCATAATACGGGATAGATGTGGTACAAACTTAGATTAATTTAGCCCATATTTAGTAAAGGGGAGATTTTACCGCTGTAGACAGATACCCATGGTACACTGCAGTATAAAGTCAAATGACAGTGTGATGTCACTAACATACAGGTTCAAAGAAATGAAGGTATTCATTGTGACAATGTGTGGACTGAGAATTTTGGCTCACTTCCCACCCAATTGGAGGCAGCTGGGGAATACATGGATGTGGTTTCCACATGGATCTCCCACTATGCTAGCCTGATCACTGGGACAGAAGATTTCCTCCATAGCGGTCTCCCTACCCACCTCCATATTATGAAGATGCAGTCCTATTACTCACAGCAACGTTTGCCTAGGGAGCAAAGAATGATCTTATCCCTTAACTGGGATGTCCCTATGACACAGAGAGCAGCCAATGCCAGCCAAACTGGTCCTATTACAGTATTATATTTTATATGGTTTTGGCGTATAAATAAAAAATAGTGAAAAAAACATGCAGCAATTCCCTTTCTTTTCTTCCCCCTTCTCCTGTTAGCAGGGCATTTCAACAGCTGTGTGTTGGTTACCTAGGAAACTGCTGTGGGTTGATCTTTGATTGGATATGTTGTCAGACTGCTTGCCAGAGTTGTGGGCAGAGTTTAGAGTGGCAGACATATGCATGTGATGCATAAAGAAAGTAAATACGAGGCACCTTCATTTCTTTCTTGTGAGAGAGAGTTTTTAGGACTTTAGCTTGTTAGCATACAACCAATTTATAGTAGGAGGAAATAGCTCTGCATTCTGTATGGAAGGGTTTCCCATACCCATACCCAACAGGCTAACATAGCCATTCCAAATCACCACTCATGAGTGCTAATCCTTTGTTGCTTAGCTGGCCACAATAAATTCAATGGCTTAGTGCCACCCCATTATGCACATTTTCTCCCCTCATATTGGTATCTGGGATATTTTGTAAGTGTGATATGTAATCACAGACACTCCAGACTGTGGGCCAGGTTCTGGCCAGGTGCTGTGCATAGGTCTGTCAGAAGGTAAATAACTGGCAGAGATAGAGAACGAAGGCATCCACTGCCAGAATAAAGCCTCTTTGTGAAGAAGCCATTTACTGTCCCAAAAGGAAGGACAGTAGAGGGTGGTTCTTCAAAGTCAGGGGATGTGAACTGCATTGTTGTTGTTCCTAGTTCAACAACGGATCCCGAACAACATGCAGGGGGCAGGAACAATCTATGCGGGGAGCACAGGATCTGTTCAGATACCAGCCATAATTTGGACACTGATTTTGCAGCATGTACACATGTTCATTTTGGGTACCTTGCCTACTTAAACCAGAATTTACCCTATAGGCATATCACTCTTCATGGCACACAGTATTTTTTCAATGTCCCACAAAATATGTATGGATGCCTATCATTTTCCCCCCCGGCAGTAAGCATAAGAAACCGTTTTAGACCGAAAGGAAAAATGTTACCAAAATAGGTATAATTCTGACTGAAGCAGCGCTACTCCTGCTAGAGTGTACCTGGGGAGTAAAGACGGCTAGCAGATTTGATAAAGGCCAAAAGTCATGCCTCAGTTCTTTACCCAGTTATAGCTTTTAAAGCTTAAAAGTCAGGCCTACAGTGGAAACTTTTGCCAATGTAGCAATGTTGGTAAGGGGGGTGATTTTTGCAACATTTCTAAATTGACAAAAATCCTATTGTAGATGCATCATAAAAGTGCTTTTGCTTGTATAGCTTATTTTGCTTGGGGAACCAATATAATGCATTTTTATGTCAGTATATGCTGTGGTTACACTAAGAGGGTTATACCAGTAGAGCTATACCAGCAAGACTTTTAAAGTGTAGGCTAAGCCTTAGAGGTTCACACCCAAGGCTTGAATTTGGCCCTAAAGGCCCAATGGTCTGATCATGCATCTGTTCCAAAATATCTTCAAAGCAACTAATTATGTAAGCATTGCAGGATGATGCCCTTCCAATATGTGGTCTTCAGAAGCAGGTCCAGAACTTCCCTTTGTCCTACACAGTATTCAGTGCAGTTTTGAAGCTAAAATAAATAAATCAGTTCTATAGGCAGCTTTCATATCAAGCAGAACCTGTCTAGCTTAGAGACTAAAATGTACCCCCAAGTTATGCTATTTAGAAACCAAAACCTGCAGTTAGGTACAATGCAAGGTGATGGCTAATATCAGAGGAAACAAGGATTATCTTGAGTACTTCTTTGTGCAAATTTGAAGAAATAGCATTGTGACCTCTTTTGGGGGGCAAGATTCACTATGATTACTAATAGAGATCGTAAGGATAGTAAGGAGAGATAGTAAGAGCTCAGGAAGAAGTAATTTCTTTTAAAACAAAATTAAAGCTGGTCTTTTTTGACCACTGCAAAATCCTTTTAAGAAACGAAACACTATTGCTTAAGTCAAAACAGATTATTTTAATTTTATTGAAATCTTAGTGTTCACCTCTCTTGGGCTCTCACAGCTTAAGACCAGTTCTTCTTTAGACAGAAAAATGACAAAATTTTTAAAAGTATTTGAAGTTTTTTCGTTCGAAATGGACACAAAATGCTTGAAGCAAAACTACTTTCCTGCAGTAGTGATTCCCTGGTTCTTCTGGAATTATGGATTTTAAATAAAAAACCATTGGTAGTACAATTTTGCATCCTAGATGGTGATTATTAGGACAAAGATTACTAGGATTATGGTGAATTGGCTTAATCACTGAAAATACTGAAAGGGACGATAAAATTTAGTGAATCATGGAGTTTGTTTGCAAAGGAAACCTTACACATACCATCTTATTACAAGGTAACATAAATTAGACTTATGAAAAGGCCAACATCATCCTGGAACGATGGTAGAGAACAGTGGTTCAAAAATCTCTAGTCCATGGACCACCACTGGTCTGTGGATCCCATAGTGTTAACCAAAAACTACCAGTGCACTTAGCTCTCCTGCAAGTAGAGCTGGACAGGAACAAATTTTCCCATCACATGAAGATTTCAGATTTCAAAAATTCCTCGTTAGGACAAAACAGAGACCTTTCAAATTTTAGGTTCAAAACCAGAGACAACTCTCCCCCACATCCTCCCCAGAATAATCTGGAGGTTAAGAGATTCACTTCATTTCTGGAGAGAAAGCCAAGACTGAGACTGACACATGGAATAGCCTGGTGATTCAGGCACTCATCTGGGATGTAGGAGACTCAGATTCAAGTCCATGCTCTGAATTAGTGAGGGCCTAAACCCTAGGCTATTCTGTGGTTTAGTCTTGGTCTTTCTGCAAAATTCCATCCTGGTCCTGAGACACCTTCCCAATGAAAGCTTTGTCAAAACTGATAGGTTTCCATGAAAAGTTTTGGTTTTGACTAATTGATATTATTGAACAACAACAACAGGTTCAACAATTTGCTCTAAAGAAGAAAGCCAAAAGTAAATTATAATACTTGCCTAATATTTTTCCATATAAGCAATTGTTATAGCATTAGCTTCTCTTCTTCCAATAATGTTCTGTGTTTTAAAAGAAAGATTACACAGCTGACACCATCAATTGGATGCTGTATGTAACAAGATTGATACCATGTTACTATTATGTTAACTCACAGAGTTTCCACAGGTTTTGTTTTTTTCTGTGTTTCTTTTGTTTTGTTTTTTTATTTAACTTCACTTGCATTTATTTCTTCATAAGTAAATGCATGCAAGTATGAAAACATCAAAGATGAAACAAGTCTCTGGGATGGCTGTTTCCTCACAAGGCCTTTCCTGTCTTAGGCAAACTAGTATTGACTCATTTGTGAACTACAAAAGGGACAAAAGGGTTTGCTTTTGAGTGGCTCTGAACTAGCTTACTTTGCTGAGTACTCACAGAGGGTGACATCTGGCAATTGCTCCTCTTTCCCGAGGGCTCCCTTCTGTGGGTTTCTGTATTCTGTCATGTTAACAAAAGAGATGATACATGCATGGAGGTCATTGGTTAGGGAGGAAGCATAAGTTGTAGTATCCCCAGCAGACTGGAGTCTCCACTGAGTCAGCTGGAAGAATCAATTATATTATCCATGTAAGGAGAGAATCGGGCATGAATGAGCACTAGCTGTCTTTAATTCAGCCTATATAAGACTGAGGTGATGTTGGTTGGTTGGTTGGTTGAAGGAAGAAACTGGAGACATGGCAAGGGTTATTTCGCTTCCTTTGACTGAAGATGTATTTGTGGCACCTTAGAGACTAACAAATTTATTAGAGCATAAGCTTTCGTGGACTACAGCCCACTTCTTCGGATGCATATAGAATGGAACATATAATGAGGAGATATATATACACACATACAGAGAGCATAAACAGGTGGGAGTTGTCTTACCAACTCTGAGAGGCCAATTAATTAAGAGAAAAAAAAAAAAAAAAAAAAAACTTTTGAAGTGATAATCAAGCTAGCCAAGTACAGACAGTGTGATAAGAAGTGTGAGAGTACTTACAAGGGGAGATAGTCAACGTTTGTAATGGCTCAGCCATTCCCAGTCCTTATTCAAACCGGAGTTGATTGTGTCTAGTTTGCATATCAATTCTAGCTCTGTAGTCTCTCTTTGGAGTCTGGCTATATTACAACAGAAAAACTTCAAAAACAGACTCCAAAGAGAGACTACAGAGCTAGAATTGATATGCAAACTAGACACAATCAACTCCGGTTTGAATAAGGACTGGGAATGGCTGAGCCATTACAAACGTTGACTATCTCCCCTTGTAAGTACTCTCACACTTCTTATCACACTGTCTGTACTTGGCTAGCTTGATTATCACTTCAAAAGTTTTTTTTTTTTTTTTTTTTTTTTCTCTTAATTAATTGGCCTCTCAGAGTTGGTAAGACAACTCCCACCTGTTTATGCTCTCTGTATGTGTGTATATATATCTCCTCATTATATGTTCCATTCTATATGCATCCGAAGAAGTGGGCTGTAGTCCACGAAAGCTTATGCTCTAATAAATTTGTTAGTCTCTAAGGTGCCACAAGTACTCCTGTTCTTCTTTTTGCGGATACAGACTAACGCGGCTGTTACTCTGAAACTTGAAGATGTATTATAATCTTTTAGCCTTCTGAGTATGCTGTAGGCTCTCTTGCCCATGAATAAATGCATTTTGGGTAATGGTTTATCTCAGATTCTAGGGATTATGTGGGGAATTGATTAATTGGTATAATATCTATGTCATTGCTGAGTAATTTAACTTGATCTGGGGGAGTTATCAAGTCTGATTACTAAGAACATAAGAACAGCCGTACTGGGTCAGACCAAAGGTCCATCTAGCCCAGTATCCTATCTATCGACAGTGGCCAATGCCAGGTGCCCCAGAGGGAGTGAACCTAACAGGTAATGATCAAGTGATCTCTCTCCTGCCATCCATCGCCACCCTCTGACAAACAGAGTCTAGGACACCATTCCTCACCCATCGTGGCTAATAGCCATTGATGGACTTAACCTCCATGAATTTATCCAGTTCTCTTTTAAACACTGTTATAGTCCTAGCCTTCACAACCTCCTCAGGTAAGGAGTTCCACAAGTTGACTGTGCACTGTGTGAAGAATAACTTCCTTTTATTTGTTTGAAACCTGTTGCCTATTAATTTCATTTGATGACCCCTAGTTCTTGTATTATTGGAATAAGTAAATAACTTTTCCTTATCTACCTTCTCCACATCACTCAATTTTATATACCTCTATCATATCCCCCCCTTAGTCTCCTCTTTTCCAAGCTGAAAAGTCCTAGCCTCTTTAATCTCTCCTCATATGGGACCCTCTCCAAACCCCTAATCATTTTAGTTGCCCTTCTCTGAACCTTTTCTAGTGCCAGTATATCTTTTTTGAGATGAGGAGACCACATCTGTACGCAGTATTCAAGATTTGGGCGTACCATCGATTTATATAAGGGCAATAATATATTCTCCGTCTTATTCTCAACCCCTTTTTAAATGATTCCTAAGATCCTGTTTACTTTTTTGACCGCCTTTGCACACTGCGTGGACGTCTTCAAAGAACTATCCACTATGACTCCAAGATCTTTTTCCTGATTTGTTGTAGCTAAATTAGCCCCCATCATATTGTATATATAGTTGGGGTTATTTTTTCCCAATGTGCAGTACTTTACATTTATCCACATTAAAATTTCATTTGCCATTTTGTTGCCCAATCACTTAGTTTTGTGAGATCTTTTTGAAGTTCTTCACAGTCTGCTTTGGTCTTAACTATCTTGAGCAGTTTAGTATCATCTGCAAACTTTGCCACCTCACTTTTTACCCCTTTCTTCAGATCGTTTATAAATAAGTTGAATATGGTTGGTCCGAGGACTGACCCTTGGGGAACACCACTAGTTAACCCTCTCCATTCTGAGAATTTACCATTAATTTCTACCCTTTGTTCCCTGTCTTTTAACCAGTTCTCAGTCCATGAAAGGACCTTCCCTTTTATCCCTTGACAACTTAATTTACGTAAGAGCCTTTGGTGAGGGACCTTGTCAAAGGCTTTCTGGATCCACCATGTCCACATTTTTGTTCACTCCTTTAAAGAACTCTAATAGCATAGTAAGACACGATTTCCCTTTAGAGAAACCATGTTGACTTTTGCCCAACAATTTATGTTCTTCTATGTGTCTGACAATTTTATTCTTTACTATTGTTTCGACTAATTTGCACGGTACAGACGTTAGACTTACCGGTCTGTAATTGCTGGGATCACCTCTAGAGCCCTTTTTAAATATTGGCGTTACATTAGCTATCTTCCAGTCACTGGATACAGAAGCCAATTTAAAGGACAGGTTACAAACCCTAGTTAATAGTTCCGCAATTTCACATTTGAGTTCTTTCATAACTCTTGGGTGAATGCCATCTGGTCCCGGTGACTTGTTACTGTTAAGTTTATCAATTAATTCCAAAACCTCCTCTAATGACACTTCAATCTGTGACAGTTCCTCAGATTGGTCACCTACAAAAACCGTCTCAGGTTTGGGAATCTCCCTAACATCTTAAGCCGTTACTAAATTACTAATTTAGTATATTTTTAAAATGCTGTTTGAAGATGCCAAGAGCATTGGATGGGTGCTTTTATTATAGTTTTGATTTTTACAAAGTAAATTTCTGTAGTGAAACATCTCTCTGTTGAGTTCAAATCCTAAAGAAAGAGCCTTGAATCTCAACCTAATCCATAATCATGAGTTATTGTAATTTTATCAGACTCTTCATTATATCAACTAGTTCCAAAGGAAAAAAATCAAAACAAAAAGTCAAGTAGAAACAAAATTATTCTCACGGAAACATATCAAGAGCCCAATTCTGTGAGATGATCAGCACTCAACTCCCATCTTATTTACATGATCAGGCCAAAATTAAAACTTAATCCCAAATACATTTTGCTAAAGCTTTTTATAAAGTTATGACAGCTGGATGAACAATTTGTAACAAATTATTTATTTCAATTAGTTTTCCCACTCTCTGTTCTGAGCTTTCTGTCAACATATTGCAACATCCTCAAAATGTATTCATTTTTCTAAATTATGCAGTCCAGATACATCTTGAACCTGGAGCTTGCTCATGAATCAACTGTTGTCAATATTAGCTATCAGATACACAGGTCACGCGTTATGTTGTTTCAGTTCTTTGGAAGGGGTTTCTGGTGCAAGCGTTCATAATTACAAATTTGTGGTTCACTTTCTGAAGCTATTCCAGAACATTCTGTTAGTGCTAGTCTACAGGGCAAATTACTGCACAACAAGCCATTATACATATCTGAAGTGCAGCAGCTTGCCATGCAGTAATCCAGTGTGGACACTGCTAGAGTGTAGTGAAAGTCCCAAAATAGGCTGCACTCCAGTACTTTCACTCTGCTCTAGCAATTTCCACATGGGATATTATTACCAGGAAACCTGGTGTAATACAGATTTGCAGTATAGTTCGCTATGCAGTAACTTGCTGTGTAAACATGGAGTCAGAATATGCTGTTATTGTTAGTGTACCCAATGGTACGATGATTTGCTAGAATATCTGTAGACTGCAAAACAAAGTGCACACACAGTCAAGCAAAATGGATTTAAGAATAAATCCAAATAGTCACAAGATTTGCCATTATGTATAACTTGGGTTTATTCCCTACAGTGAAATGCAGACTAAGGCTCTGAGCCTGCAAATGCTCACACACACGCCTAACTTCATCCATAAGTAGTCTTAGGACTTCCATGGGGTTTGCATACTTAAATTAAGCACATGCATGTTTGCACAAGTGACCCCTTTAAGCCCCATTCCAGAATGTGAATAACTGGAGTAAAATGGAACTACTGATGAGAGTCAAGTTACTCACTTGGTCAAGTCTTTGCAGGATTCAAACTAGAACAACTTCCAGCTTGTATTTATATTCTTATTCATTCCATTAAGTTGTTAATAGCATTTAAAGAAACTAGAAAATATCTTAAGAACACCCAACATCAGTCCTATTAGTTAATTGAATGCTGTTTTTCTAATTGTTACTTCCAGTCTCAAAACTGGTTGCAGCTGGTTCCTCCCCCCCCCCCCTCAAGAGACCAAAGCACAGCAGTGGGATTTCAGGCACCATGCCAGTTTAGGCCCACATGAAATGGAGTTAATATATTCCATCTCTAGAAAATAGGAAGATGCCAGCTGCATCACTGTAAAACATTCCCGGCAAGTATGTTTAGGGAATGACAAAGATGAGTGCCACTTGCCCTATTCCATCTAAAGATGGTGTGAGGAGGAGGAGTAGATTAAAGAAAGATAAGACAATGCTAGCAACAAAAACCCTTCAAAGTCTGACCAGATATAATCATTCCAGCATCTGCTTACACATTTGCTCCCTCATGACAACCAACACTTTAGTGGTACCATTTTTATAAAGCTTGTTTACCAGAAGATATAATTCAGACACAAAAACCTGGCATGGAGTCTCGCTATAGGATTTTTTTTAAAAAAAAATATGACTATTGTACTTACAGTACCAGATACCAATTTCAGTTACACTGTTGTTAATTCAGAGTAACTCCATTTGAAATTAGTAAAGGAACTCGGCATTTACCCAGGTGCAACGGAGATAAAAATCTAGCCCACAGAACATGGAACAACCCTATCCTACATGGTTTTATGTGCACAACAGCAATGAAGTTTCCTTTGGAGTAAGTCTTTCTAAGCTCCAATTTTTTTCAAATTGTTTTGATTTTAAAATGAAACTGTGTACACAGTTAGTTCTCAGCATGTATTACAGTCTTGAGATTTATTTCTTTAGGCTGGGTGAGAATGAGGGGACATGAAAATCCATCTTTTTATTTGCTTTAGAGAACTGCCTGCTTTGTACGCACAACAGCTTCTACCAAAAGAAATTCTTAAGGATTTTTATCATTACTGACAATAGAAATATTCTCCTCCCTCACTGAGTGCACTCTCCTGGTAGCCTCATCACAAATCCTTGCTACTTATTTTGGGAATCAATAACATGTATTCTGAATTCTGTATCTATAACAGTAGTTTTATTTAAAGTTTTAAAATATTTTTAATATAAAAAGGATGACGCCACCTATCAGGTATGAATGAGCATGGGATGTGGGATGATTCAAGGTTCCTCCCAGTCCTTTTTCACCTCACCTATCTTCCACCCATCTCGAACAACAATACTTAGCAGAAAAATGGAACCTTACAAAAGCTTGGCAGCTGTGTCCACAGCAACTGATCAGTTCCAACTTTGAATTGCCCTGCTATTCTCCCAACAGATATGCTCTGGAATACACTGAGAATCAGATTGGGAAACCTTGAGAATATTTTAAATTTTTGATGCTGGGTCAGCTGAGCAGAGAACTCATAGGTCCAGTGCTGAAGTGTACTGAAAAAAGGAAGACAAGAGGTATGGAAAGTCTGTGTGGCACGAGAAGGAAGGAGAATAAAGGAGATTAAGGTCACTTTAGAACCTAAGGCTAAATATCACCTAAGAGCAAGAATGTTTCTAAATTTTGATCACAAGTATCCCTTTTATAGCCAGTACATCAAAATTCATTTTAGGACACCCTTAAAAAAAAACACAAGAAAAATGTCCATTTGAAAATGCTTAAATACATTTAAAAATGGGAAGTTTAAAAACAAACAGGATCTATATTTAAATAGCAAATTACAGGATACCATCAAACAATGAAATTCAGTTAAATAACTCAAACATGAATCTTAACTCAGTCTCGTGTCCCCCCACATTTTTGTGCTCATGTACTTTCAAGTCCAAATTTCACTTTTGATACTGTATATATCCATGTATAGCAATATTATAGGGAGAGGAGTTCAGAGAGATTACAGACAGCATCAGAATGCTGTGCGACATTTTATTGCCATTGCCCCAAGGTAACTTGTAAATTACATGGGGATTTTAATGTCAAGGTAATTAATTAATCTGAGCTGCTATTTCATTTTAACAGAACAATATCATTGTGAAAACTTGCATGAAATGCAAGACGTCTTATGGAAGAAATTCTGTTCCTTAAAGCAATCTGTTCATTAATACAGTACAAAACCTACTGTCTACTGCACCTGTGATACTCTGCAAGCTATATAAGGTACTGAGATGACCTACTTTATTTTGATGGGGGCAATTTATCCTAAAACGACATGTACAAATGTATTACATGCTAATGTACAGATAAATGAACACAAAGCCTGACTACAGTCTCTTAAACCAGTTTAAAATTCAGTTTTAGTGATCAGTTTAGAAAACTGGACTGGTATCCAGTCCAATGGAGAGACTGAATGGAGTTTGAAAGAAGTAACTAATTGAATACATTTCTAAATTAAAGAAGGTATATAATTTCCTTCACATCCCTAAATTAGATCAACATTCATTAGAAGGACAAGTTCCTTTTAAAATTCTATGACCTATTATCCCAAATATAAAAAAAAATCAAAAATTGAAATTAAGCTTTCCATATATTTCCAAATCCTAGAGTAAAACATCTGGAATTGTACCTTTTCTTCTCACTTTATTTTCTAATTTCTCAATTATTCTTTAAATGTGCTGTAAATTGCAATATATTTTAGGTTTAAGAAGAAATAGAATATAGGTTAGGCACTAATAAGAATGTATGAAATTATGAGCACAAACGCAATTCACCACATTATAGTTTAAAATTTTAAAATAGAACCCATATTTTCCCAGCACTACTCCATATTGTAGTCTCATCTTTACATTTAAAAGCCACACAGAGTTATTCATTAAAGTTACACAATACCTCCAAAATGAACTTTCTTCTTGAATCTCGAGTTCTCAGTCATAGTTTCTAACCTAGGTGTAACCATCTCACTTGAATGTATTGATCTTTTGCATCCCCACGATGAAACAAACACAATCCAGATAGTTACATTATTTCAAAATTTTCTATTTCAGCTGTACACAAAAAGTTGCTCCAAAGTGGTACAGGATTTAAAAAGAAAAAAAAAAAAAAAAAAAAAGAAAGAAAAAGGAAGCTTCTAAATTTTTAATCCATAATGACGTCGACAGTAATTCTTAATCTTGTAAACAAAAATAATTAAAAAAAATCCAGTTTCAATCAAGGAATCTGTTATTTTACACAAGTTGTAGGCTCAGAATCACAGCCCATATCCTTCTAGTTCCAAACTGTACCAACAGATTTTTTTTCCTGGTGCAGGTTTCCATGGAAATGCATCAGTCACTAATCTAAATAAGTGCGGGTGAAGGACGGCTGAAAACCTAGAGCAATTACGCATGCCATTAGAGAGGAAAAGAATATGATTCAACCCAGCTATTAGTAACATGGTACAGCTATCACGTCTATGTTTTTGTTGTACTGCTCCAAACAAAACTGCTTTACTGTTTTTGCAAACCCACTCTTTTCTACTGCCTCTTCAAAAAATCCATATTAAAAATATCTCTCAGGTAGTGAGTGTGAGCTGAATTCAGACCATTTCCGATGCAAAAAACAACACTAATACAGTTAACTAGCATGTATTTGTTTTACCATGGTTATTTATTTATTTAAACATGAATCCTTCCCTCCATATCTAAAGCAAAGTATCTTTGACCAGTTATTTCCATAAGAAATGAGAAGGCTGATGCTTTGATCTGCATTAAAGGGGTCTTAGTTCCTGAGGAATCCATTTAAATATAAAAATCTGGGTTGCATAGTGTGTTTCTACCAGATAGTTAACTATCACAATCAACAATGGGCGAGAGTTTGTATCCTTGTACATAAAATCCATGCAATTCAGTACCCAGCATATTTATGTTTGGTACAATGCACAGCAGTATGGGGTTCAGTCTCCTATATCTGTGTATAGACGCAGAGAACTCTTAGCCACTACAATCACTTCCTTAAGGTTCACTTCTGCTGTCATGCAGACACCAAATGACAATGGATGGACAGTTGGCATGCTGAGACTGCTACATAGTATACTGAACCATAATTTCTCTGTTGTCTTGTCCTCTTCCTTCCATCCCCATTTGTTTCTCTTCCAGCTATTGCTTCCTGTCATATCCTAAGGAGCTAGCAATTTGGGGCATGGGCTGCATTTTTATTACAGCACAACGTAGCCCTGGATAAAAATGAGGCTCACCAGATGCTACTGCAAGACAAGTACAGTCAATTGCTTTATTGGGAGGATGAAACTATTAAAAAATATAGAGGTAGCACCCCCCTATTAAGATTGTCTGACCCTTCCCATTATAAGATCCAGTTTTCAGTTGCAAATAACTGTCAAAAACATTAAAACCATTTGGGCTTAAGTTTTCCAAGCTGGATGTCTGCCTCAGGCTGAACATTTTTTGAAAGTTTCAGCCCTAGCAGTTCAGCTATTTCTGAGACCAAGGATAGGGAAAAATACATTATTTTGCCCATGTTAAAACATTCCGGTGACCTTTTCTTTGAACAACTCTAGCGCCCTATGATTTGCATCAGGGACTTGAAATCAAATAAGGGTATGGCCTTTGCATCATGGATGTGCTTTTTGCCATCACTGTGAAAGTCTGCCCAACTCTGGTCAAGTCATAGCTGTTGAAAAGTTGCTGTTCAACATGCCCAGTAGAAATTTCTTAGATTTTAGCAGCTAAAACGTCTGAAGATTCCATCCTCATTGAGCATGCGCCTCTCCCCCCAGCTCATAGCTCCCAGTGCTGACCCGACTGCACATGCTCCATCTCCAAAAAAATAACTGACCATGGTTCTCTCTAGCCCACCGCTACAGTTGCAAAACCTGACTTTTCCTGTAATTGATGAATCCTTATGGAAGGCAACTATTTTTTGTCAATTGTGTTAAATTATTTTGCCTCTATTCTAGTTTTCCTAAGTTTTAAAGAGTGTCCCCTCATTAGAAGCCTCTTTCCGCTCCCCCTACCAATAAACTGTGTCCAGTCACTCAAACTATGAGATAGTTTATTCAAACAGACTAAGTAGCATCAGGCCAGGTCAGTACTTGGACTGGAGATTGCCATGAAAAACCCTAGTGTACAGTAGGTTCACTAAGAAACATGTTTAAATAAATTATTAAATCTTAAGGATGGTGCAGATTATCGTTACCAGTACACCTGGATTAAATGCAACACAAAAAGGACCTGGCTGCTTTTGATCAATAAAGATACCACTGAACTTTCTGCAAGATTAGAAATGTATTTGTATCAGTTTTGTATCCTGGGCAGATTACTAAAATTCAGTCCATATTTCAAGAGGATAATTTTCTTTTTCTTTCAAACTGCTGTGCACCATTAAACAACTGTCCCATTTTATCCAAAAAGTGTAAGATAGGGTTACCATATTAAAACATTTAAAAAAGAGGAAACTCCACAGGGCCCCGCCCCTGATCCCGCCCCAACTCCGCCCCCTCCCCTGAGCGTCCCGCATTCCCCCTCCTCCTCCTCCCTCAAAGCCACAAGAAACTGCTGCCCGAGCGCTACCGGCTTCACAGTTTGCCGGGCAGCCCCCAGACCTCCAGACCCTGCACCCCCGGAGCCCGGGAGAGGAAGCGCCCGGCTGGGGGCGCAGGGTCTGGAGGTCGCCTGGCAAACCATGAAGCCGGTAGCGCTCGGGCACCTCGGCTCTTCAGCTACACAGAACTGAGATGTCTGGGGGGAGAGGGGGGAGCAGCAGCAGCCGCCGCCGGAGCCTCTCTAAGGTAAGCAGGGGACAGGGATGCCGGTAAAGCATTTTCCCAGACATGTTTGGCTTTTTGGCAATTCCCCCCAGATGGGGATTTGAGGCCCAAAAAGCCGGACATGTCCGGGAAAATCCGGACGTATGGTAACCCTATAGTTGATGGATTCACCAGAAAAATGCATGTCATTGTGCAATGAGGTCTGTGTATCTGTGAGCATCTATTGGTTCTACATGTTGCCCAGTTTATGCCCTGAAAAGTAACATCTGAAAGCCTTTGCAATTAAATTCAGCTAATGTATCTACAAATGTACAAAATAGTCTGTCTCATTTGCAAAGTGTACTGAGGTCATCTGGCTGAAAGACAACAGGAAATGCACCCTCATCAGCTTCAGAATTTTGGAAGATGGCAAGTCAACAGGACTTTGCTATTCAGATAAAAGTTAACATAAACCCTTGAAAATTTCTCTTAAAGTTGATTTTTTTCCCAAGCCTGTTACCTTACACTACCTTTTCCAAAGCAACATCGATTCTGGACATTGTCATAGAACTCCACACACTGTTTCAGAGTCCAGTGCTACAAAGGGGATTTTCAAGGGAAGATACTTATGCCTCCTCAGAGCTTTAGCTCTCACAGGATCACTGTTTTGTACAGTTACAGTAAAATCTGCTTTATGGTCTCTCTCAGCAACCTGATTTAATACTTTGTTTCCTCTTCTCACTACCATTCTTCACTGGGTTGGACGGTTAAAATACTATTTTTCCCCACAACCATCAAATCCTTTTCGTAATCAACATACTTGTTCCCAGAATAAAGTTGCTCTTAAAATAGAATTTTCCATTTGCTGGCTCAGTCACCTAACAATCCAATATTTTTACATCTGCTAATTAAATGCTAGTTATACAAGAATATTTCATTTAACTCATTAGTAATATAAGCTATAAGAATAACTGTTTATTGCAATAACAGTGAACAATTACAAGATTTGAGATTATAAAGTAAATTGAATCACACGTTAAGAGAACGTAATGTTTTCCACATCCACAGAGAGCCACCATTTTACTCCAGTCAGAACAATGTTTATTTTAGATTAAACAAAAACCAAATAAGTACAAAAGTAAAGCCTATAGGAGAAAGTATAGGGTATCTGTATGTGTGTATACACCTTCCCTCTAATAGTCTGCATTTAAAATGGACACAAAATAGTAGTTTTCTGCAGACTTTTTAGAGATGAAGATCCCAGGACACACAATCACAACAATTTCATATATCAAAGAGAACTCACCAGAATGCTGGAAAACCCAAAATTATATTTGTTATGCCTCTTAATTAACTATCACATAAATTAATCTTACAGTGTTTAGGATGAACAATTAAGAGGCATAAACCATAGGCTTCCTCCTATTCTCCAGAGGCATTTTCGTGCCAAAGATTCCTGCCTCACCTCCCTGGCAGAACATGGCATCACCGCCTCCTTTAAATCTTCAACTAAATATAGACCTTCTAGCCTTCATTCATTTTCCCCCCCCACATTCTATCCTATTCCACCCTCTCTTCCCACTCCATTTCTCTTTCCCCCTCATTTTATCATCTCCCTATACTACCCTATTGTCTGTCCACTATGCCTGCACCCCTTTACCTGTTGGCCATTCCCGCTCTCCTCAGGCCAGTGCTAATTTCTCTATGCTTGGGAACTGGAATAAAGTGTCAAGAATTGATACTAGAGTGCAAGTTATTCTTCCTGCCAGATCGCATCTGCTGCCAGACCAGGGTCAGGGTGCTGAGGGAAGAGAAGAATGAAGACCCCCCCAAAAAAACACAGGGCAGATCCTCAGGTGGTGTAAATTGTGATAGCACCTTATACTGACGATTCATGGCTGCTCTGGGAATACCCTTGCTTTTCTACTAGGTTTGAGTTAGGATGACAGTAGGGCTCGTTCCAAAGGAGTTACAGCGAGGCACAGTGTCATTTTGGGTTGGATTGTCACTCTTCTATAGCACTTTTGTCTTGTATTGACATAGATCTCTGTTCTTAGAGCTGTATAAGTCACACTGATATAACTAACGTGTGCTGAAGCCTTGTACTGTTAATGTAAGTTACATACATAAAAGACGGGCTGTACCTGTAATTGTGAACACATTACAGGATGAGTGTTTTGTTTGGCATGCAGGAGTGTCATTCAGATTGCGAGCTCCACCAGTGAAGATTTGGTTAGGGTCCTCATTTAGAGTATATTGACCAAAGCTAAGACTAAAGAACTCCTATAGCTAAATAGTTGGCCATGTATTATTTACATATAGGAAAATTTTACAGAAAGCTTAGAGAGTTTAAGTGTTTAAGCTGTCTAATTAAAAGCTGACCTTGCTTATTTCCTTTGTGGTACATTAAAAAGTAAGGTCTCCAAGCATCCCAAAGTCCTCAGAGCAATCCAGTTACCATTGTTTTATAGCTTTGCATATTTTATATATGTTGTATATAAAAATAAAATATGGTTTTTTTTGTTTGTTATTGCCAGAGAAATCTTGCTAAAATCCTGAAATAAATGTTGAAAGTCTTGTTCATACATCCACATTCTCGTACTACTGATCACTGGGCAGTGAAATACTGAACTAACAGACAATCTTAAATATCCATTTCCTACAACATCTAATCCTCGCTTGTGAGAAATTATGGCAAAGCAATTAATTTTCAGTTCATTTAATTAAGCGAAGAGCTTTTTTGCACTCTTTTAGTAAGGGCATCTTTTCTGATAATATTCTAAGTAGCCCTAACACCAACAAAATTCCACTCACTATTCGATATCGCACCATGTGTTTCAATGCTATCCTGAGTATCTGAGTATCCGGAGGCTCTGACAGTATCCTTGCCGGTCTGATAAATGGCTTCTGATGCTTTGTACTTGGACCTGATCTGAGCTACCAGTAGCCATTTCATTGTCTCATTAACCTCCAAAAGCTAATATAACATTATTTGGAAGCTAGCTATTTCACCCGTTTATGGTGTATTGCACATTTTTCTAACTGTAGCAGTGTAGGAGGTATCAAACCTTACCGTCACATTACGTGGATTATACTTTTGACTATTCTCTGCTTGTGTAACAGCACCGGACCTGTGACCCAGTTTTATCCAGGCTGGTAATACTAACTTTACAACACATTGCAATTCACAAAACTTACTGTGATAGGAGTTAGTACTTGAACAGACCAGGATATTATAGGTCTTTGGAGCCTTTCTACAGGACAGTAAAGTTAGTGCTACAGCTTACTTAGAAGCTTTCATTACCTTCTTAAACATGTTCCATCAAGCCTCAGTGCCACCCCTCTGTCTTCGTGGCCACTGAGGATACTTACTGCTAGCACATCAGATGACAACCTCTCCCATTTAATTTCTGTAATTTAGGATGGGTATTTTGGCTGGGTGGCAAAAGTGGCAAGCAAGCACTCATAGAAGGGACTTTGAATGGGTGTGATTTAGGTCCCATCCAAATATTGTCCTGCCCCCATCATTCAACAAGCCAGGCTGTGCTAATTTCCAGCGTTTCAAGGACCACATCCCCCTGAACCTCAGTAGCCAAATGTGAGACTTTGGAGGGAATGCATTTTTATTGAGATGTTACTGATGCATCAGAAAGTGGTTCATGCAATGAACAATATACCATTGGGCATTCTCTCCTACACACCCAAAATGTTTCAACTACAATGGGAGTAGTGGGTGCATAAATGTGAGACCAGGACCAGAACAGCTAAACCAAACATACAAACAACTTGTATAAACTAACTTTTGTGCCGAGATGAATAGGTGAAGAAAAAAAGGAAGCCAGACCAGTGTCTGCAATTAAACTTTGAAACATATACCTCGCCTATGGTGGTCCTTAGTCCTATGCTCCATTTATCTCATTTGGTTAGTGCTTAACTAGACTGCATTGTACATTGAATAAGTCCATTAGTTTATACATTTAGTTTGTTCTAATATAGCTAGTTTTTAGGCTCCAGGACCTACCTATCACACGGAGTGGAGGGAACCATATCATTAGTGAATGTGACTAAAATGTGACTATGAAGTAGAATTTTGGGGCGCACATTTCTGTCCAACAGGCTGCATACGATCTCCCCATCTTCCCCATTTACACAGTCATTTCACAACATGATATTGTGATCAAGAGGTGCTCATAGCAGTTTGATTTTTGAAAGAAAGCAATGACACAATGATTTTCCAGCAAGCGCTAACATTTCCAAAAAAAAAAAAAAAAAAAAAAAGAGCTCATTTGTTCTAGATATGGGAAAACATGTGTGTCTTGGGTTTAAAAAATAAATCCAAATTAGGGTTTCTATTTTTCAGAATGACTAGCTATAAAGGTGAAGATATGGGCCACTTCAATAAATCATCAGTGAAATGCAGTGCAGCAATTTTCCATGACAAGATGTCAAAATTCTATAATGTGTAAAAAAAAAAAAAAAAAAAAAAAAAAGTATTATATGGCGATTAATTGGTTGACCTCTAGTTATAGCTTCTGACTGATGCTCTTCCATAAATGCCAGCAGCAGATTAAGCACTTAAGAACGGTATGTAAACTCTGCAGTAGCAATAATTGAATGTATTGTTGATTAAGGCCCTTGTGTCAAACACTTAAGGAAAACAGATCTAAATATTTAAAAGATAAGCTAGAATATTCATTGGGTTTTGCTATCTGAAATAGTCTTAAAAAGGTGTATTCAGTTTTGAGAGCACCAGGAAGAGCAAAAAAGTGACTAAAGATGTGTACTAAAAAGCAGTCTGCAGAACCACTTGCAGTTTAAAAATACATCACTTGTAGTTAACATTAAATCCAAATGGAAGAGCAAGGGGGAAGGCAGTGGGAGAATATTACAATTAGTGTACAAGATTATTTTCGTAAAAGCCTGCAGACAGCATTCTTAAAGAAATTAGACAGGCCTAACTAGAAGCAGGGCTAAGCCAAGAAGTTCAGACCCAAAGTTTGAGAGAATTAAAAAAAAAAAAAAAAAAACTCATGTCTCCATCAGGGTCGAGAAACATCTAGATAACATCAAAAATGACTTGCCCAATGCCAGAGTGAGTGTGCAGGTGTTAGAATTCCTGTTCGAAACACTATCTCAAAAACCATATTCCACTGTGAAGTGGCTCCCTAAAATTAAAGCAGATATATTTTTGAGGTATTGAATGTTTTTCATTAAGTGCTTAGGAAAATTCTAATCATAACAAGGACATCCAGAAATCCTGACATGATTGATGAATTCAGGATGGCTATTCAGACCACTTGAAATTCATTGGAGACAAAAAAGTAGCATGACCAGTATCCAATTGCTGAATTTGGCAATTTTGCCATAGTACTAGATTTTTAATCTAATCCCATATACAGAGGAAAATTATATTCTGACACAAGAGATAAGAAAGGTTTCCTTTTCATATTCTATAGAGGAAGGAGAGTTGTACATATTGATTTTGTCCTGTGGCAATTTAAACAGTATCTGTTTGTTTTTGTTTTGTATGGTGGAACTGTAACATACATCTTCAAACCCCCCTAAATATCACTGTTGTATACATGCATTATGTTTTACTTTAAAAAAAGGGAACACACTCCAACAAACCTTGAAACCAAATAGAAAAATACAGGATCATATTTAAGGGTTCTCTTCTGCATGTATTACCTTGTGCATAGTGCAGAGACATCCTTAATATTAATAAACCTACTGAAAAGCGCTTTGTGAAAGGAGATAAATTCAAGGATGGAAATGTATTCTCAGGTCATTGGCCAGTGAACAGCTAGAGCAATGGTTACAGTGGACTGAAGTTACATTTTTGAAGTGTAAAACCTATGCCATCAGATTGAAGGAGAATTACCAATATTACATACAGTGCTGGATTATTGCCTATCCTATGAAACAAGGCGTGACCAGGGAGATGAGATGATTGTGGATAGTACTTATCTGATAGAAAAGTCACTGTGAAATAGATTGAGAACCAGAAGACTAACTCAAATAACTTTTATTTCTTACATGAGGATGACCAAACAAACACCACAAACAAGCATTACTGTAATTCTGCTAAGGTATTTTTATAAGCTGTCAAAAAGAAATTACATAATTTGCAATAAAAATACAGTGAGGACAAACTAGATTTCCATAACAATCAAACTATCTGTCAAGATAATTTCTGCTCAAAATACTCCAAACCACATACACTGCCTGATTCTTATACAGTATCTACATCTAGAGGAAAAAACAAAAAGCATGAGACACTGAAAATACAGAAGTATTTTTGTAAGACAGGACACAAACTGCAGCTTTAGTCTGAAAAGCAACTTTGTAGGAGTGGCCTTGTAGGATTCCATAGTGTTTAATGAATCCAAATGAAATGTGTTCTGTTTATGAGCAAAGAGATTATTTTTCTAACTGAAAACTCAGCCTGGGTTTTTCTAGGCAAGTCATAGGGCTTTTGTTACATCTGTATGAAAATCCATTTTAGGTATAACAGTTTGTAACTCGGTATACCAGTCTGTTCACCATGCCCAAGGAAAACAGAAAACAACTTCCTCTGCCATAAGCCTGTAGAGCCAACATACTATCAGACACTGAGAAATAAAAGCTTACGTGTCACTAAAATGAGTGATTTTAATTTTGAACAAACATAGAAAGTGTATCACTGGGGTAAAAGAAGGTCCCAGAGTAGAATGGCACTACATCACCTTCAATACCATTTATCTGTCATAGCTGCCACTAATTTGTTAGTTACATCATCCATGAACATTAAATGACTTCTCTTTAGCTAATGAAGCCTTCAAAAGCCAGAAGAACCACCAGCCTCAAAAACAAAATACATCACAAATGCTGGAGGGAAATTATCTATGGCATTAAGCCATCTCTAGTTAGTACTAGACTGTCTATAAATTTAAAGTTTCTAATGCTTTGTCAAATATAGTTTTAAAATTTCTAAAAATAATAGGAAAAGGCTTTCACAAGTAAAGATTTTTTCTCTAAGATGACAGAAGGAAGTAATTCTAGCAGGTTTTGTTAGAAGGACTGAAATCTTTATAGTACAGGATGCCCCTAGATGCATCACTGGCAGATTGTATAGCTATACCATTAACTGCTACTGACGTCAATATGGGTCATGCAAACTTAATGTTTTATGTTACAATAAGGTCCTTTGTCATATCTGAAGATGCAACTATAGGAATGCATGTAACAGATACTATTTAAATAGTACGCATGGTATCATCTGTACTATTCTATTTGTGACATTCTCTATATTTAGGATGAAGAATTACCTGAAGTTGCAAAAGTCAAGGTTTTACACAGTGATCATCATACATGAAGTCACTACTCCCACTAAGAGGAATAAGTGGCAATTCATATTAAACAACAATAATAAAATAAATAATAATAATAATAATCTACCTTAGTGTGACCCAGGAACCTCTTAGCACCAACTGGCAAGGGGCACAGAGTGGGTGCACAGGGATCTCCTGGGTCGTACATGTACATTCTAGTTCATCAAAAGAATGTCATGTGAGGTCTCAAATAAGAGACTGTGTCACAAAGGTCATCAATACTGCAAAATGCATGTATGGATGTTGTGTAAGCAGTTTGGTTTTTTAAAATATATATTATATATACACATACACACACTGAAAAATATGTTTTTAAATCTGTCTAAGAACTGATCACCACCAAAGCTGAAAAACATGTTCTCTGTCAGACAAATGTTTATCTGGCTGTTTACTTGTAAATTAAGTACTCTGTTTCACAAATGGTCTCCGCTCATCAGTCTGAATTGAATGATAATAAAGGATTCGGAGAACCTCAAAATAGAGAAAAGGAACAGGAAAAAGCAAACAGCAGGGCAGGGGTTGGGGTGGGAGAAGAACCCTATGCATCATCAAAAGATTTGCTCTAAAATATTTGGGGGACAAAAGACGACACTTCCTTCACTGAGGAAGTAAATGGACAGTGAGTGTACTTCATGAAAAAAGGGTCTCGAGCAGGCTTGGTTGAAAACGCTAGACTTTGGGCGAGATCTTCTTTAGGCAGAAGGTTAACCTGTTAAGTTTAGTCTCTAGAAAGCGTGTTACAATTTTGTTTTGTATGTGACCATTTGTTTCCAATATTCTTACTCATCACATGAATCTCTGTTCTTTGATAAACTTATTCTTGTTTTCACTATAAATACATCTCAGTACTGTGGTATTAAGCAAAGTGGTGATCCTGAACTGAATCTTACAAGCTGTTGTCCACTGTTCCTTTGGGAACAGTATCCCTGGTCATTCTGAGAGTATTCAGTGAGTAAGGCACTACAAGTAACACTCTGAGGACTCGGGAGTTGGTATGTGCCTTTCACTAATCTATATAGACAGAGTGAGGCCTGGAAGGCAGTGCTTGTGCTGCCAGCGGCTGGTGATTTCAGTGAGCTGATCCACAGCAGGTACAAACAAGACTCGATCATATTAAGGGCAGGTGGTTGGTACTCCTGTGAGCGTCACACTTAGCCCCTATTTTTGTAGTATCCAAGTGGCTAATAATCTTTACTTTATTTATCCTCAGAATACACCGTGAAGTAAGGAAGTGCTATTATCACAATTTTATAGGGGAACTGAGTGAAGTACAGAGGAACTAAGTGACTTGCCCAGGGTGACATGGAAAAACCAGTAGCAGAGCATGGAACTGAACCTGATCTCTCAAGCCTGAGGCTAACATCTTAATTAGTGGGCTATCCTTCCTCTTAATATAAAGATAGACGCTCATTAAAATCAAGTTTTAAATTTAAGAGTTTCCAAACTAAGTAAAATTTTTCATTGGAATGAAATTTTGTTTTTACCTAGATGTTTCTCTTAGGGTATTTTAAGACACTTTTTTGAAAAGCTGTGACTGAAGATAGGGGGAAATTGCTTACGGCATCCACATGCTTTCCCCCAAAAGCAAACAAAAAAAACAAAACAAAAAGTCTTGCTTAGAATTAGTTTTGCAAACAAATATCTTCCGCTTGGCAAGAGTAGATTAACAACCTTCATGGTATGAGAACAGATGAAATAATAAAGTTTCAGAATGACTGCAGGTTTATAAATATTACAGAGCAGCGTAAATTTCAGGACACCTGAAGTTGAACCTGTTTTGGTAAGGAATTATACTAAGCATTTGGTATCGTACAGCTAAGTCATCCACAATATTTTCAGAGTGCTTTTTAGTAAGTCACTCAACAGAGGAAGTTTTCTAACTGGTTTTCAATAAAGGAGGAATATGGTGATTTTATTAGTCAGGATAGTCCTATACCAGAAAGGCATTAATTGGAGATGGGTTGGGGGAGAAGAGCTGCAGATGGGAGAGGACAGACCTCACCAACATGCGAGTACACTCAGAGATACTGACTGTGGGGGCAGGGAAAGGAAGGGAGAACTATTTTAGATCACCTCTACCAAAAGGTACTGCAAGGCTGACATTACGCAGGCATAAGGGAATGGTTTACTCAAAATTTTACCACTGTCTCAAAATTGACTTGATTGTGGAAAGTGGCAATATTCTCCAACCTTGTGAGATACAATACCAAGTTTATATTGGGGATTTGGGACATCCTCAATCTTTATGGTGGAAAAATGAAGGGTTCAAAAGTTTAGCACAATGAGATACCACTTAATGCTGGTCATGAACAGAGATTATGGCTTCAATGAATGATTGTAAGCTTTGACTTTTAAAAATATGATTTATATTTCATTTGGAATGGAATATGATGTACAAACTGACTTGGATTAGAGTCATTAAAATATACACACAAACTATGGTACTCCTAAGTATATAGTGCATCTCCAGGAAGAGGACATTACTTATCTGTAACTGGAGATTACAGATGTTTGGACTGTATCTGTATTTCACTGAGGGTTGTATGCATACACCATGCATCTGGAGCTGGAAAATTTGAAAGAAGTAATGCCGTTGGTCCATGCATGTGCCCTTTATTGCCTCAGATGAAATCATGAGGAAGAGCAAGTGTGGGGTGGACTATGCCCTCAGTTCCTTCTCTACCATAAATCAAACAGGTCGGCAACAGAGGGGCAGGAGATTAGGATTGGAATACAGATAGGGACCACACATCTCAAAGAACCTCCAGTTACAGGTTAACTAACCACCTCTTCTTTTTCCAGTGATGGCCCCCATTGTATTCCATTGAGGGTGATTAACAAGCAGTACCCAGGTAAATGGAGCATGCGAGGAAGAGGAGGGAATGATTGAATGGAAGACAGCTGTGCCAAACGAGACATCCATCACAGAGTCTCATGCCAAGGTGTAATGTGTAGCAAAGATATGTACCGAACTCCATGTGGCTACCCTACATATGTCTGGAAAGTGGTACATCACGCAGGGTGGCTGTATTTGATGTGTGTGCTCTTGTGGAACGGGCTCACATCCTAAGCGGTGGAGACAGTCCCAATAACCAACAGCTGATCATAATGCACCTGACACCCTCTTGGAAATCCTCTGTGTGGAGATTGCCTGCCCCTTAATCCTTTCAGCTATAGCAACAAACAGGCCAGGTGACTTCCTAAATCATCTAGTCCTTTGCAGGTAGAAGGGCCAGTCCTCCACTGAGGAGTGAGACTTCAGAAAGAAAGTGTATAGGATGGTTGAGATGAATGCAGAATACAACCTTTGGCAGAAACTTGGGGTGCAGGCGCAAAGAAACATTGTCCTTATGGAATGTGGTACAAGGGGATCCACCGTCATGCCCCTAGTTTACCCATCCTTCTTGCAGAAGTAACTACCACCAGGAAGGCAACCTTTATGGAAAGGAGAGATACGGAGCATGAAGCCAGAGGTTCAAAGGGTGATTTCATTAATGTTGAGAGGTTAAGATCACATTGGGGAGCGATATGTTGAATGGGGAGATAGGGTCGGAGGAACCTGGTAGTCAATGGATATGTAAATACAGAGTGCCCTTCAAGTGTGTGTGTGTGTGTGTGTGTAGAGCACTAATAGTCGCTATGTGTACTTTGACGGAATTGAAAGTGAGTCCTGACATATTCAGGGATAGAAGGTAACCCAAAAGAAAGGGGAATGTCCACGTCCTCAGGGGCAAGACCCCTCTGTTGGGCCCAGGAGGTGCAATGCTTTCACTTGGCCTGATAGGAATGCCTCGTGGACTCTTCTGCTGCTCGAGAGGATGTCTCATACTGCCAATGAACATTCCCATTTTAGCAAAGATGCCCATCCAAAAACCAAGCTCTGAGGTGAAGCATCCGCAGATTGGGATACCTGATCGTGCCACTCTGTTGCATGAGCAGTTCTGGAAAAGCTGGCAGGGTACCAGTGGCTCCTTTGCTCAGGAAAAGGAGGGTATTGCTATTGAGTTGGCAGAGCCTTAGGATAGACATATTGGCTGTAGGGGAGGGGCAGCCCCTGTGCTCCCATCTGAGTCCTCCAAATACAATAAATCAGAACCTAGTTCCAGTGGAACCGTATGAGCTGTAGAGGAGCAGGCTGAAGCATGACTTCAGTGAGGCAAGTCTAGGGTAGGAAAACATAATTTTCCTAAGCACCAACTGTAGAAGGTGGTGTGGAGACCTCGCTTCCCCAAGAGCAAAAGTTCATGGGGCCTGGGCAACCTCCAACCTCCTCGGCATTAGTAGCACACATGCCATAGACAGAACTGGGGCTGGAGCAGAGGACTGCTTCAGAACCGACAGTTCCTTTGACTTAGGGGATACTAATTTGGAAGGTTTATGTGGCCCAATGGACTGAACCGGCAGATCCAGCAGCCTGTGCAACTTCACGTCATGCTTGTGAGCCTTGGAACATGCTGCTTCTCCGTGCCTTCCATGAGATCCAGGCACATCATCCTTCTTGGGCCTGGAGGAAAACTAACTGTCACGCTTATGCACATGCTTCCTTGCCTCATGACTGGGCCCTGGTACAGGATCTGTAGCAATGTTACCAGTGGAACCAGACTTACTCTCCACAGTCTGAGGCCCACTCCTGGGTTTCTCAGGCTGACGTACAGGGGAGATTCCTTGGCCTGGATCCGACTGGGGCCTCATGGTGACCTCCATGAGGTGATTCTTAGGCAGAGTCCAGCCTTCCAGGTACGGCTTGGAAGGAGAGGAAGATACTGCACCTGGATTAAATACTGCTTGGGAGAAGTCCTCAAAGGCAGAATTGGGGCTTGTCACTCCGAGAACGAACACAGGCAGGGGGCACAGATTTTGGACCCCAGCATCTTCAGCATAATCCAATACCCAGGTGTGAGTGCTGGGGTGGAGAACCAATGAAAACGGAGTTCCTAGAGTCTCTTAATTCCTAAAACTACTATTAATACAATAAAACCAAAAAAGACTATGTACAATTCTAAAAAGTGTCATCTTGTCTCTCGCTGAAGCGAACAGCTCCGACTTGGATCATGCGGCAGCGAGAAGGAACTGAGGGTGCAAATGGGGCAGACCGACCTTCATCACTTCAGATGAAACCATGAGGCAGAGCAAGGACACACATGCAGACCAAAAGACACTACTCCTTTCAAAATTCTCTGGTACTGGATTCATGGCTTATGCATACTACCCTCAGTGGAATACTATAGGGACCATCACTCGAAGAAGAATTCAGAATTAACCCTCAGAAATCTGATCCTTTAAAAATAAAAAACAAGATTTTAGCCTGCATGAAAGCCATTTCATTCTATTAATCTTATTCCAATGCATAGAGAGCAAAGAGAATGAACCATGTAACAGTTCTTAAGTAGTGTAAATCTTTAGAATTCCTCTTTTGACCTTCAAAAGTGATCTAACTGGCTGAACAATTATGTTTAGATAAGCATTGTAGGACCTGCAATGTAATGGATTAATTATCACTCAAAATACCTTTTACAGGAATGTAATAGGCAAACTTTTGACCTAGATATGAAGACCTACGATATGAGCGAGAAAATGCATGCAACTACTTTTAAGTGTGCTTTTCTGATGTATCCTGAAGTTAGTTTTATAAGTGACAAGTAGTTAACACAGAGTAAAACAAGACTTTAAAAATTGCCTTACAGTATGTGTGTCATATCTGGATATAGATGGCAGGGATGAGAGGAGTAGAGCTGGACTCACTATTCATACTGAATAGTTTACAAACAAACTCAACCTTATATGTAGAGCTGGGAGAAAAACTGATTTTGTGGTTCGCTGGCAGTTCTGAAAAAAATTGTCCATCTCCAACTGAATCCAAAAATTGTGAAATATATCTTGGTGAATTTAAGAATTCTGTGTCAAACAAAACATCATTCAACCCAAAACATTCTGTTCCAGGTATTTTTAAAAGGCTATCTTCACAAAACAGCTGGGGGAGGAGGTGGTGGTCATCTCTTTATAACTTTTAGCCCAGCTCTTAGGGTGCTCACCTGGGATGTATGTTATTCATAGTTGCAATCCATTTGTCATTAAGAATGACTATGAAGAGTCATTGGGCCAGGAAGAGAGACTGAGGAAAAAAAGAGTGAAAGTGACTATGGCTAGTGATTAGTACACTTACTCAGGATGAGACACCCATTTCATATAAATAGTAATTGGACTTGAACTTGGAACAGCTTCAAAACAAGAGAAAGTTTGAGACCAGAATATCCCCATAGCTCAGTATTCTGGGCACCCTCCTGCAGTGTGCAAGACCTAAGTTCAAATCCTTTCTCCACATCAGGCAAAGGGGGGGCTAGGAATTAAAACTGAGTTTCTTATATGTCAGGTGAGTGACTCAACTGCTTGAACAGAGGCTCTAAGGAGGGCACCCCAGCTTCTCCCATTATGAGCATAGCATCTAACTCTTCTCCCCCCACCACTCCCCAAAAAATTGGCCAAAACTATTTGATGTGTCAAAATTGTAAACAGTTTCAAGTCAACCCAAAGTGTACTATTCAATCAGCTATTCAACTGAAAAATTTTCCACAGCTCTACTTATGTTCAGGAATTGCTATTTGCAATTGCTCTAAAACTATGTGACACCTTACTGCAGGTTACGGCTCTGCGTACTCCACAGAGAGCCAGACCCAAGTTTCATGGCAAGATCCCTGCATTCTGCAGAGCACTGTTGAAAAGTCTGCTGCAGATTCAAATCACTTAAAAAAAACCCCAAAACAACAAAAAACAATGAAGTTTATATTGAATTTAAAGAAGAAAATAAATATAATCACACAGGGCATCCCTACAGTTATTTATATTGATATTAAACAATATTGTTGCTGATGCTACAATTTCAGTTTTAATATGCTGCATTTTTCTTTTTTGACAATGCCAAAACTGTCACATCGTTACTTTCAGATTTAACTGCCAGATATGAAGAGGCCATTCAAACCATTCAAGAGCTACAGTGTCAGTCTGTATGCTCACTCAGGAAGACAGCCTCACATTTACACTCTTACGTTTTCAAGGTTCTGTCTGCAACCACGAAAGATAAAAATGTAGTTTTTGTTTATTTGTTTTAGTTTTTTGTTTTAATGAAAAGATTGCCATACAATTGTGCTTCAGAATCAAATTCCACCACTCTGAAATGCATAGGGTCCTATCTACATGTTGTAGTTAGAACTATTCCCTGCCCATGTGCACAGTTGACTTAGGTCAGATTCACAGACTGTAAGGCCAAGAGGGACCACTGTGATCATCTAGTTTGACATCCTGTATAACACATGCCACAGAGCTTCTCCAAAATGATTCCTCGAGTATATCGGTTAGAAAAAACACCCAATCTTGATTTTTAAATTGCCAGTAGAGACTGCACTACAACCATTGGAATACTTTACCAAGGGTTAATTACCCTAAATGTTAAAAAGTTACACCCTATTTCCAATTTGAATGGGTCTAACTTCAACTTCCAGCCATCAGATCATGTCATATCTTTCTCTGGTAGATTGAAGAGCCCATTATTAAATATATGTTTCCCATATACGTACTTCTAATCAAGTCACCCCTTAACCTTCTCTTTGTTAAACTAAAATAAATGGACTTCCAGGAGTCAACCACCAATTTATCAACATGACTGTTTCAGTTCCTGTTTGGAGAACAGTTGTTTGGTTTTTTTTAAAGCAAGTAGGTGAGGAGAAAGAAAATATTAAATGACTGCCACATTCACACTTGACAGAATCATAAGGTTAGAAGGGAGCACAAAGGTAATCAACTCTAATCCCCTGCCAAGATGCAGGATTTATTGGGTCAAACATCCAAGACCATCCAGCCTCCTTTTGAAAACTATCCGGGAAGGAGCATCCATGACCTCCCTAAGCAGTCTGTTCCATTGTCCTACTGCTCTTACATTTCGGAAGTTTTATGAACCTTTATATGGGCATGCATAAAGTTCACACTTTCTGCAACTATTCTTGTACCAAAAAAACCCCCAACCACCGACAAGTGTTTCCAGAAAAGAAGAAAAAAAAAAAGTAATATAAATAGAATGAAAGTCATTCTAATGCATGTTGGCAAATACTTTGATAGTATTAGACAAGCTCTAATGAGGATGTTTGGGACTGATCAGGAAGATAAAGACATTTGTCTTCATGTTCATTAGCTTTCTCCTACACTTAAAAAGTGAAATCATTTATATCGTTTGTGGCTTTTTTAAGAGACATAAGGCTATACCTTCACTGCAGGGCTAACTCGCATTATCTACATTGAAGTTTATTCCTCTCAAGTTAGTTTAACTCAGGTGTGAGTTGCCACACTACAAAATGAATACTAGAAATGCACAAATTGATTAGGTTAGCTGCTAATGATCACCCTGTGCTGCTAACTCAAATTTAGCCCTTATACCCCCTGACAGGTCAGCAAACTTGAGTTAACTCCACTGTGGTGGTGCTTTTAAGTGTTTCTGTGCACAGAATTAGGGGCAACACTCAAATTAACAGCGCAGGGAATTCAAGCCTAAAGAGATTTAAAAATTATGTCTGATGAAACATAACTAATATTTCCTTAAGGTTGCTGGTCTAATCAATCTTAGATCGCTATTCATATTCATTTTGAACGTGTAGTTTGGCAGGAAAGTGTGGCCCAAAGATTTAATCAAGGAACATGCAAAATATGCAACTAACACCAGCTGGACGTTGTACCACATTTATAATGTAATATAGACTATGCTGATTACTGATAGGATTCCACTGTTTTAGTTGCACATCGCGAGAATGGTAGTAGTCAAAATATGCCACGGTATTCTGCCACATCAATACAGCTTTCACTAGTGGGTGGTGTTGGAGAACTGTTTAAATTAATGGGGAATGAGTAATAGGTGTCATCAAAAACACCCACCCATGCTCAAGTGGACCTGTATAAAATGCTTATTAAATGCTCTTGAGAGAGACACACATTAATTGCTATCATCTTGACATATGAAAGTTCACTTGCTATCCTACTAGCAGTCTTGTTCTCTTTATGGCAGTGAAACATAGATGGGAACTTTGTTAAACATAAATATGGCATAAAATTCTATTTGGTGTTATGTGTAAGAATATTTTGAGACATTTAACTTTTATTGAGATTGTATTTACAAAGTATGGTTTTCATCCTGGACACCAGGTGTTGAAAAATATCACAATAATTTGAATGGAAGAGCATCTCTAACACGGTTTCTTTCATTGTGGAGCTGTGTATGTAGTTACTGCACTTCCACTTGTACAATAGGAGAGATCTGAATTCATAATCCCCAAACTGCTCTGACAAATGATGGAACAGTTCAACCTTCTTAATAGAGCCCCCCACATAATGACCTTTTAGTCTTTTTAATAGGAATTCTTGATTAAGAAGCACCATTTTAATAGTAATGCTGCTGTTTAGAGAACTCATTAAGCTTCTAGACATTCCCATGAATCCGTAGACACTATCTGCTCTGGGATTCAAATACAGTCTGCTGCCTGCCCAGCTACGACAGGCCCATTGCCAAGGTCCAGCGTTAACAAAAAGTATGAGAAACGTTCAGTCCCCCTGTAGCTGCAATATGCAGAAAGTGTATCAACTTTATCCCTCAAAAATCATATTAAACAGGATTCTTATTTCTTCCATTCTTTTCTTAAGCTAGTACAGTATGTTGTGTTTAATTAGCGTTTTAGGATTTCCCAGTTTATTGCGGTAGATTTTAGTATTTCAAAGTGTGCTTTCCTGAAATCCAATACCCTTAATATTGCTACATTCCACAAACTCATTCTTTGTTACTGTGCACTGAATTCAGGCAATTCTAAGGTTCCTTATTATCCTTAAGGAGTCTCTCCCTAAATACAGGATCAAGACACAGGAGCACACACATTGCATTTTGTGCAGTCCACGACTCTGAATAGCCATAAAAACCTTTTTGGACTCAGAGCACCGGACAAATGCAAAAGAAAAGGCAGTCTGTATTTTGCTAGGATGAGAAAGAAATGATGGTAGTTCAGAACTCCATGGAGAAAGCAAATTTACCGATTAGAGAAACAGCTATGAATTAGCACATATTGTAGGGGTTTCAGAAGATGTGCACACAGTATGTAAACTGCTTTGCTTTCCCTAATTTTGTTTTGCTATCCCTTTTTAAATGGAATGGGGGAGTCTACGTGCTTCAGCTGAAGGGAGTGAGATGCCAAGTCCGCATCTTTGTTGCTGGCTGGCATCTTGAAAATGCTGATTAAAAAGGAATCCATCAGTAACAAATTTACATAATCTGTACTATGAGAATTTCTGACATCTTCTCAACCCAACTGCCTAAAACTAAGTGGTGGGGGGTGGCAATAGCAGAGAAAATATAGAACCAGAACTAAGTTATTCTATTGTCCCTTAAGCATGGCAAAGAGAATATTGAGAAGACTATGATGAGAATACTGGAGATGGTCATAAATTGGAAGCTTGTGGATTTATGGAACTGAAGTTTCAAGAGTTGCAGCTGAAACGTCAGTGGTAGACAGGCAAATTAAATGGGTAAAATGAGAAACATCAAATTTCAATCTGAGGGTATGTCTACACTACGAGAGTAGTTTGATTTTACTTAAATCGAATTTTTGGAATCGATATTGCAAAGTCGAACGTGTGTGTCCACACTAAGGACAGTAATTCGACTTTGTGAGTCCACAGTAACGGGGAAAGCGTCGACATTGGAAGCGGTGCACTGTGGGCAGCTATCCCACAGTTCCCGCAGTCCCCGCTGCCCATTGGAATTCTGGGTGGAGCCAAAAATGCCTTCTGGGTAAAAAAAAAAAAAAATGTCTCGAGGGTGCTTCTGGGTAACTGTCGTCATCCGTCCATCACTCCCACCCTCCCTCCCTGAAAGCGCCGGCGGGAAATCAGTTCGCGCACTTTTCTAGTCAGTGACAGCGCGGACGCCACAGCACTGCGAGCATGGAGCCCGCTGCGACCATCGCTGCAGTTGTGGCCGCTCTCAACGCCTCGCAGCTTATCATCCATCTTTCCCTGAGGCAGATGCAGATAAGTCAGGCGAGGAGGCTACGGCACCGCGGTGAGGGCCTGAAGACAGAGAGTAGCACAGACCTCTCAGAAAGCACGGGACCCAGCGCCGAGGACATCACGGTGGCAATGGGTCATGTTGATGCCGTGGAACGGCGATTCTGGGCCCGGGAAACAAGCACTGAGTGATGGGACCGCATAGTGCTGCAGGTCTGGGATGAATCCCAGTGGCTGCGAAACTTTCGCATGCGGAAGGGAACTTTCCTTGAACTTTGTGAGTTGCTGTCCCCTGCCCTGAAGCGCAAGGACACCTGGATGCGAGCAGCCCTGACTGTCCAGAAGCGAGTGGCCATAGCCCTCTGGAAGCTTGCAACGCCAGACAGCTACCGGTCAGTCGCGAACCACTTTGGCGTGGGCAAATCTACCGCGGGGGTTGTTGTGATGCAAGTAGCCAAGGCAATCGTTGATGTACTGCTGTCAAAGGTAGTGACCCTGGGAAACGTGGAGGCGATCATAGATGGCTTCACAGCGATGGGATTCCCAAACTGCGGTGGGGCCATAGATGGAACTCACATTCCTATCCTGGCACCGGACCACCAGGCCAGCCAGTACATTAACAGAAAGGGCTACTTTTCCATGGTGCTGCAAGCACTGGTGGACCACAGGGGACGTTTTACGAACATCTACGTCGGATGGCCGGGCAAGGTTCACGACGCTCGTGTTTTCAGGAACTCTGGTCTGTTTAGACGGCTGCAGCAAGGTATTTACTTCCCGGACCACAAAATAACTGCTGGGGATGTGGAGATGCCTATAGTCATCCTCAGGGACCCAGCCTACCCGCTAATGCCCTGGCTCATGAAGCCCTATGCTGGCGCCCTGGACAGTGAAAAAGAACTCTTCAACTACCGGCTGAGCAAGTGCAGAATGGTGGTGGAGTGTGCTTTTGGCCGTCTCAAGGGGAGATGGAGAAGCTTACTGACTCGCTGTGATCTCAGCGAAACCAATATCCCCATTGTTATAGCAGCTTGCTGTGTGCTCCACAGTCTCTGTGAGAGCAAGGGGAGACCTTTATGGCGGGGTGGGAGGTTGAGGCAAATAGCCTGGCTTCTGATTACGCCCAGCCAGACAGCCGGGCGATTAGAAGAGCCCAGCGGGACGCGCTGTGCATCCGGGAGGCTTTGAAAGCTAGGTTCCTGACTGAGCAGGGTAACCTGTGACTTTTAAGTTAGTGTACAGAGAAGCTGAACCTGCCCCCGTTTCTTTACCCAGTTAATGTTGACTATCCTCTCCAGTTACATACCCCCTTCACTCCCTTCCAACACACGTTTAGAAATAAAATCACTTCTACTTTGTTAATGAACACCGTTGTCTTTATTACTGTTTTCGCGGGAATGTTTTAAAACTGGGACGTAGACTGTGGTGGGGAGCGGGTGTAGTGTACTGACGCAAATGAAGCTTCTAAACTCAAGGATTGACAGGCTCCGCTGTGGTGGACTGGTTGTTTCAACGGAGCCTGTCACCCCTCCTGATCGGGACTGTGTGTATGGGGGGGCTATGTGACTTTGTGGCGGGGGGAGGATGGTTACAGATCCCCTGCTGCGTGGCTCTGTGATCCAGGATAAGGACCGCCGCTTAAGATCTGTAACTGCCCGTCCCCGCCACAAAGTCACAGAGCAACCCACCCCCCACCACAGAACATGAAAACCACCTCCCAGACTGACCAGGGTAACTAGTCACTGCACTGTGTATGTGCCTTGCTGCTGGACCTGCCCCCGCCTATGTACCCTGCCAAAGGTGACTGTCCTGTCCAATTACCAACCCCCGCCCCCAAAAGAACATGATGGAAACAGTAATTAACAGAAACTTATTTTTTATTATCAACTACACATGGAACTGGGAGGTGAAACTTGGACGGGGGCTTGTGTGAGGCGGGAAGGAAAGAACTTGTCAAATTTTGGGGAATGAGAGCCTTCTACTACTAGAGCTCTCTGCAGGGGTGGAGTGAGAGTTAGCACGGACTCTGCCGCCCCTCCTTCTTTGCACTTTCGGTGAGGGGGGTATGGGACTTGGTGGCGGGGGAGGGCAGTTAGAGATAGACTGCAGCGGGGCTCTGTCCTCCTGCCTCTGGTCCTGCAGAACATCCACAAGGCGCCGGAGCGTGTCCGTTTGCTCCCTCAGTAGTCCAAGCAGCGTTTGAGTCGCCTGCTGGTCTTCCTGCCGCCACCTCTCCTCCCGATCCATGTTTGCTTGGTGCATTTGGGACAAGTTCTCCCGCCACTGGGTCTGCTGTGCTGCCTGGGCTCGGGAGCAGGCCATAAGCTCCGAGAACATGTCCTCCCGTGTCCTCTTCTTCCTACGCCTAATCTGCGCTAGCCTCTGGGAGTGTGATGCCAGGCTAGGTTGTGAGACAGTCGCAGATGTGGCTGTGGGAATGGGAAAAAGGGAGTGAATTCCTCAGAAAGATAAATGTAGTTGTGAACAAAGAACATAGTCTTTCTCTGTGAACAAGACCATGCACAGCACCTATCACATGCGCACTCAGCACAAGGTCGAATTCTCGGCCTTCGCATTCAGTGCCTGGGGTCTTGCACAGCAGATTTGAGAAGCGGGGCAGGACACCGGAATTTCTGTAGCAGGCAGACATGGTAAGCCGTAGACTTGTGGCAGCTTAAAACTTTAATATTAGCACTGGCCTCATTTCACATTGAAAGCAACGTCAGTCCCTGCTGCCAGCAATCCGGCAAGCAGGAACTCTGCCCCTGTCCCACCCCCTCGCGGCTGTCCCCGGGAAAGATCCCTGTAGGCTGCCCCTCTCACGCCTCCACCGCATGGCCGCAAACCAGCGGTTACAGTTCTGTAAAGGAACGGGCAAGCAGTCCCAACACTAACATTCCCCTACCTAATTCAAAGCAGGTCACCATGAGCGACATCACCCTGATGAGGATCTCAGACAGCGAGAAAGAAAGAATGCTTCGGGAAAGCCTCCAAAGACCCGGGCCATATGCCGCCCTGCTCTGCAGGGCAGTGATCCCTGAGTACTTGCTTGTCTCGTGGCGCGGAAACGTTTCCTACTACGGAGGACCCAATAAGGCCGCTCTCCCCAGGAACCTGATGCAAAGGCTTTCCAATTACCTCCAGGAGAGCTTCCTCGAGATGTCCCAGGAGGATTTCTGCTCTATCCCCGGACATATAGACCGCATTTTACTGTAGCTGCACTGGCAGGGACTAAACAGTAGAGCGGCTTGGGCAGAACAATCATGCTACACCGGACATTGTTAGATTTTTTTTCAATAGTTGCACTGCCCAGGACTGAACCGTTAAGCGCCTAGGGCAAACTAATCATGAGAAACCCATTTTTGTTATTCTTAATATTCCTGTTCTGTTAAAAATAAATGTTTAGATGTATACTCTAAATGGCTGATCCTTCCCCAGATTCTGTGTCCAGGTTAACGGCTGGGGATGGTTGGTAGGGGATCTCTGTAAGGGTGATGAAGAGATCCTGGCTGTCGGGGAAATCAGCGTTGTAAGCGCTGTCGACTGCCTCGTCCTCCTCATCTCCTTCCTCATCTTCCCCGTCCGCTAACATGTCCGAGGAACCGGCCGTGGACAATATCCCATCCTCAGAGTCCACGGTCAGTGGTGGGGTAGTGGTGGCGGCCGTACCTAGGATGGAATGCAGCGCCTCGTAGAAACAGGATGTCTGGGGATGGGATCTGGAGCGTCCGTTTGCCTCTTTGGTCTTCTGGTAGCCTTGTCTCAGCTCCTTGATTTTCACGCGGCACTGCGTTGCATCCTGGCTGTATCCTCTCTCTGAGATGTCTTTAGAGATCTTCTCGTAGATCTTTGCATTCCGTTTCTTGGAGCGCAGCTTGGAAAGCACGGACTCATCGCCCCACACAGCGATCAGATCCAAGACTTCCCGATCAGTCCATGCTGGGGCCCTCTTTCTATTCTGAGATTGCACGGCCATCACTGCTGGAGAGCTCTGCATTGTTGCCAGTGCTGCTGAGCTCGCCACGATGTCCAGACAGGAAATGAGATTCAAACTGCCCAGACAGGAAAAGGAATTCAAATTTTCCCAGGGCTTTTCCTGTGTGGCTGGTCAGAGCATCCGAGCTCAGACTGCTGTCCAGAGCGTCAACAGAGTGGTGCACTGTGGGATAGCTCCCGGAGCTATTAGCGTAGATTTCCATCCACACCTAGCCTAATTCGACATGGCCATGTCGAATTTAGCGCTACTCCCCTCGTCGGGGAGGAGTACAGAAGTCTAATTAAAGAGACCTCTATGTTGAACTAAATAGCTTCGCGGTGTGGACGGGTGCAGGGTTAATTCGATGTAACGGCGCTAACTTCGACATATACGCCTAGTGTAGACCAGGCCTAGTAGTTTATGGCAGATCCATATTTAACCCCATCCTGGTTTAGAAAAATGTATATAATGAGCAATGAAAAATAATTTACTTTACAGTGATAAACTGTCTGAAATCTGAAACTAATATCTAGTAACTGAACCAAGACTGGCAGAGAGAAGATTCTTGCAATGAGAACTGATGGTTAACAGGGATTAATGCTTCAAGCAAATCGATTACTTACAAGCACCTTTCATTAAAGTCTATTTTATCCTCAGACTCTTGGCTCAGTAAGTACTTGTCTAGTTACCAAAGCAGCTTTTTCCAGCTAGTTGCAGAGAGCAGCTTTGCATAAGTCACATTTCTTCTAGTTCATCATAATGATGAAGGTTGTTTTTTGTTGGGGGATTTTTTGGGGGCAGAAATTGAAGGGGAATTCTATGTTGCCATTGTGGGTAGCCACCAACTGAAGATATACAATTTTCCTTTGAATCCTTTCACTCATTAGGGAAAGAAGTGAAAAAAGTGTATGAGAATAATGAGTGATTAAGAGGAGATGCCATTTATTATAATGTGATTTGCAGACTAATCTTGTGGATAGAGCTATTAAGACAAAACAATAGAAGGCAAAAATGCTCATGCAGAGAATGATGAATGAGTATAAGGCATATCTGAACACAAGAGAAACCAAGAGAAATGCAAGGACTGAGCTCTGAAAAAAAAAAAAAAAACACTTTTAAAATGGCATTTTAAAAGAATTATCTGTCAAACACACTAGTCAATGTAATGCTATCAAACCTAACACCAAACAAATTCTAAGAGGAGAGAAAGATTAAAATGTTAAGAGGAGAAAAGGAAGGGAAAAGCAAAAACAAAGTTTGACAGCATAGAGGAAGACATGGCAAAAGGACAAAAAGAAAGAGGCAAGTAGAAAAGATTTAAACTCGAAAAGCCTCCATATTTTATAACTTAAAATATTGCCTAACACACTCTAAAGAAGCATTCATGTTGCAAGAATGTTTTCCTCGCTACAAGGTCATGTAAGATTTTACATATAAATCAGGAAAACTCCAATTCTGTAGTGGCTTTAATGTTTATCCTTCCTCCCCTTCCTCTCCCCCACACAGCCAGTTTTGTGGTTAAGTCAGTGTTAAGGTAATTGTTTTATTACCATTTCCTTTTCACGTCACTAATGTTAGCTTAGCATTCAATGAAATCATACATCTGTAACTTATTTTGTAATTTCAAAAGACATCTGCTTTATTCTGTAAGAGAGAGAAAAAGCCACACAGTTTGCTCTGAGAAAGCAGAGCTATAATGAATATTCCTTAGCCAAAAAAGAACTAGCAATTTCATGAATGCATAATTAGAGCACTCATGAAGTGGACTTCCCTACCCAGAAAGGCAGAGGAGTTAAATTAGTGGGAGGAGAGCAAACGGCTCTTCAGCTTAGTGGAAAGTACAAATTACTGAAAAGAGGAAGAAAAAAAACCACACACACACACCCACCCCCCTTCTTGGAGATTTTATAAATCAAGTCCATTTTTAAATTTGTGCTTGCTTTGCATATCAGGAATGTCTGGATACTTCCAAGTGATTCATGAAGACAGCCATCTTTCTCCCCCAATTATGCTTATAGGAATACCTCAAGAAGTTTGACCCATCCACTATCACTGCAATCAAAGGAAGTTCTAAAACAGAAAATTATTGAATTTCTGTACTTGCTTGCTTTGTGGAAGTGTGTGTTACCATGTCTGGTTTGGAGAGGAACAGAGGTTAACAAAGCCTTCTTCCATCTCATGTCAAAATTCTACATGGAATTCTCTTACAGTATGAGAGAGCAATGCATTTACATTACCACTAAAATTGCAGCCACACTCTCTCCTCATTCAAAGAGGCTAGGTGCTTGTGGAAGTGAAAAAGATCAACTACTACACTAAAAAAGATTTTCTGCAAGGCTATCATTACCTTGGTCATTGCTGACACCCAGAAGTTGGAAGAGCCCATTTGAATGAAATAAAGAAAGCAAACTAAGATTTATATGATATCAATAAACTATGAAATGCCATTAATTACTATATGCATAATTAAAGACTCCCTGATTTTGCTGTCCAGACTGCAAAATAGAATAAGGTATCTTTACAGGTACAATGTCCAGTCTCTTGAAAGATGGTGCAAACTTAAGCCATTCATTTTTTGTATTTAATATCAATTTCCAGGGAACACAGATGACTGAGGAAAATAATCAGAATGGCAATGTCTGCATTCATACTAAGGAGATGTCTCCATACAGGTGCAGAGGACTCCAACATGGCCACTCCTGATAAGTAATCAGACATTCATGAAATAGAATTTGTACATTATACATTTTCATCTAGGTGCTGCAGTGGCTAGGCAAGCAAGCAGCTAGCTAGGCATAACATTCTAGTTTTGTTTATATTGTAAATATTAAAATTCGAAAGCTGCTAATTGCTTATAAGAATAATTGGCTATGTATATTAGCCAACAGTGTTAACCTACATCCTCTCCTCTGGCTCAGAGTGTGTGTTTATTTTTTATACCTCCTTTGTTTGCATCTTTTCTTAATTCAGATTGTAAGATCATTGAGGCAGGGACCGTCTCTTACTGCCCCCCTGATCCTAGAGTCTGATCCATGCTGGTAGACCTAAATGCCTATGCAATATCTCAATAAAGTCAATGGGACTCTGCATGGGATCAGGGCCCCACACATGAATCAGGTGCATGTGGGGCCCTTGGGTGATGCAGAAACCCACTGACTTTATTAGGATACTATACAGGCATTAATGTTCTACCTACCAGCATGGATCAGCTTGCGGGACTAGGGCCCTGTGTGTGAACAGCACTCAGCCCAATGGGTGACTAAATCTGACTGGCAACCCAAGATAGATACTGTAATAATATTATTGTTGGTTATTAATAGATGCAATTGACATTCTGGATTTTGTTCTTGTGAAGAAAAAAAAGTGTTTCTAATCTAGCTGTTCCCTTGATGCTCAAGTACTGTGCAAGCAGAATATGTCATAAAATTATCATTCATGTGAAGTGTCTGAAGCAGAGTCTTCAGTGACAAGTCTCCATAGGAACAAAGCTGTAAGTGACATTGATACTGTTTAGGACATTTAAGCTCTTAGGATAAAAATGTTAATCCTGTCTTCTACTGAATAAACATAGCAAAACAGAAAAGGTTTCATTTTAAAACCACTTGAATTCAATACAGCAGTCAGGTAAAACTGTATATTTCCCATTACAAATACAGTAATAAGAACAATGTTAATACCACTTCTTTTGCCTTTTTTTTTTTAAAAATTACACACACAGCAGACAATAGTAAATACAAAGAGTTCAACTAGCCTGCAGGGGAAAAAAGGAAGTGATCGTGGTACTTTGAATGGACAAAACCTGTTGAGTTAAAAATTTCAAAATGAATAGTGCCACTGTGAAAGCTAGAAAGTTTTATCCTTTATTCTAAAAGCCTGTTTTCCCCCTCAAAGTTGAATGAATTTTAGAAGTTAATACCTTTTAAAGGAAGATTCTCCTAAAGTCAATGGGCAAATGAATGGTTTATACATAAAGATCTTGATTCTGAGCTAGATTCTTCACAACACTTCAGTTGGTCCTAAACCTGACAGATGGAATCTCTGGAAAAATTTCCCTTGAACAAGAAAATCCTTAGGTGGTGGAAGGCCACAACAGTGGCTCCCTTTTTCACGGTCCTCACAGCTGCTAGCTTGGGTGGCAAAGACAAGGGGCCAGGGCTCCCCCACGCCCTAATAATCTCTGGTAGCCTTAATGGCTCCTTGGGGCTCTTGCAACCTATGACAGGTTACTGCACTTCCCTAGAGATCATACCAGTGCAGAGCAGCCCCAGCCTCTTGTGAGCGTGGAGAGAAACTTTTACAAGTGCTTCTCAGTCACAGCTAAAGGTCTTGGACCACTGTTTTATTCCAAATTAGAATTTCCCCACACAACATCTCATCCAGTAACATTAAAAATTAAGAACATTTAAAGCCACAATGATAAAGTATGTTTAAAATTATGCAGAATGAGTTCTTCCATCCTTTCTTGCCCCAACCATATACCTGTGCTCCAATAATTTTGGGTGTATAACATGAAGAGGTCTCTAATATTTAGAAACCTACACTTTGTATACAGTTTGACCAAGGTTGTATAAAGTGGAGTCAGTATTTTTTCTATTGTATGCAGCATTGATCGTTGTTTTCTGAGATATTTTCACAACCAAAATATGTAAAATATCTCATGAATGAAAGCACATCTCATGATTTCTCCTGGTCTTGAAACTGAAGGAATGGTAGAGATTACATGCCCCTGTGACAGTGTACCCCATAAGGCTGTATTGGGGGGGTGCTTATAAATGTATATGTATAAACATAACTGGAATATGTTTTGTGCTGCCTGTGCCATGTAACAGATCTCCGTAAAGGCTATGGTCTACTATATCTATTCATCCTATTTGTACACATCATTTTCTATGTGAGGTTAAGAATACGGGCTGTATACTTGCTTGGTTTCTAAGTAAGCTTTGTGAGGCATTTGGTCAGTTTCTTTAGGAAGGAATTTGCAAGGTTAAGTACCTAATCAGGAAGCACTTGGGGAACAATGCATCTTGGAAGGCTCCAATCCACATAAGAAGTCTTCCTGGAGACATACAAGATACCATGTGGCAATTGCTTCAGCCTGTAAAGACAGAGTCATGCAGGGACATGTGACTTGCCCAGGTGACTCCAGAACTCCATCTTGGACCTGGACTTTGCATAGGAGTGAGGAGCGGGGTCTCCACCCACAAGAGAAAGTCTATTTAAACCCGTGGGAGACCCCTCCATTTTGTCTTCAGCTGGCTAAAGAAGGAGCCTCTCCACCTCCCAGAATACTGGAAGGAAACTGGAACAAAGGGCAGTAATGCCAGGGAGTGCGAGTGATTGCTAGACCCAGGCTAAAAGGAGATTAGCCTGTAAAAGGGAGCATTCTGGAACTGGTGAGGATCTTATCTGTATTCAGTGTTTGATTAGACTTAGATTTGCGCATTTTATTTTATTTTGCTTAGGGACTTAGTTTGTTCTGTCTGTTACTACTTGGAACCACTTAAATCCTACTTCCTGTATTTAATAAAAACCACTTTTTGTCCTTATTAATTAACTCAGAGTATGTATTAATACCTGGGGGAGCAAACAGCTGTGCATCTCTCTATCAGTGTTATAGAGGATGAACAATTTATGAGTTTACCCTGTATAAGCTTTATACAGGGTAAAACAGATTTATTTGGGTTTAGACCCCATTGGGAGTTGGATATCTGAGTGCTTCTGTGAGCTGTTTTCAGGTAAACCCGCAGCTTTGGGGCAAGTAATTTAGACCCTGGGTCTGTGTTGGAGCAGACGGGAGTGTCTGGCTCAGCAAGACAGGGTGCTGGAGTCCTGAGCTGGCAGGAAAAATAGGAGCAGGGGTAGTCTTGGCACATCAGTTGGCAGCTCCCAGGTGGGTTTCTGTGATCCAACCCATCACAGCCCCCATCCTTACTTTATTTGCAGTACCTTAGATGAATAGTTGGTACAAACCAAATTCTTTTATTTTCCTTGGAGGATCCATCATGTTCTTTTGTATAAGAAGCACAGGCGCCGACTCCGGGGGTGCTCCTGGGCTCAAGCACCCACAGAAAAAACCACAGGGGGTGTTCGGCACCCACAAGCCATAGTTTTGTACTGGAGGTCTACTCACATGGCACTCCCTAGCCCCAGACAAAGCTTGATAAATTCTGTGCTGCTAACAGCTTCTGCCCTTGGGGCAGGGAGTTTGTTTATAAACAGAGGCAGGATGATTAAAATAACAAAAGGCTTGTCATTAAAGCACTTGCAACACCTCCAAGCTTGGTATTGTCCGCAAACTTTATAAGTTTACTCTAGAATATCATAGAATATTGCATTTCCCTAGTTTATGAGAAGATCATGTGAAACATTAGTAAAGCTTTTGATAAAAATCAAGATATAATACATCTAACGCTTCCCCCCTATCCACAAGGTTTGTTAGCTTTCTTTGATAGGGTATCAGGTTAGTTTGACAAGATTTGTTCTTGACAAATCCTTGTTGACTGTTACTTATCACTTTATTATCTTCTAGATGTTTGCTAATTGATTGCTTAATTACACTGCTCTACAGCCAAAATGTTTCTGAAATAAATGTAGTCAAACATTACTAATTCTGGGTCACTGAGAACGAAAATGATGCTTAAAATTGTTGATTGGCTCTAGTTTTCAAGATATGCTATTGGGTCAGTATATACGACCTTTGACTTGGGAATGGTGGACGATAAGTGAGTTATAAAGGGAAGGGATCTCAATTTAAACCAGAAATGACTAATACACATCTTTGACTGGATCTATGAATAAATCTATGACTGGGTTTGGACAGTACTTGCTTTTTAGGCAAAACAATGAATGATGCAATCTGAAGCTGGTATTGCATCATACATGATATGAATTGCATCACGTTATTCCTAGAAGTCATGGATGATGCAATCATAACAAAGTTACATCACTCTGCTGAACAAATTGCCCTATATCAGCTCTAGAAATCACACAGTGTCGTGCTCTCATTTGTCAGTGTTTGATTTTGCAAAGGGACACATTTCTGTTTAGCCAAAGTGAGCAGAGATGCCTTGTGTGAACAGTGCGGATAACTTCTGCTATGTTTGTGGTGAAGTGACTTTTGCATCACAAAAGTGCAGTATAACCACTATGGTTAAGAAAGCTTATCACCTTTGTTGGTGGAAAACCTCCTCAAGGCATACAAAAGCCTTGGTTGCAACATGTCACTAAAGATACGTTTTTTGCATTCTCATCTAGTTTTTCTTCCACCGAACTGCGGAGCAGTGAGCGACGAGCGATTTCACCAGGACATTGCAACAATGGAGAAACGCTATCAGGGCAAATGGAGCCCATCAATGCTTGCAGACTATTGCTGGACAGTGACACGAGATGCTCCATTTAATGAATACAAGAGACAAGCCAAGAAGCGCCGAGTAGACACTGAATAGGACTAAACAATGTACATAATAGTTTTTTGCCTTTTGTTTCATAATAAATTTTATTTATATAACCCTTTTGCTGATTTTTAAAGTGTTACATAAACAGGACAGGTGACATATCATGTAAAGCAACCATAAACACCTGAAAAGACCTAGGTTTACAATTTATGATTAAAAACTCTACTATCTACACAATATACATAGACATAAAATGTAACAAATATCTTAGAAAAAGTAGCCAATCAGTTGTTTTGTCATATTTGAATTCAGCACATCAAAATACATAATAAATAGCAAATTTTATCTCTGAAGCAGACGACGTCTCAAAAATTGTAGACCAGTGTTATTTGCTCCATTATCTTTCCATGTACAGAAGTTAAGCTTACAGTTCTGTAATCCCCCAAAATTGTCCTTATTTCCCTTTTTATAGATGGGCACTACATTTGCCCTTTTCCAGTCTTCTGGAACCTCTCCTGTCCTCCATGACTTTTCAAAGATAATTGCTAATGGCTCAGATATCTCCTCAGTCAGCTCCTTGAGTATTCTAGGATGTGTTTCATCAGGCTCTGGTGACTTGAAGACATCTAACTCATCTAAGTAATTTTTAACTTGTTCTTTCCCTATTTTAACCTCTGATCCTACCTCATTTTTCACTGGCATTCACTATGTTAGATGTCCAGTCACTACTAACCTTTTTGGTGAAAAAAGAAGAAATAGTTAAGCACCTCTGCCATTTCCACATTTTCTGTTATTGTTCCCTCCTGCCCACATTGAGTAGACTTAAAAATTATCATCAATGGGCTAGACTCAACTGAATAATGTAGCTGTCCTTAACGTGCATCAAGACGATACCAGGGAACTAGATGTAAATAAGATTGCTGACAATTATTCAGAAAGCTACAGTGAGACATTATGTCTTTAAACTGGGATGTTGGGGAAGACAGCTTGTGGGTGATTGCAATGATTTTCATATACTGTAATTCATGATAATGTAATTAAGTTCATAACAATTTAATCATTACTAAAATAGTAAAGATACCAATGACAGACACATTCAATAAAAAGAATAGGAAAAAAAAGTGTATAAAATATGCTAAAAATAGCCCCCCACCCCAAAAATACACACCTCTTCAAAAGCACCCATCAACAAAAACAAAAGTCAGCACCTATGATAAGACGTGAACAGAAAATATCTATTCATCTTTATTTTTTTTACGTGATTGAGGGGAGAAGATTACTCAATCATGGGCCAAAGTTCTCCTTGCAGATACTGTAGAAATGCTCAGATTTCCTTAGCATTAATTTTCATGTGATTATTCGAAAGGAGAATTTGGCCCAAAGACTTAATCAGCCATCTCACAGAACACCAGGACAACTGAAGAAAGATCAGGAAAATAACTACGGTAGAATCTCAAAGTTATGAGCACCAGGGTTATGAACTGACCGGTCAACCACACACCTCATTTGGAACCGGAAGCACATAATCAGGCAGCAGAAGGGGGGGTGGGAAGCAAATACAGTACAGTACTGTATTAAAAATACAAAACCACTAAAAAAAGGGGAAGTTTTAAAAAAGATTTGACAAGGTAAGGAAACTGTGCTTATTTCATTTAAATTAAGATGGTTAAAAGCAGCATTCTTCTTCTGCATAATACAGCTCTGAAACTTCACTAAGTCAACATTCAGTTGCAAACTTTTTAAACGAACAAACAATGTTTTGTTCAGAGTTACGAACAACCTCCATTCCTGAAGTGTTCATAACTCTAAGGTTCTATTGTATAAAGGGAGACCTTGAAGAAGACTAGGCTGTTGATTACTGGGAATTTTAATTACCTTGCTATTATCCTGATCAGTAGCTTGAGTGTAACATATTTCTAGTAGGAATACAAAATTGCACTCTTAAGCAGTTTAGCAGCCTATAAGAGCACAGGTTGTTATGGATTGAAAGCTAGAAAATGAGTCAAGAATTAAATAAATTGGACACAAGAATACATTTTAAAAAATTGTTGGCCCAAACTGTCCCAACCTGTGGTAAACCCCTGAAAAGCTGTGCTGCTAATAGCCAATCATGCTATAGATCAGAGGCAGGCAAACTTTTTGGCCCAACGGCAACACCTAGATGGGGAAATTGCATGCAAGGCCATGAATGTAGGGTTGGGGCGCAGGAGGGAGTGCGGTGTGCAGAAAGGGGCTCGGGCAAGGGATTGGGGCGCAGGAGGGGTGTGGGCTGTACGAGAGGGCTCAGGGTGCGGCAGGGTGCGGCAGAGGTTTGGGTGCAGGAGGGTTGCAGCAGGGTGCTCAAGGCAGGGGGTTGGGGTGCAGGAGGGATTCGGGCAATGGGCTTTGGCCCGGCTTACCTTACTACCAGGCTGGCAGTGGTGCGCAGCAGGGCTAAGGCAGACTCCCTGCCTGCCCTGGCACTGCACCACTCCCGGAAGCGGCTGGCACCACATGCCTGCAGCCCCTGGGGGAGGGAGGAGCAGAGGGCTCTGTGCACTGCCCACGCCTATGGGTACCTTCCCCGCAGCTCCCATTGGCTACGGTTGCTTTGCAGGCAAGGGCAACGCACAGAGCCCTCTGCCCCCCGCTCCTACAGGGGCTACCGGGACATGGTGCCGGTCACTTCCAGGAGAGGTGCGGGGCAGGGAGCCTGCGTTAGCCCCGCAGCGCCATGAGGATGGCAATCCTGTGGGCCAGATCCAGACTGTGGTTTGCCCACCCCTGCTATAGATGCATTGTACTCCCTCCCTCCCTCCCCCCCCCCCCCACACACATATTCTTGTAATCCCCTTCTTCAGGAATTGGGACAACATGAAGTGGGGATTCATGGATGTTTCTAGAGATACATTTCCCTAAATCTCTTGGTCCCAAGAGAATAGGCCATAGGAAAAGCTGCTCCACTTACATGCCCCAAATCTCACACCCATGGAGGGGTTTCCACAAGTACCTGAGGTGGTTGAGAATAGATCACTTGCTTCAGCCACACTACACATTTCCTGCCCCCACTTGGCTTCTCTCCACCCACAGAAGGGAAGGAGGGTAAATGGCTTTCAGTAACCTATCACTCAATTTAAACTGTTTATGAGGAAAGGTAGAAGCTACCATAGTGTTTTCACACTAGGTTTTTAAGACATGAACTATGTATTTAGCATCTGTGAGGTGATCATACAATATTTTTTTAAAAGTCCTAAGTAACCCAGTCAAAGCATACAGCTACTTTATTTTCCCATTAATTCATTTTTCTCTCGAACAAAGCATTATTGAAATGTATATAATTTATCTAAATATTTATACTGATTCCAATCTGTGGCATTATAGTCTTTGCTGCTAAATCATAGCCATCAGTCATTGAACTTCCAGGTCTCAAAACTAGAAGACTATTTTATTAGTTGTGACTGACAGAGAAAGAGGACTAACAGAACAATCTTACATGAGCTATTTAAGCTTTCTTGGATGAATAGTAAATCCTGTCACTCAGACTCTTACAGAGAGACCCTGAAACAATTTCTTACTTTACCATTACAGTGTTTTGAGTATGAAGTAGCACAGGTAAATACTGGAGCTGGCTGCTGGAAAAAAATTCTATTTCACAGCAGCTTTTGAGATTTTGACATTTGTTTTTAGCTTCAATGTGGAACAAAGATACCTCCTCCTCTCCAAAGAAAAGTTTTGAACATTTTAATGAAAACGGAATTGTGTCAGGTATATTTGTGCCTGGCACTAGCCCAGGATGTGGAAGACCCAATTCAGTCTCTGATCTGCCAGATTTTGAGTAATCTGGAATGAAAAACCCCACTAGGAATCAGGCGGAGCAGGGACTTGCATCTGGATCTCACAGACACACTGGATGATTATGATGCTGGCCTGGGATGTTGGGGCACGCGCATGTGTGTGTGTCCTTCCGGAAAAAAGTTTTGTGGAAATATATATAATCTGAGAAATGCTTCAATGAAACAGCATATTGTGCGTGTGTGCATATATATATCAAAATAAAATGAAATCAAATAAAGTGCAATAGAATACTTGTATGAGGAAGACCTGCAGTAGGGGTAGTCTTTTCCTGACCATAGCTTCAGAGAAATATATGGCGATATCCAATAGTGTTATACGCGATAATGTTCTATTGATCAAATGCTCATGTAAGATCTAATAGTTCAAGTGACAAACTTTCATCTTAGAGTTTAACTACATCTAAAAGAAAAGAATTCTAAAGCTTCAAAACAGAAGGAAATGCCTGATAATTGAAATTAACTCTACTTTTATGAATAACTGTTCTGTAATCTCAAGAAATATTGTGGTCGAACAATATGGTACAAACAAAATCTAGAAACAAACAGTTGCATCCTCTATCAATCAGTACAGTTCAAGTTAATTGGCTGGAATACTGGGAAGAAACAAAAAGGACTAAAATTTAGGATAAAAATGACTTTGTTGTAATCCAGTTCTGCATCCTCTTTGGAGAGGAACAAAATCATGGATTTCCCAGAAATATTGCTGTCAAAAAAATTTTTTTTTAAGAGGTGGCGGGCTAATTCACAACATTTTCACTTAAGTAAAATGCAAGCATATCAATATTTCACACTTCCTCTCCCACTTATTTGCCTGTTTTTCTGTGCATCTTTTCTTTTTCTCCTTTCTTACCCCTCATGGAACAGCAAAGTGAAATTGATAAGATCTGGTCCCTTTCACTTCTTTCTCCACTCCCTGAGCAAAGTAACAAAGCGAAATTGGCCACATTCTATTATAGTTTCACCTAGCAGAAAGTTTGCATGTTGCCATCTTAGGTAACTCCTGGAAGCTGCCAACTTCAAATCTAGTCATTCACTGACTAATGTTCACACATCACAGAAATCGCTTACATGGTAATTAAACAACTGCCTGTTAATATTGAACATTTTCTTTTGGTTTATTATTATTGGTCCCTGGTGGCAAAGATTTCTCAACTGTTTTCCTTCAGTTGAATTATTTCCATTATAGTGCATAATGAATATTTGTTGCAAACATGTTTAAAACCATTAAGTATGCAAATTTAATGTACTATATAATTTAAATTGTTTGCAATTATTACAATGGATAAAAGACTTTACCCCAAAATACTGTTTCTCTCTTTAAAAAGGTGTCAATTGCCCATTATTTTTAAAGCCCATGCAACTATCCTAGATGCAGTATAGGACTAACAAAAAAGCATGATTCCTTCTATAGACTATGTTTATTTAGTACCAATCTAAGCTCCTGATTTTGCAGTGAGAAATATGCAGGGGGTCAACTTGTACAGTACTCTTTAAAAGGATTGGGGCTTATATTTCCTAAAGTGCAAAGGAATACTGCAGATATTGAGATATCTACCTTATTTATCAGAAGTAAAAATTGGAAGTTTAAGGACCATCTCTATAGATTCCCCTAATATATGTGCATTTCCTTCCTTGCTGTTAAAACAAACAAACAAACCAACCAACTATAACTTAATTACTTTTGCAACTTACTACTACAACAACATGAGTCATTTTCAAATGGCAAATGTCAACATTTTGATGGTATCTATTACACTACTTAAGAAATATCTGGAGCTGCTTTAAGAGACATCCACTTTCCCCTTGATGCTTTGGGCAGTGCAGCAGAATAACACCTCCCTGCTGAATGAAAGCCATAGACGCTATATACATTTCATTTGAGAGAGAGAAAAAGAAAAATCAAAGCACAGAAAGGGAAGGGGAAAGAAATTTAATGGAATATAATATAATTTAATTTGCAGAAATGCAATGGGAGATTTTAAAGCTAGTTTAAAAATATTTATTTATTCTGAGTTCATGGAAGTTTCATAAGCATGTGAATTTAGGTCTCACTGAAGTGTACGATTGAGAACACCAAACAGCAAGCATAATGCAGCAGCCTTAAAAAAAAAAAAAAAAAAAAAGGTACCTCAATCCTGACCTGTAATCATTTTTGCTTTCTAGTCCTTGCTCTCTTCTAAGCAAAAAGGTTGATAGTTATGCAAAGTTGTGTGGTTTTAGGATGTGGGTCAATATCAACACGTGATCTAGAATGAAGCCAAACTGTCACTTGTGACTTAAGCAAGGGTGCTCTTGTAGGTATTATTAATAGCAGAGAGACAGCTTGCATCCGAAGAAGTGGGCTGTAGTCCACGAAAGCTTATGCTCTAATAAATTTGTTAGTCTCTAAGGTGCCACAAGTACTCCTGTTCTTCTTTTAGCTTGCTATCAATAAGTCACTTCACCTTTCTTCATCTGAGTATCCCCATTTTCAAAGATAGGAATAAAACCCCATGTGCTTACCCCCCTTCTCAGAAGTATGAGAATTGGTATTCGCACAATGCTATGAAAATATAAATCCTTAAGAACATGTCATTAGTGTGCTCTGGTACACCTTAAGGGAGTAGAAAACAATGTTAAGGGAGTGGGGGTAAGGGGAGTGTTTGTTCTCTAGGACGCCTCTTGCATTCTGTTATTTAGGTCTTGTCTTTAAGATTGGTCATTTATTATGCATTTATCCAGCAACTAAACACAAACAGGGCCCCACCTGGTTGTGGGCTTTCAGTGCTACTGCAATATAAATGTTAAATATTTTTTTTAAAAGTATATAAATTGAGAAGGAATACACACAAGAAATCAGACAAGCATTTTCTGAAAGAAAAAAAGGAGAAGCAAATTAAAAATGAAAGGAAATGGAGGGTGCAGGCAAAGGTACACTCAGTTATCTACATGTTTGGGCTGTATTAGAGGAATGGATGAGTAGTCTCAATGTTTGGTTTGAAATATTTAATCTCGCTGAAGCTACAGGTTCAAATCTAGGCAGGCATGACTAATTCCTTAATCAAACTGGATAAAGTCCATTTTTATGCAGTTTACTTTTTGTATTCTTCAGACAGTTCAAACTGAGGTTAAGAACATGAAGCTATATTCTACATGCACTGAAAACCTTATGATGCATTTTAAAAGTGTTAATTTTCTGTGCAATGGTTGATTATTGCCTATCTTCTAAGTGCCTCAGGATGAAAGGTACTATGCAACATATTCCACTTAAGTGGGATATGCTGGAGCACTGGCTGCTTTTTTTTGCATGTCTTCAGGGGGGGAAAAACGGATAGAGCTGAATACTACAAATGTTCACAAGCAATCTTGCTAGGTGTTCAGTTAGCAGAGGTTGCCAGGAGCCATATTCATAATTTTTGCCTCACTAGATTCTTATGGATTTCCCTTTAAGATGCATACCTTGCCATAGTCACCATGAGATTGAATTACTGCAAAGCAGTCAACATTTGGCATCATCTTAAGGACATGTAGAATTTCATCTAATGCTTTATCTTCAGCACCATTATGGCAAATTCCAGAGGGATGTAGCCTCCTTGCAATTGAGTGCCACCTGGATCAATCTCTAGCTAGGTCCTTATGACCCCCTGGCTGTATGTTCAGTCTATGTCCATCATCAATTATATTAGTCACCAAAATCCTTGGTGGTACAATGTGTGATCCCAGACCATTTCATGGCATTCTTTGGTGAACATCTTTCAAAAGAAACATGTTCCATCCACAGTTGCCAACTTTCATGCAGTAAATAAGCACCCTGACTTTCACAATAAGCCAAAAATCAAACTAATCCCATTTCAAAACAAGGCTGAATCCCTAAGAACCCCAACATTCTATGTGATTAGATTCCCGCCGGTGTACAGTCTGGGCCTCTGATGGGCCCCTGTGTGCCCCTAACTCTCTCCCCACCCTTGCCCCTGTTTGCCCTCCCACCCCTTGCCGGGAGCCAGAAAGAAAAAACATGTAACAAGCTACAACAAGCAACTCACAAGCCAATTAAGCCAAAAACAAGCCCAATTTCGGCATTTTTTTGTGTATGGGTTTGGCACGTCTGGTTCCATCCTAATGACATGTCTCGCTAACAAGAAGAGAGCTGCCAAAAACTGAACCAATGCTAATAGAGGTCATTTTGGGGTTTGGCTATGAATAGCCTCATTTCTGATCTCATCTTGCCACTTAAAGCAGCTCAGAAGATACTCATAATTGCAAACATCCACCAACCAATTGTCAACCTTCCTCAGCGTCCACATTTCACTGCCACACAGTAAAGTTCATAAAACTATGGGTCTATAAAGCCACAGCCTCATGGTAAGGCTGATGTCCCAAAGTCTCCAGAGCAGCCATTGAAGGGCTCAGAGTGTGGCAGCTAAATGAGCATCCAGATCTTTCAGATATCCTCCAGGACTATCTCTGACACTAACTATTTGACAGTTGCCAAGTACTCGTTATCCATCTGAACAGATGGACATTGAGCTGGTTGTAATCTAGAGTTGAAGGCTGCTTGATGATAATGGCCCTGAATGATGATAAAACCAATATGTGCTGCTCCTTGCTCAACCGATCAGCTGCAGCAATTCACCAATTGAGCCAGCAATGCAATGCTATTTGTGTATTGCAGTTCTCAAAAGCAAAATGGTATTAAGCTCAGTGCCACCGATAGCTGCCTCTTGAAACTTATCCATCAATCAATTATTGAACAATACTGGTGACAGGATGCAACCTTGCCAGACTCCCATGGAAATTGGAAATTGTGCCATATATCTACCATTAACTTGAATACAATTTCGCTTTCATTATAGTGGTCTGCTGTTTTAACACTATCTTCCCAGGAACTCAGATTTGCCTCATCAGATCCCACAAGCTTGCTTGATGCATGGAATCAAAGGCCCGAGTGGCTTATTAAATTCAGCCATTTTCTAAAATAGCCATCTGAAGGTAAAGATCTGATTGACAGTGGAATGACCATGTCTAAAGTTGCATGGAGTATCCTGGCCTTTGCTGTGAAGTACATTGATTCAAGACACAAACACGGAAATGAAGATTTTCCCTGGGACCAACAACAGAGGAATACATCTATAGTTGCTATATTTGGACTTACTGCCCTTTTTGAACAAAAGCAGATTAATGCCCTTCTTCCAGTCATTGAGGATGATATTAGTGTGCCAAATGGGCTGAAAGAGCCTATGAAGCTGTGGTAAAACCAATACTCTCACCTGTCTTCAGGAACTGAGAGGTGAGGTTACAAACCCCAGATGCCTTCCCAGACTCCAGTGTATGGACCCCTTCGTGTCTGAAGGAAGGTAACACCTCACTTCAAGCAGAAGAGAGACAGTACACAGTGGAAAACGGGGAAGCATCTTAAAATAATCTTCCCATTGATACAATTGATCCTGCAGACTCTGCCATCCTGATTCTTTACTGGATCAACTGGTGCTACCTTCTGCCACAAAAATAAAAATCACAAAATTCAATAGAGGCTGTCACACTGTCTGGAGTGGCTCACAACCATGAGTGTCTACCTCAGGGCACTCTCTCAAAAGCAGAGCAGACACCCCAAACTGGTTTTATGGTCTATCATTAGATTTCACCAACCGAGGACAAAATGTGAACTCCCAAAGTACTACAATAGTCTTTTAATGGAGTCACAGACAGTCCCACTAGACACTGGATTATGTGATAAATGTTCATTTACACACACACACACACACACACACACACACACCTTCCAGATTACACCCAGTCCCAAGAGACCAGTCACTCACCCAGATCAATCTGCATCCTAGATCTCACACCAAAAACAACGGTGGTAACCAATTCTGTAGTAAACTAAAGATTTATTAGCTAAGAAAAAGGAATGAGAGTTAGAAAGTTTAAGCAGGTAAAAATATACATACAGGTGAGTCACAGTCTATACTTTCAAATGGTAGCAGAGATGTAGTAATCTGCCAGTTTTCCAAAAAGTCTTTTAGGGCTACCCAGAATAACTGAGGATCTCCATCTCATTTGGTTATTCTGCCCGGTTGGAATCCAAGGAAAAATTCTTCGTCTCTGTGTCCACACTTATAGTTTCTTATCACAGAAAAAGAAGTTGACAGTTCAGCTATTCCTGTGCTTTTTTGATGACACACAGAGAAAGAGGAGCATATTTAGGATCTTTGATCTCGGATCATCACACACAATGACCACTTGCTTTGAAATGCACAAGAATTAGTACTTTCCTGTTAAAGTTCTTCATTTGCATTTTTTGTTTGATGGGTTATTTAGTTACAGCGATGTATACAACATATGTATGCACAAGTCCATGGGGCTGGATCAGAACATGCTGAAGGAGTTGGCTGATGTGATTGCAGAGCCATTGGCCATTATCTTTGAAAACTCTTGGCCATCGGGGGAGGTACCAGACTATTGGAAAAGGCAAATACAGTGCCCATCTTTAAAAAAAGGGAAAAAGGAGAATCCAGGGAACTACGACCGGTCAGACTTACCTCAAGGAATCCATTGGAGGAGAGGAAGGTGATCGGGAACAGTCAACATGGCTTCACCAAGGGAAAGTCATGCCTGACCAACCTGATAATGCCTTCTATGAGGAGATAACTGGCTCTGTGGATATGGGGAAAGCGGTGGATGAGATATATCTTGACTTAGCAAAGCCTGCAACCTGTCCATGACTTTTTACTAAAAATAACAAAATAGGGAGCAGGGGGTCCAGTATCTGTCATGGCTTGGAGGTGCAGGGAGCGCCCACATCATTTGCAGCATTTTAAGAGATCTGGAGCCCCCCAGGGATGAAGCAGAAAATGTCACAGATGTCTCTGGAAGTCACGGATTCCATGACTTTTATGACAATCAATCTTACCTTTCATCATTCTGAACACTTTGTTCTTCGGGGCAAGTGTGATGGGTTGGACCCCTTGGAAAGTCACCTGATGTGCTGAGATATCACTGATTCTACCTGTTCTGCCAGCATGGGCCCCTTTTAACCATTCTTCTTGAGCCAGGCTCTTAAAACCTCCTCTAACACACACACACACAGGCAGGACCACACCCAGCTGCAGATCAGCTGTGGGAAGACTCAGTTTAAGGGACTTGCTCCAGCACTCAGATGTCCACCTCCCTTGGAGTATAGGCCCAAAGATATATTATATTTGCCTCTTCCCTCAATGTATTATAAACCAGAAATAAATTTATTAACTAACAGGGGTGTATTTTAAGCAGTTAAGGAGGTAGCAGACAGAACAAGGCAAATTACTAAAGCTTTGTCTACACTGCCAATTGAACGACAAAACTTTTGTCATTCACAGGTGCTTAAGAAAAGCCCTCACAAAAGACAAAAAAGTTTTCCCACAAGTGGCAGCGTAAACTGCTCATTGGCAGGAGCACTCTTCTGTCGACAACATGAACCCCGCTCATAGGGGGTGGAAGTATTTTGTCAGCAAAAGTGCCGACAAACAGCGTTTACACTGCCCAACTTTTAGAGACACTGCCGTGTTGACACGGCCTTGTCACTAAAAGCTGCGTAATGTAGACAAAGCTTTAGAAAATATAACAGAGTATGCAAACTAAGCTTAATACAGTAAAGAAAACTGGTTACATGCGAGTTCTTAAATGTGGTTCTAATAATCTTCTTCACAGGCCAGACGCCTTTCCAGCCTGGGCCCAGTTCTTTCCCCCTGTTCAGTCTAATTGTTTCCAGCAGTCATCCTGGGGAGAACTGATGACCTGGATTACCTCACTCCCCACCCTTAAATAGGATTTGCATAAGGCGGTCCTTTGTTTTCCTAGTTTGACCCCCCCCTTCCCTTACAGTGGAAAGTTACAAGAAGTCCAGAGTAATGTTTAAATATCAGGTGACAAGACCACCGGACTCTATAGGGCCCTTGTAGCCATTCTTCACAGGCTGACCCACAAGTTCACAGAAAGACTAAGCTCTTTTACAACCCATTGTCCTTGTTGATGGGCCATCTGCCCAGTCTGGCTTTTCCATTGTTGTACCTGAAGTGTTAGCAGTGGGTGTCACCCAAAAGTATCCCAGTTGACATATAGATACAGAAATGATACATGCATACAAATAGGATAAATCGCATTCAGAAAGTCATAACCTTTCCAATGATATCGCACGAGCCATCTTGCATAAAGTATCTCTCAGTTATGTCATTCATATCATAAGCATATTTTCATAAAGAATATGAAATGACACTTCACAGCAAGGACTCAGTCTTGTGTTTGACAAACTACTAACATTTTGAGTGCTACCACAGATAACACAGGTTGTTAGTCTTTATTTAGTCCAATAAATACACTAAATAATGTTAGAGAAATGATTACACAGTATTCTAAGAAAATAAATGTTTTCGCTTTTTATATTCATCTCTGCTGATGCAGCATTTCAGAATTTAGCTGAAAATTCTGGGATTTGGGATTATGTAAAGACACACAAACCAGTGTCATGGTTATTTGCAAAATCCTTGGCCTTGCAAATAGTAAGGTGAAGCCGAGCGTCATGAGGAAATTGTTAGTTTCAGATAAGAAACTAGATGTAACCAGGGGGATTGACAGCAAAAAACTAGATGACAGAAGTAGACAGATAAAGGCAAATTTTAGCAGGATAAAAACAAATGTATTAGTTTAGGTTGGTTATTGTGATTTATGCAGGAGAATGTTTTAATTAGGGGTTTAGGATAGGTACACACAGATAGATAACTTGGTAAACTGAGTCTGCATGAAGGTACAGAACAAGGGATAAAAGATAGGTGACTGAAAACAAAATGAGTGGAGAAGACACAGGGGAAGAATAGTCAAAAATAGCAGAAACCAGAGATTTGAAGAGTCACCCTGTCTCAGGAGAGGTAATTTGATCAATTTTCTTCTTTCTTGCCTTATCTATTTTTGCATGTATATGTAATTCATAGGTGATAATAGCACTGTCTTACATCATACCAAAATAAAGGCTAAGAAAGAAAGAAAGAGAAGGTTACTCACCCTGTGCAGTAACTGTGGTTCTTTGAAATGTGTCCCCCTTTTGGTGCTGGTACATCCCTGTGCTTTTGATGAGAAAATTTCAGCTGCAGTGTCTGTCCAGGTCGTGCATGCCAGTCCCCATCTCACAGTGCCATTGGCACCTCATCTAGCACACGCGTGACCCAACCCCCTCAGTTCCTTCTCTACTGTAGTAGTCCAGATTTGAACTCTGAAGTAGAGGGGAGGAGTGAGGGCACCTCTTGAAGAACCTCAGTTGCTGCACAGGGTGAGTAATCTTCTCTTCTTTGAGTGATGTCCCTGTGGGTACTCCACTTTTGGTGTCTGAAGAGCAGTGTCCCAAGTTGGATGGAAGGGGCTTCAGAGTTGCATAAGTGAGTGAAGATAACACTTAGTCCTAGCTGTGCATCAGAGCCTGAGTTCTGGGAAATCGCATAGTGTTTTACAAATCTGTGTTCAGATGCCCAGGTGGCAGCTCTACATATATCTAGGATTGGAACATTGTTTAGGAAGGCTACTGATATTGCTATCAATCTGATAGAGCAAGTTCTGATCCCAGATAGGGGTTGCAGGATTTTTGTTGGTAGCAGAGGTGAATGCACCCAGAGATCCATTTTGATAGTGTGCAGACCATGGAGCCTTTAGAACAGTGGCTCTCAAACTTTTTTTTATTGGTGACCCGTTTCACATAGCAAGCCTCTGAGTGCGACCCCACCCGTATAAATTAATTTTTTATATATATATTTAACAGCTTTATAAATGCTGGACGCAAAGTGAAGTTTGGGGTTGTGGTTGACAGCTCGTGACCCCCCATGTAATAGCCTCGTGACCCTCTGAGGGGTCCTGACCCCCAGTTTGAGAACCTCTGCTTTAGAACGTTCCATGGTGGAAATGAATGAAAAGCCTTGGTGATTTTCTAAAAAGGGTTAGTTCTTCAAGGTAAAATGCTAATACATGTCGGATGTCCAGGGTATGTAGTCCTCTGCACTGCCATAAGGTTTAGGAAAGAATGCTGAGGATTAGCTGATTTAGGTGGAAGGATGAAGATATTTTAGATATAGATTTTGGAGGTGATCTTAGAGTAACCTTGTCCTTGAAGAAAATGGCATAGGTGAGTGGGCCATGAGAGCTCCTAGCTCACCCACACGTTGAGCCGATGTAATAGATACTAAGAACGTCACCTTCATTGACAGATGTGTCAGAGAGCATGTCACTAAGGGTTTAAATGAGGGCCTGGTAAGGCACCATAATACCAGATTCAGGTCCCATAGTGGCATGCATCTGTGTACTTCAGGGTAAATGTTCCTAATGCCCACAAGTAAATGTTTGGTAATTGGGTATGCAAACAGCAATGTCCCATTGATCTTGTGGTGGCAGGTGGTAGTAGCTGCTAGATGTACTTTGATCGAACTAATGGATAGTTCCAAGATGTGGTCCATTATCAAGGGCAAAAGTGCAGAAACTGTGGGAATTCTGTTTGCCTTGGCACCCTATGGAGAATTTCTTCCATTTCTGAAGTATTGCATGTGATTGTTCGGTAATATGTGTTTCAACTGTTCTGAACGGTTCATCATGATGGAACCACGTAGGAGACGCACCTTCAGGTGAAGTCTCCTCAGATTCGGATGGTGAACCTGTGTGGCATCCCATGAGAGAAGGTCCAGCTAGAGTGGGAGAGTGTGTGGTGCACATACTGCCATTCACATCAGGTAAGAGTACCAAGTCTGTCTCCATAGGTGCTGGATCTAGGAGTGCTGCAGCATTCCTTGACTTGAAGTGGTTTTCATTATATACAGAATTTACAATCTGGTTCAATGACTCACAGTACCCCCACTATAAAAATTGTTCCAGCACCACTGTCTGGGCCTATCAAAACTTTCGCTGTCTCGATATGTATTTTGTTCATCACCCTTGATAGAGGTATTGGTGGGAATGCATATAGAAATGGTTCTTCCAATTTTAGGAGGAAGTCATCCCCTAATGATTGGGGTCCCAGACCTGCTCTGAAACAAAATTGTGGACTATTTGCAGTTCTGCGATGTTGCAGAGAGGTCAATGGATGGGTGGTCCCATTGGTGGAATATGTTCTGCAAGACCCACATTGTTTAGTTCCCATTCGTGATCGCAGGAAAAATCCCTGCTTAGAGTGTCCGCTGTAGTATTCTGACAGCCTGGAAGGTATCAGAAGGGTAGCCGTGTTAGTCTGGATCTGTAAAAAGTGACAAAGTGTCCTGTGGCACCTTATAGACTAAAAGACGTATTGGAGCATAAGCTTTCGTGGGTAAATTTTCCTTCCAGACGAAGTGGGTGAGGCTGAGATGTTGATATTTTGTCTAATGCATCAATTCCATAGTTTCATGGCTTCAGTGCATAAGGAGTGGATCAGTCTCCTCCCTGTCGATGTATGTAGAACATGCAAGCAATGTTGTCGGTCATTAATCTAATGTTCTTGTTCAATGGCAGGAAGTAGAGGCACGCATTGCGAACTGCACAGGGTTTTAATAGGTTTGTGTGTAATCATGTCTGAGGGAGACCACCTGCCCCGAATTGTATAATGTTGGAGATTATGCCTCGATAGGCTGGGGAGCCCAATGGAGTGAAAGGGAACCCCATGCACACATTGTTGGGTTGTGTCCACCAATGTAGAGACTCTGACTTTGGGTGCCATCGTAAAATGTCTTTTTAGGCCATGTTTATGTGGTGTGTAGATGGTTCTGAGCCAGTGCATGTGGAGATGGCTGCAACCACCTTCGTGGTATGACATGCACATGTGGCCCAAAAGCTGGAGATAGATGCGTGCCAATATATGTGGACTGCTCCCATCGGGTTGGCTGTGGAGCCACCTGGAGAGGCACCTTCATGGCACTCAATATAGGACCCTTCTGTCCCAGCCTCTCCTCAGTTCCTTCTTGCTGGCTACTCTGATAGAGACACCAGAGGGCGGATAATGGAATGGATGTGAACAAACACCTCTTGAAGAACAACAGTTACAAGAAGGGGAGTAACCATTTTTTCTTTGAGTGCTTGTTCATATCGATTCCAGTCAGGTGACTCCCAAGCTCTACCCCGGAAATTGGGTTGGAATCAAGGAATCGCTGATTGGAGTGCTGCTCTGCTGAAAGCTGCACTATCTCTAGCGTGCTGATGGCATAGTAAGAGGTGAACGTATGCACTGAGGACCAAGTAGCTGCCCTGCAGATTTCCTGTATCAGTACCTGGGCCAGGAACACAGCTGATGAGGCCTGTGCTCTTGTGGAATGAGCCTTAAGAGGTGGGGCTGGGACATTGGCCAGCTCATAACGTGTGGATACAGGCCATGCTCCAGGAAGATAATTTTTGAGACAAGACCCGGAGTCCTTTCCATGTGGTCTGCCTATGCCACAAACAGCTGGTTCGACCTCCTGAATGGCTTTGTGTGCTCAATGTAGAAATGCTAATGTTTGCCAAACATCCAATGAGTGCTGTCTCTGCTCTTGGGTACTGTTGTGGCTTGGGATAGAAGACAGATAGAAAAATGTCTTGGCTAGTATGGAATTGTGATACTACCTTAGGGAGAAAGGCCAAGTGAGGTTTGAGTTGTACCTTGTCCTTGTGGAAGACTGTGTAGGGTGGGTCGGAGGTAAGGGCCTTTAACTTCAACACCCTCCTGGCTGATGTGATGGTGATCGGGAAGGCTATTTTCCATGATAGGTAGAGAAGGGAGCAAGTCACCATTAATCTGGAGAGGACCAGGTTAAGGGCCCAATGCCGGAAGAGGCTGTCTAACCCGAGGATATAGCCATTCCAAGCCCTTAAGGAAACATCCTACCATAGGGTTAGCGAATATGGAGCATACAGATGTGCCCAGATGGAAGGCCGAGATAGTAGCAAGTTGTACCTTGATGGATGCTGCTGCTGGGACTTGTTGGTTGAGGGGCAGAAGATACTCCAGAATGAGTGGTATAGATGCCTGGAGTGTAGGAGTGTGATGTTGGGCACACCAGAAAGTGAACCTTTTCCACTTGGCCAGATAAGTGCCCTGGTGGATGGTTTTCTGCAGGACGTTTCTTACTGGTTCCAAGTACAGGAGCTCCATGGATTTAGCCATGAAGCTTCCAAACTGTCAGATTGAGGGACTGGAGGTCCGGGTGGTGAAGGTGACTGTGGTCCTGTGTAATCAGATCGGGGTAGAGTGGTAACACAATGGGAGTATCCACTGACAGTTCCAGAAGTGTGGTGTACCGATGCTGGCAGGGCCACGCTGGGGCCAGCAAAATTACTACAGCTCTGTCTCTGCAGATTTTCAGCAGTACTCTGTGCACGAGTGGGAATGGTAGAAAGACATACATGATACCATCTCCCCAGGGGAGCAGAATGTATCCGAGATCAAACCTGGTCTGTGTTTCTAAAAAGGAGCAGAATATTGCCACCTGGAGCAACAGGAGGTGCCTAAAAAGATCAACGTGGGGGTTTCCCCACTTTTGGAAGATTGAATACATGACATGCAGACAGATAGCCCACTCATGGTTGTGAAACAATCTGCTGAGGTGGCCCGCTAGGTCGTTCAGCACACCTGGGAGATCATTCACCTGGAGGAGTTCTGAGTGCGCTATGCAGAACTCCCATAGCTGAAGAGCCTCCTGACATGGGGGTGGGGGAAGAGAAAGGGAAGAAGAGCAGGCTCCACCTTGTTTGTTGATGTAAGACATGGCCGTGGTGTGGTCCGTCCTTACCCGCACACACTGGCCTTGGTGCTGGGATAGGAAAGTTTGGCACACTAGCTGTACTGCTCTGATATTGATATGCAGGAAGAGCTCATCCTGCGACCATAATCCTTGTGTCTGGAGCTCTCCCAGATGCACCTCCCAACCCAGATCTGACATGTCCATTACTAGGGACAAGGAGGGCTGGGGGCTATTGAAGGGGACTACCTAGAAGACTGTTTGAGAGTTGAGCCACCATTGGAGGGATTCAAGTACCTGATCTGGCACTGTGACCACGGATTCCAGGCCATCACGCCCCGGGCGGTATACAGACATGAGCCATGCTTGAAGTGATCTGAGCCTCAGTCCGGCATGCCGAGCCATGTAAGTGCAGGCTGCCATGTGGCCAAGGAGACTCAGGTATCCTCTCGCTGTAGTGGTGAGGTACCACCTGATGCTTTGGACATCTGTCTGTCATGGTCTGAAATTGGGTCTCTAGCAGGAGCGTCCTTGCCTGCACCAAGTCCAGCACTGCACCGATTAATTGTATTCTTTGCGTCGGTGACAAGGTTGACTTGTTCACATTGAGCAGGAGACCCAGCCTCTTGAAAGTCACTCTGACTAGTCAGACTTGAAATGCCACCTGCTCCCTGGTATGCCCCGAGTAGCCAGTCATCAAGGTAGGGATACCTTGAAGCCTGCCTCCTGTGGAGGAAGGCTGCTATGACCGACATACACTTGGTGAACACTCGGGAGGTTGTCGACAGACCAAAGGGGAGGACCGTGAACTGATAGTGTTTGTGGCTGGCTACAAATCGCAGAAATAGTTTGTCTGTAGGCCGAACAGCTATGCTGGTGGAATCGGTGACCTGGCGATGCAGGCGAGTGTCATTGTTGGCTTGCCGTGGGATGGTAGCACCCTCAGCGGTGCTGGGGACTGCAGTGCTTTCATGGTAATGAGGTCCCGCGTGGCTTCAAAAGGTGTCTGGAGTGGACAGCAGCCTCACCTCCTCCACCATGTGGACTGGGGAGTTCAACGGTCCCAGGTTCGATGATACTCCTTGCTTATCTGAAGTTCCTGGAGCCGACTCCAAGGGTCTCAGGGCCAGGCGTTCTTCTCTGGGACACACCCCATTTGCTGAGACCACAGGGGAGGGTCTCACAGGAGATCCACCTCTATGCTGATTGGCACGCTTCTGTGGTGCCACAGTGTGGGACTGGTGCCAGGCAGTTCCCACAGTCTTAGGCATTGGGGGTGGAAGGAGGGAAATCAGCGGTGCCGTGAGTCTCTGTGCTTGGAGATCTTCTGCCGTGCCGATTCTGTCACCAATGCTGGCATGCTCCTGCTGCACCCAGGTGGGCTGTGGTTTAAGAGCCGCCTCCATGAGGAGTTGTTTCGACCTGAAATCCTGCTCCTTTGTGGTCCTTGGTCAAAAACCCTGGCAAACCCTGCACCTATCGGCTTGGTGAGCCTCCCCAGACACTTTAAACAAGCGTCGTGGGGGGTCACCTGTTGGGTGGGCTTATTGCAGGACTTGAACCCCGGGGATCAAGGCATGCCCTGAAAAGGGGAAAAGGTCAGGGTGGAGGGGAAACCCCCCACTCCTAACAGAACTATAAGCTACAATAGAAAGCTAGGGGAAGCAAGAAGAACTTGTAAGCAAGCCACTCACAGTTCTGACAACCCTCACAGGCAGTAAGAAGGAACACAGGAGGGTCTGGGTAGGCAGGGTCATATATTGAGCGCCATGAAGTCACACACCTGATTGGAATTGACATGAACAAGCACTCGAAGAAGAATGGTTGTTTCTGGAGGACAATTGAGATGCAGATGATTGTGGCTCAGGAGGTTGGTGTCTCTGGAGGTCTGTGCCTTTGTCTCATACTGGCGCTGCTGTCGGGCATATGGGGCATATCTGTTGCATTGGTGAGGCTGATATCTGGTTTGCCTTCTCCTGTTTGCAGGAGTGTAAATACCCAATGTATGGAGGGAGTCTTTCATGGTATGGAGGTCTTAGTCAGCTTTTGTAGGATATCCAGCCATTTACATTGGGCCTCCAAGACTTCCTAATGAGATATCTTTAGAGAATGTCTGCTACCCATTTGAAGAGCTCCTAAAACTGTTTAAAGTCATCATTGGCTGTGGATAGAGGAGGTATGATGGCCTTGTCTGGGGAAGAGGTGGTGGCGTTGGTAGGGGGTATAGTGTCTTGTGCTAGATTCTCCTCCCATTCCTCAAAGGAGTCCACAACTGTTTCTGATTGTGCAGGCACCAATGGTGGTGGTGGTGGGGGGGGGGGGGGGGAGATCTAATCTCCTCCCTGTACAGGCTATGGGGCTTGCTGTGATGCCTTCTATAAAATTGGCCCATGGTTCTCAGTAAGGCCAGTGTGTTGGGAATGGCATAGGTGGGCTCATCCATGGGTGGCCTTTCCCATAATAATACCTCAGTCATAGGGGTTCAGGAGTTGGTGTTAGTTGGGCAGGGGATGAGCCTCTTCCTCATCATTGTCCTCCTCACTGGACAGAGGAGGGGCTGATGGTGAATCAGATATTTCTGGTACCACATGCACCAGAGAGCCCTCGGTGCTGAAGAGTCGAGATTCCAGCATCAAAGAAATTAATAAGTCCTTATGATGAAAAAAGTGTTGCGGTGCCAGTGGTTTTGGTGCCAAGGTCATCAATGTCGATGTGTTCAGCTCCAATGAGAACACTGTCAGCGCCGATGGTGTCGTTGTGACTGTGGCCATCAGTGGGGCAGGCAGTGGTGGCATAGCCTGTGGTCAATGTCTGGGCACCACTTAAAGAAGTGATGCTGTGGAGGTAGGCCTGCTCTTGCCTCAACTCTGAGCCAGCATGCCTGTGGTCAGCAGAGGCAGGAGTGTGGTCGGTACAGAGGAAAGAGACTGAGCCAGAGCCATTTCTTTTTGGTAGGCTCTGTCTGAGGCAAAGTCGCTGCTCTTTTCTTCATTGACTTGTCTGATGAATGAGCCAATGGCACCGCGAGATGGGGACTATGCATGCACGACCTGGATGAACACTGCTGCTGAAATTCTCTGCTCAAAGGTGCAAGGATGCACCAATACCAGAAGTGGAGCACCCACAGGGACATCACTCGAAGAACTGTTTAATCCTAAATGGATTGAAATGAAACCAGGTCCACATACTCAAATGACAGCATCCTAATCTACATTCTTCTGCAAACAAAAAATAAAATAAAATAAAAATAAATAATGGAGGACTAAATCAAAGCAGATCTAAATTATGTCGTCAATGACATACAGGCCTTCAGAAAACAACTTGTCAAAAAAGAAACTACAGAATAAACCACATCATGAACTCTCAGGCAACCACAAAACATTCCAACTTCTCATTTTAAAATTTCCTTCAATTTTATTTAAAAAATTAAAATGTTAAAACCCACTTCAAATCAAAATGAAACATTTTACGACTAACGTTTTGCTTGATCAAAAACTTTTTTTTTTAAATATTTCGGAATTGCCAGAAAACCGGGGGGGGGGGGGGGGGAGAATCAGTTATTTGCACATTCTCCCTTAAACAGTGGCAGAACCATCTTTCTCTGGATTTTATAAAGGGCCATAAAGACGCATGCAAGGCTACATAAAAAACAAATACTAAGAACACATTACAGAAGTTTAGAAGAGTACAAGACCTGCACCCTTAAATACACTATTTAGGATGGCAGATGTAGTAAACAAGTGCAGCTAAGCAGCCACTTCCATTGACTTACAATACCACCCTAAGTCTGAATGCACTGTGTAGTTTTAACTGGCAAATCTACTATAATATTTTCTGCCTTGGGGTAAAAAAAACAAAAAGCTTTAAATCCCAAGAGAATTCACAGTGCATCCCAGAAGAGAAAAAACATCACAATTTAGATCTAATCTAGAACCATCTGATATGTGTGTACTGCAAATTGATTGTTCTGTAATGATATTCCTAAAAGTTTATTTCATGCTGTTTTTCAAAGTGGCAGAACTCAAAACTAACTTCAATTTTTTAAGCTGCCCCAAATATTCTACAACCTATCCGGAAAGACAATCCCTCACTCTCACAGATCTTGGGAGACAGACCTGTCCTCACTTACAGACAACCCCCCAACCTAAAGCAAATACTCACCAGCAACCACACATCACTGAACAAAAACACTGACCCGGGAACCTATGCTTGTAACAAAGCCCAATGCCAACTCTGTCCACATATCTATTCAAGTGACATCATCGTAGGACCTAATCACATCAGCCATACCATCAGGGGCTCGTTCACCTGCACATCTACCAATGTGATATATGCCTTCATGTGCCAGCAATGTCCCTCTGTCATGTACATTGGCTAAACCGGACAGTCTCTACGCAAAAGAATTAATGGACACAAATCTGACATCAGGAATCATAATACTCAAAAACCCGTGGGAGAACAGTTTAACCTGTCTGGTCATTCAATGACAGACCTGCGGGTGGCTATCTTACAACAGAAAAACTTCAAAAACAGACTCCAACGAGAGACTGCTGAGCTGGTATTGATATGCAAACTAGATACAATCAATTTAGGATTGAATAAGGACTGGGAATGGCTGAGCCATTACAAACATTGAATCTATCTCCCCTTGTAAGTATTCTCACACTTCTTATCAAACTGTCTGTACTGGGCTACCTTGATTATCACTTCAAGAGGTTTTTTTTGTTTCTCCCCCACCCCCCTTACTTAACTGGCCTCTCAGAGTTGGTAAGACAACTCCCACCTGTTCATGCTCTCTGTATGTGTGTATATCTCCTCAATATATGTTCCATTCTATATGCATCCGAAGAAGTGGGCTGTAGCCCATGAAAGCTTATGCTCTAATAAATTTGTTTGTCTCTAAGGTGCCACAAATACTCCTGTTCTTTTTCCCCAAATATTCTGTCACTGAGAAAGCTTTCAATTGGTCAGCTCTGCACTGGCTCATAGGGAAAAAAGTGCAGTGATTGGATTTAAGTGTCCCTTGTCTTATCAGAGCAGAAAAGAAAACAGGGTTTTTTTTTTTTTTTTTTTTAAACAGTAATTATGCACAAGTTGCTCTTCTCACAGCTGGAAACTTGAGCCTCTGCTTACAAAGCATAGCTGTTTGTGTCATGTCAGAGAGAAATTGCATGCTCAGGATGATGAAGCAATTTGTTTCCAGCTTAGCTCAGCCACATTTACTCTTCTTTGGGATACTTTCAATTAGGGCCCATTACCCTAATTAACCCCAGCCATAATTCTACACAGTAGGGTTTCTCTACATCTAGGAAGTTAGGGCAACAATATACTGTAGTTCTCCTGCCTGGAAAAACTTTTTATGGTGTCTACACCTGGTCACATTAGTCTTTCATCTGGGGGGTGGGGGGTGGGGAGTGAACGGGTACCTGAACCATTCTCCAGAATGGAACAAGAATCAAATCTATGAAATTATACGTGGGGCTGCCAAATAATATATTTGTATTATATATGTATGTATTAAGGTGGCCCAATACTTCCCATTATAAGACCCTGTTTTAAGTTGCTTTGACAAACTATAATTGTCTGGGCTGAAATTTTCCATGTACAGTGTCCATCTCAGGCTGAATTATTTTGGAAGTTCAGTCATTTCAGAGAATGAGGTGGGGGGGGGGGGGGGGAGAAGAGAAAAAGTAGTTTTTCTCCTCATTAAACTCTTTTGGTGATCTTTCCTTTGAAGTGGAAGTTCTAATGCCCCTACACCTTGGAGCAGGAATGGAGATTTCATATGGGGTGGTCTGTATCTTACCGGTCCCTGTGAAAATCCACACAAAAAATTGGTTGTTTTACAAGACTATGTAAAGTCACAGTTCATACATGCTCAGTAGAGACTTGCTAGAGCCTTGCAGATAAGTTTCCTGAAGATTAAATCCATACTGGGCATCTCCAGCCAAGAGCAGAACAGGACTTTTCCTGCAATTGCAGCTCTGGACTTTTCCTGCAATTGAAATCTGTCGTCTTGTGCGCTTAATGACACCCTACTGGGCCCAGGCAGCATGGAAGGAGAGGGGGACAAGAGTTGAACCAGGTGGGATGGGGATAGTAGATTGGGACTGGAGGCTGGAAGTGGTGTGGGGTAGAGATTACTGTGACTGACTAAGCATACACACCAGGATAAGGAATCCAAACTGAGGCTGAATTACAGGTGAGGATAACCTTCCTATCACATTTAATTGAAGCTACCAAATGCTAACTATCCAGAGTGGTAAACCACTTCATCAATCCCAAGTGCCTACAGCCCGCATCAGTATCAAGCACCAACAGTGACAATGAACTATCAGCCTGCTTCAGTGAGACCACTCCTCTCTTTTGGAAAGCCTTCTCAAAATGGCACAGATCTGCTCTGCCTATACTCACCAACCAACAGCTTACCTGTACTCCCAGAATTCAATGCATTCACTCATCAAGAAGTTCTAAGGGAGTCTCAATCCAAAACTTGTGAATTTGACTCATGCCCTTCTTGGCTTGTGAAAGTGTTATGAGCAACTTGCATCATCCAATGCTTCATCAGTGACAGAGAAAAGGACAATTCCATCTAGCATGCAATATTTCAACCAACCCTGAAGACGCCTACCCAGGATACAAGAAACCTAACTCTGACTACTATCCAGTGTTAAATCTCTCATTTCTGAGCAAGCTCACAGAGGAACTAACCAAAGGCAACCTACAAGCTCACTTAATAGAAGCTAATATTTGGACCCTAACTAAACACAATCTGCATTCAGGCCAGGACATGGAACTGCAACTACGTTAGTGAGGAACGAACACCTCTTGTCCATGGATAGAGGACAGACCTCCATTCTGACCCTCCTGGAACTGTGCAGCATTTGAGACAGTCAACCTTAAGATACTGCTGTCTCACCTGAGAGAGGTGGCAGGTGTCCAGGGTAATGCCCTAAAATAGCGATTGTCCCTCCAGCAGAGCTGCACCCAATGAGTAGTGACAAGATACTGTAGCGAGGGGTAGCTGCAGTAAGAGTAAAGCTTGTCTGTGTGACAGACAGAACTACTTTTGGGGGGCGGGGGGGAGGGGTAGCACCAATCCAGGACAGTGACAACTCCCACAGGAACTAAGCCCTGGTCTACACTACGAGTTTAGCAATTTAACCCTGCACCCGTCCACACGATGAAGCCATTTTTGTCGATTTAAAGGGCTCTTAATATTGATTTCTGTACTTCTCCCTGATGAGGGGATTAGTGCTGAAATCGACCTTGCTGGGTTGAATTTGGGGTAGTGTGGACACAATTAGACGGTATTGGCCTCCGGGAGCGATCCCAGAGTGCTCCATTGTGACTGTTCTGGACAGCACTCAACTCAGATGCACTGGCCAGACAGACAAGAAAAGCCCCACGAACTTTTGAATTTCCATTTCCTGTTTGGCCAGCATGGGAAGCTGATCAGCATAGGTGACCATGCAGTGCCACAATTGCAAAAGAGCTCCAGGATGGACTGAATGGGAGGAACTGGATCTGATCGCTCTATGGGGAGAGGAAATTGTGCAATCAGAACTCCGTTCCAAAAAACAAAATGCCCAAATATTGGGGGAGGGTGGGGGGGCAGGAGGAAAAAAAAAATCTCCAAGGGCATGAAGGACAGAGGCTCTATAACAGGGACCCGCAGCAGTGCTGCGTGAAACTTAAGGAGCTGAGGCAAGCCTACCAAAGAACCAGAGAGGCAAACAGCTGCTCCGGATCAGAGCCCCAGACATACCGCTTCTATGATGAGCTGCATGCCATTCTATGGGGTGCCCCTACAACTACCCCACCCCTGTGCATGGACTCCGTCAATGGATTCTCATTCAACAGGGATGCGGTTTTTGGGGACGAGGAGGAGGAGGATGAAGATAGCACACACCAAGCAAGTGGAGAAACCATTTTCCCCTGACAGCCAAGAACTGTTTATCACCCTGGAGCCAGTACCCTCCCAACCCACCCAAAGCGGGCTCCAGGACCTGGAAGGTGAAGAAGGTACCTCTGGTGAGTGGACCTTTGTAAATATAATACATGGTTTAAAAGCAAGCATGTTTAATTTGCCCTGAAGACTTGGGATGCATTCGCGGCCAGTACAGCTCCTGGAAAAGTCCATTAACATGTATGGGGATGGAGCAGAAATCCTCTCTCTTTGTGTTATCCTCAGGAGATTGATATCATTCATGGTCACCTGGTTGAAATAGGGGAATTTTATTAAGGGGACATTCAGAGGTGGCCATTCCTGCTGGGCTGTTTGCCAGTGGCCAAACAGAAATCATCCCTCCTGTTAGCCATGCGGTGGAGGGAGGGGTGAAGCGATCATCCCAGAAAATTGGGGGGGGGGTGTCGTGAAGGCAAGGAGCTGCTGCTGTGTAGCAATGCAGTACCGTGTCTGCCAGCTGCACCCAGGAGATATACGGTGCCAGTGAGCTGAGCGGGCTCCATGCTTGCCGTGGTATGTAGTCTGAATGGGTAACCCAGGAAAAAAGGCGAGAAATGATTGTTTGCCATTGCTTTCACGGAGGGAGGGAGAGGCCTGACAACATGTACCCAAAACCACCCGCGACAATATTTTTCCCTCATCAGGCATTGGGAGCTCAACCCAGAATTCCAATGGGCGGCAGAGACTGCGGGAACTGTGGGATAGCTACCCACAGTGCAATGCTCTGAATGTTGACGCTAGCCTCGGTACTGTGGATGCACTCCACCGACTTAATGCGCTTAGTGAGGACACACAATTGACTGTATAAAATCGACTTCTATAAAATTGACCTAATTTCGTAGTGTAGACATACGCTAAGGACTATAAAACACTTTCATCACCTTCTGCTCTAAGCAAAAGGCACATTTCTTTGCCCTCCCCTTCTCCAACATAAATACAGTAGAACCTTAGAGTTACGAACATCTCAGGAATAGAGGTTGTTTGTAACTCTGAAATATTTGTAACTGAACAAAAAGTTATGGTTGTTCTTTCAAAAGTTTACAAGTGAACATTGACTTAATACAACTCAAACTTTATTATGCAGAAGAAAAATGCTGTTTTCCCTTTATTTTTTTAATAGTTTACATTTAACAGTACTGTACTGCATTTGCTTTTGTGTGTGTGTGTCTGAGGCTGCCTGATTGTGCACTTCCGATACCAAATGAGGTGTGTGGTTGACTGGGCAGTTCGTAACTCTAGTGTTCATAACTGAGGTTCTACTGTACATAGCAACAGGTATATTTGGGAAAAAAAAGTCACCCTACCAAAACAAGACACTCCATTGCACTCAATTCTGTCACTGGGGAGAGATGAGAGAGACACACATGAAAGATGTTAGTCATATTCAGGGCTGGATTTCTAATTAGACACAGTAGGCACGTGCCTAGGGGCACTGGCATTCTAGGGGCACCTAAAAGTGGGTTAAAAGTTTGAATTTTTTTATGGAAAAAAAACAAAAAGGTCAGCTATAGGTGGGGGAGGAGGGGAGACTAAAGATGCTGTGCCTAGGGGCACACAAGGTGTAATTCTGGTCCTGGTCACATTGCTTAATTCAGTACTAGAAGGCTCACAGAATCTAGGGTGATGAGTGCAGTATGAAGAACCTATACAGAATAAAGCAACAGAGGGTCCTGTGACACCTTTGAGACTAACAGAAGTATTGGGAGCATAAGCTTTCGTGGGTAAGAACCTCACTTTCTTCAGATGCAAGTCTGCATCTGAGGAAGTGAGGTTCTTACCCACGAAAGCTTATGCTCCCAATACTTCTGTTAGTCTCAAAGGTGCCACAGGACCCTCTGTTGCTTTTTACAGATTCAGACTAACACGGCTACCCCTCTGATACTATACAGAATAGAATCAGTGGAGGAAGGACACTGAAATAGGTGAAGGGCAAGGAAAGTGGGATTGGGAGCCAGTGGAGATGAGAAACATGGGCAGACAACTGGAGGGAGAGAGACAAATTAAAACGGAGCCAGAAGGGAGGGGATGGAAACTGAGACTAGCTGGGCAAGCAGACAGGGATGGGACACCTGAAGAATGGTGACTGGCTAGTGACCAGAATGGTACTGGGACAAGAAGCCCGGAGGGTGGGGAAAGTTAGGACTGGGAAACAGACAGGCTGGAGGGGATGGGCAAGAGTGTCTGGGCTCACCCGAGTACTCCTCTGCAGAGCCTGGTACAGAACCTAAGATTCCAGCACCTCACTATTCCTCTGCTGTCAACAAATGGGCAAAGCATCCATCCCCTCTCTAGTACTGATCCACATAGTGGAGGACAGTCTATTATTTTCCTGGGGGGGGGGGGGGAGAAATAGTATGCAATCATACAGGTAAAAACTAGTGAGCTTGCATTATGATAGAGGGCCAAATTAAGGTTGCTTGACTTTGCAAACATAATAGTGTTCTTTTAACATGGGGGAGGGGAAAAAAGAGGAGGCGGCACACAAGGGATGTAAAATATAATAGAGAACTTCTAGTTTCAGGACTTGCAAGTTAGAATGCACTGTAGCATACAGAAACAGACTGATTCAGCTGAAACACACAGCTTTTTTATTCTGCAGAATCTCAAAGTGCTTTAAGCAAACAACTGATGGAATAAACTTTATGGAGTATTTTACCTATCACTGAAGGCCAGCAACATTTGGTGCAAACATAGCAAATAACTATTTAGGTCTGCATGACAGTCAGATTCTCCCTTTAAGAGGGAAGGAGTGTCATTTATCTTTTTAGGAAGCATTTATGAGGCCCTGGCTGAAGAAGGTGTCTTTTGACATTAACAGTCTTGCCAGTTACCATTAAGTTTAAAACTATCAAATTAGAAGGTTGCGATGAAGTAATTATGGAGGTTTCTCCAAGTCAAGCTGGATTCAGATGTGTGGACATTACAGAAAATGCACTAGCTACACCTCCTCCCAGTACCAAATAAAGACCAAGTATGCATACTGCTTCATTTAGATCTGTCAGCTGTCTCCTGATGTCACTAGTCATGAGGTTTAGATAGGTCTGGAGTTACTAGCAGGGATTTTATGGAGATACTCAAGTGGCTCCATTTTATCCTGAAAGTCCCATAAGTTAGAGTTGGGTAATTGCTCATCCCCCTCTACAAGTACTTATGCAGGAAACTATAAGTCTATCTTGCCCCCTGCCCTATGTGGCAGTAAGCCACACTCCTGAGGAAGTATGGGGAAGTAAGTATCTTCAAACAGGCTGACATCACCTAGCCATGAGTGCAAATGCGTAACAGCATCCATTGGAGATAGGATAGGAGCTTTGATAAAGGCTATCTAGACAAATCAGGTGACTGTGGTAGGCTAGAGGAATGCAACTGTAAAATGTAATCTCTGCTGCATATTAGTCACCAACTGAAAGAACTGGTGTTTGTTACTCAAGTTTCCAGTATAAGGTTGTGGCAGGGGGGTCTCATTAGATTCAGTGCAGGGAAGAAGCTGGAGCCGCAGCTACATTTCCCCATTAATGAAGTCTGGTTGCAGACTTCATAAAGCACACTGTCTGGGCCCTGGTCACCTTAAATGTATTCTACTATACAGCACTGTGGGCAACACCAGGATCATTCAAAAATTTAAGTTAAGCATTGATATGCTGCACTGGCCATTGAGTGGAACTTCACACAGAGCTTAGGGTACATCTTAAGTTCTTGGTTTTGACCTAACAAGCACTATGGTATAGTTTGGAACCTAGTTACTTCAGCAACTGCCTCTCCCTGTTTGATACTGCCACAGCTGTGATCATTTGAGGAGCTTGAGATAACACCAGCTTGATTAACAAAACAGGGACTAGTGGCAAAGCATTTCAAAGGAGGTGTGTTTAAAAAAAAAAAAAAAAAATCCCCCCCCTTCCCTGAACACACAAAGGAGCAAATGAACATGTTTATTGACCTCCTGTGCACATCTTTCTTGGAACTTTGCCAAGAGAGTGGGTTGAAGGAAGTTACATGTTGGTTGGTTTCAGTTTTATTGCCTTGGAAGACCTAGTCATTTTATCTGGAATGTTTATCATTATGCTTTTGTATTTGTGCAGATACCTAGAGCTGTGGAGTCGACACTTGTAAAGAAGCATGAAAATAAAGCATTTATACAGGCACATCTACATTAACCTATAAGCCAACAGAATCAGTCCTGCACAGAAAAGAGGATTAATGAACTCTAAAATACAGCTGATTATGTCCAAGTCAGACTGCAAGAACATGAACGTGCAATACTTCCAACAGCCTTTACTCCCCATATGTACAATTAAGATAGGTAATTAAAACACTGCCTCCCCTACCCCAGAAGGGCAATCCAATAGAGGATAAATTAATCAATCATGTTGTAATTCTTCTCCAGCCAACATTTTAGAAATAAGATTACTGATTTTATTAAAAATGCAATATGTAGAATTTTACTTGGAAATTTTTTAATTTTTATTTAATTCTTATACATACACATGAAGACAGTGAACTGAAATGCTGTGGTAGACTCCTTTTTAAGACATTACTGATTTTTTCCTTAAAATTCCGCACCCAAACAATGCCATCTAGTGACCATGTACTGAACAGAACTGCATCACTGATTTAACTGTTATGAAAGATGTTTAATATACAATACTTACTAGATTTTCCAAATCTTTATTTTACATAGATAGGATACAGGTCTTTTAATTAACCCCCTAGACTGGGACTAAGACCAGATGGTCTGAGTATTGGGAGCTCTGCCACAAAACTTCCTATGTGAACTTGTGCTAATCCCTTTGTCTCTCTCTCAGATCCGCTATCCACAAAAAGGAGATAATACTTCCCTATCTCATAGGATATGTATCTAGAGATGGAAGTTATTTTTGCACTCCCAGCATTGCGGGGATGGACCAGATCCCAAAGTGTTCATACGGAGAATTTTGGATACTGACAAATAGAAGGTATTTTAATAGTATAAAAAGCTATATGTATGATGCATCTAGGTATACACACAGTATTTCAAATAAAAGAGTAGGAACTTAAAAAAAGATTCAAAACCAGGAGATTTTTCACACAGATCCAGAATAAGTTCACCTTCTTTGACACAGGCAAAACTTAAAAAAAAAGAAGAGCAAGTGCAGCCTTGCATCATGTCCTAAAGATCTTAACAAATGTTAGTTCTGTTAGTATGGTAGGTTGGCTTAATTCATAATTTAAGTGAATATATTAGCATCTCGGCGGCTGATCTTTCAACAAGGCGTCCAAGCGCAATTCCATAAAGGACTTGGGCACCTAAAATCTTCGTCATGCAAAGGTGGCAACTGAACTGGAGTCTCCCACATCCAAGGTGAATATTCTAATCATTAAAGATTATAAGACACCCCTCCCCCCACAGGTCATTTTGTGCGAAGTTAAGCAGGTCCCTAACTTTCTCCCCAAAAAGTGGCTTAGGCACTTAAGCCACCTGACTTCACGAGAGGGGTTCCCATTCATTGATCACTATGCAGAAATAGGTGCCTCTCTGCAGCCCAGATTTAGGTACCTAACTCTGTGAGAGGGGCAGGGTTTAGGACACACCCCTCCACCAGCATCTGTTATTGGCTTTGAGTTTAGGCAGCTCCTCACCTAGTGTGCTGGCTTTTGTAGATCCCATCCTTAGGCACCTAGGCTCCCTAATATAACACATGGGAGAAATAGGTGCCTAACTCAGGCTTTGTGGAGTCCAGTGAGTTTCTAGGCACCTAAAAGTTAGGCATTGCAATGCACAGCACCCATGTCTCTTTGTAGGTGCAGGCCCCACTGTCTTGTGGTACATTCCTCAACAATAGGTCACATTTTGGTGGACTGGGAAGTATCATTTAATTTTTACAGGAATTATAACTAGAGTTATCAAATAACATTTGACTCAGATGAAGACTTTCAGAATTTTTCTACTTTGCTGTTTTGTCTTTAGAAATATGCTATGCTGTTTCCCTTAATAGAAGGTAGGGGACAAAAGAGACAAAAAGCACATTATGCTGACTGACTTTGTGTTATACCTAGTGACTTATAGTAACAGAGTCACTAAACCCTCATTTTATCGATGCTAGTGACAACTTCATAGTCCACGTACAAGGACAATTCATGTTCAACATGTCAGCTGGTCGCGACAAAACCCTGATTCCAGTAGGAACAGGGTAGTGTTAGAAACGTGATTCATCAAGGTCATTCTACCACAACATAATTTTTAGCAAAGGCAACCCCACCAAGATCTCTAAACACCTTTTGTTGATCTGCCATTATCAGTTATGAAAACAAGTGCCTTGGATTTCTTAGTGTCACATCAGGTGACAAATTCCATTCTTTGGAAAAATTGTGAGTAATCACAATTATATACTTGTGCATTAAAATTAAAAGCCCAGTTCCATCAGAATGCATATAGACAAAGCCATGCAAATTTGCTACCTTATTGTTGTCCAGTATTCAATACATTTCATAAACAATAGCGATACAGGAACATCTGTCACCAGACATACGTCCAAACCAAAAACCCGAAGATCTGAAGACACCACCAGCTCGGATACAAACTTTGAGGTTTAGTCTCAGCAGATTTTCCAGTTAACTCATGGCTTACAGGCCTAATATTAATAAAGTGGTCATACTTAAACTTCTCAACTTTACCTCCATATTTGCAGTATTCCAGCAGTAAAGCTGGAAAGTTTTAAGCACAACCACTGTAAGTTGCACAAGGTGAACCTCAAGTTCAAGCTATTTTTGTTAATGAGAGTTGCAATAAATGTTCTTAAACTTATTGTTCATTTCTATAATCATCCTTCCTAATTTCTGACCTCCCTTGACACATGGCATTTAATCTCCGTACAGCAATCAGGCTCTGTAAACAAATTGATATGGTATATTAAAAAAAATCTTTATCATGTGGATTAGAGTGATGTAGACATTTTTCTATAAAAAAAGCTTGTCTCCTACAATATTTCAGAGTGTAATAAATTCAGATTTTTCTAGGATTCTAGGAAATTTCTAATTTACCATAAACATATTAGCAAGTTAGAGAAACATAAAATTCTGCTGCATCCAAATTGCAAGACCACATCCCAAGTTTTAAAAAGACTAAACACCACCTAAAATGAAGACTAACATTTGATAATCTGAATTTCTCTTCTGAGTGGTACAATGAGAACAAAAAAGAGCGATGGGTTTGTTGTGTTTCTGAAATATGGCTGTCCTTCCACCTTGCCAGTTAGGACAATACTACTGAGTCTCTAGAGCAGTGGTCTCCAAAGTGGAGATCCTTGGGGGTGCACGGCAGGAGGAGCACTTTTTTGGGGGGTTGCACTTTGACAGTTCAGGCGGGAGTCAGAGCGGCTTTTTTTTTTTTGCGCTTTGGCAAAAATGGTAGAGCTGGCGTGGCAGGGGGTGCATGCTCAAATTTTTTACTGATAGGGGTGCGCGATCAAAAAAGTTTGGAGACCCCTGCTCTAGAGCATGAAATTTTAAACAATGTTGTGTTGACAAGATTTGTGGGACCTATACTACCTTGATGATTTCAAAAATAACTGATGAACAGAGTGGCAGTCTCAGCACTACACTAGAGACCTAAATTCAAGTTTTGACTATGTCCCTTTAAAGTTTTGGGACTGTACTTAATCAAAATGATTTTCTGTAAATAGATGCTTTCTGTGAACTGAGAATGAAAAGATTCATACTACTACATGAGAATGATTAAGTAAGCCATTAGCGCAATAATCAGGGCTGGCTCCAGGCACCAGCTTGCCAAGCAGGTGCTTGGGGCGGCCACTCCGGAGAGGGGTGGCACGTTCAGCGGCAATTCGGCGGACAGTCCCTCACTCCCGCTCGGAGCAAAGGACCTCCCGCTGAATTGCCACCGCGGATCGTGGCTTTTTTGTTTTGGGGGGGGGGGGGGAAGGGGCGCCGCTTGGGGCAGCAAAAACCCTGGAGCCAGCCCTGGCAATGATGCAATGAGAAATTGAAGTTTTTATACAGATCTTAACATAAATAAGCTGGGATATATTCATGAAGTTATGTATTAATTTAAACTAATGTAATTAAGTCCTGGCATAAACACTCAGATACATATTATAGATCTCTTCTCTGAAACCCTTTTCCTCTCTTCACTGATAAACCTTCCTAGGCTTTGATAAAATATACATACCACCAGTTTGATTTGATATGTGGAGCATGAAGAGAATGTTCCCTAATTACAAGAACGAAGCTCCAGTATGTGTTTGTGTTTAATCTTTTGAATAAGACTCTAAAAATATAGTTTCACAAACTGAACACACACACACACACACACACACCATATCTACATTATGAAGAACTAAGAACAACACGGAGAAGTTGAAATCATGAGCTTTTGAGAAGTTTAAAATTAGAGATGGTTAGACAGTTTCCGAAAAGTTTATGTTGGAAAATATCAACTGGTCAACAAAAACTGTAATGTCTTTTGACAAATCTCCCAATTCAGAGGAAAAAAAAACTATATAGTTTTTGAAGTGTCCTATTTTGGTATTTTCAAAATAAGTTTTTTTATTAAAAAACTTTGTATGATAATTGTAGTTAATTTATACCAAAAAAGGTTAAAAAAAGCTTGAAATCAAAACTAAACATTTTGAGCAGCCCAATCTGAAGGTGTGGGGTTTTAAAAACAAGTTATTATTGGTTCACAGAAGTTTTTGAATTTCATTTTTCATTCTGTTTTAGGATGGAAACATTTTTTGAAGCTTCAAAAATTTTCATGGGATGGTAAAACCATTCCCCACTCAGACAGACGTAAAAATATACATTTAGGAGAGTCCATGGACAAGTTGAGTTTTTACAAATATCAGAATTTCCTTTTGCCCCTATAAACAGCATAAGCATAGTCCTCAATATAAAGAGGAAATGAATAGATCAAGGGAATATATATGTTTACGGTGCACTACATTTGCCCATGGAACTTGGAATTCCAGGCCATATGCAGTTTGCTTCGTTATTTAAAAATACACAGAAGTGCTTTTTTCAAAAGAGAAAGGAAAAAACAAAAACCCTCCTTTAAGGTACAGACAACTGGATTTTCTGGTCTGCAAAGATTACTTCCCTTCCCTGCACTCTAAAGCCTTTTTACAATAAAGCTTCTCTAGTAGGCTGCTTTTAAGTTTAAAGTTTTCACTATTTTATCAGACACTTACAGCAATATTTTTACTTTAAAAATGCTCCCAATGACTGGTGTCAATAATGGTGTGCTGTTCTAAGAAACAGCACATTTGACTTCAATCTTTAAAAATCAGTCTTTTTTAAAAGTGTGTAAATAGCAACTAATTCACACATGTATGCATGTGAATCAAAGCTAAGTCCTCATATTTAAGTAAAAAATTAAATAAATATGTTTTCCCATCATATCTCCATGAATAATATACCCTACCACTGTTCTCTTAGTGTGATAATTCATGCATTTAGGCCAAATTTGGCCCAAAGTTCAACCCTGACCAGGTAATCCTTAAGATGCTGATAATACTGCTGGTACATGAAAACAGTGTGGATTTTTGGAGTTTAAGGACAACTGATTATTCTTTAAACAGGGTTTAATTCACAACCCCTTAAGGTTAGTTACCTTCATTTAAAAAAAGAGTGATTAGCTTTTTAATAGGTCTGTTTAGCATGCCATTTTGTGCACTTTAAAATGCAGTTATTTACAAATCAAACAATAAACCTGCAAATTTACTGCAATTCATTTAAAAAAAACTCAAAATTTGGCACTGTACTGCATCCAATTCCAAGAAGGATCAATTTGGGACAGGGACTGTTGATATATCAGCTGCAAAGGGTAAGAAAGAAATGATGGGCTTGTCATTAATGCTTCCTACTAGGAGACGAGAATCTTTTCCCCAAATCTGTCACAAACTCATTATGTGACTTCAGGCAAGTCTTTTCACTTCTCCATGCTATACTCTCTCTTGCTATAAAATGGGGACCATATTTGCCTAATCCACAAGAGGGTAGGACATTAAGTTGAATTCCTTAATGAACTTTAAGAATGTCATATGCAATGTGCTACACAAATTAAATAATTTTTTTATAGCAGAGTTTGCAAAGGCAGGTTCATTATACTCTGCTATCAAAGAGTATACAACAGTGTAAGAAATTGGTCCAAAAGAAAACTGGCCAGGCAAGATTCCAGCACAAGAGATGACATTTTTCTTTATTAAAAAGAAAACCTAATGAAGTGGTTGACTATGTCAACAGTAAGAGTAAGTATAGAGTGAGCATGGAGTTTCAAAAAGATATTTACTATTTTGGGGTTCTTTGAACAGGTGCCTAGATAGTATGGTGACAAGGGCCACAAAATACCTAGATTGACGTTGTCTTGCAGATGAGAAAAGAAAAAACCCATCTATGCAACTATTCAGACACTGCAGATACGATCTATCACACTTTAGAAAATTAATGCTTTCATTTAAGGAGCTACCAGTCATCTAGATCATAACTAAATATCCGCCCTCCTTTACACCTATGCTTCACAATTGACAGGAGAGCTTTTAGGTTTCTGGATTTCTTCTAAAACTAACTGAAGCAGGGCATCAGATAAGACAAAACAGTAGTCCAACTCCAGTCTAAGGTATCTCAATTCTAACAGTTTAAAGGTCTTCTAAAAACTACTACTCATGTATTGGTACAAAAGGACACATTAGTATGGAAACCTATTTCCTCTCCAGCAGAATTTATTTTCTTAGACTAAATGACAAGAGCCCCCATGCGGACATGTTATAGAATGATTCTATGGTCTTACTAATCGCCAAGCAATCATTCATTACATATATATCAACCATAAGATGTCATTTTCTTTTTTGGTAAGGAAAAGGAAAGGAATTTGTGGAACTTGATGGAGTTAATATCCATTTCAAGTCATTAGACTACTTATTAATTAGAAATATATTTTAATTCACAGGCTATCATAACTTAGTAGCAGTGACTCACATTCTTACTAAAGACTCTGCCATAAAAATAATAGAACTGAGTCTCATTCTGGAATAAAAATTAGCATTCCAGGGTTTGTTTAAAAAAAACAAAAAACAAAAAACAAAACAAACAAACAAAAAAACACAAACCAACAACACCTACTTCCTAGAAACTACCTGCATATGCAGCTTGCAATAATACAAGAGTAAGAACAACTTATTTTGTCCTCAAATAAAAGCAACTCAGAGTTATTTATCAGAGGGGTAGCCGTGTTAGTCTGAATCTGTAAAAAGCAACAGAGGGTCCTGTAGCACCTTTGAGACTAACAGAAGTATTGGGAGCATAAGCTTTCGTGGGTAAGAACCTCACTTCTTCAGATGCAAGGGAAGAAGTGAAGTTCTTACCCACGAAAGCTTATGCTCCCAATACTTCTGTCAGTCTCAAAGGTGCCACAGGACCCTCTGTTGCTTTTTTCAGAGTTATTTGTATTTGATAATTACCCCATTATACTTCCAAAAAATCACTAGAAAGTGGATCTTGTTTGTTAACTTGAGCATATATTCAGACTTGAAAGTGAAGATCCATGACCTTGGTGGGGCTGTATGCTGCACCTCAGTCTCATTCCGAGTTGCATACTGCAGTTACATATTGTACTTAGATATGATTTTGTTCTAGTCTTGTTTCTGAGAATTTTAAATTCTCATGTCTCAGTGAAGACAGGAATACAGACAGGCCTTATTTGTATAACAGGTCCACTCCTCCTGCATTTGAAGACAATTGAAGTTTTCCTGTGGGGAGCAGGATCAGACCCTTATTTATTAAATTTAAATACAAAAGGAACATGCATCATCTCCACAACATACTATAGGAAAGAGGCATAAATTCACTAAAATGCAGTATTTATCTTGTTCCCTCTTCCCATCCCAGAGTTATCCATCAGGCACATAACATTTTACTTGCAAGAAGCCTACATCGCTCGATTGTATATATTTGGTAGTGTTGAACAGCCTTCAGTAAAAAGCCATGTCTAGTGACGGATAGATAAAGCCTTGATAGAAGAATACTTATGCCACTCATTCCCTCTACTCAAAATGAATATCCTTTCCAAAATGACTTCCATCCACACTGACATCTGAAATAGAGAAAGCTATACTGTTACACTTCAGAGCTAAAAAATGTAAAAAGACATGTTTAAAGTTCATACTGAATGAAAGTGCAGTGAAATGAAAGGTATCTGGCTAAACTAATCTCAATGTTCAAGCACACAATAGGTTGATTCCCCTTTTCTTATAGGCAGAGCTGGTTGTACCACCCATTATTATGGTTGCCCAGCTCATCCTATTCTAACACCCTGTTTTAAATTGCTTAAAGAAAAATGTTAATTGTTTGGGCTTCAATTTTCCACACTTGATGCATCTGCCTCAGGCTGAATTATTCTGGAAATTTTCAGCCAAAGTTGATCAGCCATTTCTGAGAGGGAGGCTAGGGAAAAAAACAAAAACAAAAACAAAACAAACACACCACATTTCCCCCCCCCCCCATGTTAAGTTCTTGAAACTTTTTCTTTGGAAAGCTTTAGTGAACCCTAAAGTTGGGGGCAGGGATTTGAAATTTGGCAGGGGTGGGATCTTTATGCCAAGGGTGTGCTTTTGCCATTCCCGTGAAAATCCGCCCACATTTGGCCAAGTTATAAGCCTTTGAAAAGAGTCACAGTTCATACTTGCTCAGTACAGACTTTAGCAGATAAAATCTCCAAAGATTCCATCCTAACTGAGCATGCTCCAGCCCCTTACTGTTTCTGCAAGTAACAGGACAGTGCATGACCAATCCCCACACAACAACTGAGCATGCTCTGTTACAGCGGCAAAGCCAAAGCTTCCCTGTAATGGCTAATCCAGGCCAGGGTAGAACCCAACTCCTGAAATGAGAGCACAGAGTTGTCTCTTCGGTATTCTGAATGACAAAATAGATGAGGAAATAATCTGATTCAAATTCAGAGGGGACAAAAATGCAAGCCAGACAGGGTTAGGGGAAGGGGGTCTAGTGAGAATGGAACTGTGAGGATAGGGAGCGAGGGGGGGGAACTGGACTTGAATTCCTGCAAGACCCCTGCCTTAAAGTAGTATATGATTAAAAACTGTATCATAATGCATACCCATAATGGGGCTGAATTAAGGTTGTATAGGCTACCTTGATTAAGTTTGGGGGTGCTTGACTTTGCAACCATAATTGCATTTTTAATGTAGTTTTATGTGTAAATTTATTTGTATTACAGTAATACATGGATGTCCCAACAGAGGTTAAGACCTGGAAGTTCTTCAGGGTTAAATTGGCAAAACAGACAAAGGAAAAAACCATCATTCATTTAATAAACTTTGAAGTCCATTCTCAAATCAACTATTTAAATCAATAGCTATTACAGAAGATCAGCTTTTTCCCCCAAAGGTGAACACCTTACTTACAAGTAAGGAAGCTAAACACCTTCCATTTTTATAAAACTAGAACACCCTACCTGTAATTTATTACCATGAAGAGTAAACAGAAGGGCCTACATTTTTTGAGTGTGATTTGCGATTCTGAGTGCCTCACATTTTTGAGTGACCAAGCTGTGACACCTTAAAGGGACCCAATTTTGAGAGGGTAGGTGTCATTAGCAATTTCTTGTAAAAAAACTGGATTCCCAGCAGCCTCCAAAACAGTTTGAATATTGTAATGTAAATAATATCAAAAAGCATGGTCTCTCTAATGAACTAACTCCAAGTAGTATCAACAGAACTCAGGAGGGGAATACACTACATAGCTTTGATGAATGACTGAGTGAAAAATGCAAAGAAACATACAGACAAGTCTCCCTGAATATACATACATCTATCCTTATAGAGTAGAAATAAAGATAGCTAACAGACTTTTGTATTCAGCATGATGCTGATTTGTATCTGATACAAATAAGCAGCAGGGTAACTTGAAGACTATTCACATTTAATAATGTACTTAACCAGGAGGATCATTCAGGAGATATTTATGCTTAATGATTCACCTTAAAGGCTTCTATAGTATTTGGATATTATTTTGTAAGATGACAAACTAAGCAACCAAAAACAATTTAAAGATATAGAAGACCTTAAATACTACTGACCAATAGATTTTAACTATCAGCTTGGAATTAAAGGGTACTTGGTTTTGCCTTATGTTTCAATCAATGATACAGACCAGTCTGGAGTGACTGATAGTCAGCTCTTTACTTGGTCTTTTTGTTGAACTAATTCAAAATTGAAGCAGATCAGAGCAAAACACAACCAAACTAACTCTCCCCCCTCCCACCCACATATTACCCAAAAAAGGCTGAACAAATTGAATTCAGTCACTGGTAAGTGATATAATGTTCCGGTGTTTGTTTATAGTTCCTTTTGCAAATGCATTCTTTTGCAGTTTTTGTTTAAATTGCATCCCTTTAAGGCACTGTATTTCAGGAAAATTAATGGTATAAGAAGAACCCACCTTTTCCAAATCACATGCAGCTATATTCTTAACAGAACCACAACAGTTGTACAACTAATGGCAGCATCTATTTTGAGATCAATTTAATCTGAAAAATTGTTATAGTTTTTATGCACAATCCCAAAGGTTTTTTGGACAAGAAAATACAATTAAACCAAATACCATATAGTCTAATAACACAACGATGCAGCTTATCTACTAGTTTAAAATAGTTTCTCTCTCTTTTAATTCACTTTTGTTCAACCTTTAAAGTCCATAAGCCTAATCCCTGCACCCCCAATCCCACTAGTGTATCTGCAGGGACAGACCCATTCACAGAGCTCCAATGATCTATGCAGATATAGTTGCGGATTCATATCTAATATTTATGTTCATTAATTCTCCAAACCAAGATGGGAGGGGGGGGAGGAGAAAATAGTGTAGTACGTATCTGAAGTTACTGTTTTTCTACTTCAGTGTGACAAGAGCTGTATGTTTAGACAATGGTGATTATATACCAAAGACTACACAAAATGTAGTATCTAACTACTAGCCTCCAAAACCTGTTCTAGGTTCTGTGTTACAGAAAAGCTAAGTAACTTTAAGCACAATTATATTGTCACTATAAATTAGCATTTGCACTTAGTCATATTTCTCTCTAAGAATGATTTACAGATAAACTTGCTATTTTAAAAGAATCAGTGCATTGTTTTGCAGATAGTGCTACACAAGTTTTTAGTTGGATATATTCTATTTTTTAAAGTTAACTCCAATTACAAAACCTAAAATTTAAGCACACACATGTAGAACAAGGGCAGTCACAAATAGTCCTATGCCTTTATATACAAACTAAGAACACAGGCAACCACCCTGGTTACTCTGCTTCTAAGGTGTATCCCTTTCATCACAATCATCATCATAGGTTGATTATTTTTCTCTTTTTAAGATTATTAGCTCCTTGGGACAGGGACTGAGTCTGGCTATGCTGATATCTGTACAGCACCTAGCACTACTGAAATATAAATAAAAACAGAAAAAACATTTAAATAAGAACTTTCTGAAGCTTCAGTCTTCTTTCAGGTGAGACTATGTGCACCAGTAACCGCCACCCCCAAGACAGTCCTCTGGGGACTAGCAACCACACAAGGAGAGGGTACGTACTGGACTGACCTGCATTAGGAACCCCAACAGTACCGCTCCACTCCTTTAAAGAGACTCATACAGAGTACTTGGGAAGATTAATACATCCTGGGGTGAACCTGTATTCTAGGGTTCGTGAAGAGGTATAGAGCCTCTGCTGAAATATCTCCATACTTCAACAGAGCTTCATGGTTTGAGGGTGGGCTGAATGGCTCAGTCTGCAAGGTTCAATCCTCCCTCCCCCCAACAATCAGAGAGAAAACATAGAAAAGGGGATTTAAGTTTTACTCCATCAGCTGGATGGAAAAAGGTGACTCGGCTCTAGGTTTGTAACACTTTCCTTAAGCCCCAGGCATTCACTTCCAGAAAAAGTCATTCTTTTTATCATAAGGAAAAAATGAATAATTAAACCACCAAAAGAACATTTCCCCCACTGCTGTTTAAAATACAAGCTAAGCCCCTTAACTTGCTCTCTGTAAATGAAGCAAAAATGAGATAAGAAACAAAACAAAAAACAGTTTACCTGTTTGGTCCATCTTTCTTACTAGCAGAAAGCAGTTCTTCTCTTTCTCTCTTACTCAAATCTTCTTTCAGACACCATGCCCTATGCAAAGGCTCCTAACTACTTACTCTCAGGCATGACTAGTTTTCTAAATTGATATAACTACTTAACCTTTAAAGTGGTGGGTCAGGAATGAGAGTAATATATCTCATCAGCATCCTTGTTTCACATTTTGTGGAAAACAGTTGTTCAAAATAAGGAAACAGAGACAAGGATGTTACTTTGCATACTAGCTTCTCTACTAATAATGGCTAGCTGTTTCATGGCTAATTGAAAACAGGAGAATAATTTAAAGCTTGGGTCTTATTAAGCACTAGATGCCATTTTAAAACTGAGAAGACAGTTCTCAACCAATTTAGTTTTAGTATTGAGTATAGAGAAGAGTGAGGCTCAGTGGAAAAGCTTGGAAAAAGCTGAAAAGCATTAGAATAGATTAATTAATGGCAACAGAGTGATTAATGACTAGAACTGGCCCATAGTTACTTGACATTAGTTCATTTTGCTTTTTATAGTTTTATTTCATACCTTTATGGATCTGATCCATAGCTATTTAGACTACTAACTTTCATTATGGGCTTATATGCCATTAAACTATGTTGCTGGGAAATCATGTAACTCTTGACATTAAATTGACATGCCCCAAGACCTCCAATAGCCAGCTAAATCCCTCTCCTATCAACCATAAGGTCCTTGCCTTAACAGGCTTTCTTTCTACACATTGCATTCTCCTGCTAGCTTTTCTCCCAACTGTGGAATATCCTGGCCCTGATCCACAAAGGAACCTAGGTGCCTAAACTCTAGATTTAGACATTTATGTCCCAGTTTTAGGCACCACTGAGACCCACAAAACCCCCACTCAGCTACTGCATTCTAACCCTGTAGGTGGTTAAACTCAGATGGTGTCTAAATTTTTGCGGTAAAAGTTCCCTAGGCACCTGAATATCTGCCTCTGGGCATATGTACAACACTTCACTCTAGGCCTAAAGCACCAGCATGATCTGCAAACCAGGTGGTGGTGCTGCCACCTCACTCATAACTTTTAGCCAAGTAGTTAGGGCATTGAGCCTGTATGTGGGTGAGCACCCTAACCACTGGGGTAAAATGTATAAGGTAGGCACTATCACTTCCTCTGGCATTTCTTGCAAGAATGGCTTAGGCACCTAGGCCATCTAACTCCAAGAAAGGGATTCCAACCTGTGGGTCACTAGCCAAGATGAGAGCGGGGAATTAGGACATACTCCTCTCATTAGCATCTCCCATTGGTTAGTTTAAGCAGCTCCTCCAATAGCATACTGGCTTTTGTGGATCCCACTCTTAGGCACCCATCTGTCCCCATGCATTTTACAGGGAGCCTAGGCACCTAACTCAGCATTTTTGGATCCCATTATTGTGCCAGTGATTTTCTAGGCACCTAAAAGTTGGGTGTTAAAATGACTAAGTCTCTTTGTGGATTTGAGCCTCTATCACATCAACAGTTAACTAGAGCTGACCTCCTGCATCTGAGAACACATTGTTTACATGCTTCAATCAGTAGGAAATTTTCAAATGCTGGCATCTCTATTCTTATTTTCTCTATCCAAACTTCTCTCCTTACAGCTTCCATCGTTATGCTTATTCACAATTTGCACCTTCTCTTTGGAGCAGCCACTTCACAGCAAGAGCTGTCTTCACAATCACATATGAAATCATTCTCTAAATCCACCTTGTTCTTATGAAAAATAAATCCTAGCAACACTGTATCTCATGGCCATTTTATTCACTAGAAAGTAGTCATTCATACCTTAGGCTACAAACTCTTCAGAGTATGGATTGTGGTTTTCATTGAATCTTCCCTGTTGTAAAGTGCCTTGTGCAGGTGATATATATATAGAAATGAAAAGTATTGTTTCTTTTATACAAAGGTCTCCAAGAGTATCACCCCTGCACAGAGGGCCAGCACAATCCCCTACCTTATTTAGAGGGCTTAAATGGGATTTATGTATAGGCTTTGTGCTGGCCCTCTGAACAAGCATGCATTTCATGTATAGGGTTTTACACCTAAGAGTAAGAATGTATTTATAGGGTTAATACATGATTATCAAGTGCTAGATGTCCTGATGGCATTGAGATGCCAGGTGGGGAAAAGTTCTTTGTTGGGCTCTAACTGATTAGCCCAGGAGGGAAATCTTTTCAGATTGAAAACAGAAGCTGATATTTCATGTACCTTTCCTTTTTTTGTTTTGTTTGTTTTAACACTTTAATACATAAACACCAGGTCATATACAAAATTATATCACAGCAGGAGTATTTAACAGTGAAGCCAAACCAAGTAACAACAGAGAAAGGAGGAAAGCATTGTAAGGGTTGGCAAGACCTTTATAGTGATATAGTTAAGATTCCAAGCCTTATGTCTGCTTTATGATTTTGTTTTTCATTAACAATTAAGTAGCTGAGGACTTGGTCCTGATCTGGCAAATACTCATGCCCGTAAGTTTATGACCATGAATTGAATGTTTGAGGCATTGGAACCTACAATCTAATAAATAAAATATTTTAAACAAGTTATGCTGTTGCCAATAGCTGACTGAGATTTAAGCTCTCATATGGAGGATATAGCAATTGGCATCTACACATTTTATGCCAGCTGCTCACCAGGTTGCAATATTCTTATGTTTCCTGTCTTTGTGGGATGAGTTTCATATTTTAGAGCAACAGGTGGTGTTTTTTTTTAATTATGAACTGTTAATTTAGATTTTCTTCTTGTATCTTTTCCTCTTCAGTCCCCAGTTCAGAACAACACTTAAGCATGTGCTAAGTCCCATTGACTTGACATCATTAGGGTTTAGACATGTGTTTCAGTGCTTTGCTGAATTAGGGCTTCAGAGAGAATGCATATTATTAAAGTGTAGGGAGTTCGAAAATCTGAGTGTTATTTTTGGCTCTACTACTTCATCAATGTGTGACTTTGAGCCTGGCTCTGCTACATGCCCAGCACCATGCCTCAGTTTCTCCAGTTGTAACAATAACTTTTGCAAAGCCCCCTGAGAAAATTGAGATGGAAGTTAAATATAAGATAAAAATACAAAATATTATTATTACTGAAGAGCAGGCCTAGCAGATATACATCACAAAAATATGTTTGATATCTATTTTCTGCCAAACTTAGACAAAGACTTGGGAGCTGAGCTTGGAATCTCCTTAAACAAATATATGTAGATAGAAATATCAGCTGCAACATGGTTCAGGGACTTGCCTTGCTGAAGGCCCAATTCCTCTTTAGGGGGACGGAGATGTATAGGTACTGACTGAAGTACTTCTGTAAAAATAGTTCAGGAGTCCAGCTGGGATTTGGGACCCTGCTAAATCAGGATGTGGATATGTGGGAGCCCACCGAGGGCTTAAAAAAGACAATCATCCTATTCATGTATTTGTTAAATGTGTACTGCTCATATACGTTGCATACGCTGCCCCTTCAAGGTTAAATATCTAGCATGATTTCTCTATAACTGCATTCCCATCATTCACAGTAGCATGAGTCATTGGCATTCATTATGATGACACATTGAGTTGACTGTGACTATAAACAGCAAGACCAGAAACTGAAAAATATATTTTCAGGCTCAGTAAGATTAAATTCTAAATCAGCTTCTGAATACATCTATTTATCCACCACCCAAACCCCTTCTTCAGTTCATAGCTATTTCATAGTAGTGCTGTGTTTGAACTCAGGAACAAGTTCGCTATGCAAATAGTCTGCAGATTATGTATTTACTCTATCTAGTGTGTAACATTTGCAATATATATTAAAACACCTATTCTTCCTCTTAAATGAATCCTTGGTAATGGGGGAAACTAATGTGAAAACCAAGGCTACAAAGTACCATGTTCAAGTTCTCTGTATTACATTTTCAGACACACAAATGTGTCCAATAGCATAACAGTACATTTATACACTGGTCATGTATTTTACATAACATCATAAAAATGAACAGTTATATGACTCTATAATGCAACATTCAACTAGTTGGCACACAAAAGATAATAAAGTTCTACCTTTGGGGGTTTTCTGTTCATCTTTACTTCACAAACTGTAGAGCTGTTTGTTTGTTTGTTTGTTTTTTAAATTACTACTTCACTCATTTTGTACAAGAAATTATGTAAATAAAACACAGAGGGAAGAATACACTATATTATGTTTGATAAACTATTGCTGTGTTGTATAGGGAATTACCACAACTCCTTTTATTATTGCCAGGAATTATAGCAATAATTTCTAACCCAAAACACTGAAAATCTCTTAAATCTCCTCCTCTCTTTGGATTAGGTATGGTTCCCTTTTTCTGCATAACATTTGATTAACAGGCGCTACAAGCATGAGCTGAGGTTGAATGGATTCAGTTATCTTTCCTGTAACTGATCAAATTATTTGTTGCAAATAAATGACCAGACAACTTTAACTCTGTTTTCTGTTGGTAAATTGTTCACAAAATCATCGTGATTTCTACAACCATATTTGGTAATTCCTGCATAGTTTATGTGTTGGCAAATTATGCCCTTTGCATATTTGCCGTATATGATTCCATTCTCTGACAGGATTACACTTCTGGATTATTGAAACTTTCTAAATAGGAGAAAAATTAATGGCAAATAGTCATGTTCATGTACAAATTCCCTTGTTCACACATACCAATAAGGCTAATCCTATAGTTCCTGATTCAAAGCCCAGGAAAATCAATGGGAGTTGTTCAAATAACTTCAGTTTAATATGGATCAGACCCATAAACACAGCCAATTCCCCAAACTTCTGTGCAAACAAAATTCTGTTTATGTGAATGGTTATGAATAACATGGTCAAACTCAACAGCTAATTGAAATTCAAACAAATGTTCATGAATACTGTTTTGGAAATATTCACTAAGCTCTAGCTTTTACTGAAAAACAAATAAGAACTTGTCCATGGTTTAAGACTATCAATTTTGATTTGATATTCTTTTTGACTATTTAAGAATATACTCAACCATACCATTTTACTAATTCTTCTAGAAAACTAAACTTCAGAGGTAAATGTAGGCCTCAGTCCTATAATGAAGTCAATGGAGCTCAGAGGGCAGAGATCTACCTATATGATTTTCAGTTCAGAATGAGAGCCTTAATTAGTGTGTAAACAAATACCAAACATAATCTAAGTTTTTTTTTATAACCCAACATAAATTTGCTCATTTTCATGATATTGCTATTGTAACACTGACAGACCCCGGTCATCAGCAGGCAGGATAAACCCAGGGATCTCTGGAGCTTAGTGCATTAAGCCTCTACTGCAGGAGCTAAAAGCCAACTGGCTGTTAGCGAAGGCTGTAGAGCAGACTCATTTTCTCTCTCTTTTTAAGTGGTCTCAGTGCCACTAGATGGGACACAACACCACACCAAGGAGGTGTGTGGGATACGCTATGATCAGTCATTGGCAACTAACATATTCTGAACTAATTCTCCTGCCATTGATAGATCACTTACCCAGAAGGAAGAGCAAATGTATTTTCTACTGCCTTTGGTTATAGGCAAAGGCCAAGGACAGATTCTCAAATCATTTTAAGATCTGAGGCTGTAGTCAAAAACCAGCAGAGTGGGAATGTGCAGTCACTGCTATCTCGGCCCATTTTCTTATATCACTCTTATAACTCTGCTCCTCTGTGAGCAGATGCCCTATCACCTTCTTTAAATTCACAAAGATTATGTCTCACAGAATTAGTCAGGATTTTGAAAGTGTTTTCTTTTAAATGCAGCCTCCACTGTTATCAAGCCTTTTATTTTGGATGACTCAGATGGCTGAAAGAAGATAAAGAAACAAATGTTTTGCCTAGAATTAGAAAAAGCATGGATTTATGAACATGTTAAAGTAATCATCACTCTGGGATTTGTCCTGCTGTACTCTAATAATGTACTCTACTGACATTGTCCACTGAAGTAACTAATTGCCTAAGAAGTGTTAGGCTACATAGTTTCAAGACACAAGACACCTAGTACTTATAATTTAGTCAACATTGATTTATAAATCGAATGGTTTTAATAGAAATTCTATTCTCATATAAATACCATTTGAATAGGCATGTATATGAAAGTGAAATATGGTTAAGCAAATCATAAAAGGACAAATTCTAGGGCTTTTTCAGGATAAAAACAGCAGCTAAGGCCAACTACTACTATAATTTTAAATAAAGGGTTCATGTAAAGACCAGTTAAGATCCAATTACAATGTCTTGTGAGAGATCTGTATTCGTGAAAAAAGGAATTATTAGACTAGACAGATTTGAAAGACTGATATCAAAATAAATGTTCGTCATCCTTTCCTAAATACTCCGAAATCCGAGAAGAGCAGAATCCTCCGATTTGGATATCATAGATGATGAATGTCAAATAATTAAAACCAAATACAGGCTAAAATTAGCATTTTTAAGTACTGAAGTGATATGGAGTAATATCTTTGAGTAACAAAGTTTGAATACAATAAACCTTCCTAATATGCTGTGATACAGGAGAAGCAGGGAGCAGTAGGAGAGTGGTCGAGGGGAAGTATATAAGCCCTAGGCTAATTAAGGCATGGTTCTCTGTAGACTAGGGAGGGTTGCTACAGGTTAATTGGAGCATCTGTAGTCAACTAAGGCCCTGTTAGAAACCTAATAAAAAACCCCTGCTTCAAGCAGTCAGAGGAGAAGAAGGGGAACTTGGAGATGTGCTGTGAGAGTTGGAAAATCAGAAGACTGGAATAAGGGAGACCCTGCCCCAGCAGGGGAGAGAGACTTCCTCCCCCAATGTTTAAGGACTGAAGGTACCCCACTGAAGGGGGAAGAGGGTAAGAACTTGCAGGGGTTAAGAGGGCTGGGGCTCAGAGTAAGGAGCAAACCCAGATCCCTCCTCTACTTCCCTCCTTTACCACCTTCTGGGCCACTAGTGGGGCCCTTGGTGCCCCAAGAGCAGGGGCAAGGGGTGACATCTTAGCCCCCCACCAAGAAAAATGCAGGACCCACTAGACTACATAGGCCATCTTGTCACAATGCACATAAAAACCTGCTTCTCTATCCCCAATCTCTGAGCAAAGATTTAATAAGACTTCATTATTTTTATATAATATGGTACATTTGCTTACTAGCTCAGTATGAAATTTTATACACCATGAAACTGAACTGAAACATTATATTAAAAATAAATATGCAAAGTAAATTTAATGATATATAATCCTTACTATTTTAGGCCCTGATCCTGCAAAGACACTTGTACTTGATTAATGTTATGCACATTGACTTTAATGGGACTACTCACTGGGGCTAATCCTCAGCTGGTGTAAATTGTCATGGCTCCATTACATCCCCCAGAGTGTGTAAAGTTACATCTGTACACATGATTTTGCAGGTTCAGGGCCTTATTCTGTTGGAATCACTCATTTCCTAATGTAAAAATGTTACCATTCACAATAGGGTGTCATCATCATGAATGAGAAATTAACAAGCTTCTCCTTGCTGATAGCTTACAATGTAACTTTCTACAGAAAAGATAGGAAGTATAGTAAGAGACCACATGGCTTAACCGGGAGATCTACAAAGACCTGAAACCCCCAAAAGTGGAAACTAGGTCAAGTTACAAAGGACGAGTATAAAAAAAATCAAGTATTTGTAACTGTGTTGGGCCCAGGGTATGAGACAGACAAGGTGGATGAGGTAAAAATGTTTCTCAGCTCAACTTCTGTTGGTGAGAGAGACAAGATTCTGAGCTTATACCATGCTCTTTTTCAGGTCTGGGAAATGTCTCAGAATGTCTCAAACAACTACAAATCGAAACAGATTATTTAGCATAAGTAGTTAACACATGTTAAGAGACCATTGGAGGTGTAGTGGCCTGTTAACACTCCTCCAGTCACAAGATGAGAAAGAGAGGCTGGGGACAGGTTTAATGGGTTATAGATTCTTGTAATAAGCCAGAAATCCAGTGTCTCTATTCAGCGCATGGTTTTTAGTGTCTAGCAAAGTTAGACATGCCTATCATAACAGGCAGCACACCTCATCCAGTGCACTAAATGTCCCAGCAACAACTAAGTGGGTGATCCAAGAAAAGCACTATGTTCTTAAATGAACTTGCATGGAAAAATTATAAAAGACAAAAACACCCTATTAGATGTGGGTGAAGGCTTTTTGCAAAGCAATTACTCTACATCTAACCTCTTAGTCCTCATCCTCAAGGAAACTTGAACCACTCCTTCCATCAATGAGCCTGGGAGCTTAAATACATAACTTTGCTAGACACTAAAAATCATGGACTGAGTAGAGACACTGGATTTATGGCTTATTACAACACTCTATAACCCATAAAACATCTACCCAACCTTACTGTCAACCCCCGGGACTAAAGAGATGTTAACTGCCACTTAACCTTGAATGGTCCCTTGAAATTTGTTTTATCTATTTATGCTAAACAATCTGTTCCATCTTGTATTTAGCTGTGACACTCTGAGTACATTCCCTAGACTTGAAAAAGAGATCTGTATAAGCTCAAAAGCTTGTCTCTCTCACCAACAGAAGTTGGTCCAATAAAAGATATCCCCCATCCTCTTGCTATCCAAACACAAGCATGTAGGGACAAAATTAGAAAGCCACTGTAAAAAAAATGAGATTAAACTTGCTGGGGACATAAGCAGTAAGAAGAAAACATTTTACAAATGCATTAGAAGCAAGAAGACAACCAAGGAAAGAGTATGCTCCTTATTCAATGAAGAAGGAAAGACAATAGCAGAAAACACAGCAATGGCTGAAGCGTTAAATGCCTTTTTTGTTTGTTTTCACCAGAAAGGTTAGCAGTGATTGGATGACTAATATAGTGTAAATGTGATAGAAGCTGATGCTAAAATAAGGAAAAGAAAGTTAAGACTTGGGGCTTGTCTACACTTACTGGGGGACCAACGAGTGGTGATCAATGCATCAGTTGATTTAGAGGATCTTGACTAGACCCGCTATATCGACTAGAGATCGCTTTCCTGTCGACTCCAATACTCCACCGGATCAAGAAGAGTATGGGGAGTCGATGGGAGAGTGTAGTGTGGGCCCTGCGGGAAGTGGATCTAAGCTATGTCAATTTGACTTACACTATTCACGTAGGCCAGATATATATCGGTATAACTATGTTGCTCAGGGGTGTGAAAAATCCATACCCCTGCGTGATGATGTTATACCAACCCAACCCCCCACATAGAAAGTGCTATGTTGATGGGAGAGCTTCTCCTGCCAACATAGCTTCTGCCTCTCAGGGAGGTGGATTGACTACCACACAACAGGAGAAGCTCTCCCATTGGCAGAGTAGTGTCTTCACTAAAGCTTTAGTAAGACTTTTGATATGGTCTCATGTGACCTTGTCATTTGTAAACTAGGGAAATATAACCTAGATGAACCCACTATCAGGTGGGTGCACAACTGGTTGGAAAACCATACTCAGTAATTATCAATAGTTCAGTCAGGGTGGGAGGGCATATCAAGTGGGTCCTGCAGGGATCTGTTTTGGGTCCATTTCTATTCAATATCTTCATAAATGATTTGGATAATGGGATAGAGAATACACTTAAAAGTTTGCAGATGATACCAAGATGGGAGGGATTGAAAGCACTTTGCAGGACAGTATGAGAATTCAAAATGTCTTCACAAACTGGAGAAATGGTGTGAAATAAATAGGATGAAATTCACTAAGGACAAATGCAAAGTACTTCACTTAGGAAGGAATAAGCAATTGCACAAATACAAAACGGGGAATGACCATCTAGGAAGGAGTACTACAGAAAAGGATCCCATTCAATCCTACAGTTCTATGATTCTACAGTTAGAACATATTCTTCTGTAATTTATTTGTTTTACAAATTAGCACAAGTTAGACCAATGGAGACATTAGCAACACAATCAATTATTATATGGAAAATCTGTTGAGTGGGATTATTGCTTTATTGATTTAGTTAAATGTTTATATAATGCTTTGAAGATATAATGGTAAAATATTATTCCTAGATTGTTCACACAGTGCATAACAGTGATGGTGCTCTTAAACTCTGATTTAGCCTGAAGCATATTGTAACAGGCCAGAAATTGAAGCCTTAACTCCTCACAGGTCTAGCTCACCCTGTGATCACCCTCTCTGCCTCATATCTTCTTGGCTGTTCTAAGCAGCAGTTCAGAAGGCAGTTTTATATACACACACACACACACACACATGATGTATGATTAAAATATGACCATATCTATCATTGTTGCTACCACTGTTACTTCATATAAAATTTGTTGCAATTATGTATATCATGTAAGGTATCAATGGAAAAGTTACAATCAAATATGATTATCCTGGTTGTATGCCTGTATCATCTTTGTATCTAAAGTTATGAATATTGACTGTGTACTAGTATTTCAAATGTTTGTACTCCTGAGGTAACACACACAAGGTAATTTTCATCCACTCCGGCCAGCACATTGTAAATGGACTATTCAAGTTGATGGCCCACTAAAGGACACACAGCTTTCAAAACAGACCACTGAAGAAGCCTGTCCTTGCCCGATGGGCCTTCCTCTGGATGTTTTAGCCAGAATGAGTAATGGCTGCTCCTATGATTCATCAAAGCATGCAAGGGCATGTGACTTGATCTGAACTCCATCTTGTGTCTTTAATTTTCCACAAACTAAGACTGATAGCATCCCTCCCCATGGGATAAGATATAAAAAACCCTGGAAGTATCTCCATTTTGCCTCTTTCCTTCTCTGATCTCTGGACTATGGACATCTACTAAAAAGAGCATTCCACCCAATGGTCTGAGGCAGGGGTGAAAGTAACTCCGGACACTTAATGGAAGGGGCGGGGCATCAGGCAGAAGGGGTGGGGCTGGGGGTCAGTATCCCCCTGCCAGCCCTTCCAGGCCGCCTGGCCTATGCCGCCCGGGGCTCCAGTACCAATTTAAAGGGCCGGGGGCTCCGGATGCCACTGCTGAGGCAGCAGTGTCTGGAGCCCTGGGCTTTAAATCGCCTTTTAAATCACCAGCCCTGGGGCAGCTGCTCCCTTTGCCTCCCACCCCGCCCCATCAGCGGCCGAGGGGGGGCAAAAAGGGAAGGGACGTTAAAGTGCTGCAGGGTCCTTTGCGGCAGCGCTTTAACGTGGCTGCCTTTCCGCTCCCCCCGGTCAGTGGTCCTGCTGGTAGGGCTGCTGACTGGGGGGAGAGGGGGTGCAGCAATGTTAAAGCACTGCCGTGGGAAAGGACTGTCCTGAAAGTGCTGCTGTGGCAGCACTTTAACTTCCCTGCCCTTTTGCCTCCCCTATTGGCAGCCCTGCCGGTACGGACCCTATGAGCAGGGTTGCCGACGGGGGAGGCAAAAGGGGCAGGGTCATTAAAGGGCTGCTGTGGGCTGGGTATGGGCCAGTGCAGGTTCTTACCGGTATGCCATACCAGCTCACTCTCACCCTGGCCTGAGGACAGTCTAATCTTTTGGAAGTTATCAAAGACTTTACAAGCCAGCAGTTTTAACCCTCTCCTCTTTCTTTTCTTTTATAAATAAACCTTTAGATATAAAGGATTGGCAACAGTGTGCTTATTGGGTAAGATCTGAGCTATATATTGACATGGCTACCTAGTTGGTCTCTTAAGATTAGAAGAACCTTTTGTTTGATGAAATTGGTTTTAAATAACTACTCATCATTAAGGCTAGTGTCTGGGTGGTGAAACAAAGGCTGGGATACCTAAGGAGATTGCATTTCTAACTTCTTGTTAACCAGCATGGTGAGACAGAAGTTTAATTTTGTTACTGGATTGGTAAATTGCATGGAAGAATAACCAGGAGTTTGGGGTGGGTCTGGCCCATTTGTCCTGAATCTGGTATTCTCAGCTGTGACCCACTGAGACATGACATTACATCACCCTCTCTGCCTCATACCTCTTTGGTTGTTCTAAGCAGCAGCTCAGAAAGCAGTTTTACATACTTTATATTTATGCTTGGTACCTGCATTTTAGCTGCCATGACCAAATGATCCCCCACTTTAAAGATTACTTTCCCAAATTAGATAAAATGGGAAGATTAAGGGAAAATGCCAAAGCCCAGCCTTATTAGGAGCATGAAAATAGCACAACTGCACTTGGATTTTCTGAGACACTGAAGAGTTTGTACTCTTCTATACAGAAGCTAGGTGGATGGTGAGATAAGGGGCAGAAAGAATCATGGAAGGGAAGACACATGCTTACGTGACTGACTCACCACTGCAAAAATCCCAGCTCTATTTGAAAAGTATAATGTCCAAAGAGTAGCCTATTCTTTGATCTTATTTTTATATTTCTCCTTAGTTCACATTTATTTTTAGTTTATTTCAGTTCTTTAGGGAATTGTACTACCCTTTTTCAGCTGATTAGAGACATTCATAAGTGGCTCTTAGCAACCATGAAAATCAGAGTGAAAAGGTTGAGGTGCATCTCAGCTGAGAAATAGGGACAGCCCAACAATTAGACGAATAAAAATGTACGTCTGCCAAGTTAAAAGATATAATTGACATTTAAATTCAGATGTATGCTTAGAAACAAAATTCTCTGGCCTACATTTTGCTTCTCAGAAGCCACAGGCTTAGATTCATTTGGGTTATTTTTCATGTTTCCTTCTAAATAAGATTTAATCCTCATATAGTCTCGTGATGGTCAGGAGAATTGGATGGATTAGGAGATTATTCAGGGAAAACTGAATCTTCATACTTCTAGGTTACACCTATGAACTTAACTCAGGTCATTAGTGAAAGAAAACCACTATATTTTGAGGCATGTTAAGTGAACTGTGGAAAACAGGTTGGTAGTCTCAGTTCATTTTGCAGTGGACAGGTTTTCACCTCACAAATATTACCATCATAACAGACACTTTTGTTAAGTCTCACTAGAAAGACCAGTGACTGAATAAATGTGGATACCTCTCCCACCTGTACAGACTCATTCAATCAGAGATGATTACATTGGCAGGGTTGAGTGGGAAGCATACACTGTTCAATGTATTATCTGGTAGGTAAGTAAACTGAAGCTTTGCATTACCTATACTGTCAACCCAGTTCATGAGCCATGAATTCACTAGAAGCCCTTTCCTAAACTGCTGTTTATTATCATAGAGAACTGCTTTGTCGAGCTAGACGAAGATGCAAAAACTTACTGTTGTAGGTTCATTCATTAAACTCCCATTATTTGAGGCAAAGCTGGAATTGATACTGCAGTCTCAGCTACAAAGGGTTGTCAGAACTGCTTGAACATTAGTGCACTGAACTGCTAAATCAGCTGCTTTTTTGTTGACGGGCTTGCCAACGCACCTCCAATCTAGTCCCTTTACCCACATCACTGCTCCCAATCTACCCAGATATGAAAGATTTGTTTTTTCCATGTTCTAATGTAGAACAGCTCTAAGTTAACACCAATAGTTTATGTAAATGTGGTTTAAATCATATTCCTAAGCTTTTTTTCAAGTCACAAGACTGGTGTACAGTATCTTTGCATGAGATTACTGTGTATAGTGCTTTGACATCCACATATAATATTGCAAGTGCACATTTTGCTTCTGGTACTATTTAATATCCTTTTGTAGAACAGACCTTTATATACAGATAAAATTGTTTTCAGGACTTTCATAGAAAAAAACCACCACTATTTAATAAACTACCAAGGGTCATATAAAACAGAGTAATTTATATACTAAAGGGTCATATACTTTATTGCTTCTGTTGGCCAGGTTCATTGCTCCAACTGTTCTACCCTCCCATCCCCCTGTATTTCAGTGATTCCCTTCAAACCCCAATCCCTTCCTTCATGACAGGGGCTCTTGGTGCCCCCCCCCTCTCCTCCTATCCCCATACCAGGACCTCAGTGTGCCACCTTCCTCCCATGCCAGGGGCTCTGATTCCCACCCTGGGTCCTCGCCCAATTCCTCCTCCCCTGGTGTTGTGTACCACCCCTCATTCCAGAAGCACTGTGCCCCCCCAGTTTCTCCTTTTCCCCTCATTTTTATTTCTTTTCTTTCCCTCTAGGCCTATTTGGTTCTCATGTACATGATGGATGCACAAAGGGGATCCATCTAGTAAACTAAAAGGACCTCCTCCACCCCCCCACACCCCCATTCAGAGGGGAAGGACCCGGGGGGGGGGAGGGGAGAGAGAGAAACAGGGATTAACTGATTCCAGGGACAACAAATGAAAAAATAGGGATGGGAGTGAGGGTCATAGATTTACACTCAGGGTACTAGAGGGGGACACTAAACAGACCCACTGGGGACAGCACCCACTCCTAGAAAGAGCCCAGAGAGCTAGTGGATGGCACCCACAGGAACTCAGCCTGGACACATGAATGGACAAGTGCACAAAATTGAGCCCCCCAGTCCAAGTTGCATGACATCTCCCCTCCCCACACCTAACCCCTTCCTCCTTGATTGATACATGGCCAATCTGGCCAATACCAGGAGAAAGTTGATGAGGAGATCCCGTGACTTCATGTGGCCATGGATATGGAGTATACAAGATAAATCTTTAGCATGTCAACATTTTATATTGTATTGGGATTAAGAGCTGAGCTGTGGGGTGTTTTTATGATGGAAGATATTAAGGGCTCACATCAATCATTTCTTTGATCTGTAGACAATTACAGAGATGGTTGAAGCTCCTGCTGTGTCTGCTAACCAGAGACAAGGGGCTCTGTCTCTCCCCATTTCCAGTTTATACCTGAATTAATTGGGTTCTACCCACTGATGCCTAGAACATTCTCTGAATATTTGGAATTGATCAAATGTGCCATCACTAGTTATGCAACCAAAGAAATGCAATCAAGTTGAGTGTCTACTCGATCAACAATTGCTACAGGAATAGAAGGATCTTAGTTTTATTGGACCAATGTTCATGTTTCCTTCATTGAGAAATGAACTCCCAACTGACCTTATTCAAAAAAAGTGGTTCTGGGCACAAGACTGCTTACTAGAAACTCCTCATTTCTAATCCCAGATCCAACATTGCCTCCCCTACGTCCTTCAGCAAGCCACTTAAGCCAAATTTTAAAAAGCATCCACTAGTGTGGGTGCCAAACATGACACACCCACAATGAAATCTGATTCTTCAGAGGTGCTCAGCAATTGCAGCTTTAACTGAAATCAGTGCAAGGCTATTACAGCCTGTGTATAAAGCCTTAGGTCCAGAAGTCATGAGGTGAAGGACAAATCTGAATTTTTATTTTAAAAACATTTTCCAGGTCTCATAATAGTGAAGAAAACTTTAAAAATCATGACTCAAGTGTAACCAATGCAGTGACATCTGCTTAAGTGTGCAGATAGTTTGAACCTGATAACTCTATGAGGGGTGAACTGCCTCATGCATCTCAATGGGGCATAAATTTCAAGATCCACTGTTCTGGGGACCCTCACCAAAACCATGGGCCATAGCGCAGGGAGGGAGCAACTGGGAAGAGCCATGTCATGGTGTGCATAGAGCCTCAGCTTGTGTTAATCTGGGCTATAGTCATTGAGGACAGTTCGTGCATTAGGGCAGACCTCCAGCTGTGGCACATGGGGGCGGGGGAGAGAAAAACAGTCACAGGCAGCGCTGGTGGTTTCACAATGCCTAGTCCACTCCTATGGAAGGGTCTCAATAGTGATATGGATGCCCAAGGTGTGAAGATGTTGTCTGTAGGAGGGAGATTTTATATCAGCATTGCAAGGACGATCTGCTCATACCATTTTATTGAGAATGTAACGTTTAATTGCAGTTTGTTTTTCCACAAATAAGCTCTCTTTCGCTCATTTGTGGCATGCCAGTGACAAGCTATTATTAAACATTATTATCTAAACTTAATGGAGAAGGCAGGTTACTTGAAGAAATGTTCTGAGATCCCATTTATAGAAAATGCTATGAAAAAAAATCAGTTACTGTGCTGTTGGATGAATAAAAAGTGCTGAATTCTGCAGTGCAATTTGGGACACTGAGAATTTTTTTTTCCTCTAAAGAACTGGCATGAAATCTCTGCTACTTTGCACCGTCTATGGTGTGAGTTCTCACAACTTGTGCAGGTTTGTGACACTTCTTAGCTAATGTCCTTTAAACAGTCCCAGAAACTAGAATTTAATCTGTAATCCTTTCACCATACTTATTAACTTTTTTCCTATCTGATTTTTGCATTTTTTTTACTCTATGGGAGTACGGACTGACTTCTGCCTGTAAGGCAGTCAGCTTACATTGCATTTGTTTCATGTACAGAAAGGAAATGACTTAATTTATCATATGCAGTTATCAACTGCTTTCAATCCCTATCATACTTCAGTAATGATAGTGTTCTAATACATCACATTTTTCTGATGCATCACTGGTAAACCCACATGTCCTTACTGATTCAGTAGTAAGAATAATTTCAATATATAAAAAGCAACAGAGGGGCCTGTGGCACCTTTGAGACTAACAGAAGTATTGGGAGCATAAGCTTTCGTGGGTAAGAACCTCACTTCTTCCCTTGCATCTGAAGAAGTGAGGTTCTTACCCACGAAAGCTTATGCTCCCAATACTTCTGTTAGTCTCAAAGGTGCTACAGGACCCTCTGTTGCTTTTTACAGATTCAGACTAACACAGCTACCCCTCTGATACTTCAATATATAGTATTTCACACAATGAAGTATTTGTTCATTCAGACTCCAAGAGGGTGAGTGTTTTCAAAATTACCTACAAAACCCACATGTGAGTGCACAACTTCACAGGCAATTATAGAAAATTGGTCCAAAATGTTTATCAAATTATTTTTCCATTCCCAAAGAGAACAGTGTATATTTAAAGATTATTTAGTGCCAAAAATACTGCATACAATTCTGGTCATTCATGTTCAAGAAACATGAATTCAAACTGGAACAGGTGCAAAGAAGGTCTACTGGAATGATCAGGGGAACGGAGAGCCTAAAAGAACTTGGATTGTTTAGCTTTGCAAAACAAAGGCTGATGGGATATGGTTGCGCTCTATAAACACATCAGGAGGTAAATATCAGGGAGGGAGAAGAGCTAGTTAAGTTAAAGGACAATGTTGGCACAAGAGTAAATGGGTATAAACAGGTTATGAACAAATTTAGGTTGGAAATCAGAAGAAGGTTTTTAATCATCAGAGAGTGAGGTTCTGAAACACCCTCCCAACAGGAATAATGGAGGCAAATAGCCTAGATAATTTTAAGATGGCACTTAATAAATTTATGAACAGGATTAATATAACTGTGATAGCAGGATATTGGACTCAATGACCCAGGATGTTCCTTCCAGTCTTATGTCATGTCATCAGTGCAGTAGGATACACAAAGACAACGTTTCTGCCCTGAAAGAACTTACAGTCAAAAACAGAGAGAAAACAGGATGAACCAGGAAGTATAAAGATGGGGACAGCATAGGCACTAGTACTGCAACTGCATATTCACAGATGGACTCCTGAAACTGCATGGAGACCCACTGACTTCACCAGGTTCTGCAAGAGTATAGAGGTCCACCCACATGGATCCAGTTGCAAGACTAGAACCTTAGGGCTAGATCCACAAAGGGGACTTAAATGAGCAACATTTCAACACTGAATCTAGGTGCTCTTCTGCCTAATAGAATCCACAGCCCCAAGTTAGACTCCTTGGCTCGCTATACAATGGATGGGGAGAGTTAGGCACCTAACAATGGGATTCACAAAAGCCAGCAGGCTGAGAAGGGAGCCACCTAAACTAGCCAGCAGAAAATGCCAAGGAGGGGTAACAGGGCCATGGGCAGCCAGACCTAGTAGTTGGAGTGAGACTCTACAGTCGTGGGACAGGAGTTAAGAGTCTTCTGGGTCAGGATATCAGGAGCAGTAGACAAACTGGAGATCAAAATCACAAGTCAGATGCCTGGAAATCAGGGTGGGGGCACAGCCAGAGCAGAGTGGAGCCCAGTTGTTTGAACAGCTTCCTGTTCCTGATGCTGGCTTAAGAAGGTCCAAGTGGGCTAATCACCCACTCTGGAACTCCACCAATTGGACCTCAGGGATGGACCCTCACACTGGGTCCTAGGTCAGCAGTTGCCAGCGGGCTGCCAGATGGAGGATTAGAATGTGGCCTCTCACATAAATCCTGTGGGCTTGGGTTTGAGACCTGTGGATCATTACAAGGGGTTGTCTCTCAAAGGGAGTTAGGCACTCTAAATCTGAGCTGGAGAGAGGCACCTATGTTTGCTCAGGATTCACAGCTATGAATCCTCTCTTGGAGTTAGGTGCCTAAATCAGGTCAATCCTTTCTCAAGAGAAGTGGTGGTGATGGTACTACCACTGTCCTTATGTCCTATAGCTAAGGATAAGATTTTGTCATGGAAGTCACAGATTCTGTGACTTTCAGAGACCTCTGTGGCAGCTTCAGCCTTGGGGTGGCAGGACCGGAGATATCAGCCTGCAGGGGCCCCACGCCACTGGACACCACCCGCCCTGAGTCCCCGCAGCTCCCAGGCTGTGGCAGCCACGGGTGCTGGAGCCCTCCCATCCTCCACAATGGGGACTAGGGTCTCATTCTCCCACCCCCCCCAACCCTACCCATGTGTCTTGGGCTTCGGTTCTCTCCTCACCATCAGTCCCCCCCCTTAGTAAAAGTCAGACAGGTTGTGGGCTTCTGTGAAATTCTGTTTATTGCCCACAACCTGTCGGTTATTTTTACTAAAAAAAAAAAAAAAATAACCAATACAAAATCTTAACCTTACCTATAGCTCAATGGCTAGAGTAGTCCCAGATGTGAGAGACCCAGGTTCAAATCCCCACTCTGCCTGATTTGGAGCAAGGATTAGAACCCAGATTACTTATCTCCCCAGTGACAGCAATAGGGTATTCTGGTATCAATTTTTCCTGTTCAATCTGTTGCATTTTGTATAAAATATTTAAATATTAATTGGAGCGGGAACTATAACCTGCAAGCCACTGTGCTTTGAGGTCATTCCCATTCACACTCACTCTCCGGCCCAATGAATATTAAAGTATTCACACTGAAGCCTTTGGAGGAGGGTGGGCTTCAGAGCCCATTTCAAAGTGCTGTCTACACCAGTGGTTCCCAAACTTTGTTCTACTGCTTGTGCAGGGAAAGCCCCTGGCGGGCCAGGCCGTTTTGTGTCCCTGCCGCGTGCAGTACATCCCTCAGCCTGCACCACTTCCAGCGGTTCCCATTGGCCTGGAGCAGCAAACTGCGGCCTCTGGAAGCTGCGATTGGCCGAACCTGCGGACATGGCAGGTACACAAACCAGCCCGGCCCGCCAGGTGCTTTCCCTGCACAAGTGGCGGAACAAGTTTGGGAACCACTAGTCTACACAGCTATTTTTAGAGTGCTAGTGCAAGCCTGCTTGCCCAACTCTATCACCCAGGCTGGGAGCCAGCCTGTCGAAGGCTGTGTAAACGTACCCTAACTCCTATCCCTGAATCCTCATCCCACCCCTTCCTTTACATAGTAAAATAATCAAATCCTACAAGACCTCCAGTTTTTCAGCTTTCGTTAATTCTTCAACAGTCTGGATCAGTGTTTCCTTCTCAAGCCTATCCTGTCTACACAAAGGTCATACTTGAACACAAATTATGCATGGGCAGACTATAATCACCTGTGAAATACTGATTTTTTTGTATGAATGCCAGTACAAAATTTATATTGTAATGTCTTTACATCCGCAAGATCTGTTAATTCACAGATCAATGATCTAACACCTTAATAGCTCATTTAGACCATTCCATTGTATCCAGTCCATACTTATTAGATCACTAATATACTCTGGAAGTTGTTATAGTTCACAGTGAGCTTTCAATCTGAATATATGAGCATGTCCATATTCCCTTAAAAATAGGGAAAGTAGCTATGATGCATTACTCTTTAAATAAATATTGTAGCCAATTTATTTTTGATTCATGAATGCTGTAATACCTGGAACCATAAACTGTGGTTAAATAAAATTGTCTTTGCTTTATTTATGGCACAACCACATAGTAATGGAGAACTCAGTTCTCCGTACCACAGTTAATAGCAGTATAGCAACACTTTTAAGTGGCCTTTGTACTACGTACATGGAGTATCCCTTAGAAGCCACAAAAGCTGCAGCTGAACACAGTAACAGAAGGATTAAGGTTCTGATCCTTCATTGAGATTACCACGGGCACAGGTCTGCCCATGCAAAGCTCATTGAGGAATCTGCACCTAAATTTGTTCATTGTTTCTTGCCAAACATCATTGCATAGAATAATACCAGTTTTAATTTTCAAAAACATTAACCAGCATTTGAAACCTGCAAACTATTTTTTTTAAATTACTGTATTATTTAAAAAAAAAAAATACAGCACTCACTCCCCCCTTTCTAATTAAAAAAAAAAAAAGGGTTCCAGTCAAATCCTAAACCCATCCCTAGGGTTTTTTTAGTTCTATCACTAACTCTTTGCAAACTAGTGTTTATGAAGATGATCTTTAGATCTCAAAAAGTTATTAAAGTTTCAAAGTAGTGAAAAGGTTTATTATAATAAAATGGCAATTTAACACATTTTGTCACTATCCCAATTTGGGACGCCAACAGTCAAATTTCCTTCAAGCGCTTAATCAACCAGTGAGAGACTTTTCATACACTATTAGAATATAAAACTACAACATAGTGCTCCCTTAAAAAATGTCTATAATCATTCCCTACCTGAGAGTGATACCAGTACTTTACAGGAGATTGCTTTCTGAAAAAGATTGGCTTGGACAAAGACCAGGAAAGTTTGATCAATAAACGCATCTTCACTGATCTTTATTAAGTGCTCAGTCTTATTTAATTCTTCAATTTCCAGTGTTGCACAATAAGGCCATGTAATATATTCTAATTTAGGCCACCTCAGTGCTCAACTAGACACGTTTCATTTGTTACTGTGCAAATTATTGCTGAATTATATTCGCTTACCTGGTCTGCTTTCGTTTGGTTTACACTGCACTTCCTCAACACAGTCTGCGGGAAACCATCCAACAAGTCCTCGGGTGCTGCCTTCCCAGAATCCACCTTCACCAATGCTTAAAACTAAATACAAAAGAGAAAGACAAATGGAATGTTAGCTTTTTCACTGCTTTTCCTCTGGAATAAACTTAAATTCTAAGATTATTTAGACAATGGCACACCAATGAAAATGAACACAGCACAAGCAGCCAAATTCTGCTTCACAAAACACCTGCACAGAATCCCCTGCATAGGTGATTCTCAGGTATTACTACTGGGGATGGGAATAGGGAGTTCACTGTTGAGACAGAGCTCAAGGTGCACATATGACTCCCAAGGCCACACCATAATCCTTTAAATATACTATTGTATTTCTGCAATACTGATGTTATAAAATCATAAATCTCAGCAACAGAAAAGAATGAGAACTGAAGATGCTGAACTAATAACAGGCTCAGATTCTTGGTAAACTGGGTCTCAAAATTTATTTTTTGAATTACTCATAAATGTTATCCTTCCTAAGGAAAAAGGAGAGAGTATTTACATTATACAGTAATGAGTTCTTTAAGATGTATAGTCCCTATGGGTGCACCATGTTAGGATGGTCTCTTGGAGATTTTTGACAGCAGTGTCCACAGGTCCACACCTGTGCCCTACACATCCTTGTGCTCCAGTACGGAGGTATATAGGGAAGGGCAAACTTGCTGCTACTTCAGTTCCTTCTGAACCTTAAAGTCCAGAGTCAAAGATCCCAAAGCAAAGGGGAGAGTGGGCAGTGGAGCACCCTTAGGGCCAACACACCTCAAAGAATGCTAGTTACTGTACAAGCATGCGTCTGACGAAGCGGGTATTCACCCATGAAAGCTTATGCTCCAATATGTCTGTTAGTCTATGAGGTGCCACGGGACCCTATCGCTTTTTACTGATCCAGACTAACATGGCTACCCTTCTGATACTGTACAAGGAAAGTAAACTCTCCTTCTTTGAGTTATTGGTGCTCCACGTTAGGAGATTTCCGAGCAGTACCTCAAATATAGACGAGGGTGTTGAGGTGATTAATTCAGTGCAGCCTTGCCAATGTCCAAGATAGGTACATTCTTGGATAAAACTCTAGAGTTAGACTGAGCCCTGGTGAAGTGGCCATTTGTACTAAGTGGGTGACACCACCAGAAGTCTCATAACATGTCAGGATGCATCCTGACACCCATTTTGATACACTTTTGGAGGACCCTGGATGCCTTTTCATTCTTTCCGTAAAAGAATTAAAGTCTGGGAGAAGCCCAGAGGGCTTAATGCTATCAAGGTAGAAGAGACTGGCTTCCTCTCCTGAGAAGTTTTGGGTAAAAAACTGGCAGTTGAATGTCCTGACTGATTTGGAAATCTGATAAGGCCTTAGGCAGGAAGTGAGAATGGGGCTGTAAAGTCACCTTATCACAATAGAACACCATGTATGGCGGATCAGCCATTAGCACTCCTAGTTCTCCTACCCATGTGGCCGAAGTGATGGTTATGAGGAATGAAGTCTTGAAGCACAAATGAAGAAAGTAACAGGTCCCCAAAAGATTCCTCAAGGCATTGAGGATGAAGCTGAGGTCCCCAAGTGGAGTAGGTTCTTTGACATGTGGAAAGAGGTTGAACAGAATGAATCTTGCAGCAGTAGGGTGAGCGACAACTCACCCTCAGTCAGACAGTGGAACACTGTAATGGCAGCTAAGTGAACCTTAACTGAGGTCAGTGATAGAGCCATGATTTTTAAATTTAGCACGTAATTGAAAATGTGTGTGAGGAGAGACCCAAGAGGAGATTATGAATCATTGGACAAATCAGCTTCAGAAACTATTCCACTTCTCTAGGTGAGTTTTCCTTGTGGCAGGTTTTCAGCTTTCCATCAGCATTATTTGGACCTCTAGACACCAATCTCCTTCTATGTCAGAGTGTCGTCAAGGAGCCAGCCCTTTAGGTGGAGACACAAGATGTTGGGGTGAGTCTTGGTGCTGGATTCCTGGGTCAGGAGGTCTGCTGTCAGAGGAAGGCAAAGAGCCCATCGCAGGAACTGTGTTGGCCAGACCTAGGTGGCCATGATAGTGTTCTAAGGATGGACACCCATCTCTCGTTTCAGCTTGTTCAGGAACTTAAGGAGCAATGGTATTAGGGAGTAAGCATACAGCCAGATACAAGGCCAAGAGGAGCATCTCCCAGTGACTTGGAAGCATGCCCTCCCCTCAAGCAGAAATGCCGGCAATTCCTGTTGAACAGTATCACAAAAAGAGCTCTCTCTTTGAGGAGCCCCTGGTGAGACAAATTTCCTGAAATACTGTGTTCTGTGTTCTTCACGGAAAATCCTGCTCAGGGAGTCAGCTACAGTGTTCTGTAACCACAATAGGTGAAACTGAGATTTCTAGGATGTGAGATATGCACCAATTCCATAGTTTTATGGACTCTGTGCATAAGGACTGAGATCTTGCTCCCCTTGGTGTTTTATATAATATACTGCAGCCCTGTTTGACTAGGTGACCTCTGATGCTGGGTAGGAAATGACAGCATGAGTACCCAAGTACTTGGAGATCCAGAATGCTGATATAGAGGAATAACAGTGCTGAGGGTCCATTTGCCTTGACCTGAAAATTCTTGGAAAGGGGTTTGTGCTGATATTGGTGGGGGGTGGGGGGAGGGCAAGGAGAAGAAGAGATGCGAACACAGAACTCCCACACAGGCCTTTTGAGGATCCTTCCTCCAGTCGAGGGACTTAAGAACTCTCCAAGGTATTGCCACTGGTTTGAACAGCTTGTGCTTGGTCAGGATGTAGATAGATCTGCGTCATGCTTGGAGACATCGAGAGCATAGACCTGCAAGGGGTGTTATGAATGTACAGGCTGCCATGTGGCCCAGGAGTTGAAGTCATATCCTTGCTGTGATTTGAAGGCTCTGTTGTAGTGTGCAAATGAAGGTGGACATCATGAAAACCAGTCCATAGGCAAGTACTCTCTGGCAAGTGTGGTGTCCAGAGTGGATCCAACAGATTCTATTCATTGTATAGGTGTGAAAGCAGATTGCTCCATGCTGAGTTGGAGGCCCAGAGTGTGGAACAGGGATAGAGCCTTGTTGGTTGTTAGCTATACCTTGAGAAAGGAGCAAGATCCAGTTGCTGAGACAAGGGAAGACAATTATTCCCATCTGATGAAGATGGACTGGAATGGTCAATAGGACTTTTGTCAAGATCCTCAGGACAGTTGAAAAGGCAAAGGTCAGGACATGGTACTGATAGTGGTCTTTGCCAATGATGAATCATGGGATGTATCTGTGGAAAGGCTGAATAGCTATATGAAAGTATGCATCCTGGAGATCAAGGGCAATGAATCAGTCCCCTAGATCTCAAAATGGAATCATCACTGCCAAGGTTATCATCCTGAACCACTGACTGAGGACAAAGATATTTAAAATCCTGAGATCCAGAGTCAGTCTCCATCCTCCTGGTCTCTTGGGAACCATAAAGTAGAACTCTTTTCCAGTGAAGTACAGGAGAGAATGCAACTCCTGCTGTAAGAGACCCTTGTGAAAAGGGTCCCAGAAGAGGATGTGGAAGGGGAGTAAGAGGGATGGATGGAGCTGAACTGGATGGAATTGAAAACTACATCTAGGTTTCATCTGTCAGAGGTGATGAGCTCCCAGGAAGGAGAAAATGGGAGAGGCAGACTCCATAATGTTGAAGAAGAATGGGTTGGTGCAGCAAAGGATCCAGATTGGTGCAACCCTCAACCAATGCATCAAAAATGGTCACTTAGAAGAAGTGAGAGAGAGTGGAGGGATCACTCCGTGACAACACTGAAGAGCTTAACCTTTCAAACGGAAGATCCTCCATTGTTTTCTGTACTTCTCTAGGCAGGCCAGAGGATTGCAGCCATGACACAACACAAAACAGCACATGACTACAGCAGTTGCAACAGAACTCAAAGCTGTGTCCTCTGCTTCAAGTGAACCCTGAAAGAAAGTTTAAGTGATCATCTGGCCTTCTGTGATGAGAGCTTGAAATGTCTCCCTCTAGTCTTGAGACAAATGATCAATAAAATGAGAGTATTTCAAGTAATTTGTGAAGTCATATTTTGCCATCAAAGCTTGATAGTTAATAACTGGGAATTGTAGAGTGGCTGAAGAATAACTCTTATAACTGAGAAGGTCCAGGCACCTAAGCTCCTTGTTGGAGAGGCCTGATCTAGACCAATACTGTCCATTTCTTTTGTTGACAGAATTAATGACCAAAGAGTTTAGGTTAGTCCATTCGGAAGTGGGTGGGATGGTCATTGGTGTTTGCCACACTGTGTCGGCTAGTGACAATAAGGCGTCATTGATAGATAATACAATCGTGACTTGAGAAGTGATCTGGAGGATGCCCAGCAAGGAGTGTGGAGGTTCTTGCATTTTCTCCAATGGAATCTGTAAGGCCTCTGCAATTCTAAATGGCCTTGAAGTCATCTGTGCAGGATGGCAATGGGCACATACTTGCCTCATCTAGTGAGGAGGAGGATTTATTGGATGGTAGTGACTCCTCTACGCCTAGCTCTTGCTCTTATGGAAGTTCTTCCTGAGGAAGAGGGTCATGAACCATCAGTGGCTATTGGTCTTGAAGGGTCCTCTGTGTAACTGTTTTCCACAGGGGACCCAAGGATTCCAGAAAGCCCATTGTGATGGGGCATAACCAAAAGGGGTCAGTCCCCAGGGTGCTCCTGCCAGGGCTGATGCATTAGATGTCTACTGCGGGGGGGGGGGGTCTCATTCTCAGGATGTACATCAAGGGAGGGAGGCTGGAATAGGAAGGTAATGGAATCCTGGACGGATGCAGAGGAAACATCCTTTCCTATGTCTAGTGAAGGAGCTACAGACGGTAGTACCAGAGGCCAAGGAGAGAGTGGTAACCACTTTGGTATTGGAGTCTGAGTCTTCATGAGATGGTGTGGTAGCTCCAGAGATTAGGCTGGCTCCAGAGCAAATGTTGGTACCTACAGGAAAACTCAGCAGAGGGAATTCATATTTTTCCAGGATATGAAGATCTGCATGGGAGAGGAACCTGAATGATGCTGGTGACTTTGGGTACTGTTCCATGGGAGCAAACATGTTGAGCAATACTGGGGTTGGTAGTGATGAGCAATCTGTGCACTCCTTGCCGTGACTCTATGAGGACAGTACAGAGGATGATTCAAGTCCTTGTTTTTCAATGGGTCCATGCATTTTGAAGACTCCAATTCCAGTACCAACATTGGTGCCACCCAGGGTTCCTTGCTGGTAGACTTCTTCAAACTGGAAGTCTTTCTGGGTGGTACCAAAGTATCAGTACCACAGGAGGCAGGACTCAGCAATACCCACACTGAGATATGAGTCCTCCTTGTTCCCTGGCTTTAAGGGTGACCGTTCCGCTCTTCTGGGCTCCCTTCTAGGAAATAGGGCCTCTTCGTATCAGAGGATTTCAAAAACTCCAAAGGCTCTCCATATGTTCTTTGCTTTCCAGAGCCAAGGCTGGCACAGTCACCAGAGCATTCTGAGCTGTTGATGCCAATGTTTGGTTGGGATCTCAGACCCTGCCAGTCTCAGGAAACACTCCATAAGTAGCAGTTTCAATCTGTTCTCCCTCAGGTTTCTGGATCTGCTTTTCGAAGCCAGATCAGACCTTGTAGTTAGAGGGGATGCGAGACTCTCCAAAGCAGAGAAGGCAGGTGAATGCCTGTCACTGAAGGGGAAGGACATGTGGCAGGTCTGGCTGGGTGCGAAACCCAGGATCTTTGGCATAACCCAGGAAAGTCCACAGACAGGGACCAAAGTAGGCCCTGACTGAAAATAAAGTGGGGGACACCCCCAAAAGGACAAACTGTGTGCTAAAACTAAACAAAGCATACTACAACAACAAAAATACAAACGAGATAAGCTAGGGGATGAATGAGCTATATAGTGGACATGGACACTCCAGTTCAAGCTGTAGGCAGCTGAGAGGGAACTGGAGTGGCTGTAAGTCTGCCTCTCCCTATATAGTCTGGTACTAGAACAGGAAGTGTAGGGCACAGGCACAGACGCACAGACACTAATGACAAAAATCTCCAATTGAGAGTGCATTGGTATATGCACATACCTTATACAGCACACCCATGGGGACAATAATTTGAAGAGCACAATACTTTATTTAATGTTTAACTCCAGAGACTTGGAATCTGGGTCAAGTAATATGAATTTCATGGTGTGAGCATATAATGAATACTCGCATATCCCAAAGCTAATATACACAATGGGGGTACCTTTTGAAACACATTGCTGATTTTCACAGTGGAAGAAAATGACAATGGGGAGTGAATGACCTTCTTCTAACAGGAGGAAAAGATTTACTTTGCCTAGGTGATCATCTTGAAATTGCTCTTCTCTTAGCAAGGATTGTGACAGAGGACTGCAGAACAACAGTGTTAATACAGTACTATTATCAAACATTTAGAGTAAATGAATTACCTCTCTATAATAAGAAGTCTCCGATATTCCAAAGAAAAAATACAAGGTTGTGTAGACATTTTAAACAAAAATACCAAAACCAGTGCCAAATACTCAAAATAGACAATTAATTTGATCACACACACACCTCCTTGTGAGAAACAATGAAGCTTTAAAACTACAGAGCTTGATTCTGATTGCAACTGCATTTTGCACAACTGCAGCTCTACTGAGTTCAAAGGAGTTGAATTTCAACTTGATTTACACTGATGTAAATGACATGAATAATCAAGCCCATGCATGGCAGGAAATGTAGTACTTTCTTTAATACTAACAGGAAATCTAGTTGTCACACATGAGAAGGCCTGTATAAAATTATACACGGTATTAATGTTTACCTAGATTTAAGGCAGTAATGCAATAGTAGCTATTTCTGATAATGCCTATTAATGTCTATTAAAATAAAAATATTTGACAGGAAAATGTTCCTCATCTGACAATTCTAGTTCTTTTAAAGTTTATATGTATAGACCTTACAGAATGCACATTTCAAATGTCATACTAAAAAGTAACAAGTACAAACTTAAGCCCACAATCCAGCAACTGGACCCCCAAGCACAGACCCCCTGAATCTATATATAGCCCTAAAGCGAAAAATTAAGCATCTGTCATATATATACACACACGTGAGTAGTCCTACATGTACTTAAGTATTTGCAGGATCTGGGTTTAGGGCCCTCATCCGACTGAGCACCCTCAGTTCCCACTGAAGACAATGAATATGTATGAACTTTCGCTCAGGCTGTATACAATATACAATTAGATATTGGACTGAATTTCAATGCATTTTTTTAACCTTCCTAAAAGCCATAGATATTTTGTGTGCATAAACAATCCCAGGTCTGTGTTTAGAAGGGAGGGAAGATGACAAAACCAGACTTGTGTTTTAACAATATTAACAGAAGAAACTCAGTATAATTGTGTGGACCATTTATAAAGAAAAAACCTGAACAATTTATGCTGATATATCCCACTTGCTCTTGGAAATAGTTACAGCATGTGCATATATACACACATAAAAATCGGAGGACTCTCTTCCCAGCTGTATAAAATATATTTACAATTCCTATAATTAAAAAAAAATTCAATATTATGTGACTAGCTCAACAGACAAGAGGCAGAGATCTCCATCTGAGCTACTACGTGTCATCTAATAAAACACGGGGGGAAATTCTGCTCTTAGTTACATTGATGAAAATCCAGAACAACAGTAGAGAGGACTGAGGAAATCTCCATATGTACGTCAGTGTAACAAAGCAGAATCTGATTCATGGTCTTTAATCTTCATATAAAAAGAGGGTGTATGTCTTTATATGTGAAGGGACAGATGCAACTTTATTAATAAGAGATACAGATGTTATATTTATTTTATGATTGAGTACAAGTTACTATTGTAGATCAACCATTTCCCCCCCCCCCCCCCATCGCCCTCCAAAAAAAGAGTGGAAGCTAGCCTGGGACTCCAGTCAGATGGAAGAGATAATGAAATGTATGACAATGCAGGACTCTTGTTGCAAATTATTTTTTGTATAGATAGTTCTGAGCACTTAATCTCAAGCTGATTTCATTTTACTGACTGACAGGAAGGATAACATAGACTGCAAAGCAATTGAGAAAAACTTCCTCCTTCCCCTAGCTAGTATTTTATTAATGTAAGTCAGGACTGTGGCATTACACCCTCATTCTTCATGGAGATATTTTTATGATATGATTATGGCATAACTATGATGTATTTTATGCAAGATAAGGCATGTAAGATATCATTGGAAAGGTTATGACTTACTGAATATAATTATCCTATTTATATGCATGTGTCTTTTCTGTATCTGAAGTTAGGAATATGGTCTATGCATCTATTACAAATGTGTTTACACCTGGGGAACGCCCACTAGACAGAATGCAATCAGTCTAGATGGCTGGTTGGGAAGGGCCATTAGGGAAAACAATAGGTCTTTCAAGTTGCTAATCTCCCACCTTCCAGGGAAGCCTTCCTGGGGATGCTGCAAACAGTGTCTGAGTTATGGCTGCAGGGACATGTGACCAAGTCATCTGGTACTGGACTCCATGATACGAGTATTTTTCCACTGACCGGCAGTGGAAATCACGCTGGGAGACAAAGGATTCACACCACATGCAAAAACTATTTAAGGCAGGGGAGTGACATTATCATGGCTCATTCATCATTGACTCCCTACCCAAGAAAGAAGACTGCTGGAAACACCTGAAAACAAAAAGACTGGTCTAGGGGAGAAGGGCTGAGCCCAGGCAATGGGTTGTCTGGCCTGTGAAAGAAATATCTGGAGTTTTAAGCTGCAAGCAAATGCAGCGTGCCTTCAAGAATCTCTGCAATCTGCTTAAAACAACATTTAGGGTGATGAATTTGCTACTTATAACCCATTTATTTAATATATTAAACTTAGATTGCATGTTTGTTTTATTTGCTGGGTAATCTGCTTTGATCTGTTTGCTATCCCTTATAATCACTTAAAATCTATTGTTTGTAGTTAATAAACTTGTTTTGTTTGGTCTAAAACCAGTGTGCACAGAAATCATAACTTGGAGCAGAAAGTTGTGTATATCCCTCTCCACATTGAGGGAGGGGGCAAATATCATGAGCTTATGCTGTACAGTTCTCTGGGCAGCGCAAGATATTTACCCTCTGAGGGTGTGGGGCAGGAGAGGGGAGATGTACTGGGCAATTCCTTAGCTGAGCCTTCCCATGCAGAGCTGATCTCAGCATCTGTATGTATAGCTGCAGCTGCATGTGTCCCTACCTGTATGTGTACTGGTAAAGTGCAGTCTGAAGCCTGAGGAAGGGCTTGGCTGGCTTGCCTCAATAATACAGTGTAAAGGGAACCCAGGCTGGTGGATCAGGTGGGCTCAGTGGTACCCCAGTCCCAGATGGCACCCTGAAAGACAGGGGAACTCATCACAAGGACTATTACTTTGATGCTTTGAATTACACAGATCCTTCTGCTTCTACATAGAATTTATATTTTGGTTTGTTATAAGGCAGCTGGACATGTCACACCCAGAGGGAAAGTTTGACATGTTCATGCTAGTAGCAGCTGAAAATGGCTAGTCCATCCTCATCAAGGTGGAAAGAGGCATGTTTCTTTGAGTCCACAGGTGAATTCAAGGTAAAGAGTGATTATTAAATGTCACAAGTAGATTTCTAAGAATCCCACTTAGGATCAACATTAAATGAATGTTTGAAGTGTTATCAATTACTAAATGAGGGGAGTTTGGCAGAACTATACGTAGGATGCTTGTTTGAAAATATGGTGTCCGTGAGAAGGAGCTAGGGTGATAGGTAGCGTATTGGGTAGAATGTACTAGTCTTTACAATTCTGGGTATTTGGCTTTAAATCTGGTTAAGTATCACAAATAAAAATAGGTTGATTGGCTTCTTGGCCCTCCTACTACAGAAGCATCACACCACATGGTATGATTGGTTCCTGATCAGGAGATATCTGAGGCTTGAATAGTTGGGGGTGGTGGGATAGCAAACCCAACAGTGCTTTTCATTAAACTAGAAAAAGATTAAGTCTTCATTCTTCACTATGTTGAAACCTTTCCAAACTAGGCAGAAAACCATGTAAGGCCTTATAGATCTAGTCTCCCCAAAAGTACAAAACTCAAACTCTGCTCATCCAGCAAGCCTTGGGCTAAAACTTTTTCTTGGATAATCTGCCTTCCTGATGTATTACTTTTAATGGGTAATAATAAACACAGGGGTTAATTGGTTACATGGATGGAGTCCTAGTTTTTCTGTCTTGGAGATCGATGGAATTCTAATTCATTGGGTGTGGGGGGGGTGCGTAAAAACACACTTTTGATAGAATTTTTCAGAGTTACGTCTTCATTTAACTTGAGTTCCAGGTGACTAATAAGTCCCACAAGAATATTCACCTGGACATAGGCAGTAGGTATAATAGGCCATGGCAGGCTTAGCCTGCCCTGGCAGAGCTGCAGCCACCACATGCCAGTTGCAGGGTTTGCCCGGGAAGTTTTCTGCATATTATTATGCCCCATGCAGGTTCTGAGGCAGCTGAGGAGGCAGTATGTGCTACTCAGCTTCCTGGGTTCATCAGTAATCTCCCTCCAGGGAGAACCCAGGAAGCTGAGTAGCACATACTGCCTCCTCAGCCGCCCTGGAACCAGCATGGAGCATATAAAAAGCTCAGTTTCTTCCTAAGGAGACTAGCTTTTACCTTGCAGTGCCTTGGTGTTTCAGAAAGGAAGATGCGACTGGCCTGTGGCTCCTCCAGCTACAGGGGGGAGGGGGCGGGAGGAGGAGAGTGGTCTCAAGGCTCCTGCTGTGGGGGGCTTCGGAAGAAGGGATGGGGGGGTCTAGCAACCCCAAACGGGGGCTCCACCTGCCGCCCATGCACCTGGGATGAGGAAATAGCCTTGCCATCTCAGTCCCCAGAGCAGGAGAAACTCCTTTCCACCAGTCCCTAACTCTCACAACCAACTCCTTAAGTTATAATGGCAACATCCTACTCTCCTAAGCAGACCCAAAATTCAAAGCCTGAAAGAACAATGAGAATGTTCCATCTATTTTTGAATACAACTAAGTAAGTAGATGAGGCTATTAACAAGTGTTTTGGAGCATAACATTTCTCTTAATCTGAAGATGATCTTGAGTCATAGATCTTACCTAGTACATAATTAAGGTCAGCACAAGTTAGTTTGACTTTGTTCTAGTTTTTCAAGTACCTTTTTCTAATTTTGGATTGAATTTTGCTCCTGTCCAATCCTCTCCCTTTCCTACTTGTTACAGTCAGAAATCCTCCCCTGCTGCTGATGTTGAAGAGGATATGCCATGTAAGCAGATCCTTTTGTCTATATGAAGCAGCATCAAAAAGATGTTATGGTGTCATTAGAGAGCAGTGGGACAAGACTGAAGTGCCAGCAGGTGGGCAGGTAACAAGTATCTTCAGCCCTGCAAACATTCAGGGGAGTTGGGAAGGAGCGAACCCAGTCTCCTCAAAGATTGCTAGGTCCCGGAGTAGGAATGCTCCTGGATGGAGGTGAGGTGAGTGAATAATTGATCATTCAGTGGCCAAATCAAGGGGGGTGAGGGGGTGGAGGGGAGGTTCATTTAGAACAGAAACGGATTTTTTCCAGTTTCGTACAGGAAAAGAAAAAGTTTTTCTCCACTGAAAATTTTTTGCCCAACTCTAATCCTGCGGAAGTCTGCAAGTAGTTTCACTGTTAAATCAGCCTGCCTGAGTTCTCCTGAGCTCTTAGTACTGAATAGTAGTTTTTCCCTATCTGCCATTAGGAGGAGACCACTCTTAATGGCCCCACTTTATACTGGAGACTGGGGAGGGAGATCCACTTCTATGAATTATAGAAGAGTTGCATGGTGCCTGGCAAAACAGATTCCAACAACAGAATCAAGGGCCAGTGTAGAAAAGATGAGGCAGTTCAATGGAATTGGGGAGCTCACGAATTCTAATTGACCAGCTTTTATAATCTCTCCCCAGGATCACTCTCATGGTGCTACTGTTTGCTTTGAGCCTCCTCAAGAAAGTTAGTTGCCTATGACTGTGTCTAGAATACGTCTACAATCTATTGTAGTACAGTGATTTATATTTTTATCAAGTAGTAGTACTTCATAATCATTCATAACATGTCAAATTCACAAAAAGTTTTGTATCAACCAAAACTACATTTTTCCTGTGAATAAACTAGTCCTCTGAAAATTTCACCCCGCTCTAGTTTCAATATTCTGAGATATTAGTTAGCAAGGGTACAACTTTCTCTGCCATTTTCTAGTACAGATGACTTGTGAATGAATAAGTTGGCTTGTAACAAGTTACAATTATTCTTATTGGGGATTTCAGTTAAAGTAAATATACAATGATATACCACACAGTACAGTAGAGCCTCAGAATTATGAACACCTCAGGAATAGAGGTTGTTCGTAACTCTGAAACGTTCGTAACTCTGAACAAAACCATATGGTTGTTTTTTCAAAAGTTTATAACTGAACATTGAGTTAATACAGCTTTGAAACTTTACTATTACTATGCAGAAGAAAAATGCTGCTCTTTTTTTTTAAAGTAGTTTACATTTAACAGTACTGTACAGCATTTGCTTTTTATTTTGGGGGGGGGTAGGCGGGTCTCTGCTGCGGCCTGATTGTGTACTTCCAGTTCCAGATTAGGTGTGTGGTTGACTGATCAGTTCGTAACTTTGGCGTTTGTAACTCTGAGGTTCTACTATATTCTACTCTTAAAGTTTGCTTATCCAATAGTTTAACACTGATTACTGAATTTAATCATGCGGAGTAGGAAAATTACTGCTGAAAAACTTTTTTCCTGTAATTTTCTGTAGTTCTTCTTGTTAGTATTTTATTTGCTATTCTAACTTGTGCAAAAACCTAGGACCCCAACTTTCTTTTTATCTAGAGGTATTGTCTGTCAGTAATTTCTTCAAACCCAGTAGGGGGTTTAATAATCTTTTCCTTCTCAAGCTGAGTTATAAGATGGATTTCACTATAGATGAATATGTTTCTTACATGCTTGGGTTGCCCAGTCAGCTGAGGTCACACTGAACCAGAAGTAGTTAAGCACTGATCAGAATTTCTAGTGTTAAAAACTACTGATATTCTAGTTATCATATGGACCTGAATCACCACCACAGTACCAAAGACTCCAAGTGAGATCAAAACCCTATTATGCTAGGTGCTGTACAAACACACCTTGAGACAGTCCCTGTCCAGAAGAACTTGCAATCTATATCAGAGGAGACAAACAAAAACAACAAAACAAGTGCTGGAGCATATTTGAGCTATTTAAGGGCATTCCATACCTGAGGCCTGACTGCAAGGTGCTGAACACTGTTAGCTCCCATTGGTTTCAGTTGGGGTTTAGAGTGCTCAGTACCTTGCAGGATTAGAAAAGTATGTATGGCCCATACACTTTTGCTGATTTTTAAAGTGTAGCTGTATAGTAGCTCTTCAACTTTGGTTAGTAGGGAAGAGCAGGTGAAATATTCTTTTCTTTTAAAATGACACAAAAAGAAACCTCCACTGTTTGTAATTTGTCAACTTCCTCTTTTTTTTTTAATTTAGTCCAGATGATCCATCACCACCAATTTCAACAGCTGAGATGGAGCATGCCAGGACTCAATCCAATCAGGGAGCCTCTGAAATGCCTACTGTAAGAAGAATTTGCATGGTTGCTCCCATTAGTGATCTTCAATGAGCCACCACAGACTCTTTCCTCCAGGAAGAGATCCAGTGGCAATTCAGGCAGCAGCAATTAAGAAAGGGAGGATAAAATATACAACTGGGGTGGGGGCCATGCATCAGGCCAAAGTGGAACTGGTCTGGGAGCTGGGAATGGAAACCAGGTGGAGAAAGGGAAGAATCATAATAGCAGAAGTAATGACTGGGAACAGATGAGAATACAAAGGTGTCCAGACTCTTGTAACAGGCATTCGAAAGACTGAGTAGTTAGATCAGGGGTCGGCAACCTTTCAGAAGTGGTGTGCTGAATCTTCATTTATTCACTCTAATTTAAGGTTTCGCGTGCCAGTAATACATTTTAACGTTTTTAGAAGGTGTCTTTCTATAAGTCTATAATATATAATTAAACTATTGTTGTATGTAAAGTAAATACGTTTTTTTAAATGTTTAAGAAGCTTAATTTAAAAATTAAATTAAAATGCAGAGCCCCCCGGACCAGTGGCCAGGACCCGGGCAGTGTGAGGGCCACTGAAAATCAGCTCATGTGCCGCCTTCGGCACACGTGCCATAGGTTGCCCACCCCTGGGTTAGATAAACCCTATGTGAAACAGATCCATAAGTGAGCTAAGCAAGGTCACTGGCAAAGGACAAGTCACTCTCCACAGTTTCATAGCCTGTTTAAGATCATGTGCTTTCATAAAGAATTTTTGTTTACTGTATTTTTCAGTCACCAGAAATGCTCTGTCTCTCCATCATGCTGAGTGCTACCTGCCACTAGTATCTGTCACAATCTAAAAACAAAATATAATAGCATAGACTTGAGTCTGGTAGACCTGTGCAGGATACCCAGATGTTACTGCATTGCCTTATTTTCGTGATACAGAAAACTACAAGTTTTTCATCATCAAAAGACAAGGAGCTTTGGGAGACCTCCATCTCTTGCTGAGATTCATGGTACTTGTAGCAAGGCACAGACTCACCCCTGTGGCGCCGCCTGCTGGTTGTCTCGGGAATTACCTCTCCCAGTGTCCAGAGCTCCCTCTGCAGGCTGGTGATCCACCTTACCGTTGGCCCCTCGTGTCCCTCCCAGGACCCTGGTGCCCTTGTCTTGGCTGCTGCCCCCCTGCAGAACTCCACAGTCTCACTGGGTTTCCCTACCCCAGGGGAACTCCCACGCACTATCCCGACTTCACCTCAGTTTTGGCTACTGCCCAGTCTCCATCTAGCCCCCGTTCACTGGGGCAGACTGTAGTATCAGATACTCATCATAGGCAAAGGAGTTTGGACTGACTGCCTTTACCCACCCTCAGGCTGCCCCTCTGCAAGCCCAATACCTAGGTGGGCCTAGAACTAGGCCCTGCAGCCTGGGGAGTTGCTGGCCTAGGGCTTCCCAAGTCCTAAGGCCTTTCCCCAGCCCTGCCTCACTCTAGGTCCCCTGGGTGAGTTCTACAGCTGCCAGACTTGTCTCCCTCTCCAGTCAGAGAGAGACTACTATCTCTGGCTTCCCTGTCCTTCTTATAAGGCCAGTGGCTTAGTTTGGGGCATGGCTCCAGCTGCAGCCACTTCCCCCAATCAGCCAGGGTTTTACTTTGCCCAGCCCCAGCCTCTGTAGGGCTTTTCCAATCCCTCCAGGGCCAGAGCGGGTGCTCACCCCGCTACAGTACTGTAAATAGATGCTGCTGAAATTTGAAGCATTTTTAAAACATAAAAATACAATGGTGGTAATAGCAATTAATGTATTTTGCATCCACTATATTATCTAGGTTAGATATAAACATATGGGTAATTTAAAAATACACTGTGATGGATTTTTAAACAAACTGAAGAAAACAATAGAAAATACTGAAGGAAATAATTCTTTATTGCAGAAGGCAATAGACATTTTCCATATCAAATCTCTATGATATTACCTGGCCAAATAGAAATATCAGGTTTATTTTTATAAGTTAGACATAGCCCTTTTTGTATCATGAGTGGCAGACACACAAATGATGTCAGTGTGTATGACTAATGGGTAAAAAATAAAGCGGATATTTTTATCTAGGCTCTGCAACGTCCTATTAATACACCACACTGTATTTAGTTTAAGTTTTTACTTGAACTTGGCCCACACACAGCTTTCTCTGAACACTTCCAGTCCCAGACACTTTGATCTATTGTCATTCATGCATTTCTTAGCAAATGCTTACAATGACACACATTCATCTTCTAAAAGAAAAGGATACCTCACTGCTAGATGCTTTATGCTAAAGTAACTGGATATATAATGAACAGACTTTGCACTTACATAGGGTTCACAATCTGAAGATCACAAAGTGCTTTGCAAAGGTCAGTAAATAAGCAGTATAGTGCCATTTTACAGAAGGAGAAACTGAGGTACAGAGTGGTAGAGATTTCCTCAAGGCCACACAGTGGCAGGTCAGGAATAGAATCCAGGTCTTCTATTTTCCAGTCACATGCTCCAATAAAAATCCATGCTGCCACCCTATCAAATTATTCAGAAAAGACAAACCAACTTTGGAAAGAAAAAAAAAAAAAAACGCCTGACTCAAACACTACCAGTTATCCTTACTGAAGACCTTTCAGTTCAGAAATGTATCCCCCTCCAGCTTTTCCAACTGTTCTCATCTTATTCCTTTAAATTAATCTATACAAGTTACTCCCAGCCAATCCCACTCCTCAGCATGTTGTTCTCTCTCTGTTAATTATCCTTGCTCCCAACTTTCATTGTAGTTCTTATCGTGGGATGTTAGGGTTTCAAGCAGGTCTGAAAAATGTATCCTGCAGCACAGGTCAGAGGCACACAGTGCATTCTGAAGACACTTTGATTACTGGAAGTCCCAAGGACTCTAATTTCAATATTTTACACTGAACACACAAAACCATGAAGTTATAGATTGTTTTTCTCTATGTTTATATGTTGTTATTTATCTTGATTTCAGATACATAAAAAGCATATACCCTAAGTTTTATTTGCCTCTTGCAAAAATAAAAAGTCACACAAACAGATTTAAAAGTTTATTAGATAATATTTGAAAAATAAATGATACAGAAAATTTGAAGCGTCAGTTATTGGTCACTGGGGGTAACATACAGCGTATAGGGGGATGTTAGTATTTTGGTGTTGGGCAGCACACATAATATATACAGACTGCAATGTCCCCAATGGGGGGGGGGGGTAAATGGTGGGTGGGATCAAGATATAGCCGACAAGCGGTGAGGGTCCATCACTCATACAGAAAGTAGACACAGTCATGGGTATAAGTAAGTGGGCTGGGTAATGGGGATGGGGTGACTCTCACGTGGTGGGATTCAGTTAGGTTCAGTGGGTTCAGGGCTCAGGTGATAAAGTCCAGCAGGGGGTGGGTTATAGGTCTCTTCCCCCTTGTGGGTGCACGAGGTCTCCCCGGCTCACTCCCGGTATTGGTGGTGGCCGTTGATGTGCTCTGTGTAGATGTCCCAAGACCAACGAATAGTGTCCGAGACCATTAGGCGTCTCATGAGCCGCGCATAATGATGGCCTACCCCACAGGTCCTCAGCATGCGTTCGTTACATGGGTCCCAGGCACCCAGGGCCCCAATGAGCAGAGTGTCGGTGTGCACCTCGTAGCCCTTTGTCTGTAGGGTGTCAGCCAGAGGGGCGTACTTTTCGAGCTTGCGGGCTCAGGCTTCATGGAAGGCCGGGGTCCTGTTCCCAAATGGAATCGTTACGTCGGCCAGGATGATCTTTTTTCCAACCTCGTCCGTGATGACGATGTCTGGGCGCAGCAGGCTGTTGGTGCCTGGGACGGCGCGGTTGACGGTGACCTCTCCCAGGCGCGGGTCGATGGCCTTCACTAGGTGGTCCTGGACGGCATTGTGGCGCAGCTGCCAGGCTCTGGTGTGGGACTTGCAGCAGCATAGGATGTGGGGCAGGGTTTCGGCGACGTACCCACACTTCCTGCAGCGTTTATCCCCATTCCCGTGGCGGATGGCTCCATTGAGGGGGATGCAATTCAGCCAGGCGCGGTGTATGAACCACCAGTTGGCGAACCGGGTGAAGCTGCCCGTGGGGAGGAAGTGGTTGCTGGAGTCCCACTTGCTGGTCACCTCGAAGGCCTTACCCTGGTCCGTTTTTTGATTACGCTTGATCTTAGCCATGAGGCCGAGAAGCATCCTAAATTTATTTGCAAAGAAGTGTGAATGAACTGTTTTTGTGTGTGTTGAGTGACAGCTTTGTACTGCAGAAATTGCATTTAATTTTAGTTTTATTTAAATTTTAATTAAGTTTTATGGGTAAACTGTTATGCCATTGGCTGAAAATATGGCCTAATATTTTGTACACTGTCTGAAGCAGCTGGTCACTTTTTTCAACTCAATAACAATAGTGTGGGGGGAATTCAGTTATAGGGGAAAACTATGTATTTTCTTTCGTTGTCCAAGCTTGTGAAGGCCTTACAGCCAGCTTGATATTTGTTTTTATGTATGCATGCAGGCAGGTCACTTGATAACTTCTGAACACCACATTGGATCAATTCCAAAATATCAGGGAATGTTCTAGGCATCAAAGGACAGAATCATTTTGATTCTGCGGAATTTGAAAAACTGAAAGGGGACAAATGGAGCCCCTTCTATCTGACTGGCACAGCTACAGCTTCAAGTAATTCCTTCAAGCACCTCTGCAATAGTCTATAGATCAAACAACTGGTTGATGGCACCCATTAACATCTTCCAGCATAGGGGCACCCCTCAGCTCATCTCTGCTCATCCTCCACTTCAGCTTGAATGGTCTCTTAGAAAATGTGTTAACTATGTATGCTAAACCATCTGTTCCACCTTGTGGCTTGTAGCTATGACATTCTGAATACCTTTCCCAGACTCTGAAGAAGAGCTCTGTGTAGCTTAAAAGCTTGTCTCTTTCACCAAAGGAAATTGGTCCAGTAAAAGATATTACAGAGACAAGGTGGGTGAGGTAATCAATTTCCCAATAGTTTATCATGCATAGGCCTGGCTGGACATGAGTAATTAAACATGGTGGATGCATCATTTCTTGAAAACAGAATTAGGGAGGTAACTAGGCTGAAAATGAAATGTTGGTGCTAAGATAAATAAATGGCTTGGTAAGCCAAAAGAAGATATCTGAGCTAGGTAAGATAAGAAGGGGGATCATCCAGGGAACCATTTACTTAAGAACAAGAGAAGGTAAGTCGTGAATGTAAAGATGAGGTAAAGAGCAAATCGAACATGGACAGAGCATGCTATATAGGGACTGGTTCCTACAAAATAACCAAGCCAATAAAAAAAAAAAAAAAAAAACACATGATGCAGTGTATAGTAAAGGCAATGTAATGCATAAATCTGTATATGGAAAGAGATTTTCTGAGTAACTTTGTACGTGTAGCATACCCTACAGCTACCTCCTATGCTTGAATATGATCAACTCAGCATAGCTTTACTGTACGCCAGATAAGGGAACCTGAGTGATGAGATTGGAATCTGAGTTCTTGGGGAGCCAAGTGGAAGGGGTTTCAGGAAACCCGAACAACATGTTGACACCCTGAATGACTTATTACCCAGACAGAAAGAAGTATAATGGGGGAGACTGAGAAGAAGTAATGGGGGGCATGAACACAGCCCATGGCATGGGGGTGGGAGAATGGAGGACCCTTAATGGGTGAGGGGGAAGGGGAGACACACAGAACCCTGAGTTGGAGGGAAGGTTGGGGAAAATCTGGTATGGGGGCACACTGAGCCCCTGTCACAGAAAGGAATAGAGGGAAATGGGAATGCGAGTGCACACAGAGCTACTGGAATGGGGGACAAACAGAATCTCTAATGGGGAGAGATTGTAGGGAGCCCCTGAAAAAAGAGTGGGTGGGATGGGAGAGTGGTACATAGGTAGTTTGTGAGGGGGAGGAAATGGAGGGATGCAAGGAGCCCCTGGTGTGTGAAATAATCTTGCCCTACACAAGTGTGCAAACTCCTAATGTTGTTGTCCTGTCATTTTTCTGGCAACTTCATCACCTTGCAGTGAGACGCTGAGAGAGAGGGTCTGGAGTCGGTCGATGTACATTTCATAGTAAGGGAAAAATAGGTAACAAGAATTTATATTGAGGAAAATCCATTACACCTGAAAGGCAGAGGCCCTAATACAAACTATACACAGGTATCCTGAAAGCACCATCTAACATCCATTGCCAAAACAATGGACATGCTAATCAAAGTTCACTCACCTTGGCTGGTCAGTATGATTAATGCAAATTGCAAACTGATCTTTTAAATGCTCAACTTAGAACCATAAGGATGTGACGAGAAGAGGGTATTATCAGACTGAGTGGGGGGGAAAAAAAATCACTGAATGGTGATCCAAATCTTTCCTTTTCTCCAGACAATACAGCTGATCAACCACTTAACACTGTGGAGAGGAACAATAACACCTCAGAGCTGCCCTGGATCATGGGACTTAATAAGCACATGCAGAGGAGACAGGAGGAGGATTTCAGATGATCAACACATATCCAGAGAGAGAAAAAATACCTAAGGCTTTGTCTACACTGGCAAGTGAAAGACAAAACTTTTGTCGTTCAGAGGTGTTAAAAAAACATCCCCCGGAAAGACAAAAGTTTTCTCAATGACAAGTGCTGGTGTGAACAGCGTTTCGACAACGCTAATGCCACTTATTGGGGGTGGAAATTTTTTGTCTGCAGGAGAGCTCTCTCCTGCTGACAAACAGTGGCTATATTGCGCGCCTTTTAGTGGCGCAGCTGTAGCGGCACAGCCATGTCGCTAAAAGCTGCATAGTGTAGTCATAGCCTAAGAGATATAAGATTTCCTCTATTTTACTGTAACTAAAGAAAGCCTGATCTAGTACACTTCTCACAAGCTAAACAGCCAGATAGTCAGTCAAATTGTTTGTGCTCCACAGTCATTTTATCTCAGTTTTTAACAAGGTCTTGCTTTGCCATGTTTATTTGGATTGGTAGAATGTAAACTGAGTAATTTCATGCAGACAGCCCTGAGGAGACAAGAACCCCTTGACCTTTAAGCAGAGGCAGTGATGTTAAGGAGTTTCTGGAGCCCAAACTCAAAGAGCCAAAAAGGCATATCATTTAGAGCTGTGGTCAGGCTCACATAAGGGGAAAAGGTTAAAGATTAAGGAGGAGATCCAAGTTGTCAGGCCACAGATAGCAGAAAGGTCTGTCTAAACTCACAGGGTCATGTGTCCCTTAGCCAATAGGAAAGCTCCAACAGTATTACTGACAGCCACCTTGATAAAAATTTTCTAAAATGTTAAGTTCTAACCACTTCCACTTTAAATTGTTGTTTCTGTTGAAAATATTTATACTTTTTAATTGTGCTATTTCCCATGTATTTATGCTATATAAAACGGTTACTCACTTCTCGTAATTGTTGTTCTTCAAGATGTGTTGTTTGTGTCCATTCCAATCAGGTGTGTGCGCATACAGGTGCACATTGTCCGGAAGATTTTTCCCCTAGCAGCATCCGTCGGGTCAGCCTGGGTGCCCCCTGGAGTCGCACCCTCATGGCACCTAATACATAGCCCTGCTGACCTGCCACCCCTTCAATTCCTTCTTGCCTGCTACTCCGACAGAGGGGTAGGAGGGTGAGTATTGGAATGGACATGGACAATACATCTCAAAGAACAACAGTTATGAGAAGTGAGTACCCATATTTTCTTCTTTGAGTGCTTGTTCATGTCCGTTCCAATCAGGTGACTCCCAAGCCAAATTCAGGAGGTGAGGTCAGAGCTCTCCACTGATTGGAGTACTACTCTGCCGAACGCCGCATCATCTCTGGCCTGCCAGGTGATTGCATAGTGCATGGTGAAGGTATGTATGGACGACCACGTTGCCGCTTTGCAGATTTCCTGGATGGGAACTTGAGCCAGGAACGCCGTCGAACCCTGTGCCCTGGTAGAGTGCGCTGTGATCGGAGGCGTGGGAACCCCTGCCAGGTTGTAGCACTCACTGATACAGGCCACAATACATGATGAAATGTGCTGGGCTGAAACTGGCTGACCTTTCATCCTGTCCGCCACTGTCACAAAAAGAGCAGGACTGACTTCCTGAATGGTTTCGTTCTCTCGATGTAGAAAGCCAGCGTTCTGCGGACGTCCAGAATGTGGAGTCTCTGCTCCTTGTTGTTAGAATGAGGTTTAGGGTAGAAAAGTGGGAGGAAAATGTCCTGGCTGATGTGGAACTGTGATACAACCTTCGGGAGGGAAGGAGGGTGGGGCATGAGCTGAACCTTGTCCTGGGGGGAGGGATAGCTCAGTGGTTTGAGCATTGGCCTGCTAAACCCAGGGTTGTGAGTTCAATCCTTGAGGGGGCCACTTGGGAATCTGGGGCAAAATCAGTACTTGGTCCTGCTAGTGAAGGCAGGGGGCTGGACTTGATGACCTTTCAAGGTCCCTTCCAGTTCTAGGAGATGGGATATCTCCATTATTTTTTTTTTTTTTTTTTTTTAAAGAACATGGTGTAGGGCGGCTCTGAAGTCAGGGCCCTGAGCTCAGACACCCTCCTGGCTGAGGTTATTGCCACCAGGAACACGACCTTGTAAGAGAGGTAGAGCAGGGAGCATGTTGCTAAAGGCTCAAAGGGGTGCCCCATGAGTCTAGAGAGGACCAAGTTGAGGTTCCAGGCAGGAACGGGTTGGAGAACATGCAGGTACAACTGTCAAGCCCCTTCAGAAGTGGCTGACCATGGGGTTAGCAAAAACCGAGCAGCCCTGTACACTCGGGTGGAATGCCAAGATGGCAGCCAAGTGCACTCTTATAGACGGCAATGAGAGATCCTCCTGTTTCAGATGTAGAAGGTAGTCCAGAATGTGCGGCACTAAGGCTAGCATCGGGGGCGAGTTGCGCTGCGCTGACCCGATGGATTCAACCATGGAGCTGCCAGGCTGTGAGATGGAGCGACTGCAGGTTTGGGTGTTGGAGACGTCCGTGATCCTGTGTGAGAAGGTCCGGGAAGAGCGGCAAGGTAATCGGCATGTCTAGGAGGGAAGTGTACCAGTGCTGACGGAAGCAGGCCGGTGCTATCAGTATGACCCGAGCTCGATCTCTGTGGATCTGAGCAGCACCTTGTGAATGAGCGGTATCGGTGGGAAGACATATAGGAGAGCCCCTCCCCAATGGAGGAGGAACGCATCTGCTGTGGAGCCCGGGCTGTGATTCTGGAAGGAGCAGAAGTGCTGGCACTTCCTGTTGCATCGCGTGATGAAGAGGTTGATCAGGGGAAATCCCCACCTCTGGAAGACTGAACATGTGACGTCCGGACGAAGGGACCACTCATGGCTGTGGAACGACCTGCTGAGGTGGTCTACCAGCTCATTCTGAATCCTGGGGAGGTATGACACTTGCAGGTTGACCGAATGTTCTACACAGAAATCCCATAGCATGAGGGCTTCCTGGCACAGGGGTGAAGAGCATGCACCCCCGTTTGTTGATATAGAACATTGCAGCAGTATTGTCCGTCATGACTGATACACATTGTCCGGTTAGGTAAGGGCGAAATGTCTGACACACTAGGCACACCGCTCTCAGCTCTCTGACATTGATGTGGAGGCGAGGATCTGCTTGTGACCAGAGGCCTTGAGTTCTGTGGTCTCCCAGATGAGCTCCCCAGCCCAAATCCGACATGTCCGTCACCAATGACAGGGATGGCTGTGGGGCAGCGAAGGGGACCCCTGAGCACACTTGCTGGGCATTAGTCCACCACCGGAGCGAATTGAGGATAGGGCAAGGCAGGGTCACGATCCTATCCAAGCTGTCCTAGGCTGGTCGATAGACTGACACTAGCCATGACTGTAGCGGCCGAAGCCTGAGTCTGGCGTGTCGTACCATGTATGTACAGGCTGCCATGTGCCCTACAAGCTTCAGGCAGTTTCTCGCGGTAGTGGTGGGAAACTGCGTGACTCCCTGGATCATGTTGTTGAGGGCTTGAAACCTCACCTGTGGGAGGAATGCCCTGGCTTGGGTCGAGTCCAGTACTGCCTCTATGAACTCTATCCTCTGGATGGGGGACAGAGTCAATTTTGCTTCATTTAGGAGCAGACCCAGGTTCTCGAAGGTGGCTCTGATAAACGCGACCTGAGTTTTCTCGTGTCCTGGAGCGGCTTTTGATCAACCAGTCATTGAGGTATGGAAACACCTGTACCTGATATCTCCGCAGAAAGGCAGCGACGACTGCCATGCACTTGGTGAATACTCGAGGTGCTGCTGACAGGCCGAACGGGAGGACAGTAAATTGGTAGTGGGAACCATTGACCACAAACCTGAGGAACTTCCTGTAGTTTTGAGCGATTGCGATGTGAAAATGCACGTTCTTCAAGTCGAGGGCGGCATACCAGTCTGCTGGATCTAGTGAAGGGATGAGGGAGGCCAGGGAGACCATGCTCGCGCAGGTCCAGGATACGCTTGAGGCCGCCTTTGGCTTTCGGTATTAGGAAATACCGGGAATAGAAGCCCTCGCCCCTGTGCTCCAGAGGAACCTCCTCCACCACCCCTAGTGATAGGAGCGACTGCACCTCCTGAATGAGCAGTTGCTCATGAGAAGGGTCCCTTAAGAGGGACAGGGAAGGAGGGTGGGAGGGCACAGAATTGGATGGAGTATCCCCTCTCTACCGTGTCAAGCACTCAGTGATCCGAGGTGATACGGGACCAGGCACGGTAGAAAGGGGATAGTCGGTAACAAAAGGTAAGGTGGGTTAGATCCAGTCCAAGATCTGGTGTGCCGTCCTCGATCCCACCTTCAAAAGGCTGGTTTAGGGCCTGAGGGCGGTTTGGGCTGGCCAGAGTCCTGTCTTGAGGAAGGGTGTTGCCTCTTCCTGCCACTCCTGTTCCTCCTCCGAGAACTGTCCTGGAGGCTCTGCTGCTGGAACCTTTGAGGAGGTTGTGGGCAGAAGTGTCTCCGCTGCGTGGCAGGGGTGTGTAAGCCCAAGGATTTGAGGGTGGCTTGGGAGTCTAAGGCTGTGCAGCCACTTGTCTGTCTTTTCAGAAAACAGAGTCTCACCCTCAAACAGGAGGTCCTGAATGGTTTGCTGGACCTCGTAGGGTAACCCTGAGACTTGGAGCCCAAGCACTGCGCCTCATAGCTACCCCATCGCCATCACTCTAGTAGCGGCATCTGCAGTATCTAATGCAGCCTGCAGGGAAGCCTGGGAGACTAGCTTCCCTTCCTCCACCAAGGCGGTGAACTCTGACCAGGAATCTGAAGAGATGAGCTCTGTAAACTTTGCCATTGCTGCACAGGTGTTGTATGAGTACCTGCTCACAATGGCCTGTTGGTTAGCGATACGGAGCTGAAAACCGCCTGTCGAGTAGACCTTTCTCCCCACAAGGTCAAGGCATTTAGCATCCATGTTCTTTGGGGAGGGTCCTTGGAAGCCCTGTCTCCCATGCTGGTTAGCTGCATCGACCACCAGCGAGTCAAGTGCTCAAACCCTCTGGAGGGGACGAAATACCGCCGCTCATTGTGCTTATCGGTAGGTGGCAAGGATGCCGGCGTCTGCCACAGGTTCTTAGGTTTCACTGGCAGCTGGCAGTGTCCATGGCCTTTATAAGTGGCAAGACTATACGTGAAGGTCTCAAGGGTGCTAGGATGTCCACCATGCAATCTGCCTCCTCTATCACCTCCTCGGCCTTGATGCCCAGATCCTTGGCGGCCTTGCGCAGCAGCTGCTGTAGCACTCTGTTGTCCTTTAACACGGGGGCTATGGCTGTCCCCACCAATGCTTCGTCCAGTGACGAAGAGGAGGAAGCATGCGCCAGTAGTGGAAGCTTCCTACCATCTGCCCCAGAGGAGTCACGTGACTCCCATTGGAGGTAGTGGTACTGTTGACGGTGCTGGGGCTGTGGACGTCGAAGCACACGTCGGTGCCGCCATCAGCCCTATGGGAGTGAGATGCATCAGCACGCTCATAGGAGCCACCAGAAGTGTGGGGCTCGGTGCCTGCATTGAGGTCAACATTGACAAAGGTGCAGGCGTAGGAGATGGGTGCGTCAACGCCGTGAAAGGCAGTGCCAAGGTCCGATCTGAGCACAATGCCGGAGTCAGCAATGGAGCTGGAGCCAGAGGCTGCAGAAGGTGGCACGGAGGCTATGGAAGATGTTGCAGACCATGGACCCTGGGTTCCTGCCTGGCCCTGGTGAAAAGCTCAGGAGGTCCAGAAGGGCCACTGACCCGGGTTCTGCCACTGCGGAGGCCATGCCTGGGGCTCTCTCCTGTCTCTACCGGACTTCGATCTGTGACTTCTGCTCCTTTCAGAGCGATAGGATTCGGATTCGGACACCGAGGTCTCAGACACTGAAGACCACGGAGTAGCTGATCCTCTGTGTCTCGAACGTCGAGAGCTCGGGAAGTGGGTACACTCTCTGTCCGAGCGGGTAGGTGCCGAGGTACATGGCGAGGGGGAGCGTCTCAACATCATAGCCAGCTTCCCCTTCGAATGTACCGGAGGACGCGGATCTGCCAGTGCTGAGGGTTTCTCCCTGGCAGGTGAGAACGGTGCCGTAAGATGGAGAAGGTCCCGAGCAGCCTGATACACTTCCAGATCGACAGGACCTGCAGCTGCTGTGTAGGCACCGGTGATTGAGGCAGGGCTGGACTCGACTGCCGCACTTGAGCGGGAGTCGACGTGGCCCCAGCAGGGGATCCCGAGGAGATGCCCGCCTGGGATTGCACATCCCGGGGCTTGGCCACAGGAGAGCGATCGTCTGGCTTCTTCTTCTTTTGAGGCACCAGTGAGTAGGAACGGTGCCTATTATCAGACAGGCCCTATGAGGAGCCATGTTGGTGCCGAGTGTCTCAAGAAGAGTCCTTTCTCGGCGCTGAGCTCACCAACGGCGCCGGAGCACTCCACGTTGAGGACTACGCAGTAGGAGTCGGGTCTCCCAAGCCCCAGTTGGAATGGGGGCGTAGAGCTGCCTCCATGAGGATCACCTTGAGCCACTGTTCCCTTTCCTTAAGAGTTCTCAGATGGAACTCGTGTCTTACAACGATCTTTCTGATTGGTCTCCCCCAGGCACTGTAGACCCAATGAGTGTGGGTCACTCTTCGGCATGTGCTTGGCGTAGGCCACACAGTTTTTGAAACCCAGGGACCGCAGCATACCACAGCTCCGGGAACCGGAGTGTGGGGGATGGGCAACAAACTCTAAATTAAGACTCTAATAACTCTAACGACTTACCATATACAACCAGATAAAGAATAAACTTGCTGAGCAAGAGCTAAGGGAAGCTCCAGCCACCGTTCCTGGCGGTAAGAAGGAACTGAAGGGGTGGCGGGTCGAAAGTGCTATATATTAGGCACCATGAGGGCACAACTACAGGGGGCACCCAGGCCAGCTAAGGGAAAAATCTTCTGGCCAATGTGCACATGCACACACCTGATTTGAATGGACATGAACAAGCACTCAAAGAAGAACCTGATTTATGCTCTCCAGTATTTCCATCATGATTAATAATCAGAACAAGAAGGAAATGCTACACTAATCACTTTATTAAGATCAAATATTCATAATCATTTGGGGGGGGTTGGGGTGCACTCTAAATGTCCTGAGGTTTCTCTATTTTAAGCCACGAAGGATCATGAGACCATGGCCCAAAAGACTGTTTGGCAGTTGGGGATAGCTGGAGTGCATTGTCCTCAGGTACTCCTCACACCCCACATAGACACCTTAAAATGTCCTTTCCTAATATGCCCCTTGTGTTGTTGGCCATGGGGATCTCTAGTAGGAGATTTGGAGGCTGCCCTAAAACAAAAGGGATTACAGTAGAACCTCAGAGATACAGATACCTTGGGAATGGAGGACGTCTGTAACTCTGAAATGTTCCGTAACACTAAAGAAAAGGTTACGGACTTCAGCCATGGAGGGCAGAGCAGGAGACTGGGGCTGAAGCACTCACAGGAAAAGGGCGGGGAGGGCTGAAGCACTCACAGGAAAAAAAATAGTGGTGCTCAGCATCCACTGGCACCCCCATGGATCAGCTCCTCCCTCTGCCCCCAGCGCCTCCCGCCTGGCAGCGGGCCTCGCAGATCAGCTCCTCCCCCGCCTTCCCAGTGCCTGCTGTGATCAGCTGTTCAGCGGCATACAGGAGGTGCTGAGGGGGAGGGGAAGGAGCAGGGACATGAAGAGGTGGGGGTGGGGCAGAATATGGGTGGGAAGGGGCGGGATGGGGGCTTGGGGCAAAAAGGGAGTCTAGCAACTCCAGGGAAATCCCAAATTTGGTGCCTCCATCCATAACTCTGATGTTCTTATCTTTGAGGTTCTACAGTAGAATTATACAGAGAATCTGCCACCATGTCTCAATGATTAATGGTTAATAATCAGAGAGGTGGGGGAATCAAACATTATAGATCAGCTAAAATGATCATGTAGATAAGTACTACTGACAACCTACACAGTGTTGCAAAGTTTTTATCTGTGGGCCAGATGGGAAAGGTGTGTGGGTTTCCTGCCATTCTACCCACATTTTAACCTCTACCAACTTCACCAATCTGGCACTATACTACTGTCCAGGAGGGCAAGAACAATGGTGTCAATGCAGCCCTTCATTTCCACAAACTGAGCATGTCACATCTGGGATGCATCTGCTGTCTTGAAAAGTAACACTAAGACCAGGGCCGGCTCTAGGTTTTTTGCCGCCCCAAGCAAAAAAATTTTTGGCTGCCCCCCACCCCAGCCCTGGGCTCTCACCCCCACCAGTGCCCTCCTCCACCCGTACCCCCTGCCATCCCAGCCCTGGGCTCTCTCTCCCCCCACCCCACCCGCACCCCCTGCCGCCCCAGCCCTGGCCTCTCCCGCACCAGTGCTGACTCCGCCCGCTCCCCCATCGCCTCCAGCCGGTCTGGCGCTGGCAGGGTTGGGGTAAGCAGCGGGGCTCCCGGGCCGCGCCTCAGCCCAGGGACTCAGGAGGGCAGAGCCGGGGGACCACCCTGGCAGGGGGCTGAGGAGCTGGGGCAGGATAGCCCCAAAGGGAGCAGAGCCCCGGAGAGCGGGATGTGGGCCCCGCATGGCAGCGCCCCGCCCTTTATGGCCCCACTGCTGCTGCTGGCCACCCTGCCGCAGTCCCTGGGCGTCTCGGGCTGCTACGCCCAGCCCCGACTGTGGCGCTGGGGGGCGGCACCTGAAGGCAGCTTGTGTGCCCCGCGGGGCGGCCCCCAGCCCGAGTGTTCCCCGCTCGGAGCCGGCCCAGCCCAGCCACAAGGTGCAGGTGCTGCTCCTCCATGGCGCAAACCACAGGCCCCCGCGCTGCTGCTGCCAGAGCCAGCTCTAGGCTTTTGCTATCCTAAGCAACAACAACAACAACAAAAAAGATGGCCGAAATGCCACCACTGAAAATGTGCCGCCCCAAGCACGTGCTTGGTTTGCTGGTGCCTAGAGCCAGCCCTGACTAAGACTATGTCTACACTGCCGTGCAGTTCAAACTACGGGGCTGCAAACAACAGTGCACACCGAAGTGCTGTTCTGTAGCTTCCTGTGAACACTGCAGATGTGAACTGAAGGGTTACTAGTCTCATTAACATAGTCCTCTTCTAGGAACCTTTTAGTTTGCGCCTGCAGTGTCCACACAGGGTACTTACAGCAAAGCACTTTGGTGCGCACAGCTGTTTGCAGCCCCGCAGTCTGAACTGCAGGGCAGTGTAGACATAACCTAAGTTAGATCCTGACTTGGATCGTGTTCTTGGCTTTCAAGCAAACTAGTAGCCATTAATTTCCCTTTTACCTGAAAAGGTATTTCCCTCTTCACCTCCCCCCCCCAGCACTATTTAAAATGCCCCTCCCCCCTCATGTCATGGTAGAACAGCCAGAAAAAAATTAAGTGTCACATGACCCAGTATAGCCTCCTTCCAGATTCAGAGAGAGACAAAGGAAAATGCCTCTGGGAACTGCAGCCCATGCTGGGCAAGGGAATTGCTTTATTTTTGTGTTACAAGTTTTTTGTTTAAACCAATAAACTGTGTCCTGATGTAAGGTCTGAATCAGACTCAGACACAGCATTCCTTCCTTCCTGGGTTGATGAGATAGTCTGCCATCTTACAACATCCTTAAAACTCAACATTTGCCCCTCTATAATAACTGCAGTTCTGTGCCTCTTATTCTAAGTATAGGAAGATACCATTGTTACTGCAGGTACTTTTAAGTTTCAATGGCACCCACTGCGTAAATTGTTTATAACAAAAATGGTAGTTGAATACATTTTGGTTAGAAAATATAACTAAGTCCATGAATTATTAGCAAAATCTGGTGTAAAGAAATACTGGAGTGAAAATAATAGATCTATTAACATATGAGCTAAACAAAATACATTATTCTATTATAGATGAGATAATGTAGGGCTTTAAAAACAAGATCTGTGTATAATCAGAAAAAAATGCTATGGTTACTCAGGAACTAATGGAGAAAAGACTAACCTTTCACCCTGTCCCCTTTGTGCAGATGAATCTCTCCTTCTCCTTGAGGTTGATATGGCTTGACGACAATAAAAAGTCTTCCAGGTACAGCACTGTAAAGTTTGCGTTTTGGACCCTGATAATCCAAGGCAGCGATAGCATCCTTGTTGGCACTGGGATTATAACCGGCACTGGGGATTGCAATGAAACAGCATTAGTTTATCATTTAAAATTGACATTAATATTGTTCTGTTCTCATGACACAACAGAACATATTTAGTGGTGAGAATATGCAATAAGTATGCAGTTTGCAAAAAGGCAGTATTAATGGAAAAACAAAACTAGTTTGTTAGTCTGGACACCCTATTTTTTAGATAATCTTTGAAGTGGAAAAGGTCAACTAATGACAGTCTTGTTAAAACAAAATGTGAAAAGACAATAACTGAGACAACCAGGCAGTTTTCCAGCCCTTCAGCTAATTTAATTTACACACTTTTTATAATAATAATAATAAATAATAATAATAGGAGATATCCCATCTCCTAGAACTGGAAGGGACCTTGAAAGGTCATCAAGTCCAGCCCCCTGCCTTCACTAGCAGGACCAAGTACTGATTTTGCCCCAGATCCCTAAGTGGCCCCCTCAAGGATTGAACTCACAACCCTGGGTTTAGCAGGCCAATGCTCAATATATATGCGCACATCATAATGATGCAAAAGAAATAAGTAGAACACTTTAGATGACTAAAATCTACAATTACTGCTGTGAATTGGTGTGTTCACAATAGTTCTATAGTAACATTCATGGGCCTGAACCAAAACGACAACTCTGAGTGTACCCAAAGATGCATCATGTCTTTGATACAGTATAATTTCAGAGGACGTTTCTTATCAATGATCAGAATATGAACACTTATCTACTTGTTTTGAATAAGGAAGAATTCATTGATAAAGGGTGGAAAATAGAGAAGTTTGAGGCTAGATCACATCACCACAAAGACATTTCCTTTCAGGAAATCAAATATTACAATACTTAAGAAACGATGTCTGGTGCCAGGGAGGAAATGGTAAAATTCAAGTGTGGGTGGAAGAATCTTAAAAGGCATCATAAAAAAGGTGCAACATGCTACAGTTCCACTGCTAAGGATAAATTCAAGGAACAAGAAGCCTTACATGGAAATGCTGAAAATAGAATATATGCAAAGGAAACAAGAATACACAGAAATAATCAGTGTTTTCAGGGGAAAGATAAGGGCAGAGAAAAAAACAGAATGAGTTAATACTTGCGTAATTGCTTGGGATGAGAAGGATGGGTGTTTTTATTTGGCTTATTTGGTGAGTAAGATATCCTTTTAAACAAAAAACACCATTATGGCAAGGGAGAGCAAGCATAGCGTGACCAGACAGCAAATGTGAAAAATCAGGACAGGGGGTGGGGGTAATAGGAGCCTATATAAGAAAAAGACTCAAAAATCAGGACTGTCCCTATAAAATCGGGACATCTGGTCACCCTAAGCAAGCAGGATTTTTGCCTGAACTAGCATATATAGATAATTCAGAAAACTTCACTGGCTAGCTCAGCCTGAGGGGAACAAGGTGAGCTTTCACAAATATATTTTTGGTGTAAAGAAGATAAAGTGAAAGTAGGCATTCTAATGTATGAGGGAAACAAATATCAATGATGATTTACAGTCTTTAACCAAAACGGGGGGGGGGGGGGGGGAGGAAGGAGGGGGAGAGAGAGAATAATCCACTGGGAAAGAATGAAGACTGTGTCAACAAAGCTGTTGATAAAAAGTAAACAAGGGAAGTTTGGAAGACGTTTAACATAGTGGAACACCTGAATAAGGAAGGCTTTGCCCCATCCACCCAAATCAATTTCACTGCAGTACATTATCAGGAGCCTTTGATCTCAGACTTGATCATTTTCTAGATTTATTTTTCCTTCTTTTCTTTTAGAGCCAAGGACTGGTGCCAATAAACACAGACTCCACTTCGTGTTTCAAGGAGCTATGCAGGCTGGAGGTCTGTTGGTGAAAGCTCACTAGGCGGTGGCAGCTGCTGAAAGTGAAAGAGGTAGTGGTAACCCTAGGTCTCACTAGCCATCTCATTCTATTCATCTCCACTACTCTCTATGCTTATATAACGAGTGTCCTAGGCCTAAACAGCACCTCCTAATTCCCTGGACTAAGCAGGTTTGCCACCCTGTCCTGACCAGATCAGCCACCCTGTGCAAGTTACAGCAGTGCAATATATACAAATCAGGTATTCTTATACACTCAACCCCCATTGGCATGGGATGGCGTGGGATGGCATGGGAAGCGGCGCAGGCCGAGGGATGTTCTGGCCACGGCTTCCCGCAGCCCCCATTGGCCTGGAGCGGTGAACCGCAGCCAGTGGGAGCCGCGATCGGCTGAACCTGCGGACGCGGCAGGTAAACAAACTGGCCTGGCCCACCAGAGTGCTTACCCTGGCAGGCCACGTGCCAAAAGTTGCCGATCCCTGGTATAGGGGATATCTAATCTGGTAGAGTATAAATCCTCCAAACCTTATGAGTTAGGATATGAACCATCACCACTTCTTTGATTTAAGAGTCCCCTTTCCTACTGAGAGAGTGGGTCTCCTTTAACTCTGTTGCTAGGACTAAGTACTACAGATGCTGCTTCCTTTAATCTTAGCTGGCATCTTCCATTCCAATAAATCCCAGTTTAATCGTGAAGGCTGGTTAGTATTTCAAGAAGAAAAATACCAGATGGATGAAATAGGTCAGGACAATTGTACATATGGTCACATCCTAGCCTCTTATGTCGTACCTATCAAAAGATTCAACCTCCCTTCTTTTGGGGGGAAGGGAGTAGGGCCTTTCCCCCCCTTCATTTTAATAGACTGATTTTCTTGTGAATACTTCCGATTCCAATCATGATCACAGGCATCCTCCCCTCATTGATGGGATGTACAAACCCTTGCATCCAGAGGGAGAGGAAGGGGTTAATGTAGATCCAAGAAGAGAAAGAAAGTGGAGCAGCTGAGTTTAATCAGAACTGTAAACAGGTGTGGCTTTAAGAGAATGGGGAGATGAAAGCTGTTCCTGAGAAATGGAAGAACTCTTCAAAAAGCTCATTCACGAGCAGGAGGTGCTCACCATGGAGCGACAGAAAGATTGATTTATGGAAAATGTATGTTTATTGGGGACTGGCTGGAGCAAGCTACTCACTTTCATTCCTTTTTGCTTTCTTTGGTTTAGGTTGCAGGAAGCCACAAAAAACTTTTGTTGAATTGACTGGGGCTTTTTGGACTAAAGTGAGGGACAGTTTTATGTGAACCACTAGCAAATAGTAAGGAGAGAGAACAAAGATTACCCTTCAAGCTCAAAGTAAAGGCTTGGTGACACTTCAAGGAAGAGAATTGGTGGAAGGAGTCCTATGCATTCCCCCATTCATGACTGCACAACATCTCTGTGGTAACTACAGCACTAGTTGTATAACCCACACACTTTCCGGGTGTGGTGTTCTGTCCCATCTAGTGGCACCGAGACCACTTAGTGAGAGAGAGAAAGCAATTAATGTATCTGCTCTACAGCCTTATCTAAGCCCCAGTTAGCTTTTAGATCATGTGGTAGAGGCTCATGCACTAAGCTCCAGAGGTCCCCGGTTCAATCCCACCCACCGACGACTGGAGGTCTGTTGGCGTTACAGTTGCACAGAACATTAGGAAAGTGTTTCAGTGGTCTTCAGCAAATTTAGAAGCTGGAAATAAGAGCTAGCACCATGTGACCAGCCAGCTTTCTGTGGACCACCAGCAGATGCACTGGAGGCGCCTGGGATGTATATTTATATGTTATACCACATGGCACTGTTTCTACTCTATGTTTGGGTAAGTGTGCAAGTAGTTTCAGTACAAATACTTGCACATGGAGGACTTAGCATTTGGTTTCCACAAATTTTCCAGCATGAAATTGGCTTCTGTTAACATTTATGCTGGTGAAACTCACTCAAGCATTCACAGACAGTGAGCACAGAAGAGGGATGAGAGCAGACAAAGCAAATTCATTTTAAAAAATGAATTAATATTCACAGAAAGTTTTTGCATTATTTGCCCAGCTCCATAAATCAACAAATTATGTTCCAAGAACCTAGAGATATTATTCTAGTAACATTGTATATTCTAATTAGAAGCCAAGTTTTTAAATAGCTTTTAGCTAGATTGTCCTTTGGAGAAAGCAAAACGCATTCCCTCTAACTGGAAGGAACAAATAGGAGGGTCCCTGGCAAAGAGAATTTAACAGGTGGACCTCTGCATCTATGCAGAATCCTACTGTAGTCTCCAGATAGATAAAAGGATCTGCCCACAAGGTTCTCTATGCAGGAGTGAGGCCAAAGGTAATAATTGAATGACTTTGCACAGTTACTACAATATACAACACTGGAACACTTTGCTATATTGGATCAGACCACTGGCCTATGAAGTTCAGAATCCGATCTCGTGCAGTGGTCAATGCAATATGTGATTTAAACAAAAGTGTTGTGAATGTTGTAGATTGCAACATTAGACAACTCTGGTGGTATTGCTGATGCCACTATCAAAAAACATGTGTTAGCTGGGTGCCCATAACTGAAGAGGGGGAGGAGAAGGAAAAAAAAGGAGCAAAGTAAGGGAAGAAAGTAATAGGAAAATGATAACGTCAGCCAAATTCTCTTTTGCTTTAATGACTACAAATTTAGATATAAATCTATTATACATAATATCAAAGTGACACCCAACAGTAGCCAACACTGCTACTTGACAATATTTGTTTTCTTTTTTCATATTGAGATCAGGAAATATGACAGAGAAAGCCCATTATTTTGAATGACAATAGAATTAAGTTTATTTGTATTTAAATTCTATTTGAGTCTCTCACTCTCCCCCTAACTTAAACTGCAATTATCCCTTTATAGGGCCACATTTTGGAGTGTACTGACATTCTTTAAAAGATAAAGCATTCACACCTAATCTATCAATTTTGTTCTATTAAAATGAATGCCAGCATCCACCTTTCTCCAATGAAGCAAGACTTCTCATCCAGTGGACACAGTCCATAAGTAGGTTGATGGGGGCACCCACTGGGTCACACTCACTAGTCAAGGGGGAAAAAATAAAGCAGCAAAATCCTCAAGTGTTAGGGCTCTGCAGAAAGTAGGAACAGAAGAAGATGCTTGTTCCCTACCACCACAGCCTCCAGCTGCTGCCCCTCCCCAGCTCCGCCCCACCAACCCCCCTAACCAGCCCACAGGAATTCCATAGTCCTCCACTTTTTCTTCCTTCTTGCATACTGCTCAGCTCCAGATCAGGGGAAGTGTGACTTCAAGAGGCTGTGGAGTTGGGTATGTTGCCTCTAACGGGTCTTGAATGCTTTCTGGGAAGGGGGATGGAAGAAAGCAATTGACTCAGGTTCCATCAACAACTTGATGGACAACAGTACCCCTCGCCCAACTGTAGAGTAAGCAGACTACAGCCATAAGAGATAATTTGGTCCCTACTACCTCAGAGTCTCTCTCTTTCCCCATGATTTATTAGAGCTGTTACAACCATACAAGACTCTCAAGCTACTTGCATCTAGAGCTGTGAGAATAACTGATTTTTCAATTCATTGGCTGAACCAAAACACAGAAAACAAAAAAATTGTTTTGGGTCAACTGGAAACAAAAATTTCAAATTTCAAACTTTTTGGTAAACCGAAAAAGTAAAACAATGTTTGTTTTGGATGAAACGTTTCATTTTGTTTTTGAGTTTAACCTTTTAAAAATAAAATCAAAAACAAAAGGTCATTTGGAATTGAAAAAAATCAGAATGTTACATTTTGAAAGTGTCTGAAAAATTATCTCCAGCTCTACTAACAACCTGGTTGAAATAGGAGGGGAGTGGTAGAGGATACCAAAGCATGATTTGGTAAGCTTCAGATCATACTGCTAGGTTTACCTATTCACGCAGACTTTGAGGAAAGGGATGGAGTGGATAAGAGTATCTGAAAGCAATGGTTAGAGGTGTTGACAAGTTTAGCTTTTGGACATTGCTCCAATGCATATGATTTCCTTCAAATGTTCACATCTACCCTGGGCCTAAGATGGACATTTATAATAAATCTGTACTAATGAATATTGTGGTCAGTGTGTCAATAAACTGGTATATTTCATGCTGTAGGAATATTGAAAAAGATCACCTGATGTGCCTATGTTGCTGTCTTTTTGCATCCTCTCCTACCCTGTTTAATGATGGCGACCGACTCCGAGAGGATGGGGTATAACTCCCAACAGTTTTTACAGTTCCATTAGGATTATTCTGCATCTGTTGAAGTAGGTGAGGTGAAAGGCTGCGGTGTGAAGAAGCAGATGATGAAGCTGACCAGTCAGGGATGTTGTTGATGTTCAGATTGTTATCGCTGTTGGAACGAAGTAAGACACGAGGTGCTGCCAAGGTGCTTTGGGGCCTTCGCCTCCTGTTTGAATAGGTAGGGGCCTCTCTAAATGGCACTGTATTAAGAGGGGGAGGGGAAAAACAATTATAGTAATCACATCTGATTTTATCATTTATGCATATTTATCACTCCTTAAAAAGATTCAACAACATATGGCACCTTTTTCGGGTGCTTAGAGTAAGAGAGAAAAAACTATCTTCGCTGATTATCTAATCAAGCTAAATTACAGAATTATATTTAAAATGCAATTAAAACTGAAAACCACTTTCATATGCAACATACTTTGACTTACTGGTTGTAATACGTACTTAAGCCCCACAATACTGGAAACATCAATGACAAATAAATAGTAATGGCAAACATCTGGTTTTTGCCAAGCTTTCATCAACACTATTTGCTCTCGCTCTCTCTCTCAAGCTTTCTTTGAAGCCTAACACAAGTTCATGGACTTGAACAGATCCACAGAAACTTCTTCCTTCATGCTGTTTCTTTTGGGTTCCTTTTTCCTATAGAGACCTAAACTGAGAGAGAGAATTTGGTTCCATTGTCAGTTCAGGAGTAGCCTGGAAATCTTTAATGTTAGCGGTCACCTTAGCTCCATCTGCTAGGTTAAAAATTCAGGACAGATTCTTCTTCTGTTAGAACTCTTACACTGACATAATCCCTAGGTGTCTGTTTTTCTAATCTAGGCATTTCTATTGCATCTATTATTGTATATAGAGCAGAGAGTGCAGTATCCTGAGGTAATATGCTCACTTCAGCTCCCACAAGCATCCATGGGAGAATATACCAAGACATATCTAAACATAGCAATAAATCATTTAACTAATTATTTTTAGCAGAAAAAAATACAAATCAAGGACCTGATCCTGCAAATGCTACTAGCAGAGCACTGCAATTATGGGACAATTTATATTAGTAAACACTATGTCCCAAGACTCTCCATTTCTCAAAGTAATGGATTCTTTAGCCTCAAGTAAAGTTTAAAGAGACTTTTCTAATAAAAGGCTTCTTATACACACCCTAGATTTGATGTTTTTTCCTACTATTTTCATAAACTAATAGAGGTCCAATCCTGAAAACCCTTATTTATTTTAGTCCTTATTTATGCGAAATAATCCCATTAACTTCAGTGGGACTCAGAGGCTTTGCAGGATTGAATCCAGAGTTCACAAACCTAAATCTGCAAAGTAATAATAGCGATATCACTAACAAAAGGCAGCTTGTAATAATTCAGAAGACTATGCAGATTGTAATTTTCAAAAATTATATAATATTTCAGTTAGGAAAGAAACCCCAGATAATATTTTGCATGTATACAATGTAATTCATCTTGAAAGATAACTGAGTACTCAACCAAAACTTTAAAAGCATATTATGTAAAATAGAACAAATACGTCACACTATAAAAACACACACATTAAATATAGATATTAATAGATATACACAGAAATCACTTCATCCTCCCCTAATATGCAGCCATCTCTGGTGTGAAACACACCAAGTGCTTAAGATCACAGAGAAATGTTTCACACAGTTTTAGGACAGGAAAAGAAGAATATTTTAACCAATTGTAACTGCAGCTGAAAGAATGAAGTTCCTCAAATAATTTTCACCAGAATTCTTAACTGACAAGTGATTCTGAAGAGGATCATAAAATGCATAGCAAACAGTCAAAACTCTCATTTAGATTAAACTTTCTCTTATAAATATTAACAAAAAAATACATATAGAGAACAGGATTTAAAATTGATGTTAAATTCTACTGTATTTTATTTGAAGCAAAAATTAAATAATAGTTATCTTTACCAACAAGGCTGTTAAGAAGGATGAGACTTAAGAGAGTGCAAACTTTATGATGGAAATGGCAAAAATCTACAGAACCTCTGAGAGTGGAGGATTTTTCAAGTATATCATAAAGCCCACTTATAAAAATAAAAAAAAAATGCAATTAGAAGATAATCAATGGAACTTGTGTTCCTAACGCTACTTAGGTGCTTTCGAATGCATGACACAATGTTCTAAAAGACTCATCTCAAGGCCAACCCAAACTTTTTAAAGAAAATTCACAACACAATCTTCCATAGTGAGTGTGTCTGAATCCACTGCAAAAAAGGTCCTTTTTTTTCTTCAATTTTTATTCATTGCCACTTTAGAATACTTTCTGGGACTGTTGTCTTGCCATGCTACATGTAGTGTGTGATATGGATGTACAGTTTGTATATAGCTATGCTTGGGACATTTAGCATACTTCTTACTAACAATGTCACTGAAGAGAGGCAGATTGTGTGTAAGATCTTATGGGATAAAATAAGGTAAAATATTTTCTTTTAATAAAGATTACACAAAATAATATGGATACAGTAGTACAGGCTTGCCTATTTATAGCATTTATCTATACATATATCTCCAATTGAAGTTAATGGGAGTTTTGCATTTGGCTTCAAAGAGGACCCAGATGTGGCCCTTAGAATTATTTGTTAGTTCACAAAATGGACAGGATGGAGACTCCACACTAAGATTTTGAATGCTCATAGTTAAGCTCATGAAAAATTAGAATCTATCTACTGAAGACTTATTGTAAAAAAGTTGAAAGGTTTGGGGGGGAAGGGGTTTAATAGTTCTGCATATTGCAGAGATATCAGAGGATTAATTGACAGAATGGGATGAGTATTTCTGAGCACATTTACATTGACAAGTTTGAGAAGAATGAAAACTGTGCATACCACTCCAAATAAAAAAACATTTATATATTTCTCAGGTTTCATGTAAATTTATCTTTGCCCACTGAATACTTCAAGTGCAGAGGATTTTAATAATCATTTTGGAATTAACATTTTGTTTGACCCCAATTGTATATTCTTAAAGAGATAGCTGCAAGTAAAATTAGTCTTTACTTTTTGAATTAAAGACTAACATTTTCTTTGTGAAGGTAATGGGAAAATTATCAAAACCACAATTAGGATTTTTTTAGGCACATATCTATGCAGAAAGAGTTAAAAATAACCTCTTTCATGCCCAAAATGATTAATATTCCAACCAACTGTTTTTTCCCCGGCAATCTGCAAACTGTAAGTGGGTGGATATTTTCTTAGCTGCCTCTTACATGGCAATATTTATATTATTTTCACAATAAAAAATAACTACACCACAAAATAACGAAACAAATGTACATGCTTTAAACTCTTTAAACTAAACAATAATTTTTATTGTTAGTTAATTATTTTACAGATCTTAAATTCTTATTGCAAAGGTTGTTTGGAGAAACAAATATTATAAAATGACATGAAGACATCTCAACAAATTCCATGCTTTTAAGTTTCAAATCAAGTAATTATTGTACCTTTATATCAAACCTAAGAATTAAATAATACTTTCCTTCCAGCTCTCAGAATTTTATACCTAACAATCCATACTTATGAGAGGACAATTAAGGAGCTTACAGTGATAATATTCACCAAAGAAATCGCTTATACATCTTCAGATGGATTTCTTAGAAAAATAGAACATTTTCTATATCTACCTAAGTTTAAGAAAAAACTAAAATGAGTAAGTCAGGTACCAACTAGATCTAATAATTAGTTGCCTAAATGGATGCTCTGACAGACAAGAATTTTGAAAAAAGAAATGGCAAGAACTGATTAAGTATACAATAAGTAAGCAGATCATATTAAAGGTACACAAGAAAATATCATTTCTCAAACATCAAATTTTCTGAGTTCATTGCTTACCTTCTTTCTTTGTTAAGGCATTTAACAAAGACTTCATTTTCTCTTACTTTAGCAGCAATCCCCTCATTACATAACCTTTTCTAGGAAGAAAGAGGGGAAAAACTACCCAGTTTCTATGTGTTCAAACTGCCTGCACCCTGACATAAGCAGCAGGTTTCTGGGCACCGTGTAATTGCAAGCATAGCTGGGCATGCAGTACCCAGCATTCTGGTGACAAAGCCCACCCCACATTCTGTCTGTCAGCTGGGAACCAACTGTGCGTAGACTGGAGCTGCTCAAAAAAAAAATCTTGCTATCTTTCACAGTATTAGTCATGTGAACACCACCACCACAGTCTCTCAGACGTTACTCTGCTTTTGTAATCATTGCATTTATGAACAAGCAAACACAGGACTGAAGGAAGGAGAAGCAACGCAGGCTAAGAGGGGACAAAATATATATTTGGAATGGGAGGAGGGGAATCATTCATGGAAAGATACTTCATATCAGCCTTTCAACAGCTAGAACTTGTGAAGGGAAAATCCTGAAAGAAATGGGAGCTACTGAATAAGTATGCTCAGCTTTTAAACTTGCATAGCTTGAATCTCAATGTTCAGATACATTCTATGCTTTTTGATATTTGTTTGCTTGTCTTTCGCAATGCTGTCCAGAGTCAGAGTCAAAAGGAGAGTGTGCGCACCTAACAATAAGCAAGCTTCACACCATGCCTACATTAAAAATTTAGACAAACTGCCACTAAACGGCATTTCTGAACATGACCCATATTCTAGTTTGAAAAGGATGAGATGCAAGCACCAATTATTTTCCACTCCCCCTCCATTATAATTACACTGAAATAAAATAGATTTTTTTTGTACAAAGAGAAAAAACATTAACATGCAACCGAGCTACTTTATCGAATTCTATGCAGATGACAAATAAATTCTTTAACCATTACAGCTTTTCAAAGGTTTTATTCATGGAAAATTTCTATGGATACCAATGCAAGTCAGTGCAAACATCCTTACAGAGGAAGAACAAACAACCGTAAAGTTGAAGATTACCTTTTTGAAAACACTACAAATAGGAAGTGGGACTTAGGCATTCACAACAAAATGAATGCTTAGCTGTTGCATAATTCCATTTTGGATATATTTATAAATATTTTAGCAATGCAACATATGGCTTCTAAGGAGTAAGATTTACAAAGACTAACCTGTAAATTTAAACAGCATAAACCCATACTGTGTACAAATAATTACTCCATTGCAGTAGTCTCCGCTGATTGTTACGATAAGATCCGCAGTTAAACGCTAGATCTTTGTGTTGCTAAGATCACTACTCCATCAACTAAAAAAAGGGAGAGGGATCACATGGATTACTTAGTTGGATTTTACTTCCGTATGCCTGATATACCATCTATGAAATAACTCACAATGTAAAGAAAAGTACTTATTTATTCTTGATAATTAACAGTTTAGAATTCATTTAAAATTTCAATGTTTACGTAGCTATTATTGTTAATGAAAAAATACTCTTACAAAGTGGTATAATTACAGATTTTAAAAAAAGCTGTGAGGATAAAAATTCAGCCCACTAATTTAAAACAAAATACTCAATAGGTAAAAAATATACAAAGGAAATTGGGCAAGAGTATATATAAAGTTAAATGAATGGATTTGACGCTGGATCACAGATTTGCACAGAAAACCTGTGGGCACAGGAATGGTCTTTTTGACTATTTAAACCATGCATAGCTTTCTGTAGAATAAGCTTGGACTCTTATTCATAAACTTATAAATATATGCATTTTATTAGGCCCTCAGGGTGAGAATCAAAACAGCTTACAGAATAAGAACTGCCACATCAGAACTTGACATTGCCACTGATATGAATGCATCAGCTTCTGTGCATTAGAAAGTTATTCCTGCTATTTCAATTTAACCTCACTGATTACCTTTTAGAGTTGGGATTTGGAAAGAGACTACAATTATCAATACTACTTTGAATTTCTAGAATACCTTCCATCCAAGCCGATAGCTTCCCAAGCATTAATAAATTTAGCAACAATAACTCTGTGTATTATCCCCATTTTACAGATGAGCAAAAGGAGACAGAAGCAGATTCTGTGCTGCACTTGCTGAGATGCACAGTAAAGAAGGTGTAGTCAAAGGAAGACATTTGTGACATCTGGATTCTGGGCTACTGTAGGGACCAAGCATAAATTAGATCAGCTTCAAGAGCACAAGTCCATGGGGCCAGATGCGCTGCATCCGAGGGTGCTAAAGGAGTTGGCGGGTGAGATTGCAGAGCCATTAGCCATTATTTTTGAAAACTCATGGCGATCGGGGGAGGTCCCAGATGACTGGAAAAAGGCTAATGTAGTGCCCATCTTTAAAAAAGGGAAGGAGGAGGATCCGGGGAACTACAGGCCAGTCAGCCTCACCTCAGTCCCTGGAAAAATCATGGAGCAGGTCCTCAAGGAATCAATTATGAAACATTTAGAGGACAGGAAAGTGATCAGGAACAGTCAGCATGGATTCACGAAGGGGAAGTCGTGCCTGACTAACCTAATTGCCTTCTATGATGAGATAACTGGCTCTGTGGATGAGGGGAAAGCAGTGGATGTCTTATTTCTTGACTTTAGCAAAGCTTTTGATACTGTTTCCCACAGTATTCTTGCCACCAAGTTAAAGAAGTATGGGCTGGATGAATGGACTGTAAGGTGGATAGAAAGCTGGCTAGATCGTCGGGCTCAACGGGTAGTGATCAATGGCTCCATGTCTAGTTGGCAGCTGGTTTCAAGTGGAGTGCCCCAAGGGTCGGTCCTGGGGCCGGTTTTGTTTAATATCTTTATTAATGATCTGGAGGATGGTGTGGACTGCACTCTCAGCAAGTTTGCAGATGACACTAAACTAGGAGGCGTGGTAGATACACTAGAGGGTAGGGATCGGATACAGAGGGACCTAGACAAATTAGAGGATTGGGCAGAAAAAAACCTGATGAGGTTCAACAAGGACAAGTGCAGAGTCCTGCACTTAGGACGGAAGAATCCCATGCACTGCTACAGACTAGGGACCGAATGGCTAGGTAGCAGTTCTGCTGAAAAGGACCTAGGGGTCACAGTGGACGAGAAGCTGGATATGAGTCAACAGTGTGCTCTTGTTGCCAAGAAGGCTAACGGCATTTTGGGCTGTATAAGTAGGGGCATTGCCAGCAGATCGAGGAACGTGATCGTTCCCCTTTATTCGACATTGGTGAGGCCTCATCTGGAATACTGTGTCCAGTTTTGGTCCCCACACTACAAGAAGGATGTGGAAAAATTGGAAAGAGTCCAGCGGAGGGCAACAAAAATGATTAGGGGTCTGGAGCACATGACTTATGAGGAGAGGCTGAGAGAACTGGGATTGTTTAGTCTCCAGAAGAGAAGAATGAGGGGGGATTTGATAGCAGCCTTCAACTACCTGAAGGGGGGTTCCAAAGAGGATGGAGCTCGGCTGTTCTCAGTGGTGGCAGATGACAGAACAAGGAGCAATGGTCTCAAGTTGCAGTGGGGGAGGTCCAGGTTGGATATCAGGAAAAACTATTTCACTAGGAGGGTGGTGAAACACTGGAATGCGTTACCTAGGGAGGTGGTGGAGTCTCCTTCCTTGGAGGTTTTTAAGGCCCGGCTTGACAAAGCCCTGGCTGGGATGATTTAGCTGGGAATTGGTCCTACTTTGAGCAGGGGGTTGGACTAGATGACCTCTTGAGGTCCCTTCCAACTCTGATATTCTATGATTCTATGATTCTATGATTCTAAGAGCATCTCTAACTTGAAGCAGCTTCCTCAGAGCTGCTTATTGGCTGTCTCACAGCCAAGAATCCCTGTAGCATTGAGCAGTACGGATATGTCTCTAGACCAGGGGCTATGAGAGAGGGTAGACTGTCAATCCTACACTGCTCTGGGGCTAAGGAAAATGCTTCCCAGGCTTGTTGTGGCTACTTTATGCAGCATATAAAGCCTAGGCCCAGAATGAGCTTCAGATAGCTTAAGAGAACTGCCCAAAGTCACGCAGGAAATGAATGGAACCAAGGTCTGCTGTTGTCCAGTTCTGTGCCTTAATCACAACACCAACTAAAGAAAAAAAAAAAAAAACGTAAAGGCTAAACAGCCTGGATTTACCAATACCATGGATTCTCAGACTTGCTCATCTGTCCCTAAGAAGGGCAAGGTAATAGACTGAAAAAAAAAAAATAGGACCCTTCAGAAACTCTGAATTCCAAATTCCTATTGTGCATTTCTGATATGAGGGTTAGCTACAAAACTTGGGGACCCATTTACAGGATGAGGACCTTAACTGTCCTCTGTTCAATCCAGCCTTAGTCCATCACTGCTCAAGAGATCCTATCAGATTTAGAGCCAAATTTTGATACTTTAAACTGAACTACCACCAATGCACTTTGGGCTTGAGATCATCTTTTTGATACTAAGTGATTACTGTGCCTAGCACAATGGGGTCTACATCTCTGACTGGGCCTCTAGTTACTACTGCAAAACACATACAAATAAATAATGTGTGCTACCAAGAATGCAAAGAATGGCATAATTATGTAACTGAAATTAGTTGATAGCGTGAAATGCTACAGGTGTAAATCACACAAAAATTAACTCTTTTAAAGAAAAACGTTCTCCAATTCAAATAAAAGTCACTGATCCCTGCCACACAAGGTTGCCAAGCATCCGGTTTTCGACCAGAACACCGGGTCAAAAAGGGATTCTGGCAGCTCTAGTCAGCACTGCTGATGGGGCCGCTAAAAGTCTGGTCAGTGGCGCAGTGGGGCTAAGGCAGGCTCCCTGCCTCCACGTGGATCCCAGAAGTGGCGGCATGTCCCCCCTCCGATTCCCAGGCTCAGGGGCAGCCAGGGAGCTCCGTGCACTGCCCCCGCCCTGAGCTCTGGCTCCCCAGCTCCCATTGGCTGGGAACTGCGGCCAATGGGAGCTGCAGCGATGGCACCTGCGGACGGGACAGCGCACGGAGCGACCTGGCCATGCCTCCACCTAGGAGCCGGAGGGGAATGATGGCCACTTCCAGGAGCCACCTGAGGTAAGCACCACCCGGAACCTGCATCCCGCACCCCCTCCCAAGCCCCAACCCTCTGCCCCAGTCCTGAGCTCCCTCCCACACCCAAACTCACAGAGCCTGCACCCCACACTCCTTGCTGCAGCCCAACGCCCTGCCACAGCCCTGAGCCCCTCCTACATGCCAAACCCCTTGACTCCAGCCCAGAGCCCCCTCTGCATCCCAAACTCCTGCCCCACTCCTCCCTCCCACACTCTGAACCCCTAATTTATGGCCCCACCCCAGAGCCCACACGCCCAGCCAGAGCCCTCACCCCCTCCTACACTCAAACCTCCTGCCCCAGCCCTGTGTGAAAATGAGCGAGTGAGCGAGGGTGGGGGAGAGCGAGCGATGGAGTAAAATAGGATGGAGTGAGGTGGTGGGGCCTGGGCATTAGGGAAGGGGTGGTGCAAGGGGTTTTCTGCAGTCAGAAAGTTGGCCACCCTACTACCACACTAAGAAGATAGCAAAAGCTACAGAATATCCTGCACCTCATCTGGATAATATATATAACATAGCCAAAATAGTGAAGAAGTTACTCACCTTGTGCAGTAACGATGGTTCTTCAAGATTTGTCCCCCCCATGGGTGCTCCACTGTAGGTGCACGTGCATCCTGGCATTGCTGATCAGAGAACTTTGGTAGTAGTGTCCATTAGGCCCACACATGTGCTGTCTCTCCTCCTGCCTCACCACAAGGAGAACCAGTGCACATGGGATAACCTCCCTCAGTTCCTTCTCTACCGCAGAGCCATAAACATGAAGTCCATAGGGGGCGGGGGGATAGTGGAGCATTCATTGGGACACACATCTCGAACCATTGTTACTGCACAACGTAACTTCCTTGTGTAATGCCCCTATGGGCGCTCCACTGTAGGTGACTCCCAAGCAGTAACCCCACAGGAGGGCTGGGGCCTCAGAGTCGAGTCAGTTACAGATGACAATACCGTGGAGCCGAAGACGATGTCAGAGGTGGAGTCCCCAGTAATTGCATAATGTTCTGCGAAGGTGTAGACTGACACTCAAGTTGTTGCTCTACAGATTTCTGAAATAGGGACATTCTTGAGAAAGTGACAGATGAGGAGATTGACCTCGTGGAGTGCATGCAAATACCATCTGGAGGTGTCATGTTGCGAACCTGAAAACATTGTTTAATGCAGTTCGAGACCCATCGGAAATGTCTCTGGGCTGATATTGTTGAGCCCTTAGAACTTTCCGTAGTAGATGGGAAAAACTTAGGAGACCTCCTAAAAGCCTTTGTTCTATCCAGGTAAAAGGCCAAGATTTTCCTAAAGTCTAGCACAGGGGTAAGCAACCTATGGCACAGGTGCCAAAGGCGGCACACAAGCTGATTTTCAGTGGCACTCACATTGCCCGGGTCCTGGCCACCGGTCCCAGGGGCTCCGCTGCTGGCCTGGGGTACTGGATGCTGGCCCCCTGCCAACTGGGGTTCTGTCCGCCAGCCCCGCTCAGCCTGCTGCTGGCCCCGGGTCCCGGCCACCAGTCCAGGGGGCTCTGCTGCCGGCCTGGGGTCCCGGCTGCCAGCCTGGGGCTCTGCAGCCGCCTGCAGCTGTGGCTCACTGGCCCCAGCTTGGGGCAGTGAGAGGTGCAGACCGGGGCAAGAGAGGGCGCAGCTCAGCACCCCCTCCTTAAGAATTGTTCCAGCGCCACTGTACTGGGATGTTTTTAAGTCCTGATTTGCTGCTTACATCACTGTCACGCCATGTGGAACAGCACATTGCGTTTGACGTTCAGATTAGAAATGTGCATGCAAGAACTGGAATCAGAATTTTCTGACAGATTTCAAGATTTGGCCCAATGCTTTCTTTTCTCATTAAACCTGAAAAGTTCAATGAAAGTGACTTGGATTTGTCTGTATTTCAGTGGATGGGTACTGAAGATTTCAAAATGCAGCTCATTCAGTTAAAAAGCTCAGAATTGTGGGCATCAAAGTTTGGAGATCTGTTGACTGAACTTGAAACTACCAAGAGAGATCATGGGGCCTCTATTCTGACCTGCTGGATGTCCCTGACAGTGAAATTTAATTGTTCGAAGAAAATTGCATTTGCAATACTTTCAGCATTTGGATCCACATACCTGTGTGAACAGGTATTTACACACATGAAATCTGTCCTCTGTCCTTCTTGAAGTCGGTTAACAACTGATCACTCAGAAGCCTATGTGCAGCTTAAAGTATCCAAATACGTGCCAGACATTGGAAAACTCAGCAAGGAAAAGCAAGAGCAAGGATCACACTAAACTGATAAGATCTGCATTTTAATTTTATTTTAAACGAAGCTTCTTAAACAATTTAAAAACCTTAATTTTCTTTACATACAATAGTTTAGTTATATATTATAGACTTATAGAAAGAGACCTTCTAAAAACATTAAAATGTATGACTGGCACGCAAAACCTTAAATTAGAGTGAATAAATGAAGACTCGCACTTCTGAAAGGTTGCCGACCCCTGGTCTAGCATGTGTAGTATAGCCTCCCTATTGTCACGGTAACACTTGGGGTAAAAAGTCAGAAGGCGGATCAGTTGGTTCATGTGAAAGGTCACCTTTGGGGTGAACTATGGGTGTGATCTGAGTGTGGCCTGGTCCTGAAAGAAAAATATGTAGGGGGAATGTGCCATCAGGGTCACTATTTCCCCTATTCTCCTAGCAGAGGTGATTGCCACCAGGAAGGCCATTTTCACAGACAGGTATGTAAGTGAGCAGGTAGCCTGGGTTTGAAGGAGAGTCTAGGCCTTTCAGCACTAGGTTTAGGTCTCATGTAGAGGTGGGATGTCAGGGTTGGGGGAAAAGATTAATTATAATCCTAAGGGATCTTTTTGTGGTTGGGTGTGATAATACTGGAGTATCCCTCCACTTGTCAATGGAAGGCTGCTATAGTCGCTAGGTGAACCCTGAGTGAACTTAGATAGTCCTGATTTTTTAAGAATCAGCACATAGTCTATGACTTTTGGGAGATTCATAGATTCTAGGACTGGAAGGGACCTCGAGAGATCATCGAGTCCAGTCCCCTGCCCGCATGGCAGGACCAAATACTGTCTAGACCAGAGTAGCAGATGTCAGGAAAATCTGTTGGGAATTGCACAAAGTCTGAAACCTGGACCACTTTTGCAGGTAAGTACAACGTGTTGTGGATTTTCCTTATACCTCTTCTGAGCAGGAGATTTCTATGTGCTGGAACCAAGAAGGAGCTAAGCCTTGAGGTGGAGAATCCCCAGGTTGGGATGTAGAGTGCATCCTTCATTCTTTGATAGGAGGTATGGAGTAGATTGAAATGAGATCGATGGTACTCTTACCTGTCACAATTCGTGACATGCCCAAGTCTGTCTCAGTCAAATGGGACCAATTGGTATGACGTGTGTACCTTCTCTTTTTAATATGACTTTTGACAGTAGGGGAAATGGAGAAAAGTCACAGAGAAGGTCCTTGTCCCACAGAAGAAGGAGTGCATCACCCAAGGAATGTTGCGCCATCCCTGCTCTGGGAGGGTTAACATGCACATTTCTTGTTCAAGTAAATGGCAAACAGGTCCGTGGTCAATGTCCCCCACCACCTGAATAGGTCATGAAGTACTGCTGGGTTTATCTCCCATTCCAGGTCATGTGGGAACTTGCAACTGAAACGATCCACTATCAAGTTGTGTGTGCCTACAAGGTAGGCCGCTGATAGTGTAATGTGGGAGAAGCACCAGTTCTGTAATTTTAGTGCTTCTGCACAGAGAGAGGACAGCCTGGCTCCTCCCATCGATGTATGTGTCTTCAAAGGGAAGGTCTTCAACGTTTCAGTTGCACCTCTTTAGGGAAGCCTGAAAGGTCGCATAACCACTTGGTCCGTGGAGATGGACCAAGCCACTGTATCAGCTGCGTTGAGGGCTCACTGGAGCATAGGTTTGGCTACTAGCAGCCCTTCCTGGACAGTAGCTCAGAACTGGTTGCACTGTGACTCTGGGACCCAATCAATAAAGCTGTTGAATTTTGAATAGTTAATAGTCATATTTGGCTGTAAAGGCTTGATAATTTGCTATTCGAAACTGTGAAATGGCAGAGGAGGAGGCCTTCCTCCAAAATTGGTCCAAGCATTTCTAATCCCTATTGTAGAAGGTGGATCTCACTTGGTGGTAGCATCCATGATGATGGAGTTGGGGGGGAAGCGTGGGAAAAAGAAATTGTGTCTCCCTAGGTAGGATGTAATATTTGTATTGGCCCATTTACAAGTAGGTGTCACTGACCCTGGGGTTTGCCCTATAGTTTTTGTGGGGTCCAGGAGAACCTCATTGATGGGGATGGCTATTTTGGAGGAGAAGAAAGAGTGTAAGATGTCAAGGAGTTTGAGGTGAGTGTCTTTGGTTTCTGCCAGGGTTATCTGCAGTGTGTCTGCAACCCTTTTTGTTGGTTCTCAAAGTAACCTCTTCCTCCAATCCGCCCTCCTGTTCCTCCATAATCTCCTCCGGAGATTCCAATGTTCTGGATGCCCCATTCGAGGGAGAATGTCTCAGAGGTTCATGGATGAGGCTGGAAGCCCGAGAAGTATGGGGGCAATATGTCATCCAGGGATCCCAGTATGGCCACTGAGGCAGTGGGATAAAGCTCAGCTATGGCACTCATGGCTGGCCGTACCATGGTGGTGGATGGGCAGGCTGAAGGTATACCTGAGTAGCCTCTTGATAGTAGGCATCATAGGGAGCATGGGAGGAGGAGTGGGAAATAAACTCCTGTGGCTCGCTATCTGATTCTCCACTAGAAAGTGGAGGTGCATGGCAGAGTACCAGAGAAGACTCCCGCCCTGGGAGCGGACTTGGTACCGAAGTCCATGCAGAGGGTAGCAACGATACTGAGCATACCAGAGATCTTTTATGGCTAGCTCGGGGCTCACTCTGGGGACTCATGGCTCTCCTTTTTGACAATTTACGAGAGGGGTCCACAACCAATTTCTTCGACCCACAGTCCTTGGATGTTGAGGGCTGTGGGGAAGACTTGTGCCTTCTGGGTGACTCCTGACCAGGGAAGGTTGTAGGGCTGCCTCTATGAAGATGATCTTCTGTGTTAACTCCCTGTCCTTTCGATAGCTGGGTCTGAGCTGTTGACAGAGACCATGCTTCTGCAGAACGTGGCCTTCCCCAAAGCAACATATGCTGCAGGAGTGTTGTTTGCCACAGGGATGGATTCCTTGCAAGGGAGGCAATTCCTGAAGCCTGGTGAGCCAGGCATATCCCATTGCGGGGACAGGTCCCTGACAAAAAAGCATGGAAAAATAAAAAAAAAAATTATTTTTATTTTTGAGAGAAAACAAAGAGAGAAAACCACAACTAAGACCAACTATTAAGAATGCTAAAGAAGCTAAGAGCACGTCTTCACTACCCGCCGGATCGGCGGGTAGCAATTGATCTATTGGGGATCGACTTATCGCGTCTAGTGAAGACGCAATAAAATCAATCCCCGATGGCTCTGCCGTCGACTCCAGAAATCCACGGTGGCAAGAGGCGGAAGCGGAATCGACGGCGGCGCGGCAGCGGTCGACTTGCCGCCGTCCTCACAGCTAGGTAAGTCGACCTAAAATATGCAACTTCAGCTACGCTATTCACGTAGCTGAAGTTGTGTATCTTAGGTCGACTCCCCCCCCCGTAGTGTAGACCTAGCCTAACAATTGCAACTGGACTACTAGTAGCTCTAGCCAGGGATGGTGGAGAAGGAACTGAGGGAGATTAGCCCTCACGTGCCGGTTAGCCTTGTGGTGGGGCACGAGGGGAGACAGCACATGTGCAAATCTAACGGGCACTGCTACCAAAGTTCTCTGATCAGCAGTGCAGGGATGCAGGCGCACCTAGAGTGGAGCACCTATAGGGACACTACTCAGAGAAGAACTGGCACTATCACTTAGATTTCTAGTCCGGAAGAAAAGATCTCTACCAGAGACTCCATCCCAGGCTGAGTCCCATGGACGTTGGCACAGGATTTTGGGAGTCTAGTCCATGCAAGATGCAGTGCCAAGATGATGAATAAACCACACCCAAAACCATCTCACTATATGTGTCTCAGTGCTTTGATTGGCATCTAAGACAGTTACATACTATACAATACAGATATGCTAGGAAAGTGTTAATTTAATAGGGGTCAGTCATTGCATTTCACATATAGTAAAAGAAAAAACTTGCAGGCCACTTTAGCCAATCAGAATAAATCCCAGAAGGCATTTCTTGTTAGATTCTTGCAGGAGCAGTCACATTTCATGATGCAGAGGTTTCTAATCAGTGTCAGATTTTAGTTCTCTTCATTTTACATTGAGGAATTCTTTTATAACTTGTATTCTAGTGTGGGCACCTACGTCTTGGGATATAAAATCCAATTATTTGGCTACACTAACCCACAGTTGTAAAAATACTTTTCAACTCTATAGCATCTTTAATCTGGATATTACAAAGGACTTCAAAAACAAATTAATAAAGCCCTAAAAGGTTAACTTTTCCCTGCTCTTGCACAGGTGTTATGGGGAAGGTCTAAAATACATCTGCTCAGGGATGTCTCTGTGAAGGTTAGGTTACATACACAGGTCAATGGATTAAGTTTCAGCCACAAGATGGGGAGTTCACTCTTTACTTCCTGATCATTTTAACTAACATATAGAACTGAACTGTATGTTAATTTTAAGTTCTTGTTACACTAAGTCACAGACCAAAGTGATGCTGCTGACAGATACAAAGGGAAGCTCTCAACTAAGGGGAACAAAAAAACAACTTATTAAAAAAATGGTACTACTCATTCCAGGAAATTCGAATGAGAGGAAGTGTTTGCATGATGCAGATTTTCTCCAAAAAAAAAAAAAAATCGAGCATAAGAAAGATTTTTTTAATGATGTATTAAGATAAAGCTGTCAATAGCCTCAATACTTCAGCATTTAGATTAGGGATGAGCATGAGGACCTTGCCCACAACCCCAATAGCCAGAGGGCAACTCAGTGCTGCAAATGAAGCAGAGGGACCCACCCAGCAACTCTAAGAATGAGGCATTAAGGGTCCGACCCCAAAAAACCTCATGCTGATATAGTTAGACAGCTGGAACCATCTATAATAGCATCTTCTTATTGGCTAGCTGCTATTTGTTTCAATCACCTCATGTTGTTCTATGTTTCAAGACAAATACCTTTGACGGGTTTGAAGAAACCGGACTTCAGAATAATGACATATAAAAGCTTGAAATCATGGGCACCAGACTTGTGAATAGCTGCAACTCAGCCTACTGCAGTAAAATCAGATAATATTAATGTAAAGCTGGAGATATACAGTGCTTACAATATGCAACAGAAGAAAAACAGCATCCCTGCTCCAATGAGTAGCAGAGTGGCATATGGAGCAGGAAATGTAGGAAGAAACTAGGTCAGAGGTGCACATAGCAGCAAAATTGTGGGAAGTTAAGATATGAAGAAGAAACTTGCTCTAAATGTGAAGAAAGAGTAAAAGCCAAGAAGGAGGAAATCTAGCCAGTAATGAGAGAGGAAAGCTACCTTGGAAGCAGTAATTTGCAAAGAAAGAAATGAGATAGGAGAAGGCTATGACAGTCAATAAAATCTTAAGAGCATGAATGAGATCTAGCAGTGATGTCAGTAAGAAGAAAAAAAGTATATTTGGATGCTGTTATACAGGATATGCTTTTATTTTACCTTGTATCCACGGTGTAAATATTAGAAGCAGTATAGGAGGTGTATTAAATGGACAAACTTCCCAATTTTACTTACAAACTACTACTATTTGGCTACTCACCTCCCTTCAAACAAAGCGTGTAACAGGGATGGGGAAACCTCAGGAAGCCAGCTGAGTTGGTTTTCCCGCAGCTTCGTAGCACTGGACCATCGTGACAAGCAGCCACATTTGTGATCAGAATCTAGCTCCTAATTTCTTTTACCTACTTCTTGGTTACAAGTAACATCAAAGTTTACCCTAACTGAACAAATTTAGAAGAAATAAATGTTTCTCTATTTTCAATTGGTGCATTTGGCAGTGCTTTGTACACAGTCAGTTTCCATGTCTCCCTGCATAGTCAGTTTCCCTTGCTTTGTGTTGGCCTTTCACACAGGAAGAGCAAGATTATGTCGATCTGAGTTTATTCTGCTACTTGATTTCACAACATACTGCTTTAACCTAACCATGAACCTGGAAAGTAAGTAGTAGGACAAAGCATCTGCACTTCCAAAATGTTGTGGATAATGTTGATTTTATTTAGAAAAACAACACCATTTCTACAGTTGCAAACTGTATGCAGCACTCAATGGAAGAATCATTAGTTTCCAGTAGGAAGTAGAACCCATGTAACTCGTTAATTTGGCCAACTGTCTCACCATGGTCACGCATATACATTATACCAGAATCGTTTACTATACAAATGTAATTATGTTTTAGATACTTTAAAAAAGGAATACTTGTTTACACTATTTTAGGTGCAGTTCTACTTGCACCATGTCATCATTCACACCTGTGCAAAGTGGATGTAAAATGCTACCACTCTGATTTGGTAACGTTGTATCTCCAACTTTGCAAAAGTGCAAATGACAACACAGGCTGCAAGGAAGTGAAGAATCTGACCTATTATGCATGCAGCTTTAACACCCTTTGCATCTCATTTTCTTCACACAAACATGGTGCTACTCCTAATCTATAGCAAGGCAAGAGAGAAAAATCAGAGCCATTACCATACAGGCCATGTAGGACCATGAGTTGGTATAAGGCAACAACTCAAAAGGGGCAGAACAAAAATAAATACTTGCCTGAAAGGAAGTGAGAAAGCCCTCTTTCAGGCACAGCTCCCTCCCTTTCATCTCTCTGGTCCTAGTGTTCTCCACTGCCATTCTCCTGTCCCACTCCACTTTCCCTTGCTGACTGCAGCACAGTCTCTCTGCTGTCACCTCCAGCAGATTTTGTCTTGAATAGCTGTTTAAAATTTAGCTCCCTCTGAGCAGACTAGCTACTAACTCAAGTCAGTACATTCAGTCACTCAACCTGGAGATCTCTACCACCCTGAAACCTTCTCACTGAGTTATGTGGACTGAGGAGAAAAGCAACACACTGGCTCTTTCTTCAAATTGTCTTTGGTTGAGAACAGGAGCAGTGAAGGAAAAACAAGAGAGAAAAAACAACAACCCATGAGTGGATGGCTTATGAATGGAGGATTAATGAGTGGCTCTGGGTATCTGCAGTGAACTGACCATGGGTGGATGGAAGGGGAAACAAGAGAACAAATAATATAGTCTCTGTGGGGAAAGAAAACTAGGGTCAAAATGACAGGTGAAAATATATTGGTAGCAAGGATGAATGAGAAAAGATAGAAGGGGGAAATTGATGGGGGATTGTGGAAAAGGGAAGAAAAGATTGAGGGGAACTCAAACACAGAAAAATAAAAAAAAAGGAGGGAGAACAAATCAGCCATCCTGAGCCCCTCTTATGGCATGAGGTCATTTTGTAGGGCCCCTGTCTCAGTTTCCCCACTTTTCAGGAATCTCTGATTATCAAAACAAACCCCCCACCTTGAGGATGGATTCATTTACATAACAAAATATATAGAACAAAAAGTTCTCAAATCTATGCTCCCAGTCTTCCTGCTGGGAGTCTCCCAGGCCTTCTCTTCCTAAAGCCCCTTTCCCCTGAAAACTCAGGATTCCCTGCTACAGCTACTCACCCTCAGCAGACTCCATAAACAGATAGCATTTATCTCCCCCTTCTCATCTCTGCTGCTCTTTACAGGAGAACCAGCTCCTCCTTTTCCATCTGGTTCTACTAATTAAACCCTATACCTCATCCCAGCTGTGGCAGGCACAGCTAATTGTACAAGGCTGGCCAGCTCCAGGCCTCCAGCCTTTAAAGGGGCAAGTCCACCCTGTTATAAAACCCTCCAGGAAAAAAGTTTGAAGAGAAAAGGAAAAAAAACTAAACTGACATATACAGTAAAAAAAGAAAAATAAAAGGAATGAAAGGAAATTAAAAGTGCACTAGGGAGAGTTTATAAAAGTTATCACAATGGAAATTTTAATAGCAAAGTGTTACGTTAAATCAATAATGAAAGTAAATGGGATAGACTGAACAGAGAAGGGGGAGGAAGGGAGCACATACTGCAGCTCACCTAGGGCAGAAAAATGTCTAAGGCCTTTCACACACATACTTCTAACAATGGTCAAACAAGCTAACTGACTTCCATAAAGAGAAGTTTCACTGTGAAATGAGGAAATGGGAGGAAACAAAACAAGTGCCTTATATATGTATGAATTACCTCAAGTTGCACGATGGTATCTACTTCAAAAATAATACTCATGGCTGGGGAAGAACCAATCCCATAACTGACATTTCTCCGTGCTCATATCTGGGCTCAAAAGGTATTTGTGGACTGAAAAGTGATCATAGTGATCATAGTTGAGTGACCCCATCTAACTCAACCTCTGCTTCCCATGCTTCCTGCTTTCTAATGACTCTAGTGACCAATAGCTCTACAAAGTCAACACAGTGATGGAAAAGGGAGGGAGGGTAGATTCTATTCTGGCTCATGTATCAACACAACTGTGAATTACATTTAAAGAGAGGATTAAATTCTCAGTTACACCTCTGAAAGTCTATCTGAAGACAATGAGTGTGTAACTACTGGAGACAGAATTTAAAGAAAGTAGGGTTACAGAGGTGTAACAGGGAATATGCTTGGCTCACAGAATCCCTTACTGGTAAGGCTGCATCAGGCGGAAAGAACGCAACAGGACTCTCTGACCCCAGCCTGTGTTAGCAGGGCTGGTAGACAAAAATAAAACCAATTATTTCAATTGCAGACTAAACATCGTTGATATGGAGTCACTGACAGGCAAAAGCATGTAATCCCACAATGTCATTTTTACACTTCAGTACACGTGCTCCTTAAGAATGATGATTACGTAAATTAATAATTCTTATCCCTTCCTTCCCAAAGTAACCAACTAAGGCCTGATTTTCAAACCCTACCTAAGTGTACATTTTGCAATCACATGGACCCACTTTCTAATGTACTAACATATGTATATTCCTGATAGAGAGAAATAAAGCTTCTATCCCTTTCAAATCTCTTATGGATGTCTGTCTGCCTAGGAGTATATGCAAATGAGCTGTTTGAATGAGAACTTCCAGTGGTGAGCGTGCAGAGTAGGAATAAATGAATGCTTACCTAGGGCTGAAAATCAAGCCCTATAATTAAAGCTGATAAAAAATTGTTGGAATGATTTTAGAAAAACCTTTTAGAAAAACCGAAATTTTCCATGGCACACCTGTTCATGCAGGAGGCATTCTCAGTAGCTAAGTCATTACTGATGCCATGGTACAAGTCATCATAGGTTGGAAAGTGCACTAGTGAGCTTGGACAGGATGACGTTACAGTCCCATTGAGAGGTAGATTTAAGCACTGCTGGGAGGGTCCTGATTAGGCCTTTGATAAACCATTCTGTAGCTGGATTAGGAGATTCAGGAACAGACATATTCTGATTGGCAGGCGGGCAGACACTGTTACAAGTTCAGTGAACCAGAACTGTCTGGGCCAGTGCGGTGCTAGAAGAATGATGTTAGCTTTGTCAGGGCGTATCTTCCCTACCACCTATGGAAGCATGTGAATAGGAGAAAAGGCATAGCTGAGGCTGTTCATCGAGGGCATCAGCCTTGAGAATCGCAGTCCCTGGCTCCCCTGGAGCAACATAGGGGAAGATTTCTGTTCATTTAGGAGAAGTATCCCCCTTTGTAAATATCTCACCTAGGACCATGTCATGCATCTCCCACTCGTGTTCTGTCAAGAAGCTTCTACTTAATTTGTCAGCCAGGGAGTTGAGAATACCAGAAAGGTACACTGCCCATATTGTGATGTGGTTCCTGATACACCAGTTCCAAACTCTAACAGCTTCCTGGCAGAGGGGACGAGATCTCGCTCCTCTCTGTTTGTCTGTATAGACAACTGTGGTGATATTGTCCAACATTATCCGTATATGGAATGAGCCTATAAGCAGAAGAAAGGCCTTGCACACAAAGTGCCCTCAGTTCCAGTAAGTTTAAAGTCTGGCCTCTTGTGGGGTCCAGGTGCCCTGAGCAGTGTTCTTATCCAGGTGAGCACGCCACCCCAGAAGGGAGGTGTCCATCACAATGGTGGCCCTGGGGGCGGGAGGTCTGAAGGGAACTTTCACCATGAACTTTTCCAGGTTAGATCACCAAGTTAGGGAGGTGACAACTGGCAGGAACAACAACCCCGGAGTTGATATGGTCCTTGCTTGGTCAACAGATTGAGTGGAGCCAAGCCTGCAAGCACTGCAATGGGAGTCTGGTGAAAAGTCTTGTAGGTGCATGTGGCCTAATAGTGAGAAGCACTTGGGCACTGTGGTTTGTGGTCTGTGGGTGATATGTGAAGTCAGGTTGCTCACTGCATGAAAAAATTCTGAGGGAAGGAGTGCTCTTGCAGAAACCGAATCCAACCTTGCCCCTGTAAAGTTTATTGACTTTGTGGGTAACAAACTGACTTTTCTTCATTTATGCAGACAAATAGAGCTGTTAAAAGTTGTATGAGAAACCCTGTGGCCGATCTGACCTCCCTGATGAGATCAGTCTACGAGCAGCCAATCATCCAGATATGAGAATACTGTATAGCTCTGGCCATCCCATCTGGGCTGCTACCACAGAGAAACCTTTGTAAATAATCTTGGTCTCATAGCTAGCCCAAAGGGGAGGGCTTGAAACTGGAAATTTTCCAGTCCTACCATGAAACACAGGAACTTCCTGTGTGATGAGTGAATGTCCACATGGACATATGTATCCTTCATGTTGAGAACTGCGAACCACATACCTCCCTGAAGGGAAGGGATTATAGATGTTGGTGTAACCATCCAGAACTTCAGCTTTCAAATAAAGATGTTGAGTTGCAGAAAGTCCAGGATGGGTCTCCACCCTCCATCTTTTTTGGGGATTACAAAAGACGAGGAGCAGAACCTCCTTCCATGATACTGAGTCTGGACATGCTCTATAGCCCATTGGTGTAAAAGGGATTCTGCTTCCCAATGAAGAATTACCTCGTGAGAGTTGTCCCCCAAGTATCCCTGGTGGATGATCTCCAGAACCCAGCTGTCCATAGTGATCTTGTTCCGGCTGTCGGCAAAGAGTGTAAGATGGCCTGCAAAGATGATAGGGGACGGAGTGGTTGGCCTCAGTGATTGTACGTGGGTCCTGACCAATATGTCAAAAGTGGCTCTTGGCTGGTGGTTGATGGAGAGTACAGGCTGCAGCAGTAGAGGTGGTTAAGAAGCAAGGCATCTGTATAGCTCTGGCATTTGCAAGGAGGTTCAACAGTGAACTGGTAATAAGATGCATGAAGACAGGGTTGCCTCTGTCTATATGATTGCCTCTGGTGTTTCTTCCTGGGCACCAGAGTACAAATCCCAAGTAATGCAGAGTTGATTGCAAGTCCTTTAATGAGTGCAAAGACTCATGCATTTTCTCACTGAAGAGATTCAACTCATCAAAAGGGAGGTCCTGCATTGTGTTCTGGATCTCCCTAGGAAACCCTGATGATTGCAGCCAGGAATCCCTCCTCAGGGCCAGACTAGTGGCCAAACTTCTGGAAGCCATGTCCGTCACATCAGCTGAAGCATGGAGGACTACTTTTGTCACTAACTTCCCCTCATCTAGAAGAGACTGAAATTAGGTCCTGTCTTCTCTGGGAAGCTTGTCTGTGAAGTCCACAAGCCTGGAATAGTTATTAAAATCATATTTTGCTAACAACGCTTGATAGTTAGCAACACAAAACTGCAGGCCTGCAGAGGAGAATATCTTCCTCCTCAGAAGGTCCAATCTCTTAGAACCTTTATCTGCCAGGGTGGCCCTTTGACAGTGTGACCAAGCCCATTCAACAGCTGCCTAAACCAACAGTGAGTCAGGGGCAGGATGGGAAAATAAGAATTCAGCCCCCTTTAGTAGGAATAATATATTGTCTCTTGGCCCTTTTTGGTTTAGGGGCACAAGATGCCAAAGCATGCCATACCATGCCAGCAAGATCTAGTATGGCCTCATTGATGGGCAGGGCCACCTTACTCGCTCCCTGCGGCTGCAAGATGCCAGAAGCCGGTGATGAGGATCCTGAATCTCCTCTAATGGGATCTGTAGGGTCAATGGCAACTTTTTGTAACAGCTCCTGGTACTGGGGGTGGTCATCTGGCAGTGAAGGAGAATGAGTGACCGCCTTGTCTGGGGATGAAGCGGAAGCGCCCGTCAGAACCATTGGAACCTGCAGATCTACTTGCACCTCCTCCTCCTCATACACCAAAGGAACCGGCTGGTGAGAGAGGAGTGAGTAGGACTCTTGAAGGGTCAAGACGCCTGCCATAAGCAGGGCCGGCTCCAGGCACCAGTTTGGCAAGCAGGTGCTTGGGACGGCCACTCCAGAGAGGGGTGGCAGGTCCAGCTATTCGGCGGACGGTCCCTCACTCCCGCTCGGAGCGAAGGACCTTCCGCCGAATTGCCGCCGCAGATCGCGATCGCAGCTTTTTTTTTTTTTTTTGGCTGCTTGGGGCGGCCAAAACCCTGGAGCTGGCCCTGGCCATAAGGATTCCACAAATCCCAATAAGGCCAGAAAGAAGGCTCTGTTGGTTGCAGGGGACCCCAAGGAAATTGGTAACTGCTGTCCCGGGAGAGGCGGAGGGTCGTACCCAGCAGAATGACAAATGTAACCCCTCAACTGGCTATTGGGGCTCAACTGCCTGCAGAGAGATACTGGTGTGGCCATCTCCTCTGATTCATCTGGCTCCGAGCTCTGCTCCATTGGTAGCGGTGGTGCCATCAGTACCAGGACACTCCTGCCATCAGTACCAGGAAGTGAGACAGCTCCTGGACAGTGCTGTAGACTGCTCCTTCAGAGTAAGGACATCCCTCAGGAGGGCCAGGCCAGAAAGAAGCAGTCACTGTGGCTAAGGAAGCAATATATCCTCCCATGTTATATAAGACTTGGTACACCCGGCGGTCTGAGGGGTCCCACAGTTAAGTCTGACAGATCCTGTACTTGTGCAGTGACCAGATGGTCTTCAGATAGACAAGGCAGTTCTGATGATATGTCCAGACCAGCACTAATAGACTCTGTCTCCTTACCCTTCAATACGAGGTGACTGATGGAACCAGCCACTCATCCTTTTTACTCATCTTGCCCTCCATTTTGGGGGTCTTTATCAGAGCCGGTTCCTTAGGTTCCATACACGATGTCTCACCTGACCTGGACAGGTTTGAGGAGGAAGTGCATTTCTTATGGATAGCCCTCAATGGGGATCTGTTCTTGCGCCCATGAAAGCACCCTCCACTCTCATGGGGAGCCCTGGAAGCACAGCCCTTGGGCTTAGATATTGAGGGCTCCACTCCAAGGCACATGCTTGGAGGGGCACTACTGGTCAGTTGAGGCTGATGTACAGGGTGGTTTTCCTGTACCAGACTAGTGTTTCCATAGGCAAAGCTGCTGGGCTTCTTGAGTCCTAGATGGAAAGGAGCGACACTTCACAGAGATATGTGCCTCACCCAGGTAGTACAGGCAGTGTTGATGTTCATTACTGATGAAGAAGGATTGAGGGCAGGAGATGCAATTCTTGAATCCAGGAATCTGGGCATAGTCCCAGAGCTGGGGAGGGGTTCCCCAAATGGGGAGAAAGAAACATGCTATACTATACTAAAAACATTAACTACTAACTAAAAATTTACTAATATAGCTACTTACAAATGTTTTCTTCATAAATTATAGAACCATGGGGAGCAGAAGTCCCCCCCTCCCCATGACCAGAGCCCCAAGCCCCTCCTGCACCCCCTGCGGGCTGGAGCCCTCCCCACCCCCATTTCCCGGAGGAGCCCCCTGCTACAAAGGAGCCCCGAGATGGCCAGAGCTGCCCCAGCCACACTGTGCCTCCCTCCTGAGATCCCAAGCCACCCAAGCAGGAAAAGCTCTTGTCTCTTCCCAAAGAACCTGAGCTTTTGATATGTACCATGCAGGTTCCGGGTCGTCTGAGGAGTTGGCATGTGCTGGAGTTCAGGGAGATTACTAATGAACCCAGGAAGCTGAGTAGCACATACCACCTCCTCAGCCGCCCCGGAGCCTGCATTGCGCATAATAATAAGCAAAAACTTCCCTGTGCAAACCACCAAAACCCACAACTGGGCATCTGGTGGCAGCAGTTTAGCCTCCCCATGCCTATTATACCTGCCCCCTAATTATGGAACAAAAGTGAAGGAGAACACAATTCTGACTCAGGCCATGTGGCAGTAAGAAGTAACTGGAGAGGCATCAATCAGCACTGCCTCTTATACTCTTGGTTGGCAGCACAAGGAGAGCCACTGTAAATTTTCGAGCCAATGGACACTGCTTTGAAGAATTTCTGGACTCGGGTACATGGTGCGCATGTGTACCTATATGTGGAATACACAAAGGGACCATCACTTGAAGAAGAATCTGCTGTACCCTCATAGGCCTTGGCTACACTGGGGAATTCACAGCGCTGCCGAGTGTAGTCGCGCCGCCAGCGCTGCAAGAGAGCTCTCGCAGCACTGTAAGTACTCCACCTCTCCGAGGGGTGTAGCTTGCAGCGCTGCGAGCGAGTGTGCAGCACTGCAGGCTCTGATTACACTGGCGCTTTACAGCGCTCCACTCACTGCGCTCGGGGGGGGGGGGGGGGTTCACACCCCTGAGTGCAGCAATTTGCAGCGCTGTCCGGTGCCAGTGTAGCCAAGGCCCTAGTTTTCAGCCAAGAGAAAGGAAACTCAAAAGGCACATCAGCAAGCAGGATTTTTTTTAAAGCAATAGGTTAGGCTCCTAAGTACCTCACCATTCTTCCCACTACTAAGACATTTGGTATAAAAAAGAACCTGAGATTTTGCTGCCTTTGTTGTTGCTTAAAATAACAGCATTTTAAATTATATTAGTAGGCTACATTTCTCCATCTCAAAAATAACTGTTAATGATTCATACTTTTATAAATAACAGGGGATTAAAAAAAGAAACTTGGAGCATTAACATGGGGTTATCTTTGTACAAATATGTAGGTGTTTGTAGTATTTGTAATGTTCTCAACAGTCAATTCCATTGAGAGAGGAAGGCTTGCTCACTAAGATTTGTACGGTAGATTAATAATTGAAGCAATATTAGCAATACTATGCCTAACTCTAGTATAAGGCATTGTAATTTGCATTCACAATGTTCCAGAATGTTCCCCTTGCTATCAGACAGAGTGCTGAGTAGATACAAGAAAGGATTTTTTAAAGTTAGCCTGCCTTTCATTTTGGCCTGCCAAGCCTCTGGTTGGAGATGTTGCATTTACAACAGCAGTTAGAAGATTATTTTATGAATAAGAACATGAAAAAAGATTCTGGTGTTTACATCATTTTAGTAAGTGAGAGTAGGTAAAAGATCAATTAGCAACTAGTAGAATAAAGTAGACCTATGCATAAAACCCATTATCAATAACTGATTTTGTATACACATCATTTCAAAAGTATTACCACTTTCTTTACTCTTAGATTTTCCTAGCAGTGATGGAGGCATTTAGCCACATGATTTCCATTAATTCAATGGAAAATGTATGTCTAAAATTCCATGCACTACTGTGAAAATGGAAGTGTTAGAAATCTTATTTGCCAGTCACACCCCAAAACATCATGGGTTCTGGAATAAAAAATTTAAATTCCGTGTTCTAATTGCACAAAATCTGTTCACCAGACTAAATCTTGTACATACAGGACTACACTGAAGCTCAGAGATTGGGAAATGCATGCCCAAGTAAAAGAAGCGGAGATCACATAAAGGAGAGAAATTGCATTAATAAGTAAGTTACACATTCTTCCCTACTAAATCATCTAATTTCTTTTCTTCTAAGAAAAATCTAGATGTACATGTTCTAGATATTTTGGGATAGCATTATATCGTGCAGTTGGATTGGTAATCACATACTAATGCCAGTAGCCTTTATTCACACAATCCCATTGTAGTAAGGACGATTTACATGATTTGTGATTTGGCACTATACATCTAGGACCCATTTATAGGCACAACTCCAAGTGAAGTCAGTGAGTTGAGCCTGTCTATTTAAGGGCAGAACTGGGATCCCCAGAGATAACAGAGCCATAAGCAATAAACAGCACAGCTTTATAAACACCACCGTTTGTTAGACCAGTTATTGCTTTTTTAATGAAGTTACAAAATGAGTCAATATAGATAAAGCAGATGAGGTATCATGAAATCTGCCTTTCAGATTATGTATTGCATTTGAAAATCTCAACTGAATTCCCACTGGTTTTTCTATTCATTTAGATTTGTATAGAAAAGTAAAGCAAAAAAGAGGACTCAGTCCTCTGCTGCACCCAGTAGCCACGGAGGCAGTTTAGTGGGAAAATCACAAGATCCATTTGTGGGTCCCCAATCCTGAGCTGGCCAGTGGCTGGTTTAGCCTTCAGCACACTTTAGAATAGCTATCAAGCTGCTCTAAACGCAACTGTCCACAGCCCCCAAGGCACTTTCTACCTACCAGGGACTGCTGGAGCTCAGCAATACATGTGGTGTATTGGCCACATGTATTCTCCTCAAAACACCTGTGGCATGTCTCCAAGAAGGGGATTGCATAAGGGCTAGTTATGCATGTGTAGGGCCAAGGAATGGCGCATAGTTTAGAATTTATCCCCCAGTGGACCAAAAACTGGCTGCAGGGTTGTAAAACAGAGAATGTATACACAGCAATGCATTGAGTTGTGGAAGTCTTGTTTAATGAAGTATTAGAGAGATTGGTCTTCTGTCATGACTGATTTAACATCCTCATTCTTGTCTGAAAGAGGGAGCGAACAGCACAGTAATGAAATTTACAGATGCTCCTAAATCACACAAACGCCTGCAGCAGGGACCAGACAAGCACCTAGCATATCATGGGAGCTACCCAAAGCAAATAATAAAATACAGAGCATATACAAACACCAGTGAGAACTGGGAAATAATACAAAGGGCAATAGAGGGATTAGAGGTATGGGCATAAAATACAGAGAAATTAAGGGTGAACAAATGCAAGTTAATAAATCTGGGAACTATCTGAAACACTGATATGCTAAGGAGACCCCTGCAGTGGAATATTGCTAAAAGATATTCAGGCATGACAGTGGCCAGCATATTGGAGATACAAGTTTGCAGTGCAACATGCAGCCAAGAAAGCCAATATGATGTGTATGTAACTTGGATTGCATACACATCATATTAAGAAATAAAGTGGTAACAGGCAACTTGGTTCTAGGCATTTAATTACCAAGAAGATATTGTCAAATCAGAGTGTTCAAAAACAAAAGATAAATAATAAAGGGGAGGAAGGACTAATTTAAGATACTAGGAAAGTTTTAAGAGTAAACACTGTGGGCACTATCCCAATGCCATTGAAGTTCACAGAATTTTGCCAGTGACTTAATTGGCTCTTACTGCAGTTTTCCTAAGTGATAGTTAAGGAGGGAAAGACACATGGGTGAAAGCTTGGCCTCGTTGAAATCACGGAGAGTTTTGTCATTGAGTTCAGTGGAACCAGAATTTCACCCAGTAAATCTGGAAATATTTGAAGAACACAAAAACCAAGGGAAAAAATGAATTATTTAAAGTGATACAAAGAAGCATGACTAGGAATAACTGGATGAATTGCAAGCACAGATTGTGCACAAAAAGGAAAGGCACAATTAGCTTCAGCTCCTCCTCCCGCACCCCCCAAACCTCTCACAGAGTTATAGTACTCATGTTCTCCTGAGTGCATGAACCACTCTCTGACACTGGCATGCAAGCTACTTCTAAAATGTCATGAAGGAGAAAGGGCTGCTTTCACCAGTCACCACAGCATAAAGGTAACTTAGGGTTACCATATTCAAACATTTAAAAAAGAGGACACTCCACGGGGCCCCGGTCCCGCCCCCGGCCCCGCCCCAACTCCGCCCTCCCCCTCCATATAAGAAGCAACAGCACGCATAGGGTGACCAGATAACAGCAGTAAAATAGGGCCCGCCCCCTCCCCGCTCGGCCCCACCATCACACCCCTCTTCACCCGCTAGCCCCCAGCTGGCTTGCTGTGTCCCTCTTAGTCAGTCCCCGACCCATCACTCGCTTCCTTTCACCTTCTCCCTCCCCTGCCAGAAACCCCCATGCCCACCCCTAGAACCCCTGCTGGCTCACTGCTCGCCTCTTTGCCCACCCGCCACTTGCCCACCTGCTCGCCCCCAACTCTCCGCTCGCCCCCTCACCCACCTCCCAGCATAAAGCCTCATTCGAAGACCCAGGGGTCACTATATTACTGCACACAGCAGTCAATCAATGCAGTTGTAGATAAATCTCTGCATTATGCATTTTTGTATAACTTTTATATAAAACTTTGTATTGAACCTTGGTAATATGTTATAGCGGGTCCCTAAGGTAGTATAATTAAGATAAAAGAAAAATGTCTTTTTGCTAGAAGTAGAATAAGATCTTCCCCCCACTTTGTAATCAATTGCCCTGTTGAATGAATGAGGTGTGAATGAGGAAGGCGTGGAAGGCAGGCACCTCCAGACAGCTGCAACCCTTGGAGAAGGACTGGGAGCCAGACCAAGGACAATCTATCTTGTCAAGTGGGCTGACTAGAGAAGAGCAGACATACTGACGGCCTAGGGGGTTAGAAGCAAGCACCTTCTTTGGGAACACCCTCTTTGCAGCATTGGGACAACCCCCAGCCAGAGAAAAGCAGCAAAAAGGACCAACGGACACAGTCCCAGATTTTGAATCTGGGAGATTTGCCCCCCTCCAACCACTGACTCGCCGCTCGCCTCCTCACCCCCCCACACAAGAATAAAGCATCATTCAAAGACCCAGGGGGTCACTATATTAATGCACACAGCAGTCAATCAATGCAGTATCAAAAATTAAAATACTGAAAATGGATGCCCCCCTCCATCCACTGACTCACCGCTCGCCTCCTCACCCCCCCTCCAAGTATCAGGGGCGGAAGGTTTGTAGAAATTTTTGTGGTGCCCAGAACGCTCAGAGCCCCCCCGCCCCCGCCCTGAACTCTGCCCCCCACCTGCCTAAGGCTCTGCAAGGGAGTTTGGGTGGGGGGAGGAGGTCTGGGGTGCAGGCCCTGGGTTGGGGCAGGGGATTGGGGTGTAGGACGGTTGAGAGGTTGGGCTCTGGGATGGAGTCTGGGGTGCAGGCTCTGGGATGGAGTTTGCGTGCTGGGTGCAGGCTCCGGGCTTGGGCACAGGGTGGGGTGCAGGATGGGTGGAGGGGTGCAGGCTCTGGGAGGTAGTGCGGAGGGCTGGGTGCAGGCTCTGGGACAGAGTTTGGGGGCCGGAGAGGGGGTGGTGGGTGCTGGTGGGGAAGGGGACTGCCATTAAAACATAAGAACATAAGAAAGGCCGTACCGGGTCAGACCAAAGGTCCATCTAGCCCAGTATCCTGTCTACCGACAGTGGCCAATGCCAGGTGCCCCAGAGGGAGTGAACCTAAAAGGCAATGATCAAGTGCTCTCTCTCCTGCCATCCATCTCCACCCTCTGACAGACAGAGGCTAGGGACACCATTCCTTACCCGTCCTGGCTAATAGCCATTAATGGACTTAACCACCATGAATTTATCCAGTTCTCTTTTAAACGCTGTTATAGTCCTAGCCTTCACAACCTCCTCAGGTAAGAAGTTCCACAAGTTGACCGTGCGCTGCGTGAAGAAGAACTTCCTTTTATTTGTTTTAAACCTGTTGCCTATTACATGTGGCTTCCTTCCTCCCCTGCTGCCCCTCTCCATAGCCTTACTGGGGGTGGGGGATGGGGCTGCCCCTTGCCCAGTTTGCAGGAGTGGTGGCTGAGGGGTGGGGCGCAGATCACAGGGTCAAACAGTACACTAACTGAAGCCCCAGCAGCTGCTCAGGTGAGTGAGGTCCACTGGCTGCAGATGATCCTGTCCGTCTCCCACCGGAAGCCCCCTCGGCATCTCCTCCAGGTGGGTGCTGGGGGAGGGGAGGGTTGCGAAGCACGCATGTGCCTCCTCTCCCCTCCCCCTCCTGACATGCGGCAGCCGGCTGCCTGCTGGAATCCTGTTGCCATAGGCAGCAGCAGCAGCAGCTTTTGTTCCGGCAGGGACGCTCTGGGGCTTTTCTGCGCCCCTCAGCTTTGCGCGCCCGAGGCAAGTGCCTCACTCGCCTCGCCCTTGTTACGGCACTGTCCGATTGGCTTCAGTTCCTGACCAATGGAAGCTGTGGAGTCGGCACTCGGGCTGGGGGCAGCGCGTGGAGACTCCCTGCCCCCCACAGGGGCCACAGGGATGCACTTCCGGGAACGGTGTGGAGCCAGGGCAGGTAGGAAGCCTGTCTTAGCCCCACTGCGCCCCTGGACTTTTAGCATGCAGGAGGTGCTGGGAAGGAGCGGGAGAAGTTGATCAGCGGGGCCCGCGGACCCCCTGGGGTACCCTCAGAGAGCCCCCCAGGGATCCATGGACCCCAGTTTGAGAAACACTACTTTAGGGGGCGCTGTTTTTTTTTGCAATGCAGATGTACCCTTAGAACGCTGTCCTTTGTTTTTGTCTGTTTTAATTACAGCAGGAAAGGTCATTTCTCTAGCAGTGATGTAATCCAGTATGGAGGCAGTATGTATTGCCCTGATTCCATTCCAAGAACTACTTTTTGTTTCAGAAAGTGGAGGAAGTAACCAGGGCAACAGCCGTTTTAGACTTTGTTCTGACCAACAGGGAGGAGTTGGTTGTGAGTCTGAAGGTGGAAGGCAATTTGGGTGAAAGTGATCATGAAATGATAGATTTCATTATTCTAAGGAAAGGATCAAGTGAGAGCAGCAGAGTAAGGACAATGGACTTCAAAAAAGCAGACTCTAGAAATTGGAACTGGTAGGTAAGGTCCCATGAGAACAAAATTTAACCGATAAAGGACTTCAAGAGAGATGCCAGTTTCTCAATGGGCCAATAGTAAAGACACAAACTATCCCAATGCCAAAGAAACATAAGAAAAACAGAGGAAGAAGAAAAAGATAGGAAGAAGAGAGCAAAATAGCTCCATCAGTTCTTTAATGACCTGAAAATCTAAAAGGAATCCTACAAAAAGTGATAACATGGAAAAATTGATTAGGAGGAGTACAAATGAGCAGTAAAGCACCTAAGGACAAGATCAGAAAGGCAAAGGCACAAAATGAGTTACACCTAGCAAGAGACATAAAAGGCAATAAGCAGAGGTTCTTGAAATATTCTAGGAGCAAGATAAAGATGAAGAAAAGTGTAGGTCCTCTCCTTAGTGGAGAAGGAGAGCTAATAACATAAAAAATGCTGACATGTTTTGTGCCTATTTTGTTTCAGTCTTCACAGAAAAGACTAGTGTCTTTTCAACACAATTAATATTACCAGCAAGGGGAAGGAATGCAAGCCAAAATGGAGTGGCGGGGGAGAAACAGGTTAAAGAATAGATACAGTAGATGTATTCAAGTCAGCAGGGCTTGAGGGAATCCATCCTAGTGTACTTACATAACTAACTGAAGCAATCTCAGAACCATTAGCAATTATCTTCAAAAATTCATGGAAGACAGGTGAGGTCCATGAGGACTGGAGAATGGCAAACATACCTATCTTCCAAAAGGGAACAAAGAGGACCCAGGAAATTAGACACCAGTCAGCCTAACTTCACTATCTGGAAAGAAACTGGAACAAATTACACTGCTCTACAGCCAAAATGCTTCTGAAATAAATATAGACAAACTTTACTAATTCTGGGTACTGAGAATGAAAATGATGCTAAAAATTGTTGATTGGCTCTAGTTTTCAAGATATGCTATTGGGTCAGTATATACGACCCTTGACTTGGGAATGGTGGAGGATAAGTGAGTTATAAAGGGAAGGGAATCTCAATTTAAACCAGAAATGACTAAAATATATCTTTGACTGGATCTATGAATAAATCTATGACTGGGTTTGGACAGTACTTGCTTTTTAGGCAAAACAATGAATGATGCAATCTGAAGCAGGTATTGCGTCATACATGATATGAATTGCATCATGTTATTCCTAGAAGTCATGGATGATGCAATCATAACGAAGCTTACATCACTCTGCTGAACAAATTGCCCTATATCAGCTCTAGAAATCATACAGTGTCGTGCTCTCTTATTTGTCAGTGTTTGATTTTGCAAAGGGACACATTTCTGTTTAACCAAAATGAGCAGAGATGCCTCGTACTTGTGTGAACAGTGCAGATAACTTCTGCTATGTTTGTGGTGAAGTGACTTTTGCATCACAAAAGCGCAGTATAACCACTATAGTTAAGAAAGCCTATCACCTTTATTTTGGCTGCAAAATTGGAGATCAGGACAAGAGGTGGGCCCCACACATATGCTGCAACACTTGTGCAACAAATCTTCGCCAGTGGTTGAACAGGAAAAGGAAATCTATGCCTTTTGCAGTGCCAATGATTGGGAGAGAGCCAACAGATCATACCAGCAATTGTTACTTCTGCATGGTGCCTCCAGTTGGGAAAGGTGTGTCAAAGAAGAAAAAGTGGACTGTGCATTATCCAAACATTCCATCAGCTATACGCCCAGTACCCCACGGAGAAGGACTGCTGGTTCCTGATGCACCAGAATCATTCTCACTTGAGTCAGATGAGGAAGAGGATGAAACTTCTGGTCCTGAACCATCAATGTCACAGGACCCACATTTTCTCCCATCCTTCTCCTCTGAACCACACCTCATAACACAAGGTGAACTGAATGACCTTGTCAGGGATTTGGAACTACCCAAGAGGAAGGCAGAGCTGTTGGGCTCCAGACTACAGCCGTGGAATCTCCTGGCAGGTGATGTTAGGGTTTCCATGTTTCATGACCGTCAAAAGGATCTTGTCCCATTCTTCTTCATGGAAGGTGATCTTGTAGCCTGCAACAACATCGATGGTGTGATGGCAGCCCTCAACATCGTTCACGATCCAGATGAGTGGAGACTGTTCATTGATTCATCGAAGACGAGTCTTAAAGCTGTTTTACTGCATAATGGCAACGTTTTGCCATCAATTCCAGTTGGTCATGCAGTCCATATGAAGGAAACCTATGACAACATGAAACAACTTTTGAGGTGCATAAACTATGACCAACATCAGTGGCAGCTTTGTGGCAATTTGGAGGTTGTTGCTCTCTTGCTTGGTCTGCAGACTGGATACACAAAGTACTGCTGTTTTCTCTGCGAATGGGATAGTCGTGCAAGAGATTCCCACTACATCAAGAAAGACTGGCCACTCCGACAGTCATTGGAGCCTGGGAGGAAAAGTGTTCAGCATCCACCACTTGTTGAATCAAGGAAGATTTTGTTACCACCCTTACACATCAAGCTGGGTCTGATGAAGAACGTTGTCAAGGCTATTGACAAAACACAAGCAGCTTTCAAGTACCTCCGTGGAAAATTTCCAAGGTTAAGTGAAGCTAAGATAAAGGAAGGTGTCTTTGTTGGTCCTCAGATTCGTGAACTTCTTTGAGATGATGCATTTGACCATGCACTGCGTGGCAAGGAAAAGATGGCATGGAAACAACAAGGCAGACAACTACAGGTTGTTGGTGGAAAACCTTCTCAAGGCATACAAAAGCCTTGGTTGCAACATGTCACTAAAGATAAATTTTTTGCACTCTCATCTAGATTTTTTTCCACCGAACTGCGGAGCAGTGAGCAACGAGCATGGTGAACCATTTCACCAGGACATTGCAACAATAGAGAAACGCTATCAGGGCAAATGGAGCCCATCAATGCTTGCAGAGTATTGCTGGACAGTGACAAGAGATGCTCCATTTAATGAATACAAGAGACAAGCCAAGAAGCGCTGAGTAGACACTGAATAGGACTAAACTGTGTACATAATAGTTTTTTGCCTTTTGTTTCATAATAAATTTTATTTATATAACCCTTTGGCTGATTTTTGAAGTGTTACATAAACAGGACAGGTGAAATATTATCATGTAAAGCAACCATAAACACATGAAAAGACCTAGGTTTACAATTTATGATTAAAACTCTACTATCTACACAATATACATAGACATAAAATGTAAAAACTTAAATATCTTAGAAATAGTAGCCAGTTGTTTTAATTGTCATATTTGAATTCAGCACATCAAAATATATAATAAATAGCACATTTTATCTCTGAAGCAGACGACCTCTCAAAAATTGTAGACCAGTGTTATTAAACAATCAATTTGTAAGCACCCAGAGCAGTGGTTCTCAACCAGGGGTACATGTACCCCTGGGGGCACTTAGAAGTCTTCCAGGGGCTACATCAACATAAAAAGCACTAGCAAAGTCATTACAAACTAAAATTTCATACAGAAAATGACTTGTTTATACTGCTCTATATACTATACACTGAAGAAGTTGAGGTATGAGCATGCAGTTTGGGTTGTGTCATTGACCCACTTGGCGTGGCATGATCTGCTGACCTAGAGAGCCTACTCTCCACACTAGTATACTCAAAAAGGGTTTTAAATAGTACAATCAGGGCTTTATCCACCATCATTTGGTCAGCACTCTGAAGGACCAAGTCCGTAGAAAGATCACCTTAACAAGAGGAGGATGAGTGCATAAAATAAAATATGCAGAGGCAGATGGGAGTTTGTTTACAGAAGAGGATAGAAAAGAAAGAAAATTAACTCAGAAAGGATAACAAAACATGCAATGAAGTTATCAATCTAGCTCTCAGTTTTTTGAGAGACTGAAGATGACAAGATAATGGGCAACAATATTAGAATTAAATGGATGGACTGAGAGAATGGACAAAGAAGGGTTTCATACCACTAAGAAAGATAAATGGAATATAAAGGAGATAGAAACCAATGAAGAAAAAGGCATATATCCTCAATAGCAATATGGTCTGAACACTGAAAATACACAGAATCTGCAATAATGTTGGATACCCTTCTAAACACCCTCTGTCTCTAACAGCAGTATAAAAAAGTGAAAAATGCAGTAATGCATACAACCGATGCTGCACTAAGAATATTGAATACATTTCTAGCCTCCCTTATAAACAGAACTGTAGAAATAAGGAACCGATGGATTTTAATTGTTCAAGATTGAGAAATATTATATATATATGTTTTAGAAAAATAAATTAAGACTGGACCTACTTGTTGTAGAAAAAAAGCTCTTAAGGGAAAAGAACAGACATTACAAACCTATTTGATCTTGTTCAAGAACAAGCAATTTTTTCCTAATTCAAAGAATGATTAAGTATTAGTAAAGAGTTTGTGCATAATTTTATTCACACTGAAATAAGAATTAGTTGATGTTCACAGTGAATACTAAGGACATTACTTAGCTTTTTTTTCAAATAAAAAAAACCATAGGAGAAATCAACACAAAATATTGTGGTGGGCCACTGCTAACTAAGTGATGGTGAATTTACCAGTTACAGCATATTTTCTAGTTTCATCCTGTATGGTACCTAAAAGGCTTTAGGCCACATTTATATCAATCAGAGTTAGATGCCTACATGTGTTTGAAAATCCCACTATCTGCATCTCTAGACACCCAAAATGGCTTTTAAAATCTGTCCCTTTGTTTACAGATTTACTCACATGGCCTTGCAGTGGTGGGGATAGGGCCAGTAAGTAGTCTCACTTATCCTTGTGTAGGCTACATTTTGAGTGGTCAGAATTGCAGCCACTGTGCTCAAAGGAATGGCAAGAGCAGCTACCAAGTTGCTGCCCCCAGGAGCAACTCACTGTAAAGGGAGTAGGAAAAGCCATGACTCAGACCCACAGATGACTTTCCACTCCATACAACCAAGGAGCTCCCAGAGGCCACAACTCAAAGTTATATTCATATCACCAACTCTGAATAGTTAATGGCAGTAGTGTTAAAAGAAGTTACGATACACAGTTCTAAAAATTGGCCCAATAGTTTTCAAATTCAAATATTTTCCTTGGTTTTAAAAGATCATTTAACTGAATTATTCTGAAGTCCCTGGAACAAACTGGATGTATCCCTTTAGCATTTTTTAAATCAATGCTAACAATCAACAATATTGCACCATACTATGTGCTTCCTTAAAAATTACCAGCCTTCAGTTTATTTCAAAAGGACTGCACTTTTTCTTTATCTGTATTTAAAAGCAGATGCACATAAGCTTGCCTGGCTAAACAAATATGTCTAATTTGTGTAGTGTTCTAAGACAGTTGGAAAGAAAAGCACAATTAAATTGCAGTAGTGGAAAATATCCATGTTGTCATATACTTGCATTTTTATTTTTCAAAAAATAACTTATGAATAGAAATTTATCAACATTTATTCTTCAAATTAACATTTTCTGCCCAAAAGATGCTGCTCTATCCTTGGTTTGAAAATCTTAAGTTCATCTATCATGAAGTCAATTCTGAAAAGTCATCTTCATATAATTTTGTGAACCATAGCAACCATTTGGTTTTCCCAAGGAATTACAATACTTTGATATTGTTAGACAACACCTTTTTCTGTCTCGCTTCTTAATGCATTAAATGAAACCATTTGAAAACCAAAGCTAATATCAAAGTTGAAACTGCATTCCACTGAGGTTTATAGCTACATCTGAGGCAAACAAAGTGCCAGAATTAGGATTTTCTAAAAAAAAAAAAAAATTCCTTCATGACAAAGCCTTGATCTGTTAACAAAATAACATTTAAAAGGTTAACTTTAAAATGACAGATTCAAGTTATTATAGATAAATTTATATTGTTATATTTATAGATCTGGTGATAAATCCAGGACACTTGCATGCCTAATGAGGGAAAAAGTTGGAACGCTGTAATGCTCAAAGAGACCTAATGGAGAAATTAGATATGAATTTGCAATGCATTAAGACATAAACAAAAAATCACATGACTGAGTATGGAACTTATGTTATTCTATTATACAGTTCTAGAAAGACAATAACTGGAATACTTCACTCATTTCTCGACCCCTCACTACCAGCACGATGTTGGTAAATTGGTTATGTTCCAAGAAAAGTTATATCAATCCTTTCATCCCTCTTATAATTTTTATATGAAGTTCGTCTAAGCCACTGGTTGTCAAACTGTGGTCCTCAGTGCAGTTGGTGATGGTTTCTGTGGAGCTGAATGTTCACAGGGTGCTGTTTTTTCTACTGGTTTCCAGCTCCTAAATCTCCTTTAAGAAACTAGAACTACATTAAACAATTTACTAATGTTATTTTTCCACGCAAGCAATTGCTGTAGATTCCACAGGAATGTTATGTGACTGTAAATGGAAGGAAAGAGCAGAGATAGACTCACACTAAGCAGTAAACTGCCACCAAATTAAAAGAAAAGGGACCATGACAAATGGTCACAGGATAAACCAAGGATAAAATCCTGGATCCACTGAAGTCAATAAAAGTTTTGCCATTGATGTCAGTGGGACCAAGATTTCGCCCCAAGTATATTGTAAAGACCTAACATGCAGAAGTTTGGCATGGCAAGATATATGTGTTGCCAATAGAATATTACTGAATTGAACCATGACAGTGAGAGACGTTATAATGTGGAATAATCTCCCAAGGCAATTGGTGGAACCCCAACTGCCTGAGATATTGAAAAGTAAACTGGACAAATCACAAAGAAATATACTGGAGGGAACAATGCTAGGCTGACAAAAGGTGATCATACAAACTATTGTGCTACCTCAGCTCTTTTGCCAACTCTAATTTCTATGACTATTTTTGCTTAGCAAAAGATGGAGGAAGTTACACAAAGGAAAAGCCTTGAATCTTTATGAATGATTAAGAAAGCTGACACTCTTTTTGAGACAAAATATAGGAAAAGAAGTAGGAATCCACTTGTTCTCATGTGCAATTGCAATAAATCTGTTGGTTAGCTTTTACAGAAGGAAAAATCCCACAATTGGAACAGTGTTTATTTCAATGATGATGCAAGGTGATGGGTGCATTGTGTAATGTCAGATAGCATCACATGATGTGTCCTGATCTAACCCTTCTATACAAAATGAGAGGCCCCTGCAAATACAGATTTCTGTTTCAAAGCTCTTAGCTGGGTTACTTAAAAATTGTCATTTGCCTTCAATAACTAAGATTTGCAGTTAGCTAACCTTAGTATGGGCAGCTGTTCAGATCATGTGCAATAAAGCTGTATCCTACAAAAAAAGTCACCTTCCCTTAGTTCCTGAGAGGATCATAATTTCTTAATTAATTTAAGTACATCTGTCCACTTACTGAGCTGTATTCTGGAGGGGTGTGTGCAAAGGTGACTTTAAGCCATGTTTGTGCAAATCAATCCTGTGATTGCCCTAAAGCTACTCTAATTTGTGCAGATTTCTCCAAGGGGCTGTTCCAGTAGTCAGAGATCACCAGGGTGTGGGGATACTGGCCCCTAGCCATGCCTCTTGTAGTTGGAAGTGTTGGCCTGGGGCCACTACAGGGAGAGCTCCCCAGGCCAGTAAGCCACTTTTGGAATAGCACAAAGCAATTGGAGATGAGAAGCCTGAATTACCAGGAGCAGGACCAAGGATCTGGCTCATTATATTTTGCATCACTCTCTGTTTTCACTATTCAAAAGCTTACCCCCAAAAGTGCATTGTGTAATTTTCTCTTTTGTTGAAGTTAGGTTTATAAGAATGAACTCAGTTCTCAGCACCATTTTTACAGAATGGAATGTGATATTCTCTACTGTGTATTTATGAACACTTTATCAGACAAAGATAAAATAGGATTAGGGACCCACGGGGTTTTAAAAATTCTCATTAAGCATTTGTCATGACAGATTCTGACAAGAGCAGAAAATGTCACAAAACTAATCAGTTCTCAAGACAATCCCCAGATTCTAATAAAAACAGAACATGGTACATCTATACATTTTCATTACAAAGACTGTAATAAGGATAGAAAATGCTGCACAATTGAAATCCTGACAACCTATAATCCCAGCTACTCCACAGTTTGACAAAAACAGCATCGATGAAGCACTACAGCATAACTTTTAAATTGAGACTAACTAATAAAACACCAAAAATGTGTGGGAAAAGTTCTTATGTTTTGGCTAAAACCAGCAAAAGCCATGACATTTAAATTTAAAAACAACAATTTAATGGGGGAGGGAAGACACAAACTGTGGGTATGAATTAAGATAGAAAGACTGGCCCAGATCCTTGGCTTCAGTCAATAAGTGAAAAGTGCAGCCAGGAGAAGGGGATACAAAGGTGGCTTAAAGTCACTTTGGTGCTCCCCTGATCCTGGGCCAGTTGTCTGCCTGTCAAGTCTCCAGGCATAAATTGAGGGGTTGTCTACATGGAGAAGTTGACTAGAATAGCTTTTAAAGGAATAAAATACTCTGCAATAGCTATTTCAGAATAGCTCCCTGTGTGGACACTTTTTCTACTCTGGAATAAAAATAACTTTATTCTGGAGTTATTAGCACACTTCCAGAGGCTAGGTCTACACTACCCGCCTGAATCGGCGGGTAGAAATCGACCTCTCGGGGATCGATTTATCGCGTCCCGTTGGGACGCGACAATCGATCCCCAAATCGACGCTCTTACTCCACCAGCGGAGGTGGGAGTAAGCGCCGTTGACGGGAAGCAGCAGAGGTCGATTTTGCCGCTGTCCTCACAGCGGGGTAAGTCAGCTGCGATACGTCGAATTCAGCTACGCTATTCACGTAGCTGAATTTGCGTATCTTAAATCGACCCCCCCGCCCCCCGTAGTGTAGATGTAGCCAAAGAGGAGTAGTTATTCTGGAATAAGATCATTTTTACTTTTATTCCAGACTAGAGTGTTCACCCAGGGATAGCTATCCCACTGGGGTGTCTCCTCAAACTGCGGTGATCCTCCCAGGGCTGGATATGCTGCCTAAAATACTCTTTGCAATGCCTATATGGTGCATGGCGGTCCTAGTGAAGGGAAGAATGTGGGGCATCATATATAGTTTTACTGCTTCTGATTTTGGCTGATTTAAACCACATTTATTATCTCATTCAATGCATACAAAAAATACTGTTAATGAGACATTATGGCTGCACAGTTAAGCACTGAATCATTATATGCCAAATTAAAGGATGAATGCACAACTTCCACTCTACCTGCTTGTGAATACCCATTGAGACATAGGGCCTAATTTTGATCTCACTTACACCCAGTGTGAATCAGGATTAATTTTATGGTGGTCATCTCCCAAACCTCCATTATCACAATTTGAGTGTAGCCAACTGTAAGTTTAAAACCAGAAACCAAAAAGGACACTCCTATGGTTATGAAAGAACTCCTGAGTGAAATCTAATACGTTGTCAACTGCGTGCACATTGAAGTCACCAAGTAAACTGGTTAACAAATCTGCAGTCATAGGACAAAAAGTGGGGGTTAGTGGGTTACAGATTGTTGTAATAAACCATAAATCAGTGTCTCTGTTCAGCCCATGATTTTTAGTGTCTACCAGAGTTATGAATTTAAGCTCTCAGGCTCATCTTTTGAAAGTGCTATGCTCAAATTAAGGAGTATATGTTACAAAATTGAAATCATTCACTGCACTCTCTAAGCACCTGTCATCCCTCCACATCTCAGTCCAGAAGATCTATGGAGATTCATGGTAGTAAGGACCAGGACAAGGAAGTTGTACTTCATAGATCGGGGTGGGCAAACTATGGCCCGAGGGCCATATCCAGCCCGTGTGGCTCCCAGAAGCAGTGGCATGTCCCCCCTCCGGCTCCTACACATCAGGGCAGCCAAGGGACTCCACACGCTGCCCCCGCAGCTTCCATTGGCCAGGAACTGCAGCCAATGGGAGCTGCAGGGGCGGCGCCTGTGGACAGGGCAGCATGCAGAGCCTCCTGGCCGTGCCTCCACGTAGAAGCCGGAGGGGGGTCATGCCACTGCTTCTCAGAACTGCTTGAGGTAAGCCCAGAGCCTGCATCCCTAACCCCCTCCTGCACCCAACCCCCTGACCAGCCATGATCCCCCTTCCACCCTCCGAACCCTTCAGTCCCAGGCCGGAGCTCTTCCCCCTCCCCCACACCACAACCCCCAATTTGTGAGTATTCATGGCCTGCTATACAATTTCCATACCCAGATGTAGCCCTCGGGCCAAAAAGTTTGTCCTTTTGACCCCTGTCATAGATCCATTCCTGGCTGCATACTTTTTGACATACACCAGGATTTGGCCTTTCCTTTGTAATACTGACAGTGTCATTGAGAACTTGGTCCCTGATCCTGCCAAGGGATCTGCATGCCTGGATTCTTACATTCATGTGGACTCCCACTGACATCACAAAGGGATCCATTTGTAGGACTGGAGCCTTGGGAAAACTTGGCTTTATTTTGCTTTATTTTAAACCTTGGTTTAGCTGCCTTGTTAGCTTGCCTGATTTAAATTTTGGAGTACATTTTGGAGCACATTTTTCATTCAGGATGATTCTCTCTCATTCTTCCCCTAACTATGGAACCATGCACAAGAAATAACTATAAATAAAAATTGTGTTTTAAATTATATATAAACACATTTCAACTAAGGACGTAAAAGCTCTTTACAAAAGGAAGATTTTATTGCCTCCATCTCCATTATCAGCCACAAAGGTGGATATTATTATCCCCAAATCATAACTCAACATGATCGTCTTGTTTTGTCTCATTTGGAATATTATGTACAGTGCTGACCACCAGGATCAGAGTTTTAAAGTGTCTTAGGGACACAGAGGGGTTAAGCAACTTGCCAATGGAACAAAACTCGAGTGTTTCACTCACAGTCTAGTGATATAAACAACAGACCACACTGACTTCCCATATACATATTCCAACATGTACTGAAGAACCTTCTATATTCCAAGAAATTCAGGATGATGATTACTGATTTGTGGAAGTTACCATAAAAACTGAATGAACTGTGCATTAAGTAATATCTCCAGAATAATCTAGCCCATGATTTTGGATTTGTCATTTACGATGCATCCTCAATGACAAAATCCATGCATTATATGGTTTACATAGTTCAACTGTTTTACCTGTGTAATTTAAGTGCACTAGTTATGCTTTATATTTTTTTATTTTATATTTTATTTATTTTATATTTTTCCCCATAGGTCACTCAAAGTAAATTAAAATATCTGAATAAAATATTACTGGATTATTCAATGGCATGGAAACTAGTGTTTTAATTTGCAGACAAGAAGCAGTAGCGTTTAGGTGAAGGTTACTTTTTATTTTTAAAATAGATGCCTCAAATTTCATGCCAGTATTTTATTGATGACAATTAGTTCAAACCAAAAATCCTATTTACTTCCCTAGGTACTTCCTATGAGATTATAAAATGCTAAATTATAGCGGAAACATACCTGCCACATTTGTGAAGTGAAGAAATGCAAAATCATGGTATGTGGCAATCAATCTCTGATATGTAAGATACCCCTTGTCACCTTCACAGACAGGTTTTCTGACAAATAACAAGGAATTTCAGAACAAAAATCTAAATAGCAAACACAATAGATCAGTTACAGTGAGAAAATAGGAGGTGACAAATAATGAAAGCAGTCTGGCATCAATAACGCACAATTAGAGTTAAAGATGGAATAGGAGTTCAGAAAAAAATAAGACATGGCTCATATCGCTGGCCAAACATGAGCTCTTTTGAAACCACCTCTGCCTCACAATTATCACCACTCCAGCTGCTCATTTTCTCCCAACACATCGCATCCCCCTTCACTGATCTCTTGTCACTCACTGCAGAACCTTTGCAGGAGTGGAGTGTCTACTGAACTCTCTGAATGATGAACTATAGTAGATACAGAGCACCACTGGATGGACAGGAGCAGCCAGTTGGCACAGAGCATTCCAATGAGAAAAATGGGAACTTGTAGCAAAATCAATTAGGACTAAATCTTATATATATGCAAAGCATAAATATATGCAAAGCATCCGGGCGGGGAGGGGAGGGGAGGGTTAATGTCCACACAATCTAGATTGGAGCTCTGCTTTTAAGATCTCTTCTGGAAGGAAACTGATATTTACCCAACAAGGACCACACAGTTGACTTGACCCTACAAGGATTTGAACCTTTGATTTCCTCAGGATCTATGTATTTCAAATATGTTTTCACTACTAAGCTAATCCGCCTTGTACCTGCTTTATTTGTATGCATCTCTTGGTATTAGTATGCGCCAGAAAAATAACTGACTTGGTAAGATTTTAAGACCACAAACAGACATGTTGGATCCACAATGGATTTCAAATATTACTTTCACATAGGGCTGTCGATTAATCGCAGTTAACTCACACGATTAACTCAAAAAAAGTAATCGCAATAAAAAATTAATCACGATTAATCGCAGTTTTAATCACACTCTTAAACCATACCAATTGAAATTTATTAAATATTTTGAATGTTTTTCTATATTTTCAAATATATTGATTTCAATTACAACACCGAATACGAAGTGTATAGTTCTCACTTTTTATTATTATTTTCGATTACAAATATTTGCTCTGTAAAAATGATAAACTAAAGAAAGAGTATTTTTCAATTCTCCTCATACAAGTACTGTAGTGCAATCTCTATCATGAAAGTGCAACTTACAAATGTAGATTTTTTTTTGGTTACATAACCACTCAAAAACAAAACAATGTAAAACTTGAGAGCCCACTAGAGAATAGAGTGAATAGCTCCTTAAATGCCTATCTATAGATCCCTGTAAATCTGCGGATATCCGCTTTATATTCGCAGACCATGTGTGTAGATCGCAAATTTTGTATTCGCGTAGGGCTCTACCTATCTCTAATGTATAGGGGAAAAAGGCTATGTGACCATGGGGGACTTCCCTCTGAATTACACATGCTGGAGGTCTCATGCTGCCAGTCCTAAAACATCCTCGGAATTTGTTAATATTAAAGATGACAATTTCCTAACTCAGAAAACATTACATCCAACATGGGGGAATTCTATATTAGACTTCTATATTAGACCCAAGGAGCTCACTCTATTCCCCTTAACAAGAAGACAGCTCAGGGGAGACTTGATCACAGTTTATAAGTAATTACATGAGGAAGAAGAATTTGATAATTGGTTCTTCACTCTAGAACAGACAAAGGTATAGCAAGGTCCAAAGGTTGGAAGTTCAGGCTAGAATGAATTCAGACTGGAAATGAGGCACAATTTTTAAAAACAGTGAGAGTAATTAACTGCTGGAACAACTTACCAAGAATTGTGATAGATTTTCCATCATTGGCAAATTTTAAAATCAAGATTGGATGTTTTTCTAAAAGATATGCTCTAGTTCAAAGAGGAATTAATTCAGAGAAGTCTTATGGCCTGCGTTATACAGGAGGTCAGACTACATGATCCAATGGCCCCTTTTGGCTTTATAATCTATGATTTTATAGTTTTTGCAGCTAATTCCAAGATACCTGGTAGTCATGTTTCAGAACAAGCATTATTAAATACATTTTTATACATTTCCTCAAATAAATTCAGAATTTGCTATGTCTGTCAATGTATATTCTCAGTAAAACTACAATGATCTTAAACCAAACCAACATATGTTCAAAAAAATTTTTTTCAATACTATTAAACAGAGGTTCTCATTCTGATCTCACTTAAGCTCATTTCAGAGCAGTGTAACTCCACTGAATTCAGTGAAGTTACTTGTGATTTACATCGCAGACAGAACAGAATAAGATATGTAGGCTCTTCATCAGAATATGACTCACCCATTCATGTATTCAGCTGTATACAAGTAAGCCATCTCCTGCTTTGGGACAGGTCTGGTCAAGTTAGTCTGATTTTTTTATGTATCTATTCGCCTCCAGCCACATGATAGGCAAGCAACCTGCAGAGTGCTCTTTAATACTGTTTTTGTGTATCTTGCTTGAACAGGACGTTGGCTACAGCTTACAAGCAAATTACATGAATGCAGCACCTGTGTTATTAGTTGAGAAAGGCTGATGTGTTTGTATATTATTCTTTTGAGTTGCCTCATTGACTAAAACAACTTATTAAAACATTGATTTTTTGATGGGACTACTCAGGTGAATAAGAAGTATAAATGTGATGGTTTGCAGGAGTGGGCCTTATGTCTGCATTGATATTTAAGGGCCAGATCTTTGGCACTGCTCCAGCAGCCCTATAGCCTGCTCAGTCAGCCCTTAGAGGACTCTCCCTGCCTAGCAAAATCCTCAGTGGTAAGAGTCACCTTGGTGTTTCCTACATCATTCCCCATCTCAGTTGTCAGCGTACGAGGTGTGTATCTAGGGAAAAGAGAGTGTGGTCAAGGCAACCTACACAATTTGGGGATCTGAGTATGCTCTAGCTTGTGTGAGGAACCTGGGCCACCTTTCCCGAGCCTTTTGTCTTGTGTCAAGGACAGTTCAACTAGAATAGGGACTCTGGCCTTCTGTGGTTTACACATGTGTTTTGATGGCTCTTACTGTTTTCATCTCTCTCTCTAAGTTTCCCCCGCAGTAAAATATGAAGCTTAATGAATCTAAAGACAATTTTATAGAATATTTTAAGAAAGAAACAGAAAAAACTTACTCATCTAACAAAAGAATAGCACTGAACCATATTCTTAAATTTAACTGAAAAGTTAGCCGTATTCATTAACGGTCATTATAAAGCAAGAGTCAATATTTGTAACGTGTCTGTTGTACTGGAGGTGTTTATAAAGTGCCCTGCTGTAATCTATTAGAACTATACTCAAGGCTAATGTCACTGTGACTTATTGTTTCAACAGAACTGGCAACAGAACTACCTTGGCATCCAAAAACTAGTGCCAACCAGAACAAGAGATTTTTTTTAAATAATTTTAAATTTCAGATTTGGCCAAGTACCTTTGGGAGATATATTTGTGTTTTAAGTGCATAGTACAGATACAGCTGGTTACTTTAAAACAAATCCCTCAAGCAAATAACAAAAATGTAAATAAATGCAGAATCGGAGGGGTTTGACCAATTTTTTACCCTCAACTGATTCCAATTCATTTTCACGATCTTAATGGGAAGATTTAATTCATAAAAGAACTTCTGATATTGATTGTCTGAAAACATAATGATTTAATTTTTGCTTGGTTTACCCATGCTTTGGATATAAGAAGTATTTCTTAGTCAGATTACATAAAGTACAGACCATCAGTTGGTAGGAATACATTTATTGGATTTTGTCCCTTTTCTTTTGCTCAAATGGAAAAACATCCCTCTGTGGGTCAGAAAGCAGTTTCAGTTATATCAACATAATCCACATTAATTTCATGGAATTCAGTAGGTTTAGCCCAGACTTACACTATTGAAACTGAACTCAGTTTGGCCCCGTGTTACTACATCTAGAAGCCGAAAAAGGTGCTTAACCAACTGAAAAAGGATGAGCTGTGTCTCATAGGTGCAATGAATTGCTCCCTCTTGACCACTGACCAGACAACAGTGATGAAATCCAGCTGCTGAATCTCCAGGTATTTTAAGCCTCCAGAGTCTGAACAGAGTCAGGCGTTGCTGCTGTTTTAGGGCCTCAGGGAACACTCTTTAGCACCTCTGTCTCTTAGTCCTGGTAACTTTCCACTCTCACCACTTTCCTCCTTCTTCAGACATATAAGAAGAAGTATCTTCTCCCAGTTTACAACGAAACCATTGTCATTCAGGTGCTACCACCTGAAGAGGCTGCTGTTGAATTATAACAACCTGTCATTGTACCTGTTCTGGCAGGGATACTGAACAGCCCTGCCAACAATGGCAGAATCCACAGAGACGCAGATAGAGGCATTCATAATACAATAATTTAATAATAACAACTTCACAATATGAACCAGATTTCATAAATTATATAGACAGATTTCCCAAAATCATCACACTGTGGTTGAAAGTTTAAATTATACTTAGTTAAGGGTGAGGGAGGGAAATATTAACCACTCTGAAAAAGGGAAAGCATGCAAAGTACATCAATCCCTTGGTACCTATAATACACAGACTGGTCATTTGCAGCATACAGGATATTATTCTAGTGTGTTCAAAACAAAGAGCTATCACCATAGCAACCACTGCATCACATAACACACAGATACTGTTCTTAGAAACATCACTCAACACTGAAGATTTTAAAATAAAATTTGTATCATTCTTTTTACTTTTGTTTTAATAATTATTTCAGCCAAGGAAGAGACGTAAACTTCAAAAAGCAATATTCAGTGACACTCTTCTAGGTGATGATTCCATGATATTTTCATAAAAAAAATATGAAAATGAAAACAACATAAGAAAAAACAATCCTATTATGCTTTTGTATGGTCAAAAAGCTGTCATGATGTATCCTTCCAGCAGATACAAATACCTGGATATCAACATTACCAGCTCTTCTGATGGCACTTCTACAGTATGCACATTCTCTACTGAAACACACCTGCTAAGATCATACAGAAACTATGAGACGTATATAGTTAAGATTCTGCCCTACCCCTGTACTCTGGAGGAAGGCAAGCTACTCTGCAGCTACAACTGACAATAGGAATTCTGATGCAACCACTAGGGGGGCATTAGGGGAAACTCTGCCACCTGTGGAGATGGAGCAGTTTGCTTTCCACTTTGCATCTAGCTATATCTACTGGTACAGAAGGAAATGGGCAAGCCCTGGCTTTGCTCTTCCCTCCTCTCCCCGCCCCTCGCTACCAGTGTAACTGCACTCACTCACCTTGTACATCTGAGGCCTGATCCATTAAAGCTAATACAAAGACTCATTGATTATAATGGGCTTTGGATTAAGACCATGCACATAGGCCAGCCAGAATCTGATGCCATTTTATTAAACACAGCCCCAGTGAAGTCAATGGAGCTGACTTCAATAGTGAGCTAACCCCATGTCTTTTGTCAAGGAAGAGATTCCTTTTCCTCAAATATTTTTCTTGCTCTTCTGAGGTTCTCATTCTCAGGTAAAAAAAAAATTATAGTTTTCCTAACTGCTGAATATCATGTCTACAGCCTTTTTGTTGCTATTTGTGACTAATGGATACTATTAGACTAATATTGCTATCACTGTATAAATTTCATACAGGTTACGCTACACACCACTTTCAGTGGCATGCTGCAGTGAAAAGCAAGCTGCATCTACACTGCAATGTGTAGCTACACGGGTCAGTGAAAAGCTCTGACAGTGGGGAGGCAGTGGGGAAAGGCTTCTGCAGCTCCCTACTGCCAGATCCTTTCCCCACTGCTGGAGTCTTTCCCTGAGGAAGGGAAGGTCTCTAGAAGCAGGGAACTCACAGACTCTTTCCCTGCTGCCAGAGTCTTGCCCTCCAGCGAGGAAAAACTCTAGCAGCAGGGAACTGGCAGAGCCTTTTCCCACTGCCAGAGCCTTTCCCCACTGCCTCCCAACTGCCACTTCCTTGCTGCCGGAGTCTTTTCCTGAGGCAGGGGAAGGCTCCAGCAGCTGGGAGGGAGCAGGACAGTACCCAGCAGTGTAGATGAGGAGGCAGGACTTGGGCGAGTTGAGAGCCACGTAGGGCTACTCAAGTACATAAGCACATCCTTCAGTCATGTCTGTATTCTCCTCGCCTAGGGCATGCCTCACAATCTACGCTGCTACTTAAACCGAGGCTACGGGGCTGCCTGAGTACACATACTCTACAAGCTGCAAAAAACAGCATGCAGTGTAGATGTAGCCAGAGCGGCCCATAATTTAAACCCAGGCCATGCCTTTTTTGGTTTGAACATCAATTACATTACATTACGACACACATCAGGGGACTTACAGAGAAAAGCTAATGTTACTGAATATTATGTGCCATCATGGAGGAGTGTACAGTGCTGTTTATAGAGTTCAAAGCCCTCGTCTAGTCTCCTTACATAACGAAGCACATGCTGTATAAGAAACCAATTCACTTTCATGTAATCAGAATAAAAAATGTTAGCTTTATTTCTTAGATTTCTTCCCATCTTTTCTGATTAACATCATTACAATGATACTGCAGAACCATCGCCTCACTATGATTTTTTTAATATACTTGGTGAACAGAACTGTGGGGAAAAAACAAACTTTATCTTAAATGTGTACAAAAGAACATGACTAGTACTGCCATAAACCATAGGGGTTTGACTGAATTCTTGGAACTTATGAACAATGATCACTTTTAGATATTTTTAATTCATGGGCCCTTAAAGAATAGTCTGAGAATGCTTGAAATTCAGCATCAGTGGCTCCAACATAAAACCAATAGCACTCACTGGAATTGCTGGTAATTCATTACTTCTCCTAATGTAACCTTGTTTTGGACTCAGGTGAAACTGTTAACCCATTGTTTGCATCCCACTACCATTATTTGTTATAAAACAGTGGTCACATCATCTGCTAACAGTTTCAACATAGTTGTACATGTTATACCATAAAACAGTATTTCTTTATACTTAAAATAATGCCAGTGCATCTCAAATACTGACGTATGATAACCATTTGCAAATTATGACATTTTAAAGCTACCGTTGTATATGCGGTACACTACAAACTGTGGTGTATTGAGAGCTGCCTTAGAATTGCAAACTGTCTCTTTAAGATGAAATAAAAGGATAGCTCTAGAAGAGGAGTAAGGGTAGCTTTGGACTAATGCAGTCTAGGAAAGATCCTGCACCCTAAGGGTCAGATCCTCAGCTGGTATAAAATGTCATTATGTCAAATGTCAGCTGAGCTGTGATTGATTTATGCAAGTTGAGGATCTGGGCCCAGAAGTCTGGGACAAGTCAGAATGCTATCCAGGTAAGAAAAAGGGTCAAGTTTCCTGCCTGAAATGCAAAGATAAGTTGAGAGAGGTCTGAATGGTAATTGACACAACAACATTGAGCTGATAGTTGAAGGACAAGCTGAGTGGGCATGGCTAGCTGAAAGGTAGGAGAGGAGAAGGAGATGAGCAGAGTCTTTGGATAAGTGGCGGGGAGACCAGGGGAACTGCGCTCTGAGCATGCCTGAGGTGTTGTCCATTGGTGGTCTGATCAGAGGTTCGGGGTGACTGGGGAGAGAACAGATTGGGCCTGGGTTTTTCAGATACAGTCAGTTAACTCAAAGGCAATTCTTTTTGCTAGAAAGGCAAGCAACTGTTTAATTTTGCAGCCAAACCAGATTAGATTATAAACCAGGGGTTCTCAAACCGGTGGTAGTGACCACTCAGGGGGTTGCAAGGGGGTCACGAGCTGTCAACTCTGGGGCTAACAGTCCCGAGCCCCCATTAAATTAAATTAGCACCCCCATTTTTAATTTACAAGGGGGGTCACTCTCAAAGCCTTGCTGTGCGAAAGAGGTCACCAATACAAAAAGTTTGAAAAGCACTGCTGTAAATTGACTTTCAGAGCCTTGCACACTTAGCAGCAGCAAGCAGAGGATGAAGATGCAGGACACAGTTTGACTTGATCTGAAGAGGGAGAATACAGCAGGCAAGGAAACAGAAAGGAGAGTTCTGTGGAAAATTTTGAATATTTGCTGCTGGTGCAAAGCACAGTTTGATTTGATTTTAGGAAGATCCTCTCTCTGATATTTTGCTACATAATTTAATGGCTACAGCCAGTAACAAATAGTTTAATTTGCAAAATAATCCTTGATTTACACACAAGCTAACTATTTTAACATGTTTTATAGAAACTATATACATACACACACAAATGAAGAATTTCTGCAATACATCAGTCCATCCTCTTTGGATTTTTGGTTACAAAAATCCAGCCAGGATAAGCAGAGAATAATACTGCATACCCTGGGCCAAAGAAGTGTAAAACACATAGCACTGAAGAGAATGCTAAAAAATACAAGAAATGTATCACAAATTTCAGCATTAATGGAAACCTAAATATCCCCATGTTTCAGTTCATAAAGAAGAACTGGGTTGCGTAATTAATTTTCAGAAAACCTGGGAAACTTTCTGATGAGGGCAGTCCTTTTGTTAGTGAATGAAGGGCCTTTAGAAATTATCTAAATTTAAAAGCAAATGGACATTATCCATAATATTATTTAAGTATTAGAGGTCAGCTCCATAGCGAGTGTAAGCTGGTATAATGCTACTGAAGTCAATGGAGCGACACCAATTTATACTAACCGAGTAGTCGTCTCTAGAACTTTTACTTGATTTTTCAATTAATTATTACATAGCCTCAGTGCAGATTCATTGTCAGTCCTGTGGTTGCAAAGAGATTTTAGGTTGGGTTTTCAACAGTGCTCAGATTGCCCTTTCTGTTATTGAATCTGACAGGACATTCATCATTGACTTCAAATGGGAGCAGACCAGCACACTGAGTGTTTTTAAAAAATCCCATACTTAATTTTATAGCAAAGTGAGGACACAACTAAACCTAGGAGACCAAATGAGAGACAAACACATTAAAAACACAAGAACAAAAAGTGAGAAACCCTAGCAAAATGATCGAAAACAGAACAAGCCAAAGCCATAAGAATGCCTTTAGACAATCACAGAAGTAACTGGGTTTCATTTTAATTTACTTGAGTGATTGAGTCCACAAACAAAGTATCAGAACTACCATATTTTCTTATTGACTACCAAATTTGAAGTCTTAGCTGTCTGTGGACAAATTATCCAAATTTATTTTCCCTCGTCTGACTAATGAAGGTCTTCAGATTGCCCGTTTTCTTACTTATAAGTGTCAAGTAATACTGAAGGACTAATCATTTTCCTGAAAATTATGTAAATTTTTCAAAAAGGAAAATATTTGCATGAGACCCAGGAAACAGCAGATTGGAATGAAGCATGGGGTAAGGGCTAAGGGAGTCTATTTGCTGCCAAGAACATCAGGGAGAAAATCCCTCTGTCAAGAGACCGATCTATCTGTTTTGCACTATTCAGAGTCATATGGGGAGACTAATGACACTGTATGCCTACCAAGTCAGTCTCTTCTGAAGAACCCAAACACACCCCTTTTCAGGCAGTAGAAACTAAAGGAAGTTAGTTCCCCACTTTTCATGCTTGTCTTATCTGGCTTGTCAAACAGTCTAGCTACCTTTATGCTGCTGGGACCCAGGGAGCAAATATTTTTTATCTAAAAGCTGGGGTTCTTTGTCTTCATTCCTATCAATGAAGAGGCAGAGCAGGGCTCTCTTATTTTCCTAACTGCTTTTTATTTTTTAAGTTAAATAAGTCTTTGGCCCAATGGACTTATTACCTTCCTCTCACTGTCTGACTGAATTAAAACAACCACTAAGCACAATAAATTTGAGGTCTCAACACCTTTACTAATCTTTTCAAATCAGTCAGGGTGAGATTTGGGGATGATTCCACCCCTGCAGTTGGAAATCAAACTTCTTGATCCTATAAGATGCTCCACCTCAGCATGCCCAAAGACTGGCCAATAAGTAATGTACAGTGATCACGCTAGACAAGACTAAAGACCCTATGCATGATAGATGTCCTGCATATGGAGTCATATGTAGGGTGACTAGATGTCCCAATTTTATAGGGACAGTCCCAATTTTTGGGTCTTTTTCTTATATAAGCTCCTATTACCCCCCGCTCCATCCCGATTTTTCACATTTGCTGTCTGGTCACCCCAGTCATATGTAATAACTGTGGCAAGAGAATTCATTATGCCAAATATTTGCAGACAATAAAAACAAACAACCAAACCAAAATGAACCATACTGAGGAAGTAAGCAGTGACTCAGGATGAATTTTTTCCACATACTGTGAGACATTAATGCAGTGTACAACTATAAAAAATAAATGGTTTGTAAAACTCAGACTCTCACCATATCCAAAGACAAGGCAGAAGCACACAAACAAAAAAGAAACTGAATGCCAAATTGAAGGTGGGGCATCAGTGAATGTGCTAGACTACAAAGACCTCCTCAGCGTAATACAAGAGAAGAATGTGAAATTGCAACCAAGCAAAGCTAAATGAATATTATATGATGATGGCAAAAATCACAATACTACTGGGACAATTTAAATGAAAAAGAAAATACAAAATAAAAGTATAGAGGCTGAAATTTCAGGTAAAATAGAAGTCACTGCTATCAGTAACAAAGTGAATGCACGACTCTAGTGACACCAAACCTAGGACAAATGATTCATACACCCTACCTTCCCAAGCTCAATATCAGAAGCAAACTCTCCACAGACTGGGACACACCAACTCAAAGCAGCACCGGATTCTGCCAAACAAGAGATGTGGACATATCTCCACTGTTATATGATCTACAATCCTCACAACACACCTTTCAAGATCCATTGGTCCTACACATACGTATCACAACATGTGGTGTACCTAATCTAGTGCATCAAATTCCCCCAACAACACCTATGTGAGTGAAATGAGACAATCACTATGCTCTTGAATGAACTCACCACACAGAACAATGATAAAAAACAAAAAACCCTTATCGCCCATGGGTGAACACTTTTCACAAAGCTAAGGTGACCATATTTCCCTATGCTGAATATGGACACCTGGTAAAATTACTCTTATTCAAGAGAGTTCAACAGTAATCAATGAGAACTATGCAGTACAAACATTCAAATTAACATCAAACAAACTGAGCCTCTGTTAAAAAGAAATACTGCATAGTTGGATTCTTTTTTCTACCTTCTTATCTTTAAGGCTTTAGGGTTCACATGGGAAGAGGTGACACACACTCCCATACACCTCTTTCACAAGGGAGGGGGAGGGTGACCGACCAACCAGCCCAACCCTCCCTGCCCAGTGGTCTCCACCCTCCATGCCTGGCTGGGCCCCTGAGATGGACTCGCCTCTCCTGATACCTGGCACCGCGTCTTCCCGAGGCAACATGTGGGGAGGGGCGCAGGGTCACATCCCCCACTCCCCAGATTTCTGCCAGGGTTCACATCAGAATGTAGCCAGCAGCAGCCTTTTGGCACTGTGCGGGAGGGGAGGGAAGGGATGGGAGCTGCTTCTAGCCGAGGGGTCAGGAGGAAGGAATGACCTGGCCCATGTCTTTGCAGAGCTCACCTCTTCTCTCCCCGCCCTCCCCACCATGTGGCTGGAAGCAGCTTGTCCCTTCCAGCCCACACAGGGTCGAAAGGCAGCTAACACCTCCAGGCTGTTGCTGGCAACTGACATAACCCAGCCACCTCTGGCTACAGCACGGGCAGGAACGGGTTACACAGGTGCACCAGGGCCCAGGGAAGAGGGTGCTAAACTCCTGCCCTGGGGCTGCTGTGGAGCCTGCATGGTCAGGGTGGGAACAGGTTAGAAATTGCTTCCTCCCCACCACTCCAGAACTTAGCTTCCCCGTGCCAGCTCTTGTGGGGCTTTAGCACATGCAGGGCTTGGCTCCTCCTGGCCAGCACCCCGGGCTGGAGGATCTTGGGCTTTCCTGGGGTGCCAACCCAGCCAGAGGCAGTGGAGGAAGGAAGGCGCCAGCCAGCCAATCTGTTGGTGAGCTGAGCACTCCGACCAGGGTCTGGTTCTCCGCAAGGCGCTGGGAGTGGGACGTACCCTGCCGGGGGAAATATGGAGGAGCAGCGGGGCTAGGGGAGGGGCGAAGGAGCAAAGCAGGGAGAGGACAGCGAGACGTGGAGCACATAAAGGGCCGATGAGCGAGCAGCAGAGGTGACATGTAACTGGCCACTGTCTGGTGCCTGCCTGCACTCATCAGCCACTGCAGCTCGCAGCACACAGCCTGCGCCGGTCAGAAATGGGACCAAGAGCTGACCAAGAGCCGGCACACAGTGGGGGCTACGCTGACGGACCACCCAGGGGAGTGGCCGGCCCTGCGCACTGCATCTTTGCCCCGCCAATAGCCTTGCACCCCCACCCCCATTGTTGGCCATTGGGCCTCCCCCACTCACTGCTGGTGGATGGGCGGCTGGTGAGCAGGGATCAGGCCAGCAGCAGGACCCACCAGTACTGATGGGGAAAGACAGAAAATACGGGACAATTTGCCCTTTTTAAAGAAAAAGTTGGGACACCTGCAGGAGGGCTTAAATACAGGACTGTCCCTTTAAAACGATACGTCTGGTCACCCTACACAAAGCAATCGCTCCATATCTGATCTCTCAGTCCTCATCCGTAAAGGAAATCTGCACAACACATTCAGAAGACAAGCCTGGTATATACATAACTCTGCTGGACACTAAAAACCATGGACTTCACAAACACACTTGTTTTATGGCTCATTACAACAATTTGTAACACACCCTACTGCCTGCTCATCCTTAATTGCCCACTTCATTTTAAGTGGTCTTCTACAGTGAGTGAACCCCTTATGCTTAACAATCTGTTCCACCTTGTATTTATCTTGGACGCACTGATTACCTTCTCCAGACCTGAGGAAGAGTTCTATGAAGTTCGAAAGCTTGTTCCTTCCACCAACAGAAGTTAGTCCAATGAAAGATAATACGCACCTATCTTGTCTCTTTGATTCATACAATAGGCAGACCAGGAAAACAAAAAGCATAAGAGCAAACAACTCACTGTGGCATCTGCTAAAAGATTGCTATGATGTTTTTGAAGGACAGGGTTGTCTTCCAGGCATGTTATACCTGGAAATCGATAAAATGATTCATCCAATACAACACCTTGCTTGCAGACTATCCATTGCATTAAGAAAAAAACAATGGAAGCAATAAAGCAAATGAAAAAAGAAGTAATCATTGAATTCACAAGCTGGATAAGCAGAATAGTAACCTCTGAGAAGCCTGGTAAGCTGTGAATTTTCATAGACCCAAGCAATTTAAACCAATCATTAAAAAGAGTTCACTACCAAATTACTAGAACTGAATATTTTTACCTGACCAGAGAATACTTTACTAATATTACCTGATTTGCCAAAAGCAAAAATATTCTCAGTACTTGATGTTGTGAAGGATAAGGTATTAATTTAAGGCCAGAGTCCAAGGGCTTGGAAACTTTAACAAATGACCTTTAGCCCCAGATGAGGGTACTTTACCCTTGTTGCTATTTTTGACAGAAAAAACAGCTTTATAATTTTATGGGCTTTATTACAAATTAACAAAAGTAAACTTAAAGGTAAGTAAACTTCAAACCAAAACTAGTTATTACAACTCTTACTAACTGGACTAAGAATTAAGCAGCACAATTACCTAATCAAATTTATAATTGGAATTGAATTAATAAATCAACAATTTGACAATAACATGGAATGGAATCAACACCAAATTATTAGATGAGCACAACCAAGACTTAAATGACGTTAATGTAACATCTGAATAATTCTTATTTAACCCTAGAAACTTAAGAAAATAAATTCTGCTTCTCAGCCCTATGAAGCAATAACCAGACTCCATCAAAATTGCCTCTTATGGAATGACTTCTACAGTGAACTCTTTTCCTACCTAATCTATATTTCTATAAATCAAACCATAATTTCCCTTTTGAGGATGAAGTAGTGTTATGCAGACACTCTTCCATAACCCAGGGTGACATGAAGCAATTAAGGTAGGATTTACTTTAAATTAGGATAAGTGCATGCTATTTGAAATGCACACACATATGCATTCTCTCTCATTTACATGTTTAAAAGTGTTAAAGAAAATTCAATAATACAGATGGTAAGCATCCATGCCAGGTATACTATAAAAAGATAAACAAAAATGAAAAAGGTTACTTAGAGCAGAGATTCCCAAACTTTTTTTGCTGGAATCACTTTCTCCATTGGAGTCGCATTACAAGCCCCACCCTCACCCCCAACTCCTATCCATCTGGGGCAGAAAGTGACTCCCCAATGGGAACGGGCAGCTCATACCCAGGGCACCAGTAGGAGACAGCTGGCACTGTCCCTGGAGGAATACGTGGCAGCATGATGCAGAGTAGAACCAAACTCCCCACCCTCTATCCCCCCCTTGCTCAGGGCTCCAGAGGATTTAAAATATGTGGGGCTCCAGCTTGCCAGGTGTGTGGGCCAGGGCCGGGCAGTTGTGGTGAGAGTGCACAGGGAGTCTCCCAGCAGTCAGGAAGGAGAAGAGAGGGAGAGCAGCAGGCTGTTGCGAGGGCGGGGCTGAGTTCCGTGGGATGGGGCTGCGCTCCTCACTTCCCTCCAACCATTAGGGACTCCCTTGCACACTCTCCCCACTGTCTCAGTGCCCTGGCCCAGACACCATCTGGCCACAGCCCCACAACCTATATTGCACCCCCCAATAACCTTGTCACACCCCCCACAATTTGAAAACCAGTGACTTAGAGGAAAAGGTTCGCTCTTTAGTTTGCTGATCTTTGGAGAATCAGAGTCAACGCTGCATTTCAGTAGACAGGTGAGGTTATCTCTGGTCTTGGTACTTGTGGTGGGGTATAGAAACTTCACACTGGGAAACAAGGGTGGTGTTGTGGCCCAGGAGGAGGGTCTTTAAACCTTTAAGGCTGCGATTCCAGTTTGCTACACCCAAAGGCACCTCCCTGGAGATCTTCTGAGAAAATTAGGGGATCACAAGTCTTGTGCCAAATAACATGGTCTAATTCAGGTTGAGGGTGGGATAACTTGTTCTTTGGCCTCTCTGGAAAGCCCCATCCCCTACTGGCAATCTACATCACCAAGCTAAAAGAATAGATGAACCTCTGAAAATATGAAAAACATGGATCAGGAGAAAGAACAGGAGTACTTGTGGCACCTTAGAGACTAACAAACGTATTAGAACATAAGCTTTTGTGGACTACAGCCCACTTCTTCGGATGCAGTGGGCTGTAGTCCATGAAAGCTTATGCTCTAATAAATTTGTTAGTCTCTAAGGTGCCACAAGTACTCCTGTTCTTTTTGCAGATACAGACTAACACGGCTGCTACTCTGAAATGGATCAGGAAATGACTTTGTGGATGTGGATTTAGACCCTTCTTCAATGGTGGGATAGTTGATGAAGTTCCTCTCATCTTCTACGCATTCCAAATATATTCAATAACCTAATGATCTGTTATGGTTCCTTACATCACTCATAATTTCAGCCATATTTCATTCTCCCAACACTTTTAAACATACAAGGGTCTTTTTATTAGCAAAGAATTGGGGAACTAGCAATAGTTTCACTTACTCTGATATACTGAAAGGCTATCTCAAAGCCAAAGGAGCTGTCTTAGGTTTTATTAAATATAAACCTTATCCGAGCTAAGAGCAAACTGAAGTTGATACATTTGGCCCATATCAGGGCCATTTACCTCATGATGCAAAAAACAAATATTGGCAAGTGTTACTGGATAAGGAAAGCAGCTACTTCATCACATGCTGGATGCCAGCAAGCTGATACAGATCACTGATAATGCCATTTGGGATCATACCTGCCTTGGAACAATATCAACACTGCCAATAAGACATACTAACAAAACTCTCAAGGATCAGCATAGCTGATGACATTCAGGTATCTGGACATGAGACAATATGGCGGAAGCTATGGAAAATCATGATCGCAAACCCAGCTAGTTGCTAGAAGACTCAGGTAAGTAAATCTAAAACTGAATAAAAACAATATGAAATTGCAATTGACCGTAGTACCATACATGAGAGACTTGTACTCCAAGGGCTAGGACCTGACTCCAAAAATATAAAAGCATTATAGCAGATGCCCATACCTAAAGACATTAAATTAGTTTAGAGACTGTCAGGATTTGTATCTTACACAATTTCTTCCAAGGCTCTCAGATGTGTGAAAATTCCTGAGGTGACTACCAGACAAAGATACAGTATGGACAATATGATGCAGCCATCACACATATCAAGGAGCTGGTGACCAACTATCCCATCTTGAAATACCATCGTGTGAACAAAGAGGCAACCATATAATGTGATGCCTGTGAGATAGGGCTTGGGGCATCACTCCTATAATAAAAGGGACTGCCAGTAGTTAGTCAAGATCATTAACTCTCTTTGTTCACACAGTGATATTTTAGGATAGGATAGTTTGCCTTCGCTTGATGTATCACATCCAAAATTTAGTCTGTATGCTCTTCAGGGCCAAGACTGTATCTTACTTTGTATTTTAGGCACTATAAATAATGTTAATAATTATGTGGCATATTTATTTGACAGCTGTTCATTTAAAAAGCTCCTATTTCATGGTGTTTCATATACAGTGTGACAATAAATGATATGCACCAAAAATTATATTCCTTTAATAGATATTCATTTGCAAGCCAATTTTCAATAGGATTGTAATATTTGGTGTAATATCGGAAGTTCATTCTATAAAGCAGATTATTCATTAAATATTATTTCTGAGAGGACTCCTCCACTAACAAATATTCATTTATATGAACTAAATTTGGATCTGTAAGTAGCTGGCCCAAATAAAGAAGAAAAAAGGGTTTCTTTGTATAGTTAACCTTAAGCATTTCACCTACTTAACAGCAAAAAATAAGCAGGTAGAGCAGCAAAATTAGTATGTGTGGGTGTTAAAAATGAAGGTACAAGCTTCTGATCTAATGTAAACATAGTGGAGCGAGGGAGACAGGCGGAGTAGGGGAGTCACTGACTGACTGAGGGCAAGGAGGAAATATATCGGTATGCAAAGAGATAATAGCAACCAGGGTACTAAAGTGACTGCTTTAGATGCAATCTGAATCTAATTTATTTAGAAGGAAAATATTAGTTTTTCTGCATGACACAAAATACGTTATTTTATGTGGTAGGGCAGCCATATCATGAAATGGTATCAATTTTTAAAACCACACCCATCTAAGGGCCTGCTCTAAATTCCATTAGACAACAAGCAACTTTCCATTGGCCTGAATGGGAGTTGGAGTGGACACTAAGTAATTCCAGTAACATGAATATTAAAGGCCAGACAAAGAATCTTGGTACATCAAAGCCTGTCCCTGATAAATTAATGGATTAAAAGCCTAGATCCTCACTCTACAAAGATACGCTTTACCTTATACCCTATAAGTAGCTCAGTGAGATTACTCAGAGTGCATAAATTTAAGCATGTGAACAAGTCTTTGCAGTCTTAATATTCTTCACCCCATTAAAATTGAATTAATATATTTTTCCTTTTCCTTTTGTCTTACTCTATGTTTACTTCTCTTACTGACTTGGTAATTTCTTTAGTTTTCCTTCCAACTTCTTTATCAAGAAATTTGTCCTGATTGTCTTTTATTCCAGTGTCCTTATTCAACTTCTCTCACCTCTTGCTCCCATTGTAAATGGGAGGTTAAAGCCCTGGAACCTACAAACAACTTTCCATCGCTGGAAATTTTTAAATCAAGATTGTAAGTTTTTCTAAAATATATACTTTAGTTCAGGGATAGGCAAACTACGGCCCATGGGTCGGATTCGGCCTGCCAGCCATTTTAAGCCAGCCCTCAAGCTCCTGCTGGGGAGGGGAGTCTGGGGCTTGCCCCGCTCCGGCACTCCAACCAAGAGCAGGGTTGGGGTCCACTCCACATGACTCCTAGAAGCTACGACATGGCCCCCCTCTGGCACACCAGACAGGAAGCAGGGTCGGGGTCCAGTTCACACAGCTCCCGAAAGCAGCAGCATGACTCCCCTCTGGCTCCTACATGCTCCAATGGCCCCCTCCGGCACTCCAATGGGAGCTGCAGAGGCGGTGCCTGTGGACGGGGCAGCGTGCAGAGCCACCTGGCCACACAGAGCCACCTGGCCGCACCTCTGCATAGGAGACGGAGAAGGAACATGCCGCTGCTTCCAGGAGCTGCTTGAGGCAAGTGCTGCCTGGAGCCTGCATCCCTGAGCCTCTCCCCACACCCCAACCTCCTGCCCCAGCCCTGATCTCCCTCCCACCCTCTGAACCCCAATTTTGTGAGCATTCATGGCCCATCATACAATTTCTATTCCCAGATGTGGACTTCGGGCCAAAAAGTTTTGCCCACTCCTGCTTTAGTTCAAACAGAAATTAATTCAAGGAACTCCAAAGTCCTGTGTTATGCAGAAGATCAAATTAAATGATCACACTGGTCCTTCCTGGATTTATAATCTATGAAGCTGCATTAAAGGAAATTGCATTCCTGCTGGTAGTTAGTGAAACCTCTCTCCATCCACTAGTTTTCCTTCACTGCATCCCCCACACACTTTTCTTTGTTTTGATGTAGGAAACTTCAAGTTTAAATAATCTTGAACAGATTTCAGGTCCTAAATTAATGTAAAACAAACACAAACCCACCTTCTTTTACGCCACCTCAATTTAAGCTACTCAGCCCAATTCAAATTTTCTCTATGAAAATAACTAGGTTTACACTTGTTTCTCCATTTCATGTGAGCTTTTCAATTTCACAGGAAATCATTAGAGTATGTACCAGTACAAAACAATCCACATCTAGAAAAGTTATATCCTGCCATACATCTATCATAGTCTTGAATTTCCCTGCTACTAACCTTGGGTTTTTTCTTGTTCACATTGAAGTCAATGCAGCTTCAATGGAGAAGGATCAGGCACATTATTCTGAGGGCCTGAGTCAGCAAGGTACTGAACTCCTCTAGAGATGTGCTAACTGCCTTGAACTCCCATTGATTTAAATGGGAGCTTAGGGTCCTCAGCACCTCACAGGATTAGGCATTAAGTTGAAATTTACTCAAGTACTTCTTCAGCTGTAAAAATAGAAGTTTACTAATGCAGAGGTATTGTGATGATCCTTTGAACAAGGGGGAATATCACCCCTTACTGAGCAGCCTAAATCTTCACCAAAAGTTTTTCAACTTGGCTTAATACTACTTTCAAAATTCTGGGCCTGGTCAACTTCTAATAGTTTAACTCTAATTATCTGTTTAGTTGCAATGGCAGAGTTGTTTTAAGCATTTAATTCCCACCTTTATAGGGTAATGTATCCCTCCCACCTACCTTCTTTTTTTGTGAAACAAGAACTTAATCTATGTCTTTAATAATAACAGTTTCACATATGACTTACTATGCTTTCCGTTTTTGTCTCTGTGGTTATTACCAATTTCTTCTCATATGTTGCCTTGATATATACTTAAATCATATCTTTTCCTTTATTATACTTAAGCTTAATTTTTTTTATTCATACGACATGTGTTACTAAATTGCAACATAGATCTTTGTATATTCAATAACTTAGTAGCTTATATTTGTTGTATGTATTGACCTGAGAATGTCAGTCCACTGTACCTTACTCTGTAGGTCCTGATTCGGTAATCAGGTCCATGAAGGAGAATCATTGCACCAGTTGAAGTCAATGGGAATAGGAGTCTGGCCAAAAAGATGAGATTGCAAGACCAGACCATAATGTTCTGAATTCTATTGCATTTATTTAGAGCTCAATATTTTATCATCATTTCCTTTCTTACTTTCATTTTAGATTTGAGAATAAGCCTAACAAATCATAAGCAATAATTATGTACTATGTAATTTGGGACACACTGTACTCCAATTTCACATTAGATCAGTTCGAAGGATAAAAAAGTCTAAACTATAATTAACCTATTATCAATATGCAACTTTATATATTTTAATATGCACAAGAAATAAACTAAATTTAAAACAAAGATCAGCCAGAAATATACAGTTTCTGAAAATAATGTTTATGTTTCAAAATTGATGTAAATCCTGTATCTAGTGCATGTCTACGTGCTAGCATACACAGAGAAAAACCTTACTTATGATCAAAGGGACAAGGAAACTACTGTATCTTGTTCAAAGTCTGATTCTAGTAGGTAAGACAGGTACACTAACTGATAAACAACCAATTTTTTAATTTGCTCACTTATATACAGTCTGACAAAACGTGTCAAATGCATTGCTCTGTTCTTTGGTATTCATTTGATAATAATTGATAAGTGATGGCAACGATCAATTTATTTCCTATTTTAATCAACAGATTATTCTGATGAGAACCAAATTTAGAAAATATTAATGTGAAGTTTTCCTATGGATATTAGAAATGAATATTCATTTATGGTAGGGGCTAACAGACTACAATTAGAAGAGGTTACAAAAGACGAAGAGTATCTACAGTACAATATGTAGCATATATTTAAAATGGTGAATGATAAAGATCTCAATGTAGCTGCCTTTATATTTATTTTAACAACATTGTGCTTTTCCATGAGAAAATACCTTATAGCATATGAAACAGGTAAAGATTAATCATACATCTGATAGCCATGTTCATTTGGCATTTATCACACACTTGCATCCCTTCTGGTTCTATTAAATAACATGATTTTTATGTCTTTTGATATACTATACCTTTTCTTTTTATGCTTTTATTGGTTTAAATGTGTTTTTTTACAACTGGCTTAGACAATATGCTGCAGGAATCTGATCTGTAAAAATTAAACTGCTAAATGGCTATTAAAAATAAACAAACAGAATATGTATAGGACCTGTTAGTATTTAATTTAAATATTTGCAACTGAAGAGCCAACAATATTGACCTCAATTACTCTAATCTAATTAAAGAAAATAGGTTAGAAAAGCAAGTTTATCATGGAAAAAACATAATATCATTGCTATTTAAAAACAATTATTCTGTTTATTTCACAACAAAATGCATGTTTCATCTTAAACAGTGTATTTACTGCCACAATGCTAATAAAAATAATTTTTTGTCTTAGGGATGAGAAGTGTTGTTGTTTTCTTTTTAATTCTAAAGCAATTGTCCTATACTAAATATGTATATTTTAAAGAATAAGCTTAATATATTAGCAGACTTTTGGCATTCACAAAAATTATTAAATTACAAAAAAAAATCTGCTTGAAAAAACCCACAAACCATCACACATACACATCTCTGCATAATTATAGAGGAATACAGGAACTCAGACTTGAAGCCTAGCAACAGTATCCAAGTATTAGTTAGTCTGCTAATCAACTACCAAAAACTCACACACCAGCTCAATGTGTTTCATATTTAAAAAAAAAAAAAAAAAAAAAACACACAAAAAACCCTCTTGCTTCTATCATCAGACCTGCTGGAGGACAAGATGTATGGTATAAACAAACCTTGTTCACTTGAAGAAGAACAACCCATGTCATTTAATCCATCTGATAATTCATCTCATCACAAAGAGCCAAGGCAAAAAAAGAGAGAGATTTAAAAATAGGTTATCCGAGTCAAAGGATTATCAGCTTGCAACATATTTAATATCTGCATAACTGTATCTAATGAGAGCTTCAGGACTTCTATATATATTATTGTTGTTTTTTTGTATCTCCATCCTATAGAAGCCATAGTAAATGCTGTATAGCAAATGCTTTCTAAACCTCCTGTGCTCATTTACTTGCAGACAGCTGTAGGCTGGATGAAAACAATCAGGGATTAACTTTTCTATTCATCACATCTTTTAATCCATTACTTTCCCTTAGCTTGGAAAATAAATAAATAAATGAATAAATAAAAGAAGACAGTACAACTAATTAAAGGAAGAATGAAAACGGGTGTAAATCTGTAACGTGTAACTGCTGTGCAGTTCATGAAGATTGTATTGTACAACAGATGTGATGTCTCTTTCAAAACAGAGAAAAAAGATGGAACTGTATAAGCACAGAGCTGCAAGATATTTCTGAATTCCAAGGAGTTTCAAAATATGTAATCATTCAAATAAGGTGTTTTAATATGTTTATCATCCCTGGAAAAGCTCATTAGGGAACATCTTGGATTAGAGTAAATTGAGTGATGTACTGAGTGTCATGAGACTTTTGCCTCATAACAACAACAACTTTTCTTGCCTTAAAAAAATACTTTTAACTTGTTTCAAACACAGTTACTTCAGAAGAATAAATGACATAAGAATTTTTATTTACCTTTTGGACATCTGTAAAATGCAACAGAAATTAAAAAAAAGATTCTCTGCTGTTTAGAACCTTGTTTAACAAGAAATACAATGATATGAGAATTTACTTTTAATCCCTCAGTGTTAACCTTTTCCCCCTCCCCTCTGAATTCTTTATCTCTTACACAGGATTAGGTTTTCCAAAATGGCACCTACTATTGTTAGAAGTAAGACTGCTCTGAACATCCTTTTTAATAGTGAGTTTCTTATGGTATATGAGTTATTTTCAAGAGTCTTTTTTGTGTCTGAAAACTAGTAGTGTCCAACCTAAGAAATATGTAGCAGTTTGTGATCTGGTAGATAATTGTTCTCCTGTTGGTGAGTGCCACAGAAAAGTCATCAAGTTACAGAATATACTAACAGGAATGCAGAGTTACTTAAGCTTAATTGACAATAGGTGGAAGGAAAAGCAGCAAGGTATCTCCATTAAGCAAAAGAAAAATCTAATGATCTGAGCAACAAAGGCATGGGTGAACGAGGCCACACAACTGTTCAGATGTTTTAATGGGATGGCATAGCTAAGGGGTTTTATATGGGAAGCTCTAGGGGCTCTGTAAAGGGGCTCTGTCAGGGTTCCCTCCCCATTCTGAACTCTGGGAACAGATGTGGGGACCCACATGAAAGACCCCCCCCCCAAGCTTATTTCTACCAGCTTAGGTTAAAAACTTGCCCAACGCACAAACCCTTTCCTTGTCCTTGGACGGTATTGCTGCCACCGCCAAGTGATTTAGACAAAGATTCAGGAAAAGGACCACTTGGAGTTCCTACTTCCCCAAAATATCCCCCCCCCAAACCCTTTCATCCCCTTTCCTGGGAGGTTTGAGAATAATATACTAACCAATAAGTTAAAGTGAGCACAGACCAAACCCTTGGGTTTTTAAGACACTAAAAATCAAATCAGGTTCTTAAAAGAAGAACTTTATTATAAAGAAAAAAGTAAAAGAATCACACCTGCAAAAACTTTACAGGGTAATAAAAAGTTTTTAAACACAGAGGATTCCCCTCTAGGCTCAACTTCAAAGTTACAAAAACAGGAATAAACCTCCCTCTTAGCATAGGGAAAATTCACAAGCTAAAACAAAAGATAATCTAACTTATTTCCTTGCTATTACTTACAATTTCTGTAATTTTAGATGTATCATTTTAGGATCTTTTAGGAGCTGGTTTACCTGCTTGGTCTCTCTCATTGTCCCAAGAGGGAACCAACAAAAATAGCACAAACAAAACCTCCCCTCCCCAGATTTGAAAGTATCTTCTTTCCCCATTGGTCCTTCTGGTTAGGAGCCAACTAGGTTAATTGAACTGATTAACCACTTACAGGTAAGTGATTCTGTACCTCTGGCCAGGAGGGATTTTATGTTACTGCATACATAAAGGTTGTTACCCTTCCCTTTATATTTTTGACAGGCTCCATGGAACTCAAACTTGTCACATGTAGGGACATCATTGTTTTCACACAACATATACACACAACCTGGAAACTGAGGCAGAATTTGGCCTTCTGACTCCTTCTCATCCCTGGATTACCAATAATAGCTGTAAGTAGAGGGTCTGATATTGCAACCTTCACTTAAGCCAAACTGCCCTGGAAATGAAGTGGAATTTTGCTTGAGTAAGGGCTGTAGTGGTAGACCCACAGAATGAAAGCTGATGCCATCTTTGTAGGAAAAGAGAAAAAGCAATCCTGCTTCATATTAGTCATTTTCTACTGGATTGGAAAATGCCTATAAACTCCATCAGTAACAACAGGGCATTTTCTTAGCATTGCTCGTTGGGGCTGGTCCAGACCCATGAAGAGCCCTTTGCAAAGCCATTAATTGGGCTCTCCCTCTTGATTGAAAGGTCTAAGGTTTGGTGTGTGACTTCCTACCCTATCCCACTCTAAATGTCTATGAAATGTTAGGTAGTGGGAAGGGAATAGGATACGGGAACAGGTAATGTACCCAGAAGTAAGGTGTTTGTGTTTGCTAATGTAGGACATTAGGAAAATAGTGGACTGAGATTTCCTTTTTCATAGGAGGAAAGATCGGCAATGTTGCCAACTCATACTACTATAAAAGCAGCAATATCCTGACTTCCTAGTGGAGGTTATAATCACTCAAGTTATAATCACTGCTATTGAACAAAGCAGCTCATTCTTTACAACATGTTGTACAGGACCATGAATGGTAAACATCACACTACAGGTGCTAGGTCTCCATGACTGCAGGTTTGTCAGCATTACCTGACACAGCCCTGTGGCTATTACTGATATAGTACAAGACTACCACATAATGACTTCTGTATGGAATGTACATGTGTTTTCCAATTCCTATTGCAATAGTCTGGGGCAGCAAAACGGTCTAAGAGGAACATTAATTAGTAAATGTAAAAACAGAAGATGGACTCCTTGACTGGGTCCTTCTCCAAAGATTACAGGTCACAAGCAATTAATAATTTTGCACATTTGAAATGCCTCAGTTGTAGAAATCCAAAAACTTGTTTCTGTCAGGGTAAAAGAAAACCTGCTCATGAAGTTATTGAAATTAGGTCCAATCTGCCATTTTCTGTCATGAGTATATAATTAAAATAGACCATCCTTAAGATGGCACACCTGAGAAAGAGATGGGTGGACTTTTTTAGACAAATCTTGATTGCCATTTGCATTAGCTAGATGCCTATTATGTTTTGATTTAAGGAAGTATCAATAGCCACACAGAGTCTACCAAGACTACCAAGAGTTAGAAGATTGCTGGCTTTATTCCTCAAAAAAATAAAGGCTGGGATTTGTTCCAGTGCCTGTTTTGTAGTTGGAGAATCCTGTCATATATTCCATGCAGCCAGTGTTCAATTTCCATCTCTCACTTGCCACCTGCAGAGAAAAGTTCTGAAATACATGAAGTTTAAATCCTTATCCATAAATACTGAAGTCCCTTTCTTCCTATAAGCAGAAATGATTTGTTGTTTCTCTGTTTTGTTTTGTCATCTTAAGATAATGCACATACATTTTCCACAGGCTTTAAAACTAAAGGTTCCTTCCACATTAATGGTTCCTTTCCTTTTTTTTTTTTTAAACAGCAAAACAAAAATGCATGAGATTGGTAATAATTGGGTTGTGTTGGTAGGTTTACTACTTTTGTCTGCTTCCTATAACCACTGAACTCCATATCCTCCAACTATTCAAAAATCTTCCACTGGTCAAGAACATAACATAAGAACAGCCATACTGGGTCAGAACAATGGTCCATCTAGCCCAGTATCCTGTCTTCCGACAGTAGCCAATGCCAAGTGCTTCAGAGACAATGAACAGAACAGGTAATCATCAAATGATCCACCCCGTCGCTCATTCCCAGCTTCAAGGAAACAAAGGGTAGGACACCATCCCTGCCCATCCTGGCTAATAGCCATTGATGGACCTATCCTCCATGAATCCTCCATGTCCAAGGGACACACACTGCAAGGTTGCTTAGATTCCTAAATGTTTACCAAGTTTGGAGGATAGATATCCACCTTAATGAAGAGTTATTGTTAAATAGGTATAAAATGTGTTTTAATAACCTTGCTCAATTTCAGGAACTTCTCTAAAACAGAGGACATTTTTCTAGAGATGTCAGATAATAAACTTCCTTAAAAGACCTCCTAATCTGAATCATCCCTCTTATCTTCATCAGGACGTTGGATTGAAACTTATTCTTTCAACCACTCCTCAGCTGTCTGATGGTCATTTTTTCCATCATGAAGCCTCCTGACTTTAAAAAGGAACATTACTCATATGGAAATATGTCTGACTTCAGCCAAAAGATAGATGAAGACAATGAGTAATAATACACCCAGTATAAATAAAGGCCAAGTTGGTGAAGTTTAAACACCAGCATTGCTCTATATGTTCAGCATCACAGAAGCTCCATTCTCATTCTTTATTTCAGTTTTTTCACTCAGTATCCTGCTTTGTCCACATTGTGGAACTATTCCAGAAATATACATTTTTGTGACTTCACTATTAAAAATTAATGTTAAAAATGCTAAAGGAAAAGTACCTTTGTTAAATTAAAGTTAATGTGAAGAAATTCAAAAAAGTAATGCTTACTCTTTATCAAACCCACCACCATCATACCTATCCATCTACAGCCAGCACTTAGTACCAAGATGTCTCACAAGCATTGATGAATTTATCTTCACAACACCCACGTGAGGAAATGAAGCTTCACTATCTCCATTTTATAGAAGAGGAACAAAGGCATCGAGGGAGGTTAAGAGTGACTTTCCCAGTGTCACAAAGAAAGTCTGTGTGACAGCCATAAATTAAGCTCAGATCTCCTGAATCCTGCTTAAGTGCCTAAGCCACAAGGTGATCCTTCCTTCCCTGGATTGAGTCTCATCCAGCTTCTTTTCAGCTACATTCCATTTTCCATCATATACTGAGACAACTGGGAAACAACACTGTCCATGCTTGATAAGAAAATAATGTGGAGCTGAGCATTAATCACGTATTGAGGACATTGCAGCAGTGGAATCATGGGCTGCATGTAGGTGGATCCCTTTTCAGTAATGGGGCCTTTGCCCTGTAATTAATAATTTATTCTCTGCTTTTTCTTGATTTCTTTTTTGTACTGTGTACAATTTTTTAAAAAAGAGAATAAACTATGTGCAGAAAAATGTAATACTTCTTTGTGTACAGAAGAATTGGACAAAACCACAATATTAAAAAGCAACATTGCAGGAATAAATTGGAACATTTGAATTAGCCCTATTGACTGCTTTCATTTTAACATCTTTACAAAGTCGTAGAACCATCAAGAATAATTTGTAAGCACAGGGTAATAAGATGACATACTCATTAGGATAGGCAATTGGTTCATTTTCAGCAATTGCTTGACCTCATCAGCTTGACATTTTCAAACCAGCATTGGTTGTAAATGCAGAAAGAAGAAAAAGAAACTAACTGAAGGGACCTGTTTTCAGTGTACCACCATGTTAAGTATAGGGCTACCTAGAAAGCTTAAGTTTTATGCAAGTCTCTTCAGTTTTGTCCAATAACCACACATCTTGGAAAAAATAAACAAAGAATATCACATGAGATTAAAACTCATGATATCTGATCTAGTTTTCAACTGCCAGCAATGAGCACAGAGAGCCACTCAGAAAGGGGATTGTAAAGATGGCTTTAGTCCACATTTGTATTCCCGCAATCCTGGGCGGGATATGAGCTGTGCCAGTGCCACAGCATAACTGAGGCTTTGTCAACACACAGTCTTGCGCTAGTTAGTTAAACCAGTGCAAATGATTGTGTGGACACATTTATTTCAGTATGAGTGGCTTTTTTTGGTTTAACTTGAACCTGTTTCTAACTCACGAACTAAACTGAAATAAACCTGGTGTAAACCGAAATAAGAGTCTCCAAACAGTCCTTTGAATCAGAGTAGCAGCCGTGTTAGTCTGTATCCGCAAAAAGAAGAACAGGAGTACTTGTGGCACCTTAGAGACTAACAAATTTATTAGAGCATAAGCTTTCGTGGACTACAGCCCACTTCTTCGGATGCACATAGAATATATATATATATATCTATATCTATATCTATATCTATATATATATATATATATATATATATATATAAGAAGTGGGCTGTAGTCCACGAAAGCTTATGCTCTAATAAATTTGTTAGTCTCTAAGGTGCCACAAGTACTCCTGTTCTTCTTTTTCCTTTGAATCAGTTAATCTAAGTAAGTTTAAAATCCCATTTTAAATTAAACCCATGCAATTTTATATGTAATCAATCTCTTCAAGCAGCTTCAAGGCTGTTCTAAAGCAGCATTTTTCAAAGTTCAGGTTGCGACCCAGTACTGGGTCGCGGCATGTAAGGCACCGGGTCGCTCTGGTAAGCACTGCCAACCGGGATGTTAAAAGTCCCGTCGGCAGTGCTGCCCAGCTAAGGCAGGCTAGCGCCTAACTGTTCCGACACCACGCTGCACCCCAGAAGTGGCCAGCAGTGGGTCTGGCTTCTAGGCAGGGGGCTCTGCGCACTGCTCCCACCCTGAGCACCGGCTCCACACTCTCATTGGCCAGTTCCCAGCCAATGGGAGCTGGGGGGAGGGGCAATGCCTGCGGGTGAGAGCCACGTGGAGCCACTTACGTGCCTCTGCCTAGGAGCCAGACCTGCTGCTGGCCACTTCAGGTGTACCACGGTCCACAGTGCCAGGACAGGCGGGAAGTCTGCCTCTGCACGCCAGCTGTGCCACTGACTGGGAGCTGCTGGAGGTAAATCCATGCCCCAATCCCATACCCCAATCCTCTGCCCCAGCTGTGAGTCCCCCCCAAACCCTTCATGCCCAGCCCCACCCCAGAGTTTGCACCCCACAGCCCAGAGCCCTGACCCCCTCCCACACTCCAACCCCCTGCCACAGCCCCAAGCCCCCCCCCCCAACCTGGAGCCCCTCCTGCATTCCAAACCCCTCATCCCCAGCTGCACCCCAGAGCCTGCACCCGCAGCCCAGAGCCCTGACCCCCTCCTGCACCCCAACCCCTTGCCCCCTCCCACATCCTGAACCCCTCATTCCCAGCCCCACCCCGCAGCCCTCACCCTCGCACCCCAACCCTCTGCCCTAGCCCTGAGCCTCTCCCACACCCAAAACTCAACATCCCCAGCTCCGTTGGATCATGGGCATCAACAATTTTCTTCAACTGGGTCTCCAGAAAAAAGTTTGAAAACCACTGTTGTAAAGTATGTGTACCCCAAGGGGCTGTCACAGGGGATTGCCCCAGACATCCTCCTTTCCTCTCAGCTAAGGTTACCATACATCTGGATTTTCCCGGACATGTCCGGCTTTTTGGGCCTCAAGTCCCTGTCGGGGAGGAAATCCCAAAAAGCCGGACATGTCCGGGAAAATAGGGAGGGAGGGACCGGCAGTGCTTGGCCGGGGGCCGGAGCCGCTGGGGCCGGCAGTGCTCGGCCAGAGCCGCCGGGGCTGGCAGTGCGGGGCCAGGGGCCCTGAGCCGGGCAGTGCTCGGCCGGGGGCGCTGGGCCGGGTGGTGCTCGGCCGGGGGTCCGGGGCTGGCGGTGCAGGGCCGGGGGACTGGGGTGCTGGGCCGGGCGGTGCTGGGCCGGGGGTGCTGGGCCGGCGGTGCTCGGCCAGGGGCCCGGAAGTGCTGGGCCAGGTGGTGCTCGGCCGGGGGCCAAGGCTGGCGGTGCGGGGCTGGGGGTGCTGGGCCGGGCGGTGCTCGGCCGGTGGCCGGGGCCGGCGGTGCTCGGGCCGGGGGCTGGCAGTGCTCGGGCCGGGCCGGCAGCCGGCGGTGCGGGGCCAGAGGTGCTCGGCCGGGGGCCAGGGCTGGTGGTGCTCGGCCAGGGGCCAGCACCCCAGGGCCTGAGCCAAGCCGGGCGGGAGACGCCGGGGCCAGAGCCGCTTGGCCAGGCAGGCCGGACAGGGCCGCGCCCCCCCGCCCCAGCTTGCCTGTTGCTTCAGGCTTCCTGCGAATCAAATGTTCGCGGGAAGCAGGGGAGGGGCAGGGGGCGAAGCGTCCAGGGGAGGGGGTGAAGTTGGGCTTGGAAGGGGCGGAGTTGGGGCAGGGCCGGGGCCCGTGGAGTGTCCTCTTTTTGGACACTTAAAATATGGTAACCCTATCTCAGTCACCCTCTACTTGCTGCAATTAGGGGGCATGGTATATGGCAGGAAGTGCCATGCAGGTCCTAACCAGTGGAGGATCTCTGTGTTGAGGTAATCCTCCTGTGATCAGCTCCACCAGCTTTAGCACTGCTTTGCACTGACACAGTGTGCAGCAGCCTTGCTGAAGGGGGGAATCTGCCCTCTCTGGCTTGTGTGTGTGTTTAATCTGTCCAAAACTGATCACACTTACTCAGAATACATCTATCATCCAGTAGTGGTACTTATATCCAATTTTCTAAAACAAAGACTCTCTGAAAAACAATTTGGCCTTTTTCCTATTTCTTCACATTTTAGAAAATGGAAGATAAACTTAGAATATTTCTCTGTATCAACCGCATATTCAGCCTTCTGATTATATTTCACATAAAACCAGATTTAACTGTTCTTTATAGGATTTTAATCTGGATCTAAAGATTCCAATCAACATTTCATAAAGCTTTTCATTGTCACTAGTTTGTAGATATTTTACTTACCAATATCTGTTTCCTTGTGATTTTTGATATATTCAGCCAGCTCAAAATTTCCTGCTATTATGGCCACCTAAAAGATTGTAAAATAGCTCAAATTAATATATGCTCAGTCATACACTGACAAATATACATGTTACATTATACAGAGATAGATATTGGTACACACAACATAAATGTATTGTTCCATATAACAAAATGGGATAAAGTGCATTTACTTTGCATCTTTGACCCTCTCTCCTCCATGCACATATTATTATATTTTATGTTAATTTGCTGAAACATAATACAAAGAAACAGGAATCTTGTATCATAGACACAGACAAAGCAGGATCTGCTGCAATGGGAGCATTGATAAAAATGGAGCCCAGACAGGGCCACCCCTTTCAACCCAGAACTGTGAAGGGGAGACCTATCATTATGGGGGTACTAGGACCCAGGTAATGTCTCCCCTCCTCTTCTACTTGGGCTTGGGAGAAAGCTGCAAAGAGGAGCCAGACAGCCACTGCAGCCAATAGGAGCAGATGCAGCCAAAGCAAGGACCTTTCGTCCTTTGAAGAACTTTCTCCAGTTTTGACTGGACTTTCTCTGCCCTGTGCTGATTGGCTGTTTGCTCCACCGTCTCCATCTCCCTCTGCCTCACAATCTCTTCATCTCAGCATCATTCCTCTTCCCCACTTCCCTGTCCCTCACACCACCATCCCTTTAATGTCCTCTCTTCCTTCCCTTTAGCTGATCCCTTTTATTAAGCCCACCCAAAAAAACAAAAATAAATAAAACATCATGGAACTAACATGACATTTGCCATCATCACATTTGTGTCTCTGGTTGCATGTTATAACCCCTTCCCCCACCATGTATCTCTCTTCTCTATTTAGATTGTAAGCTCTTCAGGGCACGGACATCTTTTTTGTTTTCTCTTTGTACAGTGCCTAGCATAGTGTTGGACCATGACTAGCATGCCTAGGCACTATTGTACTACAAATAATAAATAATCTTAATAATAACAACAATAAGCCATCTCATTAAACCATATTCACTTTATATATTAAAAAAAAGCCTTCTGAGGGGGCTTACGAGGATGGTGAATGGATAGGGACTCTTTCATGTCTAGTGCCAGTTCCAGTTATTCCCGATGAGTATCACATGCAGCACACCTGAATTTTTCTGTGGAGACTCTGAACCCAGAAATTTAAGACACTGTTTTCCCCTGATTGTTCCTATCTCTCTTCGCTGAGAAGAGAAGCAGGGATTGCAATGGGGAAATGAGAGAGGGCCATAGAAGCAGTATTACCAGCCACAAACAATCAAATATCATGAATCGGAAACCAAAGAAACATTAGATTGCCTTAAAATCATGATATTTTTAAAAATGTATATATTTGAATAAATATATTAAAATAATACATAATTTTGTTTTTTTTACCTGCCTTCCAACTGTTAAGCCTTTTGGGGAAGCTACCCACTCTAAATTCAACCTTAAGGGTATTTCTACGTTGCAATTAAAAACCCATGGCTGGCCTGTGCCAGCTGACTCAGGCTCGAGGAGCTTGGGCTAAGGGTCTTTTTATCTGTGTTGCAAAAGTTCTGGGGCTCTACCACTTCAAAGAGCCCTAGAAATGGGATTCCAGCCCAAGCCCAAATGTCTATATTGTAATTAAAACAGACCCTTAGCCTGAGTCCCCCGAGTGCACTGACTAAATAATGCAAGTATCTCTACTGTCTATGTGCATGGGTACGCACTCACACTCTTGTAACCCTTTTCCCACTCTTGCCCCCAATATTTTTTCACCTTTCAGGGTTCTCATTGCCTCTTTACGTCAGTGAGAACCACCCTTTTTCCAGACAGCAGCCTGGCTTCTCTCCTATTGGGAACAAAGGGAGGTAGTGGCCATCTTTCTTACAAGTAGTAAAAACTGCCACATGTATTGGTTGTAGAGAAAAGATGGTCAGCTTAGCTGAGGAAAACCTGTGGCCTCGGGGCTATTACAACGATGAGAACAAGTGGCCATTTTGAAACTGGAGAGAACTTTGGAAATTTACTACTAAGGGAGAAGAGTTTATTCACTAGCTCTGCTGGCTCATAAAATGTCAGGTAATGAAGTAAATAATTTTTTTTTTAAAAAGTATCTGAGATGTTCTCAGAGTGTGAGATGTATAAAGTTTGGAGTTTGTGTAGGCAGTGATTGTTTTAGGTATTGTACCAAAAGAAGGTGAGACTCAGCAGAACAAATTTTGTAAAGTGCCCACTTTTAAAAATTACACTCAAACTAATTAATAATTTATTTAAAATCCCCCCAGGAAAAGTTACTCACAGATTATGTCTATAAATTTGAAGAAGATACTCTGTGTTGTGTATAGAAAACAGAGTTTGAATTCCTACTGTAAATTAAAAACTCAGTGTAACCTAACCAACACCTCCATATATATAAATGTAAAATAATTGCATTTATTTTCTACAATTTTAGATCAGCCCAAATTATTTGTACAGTATTCATCATTCTGCTATTAGTGAAGTCTCAAACATCTGCACCATATGTTTGGTACTTAAGATGAACGTGCAACCATGTATTCCTACTTTAACTTTGGAAAAAGTCTCATTAATACTTATGAATATGGTTGTTTGCAGCAAGGATGGGGGAACTGGTTCAGAAAAAATAAAAAGTGGTTGCTTCCTTTTCCCCTCTCCTTAACTCCCAACATATATAGCCATGGCTACTTTGCTGAGACATTCCTGAAGGCCTGAAACTGTCCCTCCATTACTCTCCTCCCTCCCAACCTGAAACACATAAATATCTTTGAAGATTCAGTTATGAGACCAGAAGTTCTGATTATCCCCCTCCCCTGAGGCCCTCCTCCACCCGTTTGCTCCTCTCCTCCCCCTCCCCCAAGGAAACCTCCTGCCCACTGCTCTCCTCTGCCCTTCCCCCGAGGCCCCCCTCACGCTCACCTGCTGCTCGCTCCTCTCTACTCCCTCCTCCAAGTACCTCCCTCCTGATTCTCACTCCTTTCTGCCTCCTCCCCCGCCCCCAGCCTTAAGGGCGAGCGGCAGGGGCCTCAGGGGAAGAGGACTAGTAGGGATGAGACCTCAGAGTGGAGTGCAGGTGGGGCCACAGTCTCTGTGTGCTGAGCACCCCCTATTTTTTTTCTGTGGGTGCATGAGCCCCAGAGCACTCACGGAGTCAGCACCAATGCTTTTTATTATTTATCATGGTTTAAGAGAGTTAAGTCTATGCAGTTTGGGGGTCTAACCTCCACTAGCTGGTCATTAATTGACAATTGAAGTCCTCTACACAAGCCACTATGGCCTAATATCTCACAATAACAAATAAATTTCCCATATACCTCTTTTTGTTAGAGCACCAAATGAAGCCCAAAAGGTAAAAGGTTGTACACGCTGCTTGTCATGCTCACATCATAAACAAATGTTTTCATCTATTTTGTCTCCACTTTCCTCTGTAAATTATTTCATAGTCACTTAAATTATATTGTCCACTGTAAAAGCTTGATGTAATAATTATGATTTCTTACAGGAAACACATTTCTTACTTAGATTTTAAACTCTTTGGGGCAGATACCATATTTTTGTTCTGTATTTGTACTGTGCCTAGCACAATCGAGTTCTCGTCCATGATTAGGGCTCCTAGGCACTATGGTAATACAAATAATAAATAATAACTTTTCAGAATATTATTAAACCAGACGATATTGAGGATGCTTGAATAAGTGAACAGCAGCCAAGCATAAATGAAAGCTTAAAAGCAAACCACAAACACTCTAAGTGAAATTAAACAAAATATATACGTTATTTATATATACATATATTTACAAACACACAATGGTTATACACATGTATTTTAAAATTGATTATCAGCAAACAGTTCTGGGTATGTGCAACATATACATTTTTCCCATTAAAATAACTCTGCCCACAATGTAAAATGTTTACTAGGGATAAGTGTGTAATTATTTTTCTTTTCACAATTTCAATAGTAGGGAAACTCTGTGCCTTGATACTTTCAGGTTGTGATACTTCAAAGTTGATGTATTATTAAGAGTAGAATTTATTGCTATGAGTCATTAACAATGGGTCAAATCAGTTCCCATTACTACCGGATTGCAGTCTGAGGAGTACAGAAGAATGGATTATTTTCTCAGCTGCATCATAACCTTCCTGGACCCCTATCGATTCCTGTGAGGAATCTGTTCTGGGAGAAGGGGTTAGGGTTAGGAGTGGTATGTGTGCTGTGTATGGTCATCCAGAAACCAGCAGGGAATCTGCTGAAAACTTAACACTCTCTAAAGCTGTGTCAATTTTTTGCACCCCTTTTCTGGGGTTTTAGGAAAGTTTTCAGGAGAGGACATCCTGTCGGCACAGCAAGTGATGGGGTGGAAGAAAGCTATAGTCAGCCAGGAGACAGTGCAGAGACACAGGGCCTCCATGCAGACAGTGCTGGCCTCCAGTATATCTCACAAGATTCACATTGCTCTTGCGAGATCTCCATATTTTTGAGATACACACCCCCTATTCAGTCCATGGGATAAGGGGCTGAGGTGGCCACCGCAAATCCCATCCACCTTGTCTCAAAAGAACAGTCCAGGGATCATTTTCTTCCCCATGTGCATATTTCCCTGTAAAGGAACAATGTGGACCAAAAGCAATACTTCAGAAAAGATTAATGGCCCTTTTTGCTAGACTCGAAAGGATTTAACTCTTCCATCAAGGTAGGGGGCATTTACGTGCTTTATTCCCTCTGGATAAAACTCACTATTGGTGAAGGGCCTGAATCAGACCCTCCATTCTGCAGAACCCTATGATAACTTCGCACAAGGGGGCCTCAGTTCTCCCTGCAAGCTGAGGAAAGTAGGTGTCTCCATTGCAGGGGAAGGTTTTTTTAATCTAATCACCCAACATAAGACAGTAGTACCTGATTTTCCAGTGCCTTGCCCCGTGTGTCGTCATTTACACCAATGCCCAAGTGGGTACCCAGTGCTACCAAACAGGTGCATAGCAACAGAGAATCAGGTCCACTATGTCCTCATCGCCATTTCTATGAGGGCCTAAGGACTTTCAGGCAATTAGCCATTAGATCCAGCTTTAAAAAAAATCCCATTTTCCTACATCACTTGATTGAACTGCATATGGATTGAAAATCTGAACTTTACGAATGCCTAGAAAAATGCTGTGCAATTACCTCTGGAACTGCATTTATCATTGACACTGGCTGGAGAGCACAAGTATGTCTGTATTTTGTACTAAAACTAAAAGAAACTAAATTGATCTTTTGCATAAAAAAGGAAGCTTAAATCAACTGGAGCAACAGCATTCTTTATAACCTTCCATGTGTCCAAGGTGTTTCTAAGACACTTATCACTTTGCTTTATAAAATAACTTAGCCATGCTGCAGGACATTAATGGAGATTCATTATTATTTTTCATTTTTATTGTCAATGCATTGTCCCCTATTGACTTATTCTTACAATACCCTAAATAAATAAATCATATTAGTTCCTTAGTATCAGCAGCCATGTTTTTCTGCCAAGTTATGTGCTCAAATAGAATGCATTGGACATGGCAACAGGCCGAGATGAATCAAGCTGGTTAACTCCCAGACAAGAAGTTTAGCTGCATTACATACTGCTCACGTCAATGAAACTACCTGGGGAAATTATCCTTTTACTGGGTATTCTGGGATGGAGCAGCTTTGAGTACAGTGAGCAATAATTATTATGGAGAAGAGCTGGCTGGAGAATTTCATAAAATTCAAAATGTATATGAAAAATGGAAAAAAAAAATCCACAGACTTTTTTCATTATTTTTCAACCAATTCTATTATGCAGTATTATAAAATCATACTCATTGTCATTCCCAGTGCAAGACTGTTTCATACAGTATGGTATATGGACTGTTCTCTATAGTAGTGCTTAGACACAAAGCTGATGGACACTATAGAAACCTTAACATGCTAAATAGAGAGATCGTAAACCATACACCAATCACTGTTACAATGTAAACTGTGCTTGTTTTCTTTATGTAATAATTTAGGACCAGATTTGGATACGTGTACTCAACGGGCTTGTGGTGCAAGCTGCTGCTCAAGATGAGTTGGGGTATCAGAATCTGGCCCTTATCAATGAATGTCCCATTATTTTAAAGTGTAACCTATAAGTACTAAGGCACTGTAGGTTCTATGAGCCTAACAGTAAAGCTGTTCAACTACAGCAGAACCTCAGAGTTATGAACACCAGAGTTCAAACTGACCGGTAAACCATACACCTCATTTTTGAACCAGAAGTACACAATCAGGCAGCAGCAGAGACACACACCCCGCCCCCCCAAAAAAGGCAAATATAGTACCGAACTGTGATAAATGTAAACTACTAAAAAAATAAAGGGAAAGTTTTAAAAAAAGATTTGACAGTATAAAGAAACTGTTTCTGTGCTTGTTTCATTTAAATTAAGATGGTTAAAAGCAGCATTTTATTTCTGCACAGTAAAGTTTCGAAGCTGTATTAAGTCAATGTTCACTTGTAAACTTTTGAAAGAACAACCATAACGTTTTGTTCAGAGTTATAAACATTTCAGAGTTACGAACAACCTCCATTCCCGAGGTATTTGTAACTACGAGGCTCTACTGTACCATACATTTCCTATACGGGCAGGATTGATTCACATGGGTTCATGCCCTATGACATGCTTAGAGTTTGGGGAGTTTCTTTACATTATAAGCCAGTGACAAGATTTCTATTCAGCACCACCTCTTATTTACATGCTCAATTCAAATGGGGAATTCAGAAGAGAAATGCAACTGTATTAATGAGCAGACATGTTACTGAAATGACAGAACCTTTGATACACAGCAGTAAATCTCCAAGTGTACATGCTGTTTGACTGGTAAACATGTTTTATTACTCAAAAGAGAGATATTTATATTAGATAGCTAAAAGACAAAGAATAGTTGAGGGAATTATTTCGGTGTTTACTGCTGAATCCATCATTCATCCTGCTTTAATATACTTCAGTGTGGCTACACTATATCAAATACTAACAGTAAAAAATTAAGAAAAATGTATCAATTTTTAAAGAGAGCATGAAAAAGTAAATAAAGTACAAGATACTGAATAGCATAACATCATTGTACTTTACTGCATTGAACTTGGTGGGTGAGGTGGAGCAGGCAGGAGGAAGGAAAGGCAAATTTGAAAAATCCAATGGTGCAAAATTATGTTGGTTAAATTTTTAAATTCTAAGCCAGCTAAGGAGAATAACACAGAGTGCTTTCTCCACCAACCTTTTTCTTGAACCAAGAATCGTATGTCTTCTGAGCAGAGTTCATGTAATGAATAAAGAGGTTGTAATGAACTACAGCAAGGTACATTATTATGCTTGTATGAAGCGTCAATGTATTGCAAGCTAACAAAGGAAGAAGGCACTATATGGTCAATTTTAAAACTACACTCCTATTTAAAACACATTAATGTTGATGGAAAGACTGCCATTGATTTAAATAGGAGCTGCACCAGCCCCTAATGTCTATATAATTACATTTAATTTTATTTCTTTACATTTTAGGAAAACTCATTGATTAGGATTTTCCTGGAAAGCCATGGAGGTTGATTAATTTACATTTTAAACAGATTGATAACTGAGTTCCCGTGGGATGTAATTTCTAAGAATACTGCTTCTTGAGAGCAAGGCAGAGTGTAAGATTTTTAATTTAGAGTTGTTTTTTTTAAAACACACCAAAGGAGAGCATTTCTCTACAATGTTGCATTTCTAACATAAAACTGAAAGGAGACTAATTTGTAGAGGTGCTGTTACTTGGCCAAAGGTGGAAGTTTCTTCTTAATCTTAGGAAATTAGTGTATGTCCTAATGCATATGGACACCAAAAGTATCACATGAACATTCCTTGATGTGAGACGTTACTGTGAGCTTGTTGGCACTTCCATGATGAGATTTCCTGCTCCAGGTTCTGTCATGCTGAGTCATGTACAGTAGCTGTTTTGTACTGAAAATACAGTGATCTCATTAAAATTCAGGTTCTTTTTCATTCTGAGAGTGAATATCTTTTTGTTTAGTACTTTTGTCCACAAGTAAGGTATCTCAAGTCACATCCTTAAAATCCTTACATTCATTTATTCTATTACGCTTGCATCACTTCATTTATAATTGCTTGTTCATTAAAAAAATAAGTTCTCGGTCCTTTCAACTAACAGCTCTGTTTCTCTGCCTATAGAGGATCAAACTATCCCTTCCTTAAGGAAGGGTCAAGTAACTCTTAGGGTTTGTCTACATTTGACGTAGGTGGTGTGATTTCCAGGTTTCCTAGACATACCTGTGTTAGCTCTACTTGAGTCAGTGCGCTAAAAAGAGCAGTGTAGCCGGGGTAGCACAAGTGGTGGCTCAGTCTAGCCACCCAAGTGTGCACCCAGAGGGTCCGGGTCAGTTTGTACTCTAAGCTCCTGCCTGTGCTACCCTGGTCACACTGCTATTTTTAGGTGCTCACTCGAGCAGAGCTACAGAGGGTATGTCTACGTGGACAGGAAATCACACCTTCCAGGTCAAATGTATATATAGCCTTAGTTTCTACGGATTCTTTCATTGGAGGTCTATCTGATACAGTATATCTCTAGGTTTTTATAATGGCACCAGTCAGTGTAATATTTGAGCAGCATAGTATCCAAAGTGAATTATTTTTCCTCCACTCCACCAGAGTGTGCTGTGCATTCACACCCTGGCTTGCCTTGCCCAAAGTCCCCATGCAGGCAAGCCCTCACTTTTTAAAAATTTTCAGCAATAAACATCATAAAAATATAGGCCACAATCTATGTGTGCGCTTAATTTTGCATTCTAACTTCAGTGGGATTACTCACAGTGGGACTACCAACAGTGAAAGAGGGGAGTCTTAAACTGTAAAAAGAATGAGGGGTTTGTGACGTTGCACTCTATATGAGTTCATGAAAATATGCTAATATAACTGGAATATGCTTCATGCAAAAGGTCTCTTGTAAGGTATCATTACAAAGTTTATAATCTACTGAGTGTGGTCATCCTATTTGTATAAATGTATCACTCTTGTATCTGAAACTAGAAATATGAAATATAACTTTGAGGGCCTATTGTAATTATGCAAAGGGTGGGCCATTAATGGTGGTTTGGAATCTTGATGGCTCCCATCAACCAGGACAATTGACTGTGGATGGCTCTGTTTGCAGGCAGGCCTTCCTGTGAGTCAGGCTGGGAGGAATAAAAGCTTGGGATCTTACAGTGACATGATCATGTCTCCTGAACTGGAATCCATCTTTAACCAGGTGCTTTTACATTGATAAGGAGAGGTGGGAACCCAGAGGGACAAAGGATTCCCGCCTTATGCAAAAGATATATAAGTGGGTGGAACAGCACAAAGGTGGCTGCAATCATGAGAAACCCCCTAGCTATCACCTGAGCTGGAACAAGGGCTGTACCAGGGGAAAGGATTGTGCCCAGACTAGGAAGGTGTCTAGTCTGTGAAAGAAATGTATTGAAACATCTGAGGTTGAGACTGTATCTGTATTCAGTTTTATTACTGTATTAGGCTTAGACTTGCATGTTTTATTTTATTTTACTTGGTAATTCACTTTGTTCTGTCTGTTACTACTTGAAACCACTTAAATCCTACTTTGGAATTTAATAAAATCACTTCTTACTTATTAATTAACCTAGAGTATGTATTAATATCTGGGGGGGGGCAAACAGCTGTGCATCTCTCTCTATCAGTGTTATAGAAGGCGAACAATGTATGAGTTTACCCTGTATAAGCTTTATACAGGGTCAAACAGATTTATTTGGGGTTTGGACTCCATTGGGAGTTCGGCATCTAAGTGTTAAAGAACACTTCTTAAGCTGCTTTCAGTTAAAGTCTGCAACTTTGGGGCATGTGGTTCAGACCCTGGGTCTGTGTTGGAGCAGACTGGCGTGTCTGGCTCAACAAGACAGGGTGCTGGAGTCCCAGGCTGGCAGGGAAAGCAGGGGCAGAAGTAGTTTTGGCACATCTGTTGGCAGCCCCCAGGGGGTTTCTGTGATCCAACCCATCACAGGGTTAATCCACACAGATGGAGGCTTCTATTTCTGTGATGTTCTAGCCATACAATTTTTCTCTAAAAAGGGAGTTAAAAGTATGGAATCATTGAAATAGATCATATTTGAGATACATGCTGCAAGCCACTGCTGGCATCCTGATGCACCAAGCCTTTGGGTTAATGATTCTTTGCTTAAGGCACCTGAGGGGAGAATTTAGCTGATTGTAACTGTCAAAGTATATGAAGCAAGAGTGTGATCAGACTGGATTCTTGATGTGTTTTGTTAGAAATAAAGCTTGTTACAGTGACCCTATTTTCTCACTTATTGTCTCAGAGGCAGGTCCCTTTCAAACATAACTGGTTAAAATGTCTTACTATTTCTAATGCCAAGCAATTCCAACTGGATTTTGGGAGGAAGGGAATGATTTTAACTGACACTTGGCTAGTTGATGTAGGTGGTAATGACGTGATAACTCAGCACGTGACTTTAAAGGGTTTTGATTAGTCTGAGAAGGGTTAAGACACAGAGGCCTTGGCTACACTCGCAGATTCACAGCACTGCCGCGCTGTGAAGCGCGAGTGTAGTCACGCCACCAGCGCTGCAAGAGCTCTCTCGCAGCGCTGCAAGTACTCCACCTCTCCGAGGGGAATAGCGTGCAGTGCTGCGAGCAAGCGAGCGTGCAGCGCTGCAGGCGCTGATTACACTGGTGCTTTACAGCGCTGCACTCGCTGCGCTCAGAGGGTTGTTTTTTCACACCCCTGAGCGCAGCAAGTGCAGCGCTGTGAATTGCCAGTGTAGCCCAGGCCAGAGAGTCTTAGAAGTTGAAAGGAGCGTCCAGGAAGAAGCAACAAATTCAAAAATGTTGCTCCTGGGTATGAATACAGAGCTGTTTTGCTGGTGCTGCTGCTTCTACTGTTTGTAACCACCCTTACTCAATGCAATAGCCCAGGGATGGCCAAACCATTGCTCATGAGCCACATGTAGCTCTTTTACCATTAAAATACGGCTCACCTGTCCTCCCCATTCTCCAACTACTAGACTTGGGGGGGAGCTTGGAACCTCGGCCTTGCAGCGGGTGGTGGGTAGGGGCTTCTGCCTACCTCAGGGCTTCTGTCCAGTGGGGAGGGGGGGTCTCGGGGCTTCTGTCCTGCAGGGCACACCTGCCAGGGCTCGGGGTTTCAGCAGGAGCAGGGCTGAAGCCCCAAGCCCTGTCAGGAACCTCCCACAAGGCTGAAGCCCTGAGCCCTGCCAGATGCCTCCCGCAGGGCTGAAGCCCCCAGCAGGTATGCCCCGGCTCTTGAACTTCTGAAGATTGTCATATGCAGCTCAGAGTGTCAATAAGTTTGGCCACCCCTACAATAGCCTCATTGTACCCTTGAGATCCATGCACAGAGGAACTCTGCACATTGAGATTTTTCCTACTGCAAGGAGCTGCTTCCATAGTACCATTTCCCGCTCTGAATCCCACAAAGGCTTCTTTGTAAGTCTGGAGCTCATACTGATAAAAGTTGGTGGAGACTGGATAGGAAGAGGAAGAAGCAGGTAGAGTCCATTTGGATGCACATCATCCTCCTTCCCAAGCCCCATGGAGAAACCCTAGAGAAGATAATAATACAACTGAAATATGTTATCTTTTCTAAGAAGCTTTTTGCTAGGAGTCCCATGGGCTACCATGGAGGGGGAAGGGCCGGACTCTATTAGCACAGCTCCAATGAAACCACACTGCCAGGGATTTTGTGGGAGTGGTGGGGGGAGAGGGGTGGCAGCACCAAGGGGCCAAAGCCAGTAAAGAGGCACAAAGGCACTCATGTAGAAGAGACTTGGCCTCCTGGGAACCACATCCGCCCCTGAGGATCCACCACATTACAACCCACAGAAGACTAGACTATTATGTGCCACAGGCAGAGAACAGGAGGGACCAAGGTGCACAAGTGTCTGCACCCCTTACAAAGGCAGGGAAATGATAAACTGAGATATACCCAGATAATCCTGGCAATTGACCTGTATCTACATATTGCAGAGGAAGATGAAAACACCCAAGGTCACTGCCCATCTGACATGGAGAAAAATTCCTTCTCAACCCCATATATCATGATCAGCAAGACCTTGAACATGTGAGCAAGAACCAGCCAGCCAAGCATCAGAGAAAGATTATGCTTGATGTCACCTCAGAGCCCTGGCCATCTCCATCCAATATCTGCAGCTATAGCCAACCATGATGTTTCAGAAGAAGATCAAAGTTCCCTCACAACTTCAGACAAAACCAAGAGTAAGAGATGGTAAGAGCCTGGGACTTAAAGATACTGTGACCACAAGATACTTTGAGAAACTGCCTTGCAAGCTGTAGTAATCCCTCCGTCTCAGGCTCGGAGGGAGGCCATTCTAACTTGCTGCATCAGGCAATAAACCAAAGCTAATTAGCGGTCCCCAGCCCAAGACTCCTGGCTAGGGCAGACAGTAAACACAGTCTAGGCTCTGATTCCCTGGGGGGAGAGAGCAACAAGAAGACTTTCACCTGAGCCTTCTGGTTAAGGCAGGCAGTAAACACAGTCTAGGGGATTGCAGCCTTCTGGCGGGGGCAAGCCACAAACAAGGCACAGACCTTCAGGCCCAGGGTGAGTAGCATAACACCTCATGGTTCGAGTTGGCAGCAGGGAGACCTAGGCCCACCCTACTTCACCGGGTCCCAGCCCAGGGCCCTGACAGTGGTGGGGATCCTGCCAAAACACGCTGACTCGAATTGCAACAGCACAACCCTTGGCTACTTCCTACCATAGTCTATTGGTGTGGCTCCATAGTCTGCAGGTCCTCAGTCTCCATGGGATATGTGGCGGATGGCAGTCCCGGCACCTCTTCTCCACTCTCAGTCTCCTGCAGGGGCAGGGTGCCACATGGCTCAGGATCTGGTCCAGAGTCCTGCAGGAGGCTAGACACATCTGCTTCCTTCACTGGCTCCAGCCCAACTGAGTTGAAGGTCCCGACTCATATACTTCCTGTCCCTCCCCTCTGCTTCCTGCGTGGGGGGGGCAGGGTTGGCTTGGTTCCGCCCACCAGAGAGAGTGTAGTGGTCCCTCCGTCTCAGGCTCGGAGAGAGGCCGCTCTGCATCACTACACAGGCAAATCCTGAACATAAACTTAATTCACCAGGAAAGCTGGATTTCCAGACAAAGAACCTTGCACAAGCATGGAAGCAAGAACTGAGTCTGTATACAGAGTTGACTATGGAGGATGAAGATGAGAAAATGAAGCTAAAGCTTTTTTTTATCTCATTGAGGGGGAAAGGATGAGAAGTGAGTGAGACACTGTTGCCAGAAATAATTTCTGAAACACTGGAACAGCTGCTAAAGGTGTTTAATGAGTTCTGTGACTCCAGACAGAATGAGACTGTAAAAAGAGTCTGCTTTTTGACCTGAAACCAAGAAGCAGAAGAGGGAAAGGAAAGTCACTTATTGTGTATAATAACAGGACTTTGAAATGTGTTGTCCATATGCACATTCCACTGATGGTACGCATGCATCTCAAGTGATAGAGATCAAAGTCTTTTTGCCCAGAAATACCAATAGGGCGCGCATGCGCTCTTCAGTCCTCATACTCTGCTGTGAGGATATAAAAGAGCAAACGATGCCTGCCGCCATTCAGTTCCTTCTCACCACAGAACCCTTTAGAGAAGAACTCTGAGGCAAGGGGGATGGAAGGGCAAGTTGGTGAAATATGCATATGGACACTACATCTTGAAGATGTAGCATTTTAAATGTAGACATAGCCTGAGTGTTTCTGCTGATGTCAGTTGCACTCTGGTATAGTGTATCCTAATTGTGGCTTGTGGGTCACCTTTGCCACCTCATAACATGTTTTAATGCAGTCGGAAATCTAATTGGATAATCTTTGCACTGAAACATCAGAGCCTTTCATTCTTTCATTCTTTCTGCACTAGAGACAAACAACCTCAGCAATGTTCTGAAAGGTTTTGTGCTGGTAGGTCAAGGCTCTCTTTACATCCAAAGTATGTAATATTGCCTCAGATTTGGATGTATGATGTTATGGAAAAAATATTGGTAGATGTATTGGTTGATTAAGGTGGAATTCTATGACTGCCTTTGGAAGGAACTTAAGATGTGTTCTCACTGATTCCTTATATATGGTTGTTCAGCCATTATTAGCGATTGAATCTCTCATGTTCTTCTGGTCAAGGTTATAGCTACCAAAACCACCATTTTCATTGGCAGTATGGAAGAGGAGGTGCAGTATGGAAGAGGAGGCCATGGGCTCGAAGGGTGGCCCGATGAGGGTTGTGGGCACTAGGTTCAAGTCCCATGGGGGATTCTGTTCTCTGATGGGGGGATATTTTCAAGAATCTATTCATCATGAGGTAAACAAAGACCATATGATCCTCCACTGGCAAGTCCTGAGCTGAGATTACTGCCCGGTGCACTTTGACCTGACAAGCTGACAGACTGATTCTGAGTTCTAGTGAGTTGCCAAGAATCTGTGGGATTGAAGAGAAAAGAGGGATCAATGACTTCCATTTGAACCAATAAGAGAAGCTCATCCATTTTGACAGGTAAGTTTGTCTTGCTGAGTCTTTCCTACTGTTTATCATATCCTCCCTGTGATGGGGTATACAAAGCTCACACGGGAAAACAAGGGGTTAAGGAGCTGCTCTGGGCTCAACCAGACCCACCCCACCACACATACAAGAGATGCACAGACTGGAGGAGAATAGTGAAGGGAAAGGACCTCTACCATGCAGCTACTGAGAAAAAGGCTGGGGGGAGGCATGATATCTCCCTCAACAGCTGCATAAGGTCCCTCCCTGAGGGAAGGGAGCATGTGCTTCTGTTATACCCAGAGTAGGAGGTATTTCCCTTTCTCACGTACAACCCAATTTATTTGTGTTGATTCCCTGGGTAATGGACTACTCTTGAAGGGGAGAGATTTGGAACCGACCTGCCAGAGGACCAAGGCATGAGAGGAGGCAGCTGCTGCCCCAAGATGGAGAACACTACCACGCCATCCCTGGCTCTGAAGAAGTGCCAGATGGTGAGCTGACCTCCTTCACAGCCTCCTGTGGTAGGCTGAGAACTTTAGACAATAGTAGGGTGGTAGGCTGCAGCCCAAGGAGGGCAGCCTTAAGGTACTCCTGGATGTCAGACCTTTGTGTCACCCTCACAGAGCTCTGGGCCTGAGTCTAGTGGAGTGGGAGAGCCCAGGCTTCCCTACGAAAGCCCCCCACTCCACCCCGCATGTCAAAGGGTCTAAGCCCTGACCACCAAGCAACACTCCCCCTGAGCAAAGATCATCACACTCCCTAATTGGGGAAAAGCAGGGCTGTTCTCCTGATGACATCCATTGAGCCTCCATGCAGTGAAGTTCAGGAATGCCAGATTTGGGCATTGGATCAGTCCTTGGTTCTGCGACAGTAGCTCTGGAAGCAGAGGTAGTGTCCTCGGCTGGAATACTGACAGATTCAACAGATCTGTGAATCAGAACTGTCTGGGCCATGCTGCAGCTATAATGATTAGTTTGGCTGAGTTTTGTTTAAGTTTGTGGAACACTCTGTGAATTAATGGGGCTGTAAGCTAAATTTACATCAGACTTCCTGACCACAGAGCCAGAAATGCATTCATTATGGACGGCAGACTTCTCCCACTTGAGTAGAATCTCTGACATTTGTGGTTGATACGCCACTCATGATTTGGGAGAAAGTGCCTGCTGAGATTGTCTGCTAGTCCAGTCCAGTCTATATAAGTGTATTGGCACTAGGTATATTTGATGGTTGCAATACTAATTCCAGAATCTGACAGTCTCCTGGCAAAGAGGAGAGGAATTGGTCCTATCCTGCTTGTTGATATAAAATATCTAGTTGTGTTGTCAATCATGATTTGGATGGACTGTCCGGATATTAAATAAAAGGACTTGTAGAATTGTGGTATATTTTCCCGCTGTAAGATGCAGGGACTTCCTCTATTACTCTGAGAGAAGCATGAGGACTTCTTGACATTATAGACCTCATAAAAAGGGACAGGGAAGAGGAGTCGGGAATAAGCACTGTAGAAAATTGGATGGAATAATCATGTATAATCATATCCATGGTCTATTGGTTGATGATGATAAGGGACCATGCGGGCCTGAAACGAGCTAAGCAATTCCCAAATTGGAGGTTGTTGATTTCCAGAGTCACTGGATATAGGACATATATTTCAACTGTCCCATCAAAATTAAATGTTTCTGGGACAGTGAAGACTTGGAGGTTTGACGTGTAGTGGAAGTGCTGTAATTTTCTGGGTTGTTCTGAAAACTTCTGGTGATAGATGTATGGCTGAATAAAGGGGTATTGCTGTTTCATTTGCTTCCTCTTAGGGCTGGTGTGTAGAGTCTGAGGGAATGCAAGGTGGCTCGTGAGTCCTTCAGTTTGTGGAGGTCCTTGTCGGTTTTAGAGCTGAATAATTCAACTTCTTCAAAGGGCAGATCTTCTGCCGTGGTTTGTATTTCTCTGGGGAAGCCCAATCTCTGAAGCCATGAGGCCCAGCACATAACGTTAGCCATTGCTATTGATCTGGCAGCCATATCTGGCACATTCAAAGCTGTTTGGAGACTTGTCCTGGCTATAAGCTGACCCTCAGGAACCAGTGGTGTGAAGTCCTTCCGAGTGTCATTGAAAAACTGCTGGCCTTTGCTGACAGTCTTCCCGTGTATGCAAAGGTCATATCTAGTCAGTATGGCCTGATAATAGGCTACGTGGAACTGTAGGCTTGCAGAGGAACAGGTTTTTCAGCCAAATAAATATAGTCTCTTTGACTCATTGTCTGTCAGTGTGGACCTAAACTGTCTTTTCTGTCATTCACCACAACTACAAGGGATGATGGGGTCATGGTGCATATAAAAGAATTTTGCTTCCTTAGAAGGCACTCGCTCTCTTTTATCTGTCCTGAGAGATGTAGGCTGTGTCAAGGCAGGTGTCTGCCATGTGGTTATGGTCTGATTCCATGATGTCCTTGTTAAACGGGAGGATACAGGAGCATGCAGCACAGACACAGGAAAATGTTGTGAACTGCTAAGTGATATCCATTACCTGATCTCCTCTTATGTAAAAAAACAGACAAACTGATTTCAGTGGTACAGATGGGAAGCAGTTTTCCTTCCTAATTTCTCTTCAGTTGATGCAAGACAAAAAAGTATTTACTAGGTACTACTGGACTCTCATGCAACTTCAGAAACCTTTTATGTTAATATGTTTATTTATTAAATAAAAACAAAAATAGATCTGGGGCTCAATTCCTTTAGGAAATATATTCTTTTGTAACATCTTAGTGAAATATGACAATTTGACAGCTACAATACTAGGCACAAAGGCACAAATTGCACTTAGGATTTTTCAATTAAGCTTAAGGACATAGGAATAAATACAGGGAAAGCTTAAATCTCTTTCTAAATCAGTTTGTAAGCTCAGTGCAAATATTATAGCTATATAGCTTAAAAATATATACCAGGGAACTTTTAGATTCGGTATTTTACTATTCACTTTCAGAAATCAAAGGGTGTAATCATAAGGTATAGCATTTTGTAAATGTACTTATTGCATTTGTGACTTGGCTTTTAGCTTGCAACATTGTAAAATACAGATTTAGGATGTAAATTGCTAAAGAAAAGTGGTGTAGAATACACTGAAAATGTTTAGTTTTCTAGTGCCTCTGTTACATATTCTCATAGCATCGTTCATTGGCATTGTTATAAGATACATATGATTCAAATAGATTTACATATATTTCCCTTGAAAATGTATGCACGGAAAGCAACTCCAAGACTTTCTATACAAAGTAATCAATTGTTGAGTCAAGGTCTAACACATCTAACTAGAAAAATACGGGCAAAGGGAAACCTGTAGCGTTATAATATTTTGTATACATCACTTGTGCATTACCATTTTGTGGTTCACGTTGAAAACCTATGTTTCCTGGTCCAGGATGTCAGAATCCCAATGAGGTTTTTTTTTTCTAAAATATATTATTGATTTAAAAGAAATTGAAGTTTTTGCAAATTATTTCAGGTATGCCACCATTTGTAAGTTTTAACAAAACTCATCAGAACAAGAAGTATCTAGAGTTTCACTACTTTGCCATTCCATTTTTCTCTTCTATACAGCAGTTGATAGATATTTACATTAAATACAGCAATAACCCTAATGTATGTTTAATTTCTGCTCCAGGGCAGTTAAAGAGCTGGCAGTTTTTGCAGAACCACTTTACCAGTAATGTTACTAAAGAGCATAACTAGAAAATTCTACTTAGCATTTTCAGTATCAAACAGCTTGTATGATCAGGAAAAAAATCTAATTATATAAAGTAATACAAACAAAATATATATTTGAAAAGCATTTAACTTTATACTAATATTCCTATCACCCAGCAGATGGCAAATTATAAATGACCATTGTCCCTTTTGATCTCTTCTAGAAGCATACTTTAAAAAAAAAAAAAGTCTTTTTTTTTTTTACTTCTACTTTTCTATCTCTGTTCTCTGCTCTGCCTTGCTCCATTGGATTGTGGGGATACATTTACCTTTTGGATGCTATCTGCTTAGATCAAAATTTCATCTTCGTTTCTTGGTAATAGAGGGCATAATAATGATATCTTCCTTTAAATAGTCCTTTTAAGATAATTTCTTCACCACTGAAAATTTCTTCTCAAAAAGCATACTGCTGCTGTTCCCAAATTTGCCAGCACATGTTAGCATACTGTGTACAAAAATCTCTTAGCAACAATACCTTAGTGTCTAACATTTTCCTTCTTCCAGCTATGATTCATGGTGCCATCTGTAGCCAGATATTGACAGGCAGTAATCCTAAAATAGCCATTATACATTTGTTCAACGACTAGTTTTAGCATCTGCAAGTATAAATTATGGGAAATGGCCAATATTTCTTTGAGGCTCTTCACCATTCTCTTGATTATTATAATATTGTTTCGATAAAGGTCTGCCTTGCTCACTTTGCATTTCAATGAAGATCAGTGTACTTTTATTTCTTTATATTGCAGTAGCACCCAAAAGCCCATTATGCTACATGCTATCCAAACACATAAGACATTGAGTTTAATGTATATAAGTACCAAATTCTGGCTCCTTTACCCACGCTCAGCAGCGATTTGCTCTATAAGCTGTCTCAGAAATCATTTTTTTAAAAGTGCAACACGCTTGAAATAATAAAAACGTAGGACCAAGCCCTACTGAAGTCCCCTACAGGGGACTATTTGCATGAGTAAGAAAAAGAGAATTTAGCCCTAAAGTTGAATTATGTACACAATACTGACATACATAATTATGTTTGGAGGGAGTATCTCAGTTTGCTCTGCTCTAGGTAGGGGAAGCAGGGTTTAGTCCTTAGTAGTATGCAACTTTAGCACCATTGTGGCCAAGATGCAGTTTCCGAAAAATGTGCGAAAAGTTCTTTATGGACCTGCAGTAATATCCACAGAATCCCAGAAATAACTAATTCCTTGAGAGTCCTGGCCTCAGCCAGGTGATTACCGCCTTCACCTTCTCTGGGTCCATAGCTATACCATATACAGACACTATGTGTCCCACATACTGCACAGATGTCTGGCAGAAGATGCACTTGTCTAAGAATAACTTGAGGCCAGCATCTTCCAAACGATCCAGGACTTTGCACTGCCGAGTCTTATTTTCTTCTAACGTGCGCCCGAACACCACTATGTCATCCAGATACACCAGACACTCTAACAGGTACATATCCCCTACCACCCACTCCATGAATCGCTGAAACATGGCCAGAGCCCCAGACACTCCCTGGGGCATATGATTAAGTTGGTAAAACCCCAAGGGGCAGATGAACACTGTCTTCTCCCATTCCTCTGGGACTTCATAGTATCCACTGTGGAGATCAAGGACAGAACTGAAGTTCAGGCTATCCATGGCATCATCCACCCAGGGCATTGTGTATTGGTCGGGGAACATCTGCAGGTTCAGGGTGCGATAGTTTTCCCATATGTGCACCTTGCCACTTCTCTTTTGTACTAAAATGATCGGTGATGCATAGGGGTTCCTGGATTCCCCAATGATACCTGCTTGAGCCAGTTCCTGTAGGTGCTGCCTCACATCTTCGATATCAACGGGGGTTACTTGTCTCGAAAAGGCCGACCATCCTGCATTCAGATATAGTGCTGCACATCATGAGTACACCCAACATCCCACTTGTGCACAGAGAAAAGAGCCTTCTTTTTCACTAACTTCTCACACAGGCGGTCCTTCCACTCAGCAGGAATGGGGGAATCCCCAAACTGGAAACCATCCCTCCCAAAAGGTCTAGCCTTGATCCGTTGAGATGGGAGGCCCCTTACTCGCTGGTATGCGGCTTTACATAAAAAGTGCATTGGCAGCTCCTGCAGATAGTTGTTCCGGACAATCTCATGGCACTTCCAGAAATTGGCGCGGAACAGGTTTGCATTTGTCCCAATGATTAAAGGTGAATACTCTCTTCCCTCTGGATCTGGGCAGACCAGCGCCACTGTTTCTATTTCCTCAGTTACCCCTGCAATGTCCTTTAAAACTGGACATTCAACAGGATATATTTGTGATAAGGGCAGGAGTCACAGATGGACGGCGGGTAGAGACCCTCTTTGGGGAGGCTACCTCCCGCCTCTACCCCCCACACCCACCCCACGGCCGGGGCCCTTACACCACCTGCCCCTCCCCACCGCCCCCAAGGCCAAAACCACAAGCCCGCCCCCGCCCTAACCAGAGGGGCCCCGGGATGGCCGAAGCCCCAAGTGCCGTCCCCCACGCCCAGAGGTGCCCCGGGCCAGCTGCCTCCCCTCCCTGGACCCAACCCATCCGGGGAAAACGTGTGTTAGAAGACACTTTTGATATGCCCCATGCAGATTCCGGGGCAGCTGAGGAGGCAGTATCTACATGGGGCATAATGAAGCAAAAACTTCACCACCATGGGGGTCCGGCGGCTGCAGCAGCACCAAGGGAGGCAGCGCCTCCCCTCCCTATTATACCCGCCGCCCACGAATCACAGCCAATTCCCCAGACTGTCAGGCCGGACAGGGGATGCAAGGGTAAACACTGCAGGTGTTCTCCGTAGTAAGATACATAAAGTATGGTGACTTGTGAGCCGCAGTCCAGCAATGCCTCACACAACTGTCCTTCTATACAAACAGGTACTACACCCTGGGGTCCCACCAGCCCATCTGGGTAACCTCTGCTCGTGGTTCTTGTTGGGGAGCCTTGAAATTTCAGGGTCTTGGGTTGCTCCTTCCCCAAGCCCCCCTTGGCATTTCTCTGAAGCTCTCTAATAGTTTGCTGCAATCTCTGAGATACCCTTACATGGTCTGTTTTGTTTTGGCAGTCAACGGCAAAGTGCCCATCTCTCCCACAGTTGTAAAAGAAACCTCGCAGGCTATCACCCCTCCTGCTACTTTCCCCTCTTGCAGAGGGCACAGTATGTCCCTGAGCCTTCAACATTGCCACTTCTCAGGTCAAATCTCTCAGCACCACTGCCACTGATGGGGCCTCTTCTGTCTCTCCAAGCACTGTGGTAGTGTAACTCCCTGTCTTCTTTGGCTGCACCACTGTGTCCACTTGCAACAATTGCTCATTCTCTTCCTGTATCTTTTGAGATCGTGGAATGGGGGTGGGGTTTGGGCCCGCTCCCTCAGCTGCAGTTGCCACAACATCAACCCGTCTTGTCGAGTGCCCCCAAGGATCTGGTCCAACCTAGCAGAATCAATGCACTTGGTGACGATTCCTTCCTTCTGCACTACCTGCTATAGCAAATCCTCTAGCCTCCTGATGAAATCTGACACCGTTCATGCGGCTCCTGATAGGCATGGCAGAAATAATACAGGTCTTCACGGCTATCAATAGCGCCATAGACACTTTCAGGAGTGGCTAAATAGTCTTGCACCATTGCAGCTGGTTGGGAGCCTTTCAGGGCTCGGACAATCTGCATGGCAGCTCCCCTCAGACTCTCGAGCACACATTTCCACTTCTCAGCATCAGAGCATTCCCACTTTTAGACAAGGGGCATCGCAAAATCCATAATCATCCTCCCGAGAGGGTCTGGGTGACACCCCGGAAAAGAACGTAACCGCTTGTATGGTGCACTTTCATATGCCGGCTTCAATGCATCTTTGAGGATGTTCCCCCGCTCTTTGGCCCACTCCACCAGGCTGGGTGCTGCAGGTGTTGAAGCCCCTCCTAATGCCAAAATTAATTCCTCTTGTGTCCGCTTCTCATCCACCATCCATTTCTGCGCTAATGAATCCACTTCAAGCGACACAGGCACACTAGTTGGGGACCACTCTCGCCCCAGAATTGTCTAGAAGTCACCTCCTACTTGCACCTCTTTGGGCACCTTATCCAGATTTGCTTTCTTGGAGTGAGTACATAGTGACACCATGCTCTTCACTTTGTGGCTGTAAATACAGGTATGGACCTTCACTCTCCCCAGGCTCTCCTCAATTTCATTTGTTTCCATCGCTTCCGGGAACCCTGCCACCTGCACAGCCTTGGTTACTGAGATTCATGCCTCTCAGACAGGTCTTCTAGTAATCCCCTCTCCATTTATTTATTTATTTATTTATTTGCTGTGAAGAAAGTCACTCAGGTGTTTCTTTGCTCTGTGAAGGAGCACCCACGGTGTACAATGTAGGTGTGCATGTGTGTACTGCTACTGCAAGTCCCATACAGGTCACCAAGTGTAGCTTTAGCACCATCGTGGCCAAGATGGAGTCCGCTCTGTAGGCAGCTCCAGCCAAGAGAAGGCGCATGCAGGAATGCAGCAGGGAAAGTCTCTTCCACCCCAGGGGCACCAGTTCCAAAGTGAACACACACACCAGAAGAGTCCAATGAATATAGGAAAGGGAAATATTTATTTATAGAGGGATGAGTGGAGAAAAAACAACAGGAGAAATAAAGGGAGCAGTAAAACAGGGTTGCATTCAACACAAGGCACAAAAAAACAAGTGGCTGGGCAGACACGGAACAATGTGTCTGCACACAGAGTTCAGGAGTCCTGGGCAAAGTTCCAGTCCAGTGGTGAGTCTTGGGTAATCCTGGTCATCTTTGGTGCCAGTGAACTTTCCCCAACAGACCCCTCCAGTGCCCTCTTCTGCCATTCTCGGCAAAGCCACACAGAGCGACAACCTCCCCACTTAACTAGCTAACAGCCTCGCTCCTTATTCCAAATGCAAAGTCACGAGCCACAAGCCACAGTACTCACAGCCCCATACGGCTCCAGGAAGAAGTGATACTGGGTCCAGCTCCAGTTTGTCCTTCTTGGTTGATTCCTCCCTGGCACAGTGCTCCTCCTGCCGCCTGTCCTGGGGTGTCCCCGATCAGCTGCTCTGTCCCTCCTAGGCTTCAGGTAGGTTCTTGAATGCTTCACACTGTGAGGGCCTACTTGCTGCAGCCCGTCTGCAGCTCCAGACACACATACCCTGTCGCTCTCCCTCTCTCTCTTCCCCCCTCATCCCAAGAGCACTTCCTCCTTCTGGAACAATCAGGACTTCCCCATCATGAAAAGGGTGTTATAAGTACAAAATATGACTAACTAGTAACTGCATCTCTAAAATTTATCTTACAGAGTTAAATAATAAAAAGCAGCAGTATATGGCATGAATTACTTAAAGCAGCAAATCAACATTGTGGGCCTGATCCAAAGCTCACTGATGTCAATGAGAATCATTCATTGACTACAATGGACTTTGAATCAGACACTGTGTGGTGAATTCATTACAGCATTCTAAGATAGATAATAGATGGGGAAGTTAAGAGGCATAGTCAAGGGAGAAATTGGGTAAGTCACTGGGTGAGAAGGGCAGGAGTCAGAGGTCATAAAATCCACAAAGTGTGTTTTATTTTCATCAGTAAAATAACTTGTGGAAAATAGGATGGTAGTAAGTCACAGGTATGGGAGTGCATGGAACACAAGGGCAAAACAACATCAGTAAGAGGGCAAGCAGGTTGACCTACCCAGCTTGCAGAGATCAGAAAGCAGTTCCCACATACATCATGATCACAGGGAGACTAACCCAGCAGAGAGCAGAAAGAGAACACGAAATTCATAGTTGAAATAATGGTCTTGGATGGGCTGCAGAGACATACTGCATTCTACCCATGAATTGGGGGATAAATTATATCCATCCCACCCCCAGTGACATCTCTGCACAAAACCCATTTATTGAGTTTTAGGGCAGAAGAAAAGAGGATCTCTTCTACAGTGAAAATATATCATATCTATAGCAAAAACATTATTAAACATAACAATTACATGTCACATAGAGAATCTGCTTCCTAACTGACAGTGCTATAGTGTCAAAATAGATTAATATTAATTAGGGCTGTCATGCAATTAAAAAAAATTAACCACAATTAATTGCGCGATTAAAAAAATTAATTGTGCTGTTAAACAATAATAGAATACCATTTATTTAAATATTTTTGGATATTTTCTACATTTTCAAATATAGTGATTTCAGTTACAACACATAATACAAAGTGTACAGTGCTCACTTTATATTTATTTTTATTACAAATATTTGCTCTGTAAAAAAACTAAAAGAAATATTTTTTCAATTCACCTAATACAAGTACTGCAGTGCAATCTCTTTACCGGGCCGCCCAGAGGATTCCAGGGGCCTGAAGCAAAGCAATTTTGAGGGCCCCATCCATAAAAAAAAGTTGCAATACTCTAGTAACATGTATTTGGAAATGTAAAAAATAACCAGTGAAATACATTCAAAAATTAATTTTTAATAATTTGAAAATACACTAAATACATTCTCGTGGGGGCCCCTGCGGGGCCCGGGGCAAATTGCCCCACTCTCCCCCTCCCCTCAAGGGTGGCCCTGTCTCTTTATCATGAAAGTTGATGTAGAATTATGTACAAAAATAACTGCATTCAAAAATAAAACAATGTAAAACTAGAGACTACAATTCCACTCAGTCCTACAGGCAAAAAGTTTCGTTACAATTTGCAGGAGATAATGCTGCCCGCTTCTTGTTTACAATTTCACCTGACAGTGAGAATAGTTCGTGTGGCACTGCTGTAGCCGACATTGCAAGATATTTATGTGCCAGGTGCACTAAAGATTCATATGACCCTTCATGCTTCAACCACCATTCCAGAGGACATGCATCCATGCTGATGACAGGTGCTGCTCGATAATGATCCAAAGCAGTGCGGACTGACGCATGTTCATTTTCATCATCTGAATAAGATGCCACCATCAGAAGTCTGATTTTCTTTTTTGGTGGTTCAGGTACTGTAGTTTCTGCATCAGACTGTTGCTCTTTTAAGACTTCTGAAAGCATGCTCCACACCTTGTCCCTCTCAGATTTTGGACAGCACTTCAGATTCTTAAACCGAATTCTTAAACCTGGGTCGAGTGCTGTAGCTATCTTTAGAAATCTCACATTGGTACCTTCTTTGCATTTTGTGAAATCTGCTGTGAAAGTGTTCTTAAAACAAACATAGAATCATAGAAGTGTAGGACTGGAAGGGACCTCAGTAGGTCATCTAATCCAGTCCCCTGCACTCAAGGCAGAATTAACTAATAACTAGACCATCCCTGACAGGTGTTCGTCATTGGAGGTTTTTAAGAACAAGTTAGACAGAGATTCTACAACCTCCCTAGGCAATTTGTTCCAGTGCTTCACCACCCTGACAAGTAGGAAGCTTTTCCTAATGTCCAATCTGAACTGCCTTTGCTGCAATTAGAGCCCATTGCTTCATGTCCTATCATCAGACGGTAACGATATGATATTTTCACTCTCCTCCTTGTAACAACTCTTTATGTACTTGAAAACTGTTATCATGTCCCGCCTGCCCCCTTCTCTTCTCCAAACTAAACAAACCCATTTTTTTTAATCGTTCCTGCTATGTCATGTTTTCTAAACCTTTAATCATTTTTGTTGCGCTCCTCTGCACTTTCTCCAATTTGTCCACCTCTTTCCTAATGTGTGGCACCCAGAATTGGACACAGTATTACAGTTGAGGGCTAATCAGTGCAGAGTAAACTGGAAGAATTACTTTTCGTGTCTTGCTTACAACACTCCTGCTGATATATCCCAGAATGATATTTGCTTTTTTTGCAACAGTGTTACACTGTTGACTCATACTTAGTTTGTAACAAACTATAACCCCCAGATCCTTTTCTGCAGTACTCCTTCTTAGGCAGTCATATCCCATTTTGTACATGTGCAATTGATTGTTCCTTCCTAAGTGGAGTACTTTGCATTTTCCCTTATTGAATTTCATCCTATTTACTTCAGACCATTTCTCCAGTATGTCTAAATCATTTTGAATTTTAATCTTACCCTCAAAACACTTGCAACCCCTCCCAGCTTGGTCATGTGCTGGGTCATCATCTGAGAAATATATGGCAGAATGCAGTTAAAACAGAACAGGAGACATACAGTTCTCCCCTAAGGAGTTCAGTCACAAATTAAATTAACACGTTATTTTTTTAACGAGCGTCATCAGCATGCAAGCATGTCCTCTGGAATGGTGGCTGAAGCATGAAGGGGCATATGAATGTTTAGCATATCTGGCACTTAAAATACCTTGCAACGCCAGCTACAAAAGTGCCAGGTGTATGCCCGTTCTCACTTTCAGGTGACACTGTAAATAAGAAGGAGGCAGCAGTATCTCCTGTAAATGTAAACAAACTTGTTTGTCTTAACGATTGGCTGAACAAGAAGTAGGACTGAGTGGATTTGTAGGCTCTAAAGTTTTAAACTGTTTTGTTTTTGAGTGCAGTTATGTAACAAACAAAATCTACAATTGTAAGTTGCACTTTCACAATAAAGAGATTGCACTACAGTACTTGTATAAGGTGAATTGAAAAATTCTATTTCTTTTGTTTATCATTTTTACAATGCAAATATTTGTAATCAAAAATAATATAAAGCACTGTACACTTTGTATTCTGCGTTGCAATAGAAATAAATATATATGAAAATATAGAAAAACATCCAAAAATATTTACTAAATTTCAATTGGTATTCTATTGTTTAACTGTGCAATTAAACGTGATAAATTTTTTTAATTGCAATTACCTTTTTTAAATTAATTGCATGAGTTAACTGCGATTAATTGACAACCCTAATATTAATAAATATATTTAAATGAAATAAATTAGAATATATAAAGAGCTAGAAGGTAATGGGAGTATTATTGCTCAAAACACACAGTAACATAAGGTATGATGGAGCAATTCTAGCCCCAGTGAAGTCAATGAAAATTTTACCATTGATTTCACTGGAACTAGAACTTTACCCCGAATAGGTATTTTTTCAACATATTTTACAGAATATATCGCTATTAAAATTTGATTCCTGTATATTCAGCATACCACGCATTTAAGATATATTAACAAATGGTGCAGGCCAAGCATAATACACCATTTTATATATTTTCATTGCTGAAATGCTGTTCGTATTGACAGCAGATTTTCCTGCAACCCTGGAAATCTGTGAAGGGCTCTTGGTATCCAAGCAGCAGTACTGGGATTGACTAGCATAGTGGGTGTAAGTGAAAGTTAGGAGAAGGCTACTGTATTATATGACCACATTTTATTTGTTTGTTAGATGTTTGCACCCTGCAGTGTTTTCTTAGTGGGGCTTTGCCATACCCATTTTCCAGAGGCCTTAATGTTGTTTAAAAAGAAAAATTTGTTGTATTTTACACTGTTCCTTCGTGAAAACCCACAACTTATGTTCTGAAAACATATTTAATTTTTTTTAAAGCTAATGTTAAAAAATTATATAACACATAGGTTGAGAAAAGAATGTCTGTACATATGGCTATAGTGCTTAGATTATCCACAAATACAAAGTAATAAGATACATATAGTGCATAATCAACAGTAACACAAATTTAGGTGAGTAAATTTAAGGATAGAGTTTAGATATTAGCATCCGAGTATTCAGGTACATCACTCATGAAAAGTTATACAGGGAGTTGGTTGTAGAAAGCAAATATGGGAATGAGCATAGATTGTCCCTCAGTAATTGAGCATTTAGGGCAGATTTCCAAATGGACAAATACAATCCATGAGGAAAGTATTTCAGTTACTTTCCCCACTGCGTTTCCATTATTCTCATAAATAAACCATGACTGAATACTGTCTCAAGATTAAACTGAGCCTGCATGGAAGAATATAAAAAATGTAAGCCTTTTTCTCACAACATGCAAATAAATCATCTCACTCACTGGGCTCTAAAATACAAACTTCCCTTATATGACAAGAGGACCTTCTGTGATGTAAAAAGCACCTTGCCAGCAATTATTAAACAAAAAACCATGGACAAATAGATTAAAGTCAACATGAAACAAGAAAGGAGGCCAAAAAAATAAAATTGGGTGGGGGGGTTATTAGGGACAACAAGCCAAATTCATCCCTGGCAGGACTCCACTGATTTATATAGAGTAGTTTTTAGTTGAGAATCAGGATTTCTTGTTAGGCTTACCTACTTTATATCAAATTGTACTTAAGCCTCTTCCTTCCCTCACTCCAAGCATGTAAAAACCTAATGTCTTTCACTCGATAAAGACAAGAACTTGCACTTGTGTTTTTTTGCTAGCTTACAAATGCCACCTAGCGAAGAATTCACAAGCCAGATGCATTTCTGAAATCCCTTCGTTTTGTTTTAATAATTAATATGAGAAAGGAAGAGCAAATTCTGTAATATGTACATTTAGAATTATAGTCTCATTCCACGGCAACATCCAGTACAAACTGGAAAGATCTATCAACAGCTAGTTATTACATAATCCTTATTACTGCTAGATGGTTGAGCAGTAATTTTAAGGGAGGATTAATTGAAACTAGATAATGCCTGGTTGCAACATCAGATGAAACACATAAGAGACAGAGCCAATAATAAAATAGATTTGACTTAATTTTCCTATTTTTCCCTTCCTGTGAATGCTATGCTAAATCGGAACACCATGAAATGCAATTTGATTCAGCAGAATTGTAGAAAAATCTAAGAATGATTCAGAGTTTCTGCTACATTACACTTACTCTGAAATTATTCTAGGCATTTAAATGTGGAGCAATCACAGCCAAGCAAACCTGGGAGTTACAGTGGGGTTAATGCACAAGACTTTTGCCCCTAAACCCAAGTTTAAACCCCAGAAAGGTCAGAAGTGGTTATATTTTCACAAATAGGCCCTTTTGCCAATGTTTTTTGGACCAAATGCTTACAATTGCTATTAATTGCTGTCTTCTATCTCAGCAGTTTTCAACCAGGGATCCGTAACCCCCTGGGGGTCCATAAGCAGGTTTCAGGGGTCCTGCCAAGCAGGGCTGCTCTTAGACTTTATGGGGCCCAGGACAGAAAACCCAAGCCTGAGCCTGAACCCTGCCATGCTAGGATGAAGCAAAAGCCTGAGAAACTTGGCTTTACAGTTTACTTGGCCACCCTGTGGCGTAGGGCACTGGGGAACTGCCCCGCTTGCTACCCCTTAATAGCAGCCCAAACTTTATATGCCGAAAAACAGTTGTTGTGGCACAGGTGGGCCGTGAAGTTTTTATAGCATATTTGGGGGGGCCTCAGAAAGAAAAAGGTTCAGATGTACTGTGTTTTCAAGGGATCCTGATTCTGCAAACACTTACTACAGAATATAGTGTTTAGTACATGTGTAGCCACATAGTTTGAAAAGTTCTTCGAGATACCTTAGAATTAAAGGTTTCAGAGTAGCAGCCGTGTTAGTCTGTATCCGCAAAAAGAACAGGAGTACTTGTGGCACCTAAATGCACCATACTAACAAGATACTTATTAATTATTATTATTATATACATTTAGTGGATTCAGCCCATCCCAAACATTTGTTACTTTGCCAAAGTTTAACCATTTAGTGGAAAAAATTGTATATGATCATGTAATTAAAGATTGTATCATAATGGATATGCACAAGGGAATCAAATTAAAACTGTACAGGCACACTTAATGTGTGTCCCTATGGGTGCTCCACTCCAGGTGAATGTGAAGCAGTACCCACTATGGCTGATGGGACTTGGAGTTGTGACAGTGAGTACTGTAGACAGTACTGTATGGCCTACTATGGTGTCTGCCATGGTATCTTGCATGATAGCATAGTGTCTGATAAATGTGTGTTCAGATGACCACATGGCCGCCTTACAGATATCAGGAATGAGTACGTTATGGAGGAAGGCAACAGATGTTGACATAGCTCGAGTAGAATGAGTTCTAATGCCTTCGGGCAGTTGAGCATTCTGAATGCGCTAACTGGATCTGATGCAGTCAGCGATCCACTTGGAAAAGTGTTGCTTAGAGATGGCCGCACCCTTCGATCTCTCGGTAGTGGAGACAAATAGTCGCGAGGACTTACGAAATGGTTTAGTCCTGTCTAAATAGAAGGCAATTGCTCGTCTGACGTCGAGGGTATGCAGAATGCCGCATGCGGAGTCTCATGAGGTTTGGAATAGAATGTAGGTAAGTATATTGGTTGGTTAAGGTGGAAGGTGGACACCACCTTAGGGAGAAATTTAGGGTGTGGTCGCAGGGTAACTTTGTCTTTAGAAAAGGTTGTTTAGGGAGGGCATCAGGGCACTCATTTCCCCTACTCTCCTTGTGATGTCATAGCAACCAAGAAATCTACCTTCATGGATGTGTGAAGAAGAGATGAGTAGCTAAGGGCTCAAATGGAAGTTTCATAAGACCGTGAAGAACGAGATTGAGATTCCATGCAGCTGCCAATGGATAAATCTCAGGGTAGAAATTTTGTAAACGCGTGAGAAAGTGTTTTATGATGGGGAGAGCAGAGTGAATAGCCGTTTAACAAATCATGGAAGGTGGTGAGGGCAGCAAGGTGTACTCTGATGGAGCTGAGTGAGAGTCCATCCTGTTCTAGTTTCAAAAGGTAGTCTAGGATGTGAGAAAGGGTCACTGGATGGGGTGTTAAGTGTTTATGTGAGCACCACAGGGAGAAATACAGCCCTTGTGTGCTTCCATGGCACCAAGAGCTGTTCTACTACGTCCCCCCGTATGGCACTACCCGGTACAACAGATCCTGCTTGATTATATAGTATGGCCCTGTGCCTTTGGTTTTCCCTTCTACTGGCACGCCATTTACCTCTACTACCTCCTCCCTCACGTTTGCATATAGTGGGTCATCGGCTTGGTCCTGCCCAAAACATTCGCGTATGGGACCAATCTGGCCTGATTCTATTGACTTGGGTTCCCCTCCTTCTTCTGGGGTGCTTCTGCTCGTGCTGGGGGGCCGTCTCTGGGTCTCCATGAGCCTTCCTCCCAACCAGGGCAGTTTTCTGGTTTGCTGCCAAGATCCTGGTTCCTAATCTTTTGTCTGCTCTCCTTTCCCGTCTGGATTTCCGGGACTTCCCAATGGGTGAAAATAACTCTGGGGAAAACCCAGCAAAAATTGTGGTAGGATCATCCATGGGCACCTCACATTCTGCTCGGGGTTTATTTCCCTTCCCTAACTCAATGGAGGGGAGTAGGCTCTCGAACCCAGGAAAGTCCCTGCCAATTAAGACTGGGTAGGGGAGCTTGGGGACCACCCCTGCAGTCATCTTGGTAGTACTTCCCTGGATCTCAATCCGGATTGGAATTGTGGGGTAGAAATTTACTGTGCCATGGACACATGTCACTCCAGTGCTCTTGGCCCGGCTCAGTTGGTCTTGCCCCACTAATTTCCCTGAGACCAATGTGACAGCACTCCCAGAGTCCACCAAAGCTATGGTCTGGATGCCATTCATCTTTACTGGCCTGGTGTACTCATGTTGGGCCATCGCAACCCCCACCAGGCTGATTAGGCCACATTGTTCCCCGGGATCCCCCAGATTACATTGCATGGGCTCCCCCCTGTTGGGGCACTGGGCTGCTATATGCCCCAACTCCCCACACTCATAACAGCGATATCTCATTCCGGAGGTTGCCCTCTGTCTTAGGCCCTCTGACTCGCTTCCTCAACTCTCTCCCCCTGGACCTCCAGGTCCCTTTGGGGCCTCAGGCCGCTCCTTGGTGCCTGTTCTTCCAGCTATGGCTTTCCTGGAGTTCTCGATGATCCGGGGCCTTGGGGTTGGGACTGGTTTCCTAAAATGCCGTGTTTCACCTCCCGGGGTTTCTAACAGTTCACGGGCTGCCAGTTGTCTCTTTACAAAGGTGACTAGTTCGTCATAGGTGGAGGGGTCATTCTGGCCTACCCAGGCTCAGAGGCCCAAGGGTAGTCCCCTCGTATAGTGGTCCAGTACCAGGAGCTCCATCATTTTCTCTGAGCTGAGAGCCTCCGGGTGTAACCACTTCCGGGCTAGGTGGATTAGGTCAAATAGTTGTGATCACGGTGTCTTGTCTTCACAGTACTGCCATTCATGGAACCTCCGGGCTCTCAAGGCCGTTGTTACCCTTGCCCTGGCTAGGATCTCCGCCTTCAGTCGGGGGTAATCTGCTGCCTCCTCTGTGGTCATATCATAGTAGGCCTTCTGGGCCTCCCCGCACAAAAATGGGGCAAGGATCCCTGACCACTGGTCTCGGGGCCAGGCCTCCCTCAGAGCTGTCCTCTCAAAAGCCAGAAGGTACGCCTCCACATCATCCTCCCGGGTCATTTTCTGCAGACAGTAGCTGGCCTGTATGGTCCGTGTCCCATCATACCCGTGGCTCAGCTCCGTAAGAACCTTCACTTGGTTCACTAGTTCCTGCAGCATGGCCCATGGGTGGCCTGGGTCATCAGCAGGTGATTGGTCTCTTGCTGCAGCCGCATGGCCTCCTGTTGGGCAGCTGCCTGGACCCGGGTAGCCTCCTGCTGGGCGGCAGTGGCTTGCACCAGTGCTTTGACCAGATCCTTCATCTTGAGGCAGGGTGGTTGTGACCCACTCTGGATTATGTTCACGGCGCAGAGATCCCATTCCTGACACCACGTGTGACAAGATGGTCAATATAGTATGGTGGGTCCTGCGCTTTTCTTGGTGGGGGGGCTAAAATACCACCTCTTACCCCTGCTCTTGGGGCACCGATGGCCCCACTAGCGGCCCAGGAAAGTGGTAAAGGAGGGAAGCGGGGGAGGGGTCTGAGTTTGCTCCTCACTCTGAGTCCCAGCCCCTCTCAACCCCTGCAGGTTCTCACCTTCTTCCCCCTTGGGTGGGGTACCTTCAGTCCTTAAATGCTGGGGGAGGGAATGTCCCTCCCCTGCTGGAGTAGGGTCTCCCTTACTCCGGTTTTCTGTTCCTCCAAGTCTCACAGCACACCTCCAAGCTCCAATCCTCTCTCCTTCCTCCTTCCCCCTGACTGCCTGAAGCAGGGGGTTTTATTAAAAAAAAAAATTAATGGAGATATCCCATCTCCTAGAACTGGAAGGGACCTTGAAAGGTCATTGAGTCTTCACTAGCAGGACCAAGTACTGATTTTGCCCCAGATCCCCAAGTGGCCCCCTCAAGGATTGAACTCACAACGCCGGGTTTAGCAGGCCAACGCTCAAACCACTGAGCTATCCCTCCCCCCTATTTCTAACAGGGCCTTAATTGATTACAGGTGCTCCAATTAACCTGTAGCAACCTCCCTAGTCTACAGAGAACCACGCCTTAATTAACCTAGGGTTTATATACTTCCCTTCTACCACTTCCCACTGCTCCCTGGCCCTCCTGTATCACACACCCCACAGGCCATCCTCTACACCTATTTTTAAATCTTTTACTAACACAGCATATACTTCACTATGCTATAGCCATACATTCTCTGTCATCAATTTCTCTCCCTCTCCCCACCCCTCCCCCAAAAAAGTTGTACTTCCTGACTTACTGGCTTTGCTTCCTTATGATCTTTACGGGCCAATACTTTTAAGTTAAAATATCCAAATCTCTCTCTTGTCTAGGTGTTACTTCCTAATTCCGTTCCTTCTTAATCCAAGTGTAACTAATAGTAACAAATTCTGCACATACACATCAATTCTATTGTACAGGTGTGTGGAGAGGGAGAAAAATATCAGATTCCATGAGGAAGGTCTGCACCCACTGTGCACCAGGAAGCTGTACTGCACTGGGATTCTCCGCACCCTAACACACTGAGGAGTGTTTTGAGGTATTTTGGAAGGGGGTGAGGATTAGGGAGTGGCTAGTGAATCAAAAAACTATGCAAACCCCAAAGAAGAGGAGGAACAAGAACCATTGGGGCTACAACCCCTGTATGTGTAGTAGTAGCTGCACACTATCAATGCTGCTGCTCCATGACCTCAGCAGGAAAGGTTACTTCCTGTATTCTCCCCATTACATCCAGCTGTATAGTACACTAAGATTTGATCCTTGCTGATGATACTTTATGCTTATGTCATGAAAACATTTAACTATTGTCCTGTCAACACTGTAAATTCAAGCATGGCAGGGAACCTGCTTACAACACAGTTGTCCCCTAACTCAGTCACCAACATTGTTCCAATTTCTAGCGTTAAATGGACCTCAGTGTTTCATGAGCTTTTTTTGTGTGGCTCTTCTATATTCTGAGGTACAATTTCAATTGTCAGATGTTTTCCCCACTATAATAGACTCCACTTGGGCTCTTTAAATATAAATGTGGTGTTGGCGGTGGGGTGTGTGTGTGTGTGTGTGTGTGTTTCTTTGAAAATGATTTATGGGAAGCTGCCCTCCGTTTTGGCAAAGCAGGCTGAAAGCTTGAAAAGAATGTTATTCCAGTCTGTGGATTTTCTGCATAGCTGGGTAATCAGTGGAAACCCTTTGTCAAGTAATTAACACATACAAGAAACGATGTTTTGTTTTAATGTGACATGCCAAATTTCAAATATTAGTGGGCTACTTTGTATTAAAGTAAGTCTGTCATAGGTTTAGGACCTGATCCAAAGCCCATTCAAATCTTTCCTTTAACTCCAATGAACTTTGGATTAGGTTTCCCCAGGCTATGTCCTGTGCCATGTTATTTGGCTGGATGAAGAGGAAGAGGTGTGGAAGGCAAATCCTTGCAACAATTATCTACTCTCAAAGCTATAAAAGCACACACAGAAAATCTGATGGCAAGAAGGTATAATGTGTATCCATAGAAACTGCAAAGCAAGCAAAATTAATTCTGTTCTTCCATCTTTAACGCTCCTGTAATTGTACCTAGTTCTTTGAAATATCTGAAATAGGTCTGTGATGTTACATACACATACACTAGAGAGTCAATTCCTAAGGGCAATATTCTTCCTAACGGTGGACTTTCTTGAATTTGTAACTATTTTAAAATCAGATTATTAGTATTACTTCATCAGTGTTAATATCTTATTTTCTCAGTACAAAAACCCAGTCAAACATTCCAGTACAAATGCATGACAGTCACAATCTGCCCTATGTTTACAAAGTAGACTGCTGAACTGCTAAAATTTATTTTCTCAATCACAAATTGTGTGTTTAAACTAATACAAGATACAATTCTTACACCTTTATTCTCATGTAAATGTGTAATACAAACTCTCCATATCTCATGCAACTTTTTTAAGCCTCAATACCTTGACTACCTGGCTTGTTTGTGGGAATAAAATGTCAGAATCAGATTGCAAATATAGAACAGAGGTACATTGGATTGTAAACTCTTCTGGTCAGGAACTGTAGACATCTGTAAATATTGTCATGGATACGCTGGAATGTTCAGGGACAAATTTTCCACACAGGTGCTTTAGGAAAAGAGTTACACCTCAGGGATGGGAATGTCAAAAACTTGGCTAGATCACACTCCCTTGTCAAGTTAATTAACACGCTCCATTAGTATTGCAATTACATAATCTACAAAGAGAGGAAGCACCTCTATTTTACATGTGTAAAGGTATATCTTAAGGGAATGGACAGATGTTCATAATTTAAAATTGGCCTTATCACATTTTCATGCTTTCAAAAATAAATCAGAGAAAGAAGACTTTTTGTGGGTAAGACTACCCCCTAAAAAAAAAAAAAAAAAAAAAACCCTACTATCACTCAACGAGACAATTTACAGAATTCAAAATGTCCAAAAAAGCTTAGCAAAATAAAGGTTAGGCTTAGGGAAGCCTTTAAAGCAAACTGTCCATGTTGGATAATCAGAGAGGATATACATAAGGTTAAAGTTATATCCTCACTTTAATGCAGTTTCAAACTCCCATTAATGCTAAGGGGGGTTAGGCATGTCCAGTCCACCTCAGAGGGGTATTGTATAGATAATTCATTTATTTTTGTGAAGCACTTGGATACTATAATGATAAGCACCATACAAAAGCCCATTCAGAAATTAATAATTGTCTTCACATCACTATTTGAATGGGGGGGGGAGGAAGTAAATAAGGCCTGGGGCCACATACTGAGCCACACGGAGAAAACAAAATATTGAATATGTGCTCACTATGGGAGTAATGTCCATCCTGCCTTCTGAATTCTTCCTCCATGATGTCTGGGCTCTAGTAGGGAAGTTGAAAGCACAGGAGAGACAGCCTCCCTGCTCTCAGTTCTGGTACCTGAACCCTTCTGAGCAAGAGAAGCTAGGAGCAAAAATTTCAGAAAGTCTAACTTTACCCCTGTAGCTCTCGACTGAGGCATGCACCGTTACTGTGTGGGGATGGTGCATGCACAGTCTGATCAGCACTAGGAGCTGTGAGAGGCTCAAGCATGCTCAGTGATGATGGAATTTTCTGAGATTTTAGAAGCTAAAATCAAAAATGTCTCTACTGAGCATGTGCAAACTGTTTTTTTCCCTCCGAAGGCCTACATAACTTCCCCAAATTATGAAAATGTTCACAATGATGGGAAAAGGCACGTACCTGCCACAAAGGCCACTCCTCTGCCAAACTTCAAGTCCCTGTCCAGGGCATGGGGGCACTAGAGCTTTTTTAACATGGGCAAAACATATTTTTCCCTAGCTCCACGTTCCGAAATGACTCGATCATTTTGGCTGAAGGTTTCCAAAAACTTAATCATGGGGCAGAAATCTGGCATGGAAAAAAATTCAGTACAAACAGTTGAATTTTGGCAAAGTTATAAGTAATTAAAAATAGGGTAGTATAATGAGAAGTATCGGGCAACTTTAATAATAGGCAGTGTTACCAGCCACTGCTGACACTACTATTTCTGCTGAAGTTTGTACAGTACAAGCAAATTAAGTACTCATGTTGACCCATGTTGCACCCTCAAAGACAGCTCTGCCCTTTGTGTTGGACCTAGAATGCATCCCCAAGATAGTTCTTACGTATATTTAAATAGTGGGATTTTATACATACTGGCAAGTTTTAAAGTTCTACATGTTCTTACCCTTATGGGTGTTTTTCCACTTAATACTGTATTGGATTTGCTTATGTAATACGAGCCATAGGAAAACATATGCAATATTTATATAGGGTTATTATCCATTTAAAAAAATTGAGATTGTTGTCTGACAAGATGCACATCTGCCAACTTCAAATTGCACCACAGAACTTCAAAACATTGATGCTCCTGAACTACTAGATTAATATTGTAATATGTGGAAATAAATCTAACAGCATAAAATGTGTGGAGGTGGGGTGGGGTGGGGAATCAGGTGTGTGGTGGATGATTGATCATGGCAGGATACTGTAGATTCTCTAAAAGATCTTGCATAAAACTGGTGGAAATAACAGATTAATCTCATAACACAGAAAGAAGGATGCTGCAATATTCAAAGAGTCGCTCTACGGGTTCTCGCTCATGCTCACATGGGAGCAGCACTGCAGCTGCTTATCAGGCCTTCCTACAGTCCCATGGTCCCTCTCGTCCCTACTGATTCTAGCCACAGTTGAAGACAACACCACTTATCCCCTCTTCCATTCAGCCACTGGAGCAGGAAGACCACCCCAACTGCCTCTTTTCGCCAAAAATCAGGCAGAAGAGAGATGATTCTACCTCTTTTTATCTACAATCAACAAGAGAGAATGTAATCCTAAAACAGCAATTATGTGAGATAACAGAAAGGCAACTAAGGATCTAGTCCTGCAAATTCTTACTCAGATTAAGGAGGCAGCTTCCATGAGTAAAGTTTACGTCCAGGAGTAAAGGTCTGCAGGCTCGAGTCCCCAAAAACTGAGGAATGTTTCTTTTGTTCTCTGTTTTTGATTTTAATGTGAAGCTAAAGTTGTAGCCCAGATAGGAATGAAATCACATCATGACACTCTTATAGGCAGCACACAAGTCGGCACCCAAAATACAACTTTGTTTCTCAATTTTTATTAAAAAATAAATAAATGAAGTTTAGACAGACTTTGAAAACCAGCCACAAAATTCAGGAAGTGTTTAGATACTTTAAGGAAAAGGTCAGTCTTCAAATTGGACATTTTGAAGGTAGCTATTCCTCGAGAAAGACTAATTTCTTTTGACTTTATGAAAATATAAATAAGCTATAACTGAGATGATATGTTTGAAAATAGCTAACGAGCATGTGCAGTAGCTATAGTGCACATTATTATGGACATACAAGAGACTTCAGTGTTCAGTTCTGCTGATTACATGAATAAACATTGTTAGTATGCAAAATCCTATTAACTCAAGGCGATTTAGCATAATTTTGTAACAGTTCCATTTGTGTTGTCTGATCGACTGGGTCAACAAAATAAAGACAGATGGCACTGAATTAATTCTAATGCTTCTTTATTGCAATGCTGACATTACAGTTTCCTCTGCTGTATTCACAGCAACTACAGCTTCCCCAGTTTAACATTCTCCACAACTAAAAATGATACCATCTAGTGAAATACGTTAATATCTACACTGGACATAGTACCATGACACTGTATTCATTTAAGGTATGTCTATACTCCAATTAAACACCCGCGGCTGTCCCATGTCAACTGACTCAGACTCGGGCTAGGTGGCTGTTTAATTATGGTGTAGGCATTCGGGCTCAGGCTGGACCTGAGCTCTGGGACCTTCCCCACTCACAGGAGAGAGTGATGAGCCTGAACCACCTACACCACAATTAAACAGCCCCTTAGCCTGAGCCCTGAGAGCCCAAGTCAGCTGACATGGGCCAGCTGCACATTTTTAATTGCAATGCAGACTTACCCATACAGAACAAGCAGCTTTATAAAGGATAAGGTGCTCCAGTCCAGGTAGAGTAAAATTAATTGAATGCATTAGTCCTCATCGCCTTAGGAAAAGGGACCCCCCCAAAAAATAAAAACCCCAACCCATGCAAATAATATAAATGACTGCATAGCATACATAGGGATTGTTGTCCCACAATAATGGGGTATGGGTCACTAGCCAGCTATGCAGCAGCACTTCTGAGGTTTCCAGCTCCCACTTGCTAACCTGCTGTGCCTGTGCTTCCAGCATGGTTTGGCTCATCTGACCCTTCCAATCATTAGGAACCTGACAACCACCAATAGTAGATTTTACACAGATGTATGCATTTGCCTATTTGTCCTTTTCCTAGTTTTCTGATAAGGACACAAAGAGACAGACTACTGCTGTGATTAATATAAAAGGAGAAAAAACAAACAAAGGATGTCCAACCTTTCACGCCTCATTTATATCATGTTTACTCACACCACAAGAAAGAAAACTGATTCTCAAAGGAAATAAAGTAATGAAAAAATCTAACATCTCTTACAGAGACAGACCACTGGCACATACCCTGCCTCTTAAGAGAGAATTTATGTTTCCAATTTTGTTACTTCCATCTGTTTTTTTAATCCATCACTGGATGGGTAGTCGGAATCATTATGTTGGCCTCCCATGCTGTCTTACTTGAAACCATTAAGTTGAAGTGCTTAACAGCACCTAGTAACTTGTGCATTTGTCTCACGTTGCATTATGCCATGTCATACTGGGTGGTGATCTATTACAAGTGTGAACCTGGTATCTAAGAGATCATATCTTAATGCACTATGTCTCAAAGCAGGGGACATGTTTCCAAGCTTGAGAATGAACTGGCCGGAGTTGCATACAGAGTTCTTAGCTGTTCTCCAGAGTCTCAGCTTTCATGTTAAAAAAAAAAAAGTTAGTCTCAAGCAATTATGGTGGTTTGGAAAACCTTCAGTGTGAAGCAAGTGTAACCAATGCAGCAGGCATCTGCCTGAGTTTTCAGAGAACCTTTAATGTTAGCTCAGAGGTATGATTGGCTCCATTCATGTTCATTGGAGCTAACTCAAATGCCAATTATGATACATTTAAACATCAACATGACTTAACTACTCCACTATTCAAAGCATGTAAGAAAGGACAGGAAGTATTATATTATGAGCTCTATTCCAGTGTTGTCTGAAGTGGCCTGAGGGCATGGTATAAAAGATATATGAATTAAAATAAGGAAGCCTTTAATACCACATTGCAGAGTTGAAAAGGGGTGCAATTGCTTTCATTTTCCTGAAAGGGGGCTCACTTTGGGAAATACTACTACCTTAAGCATTACTACCTTAATGCTTCCAGCTCCTACTTCACAATAAGACATTTTTCAATCATACTGTACCATTGCTTTCGATACAACTTTCTACTTATAGAATTGAACATTCTTCTCTTTCCCTCTCTTGGTACTTGACAGCTCTCAATCCTGTCTCTGACACATTAGTTTGCATTATGAATGGTTCATTAAAGTCCAGACTAATTAACACAGATTCTGAAAAAGGGGTCTTCTTCGGGATATCTAAAGGTCCCTGACATTCCCTTGGCCAGATTACTTTTTTCCTTTTGGGTTTCTTAATTAAGCCTGTCAAGATGCTGTAATATGAGAAAACTGTGGAATGAATTTCTGGCAAATCTTGGCTAATCCCATGAAAGATTTCACTTTCATTTTGGTGGTAGCCTCTGCTTTTATCATTGATACTTCAACTTTTACTTCCTCATTCCTAGTATCCCTGATTTCTGGCTTCAGAGCTGCCTAGTAGATGTTGCTGGGGATTAATAATCAACCACTGTTAGATATGCCACACACTGACCTGACTCTCCAAAAGGGAAAATAAAAGCAAAAAAATCCAAACAATCTCTTAAAGAGATATATGACCCTGTCACATATCAATAGCTTGTGATCCCAACACATTGTTAATGGAAATTCTTTAAACTGTGTCCGTCACTTGGCACTAGAATACCAGATACTATAGTCATGGGGGACCAGATGGATAGAGGAGATTTAGCAAATTTGAAGCATCCCCTCCAGACACAGTGACTGGACTTGCTGTTTGTGCACATCCTTCATAGTACAGCATCCAAGACTCAAACCTAGACTCCTGTAGTTTATAGGCAGCAACTCTATCAGACTGCAAAAAAAGCTGGTCTCTGGCTACGTCAGTGGAAACCCAGCACAGCTTGTCTCAGCGGGGCATCACTTGTTGTATGTCTTACACACCATACCTGAGATAATCACTAAACAAGGCATTAACAACACTAGTACATCAACTGTTTTGAGTTCTGTATTCAATAGCTTGTACAACTGCTACCCTTATTGGCAGTCTCACTAGAGGAGCCATTCTGATATTTGGACTACAAAATTGACTCTACTTGTGAGATCAACTGTAAGAGGTGAGTGAAAGTTCATAAAATGTCACAATAACCTATAACAATAAATCTTGTAGGGAAAAGGTGCAGAAAGGAGACAGACTGAATTAGTCCAAACAAAAAAGGCCTACTGATATAATTCAAGGACTCTGTTAAGAATATGCCTGATAAACAAGAACAGTGTGAGACTAGAAATCAATGAACCAAAATTGGTGTGTCAGAAATTCGGTCTAACTGGTGAACAAAAAAATGAAAGGACAGGCTATTCCACCCATCACTCCCTTTAAGGGTTCTCATTGCCATCACTCCTGTGGGGGGAAAAGCTAGCTACCACGATGCTGACTGACCGAAAGACAAGAGAAGGGGAAGGAGACAGCTTCACTCTCATGGATGCCACCCCCATGTCTCTTAGGACTTCAGACCTTTTTATCCTTATGTCCTGACAAGGCCAGGCCAAAGAGAGGGAGTTAGATGACCTCAACAGAGGCTCCTGCTAAATCCCAAATAACATCTGGGATGTGAAACTGTCATCCCCCCTCACACACACATACACCTTCTGTGTTCTTTTCCTTCCCCACCTTCTTTCTTTCTCTTTTCTATCCATCCTCTTTTACCGTCTGTCCAATAAGACTATTTTGCAACACTGCTGTAAGCCTGTGACCAGAAAGAGGCAGCTAAATTCAATGCCCCAAACAGCCCAATGCTTGTACAATTTTGCCTAATCTCAGAGTGGTTGATAAGACCACGTATAGTGCCTATGTTTCTCCAGCAGTGAGGCTGCAAATGAGAATCAACATCAGAGACAGAAGCTAGATTTTCTCTCTTCGCTATTTTTTCTCTCCTCCTTTTATGTATGTTTGTCTTGTTTTCTTCTAGGAAACAGGATCAGACTTTAATAGCAACAACAACAGCTCTAGCCCATCTTAACTAATTTCTTCTCCTTTCCACAAAAAGTACAAGTTATTACCATCTAAAACACTGTCAAACATGGAGGTTTTCCTTCTAAAAACTCTCTCCAGCTAAAGAGAAAGAGACCAAGGAATGTTGTTAAAATGAAAGCCTTGCTTAATAATTAACATTTCAAATTCTTTAATTGCCCCCTCCAACCCCCATTTCTTTAATAAAGGGTTAAAAGGATTTTTAATAATGTGTTTGGCATGGTACTAAGCAGGCTGATGCCTCTGTATACCAAACCCTGAGCCTTGTTTAAAACTGTCTGATGTTGGACCATGACTGGATTATGTTAACACCTTTAACTCATTGGGCACATATATTCCATCTGAATTAATACAACAGGGCTAAGGAAGACTAAATTTCTCTGCCCCCTTAAAATGATTCATTCCTGAACCGGGACAAAGCTCCTTGGTATGGTGGTGAGGGAAAGATTTAATCACTTGTACTGTATCTGTTCCATTATGAAAATGGTGGTTGATATGTTTTAAAAGTACTAGGTACTGTGACAGGGTCAGGCCAGATGTCTACAAGAGAGTGGTTGAAGGTAGATACATTAGTTCCAGGTTAAGCAGGTCCCTTTTCCCTGGGTAAGATAACAGGGACTATTCCAGAACACTCAGGAACTTTCTAGAACTAATTAAGGCAGGCAGGCTAATTAGGACACATGTAGCCAATTGGGAAGCTGCTAGAATTAATTAAGGCTAATCAGAACACCCGGTTTAAAAAGGCTCTCACTCCAGTTAGTGAGGTGTGCATAAGGAGCTGGGAGTGAGAGGACGTGCTGCTGGAGGACTGAGGAGTACAAGCAGAAGTGGCGCCAGGGTGTTTGCCGCCCTAGGCAGCAGCGCTCCTCCTCTGAAGCTGCGTTCTCGGCAGCGGGGGTCCTTCCGCTCCAGGTCTTCGGGGCACTTCAGCGGCGGGTCCCAGAGCGAGTGAAGGACCTGCCACCAAATTTCCGCCGAAGACCCGGAGCGGAAGAAGCCCCTCTGGGCGGCCATGGTTCTTGGAGCCGCTTTTCTTCCCGCCCAGAGGAATCGCCACCAAAATGCTGCCCCCCACATCCTGCCGCCCTAGGCGACTGCCTAGTGGAAGCACCAGCCCTGAGTACAAGTGTTAACAAACATCAGGAGGAAGGTCCTGTGGTGAGGACAAAGAAGGTGTTGGGGGAACACATGGGGAAGTAGCCCAGGGAATTGTAGCTGTCGCACAGCTGTTCCAGAAGGCACTCTAGACAGCTGCAGTCCACAGGGACCTGGGCTGGAACCCGGGGTAGAGGGCAGGCCCGGGTTCCCCACAAACCTCTCAACTCCTGATCCAACACAGGAGGTTCCACCGGAGGGGAAGGTCTCTGGGCTTTTCCCCGACCCACATGGTGGATCAGCAGAAACTGCAGGGATTGTTCTTACTCTTTTTTCCCCATACTGGCCAGTGATGAGGTTATCTGAGTGAACAGCAGATTTAAGCCATGAAAGTGGCCAAACTGAGGGCTACTGTGAATCTCTGAGGCGAGCAAAATAAGCGCAGGATTCACCAAGGTAGAGGAGGAACTTTATCACAGAACATATTAAAATGATGGTCCAAAGCCACAAAGTTTGCATCTGAATCTGAATGTCCTAAAGCTTGAAAGTGTTTGAATCAGAGATTTTTTTCCAAGCCCACTTAAAATATCATGGTCTCAAACTTTACTGCAGAAATAACTGGGTTACTCATCTGTTTCCATCTTAGAATGAAATCCCCACTGGCACCCTATGCAGAAGGCCAGCACAAGTCCAATATGTCATATAAGTCAAAACAGGGTTGAAGAATGCATAGGCCTTTTGCAGATCCTCTGCACAAGGGCAAATTTCATCCTTAAAGATAGTCTTTTCTTTTTTTTTTTTTTACCTGAAACGAAGATTGGCTGTTATAATTCTTTAACTCCTTGTTGGCTCCTCGAAACAACAGAACTCTTGCACAGCTGTCCTGCAAATTGGAGAAGGAGGAACTTGTTAATTATAATCTTTAATCACCAAAAACAGCCTTTAAATTATAAGATTTGGTGGTGATTTTGGCATATGTTTTTGAACATAAAACAATAAGTCAACAGTCCAAGAAATATGAAACTCTGTTCCAATCGAGGATTTAATTGATTAAAATAATTTTAATTTCCAATATAGTTGGAAAATTCTTAAATACTGTAGTTATGGGCACAATTTTCCAATGTACTGGAAACAGCATAAGAACATAAGAATGGCCATTCTGGGTCAGACCAAAGGTCCATCTAGCCCAGTATCCTGTCTTCTGACAGTGGACAATGCCAGGTGCTTCAGAAGGAATGAACAGAACAGGTAATCACCAAGTTATCCATCCCCTGACACCCATTCCCATTAGTATTTTCAAATTAAACTTTGCATTATCCATTAGTATTTTCAAATTAAACTTTGTACGTTAAAGGTCTTTGATCATGTTGATACCTTCCAGCCAATGGGAACTGTTCAAGGAATAAATTATTCTGTTATATGATCAAGGGTACCACAACCTGGCCCTAAATACTTAATATAGACACCCACTAAACAGAAAGGACAGATTATTACCTCAATTTTACTTTGATTTATCAGCATCTATCTCAAACTAAGCAATTAGCAGTTTTTAATGCAACAGTATATTTAATACAAGTTTTTTGAAATAAACTTTTTTTGAGCTGCTCATACTATAACAAAGCCAGTCCTCCATACACAAATAACAATACCACAACACAAAACTAATATACCCCAACCTCCTCTCCAAATGATGAGAGACCAGTTTACATGAGATCAGGTTCTGCTACAGAATATGTAGTTGAAATCCTATCAGTATAATTTTTTAGTTGAATACACTGTATTGCAGTAAGACACTAGTTTATAGTGTTGTAAAATATTACTGATTACACTGCTCTACAGCCAAAATTCTTCTGAAATAAATGTAGTCAAACTTTACTAATTCTGGGTCACTGAAAACGAAAATGATGCTTAAAATTGTTGATTGGCTCTAGTTTTCAAGATATGCTATTGGGTCAGTATATACGACCCTTGACTTGGGAATGGTGGAGGATAAGTGAGTTATAAAGGGAAGGGATCTCAATTTAAACCAGAAATGACTAAAATACATTTTTGACTGGATCTATGAATAAATCTATGACTGGGTTTGGACAGTACTTGTTTTTTAGGCAAAACAATGAATGATGCAATCTGAAGCTGGTATTGCGTCATACATGATATGAATTGCATCATGTTATTCCTAGAAGTCATGGATTATGCAATCATAACGAAGCTTACATCACTCTGCTGAACAAATTGCCCTATATCAGCTCTAGAAATCATACAGTGTCGTGCTCTCTTATTTGTCAGTGTTTGATTTTGCAAAGGGACACATTTCTGTTTAGCCAAAGTGAGCAGAGATGCCTCGTACTTGTGTGAACAGTGCAGATAACTTCTGCTATGTTTGTGGTGAAGTGACTTTTGCATCACAAAAGTGCAGTATAACCACTATGGTTAAGAAAGCTTATCACCTTTCTTTTGGCTGCAAAATTGGAGATCAGGACAAGAGGTGGGCCCCACACATATGCTGCAACACTTGTGCAACAAATCTTCGCCAGTGGTTGAACTGGAAAAGGAAATCTATGCCTTTTGCAGTGCCAATGATTTGGAGAGAGCCAACAGATCATACCAGCAATTGTTACTTCTGCATGGTGCCTCCAGTTGGGAAAGGTGTGTCAAAGAAGAAAAAGGTGGACTGTGCATTATCCAAACATTCCATCAGCTATACGCCCAGTACCCCACGGAGAAGGACTGCCGGTTCCTGGTGCACCAGAATCATTCTCACTTGAGTCAGACGAGGAAGAGGAAGAGGATGAAACTTCTGGTCCTGAACCATCAATGTCACAGGACCCACATTTTCTCCCATCCTCCTCCTCTGAACCACACCTCATAACACAAGGTGAACTGAATGACCTTGTCAGGGATTTGGAACTACCCAAGAGTAAGGCAGAGCTGTTGGGCTCCAGACTACAGCAGTGGAATCTCCTGGCAGGTGATGTTAGGGTTTCCATGTTCCGTGACCGTCAAAAGGATCTTGTACCATTCTTCTTCATGGAAGGTGATCTTGTAGCCTGCAACAACATGGATGGTGTGATGGCAGCCCTCAACATCGTTCACAATCCAGATGAGTGGAGACTGTTCATTGATTCATCGAAGACGAGTCTTAAAGCTGTTTTACTGCATAATGGCAATGTTTTGCCATCAATTCCAGTTGGTCATGCAGTCCATATGAAGGAAGCCTATGACAACATGAAACAACTTTTGAGGTGCATAAACTATGACAGTCATTGGAGCCTAGGAGGAAAAGTGTTCAGCATCCACCACTTGTTGAATCAAGGAAGATTTTGTTACCACCCTTACACTTCAAGCTGGGTCTGATGAAGAACTCGGTCAAGGCCATTGACAAAACACAAGCAGCTTTCAAGTACCTCCATGGAAAATTTCCAAGGTTAAGTGAAGCTAAGATAAAGGAAGGTGTCTTTGTTGGTCCTCAGATTTGTGAACTTCTTCGAGATGATGCATTTGACCATGCACAGCGTGGCAAGGAAAAAACGGCATGGAAAGCCTTCCAGTTAGTGGCAATAAATTTTCTCAGAAATAACAAGGCAGGTTACAGGTTGTTGGTGGAAAACCTCCTCAAGGCATACAAAAGCCTTGGTTGCAACATGTCACTAAAGATACATTTTTTGCACTGTCATCTAGATTTTTTTTCCACCGAACTGCAGAGCAGTGAGCGACGAGCACGGCGAATGATTTCACCAGGACATTGCAACAATGCTATCAGGGTAAATGGAGCCCATCAATGCTTGCAGAGTATTGCTGGACAGTGACAAGAGATGCTCCATTTAATGAATACAAGAGACAAGCCAAGAAGTGCCGAGTAGACACTGAATAGGACTAAACTATGTACATAATAGTTTTTTGCCTTTTGTTTCATAATAAATTTTATTTATATAACCCTTTTGCTGATTTTTAAAGTATTACATAAACAGGACAGGTGAAATATTATCATGTAAAGAAACCATAAACACATGAAAAGACCTAGGTTTACAATTTATGATTAAAACTCTACTATCTACACAATATACATAGACATAAAATGTAAAAACTTAAATATCTTAGAAACAGTAGCCAATCAGTTGTTTTAATTGTCATATTTGAATTCAGCACATCAAAATACATAATAAATAGCACATTTTATCTCTGAAGCAGACAACTTCTCAAAAATTGTAGACCAGTGTTATAACCTCATAGAAATTTTTCTATAGATCTGACATTTTTCAGCACACTTGACTTTTTCTTGATCCATATATAGTATTCTATTTCCACATGTCGTCTTTAATGTTCATCTCAGGACCTGTACTAAACCAGTCCACAATTCAGAATGTTTTTATGTGTCTTGTCTATTAGCTCGGCTGTGCATTTTGGATTTGTTGTCATGTTACATTAGAAAGTTCCAGTCAACGAGATAGTTGAATGTGCTATCTTCTGCTTATAAATATAATAGTAAGTGTGCAGCTACAGAGAACAGAGCACATAATTTACTGTTTTTGTGACAAGCTTATAAATCAAATCCTGATTCACAGACGGGTGTACATACGGAGACTGCCCTTAAAAGTAATTTTCCTCATTCTGCTTTCCGATATACTGAGCCAGATCCTTGGTCCTGGTAAATCCCTTCTACTGCCCCCTTCAGCACAAAGAGGACTTATAGTTGCCCTAACTGGCCCCTGGGTGCCCCCAGGATCAGGGTTCCATAAAGACAGATAACATAAAGCCCTTTTTGCCACCTACTCCCTGTTCTGCTTGACAGGGTAAATCAAGCAGGTTGGCTCTGCATTTCTAGCAGGGCCGGCTCTAACTTTTTTGCTGCCCCAAGCAGCAAAAAAAAAACGCCGCCAGAACCCCCCACACCGAGCACCACACCCTGCGCCGCCCCCCCCAAGCGCCACGCCCCCCCCGAGCACCACGCCGCCGGAGCGCCCCCCCCGTGGAATGCCATGCCGCGCTGCCCCCCGCCACCCCAAGATTGGCCGCCCCTTACCAGGTGCCGCCCCAAGCATGTGCTTGGTTGCCTGGTGCCTGGAGCCGGCCCTGATTTCTAGTCAGGATTCTAGCACCTGTCACAGAGAGGTAATTTAATATTTTTTTAAATGGATAGGATGCTAGACAATATAGTTATATATAGGACCCTACCAAATTCATGGTCCATTTTGGTCAATTTCATGGTCATCGGATTTTAAAAATCATAATTTCATGATTTCAGCTATTTAAATCTGAAATTTCATGGTGTTGTAATTATAGGGGTCCTGACCCAAAAGGGAGTGGTGGGGTGGTCATAAGGTTATTATAGTGGGGGTTGTGGTGCTGCTACTGTTACTTCTGCGCTGCTGCTGGTGGTGGCGCTGCCTTCAGAGCTGGGCACCTGGAGAGTGGCGGCTGCTGGCCGGGAGCCCAGCTTTGAAGGCAGAGCCACTGCTAGCACCAGTGCAGAAGTAAAGATGGCATGGTATGGTATTGTCACCCTTACTTCTATGCTGCTGCTGGCAGAGTGCTGCCTTCAGAGCTGGGCACCTGGCCAACAGCCACCCCTCTCTGGCTGCCCAGCTCTGAACGCAGTGCAGAAGTAAGAGTGGCAATACCGTGACCCCCTAAAATAACCTTGCGACCTCCTTGCAACTCCCTTTTGGGTCAGGACTCCCAGTTTGAGAAACACTGGTCTCCCCCATAGTATAGAGTAAAAGCACACAACACCAGATTTCACAGTCCGTGACATGTTTTTCATGGTTGTGAATTTTGGTAGGGCCCTAGTTATATAGTATTTCCTACCTGTGCAAAGAACCACATCAAACCAATAGCTCATATATATATGTTTTTTTTTATTTTTTTTAAATTCATGGGACCATAATGTTTTTCCAAAGATTTTTACATATTAATAATCAGCCAAGAGAAAATTCAAGTGCTATAGCCTAAAGAAAGAGCTAAAGATTTAAATAATGTTGATAGGGCTTTTGTTCTAGCATGCCAACAAGTGACCCCCATTTCAAATGCATACCAGATGATCATAGGCTGGCGCACTGCATGTATCATTCATGTAATATTTACTATTACAATATGTTCTACTAGAAAATATGGGAAGTGTGGATTACAAGCTTGCATATTAAAGATCCAACTTTTCTGACTTGGTCCACAATTTGATCATTAAGGTATTGTGTGTCCTGAAACTTAACAGTATTTATAAACTGATTATTATTTAATTTTCAGATTCACATTTATTTTATAATTTATTTGTCTTTCATAAAACACAAAATAGTTCTGAAAATATATTTCCCCTTCCCCCGCCCCTCTCTTTTTACAGTTCCTATCCAACAGTTCAACTGTTCTGGTTTGTTTCAGGGTTTTACAAATTTTAGTACATTTGTATTGTTTGGGCAATTAATATGTGTACTAAGCTTTAGCTCACAGGGAGTTTTATAACCACAAAATATTGGGATTTAGGGTGTTTTATAAAACATGAGAGACTCTGCCCATGGTACAATGTGCAGGACAGAATTGCAACACCTTACAGGTCCTTTTTGCTTAAATTTCAGTTTATATATTGGCTATGCTTTGAAATTAAATACATTGGGATTCTACAATAGTTATTTCATGCCTTTTAAAATTTTGGACATGATTTACAAATGTAAATGCAACTGTTGTGTTTGCTGCAACACCACAATATAATTGTATTCCTATTGCCTTATCAATAGAGTTAATCAAAAATTTTCCATCAAAGATGTACCATGAAAATGGTATTTTTCACTAAAATGAAAGTTCTCATAGAGTATGTTTGTTATGGTTGAATTTTTTTATAAACAGATTATTTTCCAGTTTGCCCCCTTCTCTCTCCTTCCCCCCTCTTTTTATTTTTTCCCTTTCAGTGAAAAGAGAGATAAAAAGGAAGGGGATGGGGAAGGATTAGAAAACATTTCTTATAGCAAAGAACTGAATCTATTTAGCTAATAAAGAGAAGGTTAAAAGCTGATTTGATTAGCTTATAAGTATCTACAAGGGGAACAAATATTTAATGATGAGCTCTTCAATCTAGCAGAGAAAGGTATAATAAATCCAACTGCTGGAAGTTGAAGGTAGGTAAATTCACACTGGATATACGGTGCAAAATTTAATGTTGAGGTTAATTAACCACTGGAACAATTTACCAAGAGTCATGGTAGATTCTCCATCACTAACAATGTATAAATCAAGATTGGATGTTTTTCTAAAAGATATTTTCTAAGAATTATTTTGGAGAAGTTCTATGGCCATTGTTATAGAGGAGGTCAGCTAAGATGATCACAGTGGTCCCTTGTGGCCTTGGAAATCTATGAAGAACTGAAAACCCAAAACATTTTCAGATTTTAGTTTGTTTTTTTTCAATATTCATGGGACAATTCCCATTAAAAGCTATTTGCATTTTTTCACCAGCTCAGTTTATCTGTTCAAAAAAAGTCTACATCACATATTTTGGAACCTTTAAATATTAAGATTCTTCCTACCAATGCTACAATTCTTGTTTTGGACAAAGTACAGTATTGACAGTTTAATAACCTTTGATATTTACCATTTAATGCAGTTTACTTATGGTATATAAAATAAACATGAAGCAGCTTTTTAGCCATTGGGGATTAAGTGAATTTTATAAAGGTGTGTGGGTTGTCAGCAGATTCAATTTAATTTGTTGCCTAAAATCAAATATCTATTAGTTGATTTCCTAGTAGCACAGAAATAAAAAAAAGTTCAATAGGTTGTATTTTAAAGGAACGTACATGTCATATTTGCATAATTTATAAAATACAGACTAATAATTTCTAATTTTTTTCTCTTGCTAGAATTTTATTGAGAGATCAGGGGCTGTAAAGTGACCTTAAAACAAAAACTTATTTAGGTCCTCATTTAATTGGCATCCAGGAAGGGGCAATTACTGACTGGTCCCTTCTGACCTTAATGTCTATGAGTCTATGAGTCTATGAGACTGATGAAAGTATTTCCCAGCAACTCAGGTTGGGTTTAAAACAAAATCAAATGGGTAATGACTCCACCTACAGGAATTACAGGGTAAAAAGGACACTGTCACCCATCCTGTCCTCCCCATCCCATCTCCCTCCCTTTTGCCATAAGATAACACATTATTTAACAGAAGGAACAAAGGAATGGATTAGTAGAGATCTATAACAATAACTTACTGGTTATAATAATAACAACACTGCCAGTAAATAATTATTTATTTTCACACATCCCTGATCAGCCAGCCCTGAAAACAGGGAACATGTGGGATATAACAGTGAAATTACAGGATGCAAAGGCTCCAGTAAAAGATCCAGAAGGAGAACTTCTTGGCTCAGAAATGTCCACTAAAACTACTATATGCAAGGATTGCAACATGTGGTAAAGGTTTGTGAACTACAGTACGTGAAGTTTCAATATAAGCTTTTTGTCCTCCTTAATGTTACACAAAAGTCCATCTGGTGTCGATGGGCCGCCTTCCTTGTTAGCCAGGACATAACATCTTTTGTTGAAGAGCAGCACTTTACACTAGCTAATGTCTCTCTCCTCTCTGGTGATTTACAGAGGGTTACAATACAAATGCTTAAATATTACCTTGCAATATGGGTCACAGATGCTATAAGTGAGCTTAACGTATGCAGCAACCCACAAGCATTCAAGTCTAAACACTCATTCTTATAATACTAATAGCATTCTTATCATACTAATACCTATTTTAACTTTACTAACACACAGGCTTCTCCAGCATCCTTGTCAGCAGCCTTCAAGGTAGATTTGTCCTCCTCCCGCTTCTGAGCTGAGTTGCTCCCTTTTCAACCCCTTCTCCGGTTAGAACATGCTCTGCAGGGCTGAAGGGGGGGAGCTACCTGGGCCCAGTACTGTCCTTTAACCCCTTCCAGCCCAGTGTGGAGTTTGTATACCCCACCACACAGGCTTTGTGCTGGCCCTTATGCCCTTTTGGCCATGGCCCTACTTACAACAGCGGGTCCAGACAAAGCCTTGAGCACTCTATCTAATACAGGTCTCATTGCCTTGTTACCTGAATACCGCAACCAACAATAAGCACTGCAGTCAGCAGGAAGGATTTGCAGAACTGGATTCCTAATAACTAATATCAATTGACAGATGTACTTTAAGCCAAGCTGATGTTTGAAAATGTTAAATTATTCCAAAAATCGTCTCTTTTGAAAAAGTCAAGATATTTTAGACATACTAAAGGAAGTGAAGAAATCTGCTTTGACACGGCTTTTTCAATCAAGATGGTAATTAATTAAGAAACAGATGCTTTAACAGATGTTTTATTAGTTACAATCATGTCTCATTACTTGTGTTTTTCTAACGCAATGCAGCATTCCATGCACAGTGCCCTAACCTGATTTTAATACATATAGCGTTGAAATGTTATAAAATGACCCAATGTGAAAATAAAAGCACAAAGCCCTATTTGCCGATACTTAGGAGTAGTCCCATTGACCTCTCAAAGTTACTCGCTTAAATAAAGCAAGAAGGTTTTGCCTTTGAATTTGCATATCCAATATTCAAAACAATAGCCTGTAAGGAGGGAAGCATATCTACAAGTAGCAGCTCATTGCTATGACTGCAACTCAGACACGATGCAGCCAAACTTCACTCCCAATAGAGGATTAGATTGAGAGTTTACTCTCATTCCTGAGAAAATGTGATGCTCCAGTAGCAGCTCTGGAAAGAATCACAGAATCATAGAAAATTGGGGTTGGAAGGTCTCTTCCAAGAACTTCAACTTGGACATCCCTCTGACTTCCAACCCCTCTTGAGATCTTGGCAAAATAGGCTACATCATTACCATTACCAAAAGCACCAAACTTGTCCCCATGTCCAGTTAGCTCTGCTTACTGGTGCATGGAGGGCTCAGCCAACTCCCCACTTCTCCCTATGCACTTGCATGCAAGGCAAGAGAATCAGACATTCAACCTCTGCTCTCTGCCTAATGTCTGGATTCAAGACCAGAGTAAGCCCTGCACAGCCAACTCAGAGTGATGGATGGCATCTTAAATCCCTTTACTCCCTTACATAGCCACTCACTGCAGTCTGCCCCATAGTTATTAAAAGAAGATTTGTTCAAAACAACTGCAGATATAGAGAGCTATATTTTAAGAGCTTCAGCTCTGTGTTCCTTGCAGCCTTTTATTTAGTTTATCTGCTCGGGGTCAAATTTCTACCATCTACAACTCATGCAATCCTTTTGCCCGATGTAAGTGAGGGCAAAGTTGGCCCCGGGCTGGATAAAAATCAATTTTTTTTAATTGGATTTTTTTTTTTTTGAGGAAAAAAACCTATCTAAAGATTGTTTTAATTAAGATACATTATAGCTCAAAGATATCTCATCATGGAATAGGGATTATAAATTCTAATTGTATAGTATGAGACAATATATTCATGTACTCTTTAAGAAAAGTTTTGTAAATGAGCTCCAGTAGTTCATGGATTAGGGACCCAATCTTATGGGGCTCCTGGGGCTTCTGTATAGATAATTTAAGTTAATCTTTCTATCTACCCAATGGGACTCAGTGCTCAGTCTAGAAGATACCATCAGACATGCTTAGTTTTGCAGTTCTCAAACTGTGGATTTGTGTCTTCAGAGTTAACATGCTTGTTAACAGCAAAAACGTTTTTAAATAAATAAAAAGAACAGGAGTACTTGTGGCACCTTAGAGACTAACAAATTTATTAGAGCCTAAGCTTTCGTGGATTACAGCCCACTTCTTCGGACGCATACCGAAGAAGTGGGCTGTAGTCTACGAAAGCTTATGCTCTAATAAATTTGTTAGTCTCTAAGGTGCCACAAGTACTCCTGTTCTTTTTGCGGATACAGACTAACACGGCTGCTACTCTGAAACCTTTACATAAATAATATATAGAGGTGAGAAATAACAGACCTCAACCCTACCCTCCCTCTGCAAATTTGTGTACACAGAGTCAATCCCTTACCTCTCTCTAAAAGTGCAAAGTTTCAAAAAGTTCAATGAATAGAAGACTGTTGGGGGCGGACTAGATCTGGACAAGGAGAAGAAGTCTGGAGATAAATGTGAGAAGGGAGGACAGGCAGTAGAAACAAAAGTGAAACTGTTTGAGCAGCCTATTACAGAAGTCTTGAGGTCTTTCTGAGTGTAGCCTTCATTGATTTGAGATCTACCATACCATTCTCTCACTAGAAGGAAAAACCTATAATGGCAGCAGGCCTTAAAAGAGACCCAGTTTGAGAATATTTTAATGAAGTTTCTCTACCTGTGGGTAAGACAGGCATGTGTGCAAAATGCAAACAGTGCAACAAAGAAATGCAAGACCTGGTTGCCCGAATGAAACATCAGGAGACGTGTTCCTTCTCAGGAAGAAGCTGCGTTAAAGATGATGAAAGGAACATGTCTGAACATGCAGGATCTTCAGGTTGGTAAACTTTTTTATTTCATACTTCTTTCTTAAGGACTGCCTGTCTTCGTTCTGTAGTATTCTTGAATTCTCATGTTTGAGCAAAAATATATAGTTGTTACTCTATGGTACTATCATTTTAGGTGCAGTTATGATAAAAAATAAATAGCTGAAATAGGCAGATCTTCCCTTTACAATTTCACCTTTAAAGTAGTACTGAGTGTCAGTGAATACAATGAGCAGTATGGTAATAATAATTAAATAACTGCATTGACTTATTTTGCTTAGGAGAATCCATCCTCAACATACAGGATTCTGAAGACTATTCACCTTCAAGATCACCATCATTTTCTATAGCTTCAGAGTTATCTGCCAAAGATAGTGTTTCATTCACATCATGTATGTTACATAGCTACAGTATATCACCTATAGCAAAAAGAAAAAAAAAATCTCCATCATCCAGAAACAACCGTAGATAAGTTTGTGATAAGACCCAGCAGATTACAAAAAGAGGTAATTGATGAAAAAATTGCCCGGTTTGTTTATGCAACAAACTCTCCTTTCCGTATGATTGAGAACCCACACTTCATTAACATGGTTCAGTCATTAAGACCAGGATACAGTCCACCAAACAGAGCAGATGTCGCAGGCAAATTGCTGGACAAAGTGTATGAATGAGAAATTAAGCAGTGTGCAAAAGGTTTAGAGGGTACAATTGTTAACCTGAGTCTTGATGGGTGGAGCAATGTCCACAACGATCTTGTTGTATGTGCTTGTGTGACAACAGAAGAAGGAAATGTCTTCCTTACAGAAACAACTGATATATCAAGAAATGCACACCCAGCAGAATACTTACAAGAAGTAGCAGTAAAAGCTATAACAAACTGTGAAAAAAATGGAAATGTCTAGTATGCAGCTTGGTCACAGAAAATGCTGCAAATATATCCAAGATGAGAAGAAATTTAGAAGAGGGTGAAGAGTTCCAAGCTAATAATATACGGTTGCAGTGCTCATTTGATGCACCTCCTAGCCAAAGACTTCAGTGTTCCATAAATAAAGGCTAATGTTGTTGAAATTGCAAAATACTTCCGTAACAACCACTTTGCAGCAGCTGCTATGAAAAAAGTGGGAGGAACCAAGCTAACTCTCCTGCAAGACGTGCGATGGCTATATCAAGAACTGGCCTAATCTGATGACAGTTGGTGAACAAAATCGTGAAAAAATAGATGGCATGGTCACAGCCAAAGTTCTCAATATTGGGCTTAAGAGAAATGTTGATCACAGGCTGATACCCTGAAGCCTATTTCTGTAGCCCTGAACGAAATGCGGGGAAATAGCTGTTTTATTGCTGATGCTGTTGAAATTTGGAAGGAACTGAGTGAGATCTTAAAAAGAGAAATATGCAATGACAGAGTTAAATTACAAGCATTAAAAAACAAATGGGACAAGCACTATCTCCAGCTCAGTTTCTTGCAAATATTCTCAGTACTCGGTACCAGGGTCAAACCTTAACTGCTGAAGAAGAGGAGTTGGCTATGACATGGACATCCAGCAATCATCCCTTCATAATGCCAACTATAATAAATTTCAGAGCTCAGGGTGAACCATTCAAGAAATATGTTTGCTGATGATGTTTTAAAGAAAGCCACACCAGTGAACTGGTAGAAGTCACCTAAGCACTTGGATTCAGAGACTGTTGGAGTGATAATCTCACTTTTAATAGCAGTAGCTTCTTCTGCTGGTGTAGAAAGAATATTTTCTTCCTTTGAACTAATTCATTCCAAATTGAGAAATTGTTTGGGACCTGAAAAAGCAGCAAAGCTTGTTTTTCTTTTCCAGATTATGAACAAACAGGAAAATGAAGGTGAAGACGACTGAGTTAACTGCAGAAGCCAATATTTTAAGTTTCTCATGTTGACCTGGCTGATATAGTAGATTTAATTTTTGTTTTTTTTATGAATATATTTCATTTAACTATTTTAGTTAAAAACAATTTTAACAAACACAAACCTGATTTTAAAAAACTTGAATGTTTAACTGAATTCAAAAATTCATATGCTTGTTTTGTTAAAATATTATGTTTGCTGTTGAAGAAAAAAATCCAGAATACATAACGCTGTTTTAGTTAAATAAAACAATGTAAACGTCTGTCTAGTGATGTTCTCCTCCTAATATAGCATGGCAAGAAAATCCTCCAAATATTAATGATTAACATGTTGAACTGGAGATAGTTCACCTCCCAATGACTTCATAAATATCTGCTTCAATTACCTTTGGTAAATGAAATAACCAAACAATCATTCATTTTTTGATATAGCTGTAAAACTAATCTCAAAAGTTTTCAAAATAAATCACTTTAAAAATGTATAATGTGTACCTTCTAAAAATGAAACTACATCTATCTCTGAGTTGTGAAGAATATGTATTAAGGTTATAACAACCAACAAGAATGCACTTTTATGTAGAAATCTACAATTAAATCAAGTCTTCCTTACTAGAGATTTTAATCAATTTAAATCATGATTTAAATCAAATCCACCCTGCTTGGCCCTATACTAGTGCGCTAATGCTTTTGTTATCTTCCCATCAATTAATCATTAAATGCCTCACTGAATTGGAACCTAGAATACATACTTCAATTCAAGCATCTGAATAGTCTTCTTATGGTCAGTGTGTGCAGTGCCATGGAAGTCAGTGAGACTATTCAGATGCTTAAATTTAGGCACTTGTGTAAATGCCTTGCTGAACTGGGGCCTTATTACTGGAGAAAAGTAACCTAATCAGTAATAGTTAAACCTGCCCAGAAAAACCGCCAATATTCCAGATATATCCCCTGGGACACATTCTGATCTGACTTATTTCAGCATAGATTAGAGTAATTTCATTGATTTTGATGGGTTTACTCTGGATTTAGGGATGGATCCTACAAGACCTTATGCTAGTACGTTTGCAGAATCTGGCCCTTACATAAGTGCTGGAAAAGTCAGAATATGGCCCAGTAGGGCAAAAATCCATTCTCAAAGAGGAATTCAAATTTTCTGTAATAGTTTTTGATAGTTAATGCTGATCTCCAACTTGGGTGTATGCATTTCCCATCAATTATTAGCAAATAAAGATCCAGACTTGGATCTTACCTATATGAGTTGATTCACACATATGCAAAGTTAATGCAAAATGCTATCAAATCAGAATGGTTATATTTTTTATCCACTTTACACAGTTGTAAATGATTACATAAGATACAAGGCAGTGGAGAATTAGGCCCACTTTGCATAGTCAATGGAGACAATTTTTCTTCAGTATTTCTGTAAGTGTTTCTTATTTAATTCTAAATTAAGTTTCCGATAAATTCTCTGTAGCTCCCTGGCTGCCCCGTTGGTCTCAAATTTTTCTAAAATTTATTTCCCATGGAAAATTTCACATTTCTGAATTTTCATTCATTCCAAATTTGGAATGAAAAAAATTTCATAAATGCAAGATTTTCCACAGGAAGAAAATTTCAGTTCCAGTTCTACTCTACTTCATACATTTCATGAAAGATTATTTTTAAAAAACTCCCCAAAATTCACAGAAATACAAAGCTATAGAAGAATAATAACTAACCTGGTTATAAAGGGCACAAATATGCAATGCTGTATTTCCTGAGGCATTCTGTGCTCCCATATCTGCTCCATAAAAAAGTAAGTGTTCTAAATGCTGGACATGTCCATATCGGCAAGCCTATAAAGACATAAATTTAACATTTTGATTACTATATAGTCTTACTGTATCAGGTAAATATCCCAATTACATATTTCTTCATACAAGAATATGCTACATCCTTATGGCCTAATTCTCAGTTATTCTGTATGATTCTAGAGTCCCAATAAGAACACCAAGAGACACCACCTCCATCATTCCCCTCCTTTATTTCTCCCTCCTAAGGTCCACCTTGTAATAATCCTCCTTTCAGTACAGCAGCATTTGGTACAGTTCTGGCCCTCCTAAGAGAGTGCTTCTATATCTGATGAAGCCAGTCATTACCAAGTGACACATTTCCTTCTCCAAGAGCTAGGAATGCTGTCTCTGCAGTGTTCCTACGTTTACCACAGGAAGGGTTCAGGACCCACACTTGGATGCTGTGCACAACAGCTGACACTAGGTGCCTGGGTTGGCTCCAAAAAAACACTTTAAAATGGAAGTAAGATTTGAAATGAAAATAGTCTTTGATATAGTAAATATGAAACTGAGCAAGTTAAGGGTCTGATCCACCTCCCATTGAAGTCAATGGAAAAAACTCCCACTAGCTTCAATAGAGGCCCAATTGGGGCATAGGACCCAGATGTTGTAAAAAATGTATACATGAGCTCAAGTTTGCACATTAAAGTGGAAATCAATGGAAGTCCTTGTGTGCATAAAGTTAAACGTGTGCTCAAGAATTTGGAGGATAACAGCCTAAGATACAATAAGATACATCATTTCGAACTATTTATCTACCAGCATGGGCTTGTTACTCCTATTAATGCAGTGGGAACTGTATACAACAGAACCAAGATAAAATATTCATTCACCTGCAAAAACTATGATTAAAAACCTTGAGACTGTAGATTAATATGCTGCATATTTGGCTGAAAAGCATTTATTTTCTGTTTATGAGCATTAGAGTAGAAAATCAAGATTTTTTGGAAAGGTGACACTAGATGGCACTGAAGATGATCTGATTTCTGAACACTGCTTTTAAAGAGTGAAAATATGTTGGAGAATTAGATTAGCCAAAGTATTTTAAGTCAATGATTTTTCACAACATTGTTTCCTTCTGAATATCTTCCTCCGATCTGTGAGCACAAGAGCTAAAAGAGTGTATTTCAGAAATATGTACACCTCTACCCCAATATAACTTGACCCGATATAACACGAATTCGGATATAATGCGGTAAAGCAGTGCTCCGGGGAGGGGTGGGGGGGGAAGCAGGGCTGCGCATTCAGGTGGATGAAAGCAAGTTTGATATAACACAGTTTCACCTATAACACGGTAAGATTTTTTGGATCCCGAGGACAGCATTATATTGAGTAGAGGTGTATTATATACAGAAGAGTCAAAATCATTGCAAAACATAACTCAGAAAAAGATGATTGAGATTCAACAATAAATGCAGAGGTGCTGCATACAGAGGGTCTGACTTTGATCCAAAGAGAGAAAACCTGTGAATTATTTGGCCAGATGCACGGCTCAAATTTCAAATACTGAATAGGTGGAATTAATTGTTCATTGAATGAGACCATGAATTATTCACAGAAGTTATCTGGTGAATAATTTTCATTAATGAATAAATCTGAGGGGGAAAAAAATCACAGTATTTCTGTCTATCAATCTTAGCGATTTATCTGGCTCCCATTACCATAGTACATGAATGTCTCAGAATCTTTAATGTATTGATCCTCACAACACCTCTGCGAGTCAGGGAAGTGCTATTATCCCCATTTTACAGATGGGGAACTGAGGCTAATTAACCTGTCCCACATCACTCAATTATCCTATGGCAGAGCAGGGAGTGAAGCCAGGTTTTCCAAGTCCCAGGCTAGTGCCCTAACTAGTAGACCATTATTCTGGTCTCTGGTCACAGACCATTCACAAGCAGAAAGGGGGGAGTGGGGGAATCAATATTTGTTAAATAGTTTACTCATTATGAATTATTTGCCCAAGTAGAGGGAAAAAAACAGATTAAATGAAAATAGAAAGATTTATTCTAAAAGGCATCAGAAAGATATTATTCACCAAGGAGCAAATGGAACAGCCATATAGGATGACCAAATCTATCACTGCAAAATGATAACATATATTTGTGTTCACAAGTACTGTCTAGATTAGGATAGACAAATACTGAGTTCCAGAATTCAGATGCCTGCCTCTCCAATAGTCAACCAGCTAGTGAGTGCAGGCATGCAAAGGACTAAAAGGTTGGAATCTCAGGTTTCTAATCCCAATTTTTCTATTGACTCACTACACGACCTTGGGCAAATCACTCTATCTCTGGGCTGAAATAAGGGGACAGCTCCCATTTAAGCAAACAGGAAATATGACTGTTCATGCTAGAGCTGATTTTAGCCCTCTGTGTCTGTCTTCTAATCAGTAAAATGTGACTAATAATGCTTCCCTATCTGTAAGTGTTTCCATGGACTGCTGTGGCTCCCCCTGATATCACGTAATAGTGTGCAGGAGTCTTTGCCTGTAGCACCCCTTGTTGATCTGCTGTTTGGTGCTGCAAATTGCCTATTCTGTCCATAATTTATCCTTCCAGCTAAATTGTATCTAATCCAGACCTCTTTGGAGGTCATAGAAGTCCAACTAAAAGTCCAAATGAAGAGATCCTTTCACCCCTCTACGGCTACTCCTCAACCCGTCTTCTGGTGTCAGTCCTCAGCCCCTCCCCACCTCAGCTCAACAGTCCTTGTGCTGGGAAGAGGGTTATGCCCTTCCTTAGGGCTGGTAGGGGAAACCCAGCCTCACCTCTGGTCTGGTTGCTGGCCCAGAGACCCCATGTTAAGCAGCCAGGTCTGTTCTTTAAGATGTGCTGCTGTTTCCCTGGGCTACTTGCTATCTCCAAACCCCTTGTGCTGTTTCCCAGTAGCCTGTGGTTAATATAGCCTCTCCTCTGGTTCCCAGACCTCTCAGGCTTCTCCCTAGGTCCTCCCAGCTCCTTGTTCCTCCCCGGGAACACCAACCCACAGTGCTGCCTCCCTGGGCCTTTCCCCCTTTCCAGGAGCCAAAACAGAGACGAACTCCATCCCTGGTGTCCTCTTCAACTTGCCTTCAGCAGGCTCTTCCCAGAGAGAGAGGGAACTCTACCTCCTGTCTCGTGGATCTCCTTTCTGCTGAGTTCTCTCCTCTCTTGTAGTCTTCCCTGACCTTTTATAGCTGGGGTTTCTAAGGATAATTAAGCCGCCAGATCAGGATCAAATGACGGATAGTTGCTATATCACAAGCAGGGCTTAGCCTGTCTCCCCTTAAAAGGTCACCCAGCCTATGACACTACCTCAAAGGGAGTTCTGTGAAAATTTCAGTATTGTGACGCCTAACTTTTAGGCACCTAAGAAATCACTGGAACTAAAATGGGAGCCACAAAGCCTGAACTAGGTGCCTAGGTTCCCTTACAACATATGGGGAGAGATAGGCACCTCAGAATGTGATCCACAAAAGCCAGCATGCTAAGCAGGGAGCAGCCTTAACTACCCAATGGGAGATGCTGATGTAAGAGATGTGCTAAACCCCACCCTTCTCATGGAGTTAGGTGCTTAAGTCTGGGCTTCAGGGGACACCTATCTCTGCTTGTGATCCACAGCCGGGAACCCCTCTCTTGGAGGTGTGTATTCTGTTTCTTGCAAGATGAGTTAGGAACTTTCTTAACTCCACATGAAAGAGAAGGAGGAAATAGCACCTTTCATAACGTTTAGACCAGTGGCTAGAGCACCCAGCCAGGATGTGGGAGACCCAGGTTCAGTTTCCCCCCTCTGCCTGATGGGAGAAAAGATTTGAACAGGGGTCTCCCACCCCCAGTAGAGTGATCTAACCACTGGGCTATCAGATATTCTGATGTACGTCTGCCTCAGGTTCTCCTGTTGAAGCTGTTGCACTTTCCATAAATAATTAGTCAGTCATTGGAGCAAGAGGACTAGACCTCTCTCTCTCTCTCTCTCTCTCTCTCTCTCTCTGGATAAATACTAAAACAGTCATTGTGAGACAAAGTGGAACAGCTTCAACAGGAGAGACTATGGCAGCCCCACATCAGAATATCCCATAGTCCAGTGGTTAGGGCACTCACCTGAGAGGTAGGAGACCCCACCAGACAGAGAAGGGAATTGAACCTAGGTTTCCCACATTGCAGATGAGTGCTCTAACCACTTAAAGATATAAGGGAGGCAACACCAACTCAATTTTTGATGGGGTCTAATCCAGTGGGTGCACTCAGTGCATTCCTACTGGATCAGGCTCTGCAGGTGAGATAGGCATCCCCCCCCACATCTTCCCAGGATTGTGGATCCTGCTGGTACCCCCAATGACTAGAGGGAAGCAGTAGTGCCCATGCAGAGAGGCAAAAATATAGGTGCCTAGGGAACTTTTACAGTGAACATTTATGCACCAAGTGAATTTAGAATCAGATGGCAGTTGAGCAGGAGTTTTGTGGATTGCAGAGTCTGCTAGAACTGAGACTTAGGTGCCTAAATTAGGTACTTAATACATTTGTGAATCTGCGTCTAAATGACTGTTTTAGTAAATGTGTAGAAACCACGCTGTGATTAATGAGTTCTTTACTATCCTAAGTCACTTCACATCTCTCAAAAAAGATAATAGATGGGATAGCTTTATGCTGCCATCTTTCACATGTCAGAGAGGGGTACTGACATTGTTGCTTACTGAGGATGGATTGCTCAATTAACCCATAATCCAGATGTAAATTTACTTGATTTATCTAGGATTAAAATCAAGAAGGTGGTTTTGGAAAACACAGCCCCCTTTCAGTGAGAGAAATAATTACTATAAATCTATGAAGTTGGGTTTTCATACAGAGAAGATTCTTTCTTTGTACTTCCAGATATTGCAGGTGAGACCAATCCTTGAAAGAAAAGCTCCTGCCCATCACTGTCACCTAGACTTCTGAGGGAATCAAAAGAAATGCTTACCTACCTCCAATCTACCCCCCCAAACCAATTATAATGGTGGATAAACCCCTTTTACTTACTTCCTAATAGACATGGACCCAAACAAATAACCAAGATCTGAACACCCTGGAACACTGAAAAAGCTTGAATCCAAGTCCAAACTTTGCAACTCATACCCACCACCTACTAGGAAAAGAATTGTGTACTAAGAAAACTACGACGAAGGAAAAGTAAACATTCTTCTTAGGTCAGAAAACTTGATTTGACCCTAGGATATTTGCCCATGAACACACATAGGTAGATATACCTATGGGCTAGGCTAAAAGGGGTAAAAAACAAGGGTGATGTCATGCTAGGAGTCTACTACAGGCCACCTAAGCAGATGGAAGAGGTGGATGAGGCATTTTTTAAACAACTAACAAAATCATCCAAAGCCCAAGATTTGGAGGTGATGGGGGACTTCAACTATCCAGATATATGTTGGGAAAATAACACAGCAGGGCACAGACTATCCAATAAGTTCTTGGACTGCATTGCAGACAACTTTTTATTACAGAAGGTTGAAAAAGCTACTGGGGGGGAAGCTGTTCTAGATTTGATTTTAATAAATAGGGAGGAACTCTTTGAGAATTTGAAAGTGGAATGCAGCTTGGGTGAAAGTGATCATGAAATCATAGAGTTCACAATTCTAAGGAAGGGTAGAAGGGAGTACAGCAAAATAGAGACAATGGATTTCAGGAAGGCAGATTTTGGTAAGCTCAGAGAGCTAATAGGCAAGGTCCCATGGGAATCAAGACTGAGGGGAAAAACAACTGAGGAGAGTTGGCAGTATTTCAAAGGGACACTATTAAGGGCCCAAAAGCAAGCTATTCCGCTGGGTAGGAAAGATAGAAAATGTGGCAAAAGACCACCTTGGCTTAACCACAAGATCTTGCATGATCTAAAAAATAAAAAGGAGTCATATAAAAAATGGAAACTAGGACAAATTACAAAGGATGAATATAGGCAAACAACACAGGAATGCAGGGGTAAGATTAGAAAGGCAAAGGCACAAAATAAGCTCAAACTAGCTACAGGAATAAAGGGAAACCAGACAACTTTTTATCAATACATTAGAAGCAAGAGGAAGACCAAGGACAGGGTAGGTCCACTGCTCAGTGAGAGAAACAGTAACAGGAAACTTGGAAATGGCAGAGATGCTCAAGGACTTCTTTGTTTCGGTCTTCACAGAGAAGTCTGAAGGAATGCCTAACATAGTGAATGCTAATGGGAAGGGGGTAGGTTTGGAAGATAAAATAAAAAAATAACAAGTTAAAAATCACTTAGAAAAGTTAGATGCCTGCAAGTCACCAGGGCCTGATGAAATGCATCCTAGAATACTCAAGAAGCTAATAGAGGAGGTATCTGAGCCTCTAGCTATCATCTTTGGAAAATCATGGGAGATGGGAGAGATTCCAGAAGACTGGAAAAGGGCAAATATAGTGCCCATCTATAAAAAGGGAAATAAAAACAACCCAGGAAACTACAGACCAGTTAGTTTAACTTCTGTGCCAGGGAAGATAATGGAGCAAGTAATTAAGGAAATCATCTGCAAACACTTGGAAGGTGGTAAGGTGATAGGAAATAGCCAGCATGGATTTGTAAAGAACAAATCATGTCAAACCAATCTGATAGCTTTCTTTGATAGGATAACGAGTCTTGTGGATAAGGGAGAAGAGGTGGATGTGGTATACTTAGACTTTAGTAAGGTATTTGATACCTTGCATATCATACCTTGCATGATATTCTTATCAATAAACTAGGCAAATACAACTTAGATGGGGCTACTATAAGGTGGGTGCATAACTTCCTGGATAACCATACTCAGAGAGTAGTTATTAATGGTTCCCAATCCTGCTGGAAAGGTATAACAAGTGGGGTTCCGCGGGGGTCTGTTTTGGGACCAGCTCTGTTCAATATCTTCATCAATGACTTAGATATTGGCATAGAAAGTACGTTTATTAAGTTTGCAGATGATACCAAACTGGGAGGGATTGCAACTGCTTTGGAGGATAGGGTCATAATTCAAAATGATCTGGACAAATTGGAGAAATGGTCTGAGGTAAACAGGATGAAGTTTAATAAAGACAAATGCAAAGTGCTCCACTTAGGAAGGAACAATCAGTTTCACACATACAGAATGGGACGAGACTGTCTAGGAAGGAGTATGGCAGAAAGGGATCTAGGGGTTATAGTGGACCACAAGCTAAATATGAGTCAACAGTGTGATGTTGTTGCAAAAAAAGCAAACATGATTCTGGGATGTAGTAACAGGTGTGTTGTGAGCAAGACACGAGAAGTCATTCTTCCGCTCTACTCTGAGCTGGTTAGGCCTCAACTGGAATATTGTGTCCAGTTCTGGGCATTTCAAGAAAGATGTGGAGAAATTGGAAAGGGTCCAGAGAAGAGCAACAAGAATGATTAAAGGTCTAGAGAACATGACCTATGAAGGAAGGCTGAAAGAATTGGGTTTGTTTAGTTTGGAAAAGAGAAGACTGAGAGGGAACATGATAGCAGTTTTCAGGTATCTAAAAGAGTGACATAAGGAGGAGGGAGAAAACTTGTTCACCTTAGCCTCTAAGGATAGAACAAGAAGCAATGGGCTTAAACTGCAGCAAGGGAGGTTTAGGCTGGACATTAGGAAAAATTCCTAACTGTCAGGGTGGTTAAACACTGGAATAAACTGCCTAGGGAGGTTGTGGAATCACCATCTCTGGAGATATTTAAGAGTAGGTTAGATAAATGTCTATCAGGGATGGTCTAGACTGTATTTGGTCCTGCCTTGAGGGCAGGGGACTGGACTCAATGACCTCTCAAGGTCCCTTCCAGCCTAGAATCTATGAATCTATGAATACCAGACCAATTCATTTTAGCAGTAACCAAGAAACTAATCCATACAGAAGACAGACTGAGAAAATAATTACACTGAACATGGGAAACTGCTGGAATTTTCAAATATACTAGGGTACTGAGCTGCTTCTGATGCATATCAGAAGAGGCTTCTACAGTATCTCTGATACATTTCCGTAGGAATCTTACTGCCCTTTTATTTTTATTTTTTAAACTTTAATTTTCTCCAAAACTTTATCCCCAGGCCACTGGTAATTCTGCATCTAAACCTTCCAAGGATCCAAACTGGCAAGGTGATGAGGACCATCAGATCCAATTAATGGCAGTGAGAGATAAATATGCTCAAGAACTCAGAGAATCAGGTACCAAGTGGGAAATTCAGCCCTGTGGAGAGGTTCATCAAAAGGTCTATGCACCATATACAGCATTTCATCCAAGTTCCAGAGCATACTGAGGAAAGAAATTTTTGCTATAGTTTTTGCACGTGCACACACACATGCACACACACACACATACACAGAGCTTCCTTCGTTTCTTGTCTCACGACTTTAGTGCTACAAAATGACCCAATATCTGATGCCATACCACAATCTGTGTGCATCAATCCTTCCAATCCTTTTGCCTAGAGCAGTGGTTCTCAAACTGTGGGTTAGGACCCCAAAGTGGGTCATGACCCCATCTTAATGGGGTCGTCGCGGCTGATGTTAGACTTCCTGGGGCCCAGGGGGCCAGAGGCCCACCGCCCAAGGCCCAAGACCGAGGGCTTCAGCCATGGGTGGCAGAGCTCAGGTTACAGGCCCCTCCGCCAGGGGCTGAAGCCCTTGGGCTTGGGCTTCGGCCCCCCAACGTGGGGTGAGGGGGTTTGGGAAGGCTCAGTCTTCGGTCCCCCCTTAGGGTCATGTAGTAATTTTTGTTGTCAGAAGAGGGCGATGGTGCAATGAAGTTTGAGAGCCCCTGGCCTAGAGAAACACCAGCAATGCTGGATGTTACTGGTTTTATGCTGATTTCCTGTAAGCTACATACCTCCTTCTCTTAATACAGTGACTGCACTTAGAATGCCACAACCCACTGCTTCACTCCATGTGCATTAAGCACACTGCTGCTAAATCCCTTATTTGAAGATCTTAGAGGAAATTCAGGCTTATTAGGAGAACACATAGGAGAAGAGGCCTAAGAAAAAACAAGTCTCAACCAAAAAGCATCTTACCAAATTATATGGATTTCTATGACGAAAGAGATACATAGGCTTCTGGAATACAGACACAGGATGCCTATCATTTCCCAAAGAAAGATTCCTGGTTGTTGTTGCAAAGCTGAACAAGCTATACCTGAAAAATAATCATGGTACACCATTGTCTAGCTCAAGAGATCACCAGAACCCTAGGGCATACTGAGACTAAACAAGGCCCTAAATCACTCTCTTATGTGGACCAGATGGCAGCAAATGTATCTGCCTACCAAATATTGAACACTATTTGAGCAGAGCAGTCAGGGAGACCCAGTTATGGAGAAAGGGGAAATGTCACTTGAAACTTTTTATCTAGAAGAGTGGAAGCAAAACTCATATTCTGAACTGTTTACGGTGAACCAGTGAGAAACATCCTTCAGTACAGCACACTAAAGGATTCCGGAGTCAGGCAGGACTTATGTCCACATATTCATTATATTATTACCAATGACTAAGGTCAAGATATTTCTGGTATAAAGGAACAAGCAGCATTACCAAGAAAATGGAAAGTGGCATCTGAAAAAGAAAGATCCGGCAATATTTTTGCAGTGGGGCATTCGTAACAGAATGCTACAATGCAGACTTCCAAGAGTCCGCTAGAGGAATGTGCAAGATCAGCCAGCTGGAGCAGTAATTTGTGCAACTATGTCCATAGAAACTGTGAGGCTTGACTGCTGCTAAACTCTAACAGACTGGATATTCACTTCACTAACAGCAAATTCCATGGTGCTAAACAAAACAGAGGAAAAAGAAATCCCTGCATATATAAATTAAATATCTTCCAATAAAAGATTTTACAGAGTCCCACACAATAAGCAAAATCCTGGGAAAGCAATCTGTTGAGCAGATTTAGGCCTCTTCCTGACCTCACAGCCCCGCAGCAGTAAATATAAAATCTAATGAAGAGTAATTTTTCATACCTGATGAATCTCTTGCCATCCATTTTCATCTTTGCAGCTGACTGTAGCATGTTCATGAAGTAAAAGTTCACAACAATAAGGGTCTCCTCCTACTACAGTGGTGTGGTATAGTGGTGTCAATCCACAGCTGTCCTTGTAGTTAGGAGATGCTCCAAGCTCTAAAAGGGTCTACAAGTAATTATAAATGGTGAACATGTCTGAGCAAATAACTGAAGGACTCTTTGTATATTGAATGTCCTTTCCAAAGTATTGTTTAGTAGGAGGCATTTTTTGTTACTGTTTATACAAGCTGGCTGAATGGGCTGCAGTACAGACAGCCTCAGAAGAGCTATGGCACAGTGCCAAAGGCCCATAGTAATTCAGGCAGTTGGTGCACTGTGTGAAGTCCTAGCTTTGGTACTCAGAGAATCTGCAGGCGCTCCAGCAACAGAATGAGTAGCAAAGACTGCCCACTATCCATCATGTTATTGAGTTGAGAAACTGGGTGTTTTAATAAAGTTGTGGCTTTTGGCCACTCTTCAATTGCAGTGCACCTTACCAAAAATATTGTGTAATTTGAAATCCTGTCCAGAAGGAAGTAATGGAATTTCATAAGCACAAGATTTCATCTAGAATGTCAAAATAATCAACAATACCAGTTAGAGCAGGAAGAAAAAACAAAAGGGGCCAGTATTAAAAAGATAAAATGTATAATCCATGCTATTGGCATTCACTTTCAAAGACAAATAAACAGCAATAACACTACTCCCACTTCCTGCAGACAGATCTTACACCACTTATCAGTGCACAAGGTTAAGGCCATGTCTACACTACCACTTATGTCAGCAAAATTTTATATCACTCGGGGTGAAAAAACCACATCCCTGAGCAACACAAGTTTCACCAGCATAAGTGGTAGTGTGCACAGAGTTATGTCAGTGAGAGAGCTTCTCCTGCCAACAAAGCTACCACCGCTCATTGAGGGTGGTTAAATTATATCGACCGGAGAGCTCTCTCCCATCGGCATAGAGCAGTTACACGAGAGATCTTACAGCAGCCCAACTGCATTGGTACAGCTGTGCCACTTTAAGGTCTCTAGTATAAACATAAAGTCTGTTTCACCATCACTTCTGAAACATAAGCCTCTGAAATGAAAGGGCCCTTTGTTGAATGCAAATCCTGAAAGTCAAAAGCCTAGGGGTAAGCATTTTCCCTTATATATTGTTCTGTATAAAATAATGTATAATTTGGCTCTGAAAGAATTTACCTTGAGGGTTACTTGGTTCTTGGCTCTAGCTGCTTTGTGCAGAGCTGTCATTCCATCTTTGGCTCTGAAATCTAAATGTGCCCCTCCATTTTTCAGAGCTTTGATTACTTCTAGAGTAGTATCATGCTGAGCTGCCAAAGTTAGAGGAGTTTCTAAAGACAAAAAGAATATAGTGTGTGAGAAAAATACAAGCAACTTTAACCAAAAAAAGTATTTACAAATATTTCAAAAATATTTTGTTAGCTTTTAAGTATAAAACATATAAAACACTGCCCTAAGAATATCATAAACTATTAACTTACCCCCTTCACATATTGGAACTATATGTTTTGCTAAGACCGGGACTTTAAAGGGCAATAGATTCAGCGGGTAGAATTTGGTTTTGTTTATACAGTAAAACCAGGATGCGTACCGCTTTATGCTGTTGATTTCATTAATCTCTTACCTCCACTCTCTAGGTCATGGTAGTTAGGATCTAGTCCCCGATCCAACATCTTGGTGATTTTTTCCACTGAGAGATGGTAAACATGATCCATAAATTTTCTCAAATTAGCCTGAAACAAAGAGTGACGACTGTAAAGTCCTCAGATCGTATGAAGAATATTCCAGTTATGACTGAGCTCTTCAGCTGGTATAATCATCATAGCTCCATTGACCTTAATAGAACAGTGCCAATTTACACTAGTTGAGGATCTGCCCTAAAATTGTACTCAATCAGAGCATAGATTCTATGGAATGCAATGGTCAAAATTAAAAACAAGAATATGCTGCTTACAACATTCAGGAAAAAATTACTAGAAGTCCTATTCATAAAGAAATTAGACTGATAAGATGGAGATCATAATTAATCCAACCTGTAAAGGCCTCTAAAGATATGTATGTCAGTATTTATAAAACTGGTGATATATTGAAAACTTGCTGGGTTTATATAATTATATGAAGTTCATATAAAATTACTTGTAAATTTATGGCAAAGTCAAACACAGGAGCACTGCCAGCTTTTCTGCCGCCCTAGGTGGCGGAAGGTCCCGTCGCCGAAATACCGCCACGGTCGCCGCCCCCCAAATTGTAGCACCCTAGGCGACTGCCTAGGTCACCTAATGGGTTGCGCCGGCCCTGGTCAAACATATGAAATATACTGTAAGAAAAATTCTCAAATTGTAGTCACTGGACCACTCACTGTCCATGGACACTTACTGGTGGTCTGCAGACTGCTCAGCTAGTCACCTGAAGCAGATCTCCCCCTAATTTTCCAGATGCTAAAATACATACTTTTCTAAATATTACTTTTCCACTTAAGCAATTGCCTTAGTTGTTGCAAGGATGCTTCACGTTGTCCAGTCAGTTGTGGGAGGGGAAGACATCCACGAGACAACTTCTGTTTAGATGTGGTCTACATGAAAAAGTCTGAGAAGCCCTGGTGTATTGTATATAAAATCCAAGTCCTGCAGGCTTTACTCATATAAGCAGTTCCATGACTTCAGTGGGACTATTCACATGAACAGAGATCTGCAAGATCAATGCTAGAACTATCCAGGCTGCACTCTGTATGTATTTTTTAGACTGTCATTAGAATAAAAGGATTCTAATCAGAGGGTCATTGTGCATCTGACTTAGTACTTTCAGAAAATGGATGCTCTCCCTTATCACCAGCAAATTGGACATACCTTTGTATGAAGCTTGGCCAGCTGTTTTTCATCAAGATTTAATTGCTTATACACTCTCTTCTTGTACCGAAACTGATAGGAAAACAAATAGATTAAGTCAAAATTTCATATTTTATTTAATAGTGAAAAAGATCTGAAATTATCAGAATGTGGCATCTGTTAACAGTAATGTAGATTTGGGCAAACTTAAAAAAAAGGGGGCTTGGGACTAAGTTTAAATAAACCCCAAGATGTTAGAATGCTTGGAACAGTACTATTGAAATTCTACAATCCTTATAAGCCAAATTCATACCTGGTATAAGCATAGAGAAGTCAATGAAATTACATGAGGAATGAGTTTGGCCCCTTGAATCTACACTAATGAACTGGAAATACCATGTGAAGAGCTTTCCCTAAAGACATTTCAGCACTTTCACTTCCAGCACAGACAGAAAAAGGAATTGCAGAGGCATGTGAAAATTTAAAACATGTATTTAAAAAAAAACAAAAAAACAAAAACACAGCAGAACATTTCTGAATCTCAGAAATAGGACTCATTCCTGTTGCATCCGAAGAAGTGAGGTTTTTACTCACGAAAGCTTATGCCCAAATAAATCTGTTAGTCTTTAAGGTGCCACCAGACTCCTTGTTGTACTCATAGGAGTAGTTCTGTGGATGTTAATGGCACATCTGCTGTGAATAAGGATTATTCATGTGCATAAAGGTTACAGCTGAGGCCAGTTCTTATTTCATTTTATTATTTATTATTTTATTCTGACTAGTTAGCCTATTGCTAGAGCAGACAGAGAAGCTGAAAATTCATGGGGTCACCATTACACCATGATATTTATTTATCACTGATCTAGCACACCACAATTTACAGTTCATTAGAATGCTAAATGGCTCTTCTGTGATTAATTGGCTTTCATGTAAAATGTATTTTTAAACACAGATTTCACCCCCACCTCTCTTCTCACAAGGTTAGATGGTGGAATTTATGACACCTCCCTGTAAAGGGGCAGTGTGGAGCTGCAGTGCCCCAAGAAGGAGTGCTGGGGAGATTGTGCTCCTTGCTCATTGTGATGCATAATCTACTCCATCCTAATGAATGAAGTAGACTGTTTGCTCTGGTCTGCTGGCCCCACCCTGTACACCAATGCAGGAGGGTTGAGCCATGACCCAGGCAGAGTGTGCCCTAGAACAATAAGCTTTTGCATGACTGTGTAATGTTGGAGAAGCTTCTTGTGTGTCACTACACAAAGTCCCTTTACTATCAGGTCCATAATCTTTCTTGATTATGTCTGAAGTTCAAAGCCCCCTCTCCCCTTTTTTAAATATTAGCTTTTTGTGGTATTTCAGTCTCTTTGTGTTCATTAAGATTCTACTGTAACTACTGTTCATGCTCTCAACATGCTACAATTTTCTCTGAACTGGTAATTACATGTTGTGAACAGAGACAAAAATAGATCTTTGTTTACTAGGTAGAATTCAAAGAGTGCTATGTATTTTTTGGATAGGGCCGGAATATCAGCTTTTCAGGCAGAACACTTTTATCCTTTACATGCCATGTACTTGAATTCTGCAGAGAAAAAGGACCCTTTCCCCATTTATTGCACATAGAGGAATTCTGCTGGCAAGTCCTGTACAGTTAAAACAGTATTGTAACAAGTGCACTGGGGAAAACAATAGACTTAAATATAGTGATTATTACTTTGTTCAGGGTTATAGCAGAAACATCAGTGACTGACCCTCAGAATTCAACTGGGAGAGTAAGTAGGGCTCTCACTTCCATTAGTTTTACACCAATGTAAATCTATTGATGTCAGACCTAAAAATTCCACTTATTTTTCCTGTCTACTATAGTTTTTTGGCCTTTCCTCAAGAGAAAGTTGAGCAATTATTGGCTCAATTACATATAAAATCAGAGAGTAATTTGTGTGAGTTAGGGAATAGCCTTAATATAAAAACATTTCAAGATACAGTAATCTCCTATTTCCCTAATTTTACTCAAAATTTAGATTACTCATGCTAAGGGCTTGTCTGAGCAGTGGGGTAATGCACACTACTGGCGAGGGTGGGAGGGTGATTTCTAAAACACTCTGATGTGTAGTGCCATAATTGGTCCATGTAGCGCCTGCTAGTGTCCACTAAAGGTTCCCTAGGGCAGTGTTTTCCAAATGGTGGGTCCCAATCCGGGAGTAGTGACCTGGCAATTCACATCCATTTAGAAACCTCAAATAAGACTTACTATATATACATATCATACCGTAAATAAAAATGTTTCAGATAGTAAAGCTTTAAAATTATTACAGTTGTATTAAAATACCTCTAAGGAAGGAACACCTTTATTCACTGGTTGTGGATATTCCCTAAGGAGTCGTTCCTCATCCAAAAATTTCCCATCTCTCCCGTTGCTGGCAGGCTGAAACAGCCCATAATTCAGGACATCTTTCAAACTCTGATTCAAAGTGCATAAAATTCGTTGTTTTGCTACCCACACTGAAGCTTCAGGATTAAATCTAATGCATTTCTGTAAAGCCAAACAAAATAACATGTTACAAAACTTATGAGAGATTTATAAAGATCGTTCTAAAGTAACAATAAGCCACATAAGTAATATTGTGACAGCCTACAAAGAGTGCACAGAAATTAAAAACAAACGTAATACAATATACACTTGCATATAAAGCAGAAAATTTTGCTCAGCCACAAGGCAAAATATTCCACAATACTTGGTATCTTTCATTTTTATGTTCACAATACCTACCCAACTTCTTCTAAACAAAGAGGAAGAGAAGAAAGCATATAACTTGAGCTCAAAATGAATGAGATCAGCTATAACAAATTAAACAAATAATCTGGTACTGTCTGCATTTCCCTGCACAAGAAGCTGAAAATCTACATTTAATTAAATTCTAAGACAAAGAACTGCATTAACAAGGAGATTAGATTTCAGACATCTGTTCCTTAACAACATCAAACACAGAGGTGCTATAAAAACATAGGGCATCCTGAGTTCTTTCTCAGACTTTAGAAATCATATCTTCTTTCATAGATCATGTGTGAGTACGCTGCATCTCTTGGTACAACCCAGGGAAGGCAGGCTAATGGGACTTCAAGCACCCTTTTGATTTTGATTTGGTTTGGTGACCCATGTAGCCGTCAGCATAATTTAGGTTTAAATTACAGCGGCTTGGCCTCAGCTGCCTTTATGTGGCAGCAGTGATATGTACAGTGGGCCCGTCCACTTGCCTTGATATGCCCCACCCTCCTCCTACACTGGGACTTGTGAAGAGCATATACAAGAAAAAAATCAAAATGCACATAGCAGCCTTAACTGTGACCACAACAATATGAACTCAGCTTTTCACTACATGTCATTAATTTCTGTTTAGGTCATTTCTGAAGATCTCTATGTTCTTAACAATTATATTCTTCAACGTACATTTCTATATGTAGATAATAAGAACGGAACAGTACAGAAAAATACAAATTGACACCTTGCAGGAAAAGGAAATTGCTTTTTTTAATCTGATGTATCAACTTAATTTACAGCTTTCTATAGTACTCATCTTTGCAGCATCTGTAGGTTATGTATTTTGTAAATTCTCTGGAGATAAATCACTCATGTAAAAAACTGATCACTATGGATTTATTAATGATAAACATGTCAATACTTGACAAGATACCATGCAGTTCTGAAAATGTGCACCTCTGATTTCATATATTTAACCAAATCATTCAAATGGCTAAATCAAGTGCAAAATTTACCACTTTATGGGTTTATGTGGCAATGCTTTTTTTCTAAATCAGTTTCTCCATTTGGGGGAAATATTCCCATCAGTGAAAAACATTCTTAGATCCTGAGAGGCATGAAGGACTTCCAATTCTCCATTAATTCCACTGGGCATTGCAGGCGCTCAGCTGGTCATCAGCATATCTCAAGATTTTGCCCTATAGAAATAGGAGTTACTAGCAGTGTCTGGCCCTGTATATTATTTGTGTGGCAAGCTGACCTGCTCACAAACCGCAATTTAGGGGATTGCAATGAATGTTTGGCTCTGATTCTGCCAATTATTCCTCAAATTAAAGACCAGTTGACACTGATACTTAGGTATCCTCTATTCATCCTTGTTGCCTGGCAAGAAACGTAATAGCTAAGCTGCCATGATAGCATCACACAATCATTTGCTGAAGGAATATGGTCGGCTTATGAATACTGGCATAAATCCAACTCTACTATGGTATTTTTCACGCGTGGTTCATTGGGAATCACATCTCAGTTTGTTTTTCTTTGCAACTGGTACAAACTGCAGTTTTTTGAGACGTGCTTCAAATACTTACCTGGGCTACTGTTAGGATACATACGGAAATTATAGGGGTCAGGGAACATGGGGGGCAAGGAGAAAGAATATTGTGCTCGGGAGAATAGTGGGAGGGGAGAAGGAGAAGAAGGGACGTGGTGGGCGAACTATACTGTTGTTCCTTTTTGGGGTCTCTCTGAGTGCATCCACCACAGGTGTCATGCCTCAGGCCTTTACCTCTAGTGGAGTGGAATTCCACATTTTGCCCACTCTCAGCTCAGGACCTGGGTTACAGCCCCCTGGTACCAACCACGACTAATTCAGCAGGTCCATCTGGGACTGAACCCTGCAAGGGTTTCTCCTTTGGAGTCTGTGACAGCATACGTTTACAGTGATACAGTAACAGCCTCTTCAAAACAAAGCATGATTTATTTTGACTAATGGTATACAGCGCTTAGAGAAGTAGATTTAAAACAGAAGCCTGCATCCATATTCCCTTACCTAAATGCTACCTCAACCATAGCTCAGGCAGGTGTGGCTTATTCCCCATTTCTGAGTTGGGAGGAACACCCCCACACTGTTTACAGCCTTCTCCCTCTGTCTCCAAGTGTCTCAGTCAAACTGACACATTCTGATCTGCCTTTCTCAGTTCACCCACCAAAAACCATCCTTTTCTAGGGTCTTTTAGGGCTTACATCCTCTTCTGATCTCAGGCTTATCCTAGATGGAGCTAGCGAGGTGAATTCTCCCACCAACTGATAGCCCAGTCACTGTTATCTTAACTCCTTTGAAGCTACTTATATGAGGCGAGTTATCTCTGTCATCGTGCCAACCTTCTTGCTAGGTTCTGTAACAACCTCCTTATAGGCTCCTTTGATTTAGCTCTATACATTCAGTCAGGCAGCATACAAAATTGAACAGGGAAACTAAGTCACACATAATATTCATAAAAGATATTACAAATATTTTCCTAGATTGTCACGGGGTCCTGGAAGACAGACTTCAGGAGACAGGCTGCTCTTTCTCTAATCTTTCTGTTGGTGAGTTCCTCCTCTACGACTGTCAACTTATTTCTTTCAGCATCATTCGTCAGCCCCACCCACCCCCCCAACCCCATCACTCAGCTTTTCCCTGACCTCCAGTCCATCAGCTTTTCACTGCTCTCAGCCCTCTTCTCTCTGCCCTCTCTTCCCTTTCTTTCATAAATATGATTGTTGAGTCTCTCCATGCTTTTTTGTCCCTCTGTCCCATTTCAAGGTCTCCCCTATCATCCCCCAGACCTGGCTCCTCCTCCAACAGCCACTTCCTCAGCTCCTGCTCTCACAGGGCAGAGCATGTCTGGAAGAAATTTTGTGACCAGTCCAACTTCCTCCACTACAAATTCATTCTCTCCACATTCTGTTCTACCATTTTCCTTGCTGAACAACTCTTACTTCTCCTACTTCTCCCACAGAAACCCATATCTGCAATCCCAGTCACCTATATGCCATTTCTGACTCACTTCTCAACCCTCCCTTCCTCCTGACTCCACTGCTCTCTCTGCACAGGATCTCACAGATTTCTTCCAAGAGAAAATTGACAAAATACATCTCCCTTCCCTCTTGGCTTGCCTTCTTTTCCTCCTTCCCCTCCTATTACTCTCTCCTCCTTCTTCCCTGGTCACAATCACAGAAATTTATCAGCTTCTCTCTTTCTCTAACCCCTTCACTTGCCCTGGTAACCCCATCCCATTCCTTGCAACCGGCCGCATCCCCTCAGTTATTCTTCTCCTTAACCTCTCACTCTTCCTTGACTTTTCCCCCTCACAATACAAGCATGCTTTTGTCTCTTCCTTCTTTAAAAAAAACCCACACCATTATTTACCCAACTTGCCTCTCCAACTACTGCCCTCATCTCTCTTCTCCCTCTCATCTCTCAAATCATTGAACATTCTGTTTCTAATTGTTGTCTGGAGTTCCTTTCCTCCGATTCCATCCTAGACCCTCTCCAATCAATCTTCTGTCCCTTGCTCCCCACTGAATCCACTCTTGCCAAAGTCTCTAATGACCCCTTCCTAGCCAGAGCTCAGAACAACTACTCCATCGTCACCCTCTTTGACCTTTCAACCACCTTCATTGCCACTGACCATGTCTTCTTCATGAAATCTTCATCCTCCCTTGACTTCTGTAACTCTGTCCTCTCCTGGTTCTCATCTGACCTCTCTAATCACTCCTTCAGCAAATCCTTTGGAAGATCCTCCTTATCCCCTCTCCAGCTTTCTGTGGGGGTTCCACAGGACTCTGTCCTTGGTCCCTTTCTCTTTTCCCTCTACACTTTATCTCTGCGTAATCTCATCTGTAAATACATATTCAACTACCATCTCTATGCTGCTGACTCACCAGCCTGCCTAGTCCACTGCTTCAACTATATCAATCCCTCCACTAGCTCCTTCTTCTCTAATCCTATCAAATTTAAGCTTCTTGTCTTCACTTTCAAGGCACTTCCTGGCCTATCCTCCTCTATAATTTCTCAGTCAGTATCACAATATCAACTCTTGCCACCAATCAGCCTCTGGTGCCAGCCTCTATTGGCCACTTGCTAAATTTTCAAATGAGCACGTCTGTGCTTTCTCCGATGCTGCCCTTCATGCTTGGGAACATCTACAAAGCTATCTCATTATCCTCCTTCAAACTTTCCTCTGCTATGATGCCTACAAAAAACTTGACAATGGTTAAGCCACTGGTGTGCTGAGACCACTGCCTATCATGCTGACCAATATTGTCTCCCTGCTTCCTTGTACTCCCTTATCTGTCTATATTCATTGTTGTTTCATATTATACTTAGAATTGTAAGCTCTTTGGGGATGGGACCATCTTTTTGTCCTCTGTTTGTACAGTACCTGACACAGTGGGGTCCTGGTCTGTGTCTGGGTGTCCTATGCACTATGGTAAATACAAATAATAAATAAAACCAAGAAGATGACGAAGATGAAGTGCAGGAAGAAAATGGAGACAGAAGGTGGATGGCAGGTGAGATGATAAAAGGCAAGGAGGGGAAAGTGGGGTCAGTTGCAGGCAAAGGAGGCAGGACTGATGGAAAGGAAGATGGAGAGGGCAGAAAATAGCATCTCCCACAATATACAGATTGGGCGAGGGTAAGTGGACCCCCCATCTGAGCAGCCAGTGGGGAGACACATCTATCCATGTCCATTTAAGGTTGAATTTTCAACCCAAAATGATCACACAGAAATGGAGGGAAGTTGAATTTCCCCCAAACACAGACTTTAGGCATCAGCTGAGTACTGATAAATTCATTTCTGGAAACCAGTCCAGCTCACCTACAAGTTAGTATTGTTGAAGATAGATGTTAGACTTGTAAAGATGTGTTTAGTCTCTATGAAGTGACTGCAAGTTGCTCTATGTATTAATCTTACATGTAATGTCTGTATCCCATGCTATAAGGTAACATGGAAGCTTTGCTTTATAACTATACAAATGTCTGCTCTGAATTTGTAACCCAGGCAGGAAGAATGGTTCTCCTGCTCATCAAGAAAGACTATCAAAAGTAAGTGGGCCATTGTGAAACATCACAATATGAAGACTAAGGGTATGTCTACACTGTCAAGTTTCTGTGCCACAAATTGTACCACTTTTATTAAAATGCTGGAATTAAACTGCTGTTGCATGTCCACACTGTGCTCCTTGTGACACTGGAGCGCATTCACATTAGCAGATCTTGCAATGGCAAAGACAGCAGTGCATTGTGGTAGCTATCCCACTGTGCAACTGGCCACAGGGTGCTTTGGGAAGGGTTTGCAATGCCTCATAGGGCAGGCACAGAGTCACATGATGCAGGTTTCCCAATCCCATAGTTCCATGGGCATCCTACTACATTGCCGGCTGCTTTTCAACTGAAGTAGGGGGGGAGGAGAGAAGAGTATGTGACAGGGAGTATGTGGGGTGAGAGAGCACTGTGTTTTGGGGGACAGAGAGCATGTCAGCATGCTGTCTTGTAAGTTCAGACAGTGGCAGGAAGCAACCAGTCCTAAGGCAAGCATTCTACATTAATGGTTTGCTGTGTGTCCTAGAGCAGATCAGCACAGCACCCAAAGGCTGTCAGAAACAGTGCTTTGAAAGGGGAGGGGCACATGTCTCCAGGGCAGCTGAGTTCAAAACAATGAGCAAAGCAGTCACTTGAGGCATTATGGGACAGCTCTGGAGGCCAATTACAGCGCAGAAAGCAATCAAGTGTCTACACTGGCAATAGAGCACTTGAGCCTCTGCACAAATAGCCTCACGACTCTCGTCGAGGTGGGTTTTTTGCAGCGCTGCAACTGAGGAGTTTCTGTGCACAAAGTGGCTTGGCAGCGTGTACACATCTGCAGTTTGAGCGCAAAAAACTGCTTTACTGTGTAGAAACTTGCCAGTGTAGACAAGCCCTGTGTTAATGGCCCTCTCACACCCATGAAGGTGCTACATACGAGGAAGCTCATCGCATGAGCTTGTATTCTGGAAGAAGGAAATAAAGATAGCTGACATGAAAATTCTTCATCTCTGCTGTATAGTCTCTCACAGGGCTGGAGCTAGGAAACAAAAGTACATATCCCCAGGGCATTCAGTGCTGACAGATTACTACATCTCTGTCATCTTTTGGAGCTATATACTGTAACTCATTTCTGTATATATGTTGCCTGTTTTAACCTGTAAATAACTCTCTCATTTCTTTTTCTTAGTTAATAAATCCTTAGTTAATAATCCTTAGCTAATGGCTATAAGCATGGTCTTCATTGTGAGATTTGTGGTACAAATTGAACTGGGGTAAATGACAGGTCTCTTGGGACTAGAAAGAACCTGAATCTTTTGTGATCATTTGTGTATGTCAACCACTATCACTAAGTCCAGCTTGCATGGGTGCTCAAAAGGACAGTCTGTGACTCCATGGTAAGACAGTTATAGTGCTTCAGGAGTTCGTTATAGTGCTTCAGGAGTTCACATTTGTATATTGGGTTGGTGAAATCTAATTATAGAATGTACAACCAGTCTGGGGAGTCTGCCCTGCTTTTTGATAGTTTGCTCTGAGGTTGGCACTCACAGTTGCGAGCCACTGCAGACAATATGACATGGACCAAGAAAAAAGTGATATATTTATTCATCATAATTTTTAAGTCAATATCAAGATTATAGTTTTTGGAGAGGAGTGTCTCATCATTTTGAATTATTGGGACTTGTAATACTGAGACTGAACAATGCCAACTTTGAGTCTACAGAGCAGATCCACGTGTAACCCTTATTCCATGAAGGTAGCTAATTGATGTCTATGAAGGGCCTTGGTGGTATTGATCTGGTTTTTAGTGTCACCTATTTACTAGCAACTGGATCTGATATAAGCAATTAGTGCTTCCAGTTCTCAATGAGGTGGTGAATACAACCAGCACCACTCTGAATCTAAGAACAATTCCAGGATGGCATATCGCTTACACCAAAAAAAAAAAAAAAGTGCGATTACTCCTCAACGCTTCAAATGTCCTACAACGCTCATTCCCCCAGATCCCTGAGGCCTTAGAATGTGCCCTTGGCATTCCTGCTAGAACATGCACGCTTCAACTAAGATTTTTGACAGTTCTACATTCAAATGGATCCATGTTGGCAGATAGGTGCAGCTAGAAGGTGCAGTAAAACAGGAAACAATTTTAAATAGAAGCAGCGGTTAAAACTCTATGGGGACAGCAAACTGAGTGCTTCTTATAAAATACAGTCTAACACAGAGATCCTAAGCTGAAGTTTCAGGTTATATGAGACCTGCATAAAGCAATTGCAGACCCAAAGTTTCTCTAAACCTAAACAGAGGGATGTCTCAGGAGCAGGAACACTCTCATTCCACCAAAGGCAACTCACTTCAACTCCTCACAGGTGTTAATGGAATTCACTGTCCGAGTTGAACCTTTCTCCTCAATAAGCCAGGCAAAGCTTCTTGGATTGGATCAAAACAAGGAACACCAGACAGCTTATCCTATGGAACCTTTCACAAACCTTTTCTTTCACTTCACTTCACTTCCAGGGGAGTGTGTGTTGGCGGAAGGGATAGCAGGATTAATGCAAAAGACTGCAAACAGCTCTTTGAGCACTACCAGTCTCTGTTCTCTTACCTTCCACAAAATTGTTCTGCTACCTCACTCAGCTCCCACCCCTCTTCCCACTCAATATTGCTTTGCTTCAGGAAACAGCAGGGACAATAGGCTGCGAGAGCAGATTTCCATTTTCTGTGAATACTTTGTATTGGAGCAGAGAACTTTGCGCTTTAGGTAAGCACTTTACAGTGTTTTTCACACTTCAGGGAAGGGCACACATGAAAGAGGCAAAGAGTGGATTTATTCTTTAAAATATAACACATTATAGGATATATCATTATTTACACACAAATCTGTACACATCCCACGGGAAACTGGTGTTATTTCACTGCTTGAACACTGGCACCAGAAATTATAAAATGATTAAACTAAAAACATAAGACCATATGAATAACCGTACTGGGTTAGACCATGTTCCATCTAGCCCAGTATCCTGGCTTCCAAAAGTGGCCAATGCCAGGTGCTTCAGAGGGAATGAACAGAACAGGCGATCATCAAGTGATCTTTCCCCTGTCATCCATTCCCAGGTTCTGGTAAACAGAAGCTAGGGACAATCAGAGCATGGGGTTGCATCCCTGCCCATCCTGGCTAATAGCCATTGATGGACCTATCCTCCAGGAACTAATCGATGCTATGGGAAACCCAAGCTGTGCGGAAGAAATTGACTATATACAGTTCAAGCTTCCTGCTTTTATTTATTGTTGTCTCTCATTTGGGGTCTTGAGTCTCACATCTTAAAGGGCTGTTTCATACATCTGGGTTTTGAAAGTGTAAACAGTTGTTTGTACAGAGGGTTTTTGTTCATGGCATTATTATAGAACAAAAAGCATTTGATTTTATATACTCAATCACTTGTTTAGTGGTAGTATCTTCTAGTAAGGCTATCTCAGGGAAGTGAGAATAATATAGTCTAGGGCAAGTGCATATTTTTTTCCCAGCCAACAAAAAGAAATTTTTCCTGTGCCACCAACGTGAGCTCTTTCACTTGACGTGGCCTGTATTATTGCCATATATGACAAGCCTTAACACCTTCGTCAATGCCTGTTCATTTGGTCGATGGAGATGGATTACCTACACTAACGGGAGAATCCCTCCTGTCAGTGTAGGTAGTGTCTACACTGTAGCATTTTAAGTGTAGATGTTCCATTAGGTCACATCTAAAGTATAATCCTGTATTGGTATAACTCACGCTGGGATGTGAAAAATCCACACCTCCAAATGACGTAGTTATACTGACTTACCTCCCCCCCCCCCCCCGGTAGACAGCGCTATGTCGATGGGAGAGCTTCTCCCACTGACATGGCTACCACCTCTCAGGAAGGAGGACTAAATAGACCGATGGGAGAAGCTCTCCCGTCTGCATAGGAGCATCTTCGCTTATGTGCTTCAGCAGTGCAGCTGAGCCAATGCAGTGTTTTAAGTGTACACCTGCCCTTAGTCCAGCTCTACTTGCTAAGATAAAAACATTTGATTTAACAGAAAGAATGGCGTTTGAGAAGTAATATCCACCTTCTCAACAATGACTCATACAGTAAATGATGTAGAAATCAGGGCTGGAAGGGGGCGGGGGAGACTGCACTGGGAATATTATTTTAATTCATGTTCCAGCTATAAATTATTAAACTAATATCTAAAAGAGGACTCCACATGATTTTTGTGAATGATCAAACATCTCCTGTTGAAAGGGAGAGAGAGTACTACATTCCTCATGCCACTCCTAGGCACGACTGCAATACAAATAATAAATAATGATAACCATGCAAATATAAACCTCCGCCACACTGCACAACTCTCAGGTCACACTGGCAAAAGGCTTTAGCCTGATTAGGGGAAGCTGTACATTAAAAAAGAGAAACAGGAAAAGATTCAGGGAACATGATGTTTTACAAAGAGGAATGGCAGGGTCGGTCCTGGGGCCAGTTTTGTTCAATATCTTCATTAATGATCTAGAGGATGGTGTGGACTGCACTCTCAGCAAGTTTGCAGATGACACTAAACTGGGAGGAGTGGTAGATACGCTGGAGGGTAGGGATAGGATACAGAGGGACCTAGACAAATTAGAGGATTGGGCCAAAAGAAATCTGATGAGGTTCAACAAGGACAAGTGCAGAGTCCTGCACTTAGGACGGAAGAATCCCATGCACTGCTACAGACTAGGGACCAAATGGCTAGGCAGCAGTTCTGCCGAAAAGGACCTAGGGGTTACTGTGGATGAGAAGCTGAATATGAGTCAACAGTGTGCCCTTGTTGCCAAGAAGGCTAACGGCATTTTGGGCTGTATAAGTAGGGGCATTGCCAGAAGATCGAGGGACGTGATCATTCCTCTCTATCTGACATTGGTGAGGCCTCATCTCATAGACTCATAGACTCATAGACTTTAAGGTCAGAAGGGACCATTATGATCATCTAGTCTGACCTCCCGCATGATGCAGGCCACAAAGCCGTCCCAACCCTTTTCCCTTGACTCTGCTGTTGAAGTCCCCAAATCCTGTGGTTTAGAGACTTCAAGTAGCATAGAATCCTCCAGCTAGCGACCCCTGCCCCATGCTGCGGAGGAAGGCGAAAAACCTCCAGAGCCTCTGCCAATCTACCCTGGAGGAAAATTCCTTCCCGACCCCAAATATGGCGATCAGTAGAACCCCGAGCGTGTAGGCAAGATTCTCCAGCCAGACCCTCATTGGCCATTGATACTATTTACCAGCGATGGCACGCTGTTCATTTGACTAAAATCATGTTATCCCATTAAACCATTCCCTCCATAAACTTATCTAGCTTAATCTTAAAGCCAGACAGGTCCTTCGCCCCCACCGTTTCCCTCGGAAGGCTGTTCCAATATTTCACCCCTCTGACGGTTAGAAACCTTCGTCTAATTTCAAGCCTAAATTTCCCCACGGCCAGTTTATATCCATTCGTTCTCGTGTCCACATTAGTACTGAGCTGAAATAATTCATCTCCCTCCCTGGTATTTACTCCTCTGATATATTTAAAGAGAGCAATCATATCCCCCCTCAGCCTTCTTTTGGTTAGGCTAAACAACCCGAGCTCCTCGAGTCTCCTTTCATACGACAGGTTTTCCATTCCTCTGATCATCCTAGTGGCCCTTCTCTGTACCCGTTCCAGTTTGAGTTCATCTTTTTTAAACATGGGAGACCAGAACTGCACACAGTACTCCAAATGAGTACTGTGTTCAGTTTTGGGCCCCACACTACAAGAAGGATGTGGAAAAATTGGAGAGAGTCCAGCAGAGGGCAACAAAAATGATTAGGGGGCTGGAGCACATGACTTATGAGGAGAGGCTGAGGGAACTGGGATTGTTTAGTCTGCAGAAGAGAAGAATGAGGGGGGATTTGATAGCTGCTTTCAACTACCTGAAGGGGGGTTCCAAAGAGAATGGATCTAGACTGTTCTCAGTGGTACCAGATGACAGAACAAGGAGTAATGGTCTCAAGTTGCAGTGGGGGAGGTTTAGGTTGGATATTAGGAAAAACTTTTTCACTAGGAGGAGGATGAAGCACTGGAATGGGTTACCTAGGGAGGTGGTGGAATCTCCTTCCTTAGAGGTTTTTAAGCTCAGGCTTGACAAAGCCCTGGCTGGGATGATTTAGTTGGGGATTGGTCCTGCTTTGAGCAGGGGGTTGGACTAAATGACCTCCTGAGGTCCCTTCCCACCCAGATATTCTATGATTCTATGATCAGATGTTGGGTAAAATGAGATACTTTACTATTCCAGAACCTTGGCTCCAGGATTGCCACCTTTCTAATAGTTCATAGAATCATAGAATCATAATTGGACCGTGAGGCCCCGTCCCTTCTCTGCCTCTTCCTCCAATGCCCCGTCCCTGCTCTGCCTCTTTCCTCGAGGCCCCATCTCCTTCTCCACCTCTTCCTCCAAGTCTCTGCCCCTGCTCCCCTTTTCCCCCAAGACCTCGCCTCCGTCACTTGCTTCTCTTTCCCACTCCCATGTCGCTCACTGGATCTTCTCCACCTCCCTCCCTCCCCTACCTAGGCTCCCTCTGCTCTGGGAGCATGGGAGATGTTGCAGCCTGACAAGGAGCCTGGCTGCAGGTTGGAGACAGCACTGGCTAAGCAGGGGCTGGCATAGGTTAATGATCTGGAATCTCCCCTCGCCCTGCAGTATCTGGATTTTTGTATGGTCAGTACATCTGACTGGACACTGCTAGGTCTTCTTTTCGACTAGATTTTTGGTCAAAAATTGGGCACCATGTCCTCTCTATAAAAGCTCTGAAGGGTATTATAGATACTAACTGCCTCTCATATAAGACACATTATATTCAGACTTCTCTGAACTTATGGCTCAAATAAGTAAGACTTAATATTGCTTTACAGTTCTTTTACATCACAGATTTTCAAACCCTATTCTCCATAAAATAAAGCCAGTTTTCCACGTAAGGAATTTCCTAGGTTCCACTGTGATTATGTTTAACAATGTGGAGCTGCTTCCTATTTAAAATAGTTTCCAATTAACTTTTCCCTTTTCTAAAATAGTTTTCACTTCTCTGTCCATTATCAACCCTCTTTCTAATCTGCAATAAACACTTCCTTCCACAAGGGCTCACCCCAGAACAAATCCTGCTTGCACTCTGTCTGTTCTGCTCCAAGAGACAAGGTGGGTGAGGTAATATCTTTTATTAGATCTATTGTTGGTGAGAGAGACAAGCTTTTGAACCACACAGAGCTCTTCTTCAGATCTGGGAAAGGAACTGTCAGTGTCACAGCAAATGCAAAGTTGAACAGATTGTTCATCATAAGTAGTTACCACATATTATACCCACATATTATACCCCTCTGAAACTTGTTGCATTATAAGGGACCATTCAAGGTAGAGCAGCCCATTAACACCTTTTCTGCTTCTGGCTGGCTAATAGATGACTTAAACTCTTTGTTGTCCAGCTTCTCACAACATTTGCGGCACTATTTCAGTATCTCTGGGCTTGTCTTCACATACTGCGCTACAGTGGTCAGCGTAGTTAATCAACCTCCCAATGAGGTGCTAGCTATGTCTGCAAGAGAAGCTCTCCAACTGACATAGCACTGTCTATACACGGGGTTATGTTGGTATAACTACATCACTCAGGGATGTGGATTTTTCACACTCCTGAGCAATGTAGTTATACCAATATAGGTATGTAGCATAGACCTGGCCTATAACTAAATGCCTACAAATGCCACATTCTTCTGGCACCTTCTTCTCCAAACTCCTATTGCTATTTTCAGCCTCTCACATTAGAATACCCCATACCCAACCTAACTACCACATAGGAGCCAAATTCTGCCCTCAGTTGCCTCCTTGCAGCCCCATTCAGAATCTTTAGTTCATATTTTAGTTGACAAAAATGTTCTTTTAAAGATATTTTTAAGAACAATCAAAGAATAACAAAAATATTAAGTGCACCTTGGTACAGACAAGTATTTGGCTTGATGTGTTTATTATTATTTATTTAGCATTTACAAAGTGCTCGGCACTGGGCACATCGCAGAGGAATAACAATCCCTGTTCCAAAGAGGCCACAATATTTTACATCTAACAATCTTACAACCACAACCTGATCAGAATGTCCATTTTTAAGCACTTGCAAATAATAAGCAAGCTACCTAGAGAAAGGATCATCTCATGAAGAGGCTGCTGATCTTTCTGAAGTAAAAAAGTGAGGTTTACAAAGCTAATAAAACCAGAGAGAGAACTTTTAGATCACAATAGAGCAGCATCTGCAGCTCCTATACCATAAAAAAACAGTTTTCCAACAGTGAGAAAAAGAAAGCAGGGGTTTGCTCTAAATTTTACATATTGTGTAATAAAAACATAAGCAAGAAGCACTTGAGAAGCACAACTGGTGCTGAACCTTCCAATGGCATATTAGCATATGCAAGTGGGTAATGGATACGATTCATGAAAAACACACTGAACAAAGGCTTAACCCATGCACTTAAGGGTAAAACTAGCCCCTTCCTCAGAGGAAGTTCTGCAGGCATTAAAAATGAAGGGGATATGCAGAAGGGAAGACAAAGCATGGGGGGACAGAATGTGGTTGGATCCAAGGTGGAAATATGTCAGAGGAGAATCTTCTATGGAGATCTTCCTGTTCCCCACTCCCCACATAGGGATGGTTCTGTGGAAGAGGCGACAGAGGTTCCACATCATAGGCCGAGGAATATTCTTCTCCTTTACGTCCTCTAAAACATCTGCCCAGCACTTGGCTGGGCATTGTGCTCTGCATTTGTCCCCGTGCACAATGAAAGTTACACACAGGTGATTTAAATGGCACATGACTAATAATAGACTATCTAGAATTATTAAGTGAATGAATTCAACTTAGAATCTAGTTTCTGTTTGAGGAAATGAAAGGCAGTTCTGAGAGCAGACTAAAGACTCTACCTTTCACTCACTACACTGAAACACTTACTGCCATTTCTAAGAGTTTGAGGAAAGAGAGCAAACTGCAGTTCAAAAGGTACAGAATATACTTCAAGTAGTGAAAAGCTTGATTTTTTTTTTATGACAGCATGTTTGAAAGAGGGGCAAACTTAAGAAACTGAGGAACAAAGTTTGATTTTCATTATAAAAATAAGTCAAGTTTGACCTGTGTCTTGAACAGTCTCTACAGACCTCATGGTCATTCTGAGGCTAACCCTCTGCTGCCAGCTCATTTGATGTAAGGTGATATTTGAACACGCTTGGAATTACCCTTTCCTCCAGCCCCATTAGCTGTTCCATGGAGTGGTCTTGGAGATGATATCCTTTACCTCCACCAAAAAGGTTAATGACTCCTTAAATTTAGGAGATGATCAAGGGACAATAGGTCAATATGTGATACAAAGAAGGATGCACCAAGATGCCCCAGACCATTCATCATTAAAACCAGAAAATAAGAGTGATTTAACTCCAAAAGAGTCATCAGGAGAAATATGTATGCAAATACGTATACATTTACATCTTTATATTACAGTGGTTGTGCAGTCACAATCATTATAACTGAGAAATTGCAATACAATGTGTATTGTAATTCCCTGATTTCACACACAGATTCACAACTATCTAAGGTTTCAGAGTAACAGCCGTGTTAGTCTGTATCCGCAAAAAGAAGAACAGGAGTACTTGTGGCACCTTAGAGACTAACAAATTTATTAGAGCATAAGCTTTCGTGGACTACAGCCCACTTCGCATAAGCTTTCGTGGACTACAGCCCACTTCTAAGTGGGCTGTAGTCCACGAAAGCTTATGCTCTAATAAATTTGTTAGTCTCTAAGGTGCCACAAGTACTCCTGTACAACTATCTAAGGTTTTTGAAAAGTTTAAAAGAAATCTTATTGAGTTGTTTTTGAGTTATGGGGTACTGAATAAACTAAACACACTTAAAAGAAAATTTTTCACTACTTTTTTTTTTTTTTTTTTTTTTTTGTAAAACCATGGCTACTGAAAGAGAAGTGAAATCTGAAACCTGACATACTCACAAAAAATCAGAGACACAGTCCTCAATAGAGATGAGTCTTTGCAAGTTTTGAAATCTATCTATCCATTATTTAACCAAAACATACCCCTTTGAAAACTATATAGTGAGAGTGCACCGTAGAAAAAAGACTTTAACACCAAGATTTTTTTTTTAAAAGTGGGGGCGATCTAAAGTTAGGTTCCTAAGTCCATAATTAGACACCTATATATATGGGCTGATTTTTCAAAAGTGCAAAGCGCATAGTAAAATTAGTGCTCAACACTTCTGAAACCCAGGTCACTCGTTTAAATGCCTTAATATGGATTTAGGAGCCCAACTTTAGGCAGATTTCAAAGTTCTGTCCTACATCTACTCATGTTTACTTAAACAAGAATGTACTGTGCGTGCAAACACAGCTAGTTAAGTGCCACTTGTGGAGTCAATGAACTTGTAAGTGACTTTTGTACGTACTGCAGTTTGAATAATTTGGATTTTTTTTTAATTATTCACTGTTCTCCTTAAAATACAAAGGAAATTAAATGTAAAAATTGGTGTGAGAGTAACTTTAAAGGCACACTGTTAAAATCACAAATTATCAGGAAACACAAAAGCAAAGGATCTCATAAAATATTAATTTGACCACACTGTATATGTATACTATTGTCTAGTCACCTCTTTCATGTTAAATATGTTTCTTACGGCCATTTTAAACAGAGCTCTAAGTAAAGTTACATGGCTGCACCATGAGATATGGTGCACTGTGCTAATCAGGACTTCCAAACAGGCAGGGACACAATGTCTGCTGCTGCCCCTTCACTTAAGAGGGTGCAAACTCTCTCCTCCAACACCACTGGGAAGAGAGGCCTGATCCTACTTGCTTCCCATTCTTTAAAGGTGATCCACACTCAGGGCTGGCCTTACCATGAGGTGAACTGAGGCGGCCACCTCAGGTGCCAACTGTGCGGGGCAGGACACCACTAGGACCCAGAGTGTAGAAAATGGTGTCTGCTGCTGGTCCATATGTATTCTTTCTGCTCTAGATGCACAGAAATGGTGGAGTGCTGGAGGAAGGAGGGCACAAGAGACATAACAGGCAGGCAGGAGAAAAGGTAAGAGAGAATAACAGAAAGCAGCAGGAGCTGCAGGGAGAGAGAGGAGGAGGAGCCTCTTATGTACCTCTCTAGCACCCCCAGGAGCCTGGACTAATTAACACCAACTTCTCAGGGAACTTCCTGTTTCCTGCTGCTTCCCTGAACCCACTTGAGGAGAACAGGCAGTCAACTGAAGTAGTAGGAGCCAGTTAGGCCCTTAAGATGCTGATATCTTCCCTCACTCAGGCCCTGCTACCAGCCTGCTTATTCGTCCCCTTCAATTGAGTGTTGAGAGCCACTATAGCTGGCAGAGAACAGCAGTCATGAGTGAAAGAAGAAAACATCCCTCTGGGGCAGCATTCAGAAAAAGAAAGAAAACAAAGAAGCTTTTCTATCTAAGCAAGGAGCTCCGTTGAGATACATAGACACAAATGTTCACAGTGAGCCTTCCGGCCCTAGTGAGGATGTGAGTGGTGAAGAGATGCCTGATCTTCCAGTTAGAGTGCAGGTGACCTGGCAGCTACTGCAGCATCCATATCTCCATCTCAAATGGATGTAACCATGCACATTCCTGAAGAAAAGTGTAGATCAGAGAAGAGTGTGGTGGAGCTGCTGCTGAGTTTAGTTCCTTAAGTTTGGATGATCCAGGACTGTGGACCCACTTGAGCAGTAGCCTGAGGGACTTCCCTGTACTGCATGGGCCATAGCAAGTGAAAAACTTCATGTTCCCCAAAGACAATAAAAATAGAAGTTTCGATCTAACACATTACTGGCGTGAAATCCCCAATGGTGACAAAGTGGAGAGGCCAGGGCTTATATACTCAAAAACCCAGCATGCTGCATACTGTTTTTGCTGTTTTTGTTGCAAATTCTTCCAGTCTAATGTTCCAGCCACATTGGGTTTGTAGCGGGGTGGACACCCACTCCTGCCCTGAGGGGCTTGAAACAGCCCTAGGAAAGGGCTGTGGCAGGAGAAAACAGCCACTGGGCTGATTTGGGGAAGCAGGCAGAGTGGCAGCCATGCCCCAAACAGAGCCCAGCTGACCCCTATATAAGAGGCTGGGAGCCAGGAGCTCAGCAATCTCTCTCTCTAGCTGTAGAGGGAGACGGGCCTGGCTGCAGGGAGCTAGAGACAGGGTACCTGAGTGGAGCAGGTCTGGGGAAAGGCAGAGGAGCTGGGGAGCTCCAGCCTGGAAAGCCCCAGGCTGTGGCCTAGCATAAGGCTAATAGATACTGGGGGTTGCAGAGGGCAGCCCAGAGGTAGGCAAAGGCAGCAGGTCCAAACCCCCCTTGCCAGTGATGAGTGGCAAACACTGCAGTGTGCACCAGGGAACGGGGGCTAGTTGCTGACTGGCAGTAGCCTTACACTGAGGCAAGGTGGTGATAGGGGGTGAGGGTTCCCCTGAGCGGGGAGACCCTGAGACCGAGAGGTTACTGCCAGAGGGGCAGCACACCAGAGATAGGGGCACCGGGGTACTGGGAGGGACACGGGGGCCAGCGGTAAGGCGAATCACCGACCTGCAGAGGGCCCTCCAGAAGCTGGACGAGCTAATTCCCGACAGAAACCAGCATGAGGCGCCGCAGGGGTGAGTCCGCACACTTACAGGGTTCCATGGGAACAAAGGACTGGAAAAATCTGGCTAGAAATCTCGCATGCCATGAGAAGAGAGCAAATCACCAGAGAGCATTCCATAGCTAAATATGAGTCAACACTGTGATGCTGTTACAAAAAAAGCAAACATGATTCTGGGATGTATTAACAGGTATGTTGTGAGCAAGACACGAGAAGTCATTCTTCCGCTCTACTCTGCACTGGTTAGGCCTCAACTGGAGTATTGTGTCCATTTCTAGGCACCGCATTTCAAGAAAGATGTGGAGAAATTGGAGAGGGTCCAGAGAAGAGCAACAAGAATGATTAAAGGTCTTGAGAACATGACCTATGAAGGAAGGCTGAAAGAATTGGGTTTGTTTAGTTTGGAAAAGAGAAGACTGAGAGGGGACATGATAGCAGTTTTCAGGTATCTAAAAGAATGTCATAAGAAGGAGGGAGAAAACTTGCTCACCTTAGCCTCTAAGGATAGAACAAGAAGCAATGGGCTTAAACTGCAGCAAGGGAGGTTTAGGTTGAACATTAGGAAAAAGTTCCTAACTGTCAGGGTGGTTAAACACTGGAATATATTGCCTAAGGAGGTTGTGGAATCTCCATCTCTGGAGATATTTAAGAGTAGGTTAGATAAATGTCTATCAGGGATGGTCTAGACAGTATTTGGTTCTGCCATGAGGGCAGGGGACTGGACTCGATGACCTCTTGAGGTCCCTTCCAGTCCTAGAATCTATAAATCTATGAATAGGTATAAAGAGCTTGAGATGAGATTAAGGTTAAAGGCCACCATAGATGATCAGCATCAAGAAAAGATTGCATCAGAGTCTCTTTACTGGCAAAATATTCTGAAAAGTCTCATTGCCATTGTGAGAATGCTTGCTACCCAAAACCTAGCACTGCGTGGCACTTCAGATCAGCTATATGTGCTAAACAATGGAAACTTCCTTAAAATTGTGAAGCTGATGGCCGAATTTGATGCTGTATTCCAGAAGCATCTAAGAAGAGTCACCACCCAAGAAATGTATACACACCACTACCTTGGAAAAGCAATTCAAAATGAGATCATACAGTTACCGACAAGAAAAGTCAAACAGAAGATTGTGGCAGATCTGAAGTCAGCAAGATATTACTCTGTTATTCTGGACTGCACATCTGACATCAGCCATACGGAACAAATGACTTTAATGGTGCGTTTTGTAACAACAACAGAACCTAGTGAAAATGTCTCTGCAATGGTGACTGTCAGAGAGCATTTTCTAGAATTTATTGACATTGATGATACTACAGGAGCTGGGTATGACAAATGTGCTTCTTAAAAAGCTGTAAGATATGGGAATTGCAATAGCTGACATGAGAGGTCAGGGCTACGATAATGGTGCCAATGTGAGAGGAAAGAACAGAGGAGTGCAGACACGGATCCTAGAGTTAAACCCTTGAGCTTTTTTTGTCCTATGCAGTTCTCATTCATTGAACTTGGTGGTCAGTGATGCAGCATCAGCTTCTAGTGAGGCTGCTGAATTTTTTAATCAAAGCATCTATGTATCTTTCTCTGCATTAACTCCTCGATGGCAAATTTTGAAGCAACATCTGGGAACAACCACTGAGTGCCACATGATGGGAAAGTTGAGTGGAGGCGATAAAGCCTATCAAACAAAAAATTGGGAAGATAGATGATGCCATGCCATTATGGAGGATAATGCTATGACCAGAACTGTTTGTGGGAGAACAGTGGCAGAGGGAAATGGAATCACCAGAAACATACATAACTTCAAATTTCTGTGTGGCTTAGTGTTGTGGCATGACATACTGTTTGAAATAAATGTTGTAATCAAGAGACTCCAAGGTGTTGACCTTGATATATTTGGAGCAATGGAACAACTGGACAAAGCAAAGTCATACCTACAGTCTTATCGGTCAGATGAGGGATTTCAAAACGTTCTGAAGAGTGCACAGAAGTTGGCAGAGGAACTTCACACTGACACTATTTTCCCACCCATTCAAGAATACAAGAGTCACCGAAGAAGACGACATTTTGATTACGAGGCACAGGATAATCCCATAAGAGACCCCAAACAGCAATTCAAAGTTGAATTCTTTAACCAGGTGCTAGACTGTGCAATACAGTCAGTTGAAGAACATTTCATGCAGCTTAAGGAACACAGCAGTATATTTGGGATGTTTATGATATTCCAAAACTCCTCAGTATACCTGAAGACCACCTACACCAGCAGTGCAGCACATTAGAGACAGTGTTGACACATGATGACATGTGCAATATTGATGCGAGTGATTTAGGTGATGAACTGAAAGCCCTTTCAAGATACATTTCAGCAGGATCAACTCCAAAGGCTATTCTGGAATATATGTGCACAAATAAGATGTCCACCCTCTTTCCAAATGCTTTTGTTGCTCTGTGCATACTTCTAACACTTCCTGTAACAGTTGCCAGTGGAGAACGCAGCTTCTCCAAGGTGAAGTTAATAAAAACACATCTACGCTCCACAATGGCACAGGAGAGGCTGGTCGGCCTTGCAGCTGTCTCAATAGAGCATGAGCTGGCCTAGACTGTGGACCTTCAGGAAGCAGTTCAAATCTTTGCAACCAAGAAGGTACGGAAAGCACCGATTTGATTATTCAAACAGATAAAAATGCCCGTGTTTACTATGCGGACAAGAAAAGTTACATTTGCTGTTCAGGCGTTTGAAAGTTAAATGTTACTTAACATTTTTGAACAAGGTATTTTAAGTTGTTAGTTCTCCTTTATTGGGGTAGGTAGCAGAACAGTACCATGAGAGGAGTAGAACAGGAAGAAAGCAGAATTGAGACCTTTCAAAGTTTTGGCCCAAGTGAGGGGGAATGGGGGCATCATTTGAGCTCCCCACCTCAGATGCCAAAATGTTGTGGGCCGGCCCTGCCCGCACCCCAGGACACTAGCAGGGAATACTCCCCATAGTCAAGAAAATGCAAAGATTGCAATTATTATTATTATTTATTTCTATTGCAATAATATAGAGAGAGGTCTTGAGCAGATTGGAGATCTCATTGTGCTAAACGCAGCACAGACACATAGGGTATGTCTATACTACCTGTCGGATCAGCGGGCAGCGATCGATCCAGCGGGGGATCGATTTATCGTGTCTAGTCTAGACGCGATAAATCAACCCCCGAGCACTTTCCCATCGACTCCTGTAGTCCACCAGGTTGAGAGGCGCAGCCAGAGTCGACAGGGGAGCGTCAGCAGTCAACTCACCGCAGTGAAGACACCGTTATTCACGTAGCTGAAGTTGCGTAACATAGATCATGTCCCCTCCTTCCCCCCCCACACCCGTGTAGACCAGGACATAGTATATGACAGTCCCTTCCCCAAAGAGATTACAACTGTGCCCTGCTTCGACACAAAGGGCTTAAGGGCAGCAGGGGAGATTCTTCACAACTTTCCCTCCACTATATACTCGCTCAAAGGCCAAATACAGTGTGGCCCATTGCATTATACTATTTTTGTCATAAAATATCTACCCTAAAATATACAGGAAGTACAACATGGCTGAGTTAATGTGGCTCTTGAACCCATACATTTTGCATTCCTGGCTTCTTCTTTTTCTGTCTGTGCAACCAAAAAAAAACATTTTTTTGTCATCATTGTGCTGTAAATTGTGTTTAAGCAGTCTGTGCCCTCCATTTCCTTGGTACTAGCAATGATTTCAGAAATTATTTTATATACTGTTTAATGCCTTTTCTTGGTGTGAACACAATCTCCACTTGCTGTAATGTGCACTACACACATGCAGTAAGGATAACATATTCCTTAAATAACAGAGACAACAAGAAATTACTATATATTACAATAAATAGTGATTTCATCTAGACAAATAAAGAACTAATGTAGCAGTTGAAAAACAGAACTACTTTTAAGCTTCAGTGAGTTTGCTGAAGCCTTTTCAAGGCTTACAATATTTATGTCACTGCAGCTGACAAAGCATGTTAGAGTTCTAGGTCAGAATAAAAGCATAGGAAGGTAAATTTCACAGAGCTGGTGAAAATTTACAAGTTTTTCTACAATAACACGTCTTTCCCTATGATGTTCAATGTTTGATCTAACATGTGCAATGAAATAAAAGTGATGAACACACAGTCAATGTAGAAAAAGGATAAGCCTTTGTTAAAAATAGAAAATCAGCCATTTACTCAAAGTCCTGAAATTAGCTTTTTTTTAAACTGATTTAGTCTGAACCTTGATTCTGAAATGATAGTCAAGAACAAAAACACAAAAGTAATTTGATGCAATTTTGTTCTCCTTTTATTAAGCAGTATAATTTTAAAACATCTTTTCTGCTAAAGTAATTGTAATTATATAGGGAGTGGGGGAGAAGATTGTGTTTGGCTTGTAGCTAAAATACAGAACTGGAGATTTGAAATCTATTCCTGGCTCTGCCACAGCCTTTAAGTGTAACCTAAGGCACTTCACTTAATCTTTCTAAGTCTCAGTTTCCTGGCCTGTAAAATGGAAACAATAATGCAGTCCTACCCTCACAGTGGTACTTAATATATTGGGCTTACTTTTCATCTCACTGCCAGTGTACATCTACAGTTGTTTGGAAAATTGGGTTTATTTTTATGTACATTTTTGATGAAAATGAGAAAAAATTCATTTTTGTTGGAAGAACAAAAACCCAAACCCGGAACATTTTGGAGTTTTTTCCCCATACAAAAACATGAACATTTTGAGGAAAGCAGATACTTTCTGATGAAATTCTTGTTTAATCGAAAACCCAATCTTCTGTTGAATAAAAGTTTTGATGGAATTTTTTCAACCACCCCTAATCTGGAGTAATTGAAAGCTGCATCTGGTCCATTAATGTTTATAAAGTGTTTTGAGATGGGTAGGACTAGAAGTAGAAAGGGTTATCAAATAATTTTATTATTATTACATATCAGAAATAATTCATAAACTGAGAGCTCTTCAACACAGCTAGTATCTTTCTAGCACTCTTTAATAGCAAAGGAGCACTGTTAAATGGAATTCAAATCCCTTAGTAATACTACAGTGTCTATTGAGAACTGAAATGTGTGGGAGATGGATAAGGCATGGACAAAATAAAAAAGCTAAATTAAATCTACGACAACAAAGTAACAGGAAAGCAAAGCAGGAGCACCTCATCAACACCTTTATATAAGCCTTTGAAATGTCACTGCTAAAAAAAGCAAAATAGTCAGTTTCGACCATTCACATGAAGAGGATTTTGTGTTGTAACAAAGCTATTAGCAGGCAATGCAGTTCTACGAATGCAGCAAAATGGCCCATATTCACAAATCCATTTTCAGTCCAGAGTTAATAAATTTAAACATTTTTAAGTGGTCAGGACAGTGGGGCTATGCTCAGGTGTAGGAATCTGCCTGCTCAGATCAAAGTTCTGGGGCCTAAGTCATTAAACAATAAAAATCTAGAGCCATGCTGCAAAGCACCAATACAATTAAGCGTAAAACTGACTTGATGTAGCCATTTTAATCAAAAGATAGGCTGGTGGGAGCAGGAATAGAGTTCTAGTCATGCCAAGGTAGACTCTAAAAACCACAGTGGAGGACTTTATTGCAAGCCATAAATATTTTTACAAATGATCCATTTAAGTGTCAAACACAACAGGACTTCCATCTGCCAAATCCGAAACAAAAGTCTGCAGGCTCAATGCAACCAAGTTCCAGAGTAAAACAGCAAAACCACCCTGGCTCTCCTCAGCTCCTGCTCCTTCCTAGAGAACCTCCTTTTCTTACTCAAGATCCAACACCCCATAGCACTTCCCCTTCTTAGAACCCAATCATTAAACAGTATACTACCTAATCCTGTACCATACAAGTCAATGGGAGTTCTGCCATTGACTTCAGTGGAAGCAGGAACAGGGGATGGTTGCATGTTTAAAGCAATGTTCTAGAAAGCCAGAGGATTTGGGCACAATGCTCAACTCCACCACAGATTTATGTGACCTTGGGCTGAAATTTTAAAAAGAGCTTGGGGTCCATCATTAGGTAGGGTTACCATACGTCCGGATTTTCCCAGACATGTCCGGCTTTTGGGGGCTCAAATCCCCGTCCGGGGGGAAATCCCCAAAAGCCGGGCATGTCCGGGAAAATCGGGAGGCTCGGCCGGGGCCTCTTTGTCCGGGGCCGGGGGCATGGTGCCAGGCCGGGCTGGGCGCGGGGCCGGGCCCGCGGGGCCGGGGAGTGAGCCGGGGGGTGCGCCGGGCCGGGAGCTGGGGTCGGGGAGTGAGCCGAGCCGGGGTCGAGAGCCGGGGTCGGGGAGTGAGCCGGGGTCGGGAGCCGGGGTCGGGGAGTGAGCCGGGCCGCGAGCCGGGGTCGGGGAGTGAGCCGGGCCGCGAGCCGGGGTCGGGGAGTGAGCTGGGGGGTGCGCCGGGCCGGGAGCCGGGGTCGGGGAGTGAGCCGGGCCGGGGTCGGGGAGTGAGCCGGGGGGTGCGCCGGGCCGGGAGCCGGGCCCGTGGGGCTGGGAGCCGGGCCCGCGGGGGGTGGTCGGTCGGGGCCGGCACCCCAGGGCCCGAGCCGACCCAGGCTGGAGCCGCCGGGGGACCAGCCTGGGCCGCGCCTGCTCCCCTCCCGCTCCCCCTTACCTGCTTCAGGCTTCCCGCGAATCAAATGTTCGCGGGAAGCAGGGGAGGGGGCGGAGACTTTGGGAGGGGGCGGGGTTGGGGCGTGGGCGGGGCTGGGGGCGGGGCCGGGGCCCCGGGGAGTGTCCTCCATTTGGAGGCACAAAATATGGTAACCCTATCATTAGGGCCAGACTTTCAGAATAACCTGGCCACAAATGTCACAGGAGGAACAGCTGGGTGTTGAACACTTGTAAAAATCTGGCCTTTATTTAGGTACCTAAAGTGGTTTGGCAGTGATGGGGAGCACATAAGTACTTAGATTAGAGCTGAGTAAAATATTTGGACAAAACTTCATTTTTCCAAAAAATGCACACTCAGGTGGGCCTAAACATTTTGAAAATTCACATTAAATTTACTAACTTGTTTCCCCACCCCCACTCCGCACAATCCAAACCATTCAAGATGTTTCTGTTTGAATTTTTCAAAATGAAATGATTTTTGAATTTGAAATGGCTATTTTTTTTCAAATTTTATTTCCATTTTATTTTTTAAAAAGATAAAAAACCTCAAATAAAATGAAATGTTTCATTTCAGTTTAAACAAGTTTGACGTGAAGCCACATTTTTTTGACTTTTTTATTTTGCTAAAAAATTTGAAAAATGTTCGTTTGGGGTTGACCGGAAGCAAATTTTTTTTTCAATTTTTTTGGTTGGGTACACACTACAGCTTCAGTTGGTGTAAGTTATGTCACTCAAGGGTGTGAAAAAATTACATCGACCTAAGCGCTGGTGTGGATAGCACTGTCAGTGGGAGAGCTTCTCCTCCCATCATAGCATCTGCCGCTCACGGAAGCTGGAGTAATTAAGTCGACAAGAGAGCTCTCTCCCATCAGTTCAGAGCATCTGCACTAGCAGCACTACAGCTGTGCAGCTGCATCGGTGCAGCTGTGCCAGTGTAAGCTCTCTAGCGTAGTCATAGCCTAAGAGCCTTCCTTATTAAGAAGAGAGAATTAACCTCTCCCTGTCAACTTCCAGACTAGGATGGCCAGGTGCCCAGTTTTCAACCAAAAAGTCCGGGCGAACAGAGAACTTCACAGTGTCCGATCAGAGCTACTGACAGGACACCAAAAGTATGGTTACTGCAGGTAGGGAAGATGCCAGGTCATCACTCGCACCAGCCCCATCTCAGCCAGGACTACCTCCTAGCTGTGTCAGCCAGCTGCAGCTCCCAGCCCAGCTCCACAGGTGAGTCCCTTCCGAACTGGACGGGACGGGGGGAGGAAAGAGGAGAAGAGCAGCAAGTGATGGGGGTGGGAGGAGGAAGAGGAGCAAACAGGGGGCAGGGCCTCAGGGGGAAGAAGCAGGGCCTGGCGGGGCCTCAGGGCAGGGGCAGAGCATCAGGGGAAGAGGCGGGCAAGGGAGGTTCTGGCACTCCTGCTGGAATGTCCAGTTTTTAAATATTAAACAAAGTTGGCAACCCTAGTCCAGACAGGACTTCTATATTCTACTGCTTCATTGAAAAAAAAAGGAAGAAATAGTTTCAGCTTTTAACATGCATATACCCGAAATGGCAGCATGAAATGACATAGCACATGTCTGCAGAACAGAATTTATTTATAAAATCATCATTGAAAATAAAAATAAATGTAAAAAGTAGGATGCCTACTGTCAACTATCAAAATGCTAATTTAGGAAACAGTGCTCAAGAAGGCCCAAGATTATCCAAGGAATTAATCATAAACTAGGACAGCTCACAGTGCTAGCTAAAGTCAATCATTAATTCCCAGGAAATTCTCCAAGATGAGATCATTATAGCTAACGTAACAGTTGGGGATCAGGGAAGGGTAGGTAGTTTGTATTTATGAAACCACAATGATCCCAACCGCCCAGGGGGGCATGTTTTATGTTTCCCCTGCAGGTCACCTTTAAATAGCATGTGTACCCAGATGGGCAGCAGGAATGTGAGGTCCAGGCAGCCATCTCCAACACCATTTTTATGCAGCTTCCCCAAGCTGAATGTGCTGAGGATGGTGCAGGCCTGATGGGATGGATGGCAACAGCAGGAGGGATCTATCCATACCTGTCTCCTTCTCTCTCTCTCTCTTTTTTTTTTTTTTTTTTTGGTAAGGTGGGGGTTAGGGTGGGGAAGAGATTTTGGTGAGTGTCTCACCGTCACCTCAAGGTCACATCCACAAGCTAACAAACAGTTCTCTACAGTGTCATGGGAAGAGAAAATGTAAAAGATGGTGAGGTGCCAGGCAGTTTTAGAGATGATATCTGAATTCTGTTTTCAATCTCTGTGTTCCACTGTGGTTATAGTTCTCTAGCTCTTCTTGTTCTCAGCCATTCACAAACCTTCTGAAACTTCCCTGGTCTGACCCTTCTTAAAAACACTTTAGACATAAGGTCACAGCATCAAGTACATATGTGAGACTAACTATATTGGTTAGGCTGCCTGTCAGTATAATCTCTTTAGGACAAACACCCATTCTGGTGTCTCACTTGGGTCATAACTGTGGAGGTCGAAACAAAATAGGACATCAGTCTTGGGCACTATGAAATTTTTAGCATAATAAGCCAGATCTTCAGGTGATATAAATTGAAATACTCTATTGACTTCAATTTACCCCCAGCTGAGGATCTGGCCAAACATTTAAAAACCTTATAATGCAATTCCCCTTACCGTTTGCTGTAGGTCAGGTATTATAATTCGTATCACTAATGTGTTGCTCCTATTGTCTTCCATTCTGCTGCTTAGTTTCTCTGATGTAGCCCTGATAGTATCATAAATAGTTTCTTCTTTGGAGCTGTCTGATTCAGATTCGACAGAATAATCTGAAAAGCTTTGTGCCATCTCATCTTCACTTGATGTTGGACTGCGAGGCATGTTCAGTTTCTCTTACCTCATATGGCTATCAACACAAAACACAAGACAAAGGCAAATTATAGGTAAAGTTTCAAACATGGTTCAGATTGAGGTTTTAGTGTATTTTTTAAGCTAATGTACACTTAACAATGAAGTTATCTGTTTTCTCTTACCTCTTTTTCCCTCCCCCCATTTGTATGAGTTGGCAGAGTGCAATGGAAATAATGTGGTTAGCAGTTCACTAAAGAAAGAGGGGTGGGGGGAAGAGAGATGACCTTTCTTCCACGTCACACCCAATCTTCAAAAGGATCCAGAACAGATGACAAGAGTACCAGGCTTGATCCTAAATGGTAATGTTGTAAACTGCATTTGGATTGAGTCTGACTCGAGGGAGTAGTTTTCCCAGTACAAACATTACTTTCAATAGAATAATGTAGATATAAAAAGAGTTTCCAAATTAAATGTAATGCTAACAGAATGGCTGGTGTATTATGAGTCTTATTTGTACAAAATGTATGGATATGACTTCAAAAAAGCTACATTATTAAAAGAACAGAATGGTCTGACAGGCACAAACTATTTGAAATACAGTTAGTCCTCGACTTTACAACGTTCGACTTACAACGAACGGCACTTACAACGTTTCTGAACTGATACCCTGATTTGACTTATGACAATTGGTTTAAACTTTACTATGCTCAGTCCTGCAATGGAATATATTGAGGTTCAGAGTTACGACGTTTCGACTTACGATGCAATTTTCAGGAACCAATTGTGTCATAAGTCTGAGGACTGCCTGTACAGTTCACTGATGAATGATGGGGAGGTAGCGGGAAAATTGTCCAAAGAAAGGCTTTTTGAGTGAGACTCATGAGTTTGGATACTGTATAAATATGCAGACTATTTCATGGATGTGAAGGACTGATAATATTGCATGGAGGCAGACTTAGTGCATGTAGATATAGTGGATGCCTCGCCCCAGGCCTGTCAGTATCCATTGACACCAACACTATTGCAATCCTGGCTACAGCAAATCTTCAGTCATGCTAAACTGAGTACAGATATTTGTGATGTTGGCAAACATCTTGTATGGAGTAGGCTAAAACCAAACATATTTTCACTTGTAAACTAAGTAGCTTTGAACCAAGGTGTCTAGCTTTATATTTCTATAGCATCTTCATCTTCATCTTCATATGCAGAACTGGTAGAAAAATTTCTTTTGATCTTTTTTCAACACACAATACCTTTTTTCTAAAACGTAAATATCCATTTTCAGTTCAAGTCTTCAGATTTTCATTTTTAAAATTGCTTTGTATTTTTTGCCAACCAAACACCAAAATCTTTCAGTTTTCACTTGCCAAAAACCAAATATTTTTTCTGTTTTTCAATTAAAACCCCGAAACAAATCTAAGAACATTTTCAACAAAAAATATTTTTCATGGGAGAAAAAATCATTTCCCAACCAGCTTTACTCACATTACCCTGTGAGGCAAGTACCACAGGTAAGAGAGGCAAGCTAAGCACAGAAGGTTGATCAATTTGGTCAAAGACATTCACAAAACAATTCAGTGGGAGAGTTTAGAACAGAATCCAGGAGTCATGATACCCCAGCCTGTAGACAACATGATCTCCCTACCACAAATGGCTATTGAGTTAACTTCACTATGCCATGAAGCTCTCATGGGAGTAGATTTGTCAACAAAGACATCCTGGAAAATCCTAAAGTCCATATTTAAGTTTGGCTCAGTTTACTCAGACAAACTCCCATTGACTTCAGTGGCAGTTTGCCTGAGCCAGGACTGAATAAAAATTAAGATCCATCTTTGACCTGTCTGTGTAAGGACCTCACTATTGGGCCCCAGGGAAATAGTGTATTTGGTGAATGGGTAGAGAAATACTAGAAGAACATTTTACTATGGTGTTTCAGGATCCAGTTTGAGCCAAATACATTCAACAGTGCTGATTCTCCATTGCCCAGCACCTTGTGCAATCAATTACACCAGTGCAATTCGAATGCAAAGGGGGTGTAACATTTAACATTTTATGCTACTTTGCAGTGGAGCAAATGACTACACAAGGGACAGGGCAATGGAAAGTCAGGCCCAATGCTTCCAATTTCATGGGAGATTAATGGCAAACATTGCAAAAGCACACCAAATAGTCTAAATTCATGTCATCCTGTTATTGCTGGTCAAGGACAACTCCATTTGGTTACTAACTGTGGGCACCAGTGTTACTATTCTCAGCTATAAACCTATAATTAGTAATGAAGACTAAAAGAGTAAATTCAAATATTTGAAAGCAAGCCAGTTTACAACAGTTTAATGCAGACTATTTACAAAAGAAAATTCTTGGGGGAGTATTTTACTGCTTCAGTGAGCTGTAGATTAATGCGGCTCTCCAAAGTACCTTTCCAAAGTCAATAGAAAGAATAAACATTTCAATGGATTTCTTTTTCATCCATTGATACTAAATCATATGTAGCCAAAATATACTAGGTCAATAAGTAGCAGAGCAAAACAGATTAGCTGGTGACAGCTAGGAAAACACATTTTTAAAAAATATCACATTTTTTGTCTCTCCCTAATAACCATTTCAACAGGTAATATATGGAGAGTATTTTTCACCTTGTGCAGTAACTAGAGTTCTTTGAGATGTGTCCCCCTCTGGGTATTCCACTTTAGGTATGCATGTGCCCTCGTGCCTTTGATCAGAGATTTTTGGTAGTAGTGCTCGTTCAGCCTGCACCCCACACATTCTCGTGCTCGTGCCAAGGCTATAGGGGGCTACGTGAGTGAACCGCCCTCAGTTCCTTCTCCACTGCAAAGTCCCCCAAGGGAGATTCTGAAGCATAGGGGATGGAGGGCAGGTAGGAAGCACCCACAGGGACACACAGCTAGAAGAACTCCAGTCACTGCACAAAGTGAGTAACTTCTCCTTCTTCTTCGAGTAGCGTTCCAGTGGGTGCTCCACTTCAGGTGACTCCTAAGCAGTACTTCCCTAAGGAGGCAGGAAGTTCAGTGCAGAGTCCAATACACAAGAGAGAACTGCACTGCCTACAGCATCATCTGATCTTACCGGAGGCACCAAGGCATAGTGATTAGGGAAAGTATGAACAGAGGACCAAGTGGCTGCTCTACAGCTGTCTGAAACTGGTACATCCTTAAGAAAGGCTATAGATGTAGATAGTGATCTTGTGGAATGTGCTATCACTCTCAAAAGGGGTTGAACATGAGTTCTGTTGTAACAGAAGTTAGTGCATCTGGAGATCCACTTTGATAACCTGTTTCAAAATTACCAAACCCTGGTTTCTGTCCACAATGGATACAAGTAAGAAGATCTTCTAAACGATTTGGTTCAATCTAGGTAAAAGGCTAATGATCTCCTGACATTCAGGGTGTGGAATATGGCTTCTTGATACTTTGATGTGGTTTTGGGGGGGGGGGGGAGGGGAGGGGAGATGAATGGTTTGATTAATATGAAATTCTGAGGATACCTTAGGTAAAAATCTTGGAACAACCCATAGTGACATTTTCTCTCTGGTGAGTACCGTAAATGGGGGGTCTGGGTAGAAGTGATTGCTACCAGGAAGGCTGTCTTCACTGAGAAATCTAATAGAGAAAATGCAGTTCTGACCCTGTATTCACACCCTACACACTATTGTAATAATTTTGTATAAAATATGCCTTGTGAGGTATCATTTGAAAACTAATATCTCACGATCATTAATAGTCTTGTGTGATACACGTAAGTAGTGTGTATTAAGAATGATGGCTATATGCTGAAATTATGATTTGAAGCGTGTTTAAACCAGGCATGTCAGGGGAGCTGGTAAACAGGTCTGCCCTATACAAAGTAATATGTTTGCTTCTCTGACCACCCCAGGCATCAAGCAGAGACTATGAAGGTATATCTACATATCAGGTAAAGCTATCAAGCCAAGAGCATGGCATCTATGCTCCAGCGGGAGAAAAGGTTGGCCTGGGTTTCACTTTTCAGAGAATACATTGCAAAGGTTTACTGATCTATAAAGACAGGGGGGGCTCGATGTGGGCCACGAGGATGTGTGGGGCACATGAGCGGGCCGAATGAGCACTTCTCCCCAAAATCTCCAATCAAAGGCACAGGGCACAGGCGCACCTGAAGTGGAGCACCCACAGGGACACTACTCAAAGAAGAATGCAGGGTAGTGGATTTAAGTTACCTTGTATAGGGTTGATAAATTACATCTAAACAGCACGCAAAGGAAGAGTTGATCTGTTCAAACTTCCCAAGTTTTGCTGCATGATTTTCTTCAAGTAAAAACTACCTGCTAAAGAGCCATTGCTGGAACTGTGGAGGAGAATAATCACTTGAATCTCTGACACCCAAGAATCAAGCAATTAGGTTTAATAAAAAGTGAAGCCATACCAGGAGTTCCTTGGACGGTCAACAAGGCAAATGGACAGGAAGCACCTGACTGTTTGGGTTCGGGGTGTAGAGAAATGAACCAGGAGTAGGAAAGGGGAGAGTGAAAAGCAGTATCTACACTGGCAAAAAAAGGAGAACTATAATTCCTCATTACTGCAGCTCCTGTGGTGGTAGCAAAGGAGAAAACAACAGTTTAGGCAAGGTTCAGGCACAGTCTGACCTAACCAACAGAAGAGTTGTACTGATGAAGAATTACAGTTCCTAGAGTATGGTAGACCCAGCCAGAGTGTAAGAAGACCAAATACATTTGAGTCCAAACTTGTGAAGTGAAATTCACAGACAATTCTGTTCAGCTTTGCTGTTTGGGCTGTGAGCAGCATGAAACTGTAATTTGGTGCAGTTTTTAAACAAGTTAAAAGAGGTTTGATTTGGTTATTATGGCTGAGATAAGATTGGTAATTTAGCTGACAGAGCCCTGTTACATTTTACAACTGTCTTGGTTTTGTCCCCATTATATTCCAAAGGCTTTTCCATAAAGCATCATTATTATTATTTTGTATTACAGCAGAACCCCAACTGAGACCAGCACCCTGTTGTGCTAAGTGCTGTATACATACATTGTAAGAGACAGTCTCTGCCCTGAAAAATCTTACAATCTAAATACACAAGAAAGATAAAGGGTGAGAAGAAAAGCAGAGTGGTGTGACTCGCCTTAGGTCACAGAGTCAGTGACCGAGCAGGAACAGAATCCATCTCTCCTTAATGCCCAGTCCAATGCCTTATTCACTGGACCACACTTCTTAATTGGTCTTGCTTGCTGAAGGCTATTATATGGCCAAAATATGAATTATCTGTAGCTAATGTGGCTCCCTGGAATTCATTTTTTTCTGTACTGAAAAAAATATAATCTTTGCTACCTAGAATTAAGAACAGTACAATATGACTGCATTTTGTGGTAATTTAATAATAATACTTATCTCTTAGTGCTTTTCATAAGTAGATATCAAAGCACATCAGGCTTTAAAGTATTTATCCTCAAAACACCTCTGGAGGCAGTGAAGTACTATTATCCCCACTTTGCGGATGGAGAACAGAGGCATAGACTTGTCCAAAGTCACACAGGAAGTCTGTGATACAGCAGGGAATTGAAGCGAGGTTTCCCAAATTGCAGTCATATTCCCAAATACTAAACTAGTCTCCTAGCCACTGGACAATCCTTCCTCTAAATAGCACATTAGTGGTTGTTTTTAGTATAAAAAGGTTTACATCAGGAAAAAATACATTTAAAAACATTAGGACTGTGGCACAAATCAATGAAAGTCAGGAAATTCAGTTTCACATATGATTGATGTGCTTCATTGAACAAAAAGAAGAGTGGTGAGAGATAAGAGAAAAGCATCAACCATAATTTGGAATCTCCTAGACTGTTTGGTTAGTGTTAAACCTTTTGTGTTTATTACTTTTGTTTTTTAAAATGTCTCTTGATTATCTTTCTTTTAAATCTTTATGGAAGGTTATGAAAGTTATGATATTTAAGTATCAGAGGGATAGCCATGTTAGTCTGTATCCACAAAAACAACGAGGAGTCCAATGGCACCTTAAAGACAAACAGATTTATTTGGGCATAAGCTTTCGTTGGTAAAAAAACCCACTTCTTCAGATGTCTAAATAAATCTGTTAGTCTTTAAGGTGCCACTGGACTCCTCATTATTTTTTTATATTTAAGGAGATCAGAACAGCTCTGATACAAACACATCTTGGGATGTGTGTCATACTCATGTAATCAGGTATAGACATATATAATATCAATAGAATAGAATACACACAAACATACCAGAGATATATCATACAAAGGAAATTTAAAAAAACTTCAAACCATGGCAATATTAACAGTTATGTTATAATGTTTGTTCGTCCTGAGAAAAGTTGAGCCTTCCCAACTCAACTCTTTCCACTATCAGTCCCTAAGTGCCTTATTTATGAACACTGGCCAAAATCTAATACACACACCCCGGGGGTTCTGGAACAATTTTTATAGTGGAGGTGCTGAGAGCCATTGAACCAAACTGTAAACCCTGTATATAATGGAAACCACTTCAAGCCAGCGGGTGCTGTAGCACCCCCCTACCCCCCTAGTTCCAGCACCTATGACACTCACAGTAGGAGGAAAGTTCTGCAAGGATTGCCTTACAGAAATTCCCTGATAGCATACCATGGTGGGGAGGAGAGGGATGAGTGAATAGTGCTGTGAGGCAGACCCTAGTATCTGCCCCAAAGCCACAAATTTGGGCAGTCAGTAGGAGGCGAACTGTACTGAGATCCTTCACCTTTGAAGCAGTTGTGGCATCCAGTTCCGTGACCTCTCATGCTACATGAATTCCCCATTAAAGGGGAGGGAAGGAACAAAGACTACAGTGAAAAGTTATATTCTCTTTTCTTACTAAGCTCTAAGGGCCAGTGAAGGAATGGCATGCATCCCTCTGGCTCAAACCAGACCCAACTTGAGGCCACCCACTCCCTGCAACAGTCTATTGAGTCCCTGCAGAACCTGGCTTCAAGAGGCACCCTCCACAGGGGCCAGGGAAAGAACAATAGTGCTGTAGAGGTAGCTGATCCTCTCTCCTGCCCTTTCCACACTGAACCGGAAGAGTCACACACACAGAGGATCCCTGTGCAGGTGTTGAGAGAACCCATTAAATTAATTCCAAGTTTCCTGCATGCCAGTAATAAAAATAAGCATTAAAGTCCTGATTCTGCATTACTTGACTTGAATGAGAGTTGTGGTATTTCAAGGAATGCAGCCTAGGGCTCCATGTGAACGTCCCCTTCAGAGCACTTTATGTTTATTGATGAATTAATCCTATACTATTAGTCTGGTAAATAAATAAATATTGGACTCATTTTACAGATAGAAAGCTGAGGCTCAAGAACGGGAAGTGATTTGCCCAAGGCCAGAGAAGAAGTCAGTGTCAGAGCTGGGATTCAAACTCAGGAATTACAAGCTCCCAGTCCTGACAAGAGCAGTGTGATTTTGATGCAAACATTAATTTTTGCAATAACATTTTTGTTGCTGGAAGGGGACAATCTATCCAAACTATTACTTTCCAAACAGTTAAAAATGTACCTGTGGAAACTTCTCAGTTACAGAAATAGCATTGTTGTCAGGGGACAAACTGGACTGTGGGAAAAGTTTGCCATTTGAACAGTAGCAACTGGTGGAAAAAGGTATTTAATAATTAACTTTGAAGAGAGACAAACAGGAGTCTACTTCCTGAATAGTCTCAGTCCTGAGAGAAAAGTAAAAGGCAGCCTTTCTGCCAGTATTCTGAGGAGCGTACTTAGGCTGTGCAGATTTGTCACACACACCCCATGTTACTAAGCCAACATCTTAGAGAAGATCAGTTGGGACTTCTCCAGTGACTACTGATGCGTTTAAAACAAGAAAATAATTCAGATGGATTTTAAGAGAGAGACTGTGGGGAATGGTCCCAATGCATTCACACCTCTGTACACTATGCAGAAGAAAGGCCTGTTAGAAGGAGGTTAGAATATGAGATCACTTTGCAGAAGTAGTTTCAAGCTAGGTAAATTAACTGACGGAGGAGAAAAATCTATACTTTAAAAGTCCAGACAGCCTGCTGAATGCAGATATTAAAGTTTGTTGATTATCAGAACAGAGATATCATGATCACAACAGTACCATATGATGCAACCCATATATCATAGATTTATATAGAAATATTCAGTTTATAATTAAATCTCAATATGCTGCAATGTGCAAACTGAAGTTATGATCATAGAGAAGTTCAGATAAAAAAGAAACTGATATATGAGTGGTAGGGTACAATCTTGCTCCAATAGTATGATTGTGCCAATAACCATCTGCAGGTTATTATTAACAAAGTCTGATGGTGACTAAGGACCTTATACAAAGCTCACTAAAGTCAATGGAAATAATCCTATTACAGCAGTTTTATGCTGGTATAACTTCATTGAAGTTACACTGACATAAAATTGGTATGACAAAGTAGAGAAGAATCAGGTTCCAAATGTTCAACAAACAGCACCTGAACAGCAAGAAGAAGAGGAGAGAAATTTAGAAGTCAAATTTGTACACAGATGTACACTAAATCATTATTATATTATTGCTGGTATAACAGAGAGATGAAAGGAGAGCATGTACAATCTGGGATTTGCAATCAAGTGGTCGGGAAATAAATCAATTTACATATCATAATTTTGTAACTTACCAACTAGTAAGAAGGCTACAGAAACTGCAAAGTATGAGAGCATATAACAAGATAATTCTAGATCCCAAAGCAAATTTGGGAAGGTTCTCAATACTATTAATTCAGAAGCTAACTCCTATAGTAGTCTTCCCTCTTCAGTGGAATCTGATTGGTATCGTCTCAAAACCACAATCCACTCAAGTGCATTCTTGAGGATAAAAATATCTGAGGCAGCAAAAGTTTTTTACTTTGATGGATAAAGGCAGGATGGCTACAAATTGATGATTTTTTTGAAAAAAAAAAATCATTTTTTTATTTAAATTGGATTTTTTTGATTTTGCTGTTTAAATTATAAGTTTTTCTTTTTAAAAATAAACCTGTTTAAGATTAAATCTGAATTTAATACAAAATATGTTAAGGTTTAAACTTCTTATAATCTCTTAAAACATCTAAGTAAAATATAAATATGCTGAATCCATGAGACTATCAAAAAATTGAGTTAAAAGCTGCTTTTCTCAATAGAGAAATACATTTTTTCCCTGATTCTAATTTTTCAGGTCAAGCTTTAAAAATAGGACACAATAGGTCATGTACTGTATTAAGGGCTCATTTTGTTTAATAAAAAAATTGTATGCTGTTTTGTGTGTTTAATTAAATTCCAGTTACTATCCTAATGCAGCTTGACACAAAGCATGAGCAAAAAGTTAATTATCTAGTAAATATGCAGTATATCATTCACCAAAGCTAGTGATGTTTTAATGATTATATCAGCCAATGAGAATGCACCTTTCTTTAGAAAATAACTGAAGTACAAATGGAAAAGTTGATTAAAATTGATTATTTAAATCAAGGCTTTCCACTTGGTGATTTGAATCATGATTTAAATAGCTGATTTAAAGCGCCTTGACTGAAATCAATCCACCCTGGATAAAGGCTTAGAAGACTGCAGCAAAACCAAGAAAAAAAGGTGTGTTCTTATCTTGTGTTAGATAACACATGGTAACTGGCATGTGGTAAAATCCTAGTGAAAACAAGGCAGTTTGTAGCTTTCAGGTGTGATAGCAGGTCAAGTTAAAAGACATGAGGCGAGTCTAAATTTTACTTTGACCTGCCAAAGGGTTAATACTACTACAACTACCTTGTAACTCAAAATAAGAACATACCTTTTTCCTATGAAGATAAGGCTGAAGAAGGTTAGAAAGGACCTCCACTTAGAAGCAGAAAATATTTTTGTAAGGCAGCTCTAAACATAACTAGTTCCCAAGCCTAAGTATGGGAAAGGAGCCAAGTTCCAATATAATAACAGTGGCCAAGTCCAAGATCTGAGTTATATTTTTAAAAAAACAAACTTCAAAGGTTATTATTTGGAACCTACAAATATATCTCACTTCAAACTTATAACATTGTTAACTCACCCTGATAACATTTCGCTTACAACCAGCTAGCAAGTAGCAGAATATTAACTCAATTGTCTTTGGAAAAGTCCTCTTCTCGCTGCCCCCATTGGCCCGGGACGGCGAACCACGGCCAGTGGAGGCCACGATCAGCCGAACCTGCTGCATCAGCAGGTAAATAAAACTGGCCCGGCCCGCCAGGGTGCTTACCCTGGCAAGCCGCGTGCCGAACGTTGCCGACCCCTGACATAGAAACAAGGAGTGTGAAACTAAGTGTACAACCAAGTTTGGAGGTGGTTTTAGGAATATGGCAGTTTTTCCAGGAGGCATTTTGCCTTTAAGGCTAGGGAAACTCTACTCTGATAAACAGCACATCTTCTTGTATTTCTTGCTTAGAAACACAGGGTACTACTTTCAGCATTTCACTCAATGAAACTCACTGGACCCTATCTTTTCACAAGGAATTGAAATAATCTTAAAACATCACAGTTAATCAAAAAAAAAAAAAAAAAAAAAGCTTCAGATAAGGATAACACCAAATGAAATCGATGACCATAAAACAACTTGTGAATGCTGTGTGCCCTCATGCAGTCTCAATACAAAAATTATCTCCGTTTATTTATCTTGTAATTTTTATTCATATTATCTAGGATACGCTTCAGCCAGGAATATTTGAAGTCCTTCAGTTTTGGCCTTACTACCTTAAACATTATTGATGACTTGCAATAATCATTTCAAGATTCTTTAAGACACTCAGAAATTTGCCAGACTATTTTAGAAGCTTTTACTTAAGTATTTTGTTGACATACTGTGGTTTGTATAAGACATTACACGTTGTCATATTAAAGATCTGATCCTGCAAGCATTTTGCACAGGGAATTTCCACTGAAGTCAATATTGGGCTTTGAGATACTGAAAAAAAGAACAAAATCTTTTATACATCAAGGCTATGAGAAGGCTGATATGCTTTTTCACAAGACTGCTTCTTGGGATAGCTAGTTTTGCAGTTGATCTGATGCATGATCTTGGGAGGTCATATCACCAACCTGTAAAACGGGAATAATACTTGCTTGATGAGTGAAAAGTAATACAAATGCTAGGCATTATTATTAATTTATTATAAAACTGTGCTTTCTGTGCTCACCCATAACTACTTGTATTTATGTACTTAACCACTAGTATTATGTCATAGCTTGCTATTCGAACTCCCACAAATCTGCATTTATTGCTCCAGTGTCCATTCCATTCTTTGCTTCTAACTTGCTGACTGTTCTCATTGGCTGTTAATGCTTTTTTTACCTCTGTGTTACATAACTAAGCAATCTAAATAAATATATTTTAAAAGGAGAGATTTGTGCTGAGGCACACGGAATAACATCCTTCCACACCAAGTAGAATTCTTCTTTACCTTCTCCTTTGAGAGGACATAACCTAGTACTTTCCATTATAATAATAATTCTTGGTATTTTTACAGTGCCTCTCATCCATAGATCTCAAAGCACTTTACAAACATCTAATTATGCTTCAAAACACGGGCTATGTATATTTGCCCAGTTCCTCACCATAAGCTCCAAGAAATGTTTTACAGATAAACAGATACAACACAGGCAAGAGCGACACAATGCTCTTCCTACTGCCCCATCAATAGGCCCCACCTGACTCAAGCATAACTCCCGACTCATTCAGTCCTTAGCTTTTCTGCTGTGATGATCAATACAGGTGACAATAGTCATAGCAGTAACTTGTCCACTAGAAACTGTATTGGGGCAACCAACTTATTTTATCTAGGCCACAAAACAACCATTTGTTTTTGTTTTGTTTTGTTTTTTAAATATAAAAGAACAGTATGAAGGGAATTTTGAATCTCCATTTATTCACAAGCTACTGTTATGTATTTGGCTGGTTACTTTATGATTCTCACCCATTAGATGATAACAAAATTATGACCTGATCCAGCACGGTGCTGCATGTCCTCCGTTCCATTTGTCTTCAGTGGGAGCTGAAGAGCTCTGTACCTTGCAGTGTTGGGTTCTAAAACATCCAGTTACAGAACTTTTAAAGGTAACATACAGTAACAATGAATATGATAGAGAGGAGGCATCGTGATGTTTTTATGCTTGAAAAGCAATGAGTTCACTGTCAGTAATCAATAAATAATAAATAATTACAATAGTAATATCCCTAGTCCCTCCCTTAGCTATACTCACAATTACCATATGTAGCACATGGAAGATAATTAATAGATATACTTTAATGGAAAACATGACCATTGAGCAGCAAAGTGGCCATATACCCAACTCGTCGTTGTTCTAAAGCTTTGAAAAAATATATAGTTTATTTATCAAAAGTAAATAATGGAAGTTAGGGCTTACTCTCATTAATAGTTCTCTCAAACAAATAGCCCACTGAAGCCAAAGGGACTACTTATATCAGTACAGTTTACAGAATTAGGCCCATAGTAAGCAACAGTTAAATGCATGGTACCACATATGGACTGTTATACTGTGTCTAAACAATAAAGGTCATCTCAGATGAGTCTGTAGAAAGAGAATGAATTTACTATTCTAAACTTTAACTTAAGAATAAAGCTTTGAGCTGTTTTCATAAACTTAAGTAAATTTTCAAAAAATGCCTGTGACTTAAGAGCCTAAGACCTATTTTCAAAGGTGCCTTAAGCCTTAGGTTCCTACATCTCATTAATTTTCAATAGTATTTAGACTTCTAAGTACCTAAATTGCTTTATTAAAATGGAACCTGGGCTCCTAAGTCCCTTAGGGTCTGTCGACACTGCAGCTGGGAGATATGGTTCCCAGCACGGAGAGACAGACTCAGGCTAGCTCAGCTCGAGAAAGTACGCAAAAAATAGATGTTGCCGCACTATTGGTGGCTACAGCTAGCTTCCCAAGTCCACCAAATCTCCTTGATCTGAGCCCAAGATGCTGCCCATGCTGCAATGTCCACACTGCCATGCTACCTTTAGTTGTGCAAACAGGAGTCTACCTACCTGCAATGGAAATCACACCTCCCAGCCGTAGTGTAGACATGCCTTTTAGTGCTTTTGAAAAGGTTACCCTGAATCTTTATGTTTACTAAATAATAGGTGATGAGTCCAGTTAGACTTTCTATTTTTTATTTTATAAACCTCTAGAGTACTAATGGTGACTAATCACATCTAATAACCAACAACATCCCTACAGTATAGCTATAGAACCTATATCAATCAATAGGCCAGACAGACAGAGAGCTAGAAAAAATTACTGTAGACTGGTTCCTATCAAGTTTCTTTCAGTATCTTATCGCTATATTCTGGCTAGAGATATGTACAAACTAATGGCCCAATCCTGAAATCCTAGTATATTCAAAATTCCTCAGTGATTTCAGTGAAAGTTTTGTGTGCATAAGGATCAGGTACAAGCTTCCCATTCCCATGCTGTATTTGGAGTCTCTAGACAGGAGATATAGATTTGCTTTCATGATTTTTAATGTACCTTGATTTCTAGGTGAGTTAAATTTTTGACTGATTTGTTATTCTTTCTGGCTCCATAAACGTAAGGCCTTCAAGTTATAGTACTTCTTACAGATATTATTTATGGAAGGCTAGCAGTAAGCTTGGCACTGTAAAGAACACAAAGGAAAATCAAGGTGATCACAGACACAAGGAGTTTACAGTCTAAGGCTACGTCTACACTACAGCTTATGTCAGCAGAACTTATGTCGTTCAGGGATGTGAATAAATCACTTCCTGAGTGACATAAATTACACAGACATAAGCGCTCGTGTGCACAGCACTATGTTGGCAGGAGAGATTCTCCCGTCAACATAGCTTCTGCTGCTTGTGGGGGTGGTTTTTTTTATGCCGACAGGAGAGCTCTTTCCCATTAGCATTGAGCATCTTCCCCAGATGCGCTGCAATGGCACAGCTGCGCTGTACGTGTAGACATGCCCTGATGACCAGAAATTCAAATAAAAAAAAAAATCCATTTGGTGACCAGAAGACAGATTTCTACTCAGTGCAGAGTTTGGTTTGGTTTGATTTTGTTTCAAAATTCAGGGGGAGCATTTTAGCACGTGTTTAACTTTAAGCATGTGCACACAGTTAAGCACATGCTTAACTGTTCTTCTGAACGGTGATGAACTTAAGTGTGTAATTTTGTGTTTTCATGCATCAGAATCCAGGGGAGGGAGACTACTCAATGTACAAAGTCTGGGAGAAGGATACAGAGGCAGGTGGCTTGTTCCATGCAAAAGGAGCAAAGAGGGTGGAGGAGGAGATGAAAGCAAATCTGTACGTGGCACAGAGTTGTCCAAGGCCTTAAAGATAAGGTTGAGACAGTGGAACTTGAAGCTGAAGGCAAGATGGAGCCAGCGTAAAGATACAGCGTAGAGAGTGATATAATCAAGGTAGTGAAAAAATGACATTTTGCTCCTTTCTGCTTATACTATTTCTCTCTCTAAATCAAACTTCCTCTTTAGATAAACTATACTAAGTATTTATAAACCGTAATTATAGTGAAGCTTGTACTAAAGGCCACCTCCCTCTGGAAACCCAATGTCTTAAGTGCCTTCTTTTAAGTAACCATGGTTTCCAGCACATTTTGTTTGACCTTTAGTTAAAGGCCACCTGTTCTACACAATCAACTTTGGCTGGTCCCTTGGGTGGTCTCAAAGCAGGTTTCACCATGGTCTGTGTTCATTTCCATGGCAGTTTAGTTAGGGTCTCTGGTTTTCAGCCTCTGTTTGCCAATAAATAAACAAAACAAACAAACAGAGATATTCATGAGTAAATTCCTTTGAATGAGTCCAGCTCATATCTTCCAGAGATCTTAAGCATGTTTCTGTGCTATGCTCTAGAAATGCAACAATGTTAACAAATTAGATGATATATGAAAATTATTGCATTTTGATTGGCTGCATGAATTCCAATAAAGCTATTATTCAAAAGTGTAATAGTTTTATTTTTTTTCCTGGACCTCCTGATGTAGCTACCTTCTATAATGTTCGCTTCAAAGGAAAATTGCACTTCTGAAATTAATGTCCATAACACAAAACTTTTCATATGTTTCTGCACTGAATGATCTATATAGTGACTTTAGTACATTTGCAAATGCATTAACCTTCAACTCAGACAATATACACCTCTCTATTCAATACATTTTGATGTTTTCATCAACCCCCTTAACAGAAAATTCTTCAAAAGTTTAAAAAGACAAAGAAGACAATACTTCTCAATTTATATACAGCCACCAATGTTTTATTTTGTTCATGAACAGACCCCAAAAGCAATGGATGCTATAGTTTATCTACCAAACCCTGGACTGAAGATCTTAAAAGGTGCATAGCTATCAACATACAAAAGAGTTTGTGTTTTATTATCTCACTATGTTTTTTCCTCAACTATTTAAAAGGAGAATCTTACTGTATGAATAGTTAGATATTCACAGTTCTCTGTAAGTGACATTGAAGTAATACACTACTTTGATTTTAAAAGTGCATTTTCCCTTCTTACTTATACAGTAATAGATAAAGTATAATTCTCTCTCTGGAAAAAGCTCATTTTCCCCTGATATTTTCCCTTCGTTACCTGAATATTGTAAGCGTTTTGGGAAAGCAATATTATCTTCCAGCCTTTCTGCTTCCAGCCTCTGTCTGTACTTGGCTACGTAAATATCAAAAAGACTTTAATATGTGGAAGGCAAAGGACACAAGGGAATTAAAAAAGATTTGCAACAGGAGGAGAAAAAAACCCAGAGCTTATTGAAGATATTCACCTCCAGTCCAGCTCCCTGGAGTGCAGGATAGCTCAGTTGCTTACTAATTTGCTGTTTGTGCTTATCTGGTTTTTTTCCCATCATTGTCCATGAGGAAAACATTTTTGTGATACTTCAAATACAAAGGTAATTAAATTTTATTAGAGAAATGCTGTCTCTGCCTTGTTACATAGATTAGATCAAGGCACTTTAATTCACCACAAGAAGATTCTCTTTTTTTCCAGCATATGGGTAAGCTGATTCCATCATTTGTGGCTTGTTATATATTAAAGTTTTACCTGAACTGACTTCTCTGTGTTTTTTATTAGGTTCTTCTTTTATTTATTTGCTGCTTAGCCAAAACCATTGTTATTTCTTATCATTGACAATGTTTTGGTCCGAGCAAGACTTTCCCAATTAGGACAAAGGAAACTTCAAAATGATGCTCTAGTTTTGCTTAGTAGGATTACAGATATCTTATGTAATAACTGGAACTGGCCAGTAAAATTCAGATGAAAGATTTTTTTGTTGAAATTTGCTGATTCATTGAAATCTAATTTTTTTTTTTCAGAAACAGATCAATTTTAATAAAGTTTTTTCTGAAATCCAGGTAGTGTTCCATCAGAAACCTGCCTGGTTTCTTGACAGCTTGCCTGCTTTGCTTCTTGGTACCCTGCCAGGAGGTTTGCCTCACGACCAGGAACCCCAGGGCTTCCAAGATCTGCAGCAACCTGTATGTAGACTGCCCCAGAGCCAGGGCTCTATTTCCTTTTGTGGATCATTTTGAATTTTTTTGTTTTCTTTCTGAGCGGCAACAGATCCAAATTTTGAAATATAGAAATCCTCCACTCGGGCCCATCTATATTAGATAATAATAGAGATGTGTGGAGAAAGATAATTCTGATGCCAATTTCAAACCCAACCATGGCACCACTCAAAATATGAGTTAATTTGGATCATTATTATGTGTATTGTAGTAATGCTTAGATGCCTCTATTGAGATCAAAACTATTGTGCTACACACAGTACAAGGCTAGGACTAGAGAATATGATCCTTCCAGATTGCTCATGCAGGGGAGTAAGTTGACATCATGGGTGGCAGTGCATAAACTGCTGAGTCACTAATCCCCTTTCTACACAGTAAGGTGAACAAGAGTGAGGTGCCAGCCTTGTTCCCCCAAAACATTGGTGAGCACTCCTGAACAGCATGGAGAGGAAAATAGCTGTGCTATGAAAAAAGAGCTTACTTCCCTCATGAAGCAAGGGGAAAGCCTCAACTAAATTGCAGCTCAGGGTACATCTACACTGCAAAAATACCAGCAACAAGTTTCAAAGCCCAGTTCAACCCCACACTGTGAGGCCAAAAATAGCAGCATAGTCATTTGGAATTGGACTGGAGCTTGGACTTTTGAGACCCTTCTCCCTCATTGGGTTTCAGAGCTCAGCTCTAGCCCAGGCCTGAATGTCTACACTGTTATTGTTAGCCCCATAGCACGAGCCCCATGAGCCCTAATCAGATGACCCAGGCTTTGAGACTCGCTGCTGTGGGCTTTATTTATTTTTTGTAGTGTAGACATGCCATTAGAGCCATAATTCAGTATTTGTTCTGCCCCTTACTTAAAGCAGATTGTGAGATTACAATCTAGCTGATAGTAAGGGTCAGCCCCCGTCCCTAAGAGTTTAGACTCTAAATATACAAGACAGACAAAGGTGGGAAAGAGGCAGAATTACTATTCCCATTTCGCAGATGGCGACTAAGGCACAACAAGATTAAATGAGTTGCCCAAGGTCACCGAGGAAGTCAGTGGCAGCACTGACCATTGAAACCTGATCTCCAGGATTTTGATTCAGGGGATAGAAATTTAAATTCTACCCAGACAAAATGTAGGCAAGTTCCAACATAGGTCAAAAAACGTTAGTGAAATTAGCAGAGTATACTCTTAGCTACCTAGATTTGCTTACTATCTTCAATAACCAGACTAAGCAATGTTCACTTGTTAGTAGAAAAAAGTACTGAATGAGATTTATGTATATATCTGGTGTGCAGACAAAATAGAGACCTAGAAAATAAAATAAAATGGATACAAGTATTTACAAACAACGCATGATTTGCAACAAACTCTTTAAGCCTTCACTGGCTTAACTGCCAGATGTAGTTCTGCATTTAACATTAAAAATAAATAACAGGCCAGCTTGCACAATGATATTTCCTTAGCTGTGCCTTGAAGGATAAGTCTCTCCTCTGCATTAGACAGAAACCACATGAATGTGCCCAACCCAAGAATTGCAGAACTATCAGATCAGAGCACCAGACCTTTTCAGTGAGTTACAATAGCTTTGGTTTAGGGATTTAGATTATTCTGAACCATTCCTCCTCCATTGTAGCACACGGCAAAAAAAGGTAAATCTATCCTATACTGCTGTCAGCCTACCATAAAGCTTCCACGGTTTTGTCAACATGGTCAAGGTTTAGGTGACCGAACAGAAAACAAAAGCTGAAATTCTGCATGTGACAAAAGGTTTCAATGCAATTTCACTATGAAAGAAGGTATATGGTTTGTTTAAGAGAGTCATTTTTCTTCCTTGCCCTTCACATAATACAAGAGTTAAGTAAACAATAACAACAATACTTAGCTCTTTATTTAGTACTTTACATCTGGAGATCCAAGTGCTTTTCAGAGGAAAAGAAATATTATCATCCCCATTTTACACATGGGGAAACTGACAAACAGAGAGGTGAAGTAATTCACCTGAAGTCACACAACAGGGTGTTGGCACAATCAGGAATAAAGATCAGCTTCCCTTGAACATAGTGGGCCTGATTCATAGCTATGCCTCCAGGAGGTGTAGCACATATGACATAGCCCAGTGGAGTGGCAGGGACAAGAGTAGCTTATGTGCCATCCTAACTTTGGGCTGCTCCAGGGGCCAAAAAATCCTTGAGGTAAATTACAACAGCTACAGGAAGCCCATCTCGGGTTATACTGCAGCCCAGAATTCCTATAGCACTAGGATTGCCAACTTTCTAATCCCACAAAACTGAACACCCTAGCCCCACCCCTTCCATGAGGCAATGCCCTCTGCTCCGCCCCTTCCCCGAGGCCCTGCCCCCCTGCTCACTACATTCTCCCTCCCTTGGTGGCTCACTCTCCCCCACCCTCACCACTTTCACTAGGCTGGGGCAGTGGGTTGGGGTGCAGGAGGGGGTGAGGGCTCTAACTGGGGGTGCAGGCTCTGGGGTGGGGCCAGCAATGAGAGGTTATGGGTGCCGCAGTGGGCTCTGGGCTGTGGCAGGGGGTTGGGGTGCAGGAGGGGTGAGGGCTCCAGCTGGGGGTGTGGGCTCTGGGGTGGGGCTGGGAATAAGGGGTTTGGGATGCAGGAGGGGGCTCTAGGCTTGGGGGGTGGGGCAGAGGGGTTCAGGGTGTGGGAGGGGGCTCTGGGCTGGGGTAGAGGGTTGGGGTGCAGGGGGGTGAGGGCTCCATCTGGGGGTGCAGGCTCTGGGGTTGTGCCAGGGATAAGGGGTTTGGGGTGTAGGAGGGGGCTACGGGTTTGGGGAGTTGGGGTGCAGGCTCACCTCCAGCGGCTTCTGGTCAGTGGCACAGCAGGGGTGCTAAGGCAGGCTTCCTGACTGTCCTGGCATCACGGACCGCGATGCACCCTGGAAGCAGCCAGCAGGTCTGACTCCTAGGTGGAGGTGTGGCAGGCTGCTCTGCAAGCTTCTCTCGCCCGCAGGCACCACTCCCACAGCTCCCATTGGCCGCAGATCCCAGCCAAAAGGAGTGTGGAGCCAGTGCTCAGGGCGGGGGCAGTGCATGGAGCCCCGTGGCCGCCCAGCCTAGGAGCCAGACCTGCTGGTCACTTCCAGGGCAGAGCATGGTGCCAGGACAGGTAGGGACTAGCCTGCCTTAGACCCGCAGCACCGCCAACCAGACTTTTAATGGCCTGGTCGGTGGTGCTAAGAGGAGCTGCCAGAGTCCCTCTTCGACTGGGCATGCTGGTCAAAAAATGTATACCTTGGTCACTCTACATGGCACACCCCAACACTTCCTGACACCTCCCCTAGCAGTCACCAAGGCCAAGCTTTGTAATGGGGCAGCAGTGTGCCTTCATTAACAGCAGTCTATGGAAGTGTGTTGATGGCCTCTATATACCACCAAAGTTGTGCATAGGGTTAGACTAGAAGCCAATCTCTCCCAAGAATAAGAAATGAAGTAATAATTTATTACACTGAGATCCTTCACATTCTTTCTTCAGAACTACCCACTGTGACCAAAAAAGGCAGAGGTGGCGGGGTAGTGTTCTTGTGCTTCCTGTCACAGTTCAGGGCAACAGCACCTGTATTTCCCCCTGGTGGCTCAGCAAGGGCACCCACTCTGAGGCTTCCAGCTCCCCAATTGTTTCTTCTCTTGGGTGGAGACCTGAATCTCTCTCCCTTCTGACCAGGGTATTTCCAGGCTGTGCAATTCCCTGCCTACTCTGTGTTATTCCCACCACAGACAGGTAGCCCAAGGACACCTGCCTGCCTTATATTCAGAGACGGTTAACTAATGTAATTGCTACATATACACGGTACTGCACAGAACTTCCCTTGCAAGCCTACTTCATTCTTAAGACAAAATGCATTACAGATAAAACATATTAAAAGACAATAAAGGATCTACATGCATGCTAACAAGCTTACCAGAGTTCACCCTAACATGGATTCTGGCAGGAGCAGTCCTTCAACACCCCACCCAAGGGGTCTCCTTATGGTTACAAGTTCATCACGGCTTCAGCTCAGAACAACACAGTCTTATGAGGCCTCAATAGGTACAGTTTTTCCAACCCTACCCTAAAGACGGAGGCCCTCCATCGACCAGGGATCCGGTCCATTTGCTCCATCAGGAAGAAGGCCCTGAGTCTGTTTAATAACAAACTATTTATTTAAAAAAAAGAAAAAACACTTTGTTGGTCTCTGGAGAATCCAGTTTGTACTAATATAGGTGCACCTTTCCACAAGGGTGGCTTCTCTGGAGATGTCACAACCTGCATGAATTTGCCTAATCACCCTTGGAATTATTCTATTTATTTCTTCCAATGAAAATACATACAATTACACAATAACACCTACACGGTTGCATTTTAATATAATGAATCCCAAAGATATTAACCCTAATTCAAAAAGGTTTAACTTAATTCAATACAATTTATCTTAATTCCATAAGGTTTGTTCAGGCTATTACAGGAAATTGTCAGTCTGTCACACTTTCTTTTCAAGAAAGAAAGAAAAGACTGCAATAAAATTATCAGGTTAATTTGTTTGTCCTTGATTTCACGTACACCATTCCCACTAGGAGTAATGTTCATGTCTTAGAGAATTAATTTCTGCCCTCAAAATATATACACATATTAAACATATATTTACACATTAAACAGAAATCAGATTCTGCAGTCCTGACTCACGCAAAACATCACTTGAGGTTTGCTCAAGTAAGGACCATATATCTAGGGTGACCAGATGTCCGGATTTTATATGGACAGTCCTGATTTTTGGGTCTTTCTCTTATATAGGCTCCTATTAACCCTCACCCCCGTCCCGATTTTTCACACTTGCTGTCCGGTCACCCTATCTATATCAGGCATTCCCCTAGGGAAAAAAATGTTTCCTAATTTATTCACTTACTCACTGTCAATGTTTCTCTTGTATCATCACTTTCCCCTGTTGCTTGTGTGGACCTTTAACTCAGCAACAGGGGAGAATGACAGGAGAACTCAAGGGACAGGTGTAGGACAAGAAATATTTTTTACTCATGTATTTATTTGTAATTGACTAGATTTCATGTTGATGGTACCCCTTTAAAGCCTGATTAGGTGAATTCATTACCATTTGTGATTTCATGAAAGAACACTTAGGAAATTCAAACAAGTGAAATTATAACAGCCTAATCAAGGAATGCAAAGGGAATATAAAAGCGGTTGAAAAACCTTGATTGAATCATGATCTAAAATATTCCTAACAACAGGTCATACAAATTAAGCAAAATCAGACTCCAGGACTACAAACGTAAGCCTTTACCAGCACAAACCTAACAAAAGTTACAGAGATCTTTCTAAATCATATGTAGGTGACGAACATAGCCAATCATACAGGATCTTACAGCCAGAAGCCTCTGTTATAATAGCTGTCATAAGAGTAAAGAGGAGCTGCACTGACCAAGCAGTGATGCCTACGGGTACTGTGCTTTTGAAAGGCCTGGTTTCCTTAAGGGGCTCGGGGAGCAGAGCACCACACAACAGAACAATCGGGAGGAAATTCAGTGCCCTGAAATACATGGCATTTCCTTTCCCCTAGATAGATTTCTTTCATGAAGGTGCAAATCCAGCCTATGATTTTTAACCTGATTCTGTCCCTTTTGTAGTGTCTCTTGTAGTAGAGAATAGACATGGTTCAAATGATGATTCTGGTTACAGGTAGGCCAAGTAATTCTTCTCCCTGGGCTCTCAAAACTTCCAGATTGACCAACACAAGCCCGAGCTACCTAGTGGCTCTCACTCTAGATGAAATCCTGAACCACTGAAGGCAAAGAGGTTTGCCATCAGGAAAAACAAGCCATCAGGGTTAGAATATCTGGATGTGTATTTATTTTAATATATGTGAAAGAAAGAAAGAAAGAAAGAAAGAAAGAAAGAAAGAAAGAAAGAAAGAAAGAAAGAAAGAAAGAAAGAAAGAAAGAAAGAAAGAAAGAAAACTGTGAAGTTTTGGGGATTAACCCAGACCAGTGCGGGAATGTGTCACCACCTACTCTGCAACTCTGCGTGCCTTAAATGCTATGCTGCTGTGGCTCATAGCACAGACAACAACAGCCACCATGCAGGTCACACCCTGGCTTTTACCACCCAGTTACTGTTTGCAGAGTGACAGTAACACCGCTGCCTCAGCCCTGATTTTCCCCAACACCATCTCCCTGCAGTGTCCAGCCGTCTCCTAGAACACTCACAGAAGTTAAGTTCTTTGCTCCTTTAAAGAATCAATACAATACTGCTCATTAATTCAACTGATGTTTGACATTCTTATTTTAATCACAGCACTGAATTGGTTTATAGTAAAAGTAAAACAAGTTTATTAAACAAAAATATGTAGATTTAAGTGAGTTCAGGTTCAAGGGATAAAGGGTTGGTCTACACTACCAACTTACGCTGGTATCATTGTTGGTGGCGATATCGCTATGTCATGAGAGAACTTCTCCCAGTGATATAGCTGCCGCCTCTTGGGGAGGTGGAGTACCTATGTCAATGGGAGAAGCTCTCCTATTGGCGAAGGTAGCATCTTCACTAAATGCTGCCGCAGCCCAGCTCCACCAGGGCAGATGTGCCACTGCAGCGCTCTAAGTGTAGACAAGCCCAAAGACAGAAAGGGTTTCAAACAAACAGAAATAAAAATACACTTTCTAATAGATAAGACCTAACTTAAACTACTGTCTCTCTTCAAGGTAGTTTCCTCACCAATTTTCCTTTTCTAGCAAAGACTGCCTGGCTCTTTGCCAGGCTCCCCAGAGTCAAAAACGCTGGCTTTCCTTGTCTCCCAGGGCCGCCCAGAGGATTCAGGGGGTCTGGGGCAAAGCGGGGGAGCTGCGGCGCTTGTACTCACCTGGCGGCGGTCCGGGTTTTCGGCACATTTCAGCAGCAGGGGGCCCTTCAGTCGCTCCGCGTGTTCAGCAGCACTGAAGGACCCACCGCCGAAATGCCGCTGAAGACCCAGAGCAACTGAAGGGCCCCCCGCCGCCGAAATGCCGCCGAAGACCCAGACTGCCACCGGACCAGGACTCGCGGGGCCCCTGCAGGGCCCGGGGCCTGGGGCAAATTGCCCCACTTGCCCCCCCCTCTGGGCGGCCCTGTTGTCTCCTGAGGTGTAAGATAACTTAGGAGTTCCCTCCCCCTCGCTATCTAGACCAGTAAACCTTTGAAATGTATTGTTCTTAAATGTATCCCCAGATAGAGTTCCTTTTTCCTGCTGGATGTGGAAGCCATGCTGTCTGGTGTAGACTCCATGCAGTCTTCTTCCCGGGGGTGATTTTTACACTGCAAATGACCAATTTCTGCAACCTCCGATACAAATGAATAGCCCATTGAATTTGGCCACTTCTGGTTTGAGGTGTTGGCCTCTTTCCCTTTTTTTTTCTTTTCTTTTTTTTGGAGAAAACCTGTTTATCAGCTCCCCCTGAAATGCCTGTTTTAAACACATTATAGTATAATTCCATCACCTCTATATAATCCTTTGAGGGTTCACTGTACATACATCACACCAGAATATTAATGATCTGTGAGTTATTAGTTTTTTAATGACATATTATATGATACCTTTTACACACATATTATAATAATAGTGACTTGGGGTACACTGAACTGGTCAGACCAACTGAAACTCACTACTAGATACCAGGGACCTCTTGCCTTCTAGCATAGGGATGCTCTTTAGGGTCACAATGACACAATGCAAATGCAGTCTTTATTATGTGTGGTTGGTATGGTATTTCATCTTAATGATGTAATAAAGCCCTCATGCACTCCCACAAAGTTTAAATTTTTAGATTAACAGAAAAATATCTGTACATGGGCACAGGAGGAATGGAGGGTGTGACATTTGTATAATTTAGCCTAAGAAACTGGAATACACAGGAGTAAAATATATATCACGAGGTTGCAGGGAATTTTCTAACACAATCTATGAACCACTTTGACTAATGGAAGGTAAAAAGAAGTGCAATATGACTATGTAAAGGAACATTTGTGGTATTAAGAATTATTTTTATTATCTAAAAATGTATTTCGTGCACTGGTAGAAGTTTTACACATACCTATGATTCATTATAGATCAAATATCCTTATTTCACACTGGGTATATTTTTTCCACAGTAAGAGCTATGGGGAAATAAACACAGAATCTATGTCAAAGCCAGAGACTGTAAAATAACACATTAAGCCAAAACCTCAAGATGCCTTAACTAAAAGTGATCTGAAAGTAATATTTCACTTTCTCTGTAATATTCAATAAAAGAAGTATACAGTTGTTCAGTTCTCCCTCTTCAAATAAAAAAAGAAACAACCTAAACTGGAAACACTACCTCAAAAGCTCAAATTCTCACCTATTCACCCTCACTACAGCATTTGAAGTCTCTATGCTTCCCTCACACACAGGTCCCACCACTCCAGACTCCAGCCCGCACAGAATCTTGTAGCCTGTCTTCTCACAAACCACAAAGAGCAACTTCATCACTCCCATCCTGAAACAAATCCACTGCCACCACATCCAGGACAGAAGACAGTTTTGGTGTAACTCCAATGGAGCCAGTGGAGTTTCCCTAGCAAAGAATTTTTGGTTTTTAAAACCTTAGGTGGACTCGCTCCAGCCTACCTTAAAGACCAGAGGCCTGTTCTGGAACTGCCACCGGTTTTAAGCTGTGTTTTCTACTTCCTTTCTTGCCTCCTCTGCTTCTTTAGTGACATCCTCTTACCTGCCCCTTCCCACATATGGACCAATGTCAGTGAGCAAACCTTCGTCCTCTGCAGCCCCCAACATCTGCAATAGACTCCTTCTAACTCCTCATCGACTTGCTATCAATTTTCAAAACTAATGTGAAAAACATAGCTTTCCTCCCTTACCTGTGCCTCCTTCTACAACTGATCTTTCATTTTATCATTGTCTTTGTATTATTTGTATCACATGCATCTGACAAAGTGGGTATTCACCCACGAAAGCTTATGCTCCAATACGTCTGTTACTCTGTAAGGTGCCACAGGACTCTTTGTTGCTTTTTACAGATCCAGACTAACACGGCTACCCCTCTGATACTTTGTATTATTTGACTCCATAAAGAATATTGATATATAAAGCCTGATCCTGCACCCAGTGTAGTCAAAAGGAAACTTATCACAGCGGTCCCATAACTCATATGAAACACCCTGTACAAAATAAAGTTATATTGTATTAAATACACCCAACTATGTTTAAAAAAAGTAAATTATGACTAGCCCAATGATCCACAAGACAATACCATGTAAAAGATGCAAAGAATCAGATCTTGGACTCTAATTCCTCTAGCTATTCAAAGCTTAGAGCAACACAGCACTTAAGGAGAAGAAGATTTATAGCCTATACCATGCATACCTGTACCGCTCCATTGCCTCTCATTATAAAGCAGCACGACATGCTCATTTGTGACTGTCTGCTTTTCCCATTTGCAGTGATCATGAGTGCTATGAATGTGAATGCAGAGGAATGAGAAAAGGCACCCCAGAATTAGAAAGTAAGCAACAGCCTTACAACATTACATCCAGTAAACTTCAAACTATGCTGTTGTCTATTTTTGCTGCTTATATACCATCCAAATTACCTTCACAGCAACCCCTGTTCTTTGTGCCTCAGGCTTGATGGCTCAGACATACACCACTGAAGTCTTTTCATTCCCCCCAGACTATTTAGCACAGCTGAACAAATAATTAATAATGAATTTGAATTCATAATGAAATATTGCTTATTTTTCTCCTTATGTTTGGCATTAGGCTGATTATTTTTGCTCACCCATCATGATGTTCTCAAATCCATTGCATATTTGAAGATATATATACACCATATAGGTGGAGGTAGTATCCATGTGATACAGTAAATTCTTTTACTCTTGTGATAAATTGTGCACGTAAAACATATCACATACTAGTGGCAACATCACATTTACACTAAGACATCTTTCCTAGGGCTTGTATGAACAACTTAGAAATTCACTTTCCATGAACATTTTTACCAGCCAAATTTAATGATTCACATATTCACAGAAATAAATATGAGAAAGACATGAAATCTGCAAAAGAGAATTAATTTTAAAATGTAAACAAATTTGCAAAAATGTTTTTGCATTATTACCACCTCTACTAATTTGCAGTGATATCTATCTTGTGTATTTATATGCACCAAAATTGCAGTGTGTAGGTACCAATGCAATCAGCCAATACACCTATAAATGAGTAATGATTACTACAAGAAATTTTTTCAAAGAATAATTCTAAATTCTACCAGTTGTCAGCCTACAGTGCAACATACCAGAAATAGGGCTATAGCAATATAGCCACTCTTCCAAATGATCCTCTAGGAAGAGCTGTGAGTAGCACAATGCAAACAAGAAATATATTACATCCACCTTCAAGAAAATGAGATGGGAGAGAGTTAGAACAAAGAATATTGAAAGAGGGATCTGTTGTGGTAGATAGCACCTCATAGATACTATACAGAAAAAGTTGTTTTAGAAACACAGAGAAATTAGCATTAGAGTCCTGCAGACCAAATTCTGGTCTCAAATATATCGTGAAATGATGTTGCATGCTTTAACTTGTCTGTCAGCTTTTCTGAAGCACTCATCACCCTCATATCTGGGGCCCTGATTGTCAAAGTGCACAATTTTACCATGGTCTTCAATAGGAGCAGAAGCAGGGCCTACATGCTGTGAAAGGCAATTAAGACAGAATTTGTCCTAATGGTAGTAGTCCACACAATTAAAAATTTTAAGAGTTAAATGTTGATGTAATTATCTAAGAATTATAAAAAGTCCTTAACACTGTAGTTTAAAACTATAAAAAGAAAAGAAAAGAAAATGACTGATGTCATCTTATGGTAGGTATAAATGGGGTTTATTTTAAAGATTTTTAATTATTGTCAGTACCATATTTTAGACACTGCATTTGGAAAAGTTTACACGTACCCATTATTTCTTACTAATTAAAAGACTAGCTAATCAGAATTTCCCACTTGGCAGGCTTTTGAGGTACTGTCTTCTCTGCTCTGTTTCTCCTCTTTCTGCGTGTCTCCAACCTTTTCCTCCAAATTTTAAATCATTTAGTGTCACATTACACCTCATACCATGCCCTTCTCCAGCATCTGTCTAATGCTAAACTGTGTTTGAGAACATGGCAGACGTTCCTCCAGTGCTGTGGAGACTTTATCACAACCCCGTGTTCCCAACTGGCATTAAATGGCGCAGGCTCCAGCAATACGAGAGCAGCATTATCAGGGAATTCTCCGTAAAAGTCCCATCCTATAGGACTCGGTTCCTCTGACTGTCCAAATTAAATCTAATCTAAATCATTGTCTTTTTTTGTTCTTACTTTTTTGATTTCAGAGTTAAAATTGAAGTTAGTTTGTTCTGTGATGGCTGCACTATAAGCAAGTGAAATAAATATATTTATAATTGTAGCGGGGTGGTTACCCCGCTCCTACCCGGAGAGGTTAAAAACAGCCCGGGAGCGGGCTGTGGCTGGGGCAAGCAGCTCCAAGGCTGATTGGGGAAGCAGCCTCAGCTGGGGGCCACATCCCAATCAGGGCCCAGTTGGCCCTTATAAGAGGGCAGTGAGCCAGGAGCAGATGGTCTCTCTCTGCCTGTTGAGAGGGAAGGTCTGGCTGCTTAGGAGCTCACAGGGTACCTAGAGTGGAGCAGGGCTGGGGGAAGGCCAGAGGAGCTGGGGAGCGCCGCCCTGGAAACCCCCCAGGCTGCAGGCCTTGTTAAAGACCCAGAAGAATACTGGGGTTGCAGAGGGCAGCCCAGGGATAGGCCAAGGCAGCAGGTCCAAACCCCCCTTGCCAATGATGAGTGGCCGTTACAGACTGCAGTCTGCCCCAGTGAGCAGGGGCTAGATGGTGACTAGCAGTAGCCACTGAGGCGAGGTGGGGATAGGGGGTTGGGGGCTCCCCTGAGTGGGGAAACCCAGATTGGGGCGCTGCTGCAGTGGGCAGAACCCCTGGATAAAGGGCACCGAGATCCGGGAGGGACATGGGGGCCAGCGGCAAGTGGGACACTGGCCTGCAGAGAGTGCTCCGGAGCTGGAAAAAGAGCTAATTCCCAGGAAACCAGCAGGAGGTGCTGCAGGGGTGAGTCTCGCACCATTACAATACTATATAACAGATTAAATAGTCATAGGTAGGTATGGGAGGCATAGATGCAAAGATCCCTTAACTGCTTTAAAATGTGTTTTCATTTAGAGAAGAGAGACAAAGATATATAGAAATGAGAGGGGAACAAAGACAAACATAGAAAAGAGGAACATGGAAAAGAGACACAAAGAAGAAAAGTAAATGCGCAGGCTGGCTAGGTAGGCTGAATAGAAGATATCGAGGAGGATGGAATATGTATAGGAAAAGGGGATCCAGGGAACTTTCATGTGTAAAGTCAGTGGGGGCTCTGCATTGGCACAATGGTCCACCCGTACAGACGTTGCAAGACTGGGGCTTAAATGAGAAGCCACTCGAATTCTTTACTACCCTCAACTTCAGCTGTGTACAATCAGTGTACAATTAACTCAGGAAAAAAAAGACTAATTAGTTAAAAAATTTCAGTCATTTCCAAATAGTGGATAGCCCTTAAGTCCAACTAGTAAGAAAGTTTAATGTTAGTTTACTCTTGTACTCCGTAATGTATACTTTAAAAGATGTTGGTGGGAAGAGGGGAGGCATATTTGAAAGTAAAAATTAATACAATCATTCTTCTTCATTAAAATCTTTTTTCTTTTAGAGTTAGCTTGAGAATTGTTCTGCTGTAGGACCAGTTTTGTTATCCACACAAAATTTAAGCAGGTGGAAACAATTAGTACATTTTCCACTAGGGTTTTATTTTTGTCAGAGGGATACTGCCAAGCCAGTTGTATTAATTCTGCTGTTGCATGCCTTGAAATCTATGCTAAGAATCTTAGTATACAATAGAGGAAAGAAAACCACAGACATGAATAAACACCAATGATTTGTCTGCAATAGCAGCTGATCAACAAACTTACCAGTTAGCACAGACATGGAGAGCAGCTACATCAAGTTCATCAGAATCTAAATCTTTCATTTCAGCTTTCTGTAAAAGGTACAAAGAGGCACAAAGAATGACACAGAGAAAAAAAATTCAGCAGTCAAAAGGCTACTCCTACTTTCTAAGATCTGTTTATAAAATAGGATGATTCACAGCACAAGAGAGCTAATGGCATGTTATACTGTAAAACACTGAGACAACTGTATATCACACCTCTCATCTCAAAAATCACACTGAGTCCTAATATTTAAATATTACACACAAACTCTTAAGGGCAGGCCCTATCTTCATTTTGTGTCTGGTACAGCCTGGAGTACATTCTTGCATATATTACAAAGTAACAACAGGTGGGCCGAGGAATTTGTATTCAGAAGTGGTTTGAGATTAGGTTGAGGTTTTGGTTCTAGGCTGAATCAGAGCTAGCAAACTCAGAACTGACCATGCTAAATTCTTGTGAGCTGTACTTGTGATACATATGCCAAGATTTCAGCTCATTTGCATAGGTGCTGGAATTGGGAGTGCTGCCACACACCCTCTCGCTTGAAGTGGTTTCCATCACATATAGGATTTACAGTTTGGTTCAATGGCTCTCAGCATCCCCACTATAAAAATTGTTCCAGCATTTCTGCCCACTGGAACCAGGAAATAGGCTGTTTCTGATTTTGAACCTAGTCCTGCTCTCAGTTGCTCCGATGTGAATCCAAAATAACGACACTGACCTCAGAGGGGTTTTGATACTGTAAAATCAGCGTGAAAGCAGAAACAGGCCATATATCTTTACACTGAGAAGAGACTTTCTGCCTTAGTGACAAATTATTTCTTTAAAGCAACTTTTATTCTACTGTAAATTGATCAATTCTTTCTGTGAATTCAATAAATCACTTTTTTTTTGATGCAGAAAGCATCCTTTTACTTTTTCAAAAGATTTACAATAAAAAAAAAAAAACACCAAATGCTAAACACTGAATTGCTACTAGTGCAATTGATTTCAGTGGGACAACCTGCAAAATAAGGTGTGACTCAACATGAATAAGGGTGGTAGAATCTGGCCCTTAACAACTCCCCACTCCAATGGTCAACTGCCTTTGGTAACTATGTAAGAAAGTTCATTTAGATAACCTAAGTTTATGCAGTATTTTAAGGCATTTCCTACAGTAAGTATAGTTAATACAACAGATAATGAGGCTACTTTCTCTGATTACTGCAAGTAAAATTAGATAGCTTTTTAGGAACAACACTGTAATATGAGATTCTAGTTTTATTATTATCTTGCTTTGCTCTAATGTAGTACTAGTGGATTATGATCTCACAGATATGGGATCTGTTATGCCTTCATGGAAAAAAAGTATTATTACTCAGATGGTAATTTGGGGTGCAATACAGACCAGTGTAGGATTATGTTGCCGCCTACTTTGTAATCCTGAGTGTCTCACAATGCCTGACTGCTATAGCTCCCAACCTGGGCCACTCACAGCCAGCCTACCAGCATGCAGGTCACACCTGGAGTGTCTGTGTGCTAGACAGCCTGGTTCAGCAACTCTGATTGCAGCAGCCTGTCTACAGCCCTAGTCTGGCTTCCAACAGCCTTGGTTACTACTTGCAGGGTGAGCCTAACACACTTCTGGTCCTGAATATTCCCAATATTGTGCACTCTGCAGTGCCCAGCCCTCTCCTGGACAGTTAAGAGAAATAATATAGTTTATTTGTTCCTCTAAAGACCAAAAACAAATCACATTTTATTAACTTAACTAGGGTAAATACACCCTTTCTTTTAAACACAGCACTGAGTTGGTTTATAGTAAAAATAAAACAAATATATTAACAATGTCTAATTAAAGGAATAAAAATAGAAAGGGTTACAAGCAAATAAAAGTGAAAACATGCATCTAAAGGTCTAAAACTTAATCTAGCAATATACAGGCTTTGTTCACGATGGTTTCTCACTTATATTCAGTTCCCAATCCCCCTTGGCTAAAGGACATCTTTCACAGCTTGCAGGAGCTCTGCTCCTTTGTGTCTATCAAGAGATGGATGCCAAAGATGGCTTCTCTCCTTGAATATATCTTCCAAAGTTCAATTAACTTGTTTCAAGAGGCACGATGACCTCATTCTGTTCTTCCCTTCATGTGGGTTTCCCATCCCCCTATATGATTTCTATGTAAATAGAGCTTCCATTGTTTCTGATTCATCATGCTTAATTTACATAGGAATCAGGTAGATAGCTGTTGTGATATTCCCTCTTGTCTGGGCAGACTGTACAGTCTGCTATCACTGAGCATCCATAAGACCCTATATAGTATTAATACATAAAATTCACAATGCTATTAATCATCAGCATGTCATAGGCTTCCTGAAAAGACCTCACTCTATATACTTTATAATTCAGTAATATTGTATACAATCAGTTGATTCAATTGATTATCTCTTGAGGTTCAGCCCCCAGTCTTTATAGACCAGTTAACCTTTACAATGTATTATTTGAAAAGTAAAACCCAGACCAAGCTTCTCTCTCTTACTAGGTGTAGACCATATGCTGTCTCCTTCCCCTGCTGCTCCCGCTTGTTAGTTTGAGGTTTGCCTCCACCCCTTGTTAGTCTGATGGGACTGTTTACGCAATATGTAAGTACATTCTCATTGTCTTATAACATACTTTGGAAGTAACTCCCAGGTGGGGAAAACACATTCCTTTGTCTAGTGCAGACGTGTTTACCAACTCTCCCTAGCACACCTGATTTACACACACTTTAGTCATAATTCAGGCATATATCCCGAACTCTTAATATCCATTGAGTATATACATCATGCAAGAATATTAATGATCAGTGAGTTTAGTTTTCAAATGATACCTTGCGAGGTATATTTTGTTCAAAGGTTATTACAATAGTGCATAGGGTATGAATATAGGGGTGCTTACGATCACACTAAGATCTTCCCCTTCTGCAGGAGCAACCATGGAAGGGGAACACTTAGGGTATGTCTACACTATGGGATTACTCCGAATTTACAGAATTCGATTTTTGGAAACCGATTGTATAAAGTAGAGTGTATGCGGCCACACTAAGCACATTAATTCGGCAGTGTGCATCCACGTACCGAGGCTAGCGTCGACTTCCGGAGCGTTGCATTGTGGGTAGCTATCCCATAGTTCCCGCAGTCTTCCCCGCCCATTGGAATTCTGGGTTGAGATCCCAATGCCTGATGGGGGCCAAAAACATTGTCGGGGGTGGTTCTGGGTACATCTTCCCCCTCCCTCCGGAAAAGCAATGGCAGACAACCGTTTCACGCCTTTTTTCCTGGGTGAACTGTGCAGACGCCATACCATGGCAAGCATGGAGCCCGCTCAGCTCAAGACAGCAGACATGAACATTGTAAACACCTCGCGCATTATCGTGCAGTTTATGCTGAACCAGAACCTGCAAAACCAGGTGAGGAGGCGGCGGCTACGGCAGCGCGGTGACGAGAGTAATGAAGACATGGACATAGAATTCTCTCAAACCGCGGGCCCCGGCGCTTTGGAGATCATGTTGTTAATGGGGCAGGTTCTAGCTGTGGAATGCCAATTCTGGGCCCGGGAAACAAGCACAGACTGGTGGGAACACATAGTGTTGCAGGTGTGGGACGATTCCCAGTGGCTGCAAAAGTTTCGCATGCGTAAGGGCACTTTCATGGAACTTTGTGACTTGCTTTCCCCTGCCCTGAAGCGCCAGAATACCAAGATGAGAGCAGCCCTCACAGTTGAGAAGCGAGTGGCGATAGCCCTGTGGAAGCTTGCAACACCAGACAACTATCGGTCAGTCGGGAAACAATTTGGAGTGGGCAAATCTACTGTGGGGGCTGCTGTGATGCAAGTAGCCAAAGCAATTGCTGAGCTGCTACTACCAAAGGTAGTGACTCTGGGAAATGTGTAGGTCATAGTGGATGCCTTTGCTGCAATGGGATTCCCTAACTGTGGTGGGGCGATAGATGGAACCCATATCCCTATCTTGGTACCGGAGCACCAGGGCAGCCAGCACATAAACCACAAGGGGTACTTTTCAATGGTGCTGCAAGCACTGGTGGATCACAAGGGACGTTTCACCAACATCAATGCAGCCAGACACCAGGGTGATTAGAAGAGCACACCAGGAAGCGCTGCGCATCAGAGAAGCTTTGAAAACCAGTTTCATGACTGGCCAGGCTACGGTGTGAAGTTCTGTTTGTTTCTCCTTGATGAAAACCCCGCCTCCTTGATTGACTCATTCCCTGTAAGCAACCCACTCTCCCCCCTTCGATCACAGCTTGCTTTCAAAGGAAATAAAGTCACTATCATTTAAAAATCATGTATTCTTTATTAATTGATTATAAACATAGGGAGAGAACTGACAAGGTAGCCCAGGTGGGGTTTGGGAGGAGGATAGGAGGAAAAGGCCACTAAAAAAGTTCAAAATAATGACAGCCTTTTGCTTGGGCTGTCCACTGAGGTTGAGTGGGAGGGTGCATGGAGCCTCTCCTCTCCCCGGGGTTCTTGGGCATCTGGGTGAGGAGGCTATGGAACATGTTGAGGGGGAAGGGCGGTTATACAGGGGCTGCAGTGGCACTCTGTGATCCTGCTGCCGTTCCTGAAGCTCCATCAGACACCAGAGCATGTCCGTTTGATCACGCAGCAGCCCCAGCGTTGCAGCCTTCCACCTCTCGTCTCGAGCGTCCCTCATGGCCTCACGTTCACTGGCATCTTTCCTGTACTTTGATACCATGTCCTTCCACTCATTCAGATGAGCTCTTTCATTGTGGGTCGATTCCATGATTTCAGACAACATTTCGTCTCGCATCCATTTTTTTCACCGCCTTATCTGAGATAGCCTTCGGGATGGAGGAGGGAGGCTTCAAAAATTTGCAGCTGCGGGAGGGAGGGAAAAAAGGGAGAGAAGTATTTAAAAAGATACATTTTACAGAACAATGCTTATACTCTTTCACGGTGAACAACACTATTCACATTACATAGCACATGTGATTTCAGTACAAGGTCGCATTTTGCATCTTAATATCGAGCGCCTGCAGCTTTGGTATTAGATCTCAGACGCAGGTCCGGGCAACAAAATTCGGCTTGCATGTGGCCATGGTAAGCCATTGTCTTTCGGCTTCTGCAGCCTTCATAAAAGCAGCACCCTCCTTTCCCACATACCAAGCAAAGCCCATTGCGTGCTGCAATTTTCCTTAACGTGCAGTAGCAGAAACCAAACTAACACCCCCCCACCCAATTCTCTCGGATGATCGCTTTATCCCTCCCCGCACCGCGTGGCTGGTATCAGGGAAGATCCCTGCTAGCCAAATGCGAAAAGCTCAGCGCCAATGCCCCTCTCCACCCCCGCTTGGCTAACAGCAGGGAAGGATTTCTTTTCAGCCACAGGCAAACAGCCCAGTAGGAATGGCCACCTCTGTCCCCTTAATTAAATTCCCATATTTCAACCAGGTTACCATGAACGATATCACTCTCCTAAGAATAACACAGCGAGATAAAGAACGGATGTTGCTTGAATGCCAGCAAATACCGGGACCATACGCTGCCAGGCTTTGTCATGCAATGATACCAGATTACTTGTTACTAGCATAGCGTGGTCAAGTGTCCTACCATGGAGGACGGAATAAGGCTGCACTGCTCAGAAACTTGTGGCAAGGCTTTTGGAGTACCTCCAGGAGAGCTTCATGGAGATGTCCCTGGAGGATTTCCGCTCCATCCCCAGACACATTAACAGACTTTTCCAGTAGCTGTACTGGCCGCGAATGCATCCCAAGTCCTCAGGGAAAATTAATCATTAAAAAACGCTTGCTTTTAACCATGTTTTATATTTACAAAGGTACACTCACCTGAGGTCCCTTCCATGGCTTCATGGTCTGGGATACTGCCTTGGGAGGGTTGGGAGGCTACTTCATTCAGGCTGAGAAAAAGATCCTGGCTGTTGGGGAGAACGCAGTGCTGTGTGCTCTCCACAAGCTTGTCCTCATCCTCCTCATCTTCCCCATCCGCAGAATCCTCAGGCATGGCTGACAGTACCCCCTCCTTGGAATCCACAGTCAGAGGTGGGGTAGTGGTGGCGGCCCCCCCTAGAATTGCATGCAGCTCAGTGTAGAAGTGGCATGTCTGCGGCTCTGATCCGGACCTTCCGTTTGCTTCTTTGGTTTTCTGGTAGGCTTGTCTGAGCTCCTTAACTTTCACGCGGCACTGTACTGAGTCCCTATTATGGCCTCTCTCCATCATGCCCTTGGAGATTTTTTTCAAATGTTTTGGCATTTCGTCTTTTGGAACGTAGTTCTGCTAGCACAGAATCCTCTCCCCATATAGCGATCAAATCCAGTACCTCCCGAACAGTCCATGTGGGTGCTCTTTTTCGATTCTCGGACGGCATAGTTACCTGTGCTGATGAGCTCTGAATGGTCACCTGTGCTCTCCACGCTGGGCAAACAGGAAATGAAATTCAAAAGTTCGCGGGACTTTTCCTGTCTACCTGGCCAGTGTATCCGAGTTCAGATTGCTGTCCAGAGCGGTCACAATGGTGCACTGTGGGATAGCTCCTGGAGGTCAATACCGTCGAATTGCGGCCACACTAACCCTAATTCGAAATGGCAGTGTCGATTTCGGCGCTACTCCCCTCGTCGGGGAGGAGTACAGAAATCGATTTTAAGAGCCCTTTATGTCGAATTGATGGCTTCGTTGTGTGGATGGGTGCAGGCTTAATTTGATTTAACGCTGCTAAATTCGACCTAAACTCATAGCGTAGACCAGGCCTTACTATAATAATATCACAAGGTTTCAGTAGTAGTGTCCCTGTCTCATGGTCTGCTTTTTGCGGTGGTGTTTGTGACCTAGGAGAAGAAACTGAGGATCCATGGAAACAGTCCCCAACTCTGATGCATTTTTTACAGACATTCAGAGCAGAAGTATCACTAGGTGTACTGTAAGATTATCCATGCCCCCAACAGCACTCTGGCTTCTGATCAACCTCTGCCATTGGTTCCCCAGGCATAACTGCACAGAGCTGTAGGAGATTAATGATTGTGGTGATGACAGTAATGCTTGTATGAAAAGCATTCATATCTATGGCAGTTTGCCATGGATTTTCATTCCCCTCCATGCTGAGCACAGTAACTTTTACTCAGCTTTTTTAGCTCCTCCATACATAACACACCCCCTAACCATAAAGCTCTACTGCACTCAGGGGGTGAAGGATCATGCTACAGAGATACTGTCTTCCTCTTTTTGTACTCTCTGCTCCATTGCCATACAATTTTGTTGCCTTCCATGATTCTAAGTAGGGGGGAAATCCAGCCAATTGTGCTGGACAAATATATTTTGCTTTTGGGTACCTAGATGCTATGGGGTGAGGCGCTCTATCCATGGATTGGCATACTAAGAGATCAGAAATGACACACATCAGAGACCTGTTTCAGATGCAATGCACTCACAGTTCCTGTCATTTGGTAGAGGAAGTAGCATTGAGCCCAGTCTTGTTCCCAGGACAATCAATGGTTTAGTCCTCTGTAATGTAATCTGATGCAGTTGAAACTGTGTATTTCATGAACCTCCAGAGAGCAGACAGATCTAGAAATCTTGATTCCAATTTTACTTACACTAGTTCTACACCAGTGCAACTACCTGGACTTCATTTGAGTTGCATATGATTTACACAAACATAAATGAAATCAAAATTAGGCCTATAGTCACGTTGCGCTTCTTATAGGTCCACTTTGTTGTGTGGTATTGTAATGTGCATTTTGGTAAATATATTTAAATAATTAATTACAAAAACAAATGTCATTACTTTTTAATTAAAATGCATCAAACTAACCTAAAATGTTTCAATCAGAAAATACTTACACATTCATTTAGAGCAACATTTCCTGCACAGCTTTTACACATAAATATTTGATTTGAATACTGTTACACAACATCAGCATGAAAACAAATTAAGTAATGAACATATTTGCCACATTAGGCTAACATATTTTATACCATATAACAGTCAGCTGCAGTTCAGATGAAACCAAATAGATGTTAGAATAGATGTTTAGACCAAGAGGAATTGTGAGCTGCCATCATTTCAGGCAACAGAGTTGACTGTTCTAGGCAGAATTAGAACCCTCCATGTCAAATCATCTAGGGAGGGAGGGACGATTCGATCTACCTATGCAGAATTGAAAAGAAACTTACCAGTTACTGGGGCACCCTGTTCCATAACTCTCTTCAGATGGTTCAACTATGCAACTATGGTTCACATGCACAACTAGACATACACTATCTTCGTAGTGTATGTCTTGTTAGGAAATTCCCACTCCACCTTAATCATATTGTCATAAACTAGGTGAGGAAGAATTACACAGCTCAGCTTTTTTTTTGCTCTGCCGGTGTGTACACCTCCCCTTGCCCCCATGTGTCCTGATATTTTCTTCCCCTCATCTGGTCACCCTAGCCAGGAGGAGCAACTGCAGGGAAAGTCCAGCTCTGCCCCAGCCTCCCTGGGCTGGAGCATGTCCAGTGCAGCTGAAATCTTTAGAGAATTAAGATGCCAAATTCTAACTAGTCTGAGCATGTGCAAATTGAGATTTTTCAAAGGTTTATAACTTGGCCAAATTCGGGTAGATTTCCAAGGGAATTGGAAACAACACATCCCTGATACCAGGGCAACACCCCTCCCTGCCCTTCTCCCAAATTTAAGTCCCTTCTCCAAAGCATGGAGGTGCTAGAGCTTCTCAATGAAATTGTTGTAAGATTTAAAAAAAAAAACAACAAACAAACATTGTCAAGACAATGTATTTTTCCCTAACCTTGTTCTGAGAAATGGCTAAAGCATTTTAGCTGGAAATTTAAAAAAAAAAAAAAAAAAAAAAAAATCAGCCTGAGGCAGACACACAACATGGAAAATTTCAGCCTGAATAGTTAAGTCTGGCAAAATAATAAGTAAACAGGGTCTTATAATGAAAAGTGTTTAAGCAACCTTAATTATAGATGCTTCTACCAGTTATGCCTATAGTAAGTGCTAGTACATGGCTAACTTAGATTTCTAGGCACTACTATACCACAAATAATACATAAGGCTACCACTGGTTTTGTATCATATTTGGCAAGTTTTTTTTTTTTATCACTCTGCTTCATTTTCACCTATCTGTATAATAGGGATACTATTATTTAACCACCTCATGCAGACATTTTGAGGATTATTGGTACACACTTTAAATATAAGAAGAGCTGTATAGTACAAAGTCTTGCTACTTTTTCATGTTCAGCTGCTATTGTACTTACACAAATAAAAGATGAAGGCAACTTTCAGCTTTTGTCCATGTGCAGGAAACTCCTTCACTTCACACTGAGGAGGCAAGAATGCAGGGATTTCATTATCTTACAAAGTTCAAACTCTTTTATTTACAAATTCACAGTGAGTCAACGGCAGGATTCTACTACATTTATTTTGGCTGTAAAGTTGCTCTGCATAGTTGAACTTCACATCAGCCCTATGCTGGCATTCAGAATGCCAGAAAATAATGGAATCCTTTGTACTCTGTAGAAAAAGATCCAGGGTGAAATTCGCCTCTCTGCTGCGGGTCAGTACAAGCTCTACACACAGCTTTACACCTCAAAACAAAGGTTAAGTCGGACCCACCAAAGAGAATCATCCAGAACTCCTCAGTAATTCAGAACCATTTGTATATCTATTATATATACACACACATATTGGTAAAGTACAGAAGTTACTGTTGACATTTCTCAAATTGGGCAAGTTTTTAAAGTTAGGTTCATGCAAATATTTGCACAAACCTAAGTAGTGTGTGCAAATCCTAAATCCTTACATGCAAAGTGGTGTATTTTCAAGTGCATGTGCCCAGTCGTTCATTCAATTGGCCATATGCATATGCAAATCTCTTTTGTGGGCACACATGAGAAGTAAAGTAGCCTCAGTTTGCTTTAGCTTAACTAAGGCCACTTTATTTCTGAATTAGAGTGTTCACACAAGGGTTTAATGCACTTTAGCTAATAATAATACAAGCTAGTACTTGGTACCTTTGGTTAACACATATTAACTTTCCTGAGTGTCCCCAAGTAGACAAACACTTAGGGTTCTCTACTGTACCCATCACCATAGTATCTAATGCCTAGTCTACACTACAAAGAGAGTTAAATTTAAGTCACTTTGTATTGACCTAATTGTGCATGTGTCTACACTCAAATACGTATCTGGGCAACATACGCACCCTGTTACAGCAACACAGTAATACCACTTCCCCAAACAACATTGAACCATAGTTGACCTATGGAGGTCGATGCTGTAATGGACCGGTGCATAAGCAGTCTTGCCTACTGGTCAGAGCTGGGCTGAGGTCTGCCTATCAGTGATGGTAATCACTGGGCAGGAGCTGGATCAATCGCAAGTGCCAGGTTCCATAAGCAAGAGTTAGGATCAGAGTCCGGCCAGGGTCAGAGACCTAAGATCAAAAATAGTGCCAGGTTGGAATCAGAAGGCAAGAGTCAGGGCCAGAGTCAGGCTGGGTTCTGAGACTGGAGATCAGAAGCAGTACCAGGTTAGAATCAAGAGGCAGGAATCAGGGTTGGAGTCAGGCTGGTGTTGGAGGCCAGAGATCAAGCAAGGTCTGGCGCTGCAGCAGGCTGAAGTCTGTGAGGTTGCTCAGTCAACTTCCTGGGGAAACCTCTGCTGTTAAAGAGGCCAATTAGAGGGCAGCAAGTTCCCGTCACTCTGGGTCTCTTGGGCGGCACGTCCTGTAAGCACCTACTCTCTGTAGTGCTCCCTGGCTGTGCCCTCTGTGTGGTTTCACCCTTTAAAACCGCTGCATAATTTTGAAATGTCTTTTCCTGGTTGCCCAGCTTGGCCAGCACACCTAGCAGCTCTCCATTATTGTGTGCAACTGCCCAACCAGCCAGGCAAGCTCCACACACTAGAAGCACTCCTCCCTATTTTGGCACTAGCCAATCTTGCCATAGAATACATCAACAGAAAGGGCTACTAATCTATGATTATGCAAGTGTTGGTGGATTACCAAGTACACTTCACTGACATCAATGTTGGTTGGTCACGGAAGGTAGCAATTCAGTGTTGCAAGCTTCCACAGTGAGATCGCCATTCGCTTCTCAATTGCCAGAGAAGTTCTCATTCTGGTTTGCTCACACTGGGAGGGCTAGGGCGAGTTTGGCATACAGATCCAGAAATGTGGCCTTTCACATAACCTGAATTACAATGCAATCCCACCAGTCAGTGCTGGTTTCTCAAGCCCAGAAGTGGCATTCCACCATTTGCAGTTGCTCCGTGAATGCCACCAACAACCTTGAATTGGTTTTCACTATGTCCCACAGCAAACTACCCTCCGACAAATCATCACTGTGACATCGCGAAGGGTGCAAGCTGACCACTGAACTGCTGTGCCACCTTAATTCTCCAGCCCAGAATATCTCTTACTCTGTTCTGCTACTGAAAAACAGCCTCTCCAAGCACTGTTCACATGACTACTAGCATGTAAAGGCAACACCTGCAAATGCCTCAGTCCCAGCCTTGCACCCCAGAAACATGCATCTTAAACAGTTCAAAGCCCACCTTGGACAGTGTAAGCTCATTATGAGTCCTTCATTCCATCAAAGGGTAATGAATATGAAACAGCCTTTTTTAACCTGAGTAGAGATTCTCAAGACACTTCAACCAAAAGCACATTAGTTTAGAAAAAAACAATGAAACAAGTTTATTAACTAAAGAAAAATAGATTTTAAGTGATTATAAGTGATAAAAGCATAGAAGTCAGATATGGTTATGAAAGCAATAAAAAATAAACACGCAAGCTATTTCCTAAACTTTACCAAGGCTAGTAGTTCTAAAAGCAAAACAGGTTGTCTCACCATAAGCTGCAATACATTTCACAGACTGTCTCCTCCCAGTGTCCTGGGACACTCCTCCCACTGTTCAATGATGCTTCTCTTTGTCTTCCAAACCATCTTGCTTCCACGTGTCGAGGTAGCAGCGAAGAAATGACTAGAGGCCTTTTTTCCTCCTTCTTATACCCCAACCCCTTGTGCTGGAAAAATCTTTGCTGGGTCATGGGGTTAGGCAGTCCCATTGCCTATGTGCTCTGCAAACTGTCCTTCAAGTGAACCGTAAATTCTTGTTTCTACTTTCTGTGTACACGCCATTAGCTCTGAAGCAACATGTAAATCCTCTGTTTAGAGTTATCAGTTAATAGTTCTAACACCTGTGGTCAGTCCTTTGTGTCTCTGAAGAGCTAGTTGATGGGTGTTTCCCAGACTTACAAATATGTTTCAGTAACAAACATAGCAAAATCTCATAACTCCATGCACAATGTTAATACACACATTTTAACAGGACAATGATGTCCAGTAGAACATGAGTTTTCAAATTATACCTCACAAGGCATGCTTTGTACAAAATATATCATAACCATACAAAAGTGGCGAACATGGGGTACAGCTGGTGAACAGTGTGTCACAGTCACATCCCCCATTTCTGCGGTTCTTCCTGTAGCTCTGCAAATACTGCAGTATTGTTCGTCCTGTGTTTGCAACACTCATGAGAATAGTGTGGGCTCCGTGCTTCTGTCAGAGATGGCTGACAGCGAAAAGTGCTACATAGGTTTGTGGGATTTTTTAAAATAGTGCAAAAATTATGGGATATGGATAGCATTATGGGATGGAGAAAGTTGACCACTGGCTCCCAGTATGCCCTCCGTGACTTTTTCTGCTCCACCATGCATTTCTAAAATTTCCCAAAAAATAGTGTCACATGATGGCAAGTTGCACACTGGGATAGCTACTCATAGTGCACCACATGGGTGCATTGACACAAGCACTCCTGGTGGGTACACATAGTGCTGATGCAAGGAGACAAGCATGCACATGAGCGACATACTAACTGCAGCAGCTTTATATTGACATAACTTGCGTTGACCAAAGTTGGTAATGTAGACATGGTCTAACTGTTTCTCCTCCTCCTATTTTCATTCACCAGTTATGTGCACAGAGATAGCTTCCCTTTCCTAAATTTGAAGTCTGCACATTATTTCTATATAAAATAGATGTTCAGCTCACCTGGCTCTAAAAGAAAATTGTTACAGAATTATTCCACCAAATCTTAATGCACATCTGTATAATATTGGGTGCCAGAGATCAGCTGAACTAAAGTAATTCACACTTTTGGTTTCACAGAAGTGACTAAAGTATCCATGTATTAGGGTAGCAGCAATGACTGCTATTATAACAGTATGCCTATGTATGCTTGCTAGGGGGTTACGGCACTCTGCACCTTTCAGGATTAGGCTGTAAGCCACCCATTATATTAGCCCAATTGCCAGTATCACAGGTGTTCCTTTTACAACCAGTTCCCACTCATGTACATGTTTGTGTTCCACAACTTCCTGACCCTCAATGTAAGATTTTGAGTAACACGACAGGAGGATGGTACCAGGGTTTAGAGTGTTGCTAGTGTGATTGTACATATTGTGGGTTCAACTACTACTTGGAAGAGATTTTTTTAAATGGTTCATTTTAGTCTGTTTGGTTTTAGAGCAACAGTATCAAGAGAATGATGATCTTGAGAATTAATAAGGAAGAAGTTGCTTGAGATTTCAGTGAGAAGTGTCTGTAGAGCAGAGAGGGAGGAGTCAGATTGGAGAGGATCCAGGAGGGCATTTGAGGTGAGGAAGTTAATGCGGCAGTTGCAGACAGTCCACTTACTAAGCTTAGAAGTGAAGGGAAGGCGGGAAATGGAGACAAGTAGAGACAAGGGTAGGTATTTACTTAGGAAAGGGGAAACTTGGGTACATTTGTACCCAGAGGGGAAAGAACTTCAGGTAGAGCTTTGTCAGTGTTAAATGTTAAAGCCATGGCTGCAGTGAAGTCACATATTAAAAGGAATCCTTTGTTTTTTGCCATGTTCTGGGATATTTTAGTCTTTTCTCTCGGCAATCTTAAAAATCATAGAAAATACATTAGAGAGATCCTTCATGGTGTGGCTAAAAATGTGGAATATATGGTCACAGTGAATGGTCTTCAAAAATGTCTGATGCTTTGCTTCTGTAGCCTACTCATTTTCAGCATGAGGGACAAGGCTTTAATTCAGCCCAAACACAGGCAATACAAATACTTGCAGTTATTTATTTCTTTTACAGTTAAGACATGTGGGAAAAGTGCACACCTTCATGTATCTAATCTAACTGATCTGACTGAAGACTCTTAACAGGTACAGGAAAAGGTCAACTCCAAAAATATAGCAGAAAGAGTCAAGTTACAGTAGGGCAAAACATTTTGCATGGCCAATGTGGAGTCAGACTATGAAGGTCCCTCATATTGGCAAGGAAAGGTAGGAGAGCACAAAGGGACTCACCCACACCATGCTCATCCCCCTTCTTCATTCACCCCAAGGGCACACATCAGCCCCAAAATGGAAGAAGAAGAGGTAGTGCCAACGCTGCATCAGGAAACTTTGAGTGGGACATGACCTCTTCTCTGAGCTTCCCATGCAGCAGGGTAGCTCCTTGTCACTTGCAATGCAGGCACTGCCTGCATTGCACAATCTAGCCTGTAGAGAGGACACAACAAGGACTTATTTTCCTCTCGTAGAATTTGTGAGAGAGAGTTTCAGGCCATCAGTTGTCACTATTTGGAGGTTCTTTAAACTTGATCCTTGATTTTAATGGCCCTTTCTGAACCTGCTTTTTTCCCTCCAAAATACTTTGCATGTTGTATTTTTGATAGATCTCACTGTACAGTTGATCAGTTTACAAACAAATGAATGTTCAGAATGTATTCATTCCATATTATGCAGAGTGCAAAAACTTTTGAGGGTGGTGTTTATAACAAATTAACTACCTTACTTGAAATAATCTGAGTTTTTGAGACTACCAGCCCAACTCGATTTAACTGGCTATCCAAATCTCTCTCTCAGCCTAGGTAGGACATAGCAAGCTTTGTCTATTAGGTTGCTGGGGGTCTTGAGAAATCAAGAGGCACCATACTGGAGATATGCCATCAGCCATTATATGTTAAACTGCCATTGTGCAGTAATCTTGTTCAAGTAGCCCTGTGTAACTCCTAATACGAAGTGTCATTGCACTGCTTGACACCAGAGTTTTCCCAATTATGGGAACTGCAATGGGACCCTTTAGAGCAATAGCTTTCTACATTTTTACTTTATAAATTAGGACATAAATTCACAGCAGCTCACTCATCACTGTACTATAAAGGACTGTTTTTTGCAGCATAACCTTCATTAAAAAAGGTCCCTTTAGGGAAATGTTGAGAGAATTGGGATCAGGGGACCTGTAAGATATTTAAGTCACTAAGCAGAAGTCATGAGAGATGTGAACAATTGAATTGACAAATGACTGCACGAAGCAGAACATTATATGACCCACATAATAGGGATTCCTGAGAACTCTGAATTTTCTTTCTTGATATGATCAAAATAAGAAGAGACTGCATGAAGTCTATAGAATTTCATTCTATAAATGAAAACCAGAAAATAATCTGTATCCATAAACTTCAATAAACCAAGCTGCAGAAAAAATACGAAGATATTTCACCTGGGACCTTTTGTAATTTAAATCACAAATCCATTTTAAGTGGGCTAAATCTCTTCCTACATTCCAAGTCCAGAAAAGACCATTGTGATTACACTGCTCTACAGCCAAAATGCTTCTGAAATAAATGTAGTCACACTTTACTAATTCTGGGTCACTGAGAACGAAAATGATGCTTAAAATTGTTGATTGGCTCTAGTTTTCAAGATATGCTATTGGGTCAGTATATACGACCCTTGACTTGGGAATGGCGGAAGATAAGTGAGTTATAAAGGGAAGGGATCTCAATTTAAACCAGAAATGACTAAAATACATCTTTGACTGGATCTATGAATAAATCTATGACTGGGTTTGGACAGTACTTGCTTTTTAGGCAAAACAATGAATGATGTAATCTGAAGCTGGTATTGCATCATGTTATTCCTAGAAGTCATGGATGATGCAATCATAATGAAGCTTACATCACTCTGCTGAACAAATTGCCCTATATCAGCTCTAGAAATCATACAGTGTCGTGCTCTCTTGTTTGTCAGTGTTTGATTTTGCAAAGGGACATATTTCTGTTTAGCCAGAGTGAGCAGAGATGCCTTGTACTTGTGTGAACAGTGCAGATAACTTCTGCTATGTTTGTGGTGAAGTGACTTTTGCATCACAAAAGCACAGTATAACCACTATGGTTAAGAAAGCCTATCACCTTTCTTTTGGCTGCAAAATTGGAGATCAGGACAAGAGGTGGGCCCCACACATATGCTACAACACTTGTGCAACAAATCTTCACCAGTGGTTGAACAGGAAAAGGAAATCTTTGCCTTTTGCAGTGCCAATGATTTGGAGAGAGCCAACAGATCATACCAGCAATTGTTACTTCTGCATGGTGCCTCCAGTTGGGAAAGGTGCATCAAAGAAGAAAAAGTGGACTGTGCATTATCCAAACATTCCATCAGCTATACGCCCAGTACTCCACGGAGAAGGACTGCCGGTTCCTGATGCATCAGAATCATTCTCACTTGAGTCAGATGAGGAAGAGGATGAAACTTCTGGTCCTGAACCATCAATGTCACAGGACCCACATTTTCTCCCATCCTCCTCCTCTGAACCACACCTCATAACACAAGGTGAACTGAATGACCTTGTCAGGGATTTGGAACTATCCAAGAGTAAGGCAGAGCTGTTGGGCTCCAGACTACAGCAGTGGAATCTCCTGGCAGGTGATGTTAGGGTTTCCATGTTCTGTGACCGTCAAAAGGATCTTGTCCCATTCTTCTTCATGGAAGGTGATCTTGTAGCCTGCAACAACATCGATGGTGTGATGGCAGCCCTCAACATCGTTCAGGATCCAGATGAGTGGAGACTGTTCTTTGATTCATCGAAGACGACTCTTAAAGCTGTTTTACTGCATAATGACAATGTTTTGCCATCAATTCCAGTTGGTCATGCAGTCCATATGAAGGAAACCTATGACAACATGAAACAACTTTTGAGGTGCATAAACTATGACCAACATCAGTGGCAGCTTTGTGGCGATTTGAAGGTTGTTGCTCTCTTGCTTGTTCTACAGGCTGGATACACAAAGTACTGCCGTTTTCTCTGCGAATGGGATAGTCGTGCAAGAGATTCCCACTACATCAAGAAAGATTGGCCACTCCGACAGTCATTAGAGCCTGGGAGGAAAAGTGTTCAGCATTCACCACTTGTTGAATCAAGGAAGATTTTGTTACCACCCTTACAAATCAAGCTGGGTCTGATGAAGAACTTTGTCAAGGCTATTGACAAAACACAAGCAGCTTTCAAGTACCTCCGTGGAAAATTTCCAAGGTTAAGTGAAGCTAAGATAAAGGAAGGTGTCTTTGTTGGTCCTCAGATTCGTGAACTTCTTTGAGATGATGCATTTGACCATGCACTGCGTGGCAAGGAAAAGACGGCATGGAAAGCCTTCCAGTTAGTGGCAATAAATTTTCTCGGAAACAACAAGGCAGACAACTACAGGTTGTTGGTGGAAAACCTCTTCAAGGCATACAAAAGCCTTGGTTGCAACATGTCACTAAAGATACATTTTTTGCACTCTCATCTAGATTTTTTTCCACCGAACTGTGGAGCAGTGAGCAACGAGCACTGGTACACAGAAGACCTGAGTTCAAGTCTTTGCTCCACATCAGGCAAAGCAGATATCTGAAAACAGGTCTCCCAAGCGAGTACTATTCTGGGGATACAGGCACACTCACCTGCCAAATTCCCAGCTGCCTTTGTAGCCTGAAGTACACAGGATAATTTACTTGATAAATTTCAAGAACAAAATATTACATTTTTTCTTTGTAATATGCATTAGTAAATTCACGTTACTGTAATAATTCAAATCAGCAACAGTTATAGCCCTCAGTACATCCGGAGGTTGATTAAATTACTTGAAATATACAATTTTATTTTATCTGGTGTTTCATTAAAACATTATGTTAACAGGATAAAAATTAGTTATCTTTGGCTAAATCTAAAATATTAAGAAATCATTGTAAAAATGTACTACAGTGTCCAGGGCCTCTGGTCTCTACTACATTGGCCTAAATCTGGAGTAACTCAATGGAAATGCAACAGATTATGCATTTACACTAGTATAATTTAGACTAGAACCTGACAGCTGGGTACTTTTAGTCCCAAACACTCCAGCACCACTTGTACTGTGGTAAGTTGCAGTTTCTGTACAGTTCCCCACCATAAACACACAGGCTAGCCAGTAATGGTGGCCCAGGATTGGAGGTGAGCAGAGCACATACTTTAGTCTCCTATTATTCACAAATTTTATGAATACTGGGAAACTGGAGTGTCTAAGGGAATTGCTTGTGTGACTTGTGGTTAGTCAGTGGGGTGAGACCAAAGTCCTCTTTGTCTGGCTGGTTTGGTTTGCCTTAGAGGTGGAAAAACCCCAGCCTTGGGCTGTAACTGCCCTGTTTTAAGCAATTTGTCCTCCGCAAAAGAATAAATGGACACAAATCGGACATCAGGAATGGTAACATACATAAGCCAGTAAGTGAACACTTCAATCTCCCTGGTCATTCTATTACAGATTTAAAAGTCACTATCATTGAACAAAAAAATTTCAGAAACAGACTTCAAAGAGAAACAGCTGAGCTAAAATTCATTTGCAAATTTAACACCATTAATCTGGTCTTGAATAGGGACTAGGAGTGGCTGGCTCATTACAGAAGCAGCTTTTCCTCTCCTGGAATTGACACCTCCTCATCTATTATTGGGAGTGGACTACATCCACCCTGATTGAATTGGCCCTGACAACACTGGTTCTCCACTTGCGAAGTAACTCCCTGCTCTCCATGTGTCAGTATATAATGCCTACATCTGTAACTTTCACTCTATGCATCTGAAGAAGTGAGGTTTTTACCCATGAAAGCTTATGCCCAAATAAATCTGTTAGTCTTTAAGGTGCCTCCAGACTACTTGTTGTTTTTGTCCTTAATTGGCACTCTCAGTTCGGTCCTACCAGAACCAGCATCGTTACAATGGCGTAGTCGTGCTAGGATCCACAGAACCAGGTCAATTAAGCTTTGGATCAGAACCCCACGCTATCCAAATTTGAATTTTGGGATTGAGAGTTTGGTTGGTTAAAGAGCAGTTGCAATGGGTGAGCAAAGAGCATATGAGGGCCTTGGCAAAAAAGCCCTGGAAGATTTGTGTTCAGAAAAGAGGATAAGCTTTAGAAAGAAAGCTAAAACTCAAGAACTGAGAAAGCTGTTAATGGCCAGTGATCAGGGGGCAAGAGCACAGCCCTTACCTGAGGCTATAGAAGATGCAGAAAAAAATAGAATGCAGAAGGCAACAAATAAACTGCAACTTGAGCATGAAAGGAATCTAGCAGATCTTCGATTGCTGGAAAAGCAAAAAATTGCTGATTTAGAAAAAGAAGCTGATGAGAGAGACGACAGAGCTCGTAAGGGGCGTCTGGAGCTGCTGGCTGCTGAGGAGAAAGCTCAACCATTACAACAGGAAACGCACAAGTTGAAACAAGAAACTGCCAGACTTCAGCTCCAAGTGAAAAAAGCAAGGGAAGAACAGCTGAAATGGTATCCTCCTAAAAGTCCAGTTTATAACAAACGTTGGTATGTTTAACTTTGAGCACTTCTCTGGGTCTAACCAAATGTACCCCAACACTGCCACCTTTTATGTAAATGTTGTTACTGTGAGTTAGGTAGAAGGTGATCCCATAAATTGTGCTAATGCTATGTAGGGGACCAGGTCATAGTCTTGAAGGCGCTCCAGGCCCATAAGATGGAAGCGTCGTGGGAAGGGCCATTCACGGTCCAAGAGCACCTGGGAGCTGTTAATTATCTCATAGCATCCCCCACCTCAAGCCTAAAGCCTAAGGTGTACCATGTTAATTCTCTAAAGCCCTTTTATTCCAAAGAATTAAAGGTTTGTTAGTTTACAGCCCAGGGAGATGATGATGCTGAGTGGCCTGAAGGTGTCTACTACGAAGCAAAAAGTGATGGTAGCGTGGAAGAGGTGAACCTCTCCATGACCCTTGGGCGTATGCAGCAACAGCAGATCAAGGAGCTGTGCACTAGCTACGCGCCGATGATCTCAGACACCCCAGGACGGATCGAATGGGCATACCACTCCATTGACACAGGTAATGCTCACCCAATTAGAACCCAACCTTACCGGGTGTCTCCTCAAGCTAAAACTGCTACAGAACGGGAGATCCCGGATATGCTACAGATGGGTGTAATCTGCCCCTCTGACAGTGCATGGGCATCTCCAGTGGTTCTAGTTCCCAAACCAGATGGGGAGAGAAATTTTTGTGTGGACTACCATAAGCTAAATGCTGTAACTCGCCCAGGCAATTATCCAATGCCACGCACAGATGAGCTATTGGAGAAACTGGGACATGCCTAGTTCATCTCTACCTTAGACTTAACCATGGGGTACTGGCAGGTACCACTAGATGAATCTGCAAAGGAAAGGTCAGCCTTCATCACCCATGTCGGGCTGTATGAATTTAATGTGCTCCCTTTCAGGCTGCGAAATGCACCCACCACCTTCCAAAAACTTGTAGATGGTCTCCTAGCGGGATTGGGAGAATATGCAGTCGCCTACCTTGACGATGTGGCCATTTTTTCAAATTCATGGGAAGAACACCTGGAGCATCTCCAAAAAGTCTTCGAGCGCATACGGGAGGCAGGACTAACTGTTAAGGCTAAAAAGTGTCAAATAGGCCTAAACAGAGTGACTTACCTTGGACACCAGGTGGGTCAAGGAACTATCAACACCCTACAGGCCAAGGTGTATGCTATCCAAAAATGGCCTGTCCCAAAGTCAAAGAAACATGTCCAATCCTTCTTAGGCTTGGCCGGATATTACAGGCGATTTGTACCGCACTACAGCCAAATCGCCGGCCCACTGACAGACCTAACCAAAAAAAACCAGCCAAATGCAGTTCAGTGGACTAAAGAGTGTCAGAAGGCCTTTAACCAGCTTAAAGCAACACTCATGTCAGACCCTGTGCTAAGGGCTCCAGACTTTGACAAAACATTCCTAGTAACCACAGATGCATCTGAGCGTGGTGTGGGAGCAGTCTTAATGCAGGAAGGACCAGATTAAGAATTCCATTGTGTTGTGTTTCTCAGCAAAAAACTGTCTGAGAGGGAAAGCCACTGGTCAGTCAGTGAAAAGGAATGTTACGCCACTGTGTACGCACTGGAAAAGCTACGCCCATACGTTTGGGGACGGTGTTTCCACCTGCAAACCGACCATGCTGCGCTGAAGTGGCTTCATACCGTCAAGAACAATAACAAAAAACTTCTTCTGTGGAAAGCAACAGAGGGTCCTGTGGCACCTTTGAGACTAACAGAAGTATTGGGAGCATAAGCTTTCGTGGGTAAGAACCTCACTTCTTCAGATGCAAGTAATAGAAATCTCCAAAGGCAGGTATAAATCAGTATGGAGATAACAAGGTTGTGGAGGTATGGAGGTATGGAGAAGTGAGGTTCTTACCCACGAAAGCTTATGCTCCCAATACTTCTGTTAGTCTCAAAGGTGCCACAGGACCCTCTGTTGCTTTTTATAGATTCAGACTAACACGGCTACCCCTCTGATTCTTCTGTGGAGTTTAGCTCTCCAAGATTTTGATTTTGAAGTGCAACACATTTCAGGAGCTTCTAACAAAGTGGCTGATGCACTCTCCCATGAAAGTTTCCCAGAATCAACTGGTTAAGTCATCCTTGAAATGTGGAAAATATTGTTAAATTTTTATATAGTCAGTAGTCAGGGCCGGTGCTACCATTTAGGCCAAGATTTGGGGGCGCCAAAAAGCAGAGCCCCCAATTTTTTTTTTATAGCGGCCGCTGCGCTGGGAGGGAGAGAGAGTCTGAGCCGCCGGCAGGCAGCCCAGGGGTTCCTCTGAGTCAGCGCGCCGCCAGCAGCACAGGGGTTCCCCTGGGTCAGAGCTGCCGCACGGATCCCCGGGCTGGGGGGGTGGGGAGCTGCCGCTGGGGCGGGGGTGCCTCGGGGGGAGGAGCTGCCGCATGGCTCCCCGGGCCGTGGGGGGGGGAGCTGCCGCGGGGCTGTGGGGGAGGGGAGGGCGCAAGGTGGAAGTTCCGCCTAGGGCGCGAAACTTCCTTGCACCAGCCCTGTCAATAGTATATCTAACGGTACATGTGTCTTATTAACTCTGTCTTCTCCTAGAGCTCCAGGAAGAAATCACAGCCAGTGTGGAACCGGCTGTCCAGCACTATCTGTGATTTGGGGGGCGTGTCATGAATATAAAGGGAAGGGTGACCACCTTTCTGTATACAGTGCTATGGGGTCTTTCCTGGCCAGAGGCACAAAATCCTCTTACCTGTAAAGGGTTAAGAAGCTCAAGTAACCTGGCTGGCACCTGACCAAAAGGACCAATAAGGGGACAAGATACTTTCAAATCTAGGGGGGGAGGGGGAGGCTTTGTCTGTCTGTTCTGTGTGCTTGCCGGAGACAGATCACGGAAGCAAGCAATCTAACTCCTGTAGAGTTAGTAAGTATTTAGCAAGGAAATGCGTTAGTTTGCTTTTATTTTGGCTTGTGTTTTCCTTTGTGTAAGAGGGAGGTTTATGCAAGGTTTTGTAACTTTAAGGTTTTGCCTAGAGGGGAGATTCTCTGTGTTCTTGAGTCTTTTGTTATTCTGTAGAGTACTTACCATCCTGATTTTACAGAGGTAATTCTTTTACCTTTTCTTTAATTAAAATTCTTCTTTTAAGAACCTGATTGATTTTTCATTGTTTTAAGATCCAAGGGTTTGGGTCTGTATTCACCTGTACCAATTGGTGAGGATATTATTCTCAAGCCTCCCCAGGAAAGAGGATGTAGGGGCTTGGAGGGATTATTCTCAAGCCTGCCCAGAAAAGGGGGTGTAGGGACTTAGGGGGATATTTGGGGAAGATAGGGCTCCAAGTGGCCCTCCCTAAATGTTTGTTTAAATCACTTGGTGGTGGCAGCGTTACTTAATCCAAGGTATAAGAGAGAAATTGTGCCTTGGGGAGTTCTTAACCTAAGCTGGTAGAAATAAGCTTAGGGGGTCTTTCATGCGGGTCCCCATGTCTGTACCCTAGAGTTCAGAGTGAGGAGGGAACCTTGACAAGCTGTAACATAACACAGCTATGTACAATGAGCAAAGATAGTAGGAATTTGTAGCAATAACTGCCTTTTAAATTACTCTACAATAAAACTAAAAAAGTAAGATGGATTCTGTTCTCTCTCTAATGGATAATTAGCACTTCATGAGCATTTGATAAAATTCAGGTTGTTACATTTTAAGATATGTATCAGAAATGTTATGGTGCTGAAAAAGTAGGATAGATTTCCATGTTTCCTTGAAGTTCTAAAGTGCAGCACAGATTTTTCATAACTACACGATATGGTCTTTCATATGTTGCTTTGTTTCCAAAATTTATATTCTGTACAAGCAGCTGTGCACTTCAGGCCTCATTTACATCCACACATCCTCACTGAAGTCACTGGTTTCAGAGTGGTAGCCATGTTAGTCTGTATCAGCAAAAACAACGAGGAGTCCTTGTGGCACTTTAGAGACTAACAAATGATGAAGTGGGTCTAGCCTACAAAAGCTTATGTCTAAATAAATGTGTTAGTCTCTAAGGTGCCACAAGGATGCCTCATTTTTTTTTACTGAAGTCACTGTGTCCCAATGAGGGAATTTTAGCCGCTATGCCTTAAAAGTGAAAATGGAAGTCAATTGAGCTGCACAGATGTAGTGGAGAACAAAGCTCAGCCCTCTAGATAACAGTAGGCAACAAAGATGTGTTGTAACAAATCTATGGCCATCTACTACTTATTATTTTACTTTGCTGCATGCACACTCAGAAATTCATAGCGGGAGCAGGATTAGATTTTATCTTTTCCTTTTCCAAAAACCCCAGCCTCTTACACTTGTACTAAAAGATAATCTCTTGCAGCAGTTACCAATATAGGGTGTGTTATATACAGTTGAGCAATTCTAATTCTATCCCATAGAAAGCAGTGTTGAAACACACACATTAAACACATTAAACAGATTATTACAGCGTTAATGGAACAGTATTTAAACTTCATTGCCAATTCCTATATTTCTCAACCTGTTGTTTCCCAAATCTCGGAAGAAAACCAGAAGTGAGGGACACAAGCCAATTACTACACTTGCATGTGGAAATATGTACGTACAATACTAACCAATTTGCTTATGCCTTTAGTTACCCAAATGCTAAGCTTGATGGGCACAAGAGGGGCATATGGTGGCTGAAAATGGATCCTAATGTTTTCATTCTGAGGACTCAAAATACACTAAGACCTGATCCCATCAACTAGTTAATGTGTGAACAGCACTTTGAAACTATAAATTCAGGCATTTCTAGAGTGCCAGTCACAATAGTATCTAAAGCCCTAATTCAGCAGCAGTTAAGCATATGCATAAATGTAGGTACGTTAACTTCAATGAGAGTATTCACATGCTTACAGTTAAACAAGTGCTAAAGTGCTTTTCTGGATCAGAGACTAACAGCAATAGTTAAAATTTCCAAATCATTGTCCATAGAGTATCTGAGAGGATTCTGTTCCTCAGCCAGTTTCTAGAAAGTTTTGCTTGCTTTAATTTGTGGGATATGCAGGTGTTAGCTGCATGTGCCCAGAAATACACATCAGGATATTATCATTATCATGTAATCACTCTGCCTATATTACTATCACCAAAGTTTTGCCCATTAAGGCCATGTCTACACTATACAGTTTTGTTGACAAAAGTCAGCTTTTGTTGACAAAGCAGTGGAGGTATACACCAGCAGTAGGCAATCTGTGGCCCATCAGTGTAAGCCACTGACAGGCCGTGAGACACTGTGTACATTGACCGTCTGCAAGCACAGCTGCCCACAGCTCCCAGTGGCTGCGGTTCGCTGTTCACGGGCAATGGGAGCTGCGGGAAACGCCGGCCAGCAGATCCCTTTGGCCCATGCCACTTCCCGCAGCTCTCATTGGCTGAGAACGGCAAACCACAGATACTGGGAATTGTGAGCAGCCGTGTCTGCAGACTGTCAATGTAAACACTGTCTCGCGGCCCATCAACGGCTTACCCTGAAGGGCCGCAGGTTGCCCACCACTGGTGTACACACTGCAATGCTCCTCCCACTGATTTAACTCTCCTGCTATGCCAACATAATAAAACCACCTGGATGAGAAGCAGAGAGCTTTTTGCAATGAAGTTAGAGTGATACAGTGTCAGTGTATACATTATGTTGCTTATGTTGCCCTAAGTGGCCTCCAGGAGGTGTCCAACAACGCCCATCATGACTGCTCTGGCCACTAGTTTAAACTCCATCAGATACACAGGCATGCGCCCCTCCCCCTTTAAAGCCCTGGGAATTTTTGAAATTCCTCTTCCTATTTGCTTGGCATGGATAGCTCACATATGGTCAGCTGGGAAGATGCTGCCAGTTCCCCACAGCAAACGCATTCCCGCCTGGAGTACACCAGAGTTGCTGGATCTGCTAGGTCTGTGGGGAGAGGAGGGTGTGCAGTCACAGCTCTGCTCCAGCCGTAGGAACTTTGATATCTATAGGCAGATTGCTCATGGCATGGAAGGGACACGCAGCAGTGCTGTGCTAAGATCAAGGAGCTGAGGCAGGCGTACCAGAAGGCAAGGGAGACCAGCCATTGCTCTGGTGCAGTGCTGAAGACATGCAGCTTCTACAAGGAGCTGAACGCCATCCTTGGCAGTGACCCTTTCTCCCCCACCAAGAGCCCTGTGGATATTACGCAGGGGCTGGAGGCAATGACCAGCAGAGTGAACCCCGAGGACAAAGTGGTGGATGAGGAAGTGGAGTTGGAGGAGGATGGGGGGAATAGGCAACAGAGTTGTCAGTTGGCATGGTGTTCCAGGACCTCTTTTTAACTCTGGAGGGGTCTAGTCAGTTCCAGCACTCCAGCTCTGGCGTGCCTGATACAGGAGAGGGGAGCTCGGCTAAGTACTCACTGTGCTTTGATACTGCAGAGAGACCTGAGGTAGAGCTCAGCCTTTTTTTCTCCCCAGCGTAGAAGAGGGATAGAAGTAACCAACACTAGCACTGTTTGCAATCATCTGATGCTGCCGATAGTGAGCAGAGAGCATGGAGAGAGGCTATCAATGAAAAACTGAGAATGGATAGCCAGGAGAAGAAACAGGGGCAGGAATGGATGATATAGCTGCTCAAGGACCTTGTGCTCAGTTTGGGTAAATCACTATAGCTCCACTGATGTCCACAAAGCTATGCTGATTTATACCTGTAAGGGTATGGCTCAGTACATTTTACTTATCTACAGGTACCAGTCTGTAGACTTAGGCTAAGTCTACACTACAAAGTTTAAGTCAACTTAAGTTACATCAACGATCATCCACTGCTGTAATTAAACCACTTTGCACGTCCACACAACTCTTCTTGTGATGGCGGAGCACATCCATAGTTAGTGCTCATACATCGACAGAGCAGTGCACCATGGGTAGCTATCCCACTGTGCAACTCGCCACCACCTGCCTCTGGGTGCTCTGGGAAGTGATTACTTCATAGGAGTGGTCTCATCATCCCATGATGCAGTTTTCTCTGTCCCATCATTCTATGGCTTCCGACTATGTTTTCTGTCACTTTTTAACAGCCCCTGAAAACCGTCAGCCTGCCACCTCCGTCTGAAAGCATGGATCCTTCACTACTCTCCAGTCTTGTGATGAGCATTACGAACACAACGCAGCTGATCCTGCAGTCTTTCATGAGCTGCAAATCTGATGATACTGTGGTGTCTTCCCTACTGTATGCCATGGTAAGAAACAATTCAGGATTCCTGTTGGCATTCATGGAGTAGCTGCACTCGGTGGACTGTCGCTACTGGACTCTGGAAACAAGCACTGAGTGATGGGATCGCATCGTGATGCAGGTATGGGATGATGATCAGTAGCTGCAGAACTTTCGGATGCACAAAGCCACCTTCCTGGAACTGTGTGCGGAGCTTGCCCATGCCCTCTGGCACAAGGACACCAAAAAGAGCTGCCTTCATGGTGGAGAAATGAGTTGGGATCACTGTGTGGAAGCTTGCAACTCTAGACTGCTACTGATTAGTCGTGAATCAGTTTGGATTGGGAAGTCCACCATAGGGGTTGCAGTGATGCAAGTGTGCAGGGCCATTAATCTCCGCCTGCTACAAAAGACTGTGACTCTGGGCATTGTTTGGGAAATAGGGCAGACTGTATGGAAAAGACTGTGGCAGGGCAGGGCAATTGACAGCATGTATATCCCCATTTTGGGTCCAGATTACCTTGAGACAGCGTACATCAACAGAAAGGGCTACTTTTCAATAAAAAGAAGAACAGGAGTACTTGTGGCACCTTAGAGACTAACAGATTTATTAGAGCATAAGCTTTCGTGAAGTGGGCTGTAGTCCACGAAAGCTTATGCTCTAATAAATCTGTTAGTCTCTAAGGTGCCACAAGTACTCCTGTTCTTCTTTTTGCGGATACAGACTAACACGGCTGCTACTCTGATACTTTTCTATAGTATTGAAAGTGCTGTGGATCAGTGGGGTCATTTCTCCGACATCCAACACGGGGTAGTCAGGAAAGGTGCATGACACACACATCTTCAGGCCTATATAGAAAGCTGCAACGAGGGACTTTCTTTCTAGACCAGAAGATTTCAATTGAGGATGTGGAAATGCTAATTGTGATTCTGGGAGACCCAGCCTACCCCTTGCTTCCATGGCTCATGAAGCCTTACACCAAAAACCTTGACTGCAGCAAGGAGCACTTCAACAATAAGTTCAGCAGGTGCAGAATGAGCATTGAATGTGCCTTTGGCAAATTAAAGTGTTGCTGGCGCTGTCTTTTTGGCAGGCTAGACATCAATGAGGAAAATAGTCCCATGGTCATAGCAGCCTGCTGTGTTCTGCATAACATTTGTGAAGTTAAGGGGGAAAAGCTCCCACAGGAGTGGAGTGTTGAGGTGGATCCGCTGGCAGCTGCTTTTGAGCAGCCAGATATCAGGGCTGTTAGAGGGGCTCAACAGGGAGCTATTCAAATCAGGGAGGCTTTGAAGGAGCATTTTTTGACAGTGAGCCCCAGTAATGTGTCTTTCTATAATGCACTAAGCCAGGCATTGCTTTCTTGCACCATAGTATAACCCTGATAATGATTGCTCTGTGTGTGTTAATTTTACTCTGTGAATGCACCAATTGCCACTGTGTATGAATTTCAGCAGCAACCCTCATGTGTAGGAGACAAATATTCATTTTCTTTCTAGAAGTACATTTTTATTCAACAGCTATACAACATTTCTATTTTCTACAGGAGACATAACAGTGCAGAGCACTTTTTGAAATGAGACTCTCACAGCTTGGTGTATGTCCAGCTGTCATTGTGAAACATGTCCCTAGGTCATTGTGAAAGATATCTCTAGGGTGGAGTGCATGGGGTACTGTGACAGCCTGGGAAGATGCAAGGAATATATGGCGGGAGTTTGGGGATAGCATGGAAGGCAGTTCTGTATGGGTTGAAAGGGTAGGCGAGCAAGGATGTGTTCTGCCTACAGCGCAATCAGGAACCTTAGATTGTCCATCTGAGGATCGAGTCCATTGGGGTCAAATTCATTCCTAGTATAACCCAATTGAGTCAGTTGCATCACACCAGGGATGAATTTGGCTCTTGATTTATTTGGCTTCCCAAGAAAGGATAGCTGATCTTCTGATGTGTAGTATTTCCTTAGCAGAGACATGCTACCAGAGAATTCTCTCATGGAATAGTTTGGCTATAAATTAGAAATTAGAAGATTTACATTCCATATGTTATGAAATTCAAATTATTAAATAAAGTTTGATTAGATACAATTGCTGAGAAAACCATGTGCACTGTTGTCCTAACTTTCAAATATGGGTCACACTGTCTTCTGTCATCTGTTTATTCCATTTACAATCTCAGCTTGTTCTCTTGCCCTCTGGCTACATCTTTAAAATGAGAGAGAGAGAGAGAGAGAGAGAGAGAGAGAGAGAGAGAGAGAGAGAGACTAATCTTTCAAAAATATATTAAATAAAATCCTTCAAATGTGTAAAAATTAGGTACCTATCCACATTATAAAACACACAAGGCTATTAAATTAGGCAAAATCCAAGTGCTATCTTAAAATAATTAGGTACCTATTTTTGTATCCTTACAGATGGAATCCAACTACTGTAGATCACTGAACTGGCAGGACAGGGGCTTACACTGCTGTAAGAAAAAGTACCCTTCCATGCAGAAACAACATATTTTAATGTGCCCTGAAGCAATATGTAAGCATGCAGCCTCAGTTAAGTGAATATCCATCTGCACAAAAAATTTATGCTCTATTTATGAGACCTTTATTCAGAGAAGTAGGATGTTTGGATACAAAATGTGACTTCATGACAAAATCCACTGGGTTCTTATGCTTTGTTTAAATTTTAAACAAAACTAACACACTGCACACAATAATCCTATCCTAGTAAACTATTCAGGGTTGCACCTGTTAAAAAAAAAAAAAAGTAACTGTCAACAAAAAACTGACTTAAAGAAGATCTCTGTGTGGCTCAAAAGCTTGTCTCTCACCAACAGAAGTTGGTCCAATAAAAGATATTACCTTGTCTTATCACCTTATCACCCACCTTGTCTCACCCAAAAATGAGGCATTTATGACTTCTGAGGGCAAGTTATACATCTACACTAATGGAAACATATTGTTATGTTGGAAGGTGTTAGTTACTGCCATGAAAGGGGTCTTTGTTCTACAGACAATTACCAACCTGGCTAACACTCTTGGGGGTGCTAGGCACTCGTCTTTCATGCAAAATGGAAGGGGCAATTAACTGCCCTTTCCATAATGGGATCATTACAAACAACAGAAGCTAGTGCTCCCCTAGGGGGGCATGGAGGAAGGTTCGGGGAGGCACGCATGGGGGACAGGGAGGGAGTGCCACCCAGCCTGGGTCCCCGGCTGCTGGCCTCATCCCTGCCCCTAGCTGTTGCCCAGTCTCGTCCCTGGCCCCAGCTGTTGCCCCAACCTCATCCCCCTTACCCCTGTCCGCATCTACCCCACCCCCCTCCTGGAGCTGCAACCCACTCCCAGCCCTGGCTCCGGTGGGGGGCACAGACAGGGATGGGGGGGCAAGAAGTAAAACATTTGGGGACCAGTGGTCTCAGAGATTGTTTGGCAAGCTGTGTGCATTTGTGTGACAGAAATCACATAGGAAGAGAAGCAGTTATGAGTGTGGCCCTGAGGGAGAGCAGAGACAAAATTCTTTGTGCCCAGACCTGACTGGAGGGACAGGCTTGGAAATGATAAGGAAGGAAACTGCCTGCTTTTCTTTGTTCCTACTGTGTTCAGGGAAGCTGTACTTGTGTACATTTTCTGTAAATACACAGGACTGCACCGAAGAATACCTGATTCAGATAATCAATTTCTCCTCCTAAGGGAAACAACCCTGCAAAGCCCTGAATATTGGCTAACCATTCGGATGAAAAGAGGCAAGAATACAATAGGTAGTATGAAAAGCAAAACACCAATCTCCTTAATACTGGTGGTATTTTTGAAAAGATCTACAACATAAAGCACTGGAAGTATATAGCAGGAGAACTTTCTTTCATCCTAGATTTCACTGTCTTCACTAGCTGATTACATCACAGACATCAGTTCCCTGTTCGTATCACTTCATAACTCACCTTTCTTTCAGTGGTTTACAATTTGGCTGATAATCTTTATTCTGGGCTGAAACATACCAAGATCTTAGCTGAGAGGCAAATTATTTTGTAGAGCTCCCAATGAGAGTGAGGAATGTGAGGAGGAAGAAAAAGAAGAGAAGTAGTTTTTAAAGGGATTAGGGGAAAGGACAACATGATCATCATTGGCAGCAGAGACAGGTCAGGTTAGCAGCAAGGTTTTTGATAGAACGGAAGGGGTGCAGACAACTTAGAGAGGGGGGAATGCACAAATCAAGGCAAGAGATCACCAAGGTGTGAGACAAAAGATGTGGGGAGAGGAAAGAATGGATTTTAGAGCTTTTATGGAGAAAGAAATAATACAGACTGGAAAGAGGCTGGATGTAGTGAGGAGAAGAAGAAAAGGTAGAAGAGACAAAGAGAACACACAGGGTGCAAGACTGGTCACAGGGGAAAGGGTTTGGGGGAATGACAGACAATAAGCTCCATGTTTGCCTTCATAATATACCAAATAAGCCAGTGGTTCTCAACGCGTGGCCCAATTAGCACACAGCTCTGTACTCTGGTCTGGCAGGGGGCGGGGCTGGTTGAGGGGGAGACAGTGTCTTGCAACCTGCACCAGTGTTCCTCCCAGCAGGGGACTGGTGAGTGCCGCAGTGGGGCAGAAGGCGGGAGAGTAGGTCTGTGGGTGGGGTGGGGTGAGGGGTTCTGGGAACTAGGGGTTTGCCCCAGGTTTTAGGTGGGGCTCCGCTCCTGGCACCCCTTCTTGGGTGTTGGCTGCTGGGCGCTCCACTCCTGGCCCGGTGCTGGGGGTCCTGGCTGCTGCCCGGCCCCACGGGGCGGCAAGGTCCAGATCCGAGTCCCTGCGTCTGGATCTGCGCTGCACTACGCTGCGGGTTCCCGCTGCACTGCCTGGCCCTGCACAGCAGCGGCCGGGTCCCCGCACGGCCAGGTCCAGGTCCCCACTGCACTGCCCGGCCCGGCGTGGCAGAATTTGGGGTCCAGCTGCCCAGCCAATGCCCAGGCCTCCACTCCTGGCTCGGCTCTGGGTGGCGGTGCTGGGCATATGGGACTGTGGGTGGTTTTAGGGTGGGAGAGCTCTGTGGTTCTCAACCTCCAGTCCACTTAACACATTGTGGACTGCATATGGTTGACAACCACTGGTCTAAGCACTTACAGCAGGAGTCGGCAACCTTTGGCACGCGGCTCGCCAGGGTAAGCATCCTGGTGGGCCGGGCTGGTTTGTTTACCTGCTGCGTACACAGGTTCGGCCGATCGCGGCTCCCACTGGCCACGCGGTTCGCCGCTCCAGGCCAATGGGGGCGGTAGGAAGCGGCGCGGGCCGAGGGATGTGCTGGTTGCCGCTTCCCGCTGCCCCCATTGGTCTGGGACGGTGAACCACGGCCAGTGGGAGCCGCTATCGGCCGAACCTGTGTACGCAGCAGGTAAACAAACCAGCCCGGCCCACCAGGGTGCTTACCCTGGCGAGCCACGTGCCAAAGGTTGCCGACCCCTGCTGTAAGTGCTTAAACCAGTGGTTGTCAACCATATGCAGCCCACAATGTGTTACGTGGACTGCAAGTTGAGAACCACAGAGCCTCCCCACCCTAAAACCACCTACAGTCCCGTATGCCCAGCACTGCCACCCAGAGCAGAGCCAGGAGTGGAGGCCTGGGCATTGGCCGGGCAGCTGGACCCCAAATTCTGCTTACCCTGGTGAGCTGCTTACCCTGGCGCTTACCCTGGCGAGCTGCGTGCCAAAGGTTGCCGACCCCTGACTTACAGCATAGAGATCACATGAAACTCTCTCATGGCATATTACTACCAGTAAATGCAAACAATAATATGAAACCCAAATTGTATTAGCACATTGTGATGATGCTCAGATGTTAATATTACCTAAGAATGAAATAGTTGTTTATTTGTGCTCATTTTCTATTGAATGGAAACATGATTTTGTGTTGCTTTTAGCTATTCTCCTGCAATTTAAGACCTGTCTGAAATGCAAATGTTTCTGAGTGACAGAGTCTTAAGTCAATATGATACCCATAATGCACTGAGGTTTTGAAAGGAGTATTTTAGCAGAGGATGAAGTACCTATTCTGACACTTGAAAACACACAGTTATTGATATTTTGTAGATCCAACCAGCATGTTCTTCAATGGAATGCCTTTGATTCAGCTTCCACTGAAGTCAATGGAAAGACTTCCAATGGAGGCTGGATTGCACACCGTAAGCAGATCAGATGGAGACATTTTCTGACCAATATTTCCCTGTCTTCTTTTCTGGAAAGAATCGAGACCTACAAAGTTCACATCTGGAGCCAAACATTCCCAAATTTCAAGTATGTTAAGATTTGAGGTTTTGATTGGACACAATTCTAGTAAATAGACTTAGAAGAAGAGACAGAAAATTACAAAAAGTGCACTTTTAAGTAGTCATATTTTTGTTGTAATTATAGAAACCTTCTACCAAAATAAAATATTTGACAAACTAAAAATAATTAACATTTCAGTTAAATCACAAGTGGGTACTTGCAGAGACCATAACAGATTCAAAATATTTTTTTAATTCTAATGCTATATAACATTTCAATTATTTTTATCAGCCAATGTCATATAGAGTTGGAGTTTAACATCAGAAGGGACCACCAGAAAAATCTAGTCTGACCTCCTGCACATTGCAGGCCACTAAATACAACCCAGTTAACCTGCATCAAGACCAAGAACCTGGATTAGACTAAAGTATTACAGATCTCTGGAGATTAAACTGCTGTGTGACACAGAATAGAAGTGATGGAAGTGCATCAATGCCTGAGGCCCCAGCAATAGTGGGGAATTGATTTGGTGAAATATGCCCTGATCATCCTGGCAAGTAATTCAGGGCCCCATGCTGCAAGGTCCCTGCCAATCTGAGCTGTGGGAAAATTCCTTCCCAGCCTCAGAAATTATAATCAGCTAGACCAGTGGTGAACAACCTGCGGCCTGTGGGCCAGAGGCGGCCCACCAGCAGATTACCATGACGGGACACAGGTTGCCCGCCAGCAGATTCCATGACGGGTCACAGGTTGCCCACCACTGAGCTAGACCCTGAGCATGTGAGCAAGACCCACCAGGAAGTATCTGAGAGAAAGAATACTCTGTACCCCCTCACATCACCCACCGCCATGTCCAGTGTCTCAGCTCCAGCCAGGGCCAACTCTAATGCTTCAGAGGAAGGCGCTAAAAAAATTAAGGGGAAAAAATTTTCTTCCAGAGAACCATCTGAAGCCCCAAAGCATGAGAGTTAGGATATAGGTCAGGAAGGGACCCGCTGGGCCACTGAGTCCAGCCCCCCACCATTGCAGGCAATCATGTCATAAAAGCCCACTGAGAACTTGCTACATTATATCTTAAAAGTAATTAGGTTATTTACCTACCACAACTACTAGAGACTATTCCAAGTGAAGTATTAGAAAAAATAATGTGTCACACTACACCAAACCAACCCCAACAAAAGAACTCCTAGTAGATAAATGCCACTATCACATGCTGCTAACTCAATGGATCTGCCATCCCTTGAATAAGTCACCTCTTCTAATGAACCTTAACAGAAGATGAATATGTATTTATGATGATTATTTAATTGGTGTTTTGCAAGTGACTATTTAATAGGCACATAAATATTAAAAATACTTTAAAATATATAGTTTTAATATCCTGTACATCCACTGTCATTTGTGGGTTATATTATTAGTTGTTCATAACTGTTCAGACTACCATTATTCTAATAGAAAACATTTATGAATGCTGAACCTTTTAAGAATTTAAGCCTGAATGACTATTCAAGTGAAAATTCAAACAAGTGGTTTATTAGTCAGTTGTTTTCTCCTTTTCCAGAAGTTTAAATAAGCCAGTGTATCATTTGCCTTAGGAACCAACCACATGCGCCAACTAGCAAGGAGACGAAGTAAGCAGTTCACCAAAAATACAAACTACCTGGTGTATAATTAAGAATAATAAATATTTATTTAGAAGTCAGGACAGGTTCACAGCCAGGAAAACAAACAAAATACCTGGGGTAAACTGTTTGTGACAAAAAATTCAACTAGCTCAGTATGCTACTTTGATAATATACACACCTGAATGCAGAACTGGCAAAGAAGCCAGATTGACAGTGAAGACCTCTTTCTTCAATACACAACTACAACGTGGGCAGAGCACTTACACCCTCTCACACACACAACCATGTGTCTGGTATATATCTCAACCCTGACCTGGCATGACCACAAAACTGGGCAAGAGCATAGTTCAGTCTTCATTCATTCTTTTTCCTCTCTATTGAGACCAATTGGGATGATAGCATTTGTGATGTGGACATATGTCCCCCTACAAACAGGATAATCAACATAGTCCAGACTGAAAAAGTGTTCTTTCAACAGATCCTCTCTCTACAAGCTGGTATTTATTTAATGAGAGATTTGCAAATTTATTATGATTTCAATAAAGCAACTATAAAAGCAAAGGCTGCTAAGAGGTAATGCAATGATGGTGTTTGCACAGAAAAAATAGTCTGTTCTTTAAATCTCCAACCTGTATCATATTGCAGTAAGTGATGATATGCAATCACACACCCCATGACATAGTGAAATGCACACATTTGGGAATGAAATAAATACCCCTTTCATCCACATTTCCCCAGACAAGAAACTTTGATAGACAGTGTGAGGAAAAAGTGTCTTGAATATTAGCAGAGGGGAATTTCAGATAGTAAGGTGATAACAGTGAAACTGACCATACACAAAGTGATGTCAAAAGTACAAAGTTGCAAAAATAGAGAAACATACATATTTTCTCTCATCTCTTTTACTTCGGTATCTTAGTTGCCATTTGTTATACAGCAGTGATATTTTCAAACAGGAATCATAAGTTGTCCATCTCCACTGAGTCAACAATTAAGTGAACCAATGAAAAACTGAAATGAACAATAAACTAAAATAAACTAAAAGTTATCCAGGGCAATTGGTGGGTGGGTGGATGTGGATTTGTGTTTTTACTTTAATTTCTCTAGTATTTCTCAATAATGATCAAAAGCATCCTCAAATTCTAATCACAACGGTTTCAATTCAACAAACACTTAAGCATGGGCTTAACTTTCAACACGAGTAGCCCCACTGAAATCAGTGAGGCCACTCATGCTTACTTAAGCTTACGTGATTACGTGTTTTGTTGAGTTAAGTCCTAAATGCCCAATCCTAAAGTCCCTATGCAGACTAAAACTCTGATCAACTGCAAAGGGAAAGTGAAGGAAGTTTAACAGGTGACTGGTCTTTATGTCATCTCAAGGATCAGGCCTTAAATAAGGGGGGGGGGGGAAGCCCACAACTCTTATTCATATTGATCAAACTGTTTGGTGTAAGAACTACTTCCATGGTACCCTTGCTGACACCTATGCAGTTCCATTGCTATGTTAGTAGGATTGCACAGGTGTAACTGATTGAAATGTAGTTATCTTTCTGGTGATGGTTCTCACCAGGCACAGAATCTTCCCATCAGTTGTGTTAGCTCTGCAGAGCTAACAGGAGTAAAAAATTGTTGTCACTTAACTAAGTATATTTGACTCTTGACACACATAGGGGAGAGCTGTTGATTAAGGTACTATTTTTACATATGCAGAACTGAATCACACTTTGGCTGCATTTTCAGCAAGATACTTAAGTATATGCTTATCTTTTAGCATGCAAATAATACCACTGATGCCAATGGGGCTACTCCCATGCTTAAAGTTAAGCATATGCTTAAGTACTTTGCTAAATCAGAGCCTTTAGCAGGTTCATCTTTTCTCTCGTTTTATCATTTGCCACTTTTTATGTTCTGGGATACAATTTTCTTTCTTTGGACACACCCCATCTTTCATCCTCCATAGCTCACAGTCTCCCTCTTTTTTCTTTAAAAGGAGAATTAATTCAGATCAATGTTTCTCAAAACAAAACTAAAGAAAAGAGGAAATTCTGGATTTTGCCTATACTTTTGGTGAACCTGAATTATTTTCTTTTGACCTATTTTCTGAAACTTAGCGCTGGTCTACTCTACAAATGTACGTCAGTATAACTCCGTCGCTCACGGGTGTGAAAAATCCTACAGAGTTATACCAACCTAACCCCCAGTGTAGACAGCACTATGTCAATGGGAGGGTTTCTTCCGTCAACAAAGCTACTGCCTCTTGGGAGCTGGAGTACCTATGCCAACAGGAGAACCCCTCCGTTGGCATAGGTAGCGTCTTCACTAAGCACTACAGCAGCACAGCTGCCCCGGGTAGACAAGCCCTTACTCAGCCTCACTTCCCTCACCAAGATCTCTTCACTGTGACAGTGAGTGCCTCTGCTTAACTGTAGATAAGGATATAATTTACAATGGAACACTGTAATTGTAATCATTGCTACCACTGACATTTACAATAGTATTCAACTGTGGAATGCCGTTCAGCAAATGAGATCTAGGAAACTGCAGAAGGGTTAAAAAGTGTCTCCTGATAACAGAGAAAGTGGATGTGTATGCTCTGGATAAGACTACAGCTAAGAGCCAGGTTTGTTTTTCAGTTGCCATAACAAATTACATGAAACCTTATCTGTCAAATGAAATTTTGGTTGTAGTATCTTTTTGGGAGCAGTCTCAATAAAACCACAGTATCATTTGATTTGATAGAATTAAAGGTCAGCAGAATTTCTCTTTTCCATGCTTCTTTGAGCTGCAGCTTTGCTACATAAGCTCAACTGTATTATGTAATAATGATCTACATTAATAATGCCTGGTTTTGGGATGGTTGCCATAACTGTAGTTGTCAGAGATGGTGGATCCATTTCTAATCTTTAAAAGATTGCCATTGTTGCACTGAGAGAAAAGAGACTGTTCTTATGTTAGATAATTGAATCAGTTTTTAATCACACTGCTTTATTTTCACTGTTTCTGTCTGCCATTTATCAAAAGATTGAAAAGTACTGTCTTTTGAACTGCTATGTTCTGTTCTCATGATAGTAACTGTAGACTTCAGCAACTGGTGTTACGAAGAACTGAGATCAAATTAAAGAAGTCATCTGGAATCCTGAAGAATATGATCAATGGTTGAGAACACCCAATTCTGATACAAGATTAGAAGTGATTATGCATATTTAAATGGCATTTCAGGTGGAAGATAAATATTTAGAAAAAATAACCTTAAACAGACATGTGTGCTTTTCAGAATGGCCCCAGGAACTGACAATACCTGCAACCTTTCCATCTTTCCTAAGATTAAACAGCTCTACCCAACAAATACAGACAAGCTATTATGCATTCAGAACATTAATTGACCAAGTCCACCTAAAAATATTTATACAATGAATATAATGAACCTATATATAGTCTGATAATTCAATATAGCTGCTGGGCATTTGCCATACCTTGGGCTTTCTGAGAGGCTAAACCAAAGGATTATACCCATAATCATTCAGTCTATTAAACCAATCAATCCATATTCAGAAATTAAGAGTGGGAAATCACATTCTAATGCTCCAAACTACCAGTTCTCTGATGCTGTGTATCTTGGCAACTAAGAGCTGTCAGATGTCACATGTTATCTTAGCAAAGTGCTTCAGTATAAAAAAAACAAACAAATCTGGTTCCCCTGTTATATGTACATGGGTAGAGTAAGGGAGAAACTCAAAGTTAACAAGATTAGTTCAGCATCCATTATCAGTATTGAAAATTAATGGAAAACATTATTGCATGGTATAGGAAAAATAGATACCCTTTATACATTCTCAGCATTGTAAACTATTTCCTGGCAAGGTTTCAGGATGCCTTTTCAGTCAGAAGTGTCAAATAAAAAGACATTTTGCGCAAATTCACTCTTATGTAAGCAGGTGTAACTGTCAATTGCAAGGGTGTTGAACCCACTTATAACCTTTTGGCCCCTTTCATACTATTTTGGAAATGACAGATGGAAATACCCAGTACACAGGAAATCCATGGAGTGGGGATATATAAAATACATAGCAACTTATTACAGCTAACAATTTATTTTATAAGTTACATCAGCTACCTAAATATAATTTGCTTCTACAGTTATGTAGCTGTTTCTCTATACACATGATGACATTCAACTCCACCATATTTATGTATTCATTTATTTAAAACAAAAATTTTTACAAATGATTTGGAATTATCAAGTCATGCACACAGCTTATGTAATCATGTTATCAAATTACTGTCCCATTCCCCAATTCCCTCTATAGCTTGTTCCATGAACTTGTTACACCTTGTTTCAAATTTGGGTGTGAGCTCTTCAGGACAGGAACAGTGTTTTCCTGTGGGCTTATACAATGCCCAGCACAATGGGGGACACCATCCTGTTTGGGGGCTCCAAATGCTATTGCAATGCTAATATGCTTATAAAGTTCAGGGAAATGCATTAAAAATGAATGATTTGGAAGATCTCTGCCTATTATTGACTCAACCCTGCAAGATTTTGAGTGCCTGCTGCATGACACATGCACCCTGAACTCCCACTGAAGTTATTGGGATATGAGGAGACTCAATGCCTTGCAGAATTGCTACAAGAACAAGAGACTTCTTTTTAAGAAATCAGTGGTTTTACATATGATAGGTATGGCTGTGGATGCAGTTTCTGCAACCTCATCCCAGCCAAGTAAGTGGCCTGATCCCAAGAGATGATGACCATCCAAAATTCCCACTAATGTCAGCAGATGTTGTGGAGCTCAGCATCTCTCAGGGGCAGGCTCACAATGAGCCTTTTACCCATGCAAGGTTCCCTACTTCAGCACTTTCAGTACCATGTACCTTATCTGGCTGTCAAAATCAGAACAGGTGCCTAGTCTGTTCTCCACAGAAGTCTGACTTTCTTAGCATCATAAGTGTGATGTCTCTTAATTTTTCTTAGCTCTGCCAAATAATTTTGATGGCCCTTTTTGTCTTTCTGAAATATCCACTAGTAGATCACAGTTTCCTTGAACTTCTTCTTTATAGTGGATTAATATTATTTCAATATTTTTATTATACTTTGGATTGATTTTGAATTTTCTGAATTTGAGGCTAGTTTTGCGAATTGTGGTAGGTCATAAGACACAGGTAATTGTTTTTGTTCTCCAAGTGGATAAGTGCACAAGCCCTTCTGAAACGGGCTTCAAAATTCACTTTCTACAGACATGAGTTCTGTGACACTGAATCACTCAAATGTTTGCAGAAAATTAACACAAAGGGTGTGAAAATGACTGAAACAAATTCACTTAAAAATCTGAATGGATATTCACAGAATTTTATGCATTATTCACCAAGCTCCAGCAACTGGTATTAAAGAAAAAATAATATTTGGGTGGAACTGCAGTACCAGTGGCTTAGAATTATTCATGCCAAATTAAATATCCAATTCTAATCATCACCGTTACAGTTACCAGATTTATATTGCTCAGCAATATGATACATTTGACAGGTAAATATTGCAACACTTTGATGCAGTAGCTGAAACATTCCATGTTTAGTTTCTTACGGGAGCAAAAGGCCTTTATAATGTTGCCTTTTGAAGTGACATGTCACAACCAAGAAGCATGCCTATGACATGCCGTTCACTTCACTGAAATGCCTGCCACATGCCATTAAAGGCTGCTACCCCCTCTTGCATTCTGTATAATTAATTTCCATTCTGTTGCATTAGTTTGCACATGGTGTTTCTGAAAGAGTTACTTAGAATGAGAATCATCATCAATATTACATGTCTCCAATGTTTTTTAACCCAAGTTGTTATTATTTATTTATTGAGTGTTTGGTACTTCACAAAAAATGAGAAGAGAATGTTCCTGACCCAACTAGCTCAGTTTACGGTCTAGTTCAGAGACACACAAAACACATAATACAAGTTGTTTGCTAATTTTTCTTAATAAATTTAAAGCCTTAAAAAAAAAAACTCAGTGTGTGTGAGGAGATATAACTGAACTGAGGTTTATGTGCTGGATAATAATTTCATGGATGGATTAATTGAACTTAAAACTCAGTGGAAATACTCTGATGTACAGTGAACCAGATCAAGGGGGGTTGAAAAAATGTTAAAAGAAGGAAACATTCCTATCTGGTAATGCTAGAGATAGTATGCTTAGATACTACATTGGCAGGCGCCAATTTTCTATCACATTCAATATTATGCTTGTCTACATAAAAATATAAAGTATAAATAGACCATAGAGAGCAATCACTAACTTTTCTACAGATAATTAGGAGAGGAGAGTTATATATACTGTGACTAGCTGTCAAGATTCTCCTGTAGCCATCCATTGGTGGCAAGTGTTGGAACCCTGCAACAGAAAACCAAAGACAAACTGCAAGAATTTGAACTCATGGAGTTTTGCCCTCCTGGACGAATGTCTGGCCCTGTATCTGGAAATAAACAAGTTTCATTATAATCCTTTAAACTTTAGTCCATTACAATGGACAGGAGAGGAAGTAATGCCAAACAAACAAATTATTGTGACAATAAATAGACTATACCAGGTAACTTATTGTGTCTGTTTTTTTAAAGGTTAAACTAAAACTTTTTCCCCTCCCAAATCTCACCTCAAAACAAAATATACAAAAAGTTTTACTTCAGAAATTTATTTTTAAAAAGGCTTATGCATGATAAAAGAAAAAATAACCACCTGACATAACATTAGTAATGTATATTGATATTTGGATTCAAGAACATAATCACGATGCCTTGATCTAGCAGAAAACAAAGACACACCCTGAAAAGTAAAAAAAATTTCTGCAGGGTGTAAGCTACCACATTCCCATGACATAGTCATGTGGAAGTTAAAGTTAACACAGTCTCATTTGACGGTATCTGAAAAACAAGGTGTTACCAGGACAACATGAGAATGGAGAAAAGGATAGAGGAGGAAAAAGGAGAAAATAAGTAATTGTAGAAGATGTATGATTTTTATCTGACTGAATCTGTAGAGCTATAAAACAGCTCAAAGACTTAGCCATATCTTATAACCATATATACCAAACTGGAAGGAGAGAGAAATCTGCCACCTCGGGTATTTGAGACAGTCTATTCCAAATAGCATTTTAAAAACATTTCAGAATGCCTCCTCTTGGCATAAATCAGTATGATTCTGAGAGCCAAATCCACAGCTGGTGTAAATCAGTGACATCAGTGGAGCTGCACCAGCTTACATCAGCTGAGAATCTGGCTCTCAGTCTAAGAAACTACTTTCATATCTTAGCAAATCCTTTTCACTGGTTCTGAAGTCGAAAAATTTCTTATTGCTTTATTCTGGGGATTCATTTTACAGATGACTGATAAGTTGAATAGCATTCATGCTGATACCAAGAATTATGCCATTTTCAAAACCTGAAAACATGATTGTAAAAGAGCAAAGGCCAGAATAGACAGCAGAATTTATCAAAAGCTAAATCTTTCTGTGATAACATTTTTAAATATTTGTTTGGTGATAATCTTTACTATCAGAGTAAACATTTAGTGATGGCAACATGCTTGCTGATTCACTCACTAAGCATATTTTTCTACTTAAATGTTTTTTCCACTGGAAGGAGAAATGTTTCATTCAGACTTGTTTTGCAGATGGTATTCCCAGCACTTTTAGAGATGTAGACTGGATAACAACTTCCCCACTGGTTGGGAAGTTGGCAGATACCACAAGATATCCAGACAAGGTTCTAATGGGCATTTGAAAAAAGCCTGTGGCCATGGTACATGCTAGTTGCCAACAACATAGGGAGGATTAGAAGTAGTTCTGGAAATTAAATTTAGATTATATGGGGAAAGGGCCATCTCTAGCACCTCTGTAGTAACTTCCTCTGAAAAGTTTCTGGTTCCATAAATAGATCCAGCTACATGGATGAAAGCAGTGGGAGGGAGAAATTTCAGAGTTACATTGCATGGAAAAGAAAATGATGTAAAGATAAGGGGCTTAAGTTCATTAGGTGTTAGGGAATTTTGGGAGGAAGGAATTCTAAATTAGGTAATTACTCAAGGGGGGGGAAAAATCTAGGCATCACTCTGGACACCTCAATCGAAACCTCAGCTCAATGCTCAACAGTGGTCAAAATAGCGAACAAAATGTTAGTATATATAAAGAATAAGATAAAAAATAATGTTACAATATACAGCTTACAATTCAAAGTGTTACACTGTAATGCAATGCCAATCTGGCATTTTAAAAATTGGTCAGTCTTGATAAAAGAGGCAAATATTATTAAATTTAAATGATTGGTGACAACTAAGCTAGTGCATTTGTAAATAATGACTGATACCCATGTCAAGTAGTTTAGTTTTAGCCATATTCACCTCAGTGAAAGAGACTTGTACATTTCTACTTGGTGGTTAAAGATGAACATGTTCTTTTCTATTGATTATATACTGTTAAGTATTATAGCTGACTCATCATAATAGAATACTAATTAAAGCTTTAAAATACACGATATGGGCTCCTCTCGGAAGACCTGATAACCTTGAGTAACTGAAACCAACATGTAGGTCATTTATTGATTTTTATTAAATCATAATTCATCTTGAAAAGTAATTAAGGCCAATACCCTATATGCAACAACTCATCGCTTATAAAAATTAAAAGAGCATACTGTACTGTGAGCTGTAATGGACTCCCAAGTTGTTTTCAAATGAATTAATTCTAGCATTCTAGATCAGATTTCCCCAGAGACAGTTTTGGGAAATTGTGACATAAAAACAATCAAATTTAAAACCTTGCTCTTTTTCTTCTAATCAGCATTTTACACAAATAATGATGTTTTCCTGCCCAGAGTATAATGTACATCTAACTTCCTCTGTTAAGATTTAAAACATGAGCTATCGAGCTCAGAGTACTGAATACCTTCAGGAAACTGATTCACACTTCATTAAAGTGTGTTAATGTACAAAGTACACCTCTACCCCGATATAACGCGACCTGATATAACGCGGTAAAGCAGCACTCCAGGGGGGCAGGGCTGCGCACTCAGGTGGATCAAAGCAAGTTCGATATAAAGCCGCGGCCAGCACATTCCTCGGCCCACGCTGCTTCCCGCTGCCCCCATTGGACCGGGACGACGAACCGCGGCGAGTGGGGGCCGCGATCGGCTGAACCTGCCGTGTCAGCAGGTAAATAAACTGGCCCGGCCCACTAGGGTGCTTACCCTGGCTAGCCGCGTTGCCGACCCCTGATCTAGACTTTGGTAAGGCATTTGATACAGTCTCGCATGATATTCTTATCGATAAACTAGGCAAATACAATTTAGATGGGGCTACTATAAGGTGGGTGCATAACTGGCTGGATAACCATACTCAGAGAGTTGTTATTAATGGTTCCCAATCCTGCTGGAAAGGCATAACAAGTGGGGTTCCGCAGGGATCTGTTTTTGGGACTGGCTCTGTTCAATATCTTCATTAATGACTTAGATATTGGCATAGAAAGTACGCTTATTAAGTTTGCGGATGATACCAAACTGGGAGGGATTGCAACTGCTTTGAAGGACAGGGTCATAATTCAAAATTATCTGGACAAATTGGAGAAATGGTCTGAGGTAAACAGGATAAAGTTTAACAAAGACAAATGCAAAGTGCTCCACTTAGGAAGGAAAAATCAGTTTCACACATACAGAATGGGAAGAGACTGTCTAAGAAGGAGTACGGCAGAAAGGGATCTAGGGGTTATAGTGGACCACAAGCTAAATATGAGTCAACAGTGTGATGCTGTTGCAAAAAAAGCAAACATGATTCTGGGATGTATTAACAGGTGTGTTGTGAGCAAGACACGAGAAGTCATTCTTCCGCTCTACTCTGCGCTGGTTAGGCCTCAGCTGGAGTATTGTGTCCAGTTCTGGGCACCGCATTTCAAGAAAGATGTGGAGAAATTGGAGAGGGTCCAGAGAAGAGCAACAAGAATGATTAAAGGTCTTGAGAACATGACCTATGAAGGAAGGCTGAAAGAATTGGGTTTGTTTAGTTTGGAAAAGAGAAGACTGAGAGGGGACATGATAGCAGTTTTCAGGTGTCTAAAAGGGTGTCATAAGAAGGAGGGAGAAAACTTGTTCACCTTAGCCTTTAAGGATAGAACAAGAAGCAATGGGCTTAAACTGCAGCAAGGGAGGTCTAGGTTGGACATTAGGAAAAAGTTCCTAACTGTCAGGGTGGTTAAACACTGGAATAAATTGCCTAGGGAGGTTGTGGAATCTCCATCTCTGGAGATATTTAAGAGTAGGTTAGATAAATGTCTATCAGGGATGGTCTAGACAGTATTTGGTCCTGCCATGTGGGCAGGGGACTGGACTCTATGACCTCTCGAGGTCCCTTCCAGTCCTAGAATCTATGAATCCTGTCTTCCAACAGTGACTATTCCAGGTGCTTCAGAGGGAACGAACAGAACAGGGAATCATCGAGTGATCCATCCCCTGTCATCCACACCCAGTTTCTGGTGAACAGAGGCTAGGGACACTCAGAGCATGGTGTTGCATCACTGCCCATCCTGGCTAATAGCTATTGATGGACCTAACTTCCATGAACTTATCTAGCTCTTTTTTGAGCCGTTATAATTTTTTAGCCTTCACAACATCCCTGGCAAAAAGTTCCACGGGTGACTGCACTGTGTGAAGAAATACTTCCTTTTGTTTGTTTTAAACTTGCTGCCTATTAATATCATTGGGTGACCCCTGGTTCTTGTGTTAAGTGAAGGGGTAAATAACATTTCCTTATTCATTTTCTCCACACCAGTCAAGATTTTATAAGCCTCTATCATATCCCTTCTTAGTCATCTCTTTTCAAAGCTGAAAAGTCCCAGTCTTTTTAATTTCTCCTCATCTGGAATCTGTTCCATACCCCTAATCATTTTTGTTGCCCTTCTCTGAACCTTTTCCAATTCCAATATATCTTTTTTGAGATGGGGTGACTAGAATTGCATGCAGTATTCAAGATGTGGGCATATCATGGATTTATATAGTAAAAGTGGAGGAGCTTGGTTTGCCAGACTAATCAGCTAAGCCAATACTGACAACCTATATGAAAAGGCTGCAAAACACCATGCCTCTGGACTGCATCAACATGCAGAAAGCCTTATAAGCCAATCACTGTCAAAGCCAATTTTAGAAGAACTTAATGAGGCTGTTAAGAATGCTGGAAATACAACTCCGTTTATGTGAACCAACATGGCTGTTGCATCATGCTTAAATAGAAAGTAAGAGATACCACACACTACAAACTGGAGTCCAATGTTAAGTGCATTGTCACTTATTAATCCTGAAGTTGGACACTGGTTTTGAACAAGACTGGCAAATGCTCGCTATCTTTCTGAAAAAAATCTCCTGTTCTTCTTTTTGTAGAAGCATGCAGTGCAACAGTGAAAAACTCAGCAGCTGAAAAAGTGAAGAACTCTCTCATCATATTCAAAATATGTGCATACATGGCTGATGAATGCACCAATGCAAATAGGCATCAAGTATTACGTCATTGCGTATGTTATCTTGATGTCCGTGGTAGGCCAGTAGATGCATTCTAGATGTACAGGTTATAGAAGACACATCAGCTGCATCTATGACATCTTAGAAGAGTTAAATGCTTGTAAATTGAACCCTAAACAGATGGCTGCTTTTGCATTTGATGGAGCTACAAACTTCTCTAGAAGACATAGTGGAGTACAAGCTTTGCTCAGAGAAAAGTGTAACCCTAATCTCTCCTATACACACTACAGAGGCCATCTACTCCAGCTAGTCCTAGTACAAGCTGCAGAATCTTCAAAAGACATTAAAAAGCCATAAATTTAATGGCTTTTTATACTCTTTTTTTCAGCAAGAGTCCAAAAGGACTGAATGTCTTGGAAACAAATAGAAGATACACTGGGATTGAAGTTGAAATTAGTCCAACCTGGGAAAACCTGCTGGCTTTCTCATGAGCGATTCTTGGAGGTTGTCTTAATATTACTGCGGCCGTTATTACTGGCTTTGGAAAGTATCCACCAAGATAGGACAGATCTAAGCACTGAGGCTGGTGGACTACTTTTGTTACTAAGTTCAGAGAAGACTATCACAATTCTCTCTCTTGTAAGTCTACTGTTGAAACCACTTGGGTCATTAAACAATGTCATCCAGGCATTTGCTCCAACAGTAGTAGATCTTTGTCCAGCAGTAAAAACTACCCTTGGATCTATCAGAGATATCCATTGAAAATGTACTGGAAGAAGCAAAGACTTCAGTCCAGAAGTTGACTAATGAAGATACTTATACTGAATCCTTAAGTGAAGAGGACAAGAAGTGTTTGTTAAGCCAGCTGAAAAAGTACACAGACTTGATTCTTACAAAATTACAATAGAGATTTCTGGATTCTACTCAACCTCCACATAGATTTTACAGATGCCTGTCTTATAAAACACCTATAGTTGAGTGGAGTGAGGCACTACCAGCAACAGGACTACTATGTGATCAGGACAGAATAGAGAATTTTGAACACAGAGTGGAATAGCATATGAAGAACAAATGAAAATTTAACTTCAACCTCTTTATCATCACTAGTGGTTCGACCCAATCTTTGTACTATGTTTCCTGGGATGAAAGAAGTAGGAATTCATCTCTTGCTACTCCCAGTTACAACAGCTACAGTTGAACATTCTTTTTCCTCATTGAATAGAATTTTGTGTTCTGAAAGAAGTCACCTTCTGCCTGATCATGAGCATATCATGAAGGACTGGAAGCACCGGACGCATAAGGAGACACCAAGGAGTGCAAAACTACAACAAGAAACCAAGAAGGATGTAGATATAGTGCTTCATAGTAGGCTTAAGCAGCCAACTTTAATTTGTGTGATGATTTTAAAACATGAATTAAATCTAATAAAATGGTTGTGAAACATTTTTCAGTTTTTACTCTGGCACCATACAGCCCCTCTTCACCTTTGGTCTCAACCCTCATTGGCCCTTACTGCCCCTCCCCCCAAATATTCCAACACTCCCCCTAATTTCAATTCCTGAGTAAACACTGATTAAAGAGTTCCTTTACAGCAGCTCTAAAGCATGTTGGGACAACATGGGCTCCAGGAGCAGCAACAGACTGCCTGATGGCCTCCTCCTTTTACTTTATCTGAGTGGAGCCTGGACACAGGTGAGAATCCAACCCATTAAGTTAAATGGAATTACGCTGGAGATGAAGTCAGCTGACTCTGACTGAATGAAAAATTTCCAAGCATTATAGCGGTCAACAAACCAGTCAAAAATAACAATAAAAGATCCAGGGACACAAAATTTAATGAAGCAGTGGGATCTGAAGCTGCTTTAAGACCTTTATATGAAGAAGTCTAGCATCAAAAACTAACAATTTACGGTGTATCACAATTGTTAAAATTAGCCCCATCTTAAAATAAGATTGACAAGAGCGGAGCACAATCCTGTCATTACAAAGGCATTTCTCTACTATCAGTACCAGGTGCCACAAGTACTCCTGTTCTCTTAGTACCAGACAAAATAGTCTTCTAAACTCACACGAGTCTTTAATCACAGGTTACATTGTACCTGAAAGTTAGTGTGGAATCAGAGTGTGATGCAGTGCCACTTCCACACTCAACACAACATGACAAATTCAAAGACTGGTTCGTATTTCTGACTTAACAAAAAGTCTTTAAAGGAAAGGAATATCTCCTAAGAGGATGCAAGTAGTCACCTATCGATTACACGTAACTCAGCATCCCATATCTCTAGCTTCAGCACAGTGTAAGTTGATTTTTTGAGAGCTTCCATAACGTTAGCAAAGAAACTAAACACATTATCAAATGGCAGCACAATTCAAACTGGAATTGAGAAGAGCAAATCAAAAAGGCATAACAGATGTAGCTGAATCTTTAAATCTCCCACAGAGTGATGAGCATAGGGATTGAGTTTTCATTGGATAGTGCTCCTTCCTCTAGGAGTTTTAAATGCATAGTATTTGAAAGCATTTTAAGTCATGCTTTCCTTCCCCTTCACTTTGGTCCTTTTTTGGTTGATTATTTTTCTTTTAGATATCCTACCTTATTTCAGGTGATTCAGGCATCCCTCAATACTCAAGACCCTTCCTGATATGTGACTTTGCTGTCTTGCAAGATGTGTGCCTGGCTGTGACTGACATGAGGCAATATTTCTCCTGAGATAGATTTTTGTCCTTTTTGTCCCCTTTATCTTTACCTCTCCCCTTCTCTATCTGTCTCCTTTTCCCTCTCCTAATTCATCCTATTTTCCTTCACTTCTCCTTTCCCTCTCAACTGAGCTCTTCTTACCCGTCTTCACCACATAATCTTGTCCATTCTCTCCATTATTCCCTCCTGAGGAACAATCTAGCCATTATTCTGGGCTGTATTCCTGCCCCTTTAATGCCAATCCTATAGCATAAAAGAGCCAGAAAGCAAATCTGATCATGTGGGAATTCCCACAGTGCAGGGGAAGTTCAAGAGTCATAGAGCCAACACAGCAGAGCCTACATAGCCCAGCACCCAGAAAAAAAGGCCTACGGCAAGAGTGGACATTCTGGGATATGTAGTGGGGGCCAGAATGCACTGTAATCCAGCTATTCTGCACTGTAGGCTGGTCCCTTGGGCAGCTTTGCAATTAAGTATAAAATCAGCCTTTGTGGCTACTCTACCTTAGTACAGGGTCCACACTAGCCTCTGCCAACCCTAGAATTGCAGAGGGGTTGTAAAGGTAAAATATCATTTAGCAAACCCTCTAATTAAATAGGTTGGTTAATATCACACAAAGAATGAATTTGACAATAACTGCCAACCCTAATTTCAGATTGTGTACATTTTCACAGCTCCATTGACCTCAAGCTGAAGTTTTGCACCCCAGTATCGGAAGGGTGCAAACATAAAGGAGGGAGATACAATATTTAGTGGTTGAGGGGGGTTAAATAAAAGTAATGGGTACCATACATAAATTAATGGCGATATCCTATGTCCTAGAACTGGAAGGAACCTTGAAAGGTCAGCAAGTCCAGCCCCCTGCCTTCACTAGCAGGACCATGTACTGATTTTGCCCCAGATCCCTAAGTGGCCTCCTCACTTAGGATTGAACTCATAACCCTGGGTTTAGCAGGCCAATGCGCAAACCACTGAGCTATCCCTCCCCGCATATGGTTTATTGCCAGCCCTTAATAAATAAAATTATAATAAGGATGAAATTAATTTAAGGACATATGCTTAAGAGTGAGTTCTATTAATTACATGGAATAGCATCCCAATGGAAGTGTCATTGCTTAAGTCTATTTCTGTTATTTTATTTGAAAATGATAATAAAATTTTTCTCATTCTCTGAACATTCAATAAAGATTTAGGTTACAGTGTAACATAGATGAATAGTGGTTCTTTTTATAATCAGGATAAAGATAATGAAGTGTATTCTCCATTGTACTCTGGTCTGTCCAGCTCTCCATGTGTCATTTTTAATAGTTTTCAGTTTTTTTTTTAAATAGTTTGATGTGGCCTTAATGTTGAACATAAAAAAAAAAAATCACCATTTAACTACAGTGTTTCTGTGGGTTCTCTTTCAAAATGAATCCAGTTAGAGTAAATATCCCTTGTGTGTAATCAGAAGGACTTTATTTCCAAAAACATATTGTTGCAATGCCTTGCCGTGCTGATATACAATAAGGGTCTTCCAGTATTTCCATTTCAAATCTGAAATTGTGGGAAGTACTACCTAAGCCATGAAACTTATGCACACAAGGACTCATCAAAAGAGTACACACCCTTAGCCCAAAATGTTGACCACTGATGTAAAGTATTTGAAGTGACTAAATACAGTCATTTAACATGTGTATCAACTAGCAACTTAAAAAAATCAGTTCCACATTTTTAGATTTCAATTTTTGTGCTTAAGTATTAGAAATCACATTGATATGACAGTCAGTCTGAGGTAAGATCTGAATATTATTGTGTGTCCAAGTGCCTCTGGCACTATACCTCTTGTGGCTCCAAGGAAACCATCAGTCCATTTTGTCAATAATCTGAATACCAGCAAGTCAAGAATCTTAGACCTTCACAGGATAGATATGTTAGATCCTAACACGGCAAGTGCCTAGATGATATTATAAGTGTTATAGGTAGATGGATTACATAGAATATGAGTTATGTAAAAGTCCTGAACTATGTTCATAGACTTATTGATGTCCAAAGAAAATTAGACAAAATAAAGTGATTACTTATTTCTCTATCCAGCATGGTGTGTGATATAGCTTCTATGAGTACTTAACAACCCATAATCTTGAATATCAAAGTGTATATGCTGCTCTAACAAATAAAAGGTCATTGTTGCCTTAAGGTTTTAAATACACATGTATTTGATCGTGCAAGTGTGAAAATGAACGCTGAGAGAGAACAACAATGCATTTTTATTCAGAATCCACTAAGGTGAAAAAAATGCTGAGGGGAAACAGGTACTTTAGCCTGGTGTGCAGGTATAACACTGTGCCCAATATACAGCATGAGACAGTGGGTAACTGGCCCTGATCTTAGGCTAGGTCTACATTACCCGCCTGAATCGGCGGGTAGAAATCGACCTCTCTGGGATCGATTTATCGCGTCCCATCGGGACGCGACAATCGATCCCCTAATCGACGCTCTTACTCCACCAGCGGAGGTGGGAGTAAGCGCCGTCGACAGGAAGCCGCGGAGGTCGATTTTGCCGCGGTCCTCACAGCGGGGTAAGTCAGCTGCGATATGTCGAATTCAGCTACGCTATTCACGTAGCTGAATTTGCGTATCTTAAATCGACTCCCCCCTGTAGTGTAGATGTAGCCTTAGTCTCTACCATGTGCAGTTCTGAAGCATGCTTGTGTGAACCACTGCACTTAGTACTTGAAGTAACTGAAAACCCCTACACATGGCAGCTACATACATCATTTGTACATACTGGATTGCATATATGCCCTATACACATCTTCATGCTTGACCATGCACATCTCATTATAGGCACAGAGGTATGTTCACATTGCTGAGCATAATGCACATCTCCATACTCTGTGAAAGCCTCTCTGCACAGGAGCTGAGCAAATGCTGAAGAGTGACCATTAACATATGGGCTCTCTGCACTTCTTTCAACAGCAACACTTTTTATTTAATGTAGAAAAATAGAAGGTAACAAGTGTTGGATTTTTTGGCACATTAATTTTAAAAAGCCTTTATTTTTAAATGAAATTTTACAGACTATTCATTCATAATTTGGATGTTACACTTGCTATATCTCAGATACCACTGTATGGCCACCTTTTTTAAGTTATATTTTAATGTCAACCTGTGTAGCCCTTTTGGTACTTTTTAAATTGAAAAGGTAAAAAATGTACAAATATCTTTAATTTTTAAAATAGTTACACATCAATATTTATATATTCATATGATAATAATACTGTCATAGTCTTGCATCACGAGGCTTCTTAAAGGTTCTGTTACAGGGACTATATCTTCCATGGTTAAAAATCTATTTCTACATTCTATTGGGCAAAGAGGTATTATTTTTAAAATTACATCATAATGATTTTTCTTGTTACCATAAAACACACATACACACACACACACACAAACTAGTCAGCCACCATTATTGACGTGATTAACATAAGCAAACAAACCCTAGGAAATTTACAGCCAATGCTGAGACTTTGTTCTAAACTTGTTCAGCCTAGACCCTACAAAGCTATTCAAATAATGGTGAAACAACACACACTCCAAATGCTGCACAGCAGCAAAAGTTCAAATGGCGTTTCAAACTTAACTTTGATCTTAAATATGACCCATAAGATCACTAGTGTTGTATCTCTGTGTGTTTGAACTGACTTCATATTCATATTAAAATAGTTCTTTTACCTTCCCACTCCCCCAAGGAAGACATATTTATAATCTACTATATAAAAAGTCTACCTAAGAAATGACATTTTCATTGCTACTCAGAAACACACAGCACTAATTATTAATCACTAGTGCTCCAAGCTCAACAATGCATAAGATTTATGTTTTTATTTACAGTACAATTCACATCTTGTTTTCAAAGACTGTGAGCATTTCAGTCCTTCTACTTTATGTCCCTAATCCTACAACTGATTCTGCATAGGTAGATCCCTGAGACTGCACAGAGACCCACTAACTTGATATGTACACAGCCTAGTATAATGGGGCCATACTCCTGTTTATATGTGATGCTGATAAACAGCAGGGGCCAGAAATCAGCCCCAGGTCTCTAATATGATTGATGTCTCCTCCAGTAGTGATGCTACTGTTTTGAATGAGTGGGCCAAACATAGGTACTTAGATATGTTGCCGCTAATCAACAGACCACACTCCCCTCCAGAGCTATGACTAGAACCCAAGATTCTTGATTCCTAATATTTCTCTGCCATCTGGCAAATAATTGTGTAACCCAGTGGTTCTCAACCAGAGGCCTGGGGTCCCCAAAGGAGCCGCGAGCAGGTTTCAGGCATGGCCAGCATTAGTCTGGCTAGGGCCCAGGGCAGAAAGCCAAAGTGCTGCCACATGGGACTGCAGCCTGGGGCATCAAGCCCCACCACCTGGGACTGAAGCCAAAGCCTGAGCAACTTAGCTTCATGGTGCCCCCTGTGGTATGGGATCCCAGGCAACTGTCCTGCTTGCTATCCCCCAACACTGGTCCCGGCTTTTATATTCAGAAAAACAATTGTTTTGCCATAGCTGGGCCATGGAGTTTTAATAACATGGTGAGGGGACCTCAGAAAGAAAAAGAACCCCAGTGTAACCCACTCAGTGCCGGCTCCAGGCACCAACGCAGCAAACAGGTGCTTGGGGCAGCCAACAGAGAGGGATGGCCCGTCTGGCTCTTCAGTGGCAATCCGGCGGCGGGTCCCTCAGTCTCTCTCAGAGGGAAGGACCTGCCGCCAAATTGCCATCGAAGAATGAAGCGGTGGCAGTAGAGCTGCCACCGAAGTGCCACCTGCGGCAGAAATGCTGGAGCCGGGCCCTGAACCCACTAGCAAAGTACGAGTCACATCCCCATCCCGTGGCTGGTCCATATCGAGTATAACAGCTTACTTCTGCTGCCAGTTACTCTTTGAGCTCAAGTAATAAAGATCTGTGCTGTGGCTCCAAAGGCCTTGGGTTCCAACTCTGCTGCTAACCAGCTGCCAGAGGCTCCATGTGTCCTATATTTCTTCCTTCTAATTTTTGCAAAAATCAATAGGGCTGTGCCCACTGATGACCAGTACTTAACCTGAAATTTTGGAATTGATCAAATCTGGCATTCAAAAGTTATCCCATTACATCAAGATGTTGAAATACCATCAAGTTGAACATAAGGTCTTGCAAGCTCAGACAATAATCTGTATGCACAAAAGAGATGAAATACGGTTACACAGGCAACATTAACTCTGACATTTCCTGATTTTTGAGGGCTTGATTTTGCAACCTTAATGTTCTTTTAATATAGCTCTTTGTATGAAATACATATACTACTATTAATTAAATAATAATAGCCATTAAAAAAAATTTGAAAGTGTTATAGTAAAAGAAAATCTGACTGGCAGATACCCTATTTGAAAGAGGTCAGATTTGTTTTATTTTATTTGTTTGTTTGTAAAACTAAAGACCACTTGTATTGTTTTCATACACTATTTTTAAATCCAATGGAAACCATTTATTTAAAAAACAAACAAACATTCCTCTGCTGTATTTGCAATATAAGCAATACAGCATTATGCTGAAATATACGAACCTGGAAGAGACATTGATTCAAAAATGACCATAAACACATTTGAAACTGACTGTTTCCATTGTCCAAACTGAAAAATGCACAAAGTAAACAGCATAGAGTGTGGAAAGTAAATTAGATTTTTAAAGTTCTTTTGGCTTTAATGTATCTCAGGTGCTCTTTGTAAGACAGGCAGGGAAATTAATTTCTTTAAAAAAAGATTTTTAATATGACAGTGTTCTTTCTAAAGTTAATGACATGCAAATTATTATGCATATATTTACATTTTTATTAGGATAAGATTGATAAGCTAGAGAAAAGAGCAACAATCACGGTACACTGTTTAGCACTGAAGTTTCAGGTCTGATAGAGATTTGAACAACCTAATGTGGGAAACCTGCAAAAGGCAGAAATAAATACTGAAGGCCACTCACCGCTCCTATCCTTGTCAAAGATTCAATACTAACTAGGTTGCAAATGTTATTAGTTTTTGTAAAAACTGTAGTTTGATAGGAAATGCACATAAATTACACTGTAGCTCTGACTAAGGAGCTCCATTTACAGGAGGAAAAGACTTTTGAAACACTCATCATCAGACACTCCAGTGTCATTCTGTCCCATCCACAAAAGCAACAAAAAGCAAAATCTGCCACTGAAACTGAAGCAGGAAGCTTGATATGGCACCATCACATTGCAATGACTTACATAATTCACTTGCCCCTCTTCGGAATGCTCTTCACCTGTCTGCAAAGGTGACATAACTTCCTCCTCCCACCTCTACCCCTTGCAACTCCTTTGTGCAAAGAAACAACTGCCATGAACACACCTTACCTGGGATACATCTTAAATCCTCAGGGTAGTAGTTCAGGGGAGTCAGTGCAAGGAGGTAAAAAGGTATTTATGAAAAGCAAACTGCTCAGGGAGTACACTGTGACCTCCAGTTGCACAGCGAGAGAGAGCAATGAGCCTAAGCCAGGATCTCAGCCAGCCAGCCCAGACTCCGCCCCCGACTAAGCTCACACAGCACAGCCAAGTAAAAGACAGGAGGGAGATGGAGGGATGAAGTCAAGAGAGGAGTGGAACTATTTCTGAAGTGGGAGCAGGGAGGATGTCGCCTATGGGGGAGTGAGAGGTGGATAATGCCTCTGGGGAAGGAGACAAGGGGAGGAAACAGAAGGGTTTAGGGGCATAAGATGAAGGGAGAGAGAAAAAGAAAGGATAATGCTGGAGGAACAAAGACAGAAGTTGGGACCGAGAGAGAGAAGATGGGAAAACCTCTACCTAGAGCAGGGGTGGGCAAACTACAGACCGCAGGCCGGATCTGGCCCGTGAGCCATTTAAGATGGCCCGTGAGCTCCCGCTGGGGAGCAGGGTCTAGGGCTTGCCCACTCTGGCTCTCCAGCTCAATCCATGTTGTAATTCCTCCTTTCCTCTCATTCTCTATATATTTTTCTCCCATTCATTTCACTTCTGTCTTCTCACCTCCTCAGTCACTTGTAAAGAAGATGTGGCTCATTAATATATTCCTCTCCACCTTGCACACACTCCTGTCCCCAAAGCTCTACCAGACCCACTTGACACAAATTCCCACATAGCTCTTGAACCCAGCTCTCTACCACACTCTGACTTCACCTATCCACCGTACTGCTCAGTCCATAAGTTTTCCCAGCCTACACTCTTCACTGTTCTTGAACTTCGCAAGCCCTCAAAATGTGTCTTCCACCATCCCCTTCAGCTCACAATCCCTAAATTTTACCTAATACTGTCCATGTCCCACAAACACACACAAATATGTCACCAGCTCTCCTCTTATTTGCAACAGAGGGTAGGAATGTGTTTCCAAGGCAAATTCCAGCATCTTCCCCTGCTAGCCAAATTCCTGATCTCATTCTGGATCCCTAGACTGTTGGGCCGAATTCTGCTCTCACTTACCACTCATCTAGGTAGTCTAACTAAGTAACTCCATTAAATTCAAGAGTTACTCAGGACTGACAACTGTGTAACTAAGAGTGGAATTTGGCCCTGCTTCCATTTTTTTCTCTCAAGAACAAAAACCCAGCTGCAAGCTTATTTTTCTAATGTTACTGCCCAATGAATGACTGACTTTGAAGCTCCCACGACCTAGCCTTAGTTTGTCACAGTAGTTGCATAACTCTTTCTCGGTGCAATGTGCAACAACTGGGCTGCAAAGGTCAGTTTCACTGTCCACTTAAACCGGCGCCACCTGGCGTTGCATTGTCCCAGCGCAAAAACTGCACGTTCAGCGCTGCTCCTCTCGGCAGGCAGGGCATTTCACGAGTCCCTCTCTCAGACTCATTCCGGTTTATAATTCTACTACATTTAATCTTCAGTGGGGCGGGTAATCATCAAATGCAGACACTGATACTGAAGTAGGAGAGTTGGTTAGATCTCTGACAAATCAGATCAGTGTCTTAGTTTTCAGCCCTGCATAGCATGGCTAGGCAGGAATTCCGGGTGCTGCTTACATTGAAGGGGTTCCAGATGACGTTTATATACGTCTGTGCAGTTATGCTGGTAAGGCAGAGAAGTGCTGTGGCACCTGATACCCACTCCCCTTTTGTGCAAACATCCTGCTTCAATAGCCCTTACAAAGCGGATGATTTTCAGCAAAATCGGCGAAAGAGGGGTGTGAAAAAAAGCGGCGACAGAGGGGTGTGAACGCTTTTGCCCCCTTTACCTGCAGGCTGTAGCAATGACTAGTAGAGCTTCTGCACACCACGCAGGTTGAACAGATTTAGAGCCGGGAATTAATACCCGCTATAATGAATTAATTCATTTATACATTTTACAAAGGCAAGAGCCACACCCATTTCTTACTTGTATCAGTTCCAAGGTCACTAGCTGCCGCCCATCACACGGAAACAGATCAATGGTTGACCCAAACTGTGTGAAGCAATTCATCGCACAGACGCTTATAGTGAAGAAAGAGCCGTGCCGCTTGAAGTTTCACAGCGGGCAAGCGGCTGCACAAATACAAGGCACAGGAGCTAGAGGGCTTTGGTTCCCCTTCCAGCCCCCAGCAGTGTTTGCTCTGCCCTGGGGAAAGAGACCCCAGCCCGCCTTTCCCTACTGCCCGGGGGAAGCACACACTTACCTGTTGTCGGCACGCCCCGGCGCTGCTCACCACCCCCGCGGGCTGGTGGGTTTGCTCCCTTCTCCGCGGCGTTTGTAATCCGGCATGTTGGTAACTGAGGAGACGCTAAAGTTGTGGGGGGAAAGGAAGGCGTGTCTCCGGCTGGCGAAGCGCTTCCCAACTTCCAGGGAGCGGCGGGCAGCGGGACTGGACGCTGCACACACACACTCAGCAAATGGATGTAATGTGGCAAGCGAGGAGCGGCTTCCGTCTCCGTGCCCCCTGGAGAGCAGAGAGCTCTGCTCCCGCCTCACTTCGCGCAGCTAACCCCGGGCACAGGGGGAGCCTGTTAACAGCCGCCCTTTCCCTCAGGCCCGCGGCACAGAGCTACTCACTTCACCACCCCCCGCGCCACTGAAAGGACTTGCGAGGCGGAGGCAGCGACTGGCTGAGAGTCTCCTCACTGCCTGACACCGGACAGGTGGGCGAGCCCCTGCCATGGCCCCCGGGCCGAGCTTTGCAACTCGGCGGGCACAAGTTGGGGGTAGGAGGAAGCCTCCCTCCAGGGGAGGTGGGGTCTACTAGCATGTACAGTGCCCCCCGCCCCCCAACTCGCCGGTTCTGGCTGGACGTTCATATTCCAGCAGGTTTTGTGGCAGAGCAAGAATTTTGAGTCACTAGATTAAAAACACAAACTACACCGACATCTGCAGAAACACCGCCCTAAAGAGCAACCCGGCCCTTAATTGGGGGGAATTGACTTAGGGGGCAGTTCCTATGCCTGTTGACCCATCTAGGGATGGGGCAGGGGTTGTGGTTACACCAGGACCTAACTCTCTATCAGGGGTCTCCTGAGATACCAGGAGGTGTGCAGGAGAGGAGAGTGTTCGCTGTCCTGTACCTTCCCAGGAGGATAACCCGTGGCCCTTGTGTTTGTGCTCTCAGGAGCCAGCAGTATCCCTATGGACTCCCCTTAAGCAGCACCCAGCTCCTGGTCACACCAAGCACAGTACCAAGAGTCTGGACCCCCTAGCTTGGTGGGTGCCCTGGGGAAGCCCTGCATTTGGTGGGCAGGGACAGTGCACTGTATCACAACAAAAAGGTAGAGTTAAGATCACAGGGGTGGCATCTGAGGTATCTTATTCTTAACTCTTCCTTTCCTGGGTTTCAGAGGTTAAAGTTTAACCACTCTCCGGAAGTACAGGAGGCACCACTGGGAAATTTCTCATTGTATTATCAAAGTTTGGGGGCATTTAATTTCCTTGTTATGTTTTCTATAAACAATTTCTCAGCATCTCTGTGCACCACAGCCCAGCTCTCCACCTGCACTGACTCTGGTTCCTTGGCAGTGATTTCCCAACCACAGACTGCACTGGCCACATGTTAGTCCCTTCACTGCCTCTGCATGGTTTCTTTGTATCCCATCTCTGCCTGTCCAACACAGCCTGGTTTTTCCTCTTCAGCTCTCCCCACCATGGAGAGGCAAGTACTGGCACAGGCCCCACAGGTTGAGGAGCTGGGGAGAGAATGCAGGGGCTGGCATGAACACAGAGGGCACATTTTTGAAGGGGGACTTATTGGGGGGGGACACAGAGATAAAGCAACCCCCAAATCCCTCACTGCACAGTTCTGACCACCTCCTTTTCATTGCACTCTTCAGTGCACTGTTCCAACACTGCCATCTCCCTCATCATTGCTCTGACCCCGGTATTTCTTCCATCTGCTCAGAGACTCTAACACTGCTCCCTCCTCTATCATTCCTGCCATCATGTCCTCTGTCCTGACCACCCTGCTGCTCCAAGACCCCCGCCTCCTGCACACGCGCACACACACACCCCAGCTCCACCCTCCCACTTACTACTCTATGCCCCTTTTAAAGTTGGAGGCTCTATGGGGGCAGGGGAAGGTAGTGGGATTGTGAAGAGTGTATGCACCAGCTGGAGGCAAAAAGGGGGACGACAGTAGAGATGCAGAGTTCCTGCTCTAAATCTAGGCCTAGTTTGTGGCTCTACACATCCATTTGTGGTGTAGGAAGTTTCAAGAGATGTTGTGACAATCTGTACCTCTATGTTTACCCCTTTTTATAGGATTATGATAAATCTTGTACAAAGTACGTCTTGTGAAAAACTCATAATTTGTTGATCATTATTGTCCTGGTAAAATATGTGTGGCAATATTGTATGTAAAGTTATAAGATTCTACTGTGTGATATTACTAAAAGCAGCCACAAACCAGTTCCTCAGAGAAAAGGCTAGTCAACACCTCAGCCAGGGGTCAACAAAATCAAATGGAACATCACTTGGTTAAGTGACCATTCTTTGGCAGGAAAAAGGGTGTGAGAAAGACATTTACATCTTGGCAAAGAAACAGCTGGAGGTTCCGTCCCCACAGACTTTCTGTCTCCTGAAGCCCAGCTGGAGAGGACTCTCAAAGAAAAGGAAAAGTATAAGAATGTGAAACATATCCCTGTGGCCCACGCAGCTTCCCGCAGCTCCCATTGGCTGGAACGGCGAACCGCGGCCACTGGGAGCTTGGACAGCCATGCCTGCAGATAATCAATGTAAACAGTCTCACGGCCCACCAGTGGATTGCCCTGATGGGTCGCGTGCAGCTGCAAGCCGCAGGTTGACCACCACTGGTCCAGAATATACTCTGGGTAATGTCACAGGTGTGCAGTACCGGGTTTACCATGGTGCCAGGCCCAGCCTCCAAAGGGGCCCCGGCCCAGCCCGCTCTGCTTGGGCTGCAGTAAGGTCCTGCCAGCTCTTCTTCGCCCCCCACCCTCTGCTCTCTCCTGTGGGGGCAGAAGCTTGGTCCTGCCGGCTCCTGCTGCAGGGCAGGCTCCGCTCGCACCCACCAGCAGCCAAGCTTTCCCCCCCTCCTCTTCCCCTAAGCGCGCCACATTCCCACCCCTCCCCCTCCCAGCGCTTCCCCTGTCTCCGAACAGCTGTTAGTTGGCACGAGGAAGGGTGAGGAGTGGGGCCGCAGCGCACTCGGGGGAGGAGGCGGAGAAGAGGTGGAGGCAGGGCCTTGGGGAAGGGGGTGAAATTGGGGCAGGGGGGAGCAAAGGTGGGGCCCCCGCACTCCTCTACACATACCCCCTCCAGCCTCCTGCTGTGAGCCACTCAAGGCAGGGGGCTGGGAGCACCCCAACAACCCCAGCACACACCCCCAGCCCCCTGCTCTGACTCCTGCACCCCTCTCACACATCCCCATGACCCCAGCCTAGACTCCTGCACTGCCCCCCCCACTTCCCCACCTCCACCCTGAGCACCAAATGGGAGCTACCCCAGGTAAGCGCACTCCACACCCCAACCTCCGGCCCCAACCCTGAGCCCCCTCCCTCACCCTAACTCCTGGACAGACCCTGCACCCCAACTCCCCAGCCTGTTCCTGCACCCTAACTCCCTCCCAGACCCTGCACCCCCAGCCCTGAGCTCCCTCCTGCACGCTAAGTCCTGGCCAGATCCCGCACCTCAATGAATTTTTACATTTTTTAAATAAAGCGCTCTCATCCAAAGCACTTTACAATAGTTAGCTAATGGTACAAACAATATTTGGAAAGATCATTAAGTGGTCTGCCAAAGCCCCCAGCAATTTTCAAGTGGTCTGTGGAAAAATAAGTTAGACTACAAGAACAATCAAGGTACCTCACTTTATTTTCATCTACTTGCTATTATTTATAGGAGGAGGATGAAGAAAAAAAGAATGAAAAATGGGGGTGGAGGGGAGATAAGAGAGAATGTTCTTTTTCTTGGCTGGGTCCCAAGGAGGGGCCCACTAGCTAAATCCGCCATGGGGTTGACCCCTCCCCCATAGCTCCCCACGCCACAGCCAGGAGCTGATCCCCCACTCCCCGAGCTCTGCATGCCGCTGCCAGGACAGGGGCTGACCCCTCCCTCATCCCAGCTCCCCACACCACTGCCAGGAGCTGGGGCTGACGCCCTCCCCACACTGCTGCCAGGGGCTGGGGCTGGCCCCTAACTGCCCCAACCTCCATTCTGGCTGGGACTGAACCCCCAAGCTCCGATGCCTGACACCTCGCATCTCCACCCTCCCACACACACGTTCCTCTACACCCCGCTAGGGGGGCGTACCGGACTTTTTTTGTAAACTGGGCATTTGTTCATTTACTCTTGCCAACTTGCCAGTTGGCAAGAGCAAATGGGATAAATACCTGTTTTTGTCAAAAAAGTCAGGATGGCCGGGACAGAGCTTAAAAAGGGATGTATGGTCACCCTATCTCCAGGCAAGTGGGTCCTGAGGGAGTCCGGCCAGGGTCGGGGCAGACCCTGGCCTGGCTAATCGCGCCACTCCCAAGAAGCCAGAGTGATTCCCTGCCCTGGCATTGGACCAGCCCTGGCCACGCTGCCAGCTCAGCCTGGCAGATGCTGTCACCGTCCAGCAGGGCCGGTGAGTGTGGCCAGGGAGAGGGTCTCTGGAGGTGTGTGTGGGGCTGCTGGCCAGTGGGGAGTCTCTTGGGGGGTGGGGGAGGTCTGTATTTTGAGATGCTGGGCAGTGGGGGGTCTGAGTGGAGTGCTGTGTAGTTGCGGTGGTGGGCTGTGGGGAAGTGCATTGGGCAGTGTAGGGGGGTGCTGGGCAGGGGTGGTGGTGTGCAGGCCTCTGTGCATTTGTGGTGGAGGGTCTACATGGGGGACTGCTGGGCATAGCATAGGGAGTCAGGGGCTGTGTGGCACAGCATGGGCACACCCCCCGAGGCGAAGGGGCACGCTGGCAGCACAGGGCTGGGCAGGCCAGTGTGCATCTGGCAACTGCCGGTTTGTATACTGTGCCCTTGTTCTGGGCTGGGTGAACCGGGGCCGATCCCACCATGCTATGCCCCACTGCCCCTGGCTGGCCCCTTGCTCTGGGGACCGACCTCCTCATGCCGTGCTCTTTTGCCCACATGGGGGCCCACAAAAGGTTAATCTGGCCATGCAGATGTGAAGTAGCCCATTCATCTCAATGAAATCTATTTAACTGAATGAAAATACTTCAATGATCATATGCAGTGTTGGTGTAGCCATGCTGGTCATAGGATGTCAGAGAGACAAAGTGGGTGAGGTAATACCTTTTATTGAACCAACTTCTGGTGGTGAGGGAGACAAGCTTCTGAGCTTACACAGAGCTGAAGAAGAACTCTTGAAAGCTTGAAAGCTTGTCTCTTTCACCAAAAGAAGATGGTCCAGTAAAATATATTACCTCACCCACCTTCTCTCTCTGATATCCTGAGACTAACTCAGCTACAACACTACAAATACCCTAATGAGATATATAACATAAAACAATAGTTCTGAGGTGTGTGAACTGCTCCATTCATATCAGTGGGTGCTCTGATTCCTCACTTCCTCAGGCATTTAGTATCACCAGCTCACAAATGAAGGGTAGGGAGAGGAGCTCAGACCCCTCACTAAGGGACAACACCCTCACCCCCAGATCCGAACACACATGCAAGGGCACAGACCCCCTCAGAGGAGCAGATCCCCCAGATCCAGGCCTACACACTGGGAGCAAGGAGAGGGGCTTAGAGTGCCCCCAAAACTCCTCCTCTCCCTCTGCCACTCACCCCCATGTCCCCCTCTCAACCTCCAACCCACCACTGCCCCTCCCTCAAATCCCCTAGCTCAACCCCCTCCAATCCCTCACCCTCAAATCCCCTGGCCCAAGATACCACAATCCCTCACCCTCTTCTTATTCCTCTCCCTTACCACTATGACAATCAGGGTCCAGACATCCCAAGAGGAGAACAGGGGGCGTTATCGCCTCAAAATAAGTAATTGAATCAACTGGTTGCGTACAATGTTATTGTGCATAAAATATGTCAAATAAGGTCTTTTTATGAAAGCTTGTAATGTTCTGAATTTGGTGATCTTTATGAGATATGTATACAGACTGTGATTATGAAATTATGTATTTGTGTAGATACAAAAATGTGCTCATAAATTTGTGCTGTAACATTTAGTTCCACCTCACAACAAGAAGATAGTCAGCCAGGGAGGGCAGGACAGGGCTGCCTCCCCACCCAGATGAGACTAGCTTCAAGCACTTAGCATTGTATATAACCCAGGAAAAGACAAATGATGGATCATTAAAGTTAATGGAAAGACATTGAAACTGAAAAAAAAATCCAAGTTTTAGGAAGGAGTTTTCCCCACTCTGAAAACCCATGAGTCATCATACCAGGAGAAAGGTGGGGGGAAAGATGGGGATGGGGGAAGCTTTTAAAAGCAGGTTTGTGTCTAAGGTTTTTTATCCATAAACTGAGGGCCAGCACTGAGGGAGGGTGCTGTCCATGAAAGGCTGGGTCCCGCTATGACAGGAAGCACGCTGGGAAACTGTTCAAAGAAAATAGGTAACTTGTACTAGAAAAGGAAATTTAGCTAATATAGAAGTGCAAAGCATCTATATGTTTATTTTCTGTGTAACTTGTATGTGTTTGCTTCCCTTGCTAATTCATGTCCAACCCTGATATTCTATGATTCTATGAATCACCTGTGATTTTTCTATTATATACACCTTTTGTTTATTTTTATGCCCACCAGGTCTTTATCATGCAAACTGTGTGGAGTGTATGTGCCAAAATGAACTGTTAACTGGGGGCAGGTTTCACGCCTTCAGAGAGTGATGAACCACAGGGGAAAAGTGAGTGGAAGTTAAGAACTCAGTAGATGGATTTGGGGAGACTTGGGACTAGAAAGGCTGCTAGAGTCACCCTGCAAGGGATAACTAGGGTCAGATTTTTATGCTTGTAGGCTGGCTAGTGGTGTCAGGATCCTGAGCCATAGCAGCTTAGCATTAAGGCACCCTAAGGTTACAAAGCAGACAGTGACAGAACCCCTTACTGGCCTGGGTGACCCCAAAACCACCCATCCCCATTTATCCCCCTCTGCTCCCTGCACCATTCCAACACATTCTCCCTCACTACTCTAATTCCCCATATTCCCTCACTCTGAATCAAAAAAAGTTATAAAAATCTGAACATGAACAGCTCATGTTAGAGGGGCTGTGTATCAGGAACTCCTGGACGAAATGACCTAACAACTTGATTTCCTTTGATCACACTCAGTTCCATTATTCAGAAAACATGATTACATTACCCTTTCATTTTCCCTCTATTTAATCAATGCTAATTACCTTGACAATATTTCTACAGTAAAATCAGAGTCAGCATGTGAATTTTAGAGCACTTTAAAATATCACTCAAACCAGAAATTTTGGTCTCAGGGCAAAACTCACAGCATGCAGATAGAGAGAAAGGAATAGCCACATGACATATTCTTTACAAACTGCTGAGGGAAGAACTTGAACTTACAGTATCTGGGTTCAACTCAAGTTTGAGGACCACTGCATGTCACTTTGAGCCACTCAAGTAGGGTGACAATAGCCTGCCTGGAAACCCTCTTGTTTCAATCAAGCCCTAGTCTTGACTTCAGTCTGTTTGGCTCAGCATTTTGGCACAAGCCAATTTCTAGATACAAACTCTAAAGTCAGTAACTTTTTCAGCAGTGCTTCCCCAAAGGGGCAGTGGGTGCCTTACACTAGCTGAAATGCCAAACTACTGCAATCAGTTGGGGGATGATTAGAGCTATAGTTTAAGCCCCAGGTGCATGCAAAAAGAAGTTAGAAGAACGAACATTTTGTAATATGCTGTTTTAGGGGGGCTGTATATCTCAGGAACCACTTGCTGAGATCACTCCATGTGTGGAACTGTAAAACTGCCCAGCATTCCAACGAAGCACGTCAAATTTCAAGATGATTTGAGTAAGCATGCAGGTTTTAGAATAGTCCATATTTAAATAAAAAACTATGCTCAACCAAAACGATAGCACAGCCGGTTCTCTGGCATACTATGCCTTCATTAAGCCATTGTATGAAATGTAAGTGGAATAAACTACATGTAAATTGCCTTAGATATTCATTTCTATAATATTTTAGACGTTTACAAAACAGCTTTATACAATTTTAAAAGTATTTACTGTTGCAGCATTCAAATATTATTTTTTAAACAAGGAATTTTAGTTTTTTGAAATAAGGAATATTCTGCACCACACTAAGAGCGAAGATGCATTGAATCCATTAATATTTATGAATATAGGGCTGTATGCACTGAAAATGGATTTCAGTGCACAAAGTGTTATGTGCATAGATATTTATGAACTGACAGACTTTCACAAAGAAATTTCTATCCACTGGTAACATTCCTTAGAGTTGTGCAGAGGAGTATTCCTTCTGCATGCATCCTAAGGGGGTGGAGGGTTATGCCTGACCCTCTCAATCGCCTTCTGGAAATGAGATGGTGCTTGAAAGGTTATCAGGACATTCCTAAATAAGCAAACAGAAAAAGGTGAATCTGGTTTGGATGGGAAGTTCTTACTTAATCCTAACTGGTCCCTAGTTTGTGCTCTTTAAATTTTAAAGCATCTGAACATTTGTTCTTCCAGTTGATAAGAAACTGACTTGCTGATTTGCCCATTTCATAACCCTAGGGATAATACTGAAAATAGGGCAGTCATGTTCATGGAGTAAAATTCCATGAATCCCATCTTTTAAAAAAAAAAAAAAAAAAAAAAAAAAAAACCCTGCAAACTATGGGTTTAAAAAAAAGGCAATTGAAGAGTATTTCAGTTCTTTTCATGGTGAAAAATTTGAATTTACTGTTGTTCATTATAACCAGAATAAAAAATACAAAGAGAAACTGTTTATATCTGTGGTAAATGCAGATATATAAGGGCTCAAGAAGTGACCTCAAATGCTTTTTTATATCAATAATATCAACAGATCAGCACAGACAAGTCTGTGCATTTGGGGAGTTATTTTGCTTTCACTCTGCTCAGGTAACAGTTAAGGGTTTTGCATTAGAGTGAAAGTGTGTTGAAGCTGGGGTATATATTGTTTTTGGGTAGCTGTTCGAGATGAAAGCAAAAGCCTTATGAAGTGTTGACAAGCCTTATGAAGGTGGAAAGATATGCACAAGTCTTTCTCCTTAACTTTTTATTTCCATGCTTTTGAGGTTTTTGGATGGAGTCTATCCTGTCACAATCTTAACTGTCATTAAATATAAGTTTTTGTTTGCTAGTTTCTAGAGGGTGGGGGTATTATACCGCGTTGGCACACCTCGGCGATTAGCTCTTTATAGTCAGGGAGAAAGGGAGCAGCACCTGCCAGAGAACTGGAGGGAGAAACTGAGCTGCTGAAGGTGCTCCTGACTAGGTCACAACTTCTCACACTTTTCAGTAGGTTGCATGTATTTCAGTAAATTCTGTCTACAATATTTTATCCCCATTTGAAAGTACTGAAAGTAAGAGCAACCCTCCATGTTTAGCAGTAATGACACAACTTCTCAGCTGGAGGGAACTTCCATAAAGGAGTTTCTATAGTCACTTACTGAAACACTTCATAGCCTCTCATGGACTTCTGAAAATGGGAAACAGTCAGGAGCAATACAGCAGCAGGGTGTGTGTGCCATCATTCCACCAGCAGATCTGCCTATTGCATTCCCCTATCCCTGCCAATAGGAAGAATACCACTCAGTCTGCAAACATGACAATGTGGGGCACCTGCAAGAATTATGGACCTCATCTTGGCCTACAACAGGGACTGAACTGATGACCTCCACAGCTAAAAAATTATGCATCTTTTGACCTGGTGTTAAAGAGCCAGGCTCAATAGCTCACATTTGTCACAGACTCACATCCTCTGAGGATTGGGCACAGCGGGGATACAACACAGACAAAGGTTATATCAAACAAAATGGGTGACAAATAACTGAAATATGAATTGTGAATTTTGGGGGATTCACACCATAATTTACAGATTATCATAGCGTAAGTACAAACACCCTTTTAAAGAGGTCATCTCACTGTGTCAGTCCCATGCAATCATACTATCCCACCCCATAGGTTACCCACAGAGGTTTGAATACCTTGACCTTCAGATCTAGAGGCCCTTACTATTTGAGCTACAAGAGTAACTGCAAATAGCTTTCTAGACCAGCTGTTGGTGAACAACTTGTGTAACCCACTAAAAAAGTGTGTGTCAACTGTTTACTAATCAAGCATAGAATGTGGGTGAGCAGGACATTTGAAGAAAGAGTAAAGGTTTCAGGCTAGGGACCCAGGAGACCATGTGTTCCAATGGAAACAGCACAAGAGTGGAGTCAGCAAACCTGGGTTCTATTCCTGATTCTGTTGGGTGAACTTGAACAAATCACTTCATCTATTTGTAACAGAGAGTTTCCCCATCTGTAAAATAGAGATGATATTTACTTTCTTTTAGTAAGTAACTTTGAGATTTATAGATAATGGCTGGGATTTATAAAGGAGTTTATAGGAGCTGAGCACTGAAATCCTAACTCCCACATACTTATGCTCCTTTGAAAATCCTTGCTAAAAAGAATTATAACCAAGAGTTACTATTATCATAAGGTATTTTCCTGCTTCCATCTCGTGGGATTCTCCAAAATTTTCCAAGTCAAAGTTTCTTGCTTGGCTGGATGCTTGGACCCCTTTGGGTATGTCTACACAGGGATGAAACACCCACAGCTGGCCTGGGTCAGCTGACTCAGGCTCATGGGGGCAGAAAAATCACTGAGACATTTGGGCTCAAGCTGGACCCTGAGCTCTGGGACCCTGTGAGGGTGGAGGGTTCCAACCCTATCCCAAACGTCTACACAGTGATTTTTAGCCCTGCAGCCTTAGCCCAGCAAGCCTGAGTCAGCTGACCCAGGCCAGCCACCGCTGTGCTGTGGGTCTTGTATCCCTATGTAGATGTACCCCTTTTGATCCCATCTTTCCCAGGCTCTGTGTACATCTTTCCAGGGCTGCATCTTGTTTCCTCTATTCACAGCAGTGTCCTATTGGCTGGCTTTAAGGTAAACCTGGTAAAGTGGAACAAATGCTGGAATATTTGCTGTATTTGTCAAAGACCTTCTCCAGCAGTACAGTAAAACCTTGAAAGCTAATGAAAGCCATTAAAAGCATCAGTTACACAAAGATCTGGAAGTGCTGCAAAATGTTTCAGTACTTCCTGATAGAATATAATAAGATTATTGTGCTCTTTGAAAGAATAAGCCATTTAAAACTACTCTGCAACAATATTTATTAAGGATCTATGGAGTCTATGATAAAAAAAAAACTTCCTAAATTAACAGCTGACAAGGAAATAAATCTGTTCCATTTCCACTCTAGTTGAATTATTATGGAGCCAATCAGTATAACAAAAACAAACCCCCTCTTCTCTTACCCTTCCCCAGTCATGTATAAGAAAATTAATTCTACATAGAAAAGGTAATAAAAAGTCAAAAAAAACCATCAAATAGTAAATTAACTGACTTTCCTCACCTTGGAGCTTGAAGTGTCTTTTCCCCTTTCCCTTAAAAAACTCTGTAATATATAATTTGCCTGTTCCGGTTTAATGGTTAACCCATCCTATCCTCAAGCTACATGCATAAAAATACAATTATACAATGTTTTTATTTAAATAGTTTTGCTATAGTTAGCCCCTCATAGGCACTCTACTTAATTTCTGAGCTTTCAGATCAGCTTACATTACTACATTTACAATTATCACTATAACTGTTCTAGTTTACCACAGATAAACAAAAACTAAAGTAGAATCAGCTTAGCAATGTATAAACTGGCCCAAGGATATCTTAGGATCAAAGATGACTGGTTTAGAAAGGAGCTCCTACATTATTTAATCCTTTCCACACCAGTGGGACAGGACCATACTTCAGATTGTATTAAATACACGCATGTTAAAACAAAGTGATTTACACTAGGTATGCTGCATGATTGCATCTTAGAAATAGTTAAGTTGATTTACAGCTACCTCTGGTTAAATCTAACCTTTCAGAAACAATCTCATTTAGATTCTAGAGACAGTTAACTATTTAATCTTACTACTATTTAGAAAAACTAGTGGGCTTAAGCACCCAAAATATCCATTGAAATCAGTAACAGTAAACTGAACGTATTTTCCATTTAACTCAATGGGAATATGGGATGTGTAAGGAGTACAGTTTTGGACACAGTGTATGTAAATTTAGTAAAGACAAACATTCCAGTTTTAGCAATACAATTTGAAAAAGAAATGTAGATATTTAAAATGTCTGAGAAATATTGCTGGTACCATGTTTATTGTCTCAATGCTAGATGAGTTTTTGGAGCTGCCTGCCCTGCAAATTCAAAAGCCAGCCTGGTTTCTTTCCATTTGTCACTTCTTTGCCAGAAGTAAAGATTCTACAGGCCAAATCAGTCCCACATTACACCTGTGCAACTCAACTTTCTTCAAATTAGGCCCTCAGTACCAACCCATTGTAACTGATTATAGTTAGTGTTCAATCCACTAAATGGGAGTATTTCTATTGACTTCAGTTTGTACTAAATTGTACTCTTGCCATTAATGTACAAGAATATGTACTTTACATTTAAGAACATGTACTTGGTCCTGCTAGTGAAGGCAGGGAGCTGGACTCGATGACCTTTCAAGGTCCCTTCCAGTTCTAAGAGATGGGATATCTCTATTTAAAAGAAAAAGCAGCTTTCAGTTCATATTTTGTTAGTTGTGCTATCTCTACATGGTTAGTAGAAGTAAAAAGCAATACAAAAAAAAATTTTTGTCACTTAAATCAGGGAGATTTGATTCTGAAAATACAAAAAGATATATTGAAAAAGAAGGAATTACCATGTCCAGTCTGCCAGTAGCCTGCATCTGAAAGTGGCTAGAAACAGATGCTTCAAAAGTGTAAGAGGGTAGGCAACTCTGAATAACCTGCCCATGGGAAAGTTTCTTCATAGCTCAGTTAATGGTTGATTTATTTCCCTATATTGGGTGGTTTGGTGAATCAGCAGGCCTCCTAGTTTGGGCCTCTGACCTCAGTCTTTATTTCAGTTCAATAAGTCCTTTACTTTCTGGATGAGGTCCTTAGTGGACTGGCCTCAATGGTAACCGCTTTCCCTGCCCTTCTTGGGGCCAGCGGTTGTGACTCTGGGGTGCGTAGAGAGCCCAGACCCTCCCACTCCATGTAGAAGCATGCAATAGCCTGGGTTTGGCCCACTCTTGCTCACATTCCCCTGAACCACTTCCTATCATCCCTATGTCTCAGTTTGGGGAATGGCCACAATTGAGTTACAGTCCTTGCCTCGAATCCCCATGGTCTAGGGCCAAGGCCTGTGACACTCGGTGCCCTAGCCCTTAGTTCAACTCATAATTAAGTTTGAAATTTATTGCCATTCAATTTCATTGAATGTTCTTTTGGTTCTTGTATTACAAAAAAGGGTAAACAGGAATGTCCAACTTATTTTATACCATTCATTCTTTTGTCTACATATCTCCTTTCTAAAGCAAACAGACCTTCCCTATTCATCCTCTCCTCATACAAAGTCTCCCCCCATGCATTTAGTTATTATTGTCACCTATCTCTGGACCGCTTCTATTTATATATGTTATTAATAGATGGGGATGATCTGATCTGAATGTAGAATTAAAAGTGAGGGCGTATTATTAAAATTAAAGATTAAAATGTAATCTGCACACTTTTAGAAAGAATAAGCAGCATACATTATCTTTATTATTTACCAAAGAGTGGATCATACTTAATTGTTGATCACGAAACCATAGTTAAATGTGAAAACTTCTTTCTTTTAGAGGACAAATTGCAATTGAACAAATTTCTTGCATATTTCTTTTTAAGGGAGCTATCCTTTACTCAGAGCTTCATAGAGTTACTGTTTACCTTACACATTTCTATGTAAAAAATATGAAAACACCAATTATAGATGTCTTCAAAATATCAAATCGACACTATAACCCTATTCATAATAAATATGAAATTTCCAAGGACAAAATATTTTGTTCCTCTGAACAACAAAACATACATTTCATATTTCATTAGCACTGTAAAAGCAATTTTCTTGAAGTCGAGGAGGTGACTTACAAAAATAAGAGCTATAGGCATTACTCAGTAGCAAATATTTTCAGTCACATAAGCTATAGAAACTGCAGTGCATAATCATCTAATCATCTTCCCACAAAAGCATATACCAGCCTTCACAGTCAGGCATATTTTTATTAAATATAGTCCTATCACAGCATCTTAGTCTAACATTTACATTAAGAGACTATACTAAAAATTAAAAAGTTTAAATAAATAAAAGAATAAAAATAAAAAAGCTCAGAACAAGTAGAATGTGGGCAATCATAACACACACTTTCTTCAAACTGCCTAGCCAGGACGACTTAACCCTGAGTTAGGAAGGCCCTCCTCTAGGAATAAAAGGTCCGTTTAGTCATGGCTTACTCCAAATTTGGTCTCTGATGAATCTTTGGCCTGGTCTACACTATGACTTTAATTCAGCTTTAGCATTGTTAAATCGAATTAACCCTGCACCCGTCCACACAACGAAGCCATTTATTTCGAAATAAAGGGCTCTTAAAATCGATTTCTGTACTCCACCCCAACGAGCGGAGTAGCGCCAAAATCGATATTGTCATTTCGAATTAGGGTTAGTGTGGCCGCAATTCGATGGTATTGGCCTCTGGGAGCTATCCCACAGTGCACCATTGTGACCACTCTGGACAACAATCTGAACCCGGATGCACTGGCCAGGTAGACAGGAAAAGCCCTGCAAACATTTGAATTTTATTTCCTGTTTGCCCAGCGTGGAGAGCACAGGTGACCACAGATAGCTCATCAGCACAGGTAACCATGCAGGCCGATAATCGAAAAAGAGCACCAACATGGATTGTACGGGAGGTACTGGATCTGATCGCTAAATGGGGAGAGGATTCAGTGCTAGCAGAACTTCGTTCGAAAAGACGAAATGCCAAAACTTTTGAAAAAATCTCCAAGGGCATGATGGAGAGAGGCCACAATAGGGACTCAGATCAGTGCCGCGTGAAGGTCAAGGAGCTCAGACAAGCCTATCAAAAAACAAAGGAGGCAAACGGTTGCTCCGGGTCAGAGCCGCAGACATGCCGCTTCTACGCCGAGCTGCATGCAGTTCTAGGGGGGGCCGCCACAACTACCCCACCTCTGACCGTGGATTCCAAGGCGGGGGTAATCTCATCAGCTACACCTGAGGATTCTGCAGATGGGGAAGAGGAGGAGGAGGAGGAGGACGAGCTTGCGGAGAGCACACAGCACTCCATTCTCCCCAACAGCCAGGATCTTTTTCTCAGCCTGACTGAAGTACCCTCCCAAGCCAGTATCCAAGACCATGACCCCAGGGAAGGGACCTCAGGTGAGTTTACCTTTTAAAATATAAAACTTGTTTTAAAAGCAAGTGTTTTTTAATGATTACTTTGCCCTGAGGACTTGGGATGCATTCGTGGCCAGTACAGCTACTTTTTATAATCAATTGATAAAGAATAAATGATTTTTAAATGATAGTGACTATTTCCTTTGAAAGCAAGCTGGGGGAAGGGGGAGGGTGGGTTCCTTACAGAGAATGAGTCAATAAAGGGGCGGGTTTTCATAAAGGAGAAACAAACAGAAATTTCACACTGTAGCCTGGCCAGTCATGAAACTGGTTTTCAAAGCTTCTCTGATGCGCAGCGCTTCCTGGTGTGCTCTTCTAATCGTCCTGGTGTCTGGCTGAGCGTAATCAGCAGCCAGGCGATTTGCCTCAGCCTCCCACCCCGCCATAAAGGTCTCCCCCTTACTTTCACAGAGATTGTGGAGCACACAGCAAGCAGCAATAAAGATGGGGATATTGGTTTGGCTGAGGTCTGAGCGAGTCAGTAATGATCGCCAGTGACCTTTTAAACGTCCAAAGGCACATTCTACCACCATTCTGCACTTGCTCAGCCTGTAGTTGAACTGCTTCTGACTACTATCCAGGCTGCCTGTGTATGGCTTCATGAGCCATGGCATTAAGGGGTAGGCTGGGTCCCCAAGAATAACTATTGGCATTTCAACATCCCCAACGGTTATTTTCTGGTCCGGGAAGTAAGTCCCTTGCTGCAGCCATTCAAACAGATTAGTGTTCCTGAAGACGCGAGCATCATCCACCCTTCCCGGCCAGCCCACGTTGATGTTGGTGAAACGTCCCTTATGATCCACAAGTGCTTGCAGCACCATTGAAAAGTACCCCTTGCGGTTTATGTACTGGGTACCCTGGTGCTCCGGTGCCAAGATAGGAATATGGGTTCCATCTATCGTCCCACCACAGTTAGGGAATTCCATTGCAACAAAGCCATCCACTATGACCAGCACATTTCCAAGAGTCACTACCTTTCGTAGCAGCAGCTCAGTGATTGCTTTGGCTACTTGCATCACAGCAGCCCCCACAGTAGATTTCCCCACTCCAAATTGATTCCCGACTGATCGGTAGCTGTCTGGTGTTGCAAGCTTCCACAGGGCTATCGCCACTCGCTTTTCAACTGTAAGGGCTGCTCTCATCTTGGTATTCTGGCTCTTCAGGGCAGGGGAAAGCAAGTCACAAAGTTCCATGAAAGTGCCCTTACGCATGCGAAAGTTTCGCAGCCACTGGGAATCGTCCCACACCTGCAACACTATGCGGTCCCACCAGTCTGTGCTTGTTTCCCAGGCCCAGAATCGGCGTTTCATGGATAGAACCTGCCCCATTAACAACATGATCTCCAAAGCACTGGGGCCCGCGGTTTGAGAGAATTCTGTCTCCATGTCCATGTCCATGTCCTCATCACTCTTGTCGCTGTGCTGCTGTCGCCGCCTCCTCCTCTCCTCGTTTTTCTGGTCCTGGCTCAGCATAAACTGCACGAGAATGCGCGAGGTGTTTACAATGTTCATGACTGCTGTCTTGAGCTGAGCGGGCTCCATGCTTGCCGTGGTATGGAGTCTGTAGTGTTCACCCAGGAAAAAAGGCGCGAAATGGTTGTCTGCCATTGCTTTCATGGAGGAAGGGGTGAGGCTGTACCCAGAACCACCTGCGACAATGTTTTTTGCCCCATCAGGCACTGGGATCTCAACCCAGAATTCCAATGGGCGGGGGAGACTGCGGGAACTATGTGATAGCTATGGGATAACTATCCACAGTGCAACGCTCCGGAAATCGACGCTAGCCCCGGTACATGGACGCACACCTCCGAATTAATGTGCTTAGTGTGGCCACATACATTCGACTTTATACAATCTGTTTCCAAAATTCAAATTATGCAAATTCGGATTAATCCCGTAGTGTAGACATACCCTTTCAAACAGAGTGACAAAGACATCTGTGATAGTATTTTTGGGCTAAATCCACAAATGGATTTAGGTGTGCTGCCAATCAGTGGAATTCACAGCCCTGAGTTAGGTGCCCAGGCTCCCTATAAAATGCACAGGGTTAGCCACCTGAGAATGAGATTCTCAGGAGTCAGCAAACTGAGCAGACAGCCAGTTAGAAAATGCTGAGGAGAGCACAGGCAGTAATGTAGGTCAAGACCTTGCCCTTCAAGGGAGTTAGGCACCTAAAGCTGGGCCAGCAGAAGAGGCCTATCTCTGTTTGAATTCAGTAGAACAGCTGATATGGGTTGCACCGAATAAAGAATGAAAGGAGGGTAATATGATTAATGCTAAAGAGACAATTAGGCTCCTAAATCCCTTTGTGGATTAAGCCCTTTGTTATTTAGACTATTCACTAGTTAAGCATGTGATTAATTTTAAACATGTGTTTATTTCACCCTTATCCAACAAAGCATTTAAGAACATGTACATCCCATTGACTTCAAAAGGTCCAAAATGTGTTTCGTGTTAAGCAAATGCTTAAATGTTTTGCTGAACCAGGACCTATAAGATCTGGACTAAGATCACCAAACTCATTACACGCTGATCATTGAATAATTGTCTGTGGAAAAAATGGCTCACATACAAATACACAGCTCGGTCCTGCTCCCATTGGAAAAACAATGGCGAAACTCCCAGTGCAAGATCTCATCTTCCCCCGCCCCCATGCCCCTGATCTGGCTCCGTCACACCTAATAAAAATGGCTGGAGTGGAATAAAGAGGCTTAAAATCCCTGGATCCAGCCAGTGGAGCATTCCCCTGGTTTAGGAAACAAGGGAGAGAATGCTTAGGTTGTCTTCTGAGGACACTCCCACCAGCCCTTGTATGGAATGCATGCTGTGCAGATCTCAGGGTGGACAGAGCAGATGGGGGTAGGGCTGCAGCCCAAAGTGCTGGGGAGACTCCAGGCAGTGCTGCAACCCATACCCAGCCAGGAACAGGCTGCCATACCTTAGGTCAGTGGTTTTCAAACTGCGGGTTGCGACCCAGTACTGGGTCGCAGAATGTAAGGCACTGGGTCACAGAGGCTTTGGTCAGCACCGCCGACTGGGCCATTAAAAGTCCCGTCGGCGGTGCTGCCCGGGTAAGACAGGCTAGTTCCTATCTGTTTTGACACCACGCTGTGCCCCGGAAGCAGCCAGCAGCAAGGTCTGTGGCTCCTAGGCGGCGGGGCCATGGGGCTCCATGAACTGCCCCTGCCCTGAGCACCAGTTCTGCAATCCCATTGGCCAGTTCCTGGCCAATGGGACCTTGGGGAATGGTACCTGTGGGCGAGAGCCACACAGAGCCGCTTGCACGCCTTTACCTAGGAGCCGGACCTGCTGCTTGCCACTTCCGGGGTGCAGCGTGGTAAAATAAGCTTGTGCCCCAACCCAGCGCCCCAATCCCCTGCTCCAGCCCTGAGCCACCCCAAACCCCTCATTCCCAGCCCCACCCCAGAGCCTTCACCCCCAGCCCAGAGCCCTGACCCCTCCTGCACCCCAACCCCCTGCCCAGAACCCCCTACCACACCCTGAACCCCTCATTCCTGGCCCCACCCTGCAGCCCTCACCCCCACACCCCAACCCTCTGCCCCAGCCCTGAGCCCCTCCCGTGCCCCCTAACCCGTCATTCCCAGCTCCACTGGGTCGCAAGCATCAACAATTTTCTTCAACTGGGTCGCCAGAAAAAAAGTTTGAAAACCAGTGCCTTAGGTTCTCTAACTTAGGGTCTGTCAGTGTTACATCAGGAGCTGTGGAGAAGCCCAGGATCAGGAGAGTGCAAAGATGGTTTGAACTATGATAGTCCTCTGCCCTGGGCTGTGAGTTCTGTGATATCTCTCTAAAGAGCACAGCAAAGCCTCTCACTCTTTAGGTATGTCTACATTGCAATTGAACACCCACCGCTGGCCTGTGTCAGCTGACACAGGCTCATGGGTCTCAGGTTATGGGGCTGTAAAATTGCAGTGTAGACATTGGTGCTTGGATTGGAGCCCGGCTCTGGGACCCTCCACCCTCAGGGAGTCCGAGAGCTCAGGCTCCAGCCCAAACCCAAATGTCTACACCACAGTTTTACATCCCCATAGTCCAAACCCCATAAGCTTAAGTCAGCAGACATGGGCCAGCCATGCATGTTTAGTTGCAGTATAGACATAACCCTTTGTGATTTCAATGGAAGCAGGATGAGAACTTTAGTAGTGACTTGTTATCTTCCCTGCCAGTACAAGGTGAAGTTTGTCATGTTAACAATGTCACCACAAAACAACATCCTACACCATGGGCCAAAATGTTTAAATGGTTATAGGCGAATATACTGCACACCTATATAATTATGTTGTATTCACTGCCAGGCTGCAAAGTGAGGATCTCTACCTGGATTGAGGTAAGGCGAAACCTTTCACCAAGGCCTCATAGCATCATCAGAACTACTCAGTCTGTGTCATTATAGCCTCCTCCTTCTCCTGGAGGAGGAGGATTGGTCAATCTATTCAAATGGCCTCCACTCCTCCTGTGACCTCGCTCATCCCCACACCCTCACAACTCCTCCTGCATCCTGGGGCATAGGGAGTCCCCCTAGTATACACAGAGGCCCCGATCCAGCAAAACAGTTAAACTTGTGCTTAAGTCCATTCCTAACCAGAAAAGCATTTAAGCATGTCCCTAACTTTAAGGACATGCTTAATTGGACCAGGGTGCAGAACTGCATGTGTTCCCCTCATTCTGTCCTCTTGTTTTTTCAGTAATCTCCTAGGTCATGGTCATGCATGGCCACAGAAGATGTGGCTGTATTTGGTCCTTTATGCATGCAATATATACAATGTAATGAAAGTAGTTTATATTTAACTGTTTTGAAAGTGGATTTCTCTCTGCAGACAATACCCTCATGGAGAACTGAGTGTGGTGACAGCTATCACTTCCAGTTCAGCTCACTGATGCTCTAAAAATCAAACTTCACTTTTCATTGTTTTTAAAAAGCAAATTGTAAATCAGAGGTTTGCAGCCAACTGTAGGGGACTAATACATATATATAGGGAGGAAAAGCAACAATCCGCATCTAATATTTTAACTAGAATTGTCATTATTGAAATGATTAGTAATTGGTAATTACTAGGTGGGAAGTACCCCAAAACATTAAACATCAAATATATTTATATTTAAAAATCCTTCATTTCTGGCCCATCTGCAGTGGGAAAGACTATCATGACATGCATGCTGATGAAACCACTTTCTGAGTTATTAAAAGCACTGATTTTTTCTTGGGACTCAGGTATCTTTACTACTTAGTTTGACTGTATTGCACTGGGCTTGTAGAAACAGTAGCAATGCCTAAAAAGCATAATCTGTGCTAATTTTGACATCTGATCCTAAATGAGTTTTTAATTTATTTTTAACTATGGAATGGGTAAAGGCTAATTATTTTGGCATCAAGAATTATCCCACCATTATTCCAAACTTAATTGTAGGATTTTTTAGATTCAAAGACATTTGAAGGTCCAACTCTCTCCTAAATCAGAGATGTTGCAACATATGTGATCTGGGGTATAGGATAAAAGCAAGCTATAAATACTCTTAGGATATGATCCTACAACTCATGTTAACTTAGCAACTGTCAGGATCAGGCCCATAGCATGGAAATGAAAGAACATTAATGCCATATTCTGGGTAAGATGAGAGTGCCTGTAAAACCTTTGAACTATCCATGGAGAATAATTAATCCCAATAGGGGTGCCTGGGGTAGTCATATTAAAAGGCATGAATCATAGGATCATAGAATATCAGGGTTGGAAGGGACCTCAGGAGGTCATCTAGTCCAGTGCCCTGCTCAAAGCAGGACCACCAGACAGAACCACGTCCCTGACCCCCAGATCCTACCTTGGGATTCTATCTCTAAGGATATGATTGTAGAACACCTGAAAAGGGTGAACTTTACAGGTTTTAGGGGATGGCAAGAATGCTGATTCCACCAACTCCCTAATGATTTCCTTCTTAGCAGCAACTTTTTGGACAAGTGTCTATGTGTAGCTCAAGGCCTGAATATCCCTCTGTGTCATAAAGTAAAATGTGGTCAGATAAATTATGCATATAAAAACAAAGACTACATATGGCTAGCAGCTAGACCCTATCAAATTGTAGTCTTTTCAATTCTCACAAGTGAAGCAGGACTGGATCAGATAACTACTGGAATAGGAGATCTCTAGGAAAAATGTCAATGGTGCAGGAAATTGTATTAGTAAGTCGGAAGACAGGACTCCGCTCCTTAACTCAGTATGCAACGAATGCCACAACACTGTGTTATAGATACCTTGCTGCAGAAGGTGCCATCTTTTAGATGGGCCATAAACTAAGAATCTGATTGTTTTTGATCATCAAAGTTTCCATTGCACCTGTTGTAAGAGTAGATGTGAAATAAGCAAATAATTCATAACATTCATATCACATCTTTCTGTTCATGATCAAATTGCAAAATCCTCAAATTATGTTTCAAAATTTTTCACAAATTCTTGAAAGAAAGTATGTTGCCATCATGGTGTATATAATTAAATGTTAGGGAATGATTTGGTTAGTATTCTCAACCACATCTAGTGTATTTGGAATTTCGAACTCTCACGTAACCACTTATCCCTGTTTTGTTGGGTTTGGTTCTTTTTTTAAATCTTTCCTTTTTGAAATGTCACAGACTATTTACTCATTCTTTATGTGCATTTATCTAGTGCATAAAAATGACACTACAAGGGATAAAACTAGAGCTATTAACTTTATATAATCAAAATATAAACTTGAAAGTATGGAATTAAATGGGCAAATGTGACATAGTTCCCTCACTGCTCATAGCATCTCCTTCTGGCCTTCCTGGGGATTAGCTCTGCCAGGTGCTGTGCCCTCCTCAACAGTCTCTCTACCTGTCTTCTTTTCATAGTCTGCAGCCTCCCTTGCTGTCGAAGCTGCAGCTTCTGGTCCATGCCTTGGCCCTATGGCCAGGTCACTAGTTCCTCCCCTTCCGGGGAAATCATAGTCCATCTAGACGACATCTCCAACGCCCTGTGCCACTACCCAGTGGCTAGTAGGGGAATGGAGGCCTGCCCTCTACACTGGGTTCTAGCCTAGGGACCCTGTAACATGCAGCCAAGGCCTGTACCATCTTAGCTGCTGTTTCCCTGGGCTTGCTGCTGTTTCCCTGGGCTTCTTCCTACACACCTAGCTCCCACCCTCTCTGGGTTCAACCTGGCTCCTCATTCCCTGCTCTCAGAGAGTAACTGCAACCTCCCTTCTACACTCAGCACCTGGGCTTTATACAGGCCCCTCCTGATCCTGCCTGACTGAGTTTGCTTCTAATTGGTGGCCACCTTGTAGCCTACATCTCTCCCCTACTTGGTGCTTAATTGGGTAATTAGGTGTGCCTGGCCTAATTTACCCACTCATGGGCCAGTGTGAGGAATACATCCCATCACAGCAAGTCTATGTAAAAGAAGCCTTTGTGTAAACCCTGATTCATCTGTCTACTTCTATTCTTAAAAACAAAACAAAACAAAAAAACACATATAGGCATGTGCTTAAATCTATTGACTTTAAATGTACTTAAGCACATACTTCAAATCAAGCACTTGCTTAAACACTTTGCTAAATAGGGATGGACTTCAGCATGTGCTTAAATGCTTTGCTGAATTCAGGCCATACTATGATCATGAGGCTAAGCATTGTGTACTTCTGAATGTGTTCTGATCAAATAGGTAAACAGCCATTATGACAATTTCCCAAGATGCCCAGGAAAGGAATTTTTTAATATCAAAACTGTTTTTTTATACTTTCAAAATTATACCCTTGAAACTACAGAGATACTTCTATTGAATGCAGTCTTATTTTCTTATGAGGATGCAGCTAATCAGCTGTAGGCTGTCCTGCTGCTAACTCAGGCAACAAGCCACTTGTGACTTCAGCAGATGTTCTCCTTTTTATGCCAATGGGAACCTTTACTGACTATTTTTGCTGTTATGATTTTACGTATAAAAACTCATTGCTCAAGATCAAGAATAAAATGTTTTTAACCATTTAATAGTGCTGGAAATGTCCTTATGAACAAAAATATTATGGTAGCCTGAGGTATTTGTTGTTAAACAATGACATCATTGTAAGGCAAATTAATCCCCGATTTAATTAGTTAAACTGGGGATGAGTCTGAACTCATGCCTTCAAAGAAAATAAGACCTTCAGTGGAGTTTGTTGCTAAAGATAGAGTTAATGGAAACAGTGAAAGCAATGGGTCTCTCTTGCTCTCAGTCCTAATGGGTGGTTCATGATGGATGGAGGCTTTTTATCCTTGTCACTATCTGGTTCTGCCATCATCACAGATTACGTTACTCCATCAAAGGAAGGTGAGTTTATGGATAAAATAGCCTTCTACTATGCAAGAATCTAAATGTTCATTAGTGGCCAATCAAGGCACCTCATTAACTAAGCTTCATGATACCTGTCAAGTAGGGTCGTCTTCCATATGGATATATTAGGGTACATTCCCCTGCACTAGCCCCTAGACTATGCTCCCTACTTAACCTAGTCTTACGTTTATGAAATTGGGTAAAAAACACCATATATTAGGAAACCCTCAATTTTATTCCTGTTCTACTCTTTGTAAAATGTACTTATGTTTAAAAATTTGTGAAAAACCTGTGAATGCTATTTTACTCATTTTACTGAGGCAAACAAACATTCAATGCTCTCTCTAACTCTCTGCTGTGTTGCATAATTGGCTAGGTGCATTATGGGTTGTTGTCTTCCTCTGAAGTATCTGTATAGACCATTGCAGGAGGTTACAAGTTATTGGAATAAGTGCACCTTTATCTATCTAAGGTGTTCCTATGAGTCAATTACCATACTATCTGAGCACCTCACAATCTTTAATGTGTTTATCTTCCCCAACATGTTGGTGAGGTACATAAGAACTATTATCTCTGTTTTACAGATGGAGAACTGAGGTATAGAGAGACTAAGTGACTTGCCCAAAGTCTCACAGAAAGTTTGTTGTCGAGCAGGGACTTGAACCATAGGCGCCGATTCCATGGATGCTCCGGGGCTGGAGCACCCACGGGGAAAAATTGGTGGGTGCTCCCCCCTCTCAGCCCGCCTCGGCCTCCTCCCCTGAGCGTGACACGTGGCTGCTTTTTCCCCCTGGCTCCCTGCACTTGCCACTGCAAAACAGTTGTTTCGCGCGGCAAGACTGGGAGGGAAGGGGGAGGAGGGGGAGCACGGCGCACTCAGGGGAGGAGGCAGGGAAGAGGTGGGGATTTGGGGAGGGGTCCAATAGGGGCAGGGAGGGGGCGGAGTTGGGGCAGGGACTTTGGAGAAGGGGTTGGAATAAGGGCGGGACAGGGGTCGAGTCAGGGCGGGGGAGCGCAAGCACTCACTGGCGCCAGGAGAAGTTGGCGCCTGTGACTTGAACCCCTGTCTTCTGAAATTCTAGGCTATTGTCTAACTGCTGGATTTTCCTTCCTCTCCTGATTGGTTCTAGTCTGTTAGTTCATAGTTTTCTGAATTTCAGGTGTGGAATTTCTTTTATAAAAACTTAATTAAAACTTTAAAAATCTTCTCTCCTCACCCCCCACATGCAAATGTCTTGGGGGGGGGAGAAAAAGCACTCATCTATGTGACTGAATTTTAACATGTAACTACTACTGCAATACAAAGCATACAACAACCCTTATCTATGTTGTTTACTTTTTAAAAAACAGCACCAGTTCTGATAGCTGGCCCTAAATCTAATGCATGCTCCATATGTGTAATGCAAAATGTATGGTACAGTTTTAGAACCTATTTAGTGTTAATTATCTCACTTCCAAATCTAGATGATAAAATAATTTCCCCAAATGTATATTTCAGCAAGATTATTCCATAATGAGGTGATATTGAAAAGAAATCATCTTTCCTCACAGTCTGAAATACAATGCAAATAAAAACATAGACATCTTGTGAACAGGTTTGCAAACAGCTTGTCATACTGAAAAATTATAATCACTTTGACATGAACATTCTAGTTTGGTTTATTATTGAACCATAATTCTACCAAAGGGAGTTCACTCGTGTGAATTATAAAACCCAAATCAGCTGTTCTCTGATAATTTACCCTTGAGGTTTGCATACAGTTTTATTTTTAAGAAGAAATGCAAAACATTTCTGCATCTAAACAGTTTTGGATAAAAACATTCCACCTTAGTTTTAACAGCATTTTAAAGAGGTAAATGTTGTTACAGCAGAAATATTATATGACAATGATATAAAGGGCTATTATTCAGCTATCACCAGTGTGTGTGTGTGTGTGTGTGTGTGTGTGTGTGTGTGTGTGTGTGTGTGTGTGTATAAATCTTACTGAAGTCAATGGGAGTTTTAATTAAACTTTTCAGAGATGGTGAACACCCAAAATCCACTTTGGCTTCAATAACAGTTACAGATGTTCATCACCTCTGATAATCAAGCTAATAGCTTTTAAACATTTCAGTATTCAAGAGTATTTTTATAGACCCATGAGAGCAAGTTACTGTAACTATTAATTTATAGCCATTTCTTTACATGTTGGGTGAACATGTTAAAGTCAGATCACTTTTGCTGCTGAAGATGAAAATCATACCTTGAAAGATCAAATGAACTGCAGAATTGCTTGCCCAAGCCCTTCATGCCTTGATGATTCTCTCTCCATATTCAGAAAGACCATCAAGTAATGGATTTAACCTTTATGTCAATGAAAAATAACAGATCAGCTTGTCAAAGATAAGTTACAATAAAGTCATGTGTGTCCTCTTTCCCCTTCACTTATTTTCATAAGCATTAATTTTAATTTCCTTGACCACAGCCTCACTTTGCAACATGGGAAACAGAGTTATTCAGCCAAGTAAAAGGCATTTAAAGGGAGTGAAGTTATGACTGTTCACAAAGCAAAGTAGTCCTGAAATTCAGGTCCTGCTCCCATGGCAAAATGCCCATTGACTTCTATTACTTGAGATATTGTTCTACCTCCAACCCCTTCTACTTCTTGCTATTAACAACGATTTGAGACAGCTGAACCAGTGAAAAATTCTTCACCTTGCAATCAGTATATTTCAAGGAGCTGAGTAATCAGAGAAAAAGTCAAGTCACTCAGGTTATGTTTACAGTGAAGGTGGGAGGTGTGATTTCCGGTGCAGGTAGACAGACTCGCGCTAGCACTGCTGGAGCTAGCATGCTAAAAATAGCAGTGTGGATGTTGCACTGCAGCACAGGCAGCAGCTCAAGCTAGCCACCTAAACTCGGACCCAGGGGTTCAGGTGCGCTTGGACTCTGGCAGCTAGCTTGAGCTGCCGATGGTGCTGAAACATCTACATGGCTATTTTTATCTTGCTAACTAGCATAGCTAACACAAGTCTGTCTAGCTGGGCTGGGAATCAAGCTGGGATCCAACTGCAGTGTGGACATACCTCCCACTTATTTGTAGACTTCTTTCATGCAGCTATGACACGGTGTTTCACAGGCAATTCGAACATCTCCTGAAATATAAATATGTGTAGATTTTATTACCAGATCCTACAGAAACTCTTTGTAGACATGATAGGATTGAAATTGAACTCTGGATCTGGATTCACAAACTTTGGAAACAAGTGGATTGAAATCCAAAGTTTGCAGCTTGGTCCTGATTTCCGGATGTAGGGCTAGGAAGACTGAATTCTGGGCAGAATGTAAAGCAGTGGGAATCTGAATATCTCAGGGATTCCGGGGCTCAAAATAAGAAGCCACTATGGACTTCCCCCACCCCCATGCTCATAAAGGCCTCTATATTGATCAAAGATTTTTTTTAAAGGAAATTTTTAAATTAAACCTCATCTCAGTTCTATTTATCAATTATTTCTACGGATTGAGTAGCAGACCTGTATCTTCAGAAAAAGAATTCCTGCAGTTGCCATTATGTGGTTTTATCTATCACATATGGGGAAAGCTAGTTTGTTTCAAATAGTAACAAACTGAGTTCAAACAGTAATTTTCAGACCCAAAGAAAGTATGTATTTCCCTGCTGATTCTGAAAAATGTCACCTGAGTTTCAGAACTATTAAATTATAAAAACAGATATCACAAGCTCCAGCCTCTATATGTGAGTGTGCTAACCTAACCTCTCTCTTAGTTTAACAATAGTTGAAAGCAATTATTCAGAGTGGTTAAAGATGCGATACAATGCCCTACTGCAGAATGCAAGACTACTGTAAGGTTCAACAACTTCTCTACAGATTCAGATTATTTTTACATTCATACTCTCTCATTATTTTTCTTTATCTTACAGTTTTTTTACTAGAGGACAATCTCTCATATATCAGACATTAAATCTGATCCCTTTTACACCCTTCCCTTGTGTGTTTTTATATGTGTGTGTGTGCGCACACTAAGTGTTGAAAATATTTGCTTTAAATCAGTATCCCTGTTTGAGCCCACAGCAACAGTAAGCCTAGCAGGATGTTGCAGAAGAGTTGTTAGCAATACGGTAGCTGGTACTCTTCCGGGCAAGTGTGCTAAGAAGAATATATGAAATGAGAAGTAAAACACAAAATACCATGAATCCCATAGCGCTTTTTCAAGCATAGGAGTATTTTGGCCAATCTCCAACTTTAGTAATTACATTTTGACTCCTAAAATTTCCCCTAGGTTCAGTTGGATACAATTATCTTCATGTCCTGTCCTAAACTTTTGGGCTACAGACAAAAGTTGCTTAACTGATATGTATGTACACAGACTATTGCAAATCACTCTGAAATGCTTCCAAAGGAAAGATGGCATTGTTTATATATTTAAAAAAACCCTAAGATGATTATTAAAGATGGGCCCAATACACAAACTAGATCTGGCTCTGAACTGTTCCAAAGTTTGGGTTGCACAGATCTATGGTTTGTGGCCATGTAAACAGGGCCAGGTTTGAAGTTTGGATCCAGAGTTTTTATTCAAGCCTACCTGCAATTATTATTGTAACAATGTGGAACTGGACAATCCCTTCATTTATATGATGCCAGTTTGGAATGTGACCAGCACAGAATTCTGACTTCATACTTCAGCAGGAGAAGGTGGGCTGACAAAACATAAATGAATATTTGAAAAACAGTAAATAGAATTGCATTTTTTTTCTTAGTTGTTTCTCTGTCAAATTCCATTTTAAAACTGTTTTATCCAGGATATTTTCCTACATAATAAAAAATAATGTATTAAGATGATGAGGTTTAATAGCAAATAAAGTTTAAGATTATGGCAAGTTTGCCTTTAGAAAAATATGTTTACACTTATGTATCATTTGCATCTATTACAAGGGAACTTTAGCTGCATATTCAGCTCATATTTTGTTAGCCTCTGAAAGATAGGATAGGTCTACATGGTAATCATGGGGTATGATTGCAGCTCATGGAGCTATACCTGAGCTAGCTTTAATATAGCTATCTTGGGTAGTGAAACATGCACTTGAGCATGGGCCAGCTGCCCAAATAATTAGCCACGATCCTGGGTGGGCTTCTACAGCCTACACTGAATTGCGTGCTGCCACAGCTTCATTGGTCCAGTACCCCAAGCTAGCTAGATTAGAGTTAGCTCAGGTTTGTGTACACAAACTGCAGTCACACCCTCTGTCTGTGGTACAGGCATATCTATAGAAGACAGGGCTGGCCCCTCCTAAACTACTTAAAGGAATTCTTAATTCTTTTACACTCTACATACCTTTTTGTAAATGATTATGCCACCCTTACTCAGGATGAACAGGACTTTACTACATGGTAGTCCCATTGAAATCAGTGGGACTCTGTGTGTAGTAGGCCCACTGCTCAGTGAAGAGGGAGAAACAGTAACAGGAAATTTGGAAATGGCAGAGATGCTTAATGACTTCTTTGTTTCAGTCTTCACCGAGAAGTCTGAAGGAATGCCTAACATAGTGAATGCTAATGGGAAGGGGGTAGGTTTAGCAGATAAAATAAAAAAAGAACAAGTTAAAAATCACTTAGAAAATCAGGGCCTGATGAAATGCATCCTAGAATACTCAAGGAGCTAATAGAGGAGGTATCTGAGCCTCTAGCTATTATCTTTGGAAAATCATGGGAGACGGGAGAGATTCCAGAAGACTGGAAAAGGGCAATTATAGTGCCCATCTATAAAAAGGGAAATAAAAACAACCCAGGAAACTACAGACAAGTTAGTTTAACTTCTGTGCCAGGGAAGATAATGGAGCAAGTAATTAAGGAAATCATCTGCAAACACTTGGAAGGTGGTAAGGTGATAGGGAATAGCCAGCATGGATTTGTAAAGAACAAATCGTGTCAAACCAATCTGATAGCTTTCTTTGATAGGATAATGAGTCTTATGGATAAGGGAGAAGCTGTGGATGTGGTACACCTAGACTTTAGTAAGGCATTTGATACGGTCTCGCATGATATTCTTATCAATAAACTAGGCAAATACAATTTAGATGGGGCTACTATAAGGTGGGTGCATAACTGGCTGGATAACCGTACTCAGAGAGTTGTTATTAATGGTTTCCAATCCTGCTGGAAAGGCATAACAAGTGGGGTTCCGCAGGGATCTGTTTTTGGGACTGGCTCTGTTCAATAGCTTCATTAAAGACTTAGATATTGGCATAGAAGTACGCTTATTAAGTTTGCAGATGATACCAAACTGGGAGAGATTGCAACTGCTTTGGAGGACAGGGTCATAATTCAAAATGATCTGGACAAATTGGAGAAATGGTCTGAGGTAAACAGGATGAAGTTTAACAAAGACAAATGCAAAGTGCTCCACTTAGGAAGGAAAAATCAGTTTCACACATACAGAATGGGAAGAGACTGTCTAAGAAGGAGTACAGCAGAAAGGGATCTAGGGGTTATAGTAGACCACAAGCTAAATATGAGTCAACAGTGTGATGCTGTTGCAAAAAAAGCAAACATGATTCTGGGATGTATTAACAGGTGTGTTGTGAGCAAGACACGAAAAGTCATTCTTCCACTCTACTCTGAGCTGGTTAGGCCTCAGCTGGAGTATTGTGTCCAGTTCTGGGCACCGCATTTCAAGAAAGATGTGGAGAAATTGGAGAGGGTCCAGAGAAGAGCAATAAGAATGATTAAAAGTCTTGAGAACATGACCTATGAAGGAAAGCTGAAAGAACTGGGTTTGTTTAGTTTGGAAAAGAGAAGACTGAAAGGGGACATGGTAGCAGTTTTCAGGTATCTAAAAGGGTGTCATAAGGAGGGAGAAAACTTGTTCACCTTAGCCTTTAAGGATAGAACAAGAAGCAATGGGCTTAAACTGCAGCAAGGGAGGTCTAGGTTGGACATTAGGAAAAAGTTCCTAACTGTCAGGGTGGTTAAACACTGGAATAAATTGCCTAGGGAGGTTGTGGAATCTCCATCTCCGGAGATATTTAAGAGTAGGTTAGATAAATGTCTATCAGGGATGGTCTAGACCAGGGGTCGGCAACGTTCGGCACGCGGCTCGCCAGAGTAAGCACCCTAGTGGGCCGGGCCAGTTTATTTACCTGCTGATGCAGCAGGTTCGGCCGATTGCGGGCCTCACTGGCCGCAGTTCGCCGTCCCGGGCCAATGGGGGCAGCAGGAAGCGGCACAGGCCGAGGGATGTGCTGGCCGCAGCTTCCTGCCGCCCCCATTGGCCCGAGACAGCAAACTGCGGCCAGTGGGGGCCACGATCGGCCGAACCTGCTGTGTCAGCAGGTAAATAAACTGGCCCGGCCTGCTAGGGTGCTTACCCTGGCGAGCCGCGTGCCAAATGTTGTCGACTCCTGGTCTAGACAGTATTTGGTCCTGCCGTGCGGGCAGGGGACTGGACTCGATGACCTCTCGAGGTCCCTTCCAGTCCTAGAATCTATGAATCTATGTATTGTAAGGTACTATTCATTGTGTGTAAGGGTGGCACAATTGGGCTCTTTAGGAGGCAACACTGAAGTTTGGGTGGGCAGTGCAATCAAGTGGTGTGACAGTGAGTGCTGAAGGCACTGGGAAACAAGCTTGGATCCCATAACAGTTCATTTCCAGACTGTCTAATGACTGAGTTTTTAAAAAGGGTGTCCATTTTTTCGAAAGAATATCTAATATTTTGGAATGCTAGCTGGGTTTCATTAAAACACATTTCAATTTAACTCTAACAAATTCATTTATTCATGATTTCCCCTATTTTGTTGTCGGGGGGAGGGGGGAGTTGTAACAAGTGCCTGAAGTTCAAATTGGTTGGTGGGTGAGGTTTGGAGGAGGAACAGCTCTATTTTAACAGATTTTATAAGTAATGGAGCTCTCCCATCTCCTAGAACTGGAAGGGACCTTGAAAGGTCATTGAATCCAGCCCCCTGCCTTCACTAGCAGGACCAAGTACTGATTTTGCCCCAGATCCCTAAGTGGCCCCCTCAAGGATTGAACTTACAACCCTGGGTTTAGCAGGCCAATGCTCAAACCACTGAGCTATCCCTCCCCATGAAGCAGAGCGTTATACTTGGAAGGAAAGAGAAGACAGTGGCTGCTGAAAAGGAATGGAGCAGATGGGGAGACTTTTGTCCACAAGGAAAACTTTAAATATGTCTCACTAGGATACAGCCTATATCCTCATGGTTTGCTGTACCTCTCCATTCCCTCTCTCCTGCATCCTTACCATGCTTCCTCTATGTTCCTGGGACTCCACTGCCCCAACCCTCTCCTCTCAGTTCTGAGGCCAGGGAACAGATCAACTTCCACATGCTCCCAAGCCCTCTGGCACCCAGTCCATGTTTCTCCCAGTCATTTGTTGCCCCTCTATTCCACTTCCCAGATTTCTGTCCTGCCAGACTTCCCTGCTCTCCCCATTCCTCCCACAACCCATACCACTCACCTCAGGCTCAGCCCAGCAGCTGGAATCAGGCAATCAATTTATACATACTGTATTAACTTTTATAACATAAACAGAGATATCTATACACAAACTCACAGGAAGAAATCCTGGGTCCCTTGATGTCAATGGGAGTTTTGCCATTGATTTCACTGGAGCCAGGATTTCACGCTTTACATCTTTTAAAATTTCCACAGCTACTATTACAAAAAACACTAAAAGTTACTTCTCAGTAAGGCCAATAAAAATCAAACAAAATTTGCAGTTTCTAGAATTTAGAGATACCATGAGACAAACAAGCATTACTCTTTTTTCAAAAAGTAAATTGCAGCTACATTTTCAAAATAGCATAACTTTAGAATTCTGATTTTTACTATGCTTCCCAGAAAAACTTTAACCTGGACTGAAATGTGGCATGCAAAATATCAGAAAGATTGGTTTCTTTTCAGAAATATTGAGGGAAGCTTGAAAATTGAGCCTATGATGGGGAGCTAGCTTCAGCTTTAACTATGGAGTCCTTGTTGTTTCTTCATAATACAGTAAACTAAAAGAGCTGTATCAGAATGTGGATAGCAAGGCAAAATATAAATGCAATGGGCTCTTAATCTTAATTTTAGTAACATGCACTTTGATTTACCATTATAGTTAAATCACTTTATAAAAATACAATGCCTTTTCTTAACCTTTTCAGAGATGCCAGATATATCAATTACTTTTGGACATATACTCTTCCAGGGTAGTCCAGTATGTTTTAGCAATCTTTTCGTTTGACTGGTTTGAATGGCTGTTCTATTAAAAACAGAGGCACATGCACAAAGTCCAGTAGCAATGGAGGGCTTAATTAGTTCCTCTAACACATAAAGTAATACAGAATAAAGCCATTTTGCCTTCTGTGTTGACAAGGGACAAATTTGCCCTGGCGTAACCCCATCAAATCTGTGGGATTACAACAGGGATGAATTTGGTGCAATATCCTAAGGCCCACTAACCCTTTCCTTAGCATGATTAAGAGCAACTTGAACATTGGAAAAAAAGGGTGAAAAGTAATTTATTTTCCAACTATAGTCTAAAATCAGTTTGTGCATCATATCAAACAAAATGGCTGCTAAGGCCTGACGACGCACTGTAAACCTAATCTGAGCAAATTACCTATAAAACAAGAACTCCAATACACACACACACACACACACACACACACACACACACACACACACAAAGTATCAAGCAAGGTCTTACTGTAACTGCCCAGCAAAGTAATGTGCAGCTGTATGTGGCTTGTCTGAGTTTCAATAATCTCCTTAATCAAGAGACTGATAAAGGCATAATATAAGCACAGAACTGAACAATGAGAGTGAATGGAAAGAGAAAGAAACAAAATACTAACTTCTGTTTATGGGCTAATTTAAAGGGTATGTCTATTCTACGGGATTACTCCAATTTTACAGAATTTGATTTTTGGCAACAGATTGTATAAAGTCGAGTGCATGCAGCCACACTAAGCACATTAATTCGGCGGTGTGCGTCCATAGTACCGAGGCTAGCATCGACTTCCAGAGTGTTGCACTGTGGGTAGCTATCCCATATCTCCCGCAGGCTCCCCCACCCATTGGAATTCTGGGTTGAGATCCCAATGCCTGATGGGGCAAAAAACATTGTCGCGGGTGGTTCTGGGTACATGTCATCAGGCCCCCCTCTCCCTTCATCAGAGCAACGGCAGACAATCGTTTCGCGCCTTTTTCCTGGGTGAACAGTGCAAACCACAGCAAGCATAGAGCCTGCTAGGCTCAAGACAGCAGTCATGAACATTGTAAACACCTCGCGCGTTATCGTGCAGTTTATGCTGAATCAGAACCTGCAAAACCAGGCGGCGAGGAGTAGGCTACGGTAGCGCGGCGGCGAGAGTGATGAGGACATGGACATGGAATTCTATCAAACCGCGGGCCCCGGCGCTTTGGAGATCATGCTGTTAATGGGGCAAGTCATAGCCATGGAACACCAATTCTGGACCCGGGAAACAAGCACAGACTGGTGGGACCGCATAATGTTGCAGGTGTGGGACGATTCCCAGTGGCTGCGAAACATTCGCATGCATAAGGGCACTTTCATGGAACTTTGTGACTTGCTTTCCCCTGCCCTGAAGCGCAAAAATACCAAGATGAGAGCAACACTCACAGTTGAGAAGCGAGTGGTGATAGCCCTGTGGAAGCTTGCAACGCCAGACAGCTACTGGTCAGTCGGGAATCAATTTGGAACGGGCTAATCTACTGTGAGGGCTGCTGTGATGCAAGTAGCCAAAGCAATCACTGAGCTGCTGCTACCAAAGGTAGTGACTCTGGGAAATGTACAGGTCATAGTAGATGCCTTTGCTGCAATGGGATTCCCTAACTGTGGTGGGGCGATAGATGGAACCCATATCCCTATCTTGGCACCGAACCACCAGGGAAGCCAGTACATAAACCGCAAGGGGTACTTTTCAATGGTGCTGCAAGCACTGGTGGATCACAAGGGACGTTTCACCAACATCAACATGGGATGGCCGGGAAGGGTTCATGACGCTCGCGTCTTCAGGAACACTAGTCTGTTTAAATGGCTGCAGCAAGGGATTTACTTCCCAGACCAGAAAATAACTGTTCGGGATGTTGACATGCCTATAGTTATCCTTGGGGACCCAGCCTACCCCTTAGTGCCATGGCTCATGAAGCCATACACAGGCAGCCTGGACAGTAGTCAGGAGCAGTTCAACTATAGGCTGAGCAAGTGCAGAATGGTGGTAGAATGTGCATTTGGATGTTTAAAGGGTCGCTGGCACACACTACTGACTCGCTCAGACCTCAGCCAAACCAATATTCCCATTGTTATTGCGGCTTGCTGTGTGCTCCACAATCTTAGTGAGAGTAAGGGGGAGATGTTTATGGTGGGGTGGGAGGTTGAGGCAAATCATCTGGCCACTGATTATGTGCAGCCAGACACCAGGGAGATTAGAAGAGCATACCAGGAAGCGCTGCGCATCAGAGAAGCTTTGAAAATCAGTTTAATGACTGGCCAGGCTATGGTGTGACAGTTCTGTTTGTTTCTCCATGATGAAAACCCACCCCTTGGTTGACTCATTCCCTGTAAGCCACCCACCCTCCCCCCTTCGATCACAGCTTGCTTGCAAAGGAAATAAAGTCACTATTGTTTAAAAACCATGTATTATTTATTATTTGATTATAAAAATAGGGAGATAACTGACAAAGTAGCCCGGGTGGGGTGTGAGAGGAGGGGAGGAGGGAAGGAAAAGGCCACTTCAAAATTTGTTGAATGTCAGCCTTCTGTTGCTTGAGCTGTCCACCAGGGTTGAGTGGCAGGGTGCACAGAGCTTCCCCCCATGTTCTTGGGCGTCTGGGTGAGGAGGCTATGGAACTTGGAGAGGAGGGAGGGCAGTTAAACAGAGGCTGCAGCGGCACTCTGTGATCCTGCTGCCATTCCTGAAGCTCCACCAGATGCCGGAGCATGTCTGTTTGATCCCGCAGTAGCCCCAGCGTTGCATCCTGCTTCCTCTGATCTTCCTGCCACCACTTCTCATCTCGAGCGTCCCTCCTGTCTTCACGTTCATTGGCCGCTTTCCTGTGATACTGTGTCCTTCCACTCATTCAGATGAGCTCTTTCATTGCGGGTCGACTGCATGATCTCAGAGAACATTTCATCTTGCGTGCGTTTTTTTCACCGCCTTATCTGAGATAGGCTTCAGGACAGAGGGGGGAGGCTTGAAAAATTTGCAGCTGCAGGAGGGAGGGAAAAAGGGAGAAAACTATTTAAAAAGATATATTTTACAGAAAAATGGGTATACTCTTTCATGGTGAACAACACTATTCACATTACAAAGCACATGTGATTTCGGTACAAGGTCGCATTTTGCATCTTAATATTGAGTGCCTGCAGCTTTGGTGTTAGAGATCACAGATGCAGGGCCGGGCAACAGAATTCAGCTTGCATGCGGCCATGGTAAGCCATTGTCTTTTGGCTTCTGCAACCTTCATAAAAGCAGCGCCCTCCTTTCCCATACCAAGCAAAGCCCGTTGAGTGCTGTGGTTTTCGTGTTAATATGCAGCAGCAGAAACCAAACTAACCCCCCCCCCGCATCCAATTCTCTGGGATGATCATTTTACCCCTCTCCCCACCGCATGGCTGGCCAAGATCCCTGCTAGCCAAATGCGAACAGCTCAGCGCCAATGCATGCCCCACCCCCCGCTTGGCTAACTGCAGGGAAGGATTTCTTTTCAGCCACAGGCAAACAGCCCAGTAGGAATGGCCACCTCTGTCCCCTTAACTAAATTCCCGTATTTCAACCAGGTTACCGTGAACGATATCACTCTCCTGAGGATAACACAGCGAAATAAAGAATGGATGTTGCTTGAATGCCAGCAAATACTGGAACCATATGCTGCCAGGCTTTGTCATGCAATGATACCAGATTACTTGCTGCAAGCATGGCGTGGTCAAGTGTCCTACCATGGAGGATGGAATAAGGCTGCCCTCCCCAGAAACCTTGTGGCAAGGCTTTTGGAGTACCTCCAGGAGAGCTTCATGGAGATGTCCCTGGAGGATTTCCACTCCATCCCCAGACACGTTAACAGACTTTTCCAGTAGCTGTACTGACCGTGAATTCATCCCAAGTCCTCAGGGCAAATTAATCATTAAAAAACGCTTTCTTTTAAATCATGTTTTATATTTACAAAGGTACACTCACCAGAGGTCCCTTCTCCGGCTTCATGGTCCAGGATACTGGCTTGGGAGGGTTGGGAGGCTACTTCAGTCAGGCTGAGAGAAAGATCCTGGCTGTTGAGGAGAATGGTGTGCTGTGTGCTCTCCGCAAGCTCATCCTCCTCATCATCATTATCTTCCCCATCTGCAAAATCCTCAGGCCTGGCTGAGAGTAACTCCTCATCCATGGTCAGGGGTGGGGTAGTGGTGGCGGCCCCCCCCCCAATTGTATGCAGCTCAGCGTAGAAGCATCATGTCTGCGGCTCTGCCCCGGACCATCCATTTGCTTCTTTGGTTTTCTGGTATGCTTGTCTGAGCTCCTTAACTTTCACGCGGCACTGTCGTGAGTCCCTATTGTGGCCTCTCCCCATCATGCCCTTGGAGATTTTTTCAAATGTTTTGGCATTTCGTCTTTTGGAACGTAGTTCTGCTAGCACAGAATCATCTCCCCATACAGTGATCATATCCAGTACCTCCCGTACAGTCCATGCTGGAGCTCTTTTTCAATTCTCGGACTGCATGGTTACCTGTGCTGATGAGCTCTGCATGGTCACCTGTGCTGATCAGCTCTCCACGCTGGGCAAACAGGAAATGAAATTCAAAAGTTCGCGGGGCTTTTCCTGTCTACCTGGCCCATGCATCCAAGTTCAGATTGCTGTCCAGAGCGGTCACAATGGTTTACTGTGGGATAGCTCCTGGAGGCCAATACCGTCTAATTGCATCCACACTAACCCTAATTCGAACTGGCAATGTCGATTTTGGCACTACTCCCCTCGTCGGGGAGGAGTACAGAAATCGATTTTAAGAGCCCTTTATGTCGAAGTAAATGGCTTCGTTGTGTGGATGGGTGCAGGATTAATTCGATTTAATGCTGCTAAATTCGACCTAAACTCGTAGTGTAGACCAGGCAAAAGAAATAAATGGCCTCTCTAGAAAGTTAGCTACAGGGAAGCATTTGTCTTTTTTGTGATACATTTAAAACAAGATCCCAGTTAAACCAACTTGTTACACAGCAAGACTTTTTCATTTTCACCCTGTCAGTCAGTCATAATGAGCCACACTCTGGGCTCCGTCATGGTCTTCTAAGTACACACTCCATATAATCGTGCTCACTAGCTTACTTCAGGCATATAAGTTATGTAAGTACATGCACAGTCAATAACACTTAGAAATAATGGACCATATTTGTCAATGAAGCCAGTGAAGTTACACTGGAACAGCATTTGGGTCATTAACTCAAAGACATAGGAAGCTTCTTTACTAAGTAAACACTTCAAACCCAGAATATTTTGATTCATATACTCCTCTCAACACATGTATATAGCTCTCATTAACATTAAGTTGACTTGCATCATTGTAAAAAATTTACATCAGATAGAGAATATTCCTCTTAATATTTAATGCAGTGCATGCTGGCTCCAAAAAGGCCAGTTTATCTATAGATTAGATCGTGTGAGTGGAAGTCACATGCCACGAACTCTGCATGTCCCAGGCAAATCACTGCTTCTCTCTGTATCATTTTTACTATCTGTAAAATTGAGATAATAATGCTTCCACCTATCTCTCCCAACTGTTCTGAATAAAGATGCTCCCAAACTGCAAAGTGTAGCTCCAGATCTGAACTTCCCCAAAGTTTGGGGTATGATAGCCCTGGAGTTTGAACACCTCTCTTGATTTGATGCTTAATTCATTCAGACCCCAATTCAGCAGTCTATAAAGTCTTTAAGCATGTAATTAGATTCTTTGCTGAATAGGGATGGGGATTTCAGGATGTTTTTAAATAAGTTGCTGAATCAGGGCCTTGTGCTTATAGTTTGAAATCATGAAGTGAAACAGACACTAGAAGTGTTAAATATTATTTTTATAATACACATATCCAGTCTTCTAATTAGAGCTAGTCAAAATTCTTATTTCAAAACTTTTTTTCTGACAGAAAATTGCCTTCTTTTTCATAAATAAAAATGTTTGTGGGAAAATTTCATTTCATTCAAAATGTTCTTGTTGATTGATGCAAAAAAACAAAACCTCAAATTTGTATTTCAAAATTGAATATTTTTAAACCAAAAGTTGAATTTCTTTTGTTTCCAGTTTTATTTTATTTTTTTAGTTTAGTTTAAAAAAAATCACAGAAAATGTTAAAAAATTTGAATTAAAAAAATCCTGCAAAAGTCAAGTGGCATTTTTCAACCAGTTCCAATTCTAGCTTTTGGCAAGTGTATCCAGCTATCATGGAAGGGCATTCAGGATGCAGAGGGAGTAAGAGAGTCTATTGATGCTACAGAAGGTAGTCAAAAATCCATTCTACCCAACTTGCTGCTTCTCTTGATTCACAGTGAGCAGGGCTGGCCTTACCATGAGGCGAACTGAGGCGGCTGCCTCAGGTGCCAGACTGGGGGAGTGCCACTAGGACCCAGAGTGTAGAAAATTGTGTCTGCTGCTGGTGCATATGTATTCTCTCTGCTCTAGATACACAGAGATAGTGGAGTGCTGTGCTGGAGGAAGGAGGGCACAAGAGACAGAACAGGCAGGCAGGAGAAAAGGTGAGAGGGAATAACAGAAAGTAGCAGGAGCTGCAGGGAGAGAGAGGAAGAGGAGCCTCTTATGTATCTCTCTAGCACCCCCAGGAGCCTGGACTGATTAATACCAGTTTCTCAGGGAGCTTCCTGTTTCCTGCTGCTTCCCTGAACCCACTTGAGGAGAACAGGCAGTCAATTGAAGTAGCCAGTTAGGCCCTTAAGACACTGATATCATCCCTCACTCAGGCCCTGCTACCAGCCTGCTTATTTGTCCCCTTCAATTGAGTGTTGAGAGCCACTGTAGCTGGCACAGAACAGCAGTCATGAGTGAAAGAAGAAAACACCCCTCTACGGCACAAGACTGGGCAGCATTCAGAAAAAGAAAGCAAGCAAAGGAAGCTTTTCTATCTAATCAGGAAGGAGCTTTCCTGAGATACATAGACACAAATGTTCAACGTGAGCCTTCCGTCCTCAGTGAAGATGTGAGTGGTGAGGAGATGCCTGATCTTCCAGTTAGTCAGAGTGCAGGTGACCGGGCAGCTACTGCAGCATCCATATCTCCATCTCAAATGGATGTAACCATGCACATTCCTGAAGAAAAGTGTATATCAGAGAAGAGTGTGGTAGAGGTGCAAGAAACAGCTGCTGCTGAGTTTAGTTCCTTAAGTCTAGATGATCCAGGACTGCGGACCCACTTGAGCAGTACCCTGAGGGACTTCCTTGTACTGCATGAGCCATAGGAAGTGAAAAACTTCATGTTCCCCAAAGACAATGAAAATAGAAGTTTCCATCCAACACATGACTGGCGTGAAATTCCCCAATGGTGACAACGTGGAGAGGCCATGGATTATGTACTCAAAAACCCAGAAAGCTGCATACTGTTTTTGTTGCAAACTCTTCCAGTCTAATGTTCCAGCCACATTGGGTTCTACAGGAAAACAAAGGACCAGAAAAATCTGTCTAGGAATCTGGCATGCTATGAGAAGGCAGCAAATCACCAGAGAGCATTCCATAGGTGGAAAGAGCTTGAGATGACACTAAGCTTAAAGGCCACCATAGATGATCAGCATCAAGAGAAGATTGCATCAGAGTCTCTTTACTGGCAAAATGTTCTGAAAAGGCTCATTGCCATTGTGAGAATGCTTGCTACCCAAAACCTAGCACTGCGTGGCACTTCAGATCAACTGTATGTGCCAAACAATGGAAACTTCCTTAAAATTGTGGAGCTGATGGTTGAGGTTGATGCTGTACTCCAGGAGCATCTAAGAAGAGTCACCACCCAAGAAATGTATACACACCACTACCTTGCAAAACAATTCAAAATGAGATCATACAGTTACTGGCAACAAAAGTCAAACAGAAGATTGTGGCAGATCTGAAGTCAGCAAGAGATTACTCTGTTATTCTGGATTGCACACCTGACATCAGCCATACGGAACAACAACAGAACCTAGTGAAAATGTTCCTGCAATGGTGACTGTCAGAGAGCATTTTCTAGAATTTATTGACATTGATGATACTACAGCAGCTGGTATGACCAATGTGCTTCTTAAAAAGCTGGAAGATATGGGAATTGTGATAGCTGACATGAGAGGTCAGGGCTACGATAATGGTGCCAACATGAGAGGAAAGAACAGAGGAGTACAGACACGGATCCTAGAGTTAAACCCTTGAGCTTTTTTTGTCCCATGCAGTTCTCATTCATTGAACTTGGTGGTCAGTGATGCAGCATCAGCTTCTAGTGAGGCTGCTGAATTTTTTAATGTAATTCAAAGCATCTATGTATTTTTCTCTGCATTAACCAATCAATGGCAAATTTTGAAGCAACATCTGGGAACATCCTTTCTGACACTGAAACCACTGAGTACCACACGATAGGAAAGTTGAGTGGAAGCCATAAAGCCCATCAAACAGCAAACTGGGAAGATAGATGATGCCATAGTTGCCATTATGGAGGATAATGCTATGACAGGAACTGTTTGTGGGAGAACAGTGGCAGAGGGAAATGGAATCACCAGAAACATACATAACTTCAAATTTCTGTGTGGCTTAGTGTTGTGGCATGACATACTGTTTGAAATAAATGTTGTAAGCAAGAGACTCCAAGGTGTTGACCTTGATATATTTGGAGCAATGGAACAACTGGACAAAGCAAAGTCATACCTACAGTCTTACCAGTCAGATGAGGGATTTCAAAACGTTCTGAAGAGTGCACAGAAGTTGGCAGAGGAACTTCACACTGACACTATTTTCCCACCCATTCAAGAATACAAGAGTCACCGAAGAAGACATTTTGATTACGAGGCACAGGATAACCCCATAAGAGACCCCAAACAAAAATTCAAAGTTGAATTCTTTAACCAGGTGCTAGATTGTGCAATACAGTCAGTTGAAGAACGTTTCATGCAGCTCAAGGAACACAGCAGTATATTTGGGATGTTGTATGATATTCCAAAACTCCTCACTATACCTGAAGAAGACCTAAACCAGCAATGCAGGGCACTAGAGACAGTGTTGACTCCGGATAACATGCGCGATATTGATGCGAGTGATTTAGGTGATGAACTGAAAACCCTTTCAAGGTACATTTCAGCAGGATCAATTCCAAAGGCTGTTCTGGAATATATGTGTACAAATAAGATGACCACCCTCTTTCCAAATGCTTTTGTTGCTCTGCACATACTTCTAACACTTCCTGTAACAGTTGCCAGTGGAGAACGCAGCTTCTCCAAGCTGAAGTTAATAAAAACACATCTATGCTCCACAATGACACTGGAGAGGCTGGTCGGCCTTGCAACCTTTTCAATAGAGCGTGAGCTGACCCAGACTATGGACCTTCAGGAAGCAGTTCAAATCTTTGCAACCAAGAAAGCACGGCTTTGATTATTCAAACAGATAAAAATGCCAGTGTTTACTATGCAGACAAGAAAAGTTACATTTGCTATTCAGTCACTTGAAAGTTAAGTGTTACTTAAAAATGTTGAACAAGGCATTTTAAGTTGTTAGTTCTCCTTTATTGGGGTAGGTAACAGAGCAGTACCATGAGAGGAGTAGAACAGGAAGAAGGCAGAATTGAGACCTTTCAAAGTTTTGGCCCAAGTGAAGGGGCATCAGGGTATGATTTGAGCTCCCCGCCTCAGGTGCCAAAATGTTGTGGGCCGGCCCTGACAGTGAGAGCATTCTATATTAATATATTTTAATCTACTCATGTTTAGTTTACTTTTAACAACCTAGGAACAAAATAGTTGATACTGCATCAGCAAATATGCAGAATCCCAAGAAAAAACAGAAAATTATGTTAATATTTGGATCCCAAGCATTCTTTGGGAATGACAAATAAAGGAAAAGTGTTTGACTAGGTTGATTATAAATTGAGTCCCTAAACAGAGTCTAATAAAAGTATTGAGGAATAATGAGAATCTAAACTGTGTTACAACTACTGGAATGTAAGGGAAGAGGTAATGATTGTGTTTGTTTCAATGAAAAGGTAGGATTCTTGGACTCAAGACTCAGCTGTACCACAGCAGCGCTTATTGCAGCTCGGGAAGAGGCATTATAAAATCCTGGCTGTGGCCAAAGTGACCTTCAGTTCAAGTCAGAGCAGCCTAAAGTTTACAACCTAATTCCGATCTGATTTACACTATTGTAAATCAGGAGTTCCTGCCAATACAATGTTGCCAGCTCTCACAATTTTATCACAGGCCTTGTGATATTTTGTGAGAAGGGAGTTTGCCTTTAAATTTCACATCATCTTGTGAGTCCTGGCTTCCAACTTGTGAATTTTCCATTATTCAAATGGATTATCCCCTCTCATTACTTTCAAAGGGGCTAAAAAGTCAAGCTGATTTCCGTGAAGATGGCTGCCATTCCTTTCAGCCTTTATGTGTAGAAGTGAGACTGTCCTAATAAAGATAGCCCACCCCCATTGTTTTCCACAGTACTGAAGCCAGGCTGCCCTCGGGGATGATAGCTTCCAGGGGTCTGAGGAGAGTGCAAGGGAATGTGGGATGGCAGGAGGAAACGTAAAGGTGTGTAGGGGGATGGTGGGGAGTAGAAGATGACTGAGGTAAGATAGGAATGAGGAGTGCAGAAAAATGTGCATTGCAGAGAGGGACCATAAGGGAGTTGCAGGAATATGTTGAGTGGCAGAGGAAAAATGTGAACTGTACAGTTCTGTAAAAGGGAAAATGAGTGGGAAGCATGAAGTGAGAATGGGATTGTGGGAAGAGACATGATGGGCTATAGAGGGAGACAGGGAAAGGAGAGAGACAGGTTAGTGATAGGGGAAAGGGATGGAGTGGGGGAAAATGGCAACTCTCCCATCCTAGGGAATAGGAGAGGGAAAGTAGAGTCTCTTCTCTGAGCAGTCAGTAGGAAGGTTAGCATTTTTGCATGTACAGTCCAGATTGACTTTTGAATCACAAAAACACTTTAGTCGTGGGTGGCTGCTTCTAAAATTTTCCAGAAGGCAAATAAAAAACATTTTTTTTAAAATGTCCATCTAATTTATTGGATTCTGATGTTTAGATTTAGAGCCAGACCCTCAGCTGATGTAAACTGGCATAGCTCTATTAAAGTTGTCATCTGAGGATGTGGCACGTAGTATTTTAGGAGCACAATGAGCCTGATTCACCATTGTTACTTTAATTTTATAATGGTGGAACTCCATTGCATTATTATGGAACTGGAGTAATGCAGTGATGAAAGAGGCCCAGTGGATTTAAATCCATGAAACCCCACTCTTTCAGTAGGGTTACACAGGAAATCAGTCTGGCCTTTTGACTTGTTTTGGGGATGAGAATGTGAAATGTATTGCACTAATGCACATAATCTCACATTTGGAAATGTACAGTTTGATTTATAACATTTAAAGCCATTTTCATAAATATATAATCTTAAAGCTAATTTCTTTCATTGTGACATTGGCTTTAAAGTACAATGCCACTGTTTGATCCCATATACACAGTGCACTTAGGCAGGAAAGTAAGCATGTAAGAGTAAAAGTGTAATTCTACTTTAATGTTCCTTTTATAAAATATGCATAAGCACTTCCTAACTCATTCAGTTTTTATTAGCTTCAGAACATTTATACAATTAAACATAGGAAGCTATGATTTACCATACCAGATCAGGCCAATGGACCATGTAATCTGATTTTCTTATCTCCAGTTGTGGCTAGTATCTTGATGAAAAATCCCCATATTGCACGTGGCCAACTAAATAACAGTGAAAGTATCCCCAGACTTATGCATGTCATCATTGTATACCTTGATCCATGAGACTTATTACTCTAATTATCTTTGATAGAACATGGTAGCTGTGTTAGTGGACCTGATGTTGTAGACCAGTGCTGACCTGATCCCTTAAGAATCCAGTTCCTGTATTTGACTCTATAGTCTGCTGTGAAATTTCACCGGTTGATTACGTATTATGCAGGACCTGAGGGACAGGGCAAAAATGGTTTTATGCCACCTTTACTTCTCTTCTCCCCTACCCAATCCTTGGGACAGTTCATCCCGGGCGCAATTTAGAGTGATCTATACTCCCTATAAGCAACTTAATGCAATTTCCAAATTGTGCCCAGCTACAAAGGCTCCTAATGGGCTGTTTCTGGCAGCGGGGGATTGTCATAATACAATAGTACTGTGACCATCTCCCCTGTCCCACCAAACTCCCTATGCTGGGGGCTGCAAGGGATGTGGCGTGGAGCTGGCTGCACAAGCTCTAGGCATGCTAGGAATGGGAGAAGCTTGCTCAGGATGGGTCGAAGGCAGCAGTGCTGTGGAGGATCAGGTCAGCACTGCAGCCATAGATCAGAACAAGGAGCAATGGTCTCGAGTTGCAGTGGGGGAGGTTCAGGTTGGATATCAGGAAAAACTATTTCACTAGGAGGGTGGTGAAACACTGGAATGCGATACCTAGGGAGGTGGTGGAGTCTCCTTCTTTGGAGGTTTTTAAGGCCCGGCTTGACAAAGCCCTGGCTGGGATGATTTAGCTGGGAATTGGTCCTGCTTTGAGCAGGGGGTTGGACTAGATGACCTCTTGAGGTCCCTTCCAACGCTGATATTCTATGATTCTATGATCAGGCTGGAGTGGCTGCTATAACTTGCCCTTCCCCATCCCCCAGGGGTGTCTCAGTTATGCCTCTCCAGGTCCCAGAACAACCTTGGAGTGGAGGGAAGAGAGTTTGTTTAAAGCCATGATAGCCCCTCTCCTCCTAGCCTACAAGTTCTGTGCTGCACCTCTTACAGTCTCAGCACAAAATTTCACCTTAAAGCTTTACAATGCACCACTCTTCCCTACAAAGGGTCTGTGAGCCAGTTAAATATTAAACTTTGTTATGGCACAACGAGTATTACTTCTCTGAGCATGACAGAAAGTTGTTTGTTCTTTACTATACGAATGTAGTATCACTGTTCTAGGAGGAACAGTCCACCTCTGTCAAGAATTTAAGTTCATTATAGACACATTGGGCCTTATTATTAGTTAAGCTAAGGCTCCTTTTATGCTGTTCTGGCTGCATAAGGGGTCATTAAAGTGGCCAGAAATGTGTCTGAGGTGGCACAGAACTTGCATAATAGTTCTATTCAAGCTTCTTTTCCATCCCACCCACGCAGGTAAATCTGTTCTTTTAAAGTTCATCACTGTGTTATCCCTTATCAAACTGTACCACAATCACTACTTCTGCTGTTGCTTCCTATATATTTAATAATATAGTCATGTCCTCCCTTGTAAGTGTCATTACAAGGCGCTCTGTAAAGCAGTGGGGTTAAAGTACTAGTACAATCACTTTGCAAAGCAGCTTTCCAGCCAAGTAGTTCATAGTGGCATATATCTATATATACTTTAAAGCACCACATTTTTATTATTAGAACTGGGTGTATAATGCAAAGGTCTTCCATGAATATTCATTCCCATTTTCAAATTAATGCATGCTCATGCCTCTGGCATGTTAGTTTTGTGCAAAGATCTGGGCAATCAAATTTTCATGGCAAAAAATGTCATGGAAGAAGAGTTTTGAAGTCACGTGCATGAATATTTATGAAAACCAAACTGAAAAATTTGTACGGGCAAATATTTGCACCACAAATGCTTGCCTTCAGCCAAGAAGTAGAAATTTCACGTGATTTAGCTGTCCAATGACATCTAAATAGCAACTCACATTTTGAATATTCATAGAGTTTTAAAAGCTATTAATTAACACATTCAAACAACAACAAAAATTGAGACAATCACAATCTCCTCACAGAGTTTCCACAAATGGAAGAGGGGAGTAAATTCACTAAAGAATTTTACCCTGCCTTAACTATGTTGTCATAATCTTTAATCTTTTAACATATGGTTCTCAGTTCTTTAACATGACTCTACTCTGGGATCCTGCAATGTATTTCTACAGTTATGTTGCATTTCCTCTTTCCTAAAATTTATGATCAAGTAGATTCCCCCCCAATCACTGATTATCCCTCCAATTAAAACTGCTAAAATTGCACCATCCTTTAAAAATCACAAGAGATTAACTTGCGCTGAATTTCAGGCAATCTGTCTTCAGTTTTCCATTACAAAATTGTGGACCTAGTTCTAATACCAGTCTCCTTCTATATCAAATTCAATCTCCTCACCCTCATTTTTATGGCTTTGCCGTGTGCCACCTCTGTCTGCATTGTATCACTTGTCCTACAATGCCAACATCTCCATTGCTCTAACACAGGGGTCGGCAACCTATGGCATGTGTGCCAAAGACAGCACACGATTCGATTTTTAATGGCACACTGCAGCCGCCGCTGGCCCCGCTCAGCCCGCTGCCGAACCCCGGCAGCGGGCTGAGCGGGGCTGATGGCCGGGACCCCAGCAGGCAGCAGCGTGCCATTAAAAATCCTGCCCAGCCCAGCCCACTCTTCTCTGCCCCCTGCCTACCACTTTCTCTGGTGGGGGCAGAAGCAAGCTTGGTCCTGCCGGCTGCTGCTGTAGGGCAGGCTCCACCGGTAGCCAAGCTTCCCCCTCCCCCGCCTCTTCCCCCAGCGTGCTGCATTGTGCCCCGCCTCCTCTTCCTCCCTGCTGCTGATGGCCCTTGTGAGGGAGGGGAGAAGAAGAGCCCCAGTGCCCTCACTGCTCAGACCAGGATGGAGGTGGAGAAGAGGCAGGAGCGGGTCCTTGGGGAAGGGGGTGAAATCAGGGCGTATCCCCCCAGGTCCCTGCCGTAAGCCACTCAGGGCAGGGGTCTGGGAGCACCCCCCCAATCCCAGCCCACCCCCCAGCCCTCTGCCCTGACCCCTGCACCCCCTCACACCCCAGCCCCCTGCACCTCCCCCCCACGACTCCAGCCCTGACTCTGGCACCCTCCCACATACCCAGCCCCCCACACCTCATGCCCTGACTTCTGCACCCCCCTCACATGCCCCCAGCCCTCTGCCCTGACCCCTGCACCCCCCCCCACACCCCATTCCCTGACTCTGGCACCCCTACACATACCCAGCCCCCCACACCCCATGCCCTGACTCCTGCACCCCCCTCATATGCCCCCAACCCTCTGCCCTGACCCCTGCACTCCCCTCACACCCCAGTCCCCTGCACACACACCCCACTACCCCAGCCCTAACTCTGGCACCCCACACACATACCCAGCCCCCAACACCCCATGCCCTGACTCTGGCACCCCCACACATACCCAGCCCCCCACACACACCCTATGCCCTGACTCCTGCACCGCCCCCACACACCCCCAGCCCTCTCTCCTGACTCCTGCACCCTCCACACATACCCAGCCCGCCCACACCCTATGCCCCAACTCTTGCACCCCCCACATCCCTATCCCCCACCCTGAGCACCAAACAGGAGCTCCTGCACCACCACCCCCATTCCCACCTGCACCCCTCGCACCAAATGGGAGCTGCCCAGGTAAGCGCTCCACACCCAAACTTCCTGCCCCAACCCTGAGCCCCCTTCCTCATTCTAGCTCCTGGCGAGACCCTGCACCCCAACCTCCAGCCTGCTCCTTCACCCCCAGCCCTGTGCTCAGTGCACCCCCACCCTCAGCTCAGTGCAGAGAAAGAGGAAGAGATTGGGCCAGAACCAGGGACAAGATAGGTACCCACTCTATGTGAGCAGGACCGGGACCCCAGACCAGCAGCGGACTGTGCGGGGCCGGCAGCCGGGACCTTGGCTGGCAGGAGCCAGCAGATGGAACTCCAGACTGGCAGTGGGCTGAGCCGCTCAGCCTGCCACTGGTCTGGGGTCCCGGCCGCCGGTCCCACTTAGCCCGCTGCTGGTCTGGGGTCCCAGCCACCGGCCCTGCTCAGCCCACTGCCGGTCTGGGGTTCTGGCTGCCAGACCCTTGCCAGCCGGGGTCCCGGCCGCAGGCCCCACTCAGCCTGCTGCCAGCCTGGGGTTCTGGCTGCCGGCCCCTTGCCAGCTGGGGTCCCAGCCGCAGGCCCCGCTCAGCTCGCTGCTGGCCTAGGTGAACGGAACCCCAGGCCGGCAGTTGGCTGAGCAGGCCGGCGGCATAAGATCAGCATTTTAATTTAATTTTAAATGAAGCTTCTTAAACATTTTGAAAACCTTGTTTACTTTACATACCACAGTAGTTTAGTTATATAATATATAGCCTTATAGAGAGAGACCTTCTAAAAAACATTAAAATGTATTTCCGGCATGCGAAACCTTAAATTAAAGTGAATAAATGAAGACTCGGCACACCACTTCTGAAAGGTTGCCGACCCCTGCTCTAACACATCAGCATAAATTTGCCAATAATTCATATCTGATTGAGAAGTTAAGATGGAATTATGAGAAAATATTACCAGTCTCTTTAAAGGCAGACAATGAGCAGGATTCAAATGGACACCTCCAGGCAGGAAAATTAACATGCGAAAAGAATTTTTGTTAGACTAGAACAAAGAGCAGTTGGGCCTTTGGAATGAGGGATGTTAATATAGGAAATAAAATATGAAAAGGTGGAGCTCAGAGATATTTTAAGTTGCAAAAAAAGAGGACATGAAAAACATGAACCATCTTATACGAAGAAGGGATCTGGGAAACATACAATGGACATTTCACAGGTTTTTCAGGGAATACATCTGTCTGTGTGTAGCAAGCAGGTTGCAAGGGACAGAACAAAAGTAGTCTGGAAAACTTTAATTGAGAGATCCCAGGGAGACAAGAGGAGATAACAGCTACCTGGAAACTAGAGGTTGTATCTCTGACAGGTAGCCCAGCCAAAGGGTCAGAGGAGAGAAAGAAAAGTTGGAACTGAGAAGATAATTTTCTAGAAATAGAAGATTTTGCTTGATCATTTAACCTAAAGGGCCCCTACCTATCTAGATGAGCTTTTGCAGAGTTTCAGACTAGATAGATTAAAACAAAAGAAACAGGATGTTGAACTGTCTCTCTGTTTGTAATTACTCTTGTTTTACTATCATTCTTTCAGGTGGTTTTTAGACTGCTTGAGAATTTGATACCTTCTCCATTACCATGGTGTGGTCCAATGCTGACTTTTCAAAATGTGTAGCGGCTTCAGGCATGATAGTTTTCATTTTATTCCAAATTGCATTCAGGTTGTTCTCCTCTGTCACCTTAGGCAATGCCTCAAACCCATTCTGAATAGAAGTCCAGTAGTTTTTTAAAATTCTGGACAAGTCTAGACATGGTGGATCTCCCTAACATCTTATCTTTTTAAGTTTTAAGTTTATATTTGAGGCTAACAGTTGATGGTCTGACCCACACTTTGCACTTGGAAAAGTCTTTTGTCTATTGAACACTCAATCTTTCGTGTCCCTGTATCATTACTTAGGGAATATGGTTCTTTGTTACACTGTCAGGCATCCATGTATATAAATATCTAGGGTGTTGGGTGAAGATGGTGTTTGTAGTGACCAGATGATTAAAGCAGCAGAATTTGACTAAACACTTTGCTCTCTCATTTTGTAAACCAAGACCATTGTTTCCCATTACTTCTTTATGATAGCTTCAGTTCCAACATTTCCATACAGTTCTCCAATTACAAGGGTAATGTCTTTGCTTGTTTTTAATAAGTGTCTCTTCAAACTGGTCATAGAACTCAGTCATGGTGGCATCAGCTGCTGTTGGTAAGGGCATAAACCTGCATGATTAACATATTAATTGTCTTCACTCAAAAGCAAATATGAATGATTCTATCATTAATTGGATTGCATCCAAGCACACTCTTTGATGTCACCTTAAATAAGATAAACGCAATCCTGTTTTCTCCCATTTTGTTGGATTCTGAGTAGTACACAACCTACCCATCCACCATCATGAAAGGACCTACCATTCTATTGAAGCTCTGAGATTCCACAGCTTCCCTTCATAGATACTCCTCACAGTCCATGTTCCTACTTTGATGATTCATGTATAAAGGTTCAGGTCATTCTTTTCCTTGGTGTAAACATCAGGCACTGTACTTCCTAAAGGATTTTGTACAGCACTTTCATAATCGCTACTGGTACTCTTAATGGCCAGACCTCCTCCCCAGTATAATTTTGTTGCGCCTTCTGGCCTGGGGATGAGGGGGGTGGAATATGACCTTTGTTCTGAGAAGGTGTTTAAGCTGATGCAGAGTGAAAGTGGTGTGGAGACAAGGAATTGAGCAGATAGATACGAAGGCAGGCTAGATGAGTCATGAGTGAACACATCAGGGCAAATTGCGAGGAACTTGAGAATTATAAAGGGCGTAACAATACAAAAGATATGTTCACAGTGGTCAGACTTCTTTCTAAAAATGTTTCCCCAAGACCAAGCATAATAAAATATCATGATGGCAGAGTTCTTACTGAAGGTGATGATATCAAATGCAGACTCTACCAGTCTGTATGCCTCATCAGAGCCACTTACAATACAGAACAACAGAAAAGAGTATGGAACTGGAGCCATCAATCCTGTGAGAGGTAGTGGTGTATGCTATTATGAAAATAAAGTCTGGGAAAGAGTTGAGGTAGATAATGTACCAGAATTGCTAGAAGTGATTGGTGATGGTGGTATTGATCTCATGTGGAAAATGTGCAATGATGCATGGATGACTAGAAATTGGCTAGATGATTGGACAAAGGGAATCTTGCTGCCCTTACCAAGGAAAGGGGATGTAACTGAGTGCAGTAACTATCTTACCATCACCCTGATATTGCACACCTATAAAGTGCTGCTCAGGATCGCATGAAGTGAATGATAGAAGCAGAAGTAGCGCCATAACAAGTTTGTTTCAGAGAGAGACGAGGCACACAGAAGCATATCACCAATCACAAAAAATGTAGGTAGTAAAATCACCCATTGATTATGTGTTTCATTGACTGCTTCAGACTTAGATGCAAACAACAGCGATCACAGCACACGGTTTTCCATTTGGATGGATGTGAGACAAGGATGCATTCTGTCCCCAAGTCTTTTCAGCAGGTATGCACAATTTATTATGAGACAAACCCTGGAAGTGACAAAGTAGAAGAAGCTGGGATTTTCATTAATGGACACCTCTTAACCGACCTCAGACACAATGCTCTTTCCTGCAACCATTGATGCATGCGATGAATGTTGGAGTCTGTAAAAACAGTTAGTGAGGAATATGGACTATCCCAGAATATGGTGAAAATGAAATGCCTGTATCTTGACACGCCCAACAACAAGATGCAAATGGACATCACAATTAATGGTCAAGCTGTAGAGGCAGTAGAGGAATTTAATTATGTGGGATTGTACATAGCCAACCAAGGAGACTGCACCAAAGAAATCAGAAGATGATTAGGGATGCTCACTCAGCCACGGCATTCCTTACGAAAACATGGAAAAACAAGGCATCTCAAAATGTATGTAAGTTCGACTGGTGAAAAGCTTAATTTTTTTCCATAGCACCTTATGGCTGTGAATCTTGGGAAACTAATGCTGCTGACAAGAACAAGACTGAACCTTTGAGATGCAGTGATGGCAAAGACTGCTGTGTATCACTGTGATGCAATACACCCCTGTATTTGCACCCTACCCCCACTGTAATCTTTGAACTAGGTATGCCTTGTAAGGTGTCATTTGAAAACTCATAATTTGCTCGTCAGTATTGTCTTGATCAAATATGTGTGGCAACACTGTGATGTTATAAGATTTCCCTGTATGGTGTTATTAACACATGGTCCAAACCCCAGAGCTCTTTTCTTTCTCAATACCTGCCTCTCTTGTTCTTTATTTGTGATACTTTAAGACCTCATCTTCTTGCATTTGTCTATAAAGCACGAAGCACACCCATGGTGTTATAGAATCAGATAATACACTTACTGTTAAAGAATCTGCCTCAAACCTGCAAAACCTAAGAAATTCAGATAGTAAGTTGGAACTATGTTGAGCCCCTCTCATACTGTGCAGCTCTGAAGCTATTTAATAGCAAACCCTGCATTCATTTTCTTCTAAGTATTCAACTTGCTTTGCGTTTAGATTGTTTTTCATTATAAGATCACTGAAATAATCCCTTTGCCATCATTTTGCTCCCTTGAAATTATGTCCAGACAAATATTTCTGTATAGTAAGGGATCTAAATTCAGTAGACATAATTCCATTGTAGCCAGTGAAGTTGCTTATAGACAGCGCTCTTTAAAGTGTTAATTTTTTTATCTGCATCAGCTTGTCCATTTGAGGTATGGTAACACACAGCACAGCAACTGAGTATCTCTCATCCCTGGCTAATTCTAGCCTATTTAATTGAGCATTTCTGAATGTTTTCCCCAGTCTTTCCATGTCTTGCTATGAATTATGTTGGTCACATCATTAAAACTTTTTTGTCCAAAGGTGGCAGATATAGATGTAGAAACAAAACAATACATTAACAGCATTTATGGGACTGGAAGTACTGAAATGTTAAAGTCACAGTACAATACGTCATTATTATCTCAGCCCTGTATTGAAAGGTAAATAAATTAAGTGTCTCTGTGGAAGTCTTTCCACAAAATCCTGGCTTAAAAAGGCACAATAGCTTCATGGCAAGAAAAATAAATGCAATTGAACTGAGTTATTTGCAGTGTAGTGCATTATATACTGGACAATGTGCATGTCATTCATTTATTGAATGCTTGTATAACTAATGAGTTGAATAGCGGAACTGAATTTGAATAGCAAATGAAAGGGGATTTTTGTTTGACAGCCACAAAATGAAAGAGAAAACAAGGACTGACATTAGAATTCACAGGGCTACACTGGGATTAGCCCAAACTTGGTTGTGCACTGCTTCCTCCTACCTTGAACTTCCTGTGCCAGCCATATTAGTGCTACCTGGATCTGGGCCCAGGTGCTTTGCAGAGCTTAGGGGCTATGCTCCACCAGAGAGCAAGTGGGTGGGAAGTGGATGAAGATAATAATGGCTCCACCCCATATATGCTGATGAGCTGGACAAATGGGGGAAGTAATCTGCAGTTTTAAAGGAACAGAGAAATAACAATGTAGTGATGCAGTTTATGCACTATCGCTCACACAGGGATGAGCCTAAGGACTCAAACTAACCCATGAACTTTCTTCGGTGTTCCGTATTACAGAATCTTCATATTTCTTGCCCTAAACCACTCAAAGGGATTGACACTCCCCTGGCCTTATCATCTAGCTCAGAATCTACCCCCCCTCCCCCAAAAGCCTTATTTATCTGGGGTAGATATCTGAACATTTGTTTTTATCTGCTGTTTATTTGTAACCTTAGTGTAGCAGTCTTCACTTATGGATATTATAACAGGAGCAAAGATACTGTGGCCTAGTGGTTAGGCCACTGGACTGAGACTCAGGAGATATGGCTTCATTCCGCAGCTCTGCCACTAGTTTGCTACGTGACCTGGGCAAGTCACTTCCCCACTGTGTCCCTTCATTTCCCCATCTGTAAATGATAGTTGATCTCTTTTGTAAAGTGCTAGAAATAACAATAATACCCAGCTCTTATATAAGTGGTAGATTTTTAAACTGCCATTTTAAGTAGATTTAATTCAATATGGTACACTGTTGTCTGCATACCATCACAGGATTTACCGTAGGTTAAATTTAACATCAGGAAATTAACAGAGTAGTAGAAAGATGCAAAATCAAATATTTCACACAGATTGTTGCTTGTGCTTTCATAATTTAATACTTGTTTCACGATTACTCATTTCTACGTGGAGCATCCCATGTCATTAAATAATTAGGTTAAATTACTTTTTGTTTGTTTTTAAAGTCAGCTAAGAGTAAAACCTAACAGTATTTGTTTCAAATTTTACAGCTATGCTTTTAAGTGTTGGAATGCCTGTATTTTGCACTATCATTAAAATAGATAATAAAATCCTATTTATCCTTGGGCACAGTTGAAGCCCTTTAAGTAGATGCTACTCCCGAATCTACTATAAATTGCAAATAATATCTATTGTGCAGTAATTTATACTGATAGAGAAAATGCTACTGATTATATGGGTTTACCTCTGTGAAACTCAAAACACAAAAATGGAAACACACCTTTCTTCAGTCTGCTTTGCTTTTTCTTTAATCATTACACTTACTGTTATATACTCCAATAAATGGCATATTATCTTTTTTAAAAAGCACAACTAAAGGTTTACATTACTTTCAGTTTGCAACCAACTTTTTACTAGACTGTTTTGTTGAAAATTTTAAGGCACTCACCCAGGCTGCTCTAATTCTTATGTCATATTCTTTAAAATATCAAAACAATGTGATATGCCTTGTTGTCCCTGATTGTCAGTAGACAAGGAGGCATTATGGATCATTTTAAAGTAAGCTTGAAATATAGGCCTATATCCTGCCCTCATTTATATCCATGCAAATTTACTGATGTCATTTGGGTCACGTAGGTGTAACTCAGGGTAGAATATGGCTCCTGTCAGCTATGCAAAGGCTACATCTACACAATGAGCTAGAGGTGTGATTTCCCCAGCTCATGTACACATACATACTCACAGTAGCTTGATGAGAGCTAGTGTGAGTATAAATAGCAGCATAGCTGTGATAACATGATAGTCAGGCTTGCACTTGGCATGGCTAACCACTCCTGAAAATGGTGACTACATATTTGGGACAGCTAAGCGGTGCCACCGCTGCCCGTGCTACTGCAGTGACACTACTATATATACCTCACACTAGCTCCATCAAGCGACTGTGAATATGTGTACTGGAGCAGGGGAATCACACCTCTAGCTCTTAGCATAAATAGAGCCAGAGAGATGTGTATGATACCTGCTACATCTTCTGAAATTAGTAAAGCCTTTAACAGTGCTAAAAATTAACACTCAGCCATGAGGCCAGAGTGAATTTATGTGAACTGGCATAGATGACCCCAGAATGGCTGTAACATTTTGGATTACCTCAAGCTCTGACAACAGATAAACCCCATTGTACAGTACATCATCATATTACTTGTATTTGAGCATTCACTGTACTTAGCAATCCTGTTCATTTTGCATTACAATCTTAAAACAGAATGTGGACTTTTCCATAATTAATATGTCTGTTTGCTATGTACTGGAACATGTAGTTTCCAGTAGTTCTTAATTACTTAAATGTTTTATAAGTCTCTCTTGCGAGAGGTCCTCCTCCTTCATGCCTAAAGAGCATTTCCACAGGCTGCCATAGCTCAATTATACATCTTTCATAAGCCCTTTAGAAGAATCTTTTGCACATTAATATGAAATCAAAGAGCCCTCGGTTTCATGTTCATAATGATTAAGATGTCTCATGTTATTTAAATTAATAAGAAACTCCTTTGTTGCTTAGAAAACAAAAGAAATCCTCCATCCACCCAACAGCTGACAGTTGACGCAGACAGTCAAGTGTAACTGTGACAGCTGGTAAATGAAAATAAGCGTATGCTTGAGTGTTCTTTGTCTCTGCTTCTTAGCTCACGGAGAACTACTGGAAGGCAAAGTCCAACTTTTAAAACAATTAACATGAAGATCATTAAGAAATTCTCTTTGCAGTGCAGGGAGACAATATCTATGACCATGATTCAGATTATGGAGATGTGCACCAGCTGAGTCATAATTAAGAACTCCACCATGATCTTCCCTATAATCTTTTTCACAACAAACAGCAAAGCCTTTATGCTTTTCTAGCTTCTTACAACATTAAATAATTAAGGCGCTCAACTTCCCCATAAAATAGATTATGTATAGCCATCACTTCATGCACACCACTTCTCTGCTGTGATGTACAGTAGCTATTCAGCAGGCCAAAACAGTGTTCCCCAACAGCATTGGACAAGTGAAGAAGAATATGGTAACTAATTGAAAATGCAGGCAAACCTGGGTAGATAGAATGCAGTTACACCAATTATGATTTAGGAAGAATGTTAAGGCTGTTGTTACAAAAGGTGTCATGAGATTTTTAATGATCACAAGTGATCAAAACTTCAGTATGAAGTCTTGTCCAAAAGATAATGGCATTAGCAGCAGCACAATGCACCAGGCTTGATTCAAAGAAAGCATACCACTATCATTTCCTACAGCACCTTGGATAGGTCTTCTATCCAGATGCTGACCTTGCACTACAGTGATACATTTGTGAGATCTAAAGCATCACAACATAGGGTTGTGTTCCTTCTATTTACTTAAAGTCAGTTTGAATATTAAACTAAAAAATGGTGTGTCTAAAATATCTTTCTTCTTTTAAGGGATGACTCAATGCCTATTGACGTCAATGGGCATTTCATCAGGCACTCTCTCTCCCTCTTATAAGCTTGCAAACTCTCCAAATAAAAGTCAATTATATTGAAAATCTGTACATGATTCTCTCTTAGCCCAAAAGAGATTTTTAACCAAGTTATTTTCAGGAGTTTATAAAGTTGTCCCAAGGTAAAAGCTAACAAATCCTTAATTATGGCTGTACCACCTAACACAACTATGTTAAGTACATGTCTCATATGGACAGATGGTCTTGTGATTAAGGCACTGGACTGGGAATCTGGAGACCAATTCCCAGCTCTTTACAGAATTTCTTTGTGACCTTGGGCGAATTACTTAGTCACTCTGATCTGACTCTGCAAACACACACATGCAGAACTTTACTACTGTAAGTAGCCCTGTTGATTTCAATGGAAGCAATCATGATAGTAAAGTTAAGCATTAACTAACTGTTTGTAGGCTCCTGTGCTTCAGTTGCCCATCAATAAAATGGGAATAACACTTTCCCATTTCAAGGGATGTTTTGAGGATAAATTCATTAATAATTGTGAGATGCTCTGATACCCTGGTAAAGGAGACCATCTAGGTACCACAGATTTATTCTCCATCACTATTAACAGGCCAGATAAATAGTTCATTCATCAGAAATGTTCTCACATACAAGGGGAAATGGAAATTATTTACTATTGGTGGCTCCAGACCAAAAATGGAACTGAACATCTTAATGGGAAACATATCATTTCAGAAAGATCACTGAATGGCTACCAGAGGGAGCAGGGGAAGAAAACAAGAAACGGATGAAATAATTATAATATACAAGTGCATTATTGCTTTGATCTGGCTGATACAACTCAGCATTTCTAAATCATGTAGATGTTAAGTGGCAGATGTGCATGCCTGTTCCTTACTAGAGAAAGCCCAACTGCTTTTTGTGAATTTAGCTTTGGGAGGAAAAATGTCCCAATTTCATTCTGCATTCAGGGACAGGTAGCACAGACCAATTAATCACAATAGCTCTCTTGAACAGTTTCACCTTCTTTTGTCTTTGAAGAGTGACACAAAATAAAAATGGGTCATCACTGCATTGGCAGAAGACTATGTTTGGTATCATATCCTTGAAAAGCTGTTATACTTACAAAGCAGACATGAGGGGAGACACAAAGAAAAGGGGACAGGGGGCTTGGAAGGATCATTGCAATAATGACAATGAATTTGGTTCTTAGTAAGCAGCATTAAAAATGCTTCAATGACAAGGGCACTGATACATTTCAACTATGCAGATTTTGGAAGCATGATGGAATTTCTGGGTAAAATGAAAGAGAAAAATGGACAAGCACTCTGAGATAGATTAACACACTGTGTACCCAAGATCTGTCATTATCATCAGCAATACAAACGAGGAATAAAAGGAGGATGGTACTGATGAAGAGTGGGTCAAAATTATGAGAATTTAGAGATATACACAAGGCAGGAGCAATTAGGTAAAGAGGAGAAAATATTTACAGACAAATATTAAGTGTAAAATAATTGGTATGAAAAGCAAAGGTGGAGAATGGAAGAAAGGCTTTATAAGAGGTTCAAGTTTTACTTTAAATGAATCCTTTATCTGAGTGCTCAGAATAGAGGATGTGAGGGTAGATGCCACACAAATACATACGTCTTTAGGGGGTAAAAGGAAAATACCGAAAGAAGGAATACATAAAGCAGATGGGCAAGAAATGACAATGACTGACAATTAGAAACTCCAGGGGTGTATAGAAACCATAAACAAAAGTGCTTCAGGGTAGAAGTGGGTGAAATTTTTCAGATGAATAGTTTATTCACCAAGAAATGCAGTTTCCATTGACCCCAGTGGTTAGGGCATTCACTTGAGATGTGAGAGAATCAGGAACAAATCCCTGCTCTGCAACAGACCCAAAATGGACATTTTTGATTCACCTGAAATTTTTCAGAATTTTTGATTTGGCTCAGTCCAAACCAAATTTTCTTTTCTGTTTTTTGCAAGCGTCACCAAACAAAAAAATCCAGCCATTCCCCCAGCTGTACTTCAGGGAAATTTAAACAATGACAACAAAATCCTCCTTAGAAATAGGAGATAGCCAGGCACTGGGAAGGAGCTTATGTTATATTTCCAAAGTGGGGTTGTGATGGAGTGTTCACCCCACACCAGCTCCTGACGGGGTTCAGGTGGCTAGGGCTAATTAACTGCCTAGGCTTCACCTGGAGGAGGAACCAGATAGTAAGAAGGACTAATTAAAGAATGATCATTTTGACAGGTGAGGGCTCATATAAAGCCAGGTAGCTGAGGGCCAAAAGGGGCTGCAGGAAGGAGATCTGCAGTCATTCTCTCTGAGGCTAGGAAGAGATGGGAACTTGGCCCTGAGGGAAGGGCATACCTGGAGGAGGGTGGAGAAGGAATCCAATAGAGGTAATGTAGGAAGCAGTGCAGGAAAACAGTGGCAAGAAGTGGTACAGTACAGACTTTAGCTGGGCTATATAATGTAGGGTCCCTGGGCTAGAACCTGGAAAAGAGGGCGAGCCTGGGTTTCCCCACCAGCCTCTGGGAAGTGGCACCATTCAGAGGCAGCAAATCAGAAGGCTGCTTGGGATGGTTGGTAAACAAAACCCCCAGAAGGGGAAAACTACAATGACCTGGCCAGAGGGCCAAAGCCATGAAGAGGGAGCAGTCAAGTCCTGACAGACGGAGAGAGAGACATAGAGAGAGCACTTGCAGAAACCGGTGTCAGACTGGCAGAGCTAATCCCCAGCTGCGACCATAGGAAGGTGCGCCAGTGGTGAGCAGAGCACCCTGTGACAGAGTCCCAGAGGAAATTCAGAAAATCAAGGATCTGCAAGCATAATTTCAATAATAAGAAATAGATGGAAAACCTAGTATAGAATAGACATTGGTGGTCACCACCTAGAAAATTATAGCTAAGTGGCAGACAATGAGCATGGATTTACCCACAGAGGTCATGTCTGAGCACTTTATGGAAGAAGAAACGAGACAAGATTTCACACAGAGAAACTGGATATAATTTACCTACTCTGCAGGAAACTTTTTTGATAGAGGAAGAAGCTGGATGTTAATCATGACTAGGGCAACACCACAGAGGGATATAATTCAGCCTATGAGATGGAGAAGGACTAAGATGTAAGAGATTTTACATTGGAGTACACCAAGAGAGAAGGATCTGGTAGCACTGGATGATATAATTAAACATTACCAAATACTGGGAAACATGAAAAAAACAAAGAAAAGTCTGAGATGCATATAAAGGTACATTGGGTTTAGACAGTCCAAGGCCAGAAGGGACCACTGTGGTCACCTAGTCTGACCTCCTGTATAACACAGGCCAGAGAACTTCCCCAAAATAATTCCTAGAGCAGATATTTTAGAAAAACATCCAAATTTAAAAATTGCCAGTGATGAGAATCCACCACAACCCTTGGTAAATTCTTCCAAAGATTAATTACCCCCACTGTAAAAAATGTATGCCTGATTTCCAGTTTAAATTCATCTAGGTTCAATTTCAAGTCACTGGATCACGTTAGATCTTTCTCTGATAGACTGACGAGCCCATTGTCAAATATTTGTTCCCCATGTAGGTATTTACAGACTGTAATCAAGTCACTCCTTAACCTTGTCTTTGTTAAGCTAAATAGATTCGGTTCTTAAGGCAGGTTTTCTAATTCTTTAATCATTTTTGTTGCTCTTCTCAGATTCTGTGCCCAATTTATCATATTCTTTATGAAGCCTGGACACCAGAACTGGACACAGTGTACTAGTAGTGGCCTTTCCTAGAAGTTTCCTATCACACAGAAAATTAAAGCATCACAGTTTCATAGCTTATAACAGTATTCTACATGGACGTAGCAGGTTATATTTGAGATTCTGGGCCAGCTTCTGTTCTCTGGCTTCCAATGGAGCTACTCCTATTTCAGTTACCTCTGATTCATACTGTGGTAACTCAGATCTGAATCTGAGACAACATTCACAGTTCTGGTTACCTGAAAATAAGGAAAACCTAAAGGCAGAAGGGGTTCATAGGAGGACAACTGGAATAACAGGCCTTAACAATCCTAAACCGTTAGAGAAAGATGGTTGAACATGCTGTGGAAAAGACACAAGTTAGCGAGAACCTCACTGAGATATGCAAAGTTCTTAAGGGAATAGAAATGATAAATGCTAGACGGATAGCAATTTAATAAAGGGATAAGCAGGCATATTGATTAATGTCTGTATTAATTAATGAAGGTGAAAAGCTTTATGTACTAAGCAGTGTTACTACTATGAACAAAGGAAAGGCAGCAAACATATTTATGCATTGTTGTTTCCAATACAGACATTAATCTCTGACAAAATTACCAAGAGGAAAATAGATAAAAAAATTTATATACTGTTGAGAGTAGACAAATATTTGAAGGAGAAAATTAATTTGGGTAACAACATCTGGCTAGGGGATAAGACAGGCCCAGTTCCTACACAAGCCTGTTACTGATTTCAGACCCAATGGAGGCTTGGCAGCAATGTGGGCTGGGAAAGGAGGAGACAGAAATAAAAAGCTCAGAACAGGATGTGTTGTTGGATTTCTTCAGGCAAAGGGCCAGCGAAGAGCTTTGGAAGAGACTGCAGTAGGTGTCTCTCAATGAACTGACAGTCCCCAAACAGAGGAAGCAAGAGTAACTCGTGGGTCCTTCTGCACCTACCAAGCCCTAGAAACCAGCTCAGCTCTCCTAGGAAAGTTGGAGAAAGGGGCAAGAGGGGAAGTTTTACACAAGCCTGCAGTAGAGAGCTGGTGATCCCAGGGGACAGTGGGGAAAGTAGCTGTTTTTATGTGGTTTTTTTTTCTGAAGTTGCTACGGGACCTGGGACACAGAGTTGGGACTGAGCAGACCAGTTCCCTTGAAGGCAGAGAAGAGATGAACAGGCTTGTGGGCTGAGCTTTCATTTACTTTAGAAGGGAAGGAGTTATTTAGTATGAGAAATGTATTCATTTATTATTGGGGTTACATGGGGAAATCAAACTCAGCCTTATAATGGGACTGACTGGGATTGTCAAAGGACCCAGGCACCCAAGTCTCACTGAAATACATTGGGACCTAATTTCTGTAGGATCCTTTAAAAATTCCAGCCATTGCACCTATCAAGACACTAGCATTTCTCTATCATAAACCACCTACACAGCCTTGGACCTTACCTCCAGAAACACAGGCCACTGCCCCTGGAGTGAAAGGAAGATCTTTGTTTTCAGCTATAGAAATACCCTTCATCATTCTTAAGAACAGTCAGCCAAATCAAAAGCATTATGTTCATATAAACAGATAGTAGCCACTTTCACTGTCACTAAAGTCAATGGCAAACTCCCATTGACATCCATGTATGCAGGATTGGGCCCCCAAACCATCCAACACAGTAACTGTTGTTAATTTTGCTTAATTATAACCTATTTTCTTCAAATTAACCTGTGCACTATTCTAGGAGACTCACCTGCTTGGAAGATTTGAAGTTGGAGTAACAAGCTGCTTTGGAGGCAGAGGGGGACAAAGAAATGCTAGAAAAAAGTCAGCATCTCAAATTGAGGTAATTTTAAAATCATTTGTTACTCAAGAACTGTTTAATTTTATCCAAACTTTGCAGAAATATTTTCCTTTGCCTTCAAAATAAATGTGCCAATTTTTGGGCCAAATCAGCTTTCCTGACTCACAGTGACAGGGATTCTGCTTTGTTTTTTAAATAATGGAAGTTATTTGTAATGGTGGAGAAACTATTGCCCTCACTGTAGTTAATACTAATGAGAGCAGTGGCTTCTTTCAGCAAAAAGACTTCTCAAATGTGAAATAGTTAAAGACCAAATCCCTAAAACAAGGAAGGTTTTAAAGCAAATTTTATATTTTCCTAGCGAGATTCACACATTCGAGTTCATAGGGAGTTTTAATGGATCAGGACAACTGTCACAAAAATTACTGAAGTGGATGCACTTTAAAAGCCTTAGGGCTGAAGTATATTATATAATTACAAGCGATAGCACTCTTTAAAGAGACCACTAGCTTAATCTGGAAAAGTGAAGAAAAAATATGTTTTCATGAATCTCAGTTTTAAAAGTTATCTGGAGCTTACTTTTCTCTCTCCATGAGAAATTGTGATTGCAAAAAGAATAATTTTGAAGAGTAATTTTTCCTCCTGGTCATTGAAATTCAGAATATTACTTATAACAAAGTCATTTTTGCTAACAACTTTGCTCAGCAAGACTAGAATAATTTTCTCTGCCTAATAATAATTGTACTTAAGTCTGCTGTGATATTTGTCTCTTTGGTATAAATACACCGGTAAAAGACTTCAGACAATTATATTTTGTGGAGTTTATTTTGATGAGGTTTTTTTTAAGTGCTCACAACAATTAAGCTTGGCAAATTAAAGCAATTCTTTAAATGTGTACATCTGCATGCAAGGAACACACATGCAGGCATTCAAAGCAAACAATCTGGGATTTAAAGGTGAATGGCAATGCAAAGAAAATGAAGTTCTGTTTTATTCTTTTGTGCTCTTTACAAAGATATGAAGGTGGCTTCAAACATTCCTTTTCCCCAAAAATAAAAGCTGTTTCTTGGAAGATTAGCAGCTAAAATTTCAGTTGTGCTATCAGACACCTGGTTCTCCAAAAACCGTTAGAATTCTCCAGGAGGAAGAGGTAAGTCATGACCATCGATTTCTATTGTACAACTAGATAAAAATTATTTGGGGGGCACAGAGGAGGGGGAAATGGAAGTTTGAGGCCTTCTTTATAAGACAAAGGAATAGTGAAAGAAAAAAAAATTCATCCCCTTTGCAATTCTCCTTTAACTGTCAAATTCCCTGGGTTGCTGAAGTGTGAACCTTCATGACGCAGTTCAGATTGACAGTACAGAGAAAAATCTTTTCTAATCTACAGAGCAATAGCATTAAGTGACATCTTTCACCAGGTGCTAATACGCAGCATCTAGAGCTACAGTGAGCTGGGTTCCGATTGCAGGACTCCATTCATCATTTTGAAGAGCGCACATTATGGGTTGTTGGGCATTCCAGGCAGATTGGCACAGGTTCCGATGATGTTAGGGAAAAGAACATAGGAATAGGAGGGACCGCTTGAGTTATCAAGTCCAGTCCCCTGCAACTGCAGGCAACTCCATCATATAATCCAATTAATAAATTTAACAAGCTCTATCTTAAAGCTAGTTATGTTGTTTGACCCCATTACTCCTAGTGGAAGGCTTTTCTGGTACTGCATTCTGCTGATGGTTAGAAACCATCTTCAAATTTCCAGCCTAAATTTATTCATGGCCAATTTATATCCATTTGTTCTTATGCCCACATTGTCCTTTATTTTTAATAACTTGCTTCCCTCCCTGGTGTTTAATCTCTGATGTATTTATTGAAAGCCACCATTTTCCCTCTCAGACTTCATTTTGGTAGATTAAACAAGCCAAACTCTTTTAGTCTCCTCTCATAAAATAGGCTCTCCATTCCCTGATCATCCTAGTAGCTCTTCTGTGCATCTGTTCCAGTTTGAATTCATCTTAGTTGAACAAGTGACCAGAATTGTACACAGTATTCCAGATGAAACCTTATCAGTGTCTTGTACCATGGCATTAACACTTGTCTTTCTCTACTCACTGGAAAGCTCACATGATACACCCCTGGATCATATTTGCCTCCCTCCCCCCGCCATATTACATTGGTGGCTCATAGTCATCTTGTGATCGACTAATGTACCCAAGATTTTCTCCAACTGTCATTTTTAACTGAAGACCCCCCCCAATTTATAGCAGAAATTTTTATTAGTCTAAGAGTTTCACCTGACCCTTCATAGTATTGAATTTCATCCTATTTCTATTACTCCCCTCCTGAAGGTCATCTTATTCTTCTTGAATAATATGCCCAGCCTCCTCAAATTTTTATCAGCAAATTTCAATTAGTACACTCCCTCATTTTGTGCCAAGGTCATTAATGAAAGTATTGAATAAGATCAAACCCAAGCCTGATCCTTGAGGAACTCTCCTAGTAACCAACCTATAGCCAGATAGAGCTCCTTTCAACTCGTCATCTCCCCGTGCAAGAGCCTTCTTCTCTCAGCTTCTGCTACCTGGAATGGTTTACATAACATTTATTGGCATAGCATTTGTACTACACATGAGGATTACTCCTCCAGTCACTGAAACCTCTCAATATCTTTCGTGGTGACACTGAAGACATGCATTTCTTCAAAATCACTTAGTAATGACAAGTCTCACAGGGGTAGCCGTGTTAGTCTGGATCTGTAGTGGCCACTACATTCATCTGACGAAGTGGGTATTCACCCACAAAAGCTTATGCTCCAATACGTCTGTTAGTCTATAAGGTGCCACAGGACTCTTTGTCACTTTTTAGTAATGACAGAGTGTTCAAGTGATTTCCTATGGAAAGTCACTGAGGTTCCTCAGAGGAGGCATGGTAATAGTCACCTACATCATACATGGAACAGACTTAGACAATATAATAGTAAAGACCCCATTAGGGATCCCATCATTGCTACTACTGGTGTAACTGTACCAGTAGTTGTTTAATAATGGAAAATTTTAGAAAGTTAGTTTAGATGAGTCTTTGGGGTGTGTTTCTACTGAGAAAGTGTATAAACATTTTTCGGCACCAATGCAGCTCTACAGATGCTACAGGAGTGGAAGTTGTAGTGTAGACAGGCCTTGGGTGTTTTTACTGCTTGTGCTGACCAACTCTGCAGTTTCAGATAGCCTTGTCTGCATGAGGACAGAGATTCACCTCCTAACTGGGCCAAGTTCTCCTTGCACAGACTCTATTCCACTGTTGTTAATCATATTTCTACTACTGTAAAATGTTATTTCTTCTATGGCCTTACATAATAAGTCTATTTTAATGTTTACTAGGAATTTGAGCCTATATCTGGAACAAAGTTGTAGCCACCAACTGGAGTTCCATGCCTAGTTCTTGCATGGGGAATGCTTTCACATATACTTATATTGTCAGGGGTCCAAAGCCTTCACTGAGTTAACACTGGGGCTGTAAGTCAGCCCAGAGTGTTCAGTAATAAATAGCCCTAAAACAGAGGTCCACTCAGTCCAAGGAAAATCATTCTCACCAATTTGTTTTCAAAACTTTACCTTCTCTTACTCTGTTCATGCCTAGTAGCTCCTAACTGAGGTGCTCTAGCATGAATCCATTTCTTTCAATCAAGTGCCTTAACTAGAGACATTACTGTCTACTCAGGTGTAAGAAAGAGTATCGATTAGCATAGCAGGGAATTAAGTACTTGCATGCTGGTTTTGGTGTAAGTCTGCTGCTCCCTGAGAAGTAATGAGGAACACAGTTTTTGTTTGATTATTGTTGTTTTTATTTCCTTTCTCTGCCTGCCATGCTGCATGAGGCTCAAACCCAGTGTCAGCTTGTCATCCAAATGCAAACTATGCCAATGAACCATGACTATGGGGGTGGAGGTTTGGGAGTTGGGGGAGAAGAGAAGCTGCCATGAAGTAACATAGGAAGAGGGATGTTTTCTATAGAAGTCAAACTTCACAAAAACTAGGGATCCTTTCGTTCTGCTGTCAGATGTCACTTTCACCTCAGGCAAGAGACCTCCAGGTTTCAAAGTTACTGCTTTGAAAAAGCTTGTATATGTAACCACTTTATCTTCATCTGGCACATGTAACATAGCCCACTCCCTTCTCCACATTAACAATCATGTAAGAGACAATGTCAGCTGCCCATCCCTGTAGAGAGCAAAGCAGCAGTTCTGTGGGTGTTGCAGGCAGTACAATGTCGTATGCAGACACTCAAAGGTGACTTGGAAAGGATTTTTGAAAAATTGAGCTTGTGACTTTTTTTGTTCTTTATGACCAATAAGGAGAGCCTGAGAGGAGTGTTGTCCGAAATCCCTTTCTCCTTCTTCTTCCCGATTTTCTTGCAAACATCAGGAATGGCAAATCTGCTTTTCCCTGGCTTTGCTGGAGGGACTGTGATCTCTCATACCTTAATTGAAGGGTGAAAGGTGGCTGAAACATTGTCAACTACATGCTTTGTTCGGAACACTCATTAGTGTTAAATAGCTGTGGATGAAAATCAACTAAACTCAAAGCTTTAAAGTCAGTCTCAAACTCCCGCCTCCCCCCCTTGTGAGTCCATTATTCACTAGTTTTCCAGTTGCCATAGGCCTTTCCTATACTAGTAATTTGGGGGAAATTTCCCACTGGTGCATTACAATTGGTGCCTCTCCACCTGAGCTAGTAAATGTGGGAACACTAGTGTAGACAGGACACCGCTGTGTTTACCACTGTGTCAGTCATTTTACTGCAGATTTGTAAAAGCCTACAGTGTTGAAGAGAGACTTCACACATGTTCCCAAATCATACAAATTAATAATAGTGTATTTATTTAGTGCACAGGTGAGTATATAGTGCAACAGAATAAAATAAAGTAATAGAATAAAAAAAAAACAGTAGAATGCCATCCACATAAACCCCAATGAAAAACAACAAACACAAAGGAGAAGGCCCAAACAAGCAAAGGGAATGAGTAAGGAGACGATTTAGTCATGGATTCTGAGACTTTACTGGACCTCCATAACTTCAGCTGTCAGCGGTGGGGGCAAGCTGGGGCTGTGCGCCCCCGACCCAGAGCTTCAGCCAGAACTGGGGCTGTGTGCCCCTTTTCCCCACCCCGCTACTCTCTGTGACTTCCGACCAAACCGGGGCTATGTGTCCTCCACCCTGCTCCCTGCGACTTCAGCCAGGGCCACAGTTGTGCGCTCCTCTTGCAGCTGCGGCTGGAGCAGGGACTGTGCACCCCATGGCAGCAGCTGGAGCGGGGGCTGTGTGCCCCTGACCCACGGCTTCAGCCAGGGCTGGAGCCAGAGCTCTGCATTCCTGATCTGCAGCTTTGGCCAGGGCCAGGGCTGTGCACCCCTGACCTGCGGCTTCATCCGGGCTGGAGCCAGAGCTGTGCACCCCACCAAGTGGCGGTGGGGCTAGGGCTGTCATTCCCCCCCAGGGGCTCCGGTGTCATACTCCTCCCCACCCCCATTACTTTTAATAAAAGTCAGGACAGGTCATGGCTCCCATGAATTTTTGTTTATTGCATGCGACCTGTCCGTGACTTTTACTGAAAATAACTGTGACAAAATCTTAACCTTAGGAATGAGTGATTGAAAGAAAAGGTGATAAGTATAGGGCCACTATAAAACGCCATCAGGGTGCACATGAAATGAGAAAGATTTCAAAGGTGAGTGAGTTTTCTGTCACGACCACTTAACTCATTGAGAGCACCCATAGAAACAGTAGCCTTAGCCATGAGACATGAGAACTACGTGTGTCACTGCAGAGCTTCAACTTTCGTTAGTCATTGATAGTTCTGCGTTGGTGTAACTCTGTGATATTGCATAAATATAGATCCTCAGTCTTCTGAGAAGGAAAATCTGTCAATGGATGAGTCATCTCATTTATTGTAACTCATCTTAACTATGTTAACTGTTGTATTTTTAGAACCTATTGAAGCTCCTGATGTCCTTTATGGCTTCCCCTAGAATAATCTTCATAGAATAGAATATAGACTATCAGGATTGGAAGGGACCTCAGGAGGTCATCTAGTCATGATTCCTTTCCCCTTGTACAGCCCGGTGTTACCAGCACAAAGATGACAGTAACATCATCTTTTGTACACCTAGTAATGGGAATCAAAGTCTCACACCCCTATGTCACCTGTGTGAATCCATTCCAGGATGACAGGATATGAAAGCTTTTCACCATCTGAAAACCAGTTGTTGGACAAATTGAAATGCTACTTTTCAGTTTTGTAGCACCTTCCATCACGTACTGTTCAGTGCTTTACAATCCCTACATTTTAGCCTTAGATACCCCTGTGAGGTAGATATTGTCACTACTTTATAGAGTAGGAAACTGAGAGAGTAGGTAATTTGAGCAAGGTCATATTGCCAATCAATGGCAGTGTGAAGAATAGAATATAGTCCCCGACTCCTAGTCTTGTGTTTTAAGAGCAATGATATGCTTCTTGAGTTGGTGAATCAATGCCACAGGTCTCCACCTTATAAATACCACCATCAGCATGTGCACCAAAGTTAAGGAAGTCTATTGACTGAATGACACTCTAGAGGTGATCCTTCCAGGTTAGCAGGGAGGTACATTGGTGAGGCAGTGTGAGCACCTATCCCTCCTATTTAAACAGAAGCCTTCTGCTTCCAGGATCATCAATCTGGCATCTTTCACCAACACAACATTCACTTTTGAAATCTTGCTAAGGAAATGAGTAGGAGGAAGGAGAATATTACCATGGAGTAAGTGTGATCATTCATTTCCTTAGCAGTTAGAGCTACTATGAAGTATTCCACGCAGGGATAAATTGAACTCCAATTGCTGCATAACCCCAGCTTCCAGTCACCTCCGTTACCCTGCATTCCTTCCTTCCAAGGTTTATACCTCCAGACAATTCCCCACTTGATTAGCAGGATGGAGAAGATTTTTGCACTTCAGCCACCAGAGTTGTAACAGCTGATAAAACAGCTTGCCTAACATCTCATTGTGAGTGATCATGTAATCAGGACAGCAGATGCCCGCCCCTCAAGAAGGAGGACAGCTCAGCTGTGCAGCCCTATATAAATGAATATCTTTCTTCATGCCAAACTCTCAGAGGTCTTAAAAAAATTAAAGAACTGTTCCCAGTTTATCTGTCCTATTGCCAAATCAGGAAGCTCCACGGCAGCAATCCACACTCCCTTGCACTTTCCTATTGTGTGCACAGTAGTTTCTTCTATGACTGTTATCCACAATAGGCTATGGAAGAGACACCCTGTATGATGGCACCAGGCAGCACAGGGTATGTTATTCATTCTGGATCTATCTGCATCCAGTGGCCTGAATAAAAAATCCCCGTTATATTAATCACACCAAATCTGACTCTTCTCTACCATGGGGTACATTATATTTATATGTCTGGGTGGACGGTGAGTGTTGAGGAATGGTACCACATGTTAGAGACACAAAACCCACAAGTGGAGGCATAGTCCCCTGTAGTTCAGTGCTCCTCTCTGCCATGTAGGAACCCTGCAAACCCTGGTTTGCAAATGTCACCAGGGGAGGGCTATAGCCAAAAGACACTAATAGGGCCTCAATAAAAGTTTGTCTTGTAAATCTTGAACAACCAGGTTTGTGACAACACACTTCACAGTATCTGCTTTTTAAATTTCAAGTCCTTTTATTTTCCACCAGGGATGGAAAATAAATGTGCCTGGCCACACTGAGATCCCAGAGAACAGATGCTTATACTATAAAGACTGTTGCTGATTTAAGTAAATATATTTGGCTAAGTTCAATAACAGATTTCACTTTGTAGAAACAAATTTACTGAGAAGGTCGGAAAGAAACTTCTATGAGTGGGTTATTCCGTAACTGTCCACTGTGGGATTTCTCACACCTTTCCCTGAAGCATCTGATACTAGCCACTGTCAGAGGCAAGATGCTAGACTAGATAGACCATTAATCTGATCTACAATTATGTTCCTATGCTATGAAATCTTAACCTGCAATTCTACTCTGAAAAATGACTGTACAGTCTGAGGGCTGAATTCTGCTGTCCTTACCAAACTAAAGTCTCACTGAAGTCACTGGGCATTTTTCCTCAAGTAAGAAATGAGAAAGATTTTGGCCTTGGAGCATTTATAATGGGAGATATAGAAAGTCAGTTTGTCTGTTATGCCAATATTGTGTAAGTGTGACACCTACTGGTAGGCAGTGAAGATTAAAACGTATCAAACAATTCAGTGCATTGCTATCATTGTAATATTCTAGGACTGTACATTTACATAACCGCTTGCTCAGATGTTCAGCAATTACTACACTTTACAAAAGCATCAGAAGATATTGCAACAAACCTTAGACAAAGAACTTTGCTCCGTGCTAACCTTATAGGGTCAGAAAGCTGACATATCAAATTCACGACAGATTCTTTCATCAGAGACAAAACTATTCATTTAACAATAGAATTTAAAATAATAGTGATGCCCTGCCCCTTTAAGTATTAAGGTGGCTCTGTACTTCTCCCTTGCCTAGTGCAAAGCCTCACTTTCATGTTAGTTGCAATTTTGCAGCCAGAACAATAAAGCCACCACAGGAGACAGCTGGGTTTCCATCAGCTCCCTCTGCATCTGTCAATTGCCTCTTCTGCTGGCTCCAGAAATATAACAAATAGATGCCTCATAAATATTTCCATTTCTATTTCTTTCACAATTTCCTGAAGCCACTAAATTATTTAAATTTCATATTAGCAATTTCCTCTATAGATAAGGCAGTTAGGATAACTTACTGGTATCCTTTAACAGAGTAGAAGTGGCATGATGACTTGTTACATAACATTTTGCATGGGGTGTAATGGTTTGACACTTGGCTATTATAAGATCTGATCCTGCAAGAATCGATGCACTAGTTCCAACAGGAATTATTTTGGGGAAATATTATGGCCTGAGTTATGCAGGTCAGACGAGATGATCACAGTGGTCTCTTCTGGCCTTAGAATCTATGAAAGATTCTGGTGAGGAAATGAGCAAAGCAAAAGGAAGCCATGGGAAGAATGGTCTTGTGGTTAGTGAATAGGGCTAGTCACATAATGATGTGGGGTTCTGGTCCCAGCTTTGCCCCAGATTTCCTGTCTGACCTTGGACAAATAACAGAACCTTTCTGTCCCTCAATTATAAAATAGGGATAATAATACTACACTGAAAGGGTGTTATGAGGATTAATTTATTAATATTTTGAAAAGGGCTATGAGATCCTCACATGAAAGATATTATTGAAATGCAAAGTACTTGCCTAAGGTCACAGAGAGAGTTAGTGCTGGATTGGGGAGTATAACCAAAGAGGTCCTAGCTCCCAATGCAGTACTCAGTCAGTACACATCTGTCTGAACAGTACACACCTGGAATTTTAAAAGGTAATCCTCCGGCACTGGGGAATGCCAAGCCTAGCAAATTTTTTGAGACCTAGCATAACTATTTTCCTATTATCCCTTTCGAGAGCCATAATTTAAAAACTTTAAATCTTTCACACTTTTACCAATGCATAAAAATTGGTATCCTATTCCTAATACATAGCATAGTTGTCAACAATAAACTGCTTGCCTAGACACAAGCCAGCTTCAGGAGTTGATGCATAGTACTGTTCTGCTATCTGGCATGAATGACCTTTAGCTATTAACTGAACGCCTGCATCATTCTTCATGTTGTTAGTGCCCCTCAACTCTTTTGACGCTATTTCAGATGACATTTACTTATTCTGTGCAGTCACATATGCCAAACTCTGAGGTAAAATTTTAATTGGATGTGATCAAATGTAAGCTGTCATTCGTGTTGGTCTCGTGAGGATAATTGTTGTTCTTGCTTGTTTTCTTTTGAAAATAATTTATGCAAGGACTGTCTTTTAAAGTAGTATTTTCTAGGTTCAGTTTTCAACACTTCTGTGTTCATTACCTCCCTACGTTGTCTGCTTCCCCAGAAACAGTTGCATAGACATTCATGAAGGCAAATCCTTTCACAAACTGGTTTCATTCCTTTTTCATACTCATACAGCAACCATAATGATAAAGATAGGGCTGCAGTTCTTGAATTAGTTTGAAATGGCACACATGATCTGATCCAAGAGGTGAATATAGCTGAACTACTTGGTAACAGCAACCATAATGTAATAAAATTTAACATCATTGTAGGGGTGAAAATACCAAAGAAACTCACCATAATAGCATTTAACTTCAAAAAGGGGAACTACACAAAAATGAGGAGGTTAAACGAAATTAAAAGGAAAAGTCACAAGAGTGAAATACCTGCAAGCTGCATGGACATTTTTTTAAAAACACCATAATAGCGAGACTCAAACTCTATGAATACCCCAAATTAAAAACAAAACAGTAAATAGACCAAAAACTGCCACCATGGCTAAACAGAGTAAAAGAGGCGGTTAGAGACAAAAAGACATCTTTTAAAAATTCGAAGTCAAATTGTACTGAGGAAAACAGAAAGGAATATAAACTCTGGCAAGTCAAGTGGCCATAATCAAGAAGGCCAAAAAAGAATTTGAAGACCAATTAGAAAAAGACACAAAAAATAAACAGCAATTAAAAAAATACAAAGAAACAGGAAGCCTATCAAACAATCAGTGGGGCCACTGGTTGATCAAGGTGCTAAAGGAGCACTCAAAGAAGACAAGGCCTTTGCAGAGAAGCTAAAGGAGTCCTTTGCATGGGTCTTCACTGCAGGGGATGTGAGTGAGATTCACAAACCTGAGCTCTTCTTTTTAAGTGACAAATCTGAGGAACTGCCCCAGATTGAGGCATCAGTAAAGTAGGGTTTGGAATAAATTGATAAATTAAACAGCAATAATTCACAGGTCCAGATGGTATTCATCCAAGAGTTTTGGAGGAACTCAGATATGAAATTGCAGAACTACTAACTGTGGTATGTAACCTATCACTTATATCAGCCTCTCTACCAGCTGACTGGAAGATTGCTAAGATTGCTAACACCAAAAAAGGCTCCAGAGATGATCCTGGCAATTATAGGCTGGTAAGCCTAACTTCAGTACCAGGCAAATTGGTTAAAACTATAATAAAGAATAGAATTATCAGAAACATAGATGAACACCATATGTTGGGAAAAACATGGCTTTTGTAAAGGAAAACCATGCCTCACCAATCTATTAGAATTCTCTGAGAGGCAGTGCTTTGGAGCTGTGCTCCGGCTCCGCTCCAGCTCCAGGCAAAAACCTGCAGCTCCACTGCTCCAGAACTGCTCCGCGCTCCAGCTCCGGGCTCCACTCCAAAGCCCTGCTGAGGGGGTCAACAAACATGTGGACAAGGGTGATCCAGTGGATATAGTGTACTTGGACTTTCAGAAAGCCTTTGACAAGGCCCCACACCTAAGGCTCGTAAACAGGCATGGCATAAGAGGAAAGGTCCTCTGATGGATCAGTAACTGGTTAAAAGATAGGAAAGAAAGGGTAGGAATAAATGGTCAATTTTCACAGTGGAAAGAGGTAAATAGCAGGGTCCCCCAAGGATCTGTACTGGGACCAGTGCTGTACAACATATTCATAAATAATTTGGAAAAAGGGGTAAATAGTGAGGTGGCAAAGGTTGCAGATGATACAAAATTACTCAGCATAGTTAACTCCAAAGCTGACTGCAAAGAGTTACAAAGGGATCTCATATGACTGGGCAACAAAATGGCAGATGAAATTCAATGTGGTTCAGTACAAAGCAATGTACAATGGAAAACATAATCTCAACTATACGTACAAAATAGTGGGGTCTAAATTAGCTGTTACCATTCCAGAAAGAGATCTTGAAGTCATTGTGGAGAGTTCTCTGGAAACACCTGCTCAATGCGCAGCAGCAGTAGTCAAAAACAAAAACGCCAGCAGAATGTTAGGAGCCATTAGGAAAGGGATAGATAAGAAGACAGAAAATATATAACCACTATATAACTCCACGGTATGCTCACACCTTGAAAACTGTATGCAGAGCTGGTCACTCCATCTCAAAAAAGATATACACCTCTACCTCGATATAACGCTGTCCTTGGGAGCCAAAAAATCATACCGCGTTATATCGAACTTGCTTTGATCCACCGGAGTGCACAGTCCTGCCCCCCCGGGGCGCTGCTTTACCGCGTTATATCCGAATTCATGTTATATTGGGTCGCGTTATATCGGGGTAGAGGTGTATTAGAATTGGAAAAAGTACAGAGAAGGGCAACTAAAATGATTCGTAGTATAGAACAGCTTCCATATGAGGAGAGATTAAAAAGACTGGGACCATTCAGCTTGGAAAAGAGATGACTAAAAGGGGACATGATAGAAGTCTAGAATATCAAGAATGGTATGGAGAAAGTGAAGAAGGAAGTGTTATTTACCCCTTCACATAACACATGAACAAGGGGTCATTCAATGAAATTAATAGCCAGCAGGTTTAAAACAAGCATAAGGAAGCACTTCTTCACACAATGCACAGTTGCTGGAACTCATTGCCAGGGGATGTTATGAAAAAAGAAGTAGGCAAGTTCGTGGAGGATGGATCCATCAATGGCTATTAGTCAGGTTGGCCGGGGATGCAAACCCATGCTTCTGGTGAACCTCTGACTGCCAGAAGCTGGGATTAGATGATGGGATGGATCACTTGATAATTTGTCCTGTTCTGTTCATTCCCTCTGACGCACCTGGCACTGGCCACTGTCAGAAGACAGGATACTGGGCTAGGTGGACCTTTGGTCTGACCCAGTATGGCCATTCTTATGTTCTCATATACTTGCATACATTGAACTTGCTAGGAACCGTGCTGTATGCCCATCAAAGCAAACCATCTTACCAACTCTTTTAAAATGAAGGAAACATATACCCCATGAGAGAAGGGCAAAATGTCATGAGACAAAATACATTTAGAGAAAGATAAGACAAAACTTTGAAATTACATCTTAAATCAACACAGCAATTTACCTGATTTAATAAATGAATGCACTTTAGGACTAGACTGAAGTGCCTCTCTAGGATTGTTTGGGCTGGCTAAACCAACACAACACTAAAACAATGCATTAGCAAACATAAGAGCCCTATTAGGAGAGATTCAGATTATCCCCTAGCAATACATTTTCCTTCCAACATGAAGCATCTTGCTGACTATTTATTAATACTAGATGCAATGAGATTTGACTACATTACAAAGAATAATTGGCAAGGAACCACCTGAAGCCCTTTCAGTCATCACTGTAAGACAGGCCCGCACAACTCATAAAGCAGCGAGGGCCATATTACTCAAAAGAAAACAGCTGAGGGTTGAACCCCTCCGCCCCAGCGCTGCCCAGCCCCCCCGAAACACAACACCCCCCACCCCAAGCCCCTGGAAACAACCCCCCCAGCGCCACTGAAACACCTCCTCCAGTGCTGCCCACCTGCGGAAACAAACCCTCCTTCCCCAGCGGCGCCCCACCGAAACAGCGGTATTGAACCTTGGTAATAGGTTATAGCGGGCCCCCAAGGTAGTATAATTAAGGTAAAAGAAAAATGTCTTTTTTGCTAGAAGTAGAATAAGATCTTCCCCCCATTTTGTAATCAATTGCCCTGTTGAATGAATGAGGTGTGAATGAGGAAGGCGTGGAAGGCAGACACCTCCAGACAGCTGCAACCCTTGGAGAGGGGATGGGAGCCAGACCAGATCAGTAGCACAGGTCAGCCACAGATTTGCCGCTCGCCTCATCAGCCCCCCTCCCTCACCCACCGCTTGCCTACTCATCTCCCGTGGGCCGCACAGTGAGCCTACCTACTCACCCCCCGCGGGCTGCACAGTGAGCCCACGCGGGCCGCATGTTGTGCAGGCCTGCTGTAAGATATTCTGGGCAGAAATTGAAAGCATTAAACTGGAGATGTGTTTAGAGAACCCATTATTTGTTTAATAGGCTTGGGCACAAATCTATAACACAAATCTGCAAAATGCAGTTCCGGAAACAGATCAGACAAAGAGCATTTAAACTCATTTAAGTACATACTAGCAAGACTTGCCTTCTCATAGGCCAAATCCTGTTCCTATGGAAGTCAAAGAGACATTGATTTTAATGTCAGAAGCAGCAGTATCTGACCCAATGTGTAAATCCATAATATCGTAATTAAGAGGGAGGTCCAAGTCACAAAAAACAATTCCAAGCTCCAATTCAGATCTATGGTTTTGGTTTGACCAGTTGGAGGGCTGTCTGTGCAGTTTGGATCCAGACATGGCTCTGAATTTCCCCAGAGCATCCTCACCTGTCTGACCATGGTTCTGTTTTATATGCACACCCCGAGGAACATTCAGATGCTATTCATTTTTCTGACAAAGTTGGATACACTTTGTGCCTGGATTTTATGACCAGGGCCCCTGTTTAGTGCCACCTGCACAGACTCCTGTCCCTGGTAGGTATGATAAGCTACACAAGAGGTGCGGCTTGATAACTCTGACCCAGAAGGAATTCTGTAGGCTTACAAGAGGAAATTCAGAGCAGGGTATAACAGTTGTGTCTCATTTATCCACTTCTTTTCCTGTGCACACATAAAGATGATCTGTATTTTGTCTGTATTTACACTAATTCCTTCAGATAACTGGCCTTGTACATTATATTTACATTAGTTCCATCATATAATTTTAAGCTTTTTGAGGAAGAGACTGGCTGTTCTGTTTTGGTACAGCACCTAACACCATGAAGTCCTAGTCCATGACTAGGGCTCCTAGGTGCTTTAGTAATAATAACAACTAATAATAATAATAATATTAAGTAATAATAACAACTGGCTCAGCACATACAATATTGGTCTGAGTTTGTTCCCATTGAAATCAATGGCAAAACTAAATCAGGTCCTATAAATTTTGGAAAATCATATCTGTGAATAGAAAGATTAACCATGTGTCACATGCTGAGAATTTCCTCTCTTTTTAAAAACAGCATATATATTATGGTGCACTAGTGGCACTAAAACCATGGGTGGCGCATATCATAGGCTGGGGGAGGCTATGCCTCCCCAAACAGCCCAGCGTGACCTCATCCACGCTCTGCCCATAAGGCCCCTTCCTGCTTGCTCTTCCCCCTTGGCCCCAGCCCAGGTAGGATGGTTGCTCCTCTTCAGGGAAGTTTGCTGGGGCTGGGGCTAGGGTGGCTGTGGCCAGCCTGCGGCCAGGACTTGGGCTGCCTGGGGCTGCCCAGCGCTGGGGGAGGGGGCGGGTGCTGGGGCTGTGCCACCTGGCACTCAGGGAGGCTGGGGGCGCTGGGGATGGGAGGCCAGCCTCCCGAGCTGGTGGTTCACTCAAATCCTCAAAACCAGGAAATACAGACTAAAACCACATATCTACATATATCACTTTCCCTCAACTATATGCTTCTCAAAATCAATCAACCAATCAATCCTACTGAATCATAATCACCAAAAGCATCCCAAACAACCTTAACTCTGCCCAGTACAGAATAGCATTTAAAAATAAATTAATGCAAATATCTGGAACAAGAAACAATACAAAATAACACATATAAGATCAGCTCACCCACACTGCTAAAATGCATCATTGATCTCTGTCTCAAAACAATTCACCAAAAATATGCTACATTAAATGTGGGATCACAATGCATGGCATAAACTATCTGATCCTTACAAACAGAATGTCCCAGTACATCACTGAATGCAAACATGACCATTTCTGCAATTATCACTTACAAAAAGTGCAGCGCTCATCAAAATACCAACATATAAAATCTTCACCATAAATAATATACTGCACTGCAAAATCAAAACATCAGGCAGCTCACATTCATGAGCTGAAAATCTAGAGCTCTAACAATGACATTTCCAAATAGCATAACATTCACAGTTAACCTATTTCCACATACATTATACACAGATTTTTCATTTGACACACATGCAAATTAAATGTATCTTTAAAAACGAAGGGGTATATCAGAAAATAATTACTAATGACAACGTATTCCAGTTCACAATTCTAAAATTTCAAATACACACATTTGTAATGATTGGTTAAGGTTACTAAGGGGACATAATGCTAGAGCCCAAATCACAAACAGGAGAAAATAAACATTGGCACAGGAACATTGGCATCCAACGGATGAGTTAAGGCTATCTGGGTGTGATCTTGGTAACAAAGACTGAGCTGGATGAGGAAAGGATGGTGTATATGGAGCATTTCTGAGTACGTACACGTGGGGAGGTGACATATGTAGGCATATGCTTTACACTGTATTTCCTGGTACTTGCAGTTCTGAAATGGTCATTATTGCTTCCTAGCACCTTTAACTTTAAGAGTTAAAGTTTGATATATTTTGCATTTTAAAACAAAATTCAATGTTTCTATTTAGACCTCCTCCCAAACTGATTCCTGCACTTGATAAACTCTCTTTTCAGTCTCTATGCCTTGCTTCACTGACACAGCAGCACCGGTGGTTGTCTAGGAAACCCATCTTGTCTTCTTCCCTGCATCAGGCCTCTGGTAATGAAAGAAATCCCTTTGCATTCTTGGGTCATGTCATGCTAATTCAGCGCTCTCTATGTGTGAGCCAGGCAGCTGATTTAGTGCGTGATTTGCAATGGAAAATGCTCTTTATGAGACTACCAGGATGAAAAAACTGCCATAAGTGGAACATTCCTCGCAGACTGTTACAGTGGCTAGCTACACGGGAATGTGTGCGATCTGTATTCAGAGAGTACTGCACCTTCCTACTTCCACTGAAGTCAATGTCGAAACAGCCATTTATGTTAATGGAAGCTGGAGCCAGCCCAGGTAGTACTAGTCTCTGTTAAGTAAGACGAAATCTGCAGCACCTTCTCCCACTAACTTCAACAGGATTAGCCAAGATAAAGATTGCAAGAGAGGCCCCCTGGTTTCATTTACTACACAAGAAAAATGTAATCCCCATTGAAGATAATTACCTTGCATTTACAAAGGGCATTTCATCCTGAAAGCCCTCTAAAAACATTAACCAATTAATCCTCCCACTCCCCTTGTGAGCTAGGTGAGTATTATCCCCATTGTACAGATGGCAGAAAGATTAAGTAACTCACCCAAGGCAACAGAGGGAGGCACAGCATGAGAGTCAGGATTAGAAATTGTTAACTTGATGTAGTCTGGCTAAACTGCGTATCATCAGTTATACATTATTCTAGATACAGAAAAGAAATGGCAATTCAATACTTCCCCCCAACGCTAATCCACAGACAAGTCACCTTTTCTGGGGAAGGTTTCGCTCATGAGTCTTGCAAGTCAAAATCTAAACCAAATCTAGCCAATTAGTGACCTTTGTTTCAAAACCCAGCACCAATGTCCTGTTTATTTAAGGAATATTCTCTATTGCTTTATAGCAGTATCTGAAAACACCATTGCTGAAATGAATTAATATCCAAAGTGATGCATTTAATTACGTGCATACCCTTTATTCTTGCACGTCCACTACCAAACATTAGCGTAGTGACTCTCAACCAGTGTTCCTTCTAATTTTTCCCACACATGCACAGAATGAATTTTGTTATGTGCACCAATACGGAGGTGATGTGTCAAAAATTCATAACAAAATTCATGTGGTGGGGGTGGGGCCGAGGTGTCCAAAGTGTGGGAGGGGGCTCAGGGCTGGTGCAGAGGGTTGGGGTGCAGGGGTGTGAGGATTCCAGCTGGGGGTGCAAGCTCTGGGAGGGGCCGGAGATGAGGGGCTCAGGGCTGGGGCAGAGGGTTGAGGTGCAGGCTCTGGGGTGGGGCTGGGATGAGGGGCTCAGGGTTGGGGTGGGGCAATGAGGGCTCTGGCTGGGGGTGCTGGCTCTGGGGTGGGTCCAGGGATGAGGGGTTTGGGGTGCAGGCTACCCCAGGGCTACGGCAAGGAGAGAGGACTTCCTCCAGCTCTCTCTCCACACAGCAGCAACAGGGTTCAGAGGGGAAAGGCGCCTCTCCCCGCCCCGGCAGCTCCAGGGCTGGGGACATGGGATAGGCGCCTCTGCCCCAGCCACAGCAGGTTGGGGGCAAGGCTGGGTTGGGATGCCTGTCCCCCAGCTGCGGCAGGTTCGGGGAATAGGCACTTCTCCCCCAGCCATGGCAGGCCCAGGCCGGGTCGGGTTCAGGGCACCTGTCCCCTGGCTGTGGCAACTTGGGAGCTGGGGTAGGTTCAGGCCGGGGGAGGGGCGCCTCTCCTCTGGCACAGCAGGTCCAGGCCAGGGTTGGGTTTGGGTCTACGGAGGGGCGCCCCTCCCATGGCTGCGGCAGGTCTGCTGGGGCTGGGTTCCCTGAGTGCCTGCGTCCTGCTTAATAGGCTGCTGTGATGCCACACGGCTGTGTAGCTTACAGGGAACTTAGCTCTCAACCTTTCCAGACTATTGTAGCCCTTTCAGGAGTCTGATTTGTCTTGTGTAATCCCAAGTTTCACCTCCCTTAAAAATTACTTGCTTACAAAATCAGACATAAAAATACAAAAGTGTCACAGCACACTAGTACTGAAAAATTGCTTACATTCTCACTTTTACCATATGCAACCAGTCCTCGACTTTATGACGTTCGACTTACGATGAATGGCACTTACGCCATTTCTGAATTGACACCCTGATTTGACTTACGACAATTGGTTTTGACTTTACGACACTCGGTCCCGCAGTGGAGTTGACTGCGGTTCCGAGTTATGACATTTCAAATTACGACACAATTTTCAGGAAAAAATTGCATCGTAAGTCCGAGGACTGCCTGTAATTATAAAATAAATCAATTGGAATATAAATATTGTACTGACAGTTTGCCGTATAAACAAGTTTGTCTGTGTGAAATTTTAGTTTGTACTGACTTTGCTAGTGCATTTTATGTAGCCCATTGTAAAAAGAGGCAAATAACCAGATGAGTTGATGGAAAACCTGTGTATACTCCCAGAGGTACACGTACCCCGGGTTGAGAACCACTATATTAGAGCACTGATATTTACATTAAGCAATTGTAACAATTTCATCCTTTCCCCCTTCAGGATGGTTCAGAAGTGCTGGTTTGCCTCTTTTATAAACTTCACACTATCATACAGGCAGTAAATATTGCCTGCTCCAAGCCTTCAAAAGTCTGGGCCAAAAAAGCCTGAGAGTGGCTTAAAAATACTACATTTTGGGCTTCTGTGTTCTGAGCCTTGAGACTGCACTCAGGTCACCTTTTCAAATTTCCCCCCACAACCATGAGGGGCAAAAATTTACTTTTTTAAGAAAAAAGCTGAGATTCTCACAAAATCACTTGACTCCAGGGGCTTGATGAAAACCACCAAATATCATGAGAGAGTTGGTAATACTGCACTAGGGACATGGCCAGGAAGAACATGAGGGCAAAGGCTGGGCTTAAGTAGCCTGTATGGCAAAGAAATTAAATGACTGGACACTTAGGGTATGAGTACACAGCCCGCAGCACAAGTCTCCCAGCCTGGTTGGGCAGACTCAGGCTATTGCATTAAAAATAGCTGTGTAGACAGAGCTTGGAAGTTGTGGCTCAGGCCAGCGATCAGGCTCTAAAGCCCACCCTCTCCCTCAATTTCAGAGCCCAGGCTCCAGCCTGAGACACAATGTCTACACAGCTATTTTTGGTGCGCTGACATGGGGCTGCAAGCCCGTCTGTTTACCCCAGCTGGGAGGCTTGCTGCCATGGGCTGTGTACACATACACATAGAGCACTTTAGTGATCAGGCTGCGGTGTACCACTGGCCTCTACCACATAGAGTCAGAACTTCTCAGCTGTGTGCCATACATACTGATAGCTAATGCTGTGAGTCTGTCATGGAGGACATGGATTCTATGACTTTCTGGGACCTCTGTGACTTCTGCAACGGCTGGTGTGACTGACCCCCCGGGCCACCCAAGCAGCTCGGGAGGCCCCTGGCCCAGTCACACCAGCTGCTGCTGGGGCAATCTTGGGCCACTGCGCCCTCCCCTGAGCCATGTGCCCCCCCACTCGAGCACCAGCAGCAGTCCAGGGCCATATGATCCCCACTCACCCTCCCCCAAGCACCAGCGGCAGTCCTGGACCGTGTGCCACTGCCCCCTCCCCAGCACCCGTGGCGCCCCTGGGCCGCCCCTTGTCCCAGAGCACCCATGGTGCTTCTGGGTCACCCCCTACCTCCTCAGAGCACCTGTGGCACCGCTGAGCCCCGCCCCCCCCCCCCCCCCCGAGCACCCAAGATTTAGTCAGGGGTATGTAGTACAAGTCATAGACAGGTCACGGGCCGTGAATTTTTGTTTACTGCCTGTGACCTGTCCACAACTTTAACTAAAAATATCCATGACTAAATCTTGGCCTTACTGATAGCTAAAGGACACTTTCAAGTGACTGTGGGGCAGGAATATGCCTAGGTTTTATCCCCATTGTTACCATACATCAAGTTGCTGTGATGTGCGACATAATGTCAATAATTATATAGTAGTTGATAATGGATTTGTTTGTTGCGGGATGTATCAAAACTCACTGTCTTGGAGCGCTCCCTCATGTCACAGTGGGGTGTTGACATAGATCTGTCTCAGGTTCCCTGCCATCTTCCACGACTTTGCCCAGCTATCAATGCCTTCCAGGCTGCTTCAGTGACTTAGCCCTTCAGTTAAACCACGTTTAGTCTCACTTCCTTCCGGAGTATCCAAGTTCGTAGCAAACAAAACAAAGTCTTTGCCTCAATTTCAAACTGGGCCCAACTCCTTTCCAAAGGATCTGCTTTCTCTCCTCTAATTCAAACACTCTTCTGCCCACCCTCTAGACTCAGCTTTCACCCATCCCGGACTTCTTTCTGTCTCTCTCTTCATCCTCTCCTGAGCTCTTTTGGGTTGGTTCCTACTCCTTGCCCAGGCCTTCCTAGCTGTAGTCTTCCCATAGGCCTCTGCCTGCCTTGGTGCTCTCCTCTGGCTCCTTGCAGCCTTCTGCTCTGCTCTCCAGCCAGCCTCCACTTCTGGGCTTCTTTCTTCTGACATCTAGCACCCAGTACTGGGGCTAATTGAATAGGGCTCACTGAACCAAGGTCTCTGGCCCTTAAAGGAGCAAGCCAACCTGTTACAGAGGGTTTTCCTCTCCAAACCAGTGGAGGTTCCCGTGTTCGATTTGTCTGAGTTAGGACTGGCTGAAATTCTTTTCCTCTGCAACTGAGGATAGGTTAAGCCCCATGACAAGCAGTATGACAAGTCAGGGCCCAGCCCCCAGAGTCTAACAGCTACTTCCTTTGTCTCTTCAGGTGCGGTGAATGCAATAGGCAGGGAGAGAAATTAGGGTGTTTGTCCCTTCTTTTTATAGTTTCAGTTCCCCCTCTTGAAAAGCATTTCCAACTGAGACCCAGGAGACAAAGACTCTAGCTGAAAGGATATTTCCTGCTGGCTTTTTCACCTGTTTCAACTTCTTTTGTCTTCCCTTCCTGCTTGATGACTCTGTTACTACTTAAATTCAAATTAAACGGAACACACAATCCTTTGTTTAGGACAGACCTGTCTGCCAACTTCTAATTAGGCAGAACTGTGGGGTTTGGAACATGTGTTAATAACACCATACAGGGGAATCCTATAACTTCATATTTTTACAGTGTTGCTACACACATATTTTACCAGGACAATACTGACCAGCAAATTAGGAGGTTCTTAAATGACACCTCACAAGGCATACTTTGTAGAAACATTATTACAATGGTGCGTAGGGTGTAAACACGAGGGTATGTTCTGTCACAATATGAATGAGCAATTACAGCCCCAGGTAATGAGCCTTTGCCAGCAGAACGCACAGCCTCACTCCTCACATAAAATGCTTATCATTGCCTCACACTCTCTACCTTTGAAGGAAAGTGTCATAACTATAAAGGGAAGGGTAACAGCTCTCCTGTGTACAATGCTATAAAATCCCTCCTGGCCAGAGACTCCAAAATCCTTTTACCTGTAAAGGGTTAAGAAGCTCAGGTAACCTGGCTGACACCTGACCCAAAGGACCAATAAGGGGACAAGATACTTTCAAATCTTGATGGGGGGAAGGTTTTTGTTTGTGCTCTTTGTTTTTGGGGCGAGTTCACTCTTGGGACTGAGAGGGACCAGACACCAATCCATGCTCTCCAAATCTTTCTGAACAAGTCTCTCATATTTCAAACTTGTAAGTAAACAGCCAGGCAAGGCATGTTAGTTTTGTTTTCTCAACTTGTAAATGTACCTTTTACTAGGGTGTTTACCTCTGTTTGCTGTAACTTTGAACCTAAGGCTAGAGGGGGGTCCACTGGGCTCTTTAAGTTTGATTACCCTGTAAAGTTATTTTCCATACTGATTTTACAGAGATGATTTTTACCTTTTTTCTTTAATTAAAAGCCTTCTTTTTAAGAACCTGATTGATTTTCCTTGTTTTTAGATCCAAAGGGGTTGGATCTTGATCCACCAGGAGTTGGTGGGAGAAAGGAGGGGGGATGGTTAATTTCTCCTTGTTTTAAGATCCAAGGAGTTTGGATCTGTATTCACCAGGGAATTGGTGAAGAGTCTCTCAAGGCTACCCAGGGAAGGGAATTAGCACATTGGGAGTGGTGGCAGCGGATCAGATCTAAGCTGGTAGTTAAGCTTAGAAGTTTTCATGCAGGCCCCCACATTTATACCCTAAAGTTCAGAGTGGGGAAGGAGCCTTGACAGAAAGGTCCACCAAATCCCTTCCATGATAAATCATAAAAACTTAAAGAACCAATTCATCCCCAGTGTGATGCCATTGATTTCAAGGACTTCCTCCAGGGATGATTTGGTTCCATAATCTTTATACATTTCTGTCTCTTCCCTCTTATTTCTGTGTACACAGTGTATTGCAAATGCAAATGCAATTTTCTTTTTGACTGACCCATCTGTAATATATTGTTGTACCATCCACTAAGGTGATCAATAATCATTTAGATCTAAAGGTCGTTATTGGCATCAATATTTTCTATTTCTCCTTTATCTATTTTGCCATGTAGTTTGGTGTTCCCCAGGTGCTCATGTTTTTATTTTTATAATATGATGGTGTCTAAATTAGCTTTTACCACTTAAAGATCTTGGAATCATAGTGGAGAGTTTTCTGAAAACATCTGCTCAATGTGCAGTGGCAGTCAAAAAAGCAAACAGAATGTTAGGACCATTAGGAAAGGGATATATAACAACAGAAAAATATCAGATTGTCAGTATATAAATCCATGTTACACCCACACCTTTAATACTGTGTGGAGTTCTGGTTGCTCCAGCTTAAAAAAAAAATCACATTAGAAAAAGAGCAACAAAAATTATTGGGGGTATGGAACAGCTTCCATATGAGGAGAGATTAAAAAGACAGGGACCATTCAGTTTGGAAAAGAGATGACTACTGAGGGCACATGATAGAGGTCTATAAAATCATAAATGGTATGGAAAAAGTGAATAAGGAAGTGTTATTTACCTCTTCACATAACACACGAACCATGGGTCACTCAATGAAATTAATAGGCAGGATGTTTAAAACAAACATAAGGAAGTACTTCTTCATACAATGTACAGTCAACCTGTGGAACTCGTTGCCAGTGGATGTTGTGAAGGCCAAAACTATAACTGGGTTCAAAAAATAATTAGATAAGTTAATGGAGGATAGGTCAATCAATGGCTACTAGCCAAAGATTGTCAGGGATGCAACCTCATGCTCTGGATGTCCCTACACCTCCAACTGCCAGAAGCTGGGACTAGATGACATGGGATGGATCACTAGATAGTTGCCCTGATCTATTAATTCCCTCTGAAGCCTCTGGTACTGGGCACTGTCAGAAGACAGGATACTGGGGCTAAATCTGCCATTAGTCTGACCCAGTAAGGTCATTCTTATGTTCTTATTTCCATTACTTTAAAAAAAAAAAAACACCACTATTTTTCATCTTCTCTTCTCTTTAGTCTCTCTGGTTCCTTGAATTCTCTAACTTCACTGCCTTTACAATTTGAAGGGGCCTAGGTATCAGCAAAGCCATAGTGCTGGATTCACCAGTTTCTTAGCTTATGGTTCCAAAAAGATCATATTTTGCCAAAAATACAGCCCAATTAATTTGGGAGTGGAGTCAGGGAAAGCCCAGGCAAATAAAATCATTGAAAAATGTTATCTGTACTTTTTAAGAGAGCATGAGGAATGACTATGGGCATCAGTGACAACAAATAATTCACTCTGGATCACAAATCATTTTAAGGGGGACAGGAAAGTACTGTTGAGCTGAAACAAAATTTTTAAGTGCAATGCTACAGGTGACAGGTTTAATAAATTACTATTTTGAAAGAAAGACATTAATCTTTAAATATTACAGGTGTTACAGGTATAGTCCACTGCAGTTACTGGAGCTACCCTGATTTACACCAGTTGAGGATCTGGCCCTATGTATTAATAAAGGTTTTCTCCTGCATCTAACTGTCACAGAAAGAAACATGAGCCCCTTGAGGAGAAATGTCTATTTTAAAATATTTTGATTTGCTGGGCAGACTTTCTGCTTTTGGATGGGGAAAAAAACTGGTTATTACAATTTGGGGCTGGGGGGTTGTTTGTTTTGTTTTATTTAAGAGCCACATTATTTAATATGTTTCCAGGAAAGGAACTTCAAGAATGTTGATAAATGCTTATTCTATGATATGGCTATTAAAAATCTGTACTTGCTTCAGAGAGACAGTTGGAGCCCTGAAGTCCAGGAACTTGGCAAACATCAATGTTCATGAAATACAGCTCCTTGTATAATCAGAAAAGTAAGAGCAATTTGCAAGGTCCGTGAAAACTTGGTCCTTACCTAGCTAAAATAGAATTAAAAACTGGTTTTCTTGTATTTGTATCATCACAGTTCAGTTTCTTTGTCACACCTGGGAAACCAGCCTGCAGTTTATTAACATTAAATCTATTACTCATAGTAGTGTGTGTTATTCTCTCATTTCTTCAACAACCCTAAGGAACTGGATGAAGATGCATTAAATCCTTTCTAGTTTGCTGCTGCCTAGGCTAATTTTTCTAATACACATGGCCTGTTCTCTCTCTCTCTTTGCATTTTTAGATTCTCTTCAAAGACTAGCAGGTAAATCATTTAACAACAATCTGAGATAATTCAGAGGATCAAAGCAACACATGTACAAGTATAGCTGCTAATGTAGTAGAAAATGCTAAGGCTCCACTGTATTCAGAGTGGATTTTATTTAATTTATGCATATAGCTCCATTGAACATTTTCAGTATCACCAAGGATGGGTGAATTTGACTACTTTGCAGCTCAACAAAATATTAATATCATTTTACATTTACATAGTGCCTTTCACTACCGCAACCACCTTACATACTATGAGGCACATCCTGAAGTCCTTATTCACTCAAAACTCTCATTGAATCAATTAGGATTTTACCTGAATATAAACTGAGACAGGTCTTCAGTGTATGTTCCTACACCTGAGGTTCTCAAAGTGTGGGCAGTGGAGCACTGACAGAGCTAGATGGTCATAAGGCTGGCTCCTCCTCCTCCTCATTTCCAACTAATACATTTCATTAAAAGACAGCTAACAATATATTAAATACTTTCCTAATTAATTTTCCATGTAAGAAACTGCTGTAGTTAGGACAGGAAGAAAGGCTACCCACTGGGAGAGGAGGGTTCAAGTCCCTGCTGCCTGTGTGCCCTTGGGCAAGTCACTTAAGTTCTCTGTGAAGCTGTGAGAGATAAAAAGGCAGCTTTTAAAAAGTGGAAGTCAAATCCTAGTGAGGTAAATGGAAAGGAACATAAACACGGCTAAATTAAGTGTAAAAACGTAATAAGAAAAGCCAAAAAGGAGTTTGAAGAACAGCTAGCCAAAAACTCAAAAGGTAATAACAAAATGTTTTTAAGTACATCAGAAGCAGGAAGACTGCTAAACAATCAGTGGGGCCCCTGGATGATCGAGATACAAAAGGAGCACTTAAAGACGATAAAGTCATTGCAGAGAAACTAAATTAATTCTTTGCTTCAGTCTTCACAGCTGAGGATGTTAGGGAGATTCCCAAACCTGAGCCATCCTTTGTAGGTGACAAATCTGAGGAATTGTCACAGATTGAAGTATCACTAGAGGAGGTTTTGGAATTAATTGATAAACTTAACAGTAACAAGTCACCGGGACCAGATAGCGTTCACCCAAGAGTTCTGAAAGAACTCAAATGTAAAATTGCGGAACTATTAACTATGGTTTGTAACCTGTGCTTTAAATCCGCTTCTGTACCCAGTGACTAGAAGATAGCTAGTGGAACGCCAATATTTAAAAAGGGCTCTAAAGGTGATCCCGGCAATTACAGACCAATAAATCTAACGGCGGTACTGGGCAAATTAGTTGAAACAATAGTAAAGAATAAAATTGTCAGACACATAGAAGAACATAAATTGTTGGGCAAAAGTCAACATGGCTTCTGTAAAGGGAAATCATGTCTTACTGTTAGAGTTCTTTGAAGGGGTCAACAACCAGGGACAAGGGGGATCCAGTGGACATAGTGTGCTTAGATTTCCAAAAAGCCTTTGACAATGTCCCTCACCAAAGGCTGTTGTGTAAATTAAGTTGTCATGGGATAAAAGGGAAGATCCTTTCATGGATTGAGAACTGGTTAAAAGATGGGGAACAAAGGGTAGGAATAAATGGTAAATTTTCAGAATGGAGAGGGGTAACTAGTGGTGTTCCCCAAGGGTCAGTCCTAGGACTAATCCTATTCAACTTATTCATAAATGATCTGGAGAAAGGGATAAACAGTGAGGTGGCAAAGTTTGCAGATGATACTAAACTGCTCAAGATAGTTAAGACCAAAGCAGACTGTGAGGAACTTCAAAAGGATCTCACAAAACTAAGTGATTGGACAACAAAATGGCAAATGAAATTTAATGTGGATAAATGTGAAGTAATGCACATTGGAAAAAATAACCCCAACTATACATACAATATGATGGGGGCTAATTTAGCTACAACTAATCAGGAAAGAGATCTTGGAGTCATTGTGGATAGTTCTCTGAAGACCTCCATGCAGTGTGTAGCGGCAATCAAAAAAGCAAACATGCTGTTAGGAATCATTCAAAAAGGGATAAAGAATAAGACAGAGAATATTTTATTGCCCTAATATAAATCCATGGTATGCCCACATCTTCAATACTGTGGTCTCCTCATCTCAAAAAAGATATACTGGCATTAGAAAAGGTTCAGAGAAGGGCAACTAAAATTATTAGGGTTTTGGAACGGGTCCCATATGAAGAGAGATTAAAGAGGCTAGAGGGGGGATATGATAGAGGTATATAAAATCATAAGTGGTGTGGAGAAAGTGAATAAGGAAAAGTTATTTACTTGTTCCCATAATATAAGAACTAGGGGCCACCAAATGAAATTAATGAGCAGCAGGTTTAAAACAAATAAAAAGAACTTCTTCTTCACAATCTGTTGAACTCCTTGCCTGAGGAGGTTGTGAAGGCTAGGACTATAACGGGGTTTAAAAGAGAACTAGATAAATTCATAGAGGTTAAGTCCATTAATGGCTATTAGCCAGGATGGGTAAGGAATGGTGTCCCTAGCCTCTTTTTGTCAGAGATTGGAAATAGATAGCAGGAGAGAGATCACTTGATCATTACCTGTTAGGTTCACTCCCTCTGGGACACCTGGCATTGGTCACTGTCGGTAGACAGGATACTGGGCTGGATGGACCTTTGGTGTGACCCAGTACAGCCATTCTTATGTTATGTTCTCCATGCCTCAGTTCATTAGCTGTAAAATGGAGGTAATTGTACTTTCCTCATTCACAGGGGTGTGTTGAGAGGACAAACTGCATTAAAGACTATGAGGCACTCAGATGCTAAGATAAAGGGGCCATAATAGGTACCTAAGATAGAGAGAGATGTTGTATTATCATGAATGGCTAGAGAGATGGTCTACATGATCAAAAATGGGAAGGAGAGGCATCTGAGACAAGCACTCTCTTAAAATGTGGTCTGCAGTGCTCTACATTTAAAAGAATCACACTTTGCCTCTAGGCTACAGGGAACAAGTAGACACATGGCGAACATTGCTGTATAAATTCCCTGCTCTTTACATTTAAAATAATCACACTTCACTTCTGGGACACAGGGAGCAAGCAGACAAATGGCTTCCTAGCATGCTGTACAGCTAGGGTGGGTAGGAACGTGAACTTCTGACCAGGAACACTGGGTCAAACCCTACTTGTCAATAGTGCCTTGGAACCTCTAAGATCTATGTAGAGCAGAGAAAACCTGAGTTCTTAAGATCTCCTCCAAAAGAGTGCACACTGGCTAAGTCATCCTGCTGCAACAGCTTCAACTAATCTTTAGAATCTGTGTGTGCAACAGCATGGGATGCGGGGGAGGGGAGGGTCAGTCTGGAGTGAAATTACAGGCAAAGGGATCAGGGCACTAGGGCTAAGGAACATGGAAAGGGCAGTTACAAATGAGCATACTCTGCTCTGTGTGACACTATGTTGCTGTTTCCTGAAGGCCACTGTACACACCTGCAGAGGTGTACAAGCAGTCCTTGGACTTAGACACAATTGGGTCCTGAAAATTGTGTCATAAGTTGAAACATCATAACTCAGAACCACAATCCACTCCATTGCAGGACCGAGCATTGTAAAGTCGTAAATTGTCGTAAATCGAATCAGTCAATTCAGAAACGTTGTAAGTGCCGTTCATCGTAAGTCGAACGTTGTAAAGTCAAGGACTGCCTGTATATAGTCTGTTGACTGAACACTGTGTAGTACCCATATAATAAGATTCCAGAATTGTTGCCTCTCTGTGTGGCACTCTGAAGCCTAGAATATGTGTTGAGACAGTCTGAAGCAATGGAAATAGCTACAAGCATCTTTGAGGGCTCTTTTTGTTCAGAATATCACCAGGTTCAATCATCTCTGGGTTTCAGTCTGTTACCATCAGATTTTTAAGTTCAGTCATTTGGGGCTTTTTTTTAAACACGTAACTTTATGAATTACACCTGAGACAGCACAGGCTTTCAGCTACTAGTACAGCAATAAAGAAGTAGCTGCCATGAGTGAAGGGTGAAAACGCCTCCTCAGTACCTAGTCATGTAAATGATACAACCTAGAGAAGCCATGCCTTTTTCCCTTTCATTGCTGTCAGCACACAGATGTGGTTAGCTGGTCAGAGAACATAATTTTGTTACAGAGCATCTATTTTACGCCTTAAAAGCCAGAACAATAGGAATGATGATCACTTACCACCACCAGCACAACAGCAAAGTCTGCCATTGGACTCTACAACCAGAACAGCCACAAACCCTCTTCCAAAGGTGATCCGTTTCCTCCATTTCACATCAGTCCTCATTCAGGTGGGGAAGTCTGATATAACCTCTAGTTATGTAACCTGACATAGTGCAGGTACCTCAGTATGTTTTTACTCTAATGTTTCCCCAGAGTAGGTAAGCTTGGTGTATATGCCTTCATAGACACTGTGCGTCATCCATAGCCTATTAACAAAAGTATTGATTTTACTGAGATCTAGAAGAACAAGATTGAGTTGCACAACAACAAAAGAATGAATAAAGCAGAGCACAGCTGATTATATAAGACTATTACTACCCTATGGTCCTGTCTTATATTTTCTTCAAAAAATGATGCTCCACCTTTGGAGCCTCCAGTGGGTTTGCTAGCTGCTGTTATATTTTAGAAACAATAGGGCTGATTAAAAATCCAAATGACCTTTGCCAATATCCCCTTTTGTAGAGCACAGTAATGTCATCGAGTTCCTATCCTATTAATCAGGCTATTACCAATCTGATTCCCAATATCTGCACTGCACTCTACCGCGTGAAACCCTTTTGATGGTGGTGCAGACTCTCAGTTTTACCATGAATCTCATGATATTTGGTGTTTTTCTTAAAAGTCCCAGCTCCTGGTGTAGTAAGCATCTAAGCTAGCATCTTTTTTTCCTTTTAAAGGAGAGCCTTATAGTGCTCATGGTTGAAAAAAGAAATAGAAAACATGACCCGAGTGACACAGCGGGTAAATTAAAAATATCAAATGCAGGGCCGGCTCTAGGCACCAGCAAAACAAGCTGGTGTTTGGGGCGGCACATTTTTAGGGGCGGCATTCTGGCGTGGGCTATGAGCACAGCTATGCCGCCCTAACTCACCTCCGCTGCTGCCGCTCGCACGCCGCTGCTCGCCCTCCCTCCCAAGCTCTCAAACCTGGGAGGGGGGGGGAGATCCCGAGCAGCCGCGGCGCGCGAAACAGCTGTTTCGCATACCGCGGCTGCTCGGGATCTCCCCCTCCCTCCCAGGTTTGAGAGCCTGGGAGGGAGGGGGAGACCCCGAGTGGCCACGGCGCACGCGCTGCTTCTCCCTCTCCCTCCCTTCCTCCTAGGCTTGAGAGCCTGGGGGGAGGAGGCAGGGCTGGGGATTTGGGGAAGGGGCGGAGTTGAGGCGGGGTCAGGGGTGGGGTAAGGAAAAAACGGAGGGGGGGGGGTGGCCAAAATTGTTTTTGCTTGGGGGGGCAAAAATCCTAGAGCCGGCCCTGATCAAATGTATTGTTTTATTTAAAATATAATTATTTTTAAGCCATCGGTATGATTTTTGGGAACTGACTCATGATCTCTGAATGCTTGGGGCTGGTAATACTGTTGACATCACTGGAACCCAAATAGCATAGCAATTGAGATTGCTGAGTGGGATTTGCACAGGTATAACTGAGGACAGATTTTAGAGCTTACATGGATATAGAGACACTGTTGGAGTAAAAAGATACATGAGGTGTACCGTGGAAGAGTTTTTGCAGCCAGTGCTGAGTCACCCTCTTGGGGGTTGGGAAATCCCCACCTGCTGCATTCTGATGTCCACAAGCCCCTGTGGAGAGCTAAAGCAAGGCTTAAATGGGGCTGAAGGCAATTTCATCCCAAGGAACAAGAGGGTTGTCAAAATGGTTTTATTTTTTATCAGAATTTCCTCATAGCACATAATTAATTCTCTTTTAAAAATGCATCTTAATTTTGAATAAGATTGCACACGTGGATTGTTAGGGATGTATTCAGAACATAATTGAGCGCCTTCCACATTGAAACTAGAATCAGCTGCAGGATGCAGATTCCTATTCTGAGCATTGAGAACTCAAGCATTAGTCTCAGCTGGCCAGATGAATATGCCAGACAAGGATTTTGAATAGAATTTTGTTTGGCAGATGAAAGAAAGAAAAGAAAACCCAAAGGAGTGTTCTAATTATCTGCAGAAAAACTGCAATTGCATTCACGGATGCTGTACTTCAAGAAATTGCTATCTACATTTAAAAACAATAAATACAGTACACACATGAATTTTCTTTTTAAAATATTTTTGCATAGCTGTGCTCATTAAAGGACACTCAACCTGCCTCAGGCTAGGTAGTGGAGAGAAGTTTGAGTAGTGTCATTTGGGAAAGATTTCTGGAGCTCTAACCCAATTGTTAATACACCTCAACCCCGATATAACGCTGTCCTTGGGAGCCAAAACATCTTACCGCGTTATAGGTGAAACCGCGTTATATCGAACTTGCTTTGATCTGCCGGAGTGCACAGCCCCACCCCCTGGAATATCCGCGTTATATCGGAATTTGTGTTGTATCGGGTCGCGTTATATCAGGGTAGAGGTGTACTATAAGATCAACCCAGAAAACATGGAGTAACTTTTTATACAAATTAATGACACAGAAGCACCTGCACAAATACTGATATCCTTCATGGGTTGGGACCTAACTACCTGAGAGGCCACTGTTCTCTGCAGGTGGGTTCAGTGTGGGACACTCAAGATAACAAGCCTTATATTTAAATGTCAGTGACTTTCTCCATAGTGGGCTCTCAGCTCTCCTGTTTCAGGTGTACAACAGAACCAGAGTCAGTTGATCTTTATGATTCAGTACAAGGGCCCTGAGGGGATGGCAGGGCACGAGGGAATTTTTAGTTTGAGGAAAATATAACTGGGCTGAAGCATGTCAGAAGGCTTTAATAAACAAAAAATTAAATATAGGCAATTTCCAAATGTATATCTGCTTATATGAGACAAATGTGTATCAAATACATGCATTTTCCTAAGTAGTTCTAAATGCAGTTTTCAGATTTTTAAAAAAATAAAATACACTAAATCAAGTTCTTTTTGTCTCATTTTCAGTGGTTAAATTCCATTAAAGGCACACTGTCTCTGGTAAAAAAAACATATACTTACCTAGGTAAATAGCACTGACAGATTACCAAAACAGAGTATTTTTAAAAATTGAAAGGCTGTTGGTTTCCTTTTTGGATTGCTTAGATGAAGAATATACACAAGTCAGGTTTCAGAGTAGCAGCCGTGTTAGTCTGTATCCGCAAAAAGAACAGGAGTACTTGTGGCACCTTAGAGACTAACAAATTTATTAGAGCATAAGCTTTCGTGGACTACAGCCCATCCGAAGAAGTGGGCTGTAGTCCACGAAAGCTTATGCTCTAATAAATTTGTTAGTCTCTATGGTGCCGCAAGTACTCCTGTTCTTTATACACAAGTCAGTTTCACTTTCATTTCTAGTCAATTCCACCTTCAGGTTTTAGCACAGTGGCACAATGCTTTAATGTTTGTGTTGCAAATAGGGCAAAGGAATGAACAAAAAAAACCCTACTTATGCTGGACTATTTACAAATATACATGGAAACACTTCTACTGATTTTAGATTGGGTAACAGATTAGCTTTACAAAACCAAAATGTTTTGCGACATTTTGACCAGCGTCCCTTTGCTGACTGTTTCTTCTATTAAAGTTTAATTTTAGTCAGTCATTTTCAGAAACCTTATTATGAGGCAGTGTAGTACGCTCAATCATTTTTTCATCAGTCACACACATTATGTTAAAATAACAATATAAAACTTTACTCAGGGCCGGCTCTGGCTTTTTTGCCGCCCCAGGCGGGGGCTCCGCTCTCCCCCCAGCGGCCGGGGGGGAGGGCGCGGGGTGGGGGAGGGCAGCCGGAGCCCTGGGAGGAGGGCGGCGAGCCCGGCCATGGCCCCGCTCTCCCCCGGGGCCGGAGCGCCCCGCCGCCCCCCTCCAGGTGCCGCCCCAAGCACAAGCTTGGTGGGCTGGTGCCTGGAGCCGGCCCTGACTTTACTGGTACATCCTGATATGTTTTGTGGCAACCAGGGCCGGCTCCAGGCACCAGCCGACCAAGCACGTGCTTGGGGCGACACCTTGGGGCAGGGCGGCGCTCGATTTTTTATTTATTTTTTTTTTTTTTAATTCGGCACGCGGCGCTCGGAGGGGGGGGCAGGTGCTTCGGGTGGCGTGGTGCTCGGAGGGGACGCGGGGCTTCGGGCGGCATAGTGCTCGGAGGGAGGGCAGGGCTTCGGGTGGCGTGGTGCTCGGAGGGGGGCAGGGGCTTTGGGCGGCGCTCGGAGGGAGGGCGGGGGGCTTCAGTTGGTGTGGTGCTCGGAGGGGGGGCGGGTCTTCGGGTGGCGCGGTACTCGGAGGGGGGGCGGGGCTTTGGGCGGCGTGGTGCTCGGGGGCGGGGGCTGGCGTGGTGCAGCACTTGGAGGGGTGGCGGGGGCTTCGGGCGGCGCGGCGCTTGGAGGGGGTGGAGCTTCGGGCGGCACAACGCAGGGATTTCGGCGGCGCTCGCGGGGGGGGTATGGCGGGGCGGCGCTCTTCTTTTTTGCCTGGGGCGGCAAAAAAGTTAGAGCCGGCCCTGGTGGCAACACCACATTAGCCAGGATACTTCACCCCTTTACTACTTTGGGGCTCTCAGAGTATGACCTGTAAAAATGAGTTTGTGGAATAGTATGTCCCAGGGATGTGCCACTCTGACAATTTTTGCTCAGATTAATGGGATGTGAGTACGCACAGAAGGGAGATGTACAAGGAGTTGGGAAAGGTTTTTTAAAAAGCATGAAAATTTAAGGAAACCCTTAAAAATGGCAAAACCAGAATAAAAGTGGCATTTTCATTAATTAACCTGATTATATTCTGTTTCAACGTTACAAGGATTTGTAAAAATAAATACACATCACTAATCTGAGAACCTAAGGCTATCCCCAACAAACATCACTGGCTGCAAGACACACAGGTTAAAGATTATTCTGTATTGCCTAGAGAGATGACAAGATCAATTTCAAAAGCTGTTCAAGGCTGCTATTCTCAATCCACATTGTTGTCAGTTTGTCAGTATCTTGAGTAAGTGGTGATATAAACCTAGACCAAGCCATTAAGCTTATGGTAAAATTTATTTTGAAGATTCTCAGTGATTCTTACAAATATTTACATTTGTTTGGAAAATACAGTTACTGACCATTAGAATTTATGCTGCCATTCAAAATTAGGAACAAGAGAAGGATTAATATTTTTGCCTGCTACTGACTCAGTGGTCTTTCAGCTCCCATTCTCAGAGAGCAGTATTTGGGTGAAGAGGTGAGTTTGCATAGGGCTAGAATTAGCAGCTAACAGAATTAGATAACTTCTTTAAAACATTCATAACGTTCTTTTTCAAAAGGCTGTGGATGTTCTTATTATGAAGGATAATGAATTAACATCAAGTTCTACATACATTTAGTTTGTCTCTGAAAAATACATTAAGGGAATAGAATCACAGTATCTGATATCAGGATCAGTTAATGATACTTTCCTAGAACACTAGTGGTGTTATGAAGTAAACCCTATGCAACAGAAACTTTTTCTCTATTAGAAACATGAACATAAATACGGATTTGTAATGTAATTCATGGAACAAAGGCAAACACCTGGCATTCTGCATTAATTACTAATCAGTCCCTCCAGAGAATTAGTCATCACCTTTTAATTTTTTGCCCAGTTGCACAGAGGAGCTGGAAATGGCATGGACAAACACACAGCATGCAGATGGAAGATCAAATGTCAACCAAAAATGCTGGTTCAATTCAACGGGCAACAGTTGACTGACAGTACCCAAGAGGCTATCTGAAAAACAAATGGGACAGCAGCAGCACTTGATAAGAACTGCTGACCTTGATATCAGTTAATCACTTCTTGCTTACGTGCTGTGGTCCAGGGCAATGTCTGTTTTGTTGCCTCTGAAGGGAATGGGAATTATTTATATCATCCTCTATTTTTTTCATACTTTAAGAACGTTGCCTTGAAATAAACCTTTGGTCATTTTACCTAGAAGAAAAAACCTGGCTTCTATAAAAGTTGGCAATTAAAAAAAATACTCTTTCCCCAGAGCACAGGCCACATAAACAGGCTGTGAGCTGAGGAAGTGTGCATTGAATCTATTTCCCTGGCCATGGAAAATCTACACGCTACACAGTTGATGTGTTTTTTCCCTCCTTGAAAGAGAATAGCTATCCTTGCTGACAACTCCTCCTTCCAGCTATGAATGAAGGATTTAGAAAGTATCAGTGCAGAGTGCAGTGACATCAGTGAGAGAGAGAGATCATTGTCCAGTTGTTAGATTGCTCGACTTGGTGTCAAGAATCCTGGATTATATTCCAGACTCTGCCCTTGGAAGACCTTGCCAAATCACTCTTCCTCTCTGTGCCATGCTCTCTCAATCTAGGACCAGGTATAATACTTACTTTGCACACCTCAGAGTGAGTGAACCCAGAAGGCCTGATATTAAAGTCATGAAGTCAAAGGGAGGCTTGCCTAAGGAGTCAGAATCAGGCCCATATGTCAAATGAGTTTGTTTGGCACTTGAAACATAGCAAGGAGGATACAAATCCTGTCATCAGTTTCAAGGATAGAGCATTACAATACACTGAGCCATTTGGAAGTACAGGCAAATATTTTTTTATAGAAATTGTGAAACTTGTTAGTTTAATTTTAAAATTGCTTATCTTGAACACTTAGTTGGAGTTTAACAAAGCAATTTTCATGACCTAATTAAATTAAAATAGACTGTTATGACTACTTATTAGTATATGTTTAATAGATAAACTGGTCACTATATAATTAATGTAAATCACTTTAGCATGGATAATTACACTTTTATTGATCCATTAAACCAGAAGAGTTTGATAACACATTTGAAAGACTTGTTATTTACTCAGTATTCATTTCTTTGGCATAAAAAGGACAGTGATAGCAAGTTAATTAAAATCAATTAACTGCTAAAAAAGAGACCTTTAAGCAGAACGTGTGACAGGTAAATTAATCTGGTACATGTAATTATAGCACAAAATCACTACAGTTTGTTGACACTCGTGGCTGGTAGCATGGGTTCCTGCCAAACAATCATGGGAAGCAAAGGAAAAGATTATATGTAACTTCTGCACAAAGGACTTTGCACTTTAGGACCCATCTAAATTTGCTGTGTCTGCCACTTTCTCACTGTGGTGAAATTCATCCCTATACACTGGGACAGCAAAAAAGCTATGCATCACATAATACTCAAAATAAGGCTTATAGGGTGCATAGACTTTGTGCTGGGTCTCTGCACAAGGGGAGAATTTCTACCTATATAAGGTTGGAGAAAACATTTAATTTTTGTGCGCTTCAGATTTTCCATCAGTAAAAGAGGGTAATAATACTGATCAACACCACAGCAACTTTGTGAGGTTTAACTCATGAATGTTTGTAAAACGCTTTGAGATTCATGAAGGAAAAGTTCTACGGAATTTGTTTTATTGCTGTAATTACTCTTGGAAGGCATCTATCAATTGCATGTTAAAGTACAGTGTCTTTTCCTCGTTCAGAAACAAGACAAACAATATACTAATCAGCATGATAACCATTTATTGTGTTTTAATAAGCGGTAGAAGAAAGCGTAAAGCATGTACTTCCCACAAGGGGGGGATGTGGTATAGAGAACCACCATCACTTATCATTGATGGCACATCATGAGTATACTCAAAAGCATTTGCGATGGACAATGGAAGGACCAGCTTCCTCATATTCATCTTTGCTGATCCACATTTGCTGGAAGGTAGACAGAGAAGCCAAGATTGAGCCTCCAATCCAGACGGAGTATTTACGTTCTGGTGGTGCGATCATCTAGAAGGGGAGAGAAGTGTAATGTTTTACGAGCAGAGAAATGAGTAGCTCACGCAGTAATATCTCTTGTCTGTGCAAATTTACTAGGTCAAAGCCAGTTCCCCATTACAGCAGTGCAACACCACTGAAATAAAACATCCAACAGCTAAAAAGGCAGTCATCTCTTCTGCCTTGCAGCTGCAGTCAGAATTATTTCAATGTAACAATTTGGCCCCTGACTATATGGGCCATTACCTGAGAGGAAGCCAATGGGGTGGCAGATACTCAGCACTATTCTGAATCAGACCTGAAGATGGTAATGGAAAATGGGCAAGGACTAAAACAGTCAGCTATCTGCAGATTGCTAGGGAGTTTAGTAGCTTGACCCACCTTGAAGCCAAGAAAGTACTCATCAGGTGCTTATTACATGTATCTAGATGAAAAACAACCACTTGCTACATGCATACCTGGGGGTCCCAGCATATTAACCCATACTAAAATCCCTAGATGGCCTTTTCATTAAAATGTGTTGTAGTGCTTTAACTTTCTTTTGATGCATGTGGGCCAATATACTTAACTGACTTTCTCTCAAGTAAGTTGAGATTGCACAGAACCTCACAGGACTGGGTCCCATATACTTTTAGACCAAGATTTTCAAGAGCGATTGTGTTTGAGACACTTTAAAGGGGTCTCAGTGGGCAGGTGCTTAGCACTTTTGGAAAATCAGGCCCTATTAAGGTGTCTCCAGTCAAGCCCCCCAAATTACTAGCAACTTTTGAAATCCAGTCATCCCAGAGGGAGCTCAGACTGTGGCCTCAATCACCCCTCATGCTCCAATTGCTCCCCCAGAGCTGGGTAACTGCAAAGGAGTGGGTTGAGGGGTGGGGAACAGAGCAAGATAGAGAGACCTGGGCCATCGGGTGCTGACCTTGGGCCCGAGGGGTTTATCAAAGTGTCCAGCCCTGTTACTGAGCTACCTCAAATTATGTTTTCCCCCGGGTCATTTCCTTCTAGTCTGGAGCTCCTCCATTTGAGGCACAGTCACTGGCTTAGCAGACTCTCTTTGGTCTCTTAGGATATGTCTACGCAGCAATTAGACACCCACAGCTGGCCCATGTCAGCTGACTCAGTCTCATAGGGTTCGAGCTAAGGGGCTATATTTAACTGTGGTGCAGACATTCAGGCCCAGCTGCAACCCGAGGTCTGGGAGCCTCCAACCTCTAGACCCTGTCCTCCTTTGGATTTTGCAGCTCCATCCTCTCCTGGTTCTCCTTCTACCTCTTTGGTTGTTCGTTCACAGCATCTCTTTTGATGGGTTCTCTTCTCCTATTCCAATTTCCATTAGAGTCACAGAGGGCTGTTGTTGGCTCCCTCTTTACACTTTCTTTAGGAGACCTCATTCACTCACACAGTTTCAATTACCATTTTTATGCCAATAACTGACAAATCTGTCTCTGAAACTTGACATTGAGAAAATAAGGAAGAGGGGTTAGATGACTTGCCCAAGGTCACAAAAATCTGTGGCACAGCCAGGAACAGAATCCAGCTGTAGTAGCCCCCAGTCTTCTGTTCTAAGCACTAAACACTCACTCTCTTGTGAATATATGTGTGGTCTGATTTCTTAACAAAAGAAACATGAAAAAAAAATTGGTATAAGGTGTTAGGATTACCTTAATCTTCATAGTACTTGGAGCCAAAGCTGTAATCTCTTTCTGCATGCGATCACCAATACCAGGGTACATTGTTGTTCCCCCAGAGAGCACGTTATTAGCATAGAGATCCTTACGGATGTCAATATCACATTTCATAATGCTGTTATAAGTGGTTTCATGAACACCTGCAGATTCCATTCCTGTTTGAAAATAATATTTCAATACATTACATCCATAGGTTAAGGAATCCATTTCTTTACTACTGTCAACATGGAAGCATGACTCATACAGATCAGGGTCAATGGTCCCTAAACATACTGTATTTGCTGACATTACTCCCTTAAGAAAATTCCAGGAACAAGCTATGAGATGCTGGGGCGGGGGGGGGAGGGGGAGATAAAGCTAAGTGCAATTTTTTACTTTCCCAGGTGGGAACAGGATTACAAATGGCAGACATAAAATAGACTTGAAAACAAGAAAGATCCTCTCCTACTGTGTTCTAATGTTTGGAATTTAGATTGCCTTAAGTATAAATTGATGCCATTATTTAGCAAATAAAAAAAAAAGCTGTTTGAGTTGTTTCCACAATAGTCTGCTGTTCCTATGGTCAAGTATATTGGTATTAGCTAGAAGTAATACCCACTCCTAACTCCAGTTTGTTAAAACGATTCTTATAAGCCAGTTTGAATAACTGGGTAACATGAAAATACAGCAAAGCCCACTTATGGTGGAGATATTTTTCACCACAGAAGAGATACAAGGAGTTTCCCTGTGACAGAATACAATCTGAACAGTGCCACACTTTCAAATAATTCAGAACTCTCATTCTGACACGGACTTGTGTGCCCAAGAACTGCTGGGCACCAGTTGTGGTTCTGCTACTGTGTATCCTCAAGTCCCTTAACCTTTCCACATCCCAGTTTCCCCATCTGTAAAACAGAATTTCCACAGAGGCCTGCTCTTGCTCCAGGACAGGGGCTCAGATACCGAGATGGGGGCTATACAGGTGCTTCAATGGACCAGACTTCTAGATAGAAATTGGTGAGAGTTTTACCATGGACTTCCATGGAAGCAGGACTGAATTGACTATGGGCCAATCCTGCTGTCGTTACTCAGTTCTCGTTGCTGAAGTCAATGGGAGTTCTGTGAGAAAGGCTTGAACTACCATAAACTGAAGGTGGATTTTGACTATTATTTTCCAGTAGATATACTACTGGAAAATAATAATACATGGGTTTTATACTCTATTGCTTGCTAAGTTGAAGACTAGAGGAACTGATTGTGGAGCAGAGGCAGCACCTGGATGAGAAATATTTTTTCTTACATTATCAGATATTTATCTCACTTAGCACCAATGTACAGCTGTACTGATATCAATCAGTCTGAACTGGAAGCAGTATCTTCTCATGGTACTGAAGTACTGGCTGGTAAGCTTTGGTCTTAGTCTGGTGAACTGATACAGGTATTTGAAAAAAACATGAAAAGTCACTGTCTTAGAACCCTGGTATTTTCTAGCCTGAGAGGAAAATTAATATATAGCAAGACCAGCAGACCTGTCTACATTTTCCAAAGAGTAACTTCCCCATTTATCAGAGGGACTGAGAAAACCCAACTCCTGATGGAGTAAATAGAAACTACAGGTTCTCAGAACATAAAAGTCTCTACATTTTAATGTTTCCCTTACAGTTAAACACAACCTTCTTTTCCAATTCAACCAAGCCCTTTGTAAACAGCGCCTAGGCCCACCTATGAATGAAGGTTGGAAGAGAGTTTCTGGGCATCGGAATCTTTCATTCCCAATGGTGATGACTTGCCCATCAGGAAGCTCATAACTCTTCTCGAGAGAAGAGGAGGAAGCGGCTGTTGCCATTTCATTCTCAAAATCCAAAGCCACGTAGCAAAGCTTCTCCTTTATGTCCCGCACAATTTCACGCTCCGCTAAAAATACCCAACAAAAATAAGTAAGAAATGTTATTTTTTTAAAAGGATCACATTAATTATATCTTTTATCAACATACAATATGGCAGCCAGAAGACACACTTGGGACAGATTCCATCACACATTTGTGTGTGCAGGGATGCCGCACAGTTTAGTGCAGGGGTCGGCAAACTTTCAGAAGTGGTGTGCCAAGTCTTCATTTATTCACTCTAATTTAAGGTTTTGCGTGCCACTAATACATTCTAATGTTTTTAAAAGGTCTCTTTCTATAAGTCTGTAATATATAACTAAACTATTGTTGTATGTAAAGTAAATAAGGTTTTTTAAATGTTTAAGAAGCTTCATTTAAAATTTAATTAAAATGCAGAGTCCCCCGGACCGGTGGCCAGGACCTGGGCAGTGTGAGTGCCACTGAAAATCAGCTCGCGTGCTGCCTTTGGCACATGTGACATAGGTTGCCTACCCCGGTCTAGTGGATTTATCACAGACTTGTGATGTAGGGACTCTTGGGGACTAGTTGTAGTTCTGACATTGACCAATGTGTGGCCTCCAGTAAGTCACTTAACATTTCCATGCCCCAGTTTCCCCATTTGTAAAATCATGGTGATTGTATCATACTTCCTTCTAGGGGTATTGTGCAGATTAATTCATGTTTGTGCCACCAAATTCCACTAGTCAGAACACAGTAGTAAAAATATAGCCATAAACTAGTTAGTTCTGCTTGGGAGCAAAATGGCTGTGATAATACACGGGGGGGGGGGGGGTTATTTATGTTGTAGATTTCCTGCTGCTCAGCCTGCACAGCACCAGCATCCTAAATCTTAGAGATGGAAGAAGCCCACTAGCCCACACGGTCCATATCTCTGGCCTATCGAGGGTTGTACCCTGCAACACAGCTTTGGTGCAGCAAATCACATACACACTTGCAGTGCAATATGACATCAAAAAGAGTTAGTGTGCGCATGTAAGTTGCATATGGAATGCATCTTATTACCAGTGGTGACGAAAGAATAGCCTCTTTCTGTGAGAATTTTCATGAGATAATCGGTGAGGTCTCTGCCTGCCAGGTCCAGCCTCATGATGGCGTGGGGCAAAGCATAACCTTCATAGATGGGTACGTTGTGTGTGACACCATCCCCGGAGTCCAGAACGATTCCTGGGAAAGAAAAGGAAATGCTTGACATTCTCAGCCAACGTAGAACCCACAACTTCTGCACATTCTAAACAGAAAGCTGAAACAATAGTAAAAGGACTTGTTGGGCAATGTTCATATGATAACCCCTTTTGTCTTCACAATAAGTGGAGCTCTGCTTGTATGTGGTGGAAATTGTTAGCATACACAAAGAAGCAACTGCCTTTGGCAAAAGCATGAAGCATTCTGCAATTGTACTGTATTGTTCTCTCTCAACAGATGCTAATGATAATGATCTTACATTTATACAGAGCTCTTCATCTCAAAAGATTCAAAGCACTATATGGACTAAAAATTATGTAAAACTACAAACAGAGATCATCTCATCAACAATTAAAATACAGCCTCCTCTGGGCTGAACAAAGCAACTGTTTAATAGTGCACTGCACTGTGTAGTGTTGCTGCACTTTAGGGCAGGAAGTGAAGAACATCTTTTCCATTGAAAAGTGGATGAAAGTTTCCAATATTAAATACACACAGATGTACACACAGAATGGAGCCTTTTAAAGGAATCAACAATTTGCCACAAAGGTTGATTCCTGTAAACAGGTGATCTCTTTTCACAAACTACACCAGGGGTGGGCAAACTTTTTGGCCCAAGGGCCACATCTGGGAATAGGAATTGTATGGCGGGCCATGAATGCTCACAAAATTGGGGTTGGGGTGCAGAAGGGGGTGAGAGCTCTGGTTTGGGGTGCAGGCTCCGGGGTGGGGCCAGAAATGTGGAGTTCAGGGTGTGGGAGGGGGCTCCGGGCTGGGGAGAGGGGTGCGGGGGGGGGGGGCTCCGGGCTGGGGGTGTGGGCTCTGGGGTGGGGATGAGTAGTTTGGAGTGTAGGAGGGTGCTCCGTGCTGGGACTGAGGAGTTCGGAAGGTGGGAGGGGATCAAGGCTGGGACAGGGGGCTGGGGTGTGGTAAGGGGTGCAGGCTCCAGCTGGGGGTGTGGGCTCTGGGGTGGGGGTGGGGCTGGGGATAAGGGGTTTGAGGTGCAGGAGGGTGCTCTGGGCTGGGATCGAGGGGTTCGGAGGATGGGAGGGGGATCAGGGCTGGGACAGGGGGCTGGGGCGTTGGGAGAGGCTCAGGGGTGCAGGTTCTGGGCAGCACTTACCTCAAGCAGCTCCCAGAAGCAGTGCATGTCCCTACCCCGGCTCCTATACAGAGGTATGGTCAGGCGGTTCTGCACGCTGCCCCATCTGCAGGTGGTTCCCAGCCAATGGGAGTTGCGGGGTGAGCGCTTGGGGCAGGGGCAGCATGCAGAGCGGAGTCCCCTGGCTGCCCCTAGGTGTAGGAGCTGGAGTGGGGACAGGCTGCTGCTTCCAGAAGCCATGTAGAGTGGCCTTCGACCCTGCTCCCCAGCTGGAGCGCCGGAGCAGGGCAAGCTCCAGACCCCATTCCCCCGCAGGATCTCGAGGGCCGGATTTAAATGGCTGGTGGGCTGGATCCGGCCTGCGGGCCATAGTTTGCCCACCCCAAACTAGACTGTGGCACCAGGTTGTAAAGCCAGATGGTATTTTCAATTTTTTTCAAAATGTACCAAGGCCTCAGTGTTACTGAAATATAATTTATGGCCTTAATGCTTGATCCGGTATTAAATGGTGGTCGGAAGGGATCTCTCTGCTAATGCTAATTATCTCTTCGCAGCAGACTCTGAGTTAGATAATTGAGAAGTATAATATTTAAACAAGATATTTTCTTATAATGATTCAATGGTATTCTTTTGTCAGGAATATGTTTAATGGTAAAGATAACATGGAAATAAATACAAAAGTTGGGGATTTGGAACATCAGTCGGTTAAGTGGTTGCTTCTTTTATCTGGTGTGCAGTTAAGTGGCGTCTCAATTTATATCGTCTTTCTCTAATATAAACATAGGTTATAAGCTCCTCAAAGAAATTATAAATTTCTCATATAATTTATAAACCTATAAATTAACAGGTAGGGGGCTAGTACTTTTGGAACAGAAAGAGAGGAGTTCTATTCCTGTAATGGCCAGGGCCATGATATGCTTGTACAGTATAAGGCAAGCATGCAGTTCCTAGATGGCTATGGATTCCTGACAGAACATACATACTGTGTCTATATCAGCATACATGAGAGAGACAGACAGTAAGACTGACACTCACAGAAACTCACCAGTGGTTCGACCAGATGCATATAGAGATAGAACTGCCTGAATTGCTACATACATAGCAGGTACATTGAATGTCTCAAACATGATCTGCAATTAAGAGTTTAGGAATCTTTAGGCTATACAATCAGAAGCATTTGAAGAGACAGTAACTCTTTCCTTAACTTATAGATCACTTACTAGTGCGGTTTATACCCACATAACTCATCTCCCCAACAACCTACTAAAATTAATTTCATCCATTCACTGCTGTGTAAACAAAATTCTGTGTCAACCCAAAGGGAAAAAAATAACCATAGCATGTATATTTTATCCCTATAAAATATATTCAGATCATAAACAGGATTTAGCACACACTGTAAATAATACGTGTTTGAATTTAAAAGTTAATTATTGTTCTGTCAAGCATTTTCAGCTGGAAAGAATTATTATTTAATGATGCACCTTTTCCAGTAATATTACTCTTCACATAAATAAGACATATCTTGTTGGTAAAGTTCACCCACTAGTCTAAAATGAAAAGGAAAATAAATTACATACATTTTATATTGTTTCTCTTGCATTTTAATGTTACTTTTTTATTTAAAAGTCTGGGTTTGGGATTTTGGTTTTTTTAAACCATTAAACCCCATGCATCTGTCCTCATCCTGGTATAAAAGCACTATTAAAAATATCACAAATCTCCTTTGCTTTCCACACTTGTTTCCTCAAGAACTTGCAATAGCAAAAAGTTATAACAATATGCACTTTTATAGCCCCTTTCCTTTGAAGATTTTATAGCTCTTTATATAAATATGAATATTAAGCTGTACATCATCTAGGGTGACCAGATGTTCTGATTTTATAGGGACAGTCACGATTTTTGGGTCTTTTTCTTGTATAGGCTCCTATTACCTGCCACCCCCTGTTCCGATTTTTCACATTTGCTGTCTGGTCACCCTAACATCACCCCAGTGAAGTGTGTGTTGTTATACACAATTTACAGATAGGGAAACTTAAGGCAGAGAAAGGGTAACTAACTTTCCCAAACTGACAAATGTAATTGTAGCCATGTTGGTCCCAGGATATTAAAGAAACAAGGTGGGTGAGGTAATATCTTTTAATGGACCAAATTCTGTTGGTGAGAGAGACAAGCTTTTGAGCCACACAGACCTGAAGCAGAGCTCTGTGGAGCTCGAAAGCTTGTCTCTCTCACCAACAGAAGTTGGTTCATTAAAAGATATTACCTCACCCACCTTGTCTCTCCAAACTGACAAAGCAAGTTAAGTGTATAATGGGAATGAAACCCAGGAGCCCTGACTCCCAGTCCCTGCTCTAATCACTAAACAAGAATGACTCACTGTCTACCTCCCCAATCTGATAAAACCTTCCCAGCTGCCACCACCTCCCCTGAGGTATTAGGCCGTGAGGCCCCCAAGACAAATGATACCACTTCTTCAAATGCTGGCAAAGAATGTCCCTAAGCAATGCACTCACCATCCCTCTCCTACAAACTGAGAGCACCTCCTCCTTTGTCAGCTCCACTTGCAGTGTTCTTGAGTTCTCTCCTGATCCAGTTTTCCAAGGGGGGGGGCAGCACATTGTGCTTGCTTAGGTTTGATCCAAAGTTCAATTAAATCAACTGAGTCTTCCAACTGACCTCACTAGGATTTGGCTTAGGCCCATATTAGGCCATATTCAGCAAGGCGGGCAAACAGAGATGTAAACTGCACTTCCATCTCTATGGTAACCTAGCCCCTTGCCCTGGAGGAGGATAAAAGGGACCACAGATGAAGTTCTCGCTAAGTACCTATAGCAGGTGTACCCATAGTATCTGAGAACCTTCTGAGGTTACAGGGCAGATCTCCAAAGGCGCAAATGACACTTAGGTACCTAATGTACCATTTCCACCTTAGAAAATATGCTTCTATTTACATACTACAGGTTCTCCCTCAGGTTTCCACCAGGTGGAGCAGCTTTAGTTTTCAACTGGCCTCACTAGGATCTCTGCTAGTGAAAGCTGTTTAGGGCAAGCACTGATAACATGGGCGCATCCCTTTCCCAGTCAGTGCTGCCCACATTCCTGAGAGCAATATGTCTCCCCTAGTGGAGGGAACGTTGTGGCCACTTTCTCTCATTACTACTTCCCTCCCAGACCTGCTTCTACACCAGTGGGAGCCAATGAAGACAGATGGGTTAAATTTAGACTCTTGATTTCATATATTAGCATCTCTGCAAAGAGACTATGGTTTAACAAAAAGGATTTGTTCCTTTCAGTGACAAACTACATTTTAATTACTGGTATTTCATTTCCAGTTAATGGCTCAATGTAATAAGTGATACATAATCATGGGGTTTTTTTAATTTTAAAATTGAATTTATCATCATTGCATAATGGCAGGGACACACTACCAAGCACGTCTTGCTGTGAAAACAACTGTTTGGTTGTTGAAAGCAGCTATCTTCATCATGTGCTTTGCAATACCCCTTACGTTGTATTACCTCCCAGTAAGGGGCTGTGTCAGTTCTTATTGCTTAATTAACTCATTTACATATTCATTAGACACATAAGGGTCATATTAAATGCATGCCAAAAATGTGCATGAAGGGAAATGCAGACCTATGTCAATTTTTTCTTGGTGCAGAGCATATATATATATATATCTATATTTGTATTTACTACTGTTGACTCCGCACTCCAATTTTTGAGGGAAGCAGTATGGCCTTACAGATGGAGTGGTGCTCTAGAAGACACAAACTCCTGAGTTCTAGATCAGGCTCTGATGCCAATCTGCTAGATGGCCTGGGGGGCATGTCACACAACAGAAAAAATTTCAGAAGTGCCATCTAAGTTTGGATGTCTCTAGACCTATTAAATCCCCAAACTGGCAGGGAGACTCCCATTTTTAACACCCTGTTCCTGGTTCCTGAGAAGCTGCTTCAGCTGATAGCACTGCAGAGTTGTGGGCAAGATGCCCTAGGCTGTATGTCAATGCTTAGAGCCTAGAGCATAGTCCCCAACACTCACATTTACCATATGGCTGGAGTAACGCCTCCCCCAATATGTAGGATGTTGCTCCAGCCACATGGCAGTGGGCAGACAGGTTGGGAACCATGCAGGGGGCAGGATTAGAGGGAGTAGTGGGAGAATTTGAAGAGAGAGCTAGAGAAAAAGTAGAGAAAATTATGGTTTGATGTGGAGCCAAGGAATGGATTTGGTTGGGAGGGAATTAATGCAAACAACATACTGCATATTCAAATATGAATATTAGTTCATTACATCATGTGGATGTGTGATGACTGCCATCTTGGCCAACACCGGGGATTGAACTGGAGACCTCCAGCAGAGTTAAAGGCTTAAGTCTCTACAGCCCCATCTACAGAATCTGGCTCTTTAGCAGCAGTTGGAGCAGACCCATATCATCTGTGGAGATGGGGAAACACAAAACATGCACTAAGCAGTGAATTACATATTTCCTCTGGATGGAGAAAGCTCAACTTGAGTGTATAAGGCCTACAGCGATTTGAATCCTAGACAAGTCCCCACTTACATGACAGCTGCATCTTCTCTGATACATTGGGGTTTGACCTGACAACCGGCAGAGGATAAAGCATGAGTCTCTACAGCTGGAGCTAAAGAGCCAAGCTCTATAGAGGGATCAATAACAAACTCACATCCTCTGTGGCTCAGACTCAGAATGACACAACACACTAACCAGCTGATTACACAAATTCTCCAGATTTCCAGTCCTACGTCCTTAAAAGGTACATGATTCAGTTTGTACGTGCCCAAAACTAGACACTTAAAGGCCTGAGTTTCAAAAGTGCTGAGCACTCACAACTCCCGCTGAAGGCAACGAGAGGTAAGACATCTCAGCCCTGCTGAATATCAGGCTACAGTTGTCCAGAGCCAGGCATCTAAAATTAGAGACTCTTTATGAAAATGTGGGGCCTAACCTCCTTGCCTCACATTCCCCAGGAGAAAAATGGGACAATGCAACAAACCACTCTTGTGAAGGAAGATTACTTAAGGTTTGTAAGGCACTTGAGAAATATGAATCACTTCCAAATGTAATAACTAAATATTTTATTATTATTCACAGAACAGGAACAGCATAGGCACCAGAAAAACAAGCTTTTCCACATGTCCCAACCAATGGCCATTGATCCTATCATGGAAGAAGGGGGGAGTTGTGTATCTAGGACCATTTAACCTTTGGCCCCTATGCTGAAACAACCCGTGCAGCACAGCATTAACACAACATCCAAATCGTTACCTGAGTCATTTTTTCCCGGTTAGCCTTAGGATTTAAGGGGGCCTCAGTCAGCAGCACAGGATGCTCTTCTGGGGCAACACGAAGTTCATTATAGAAAGAATGATGCCAAATCTAAAATGAAAAGACAGTTTAGGGCAACATTTTGCTGACTGCTTCCTTTCTTGGTGGGTCAAAGTTGTGTTGAAAGAGGCATTTGTCATTTCAAATACAGTTTCAGTTAATTTTAAATATATGCATACAAAAACATATACGGGTCAGGACAAAATTTGCTGTTGTTTAGAGCTGAAATCAATGAGTTTGCAGGAGTATAACAGAGTAGATTTTGGGCCAAATTCTATTAAGTGGCTGTGCCCAATAAGGTTCAAATCCAGATGCAGTAGCCGACCTAAGCATTGGGCAGTTATGTGAGGGAAGGAATTCTCCATTTCAGGCTGCAAAGCTGCTCCTTGGCTTCTATGGTAACCTAAGTGTCCCCATCAATGGGGATTATGAGTCCTAGCTCATGTAGGCTTTATAAATGAAGTCCAATGATTTCCACCATCTTTGAAAATCAGATGACTAAACCTGGACCTGAACCCAGAATTGAATTGTCATTAAGTCTACAGTAACTGAGTTTATTTGCCACATAATCTGTAAAGCACTTTGAGATCCTTCATGGTAGACAGTGCTATCTATATTTAGCAATGCAAGCTTTGACAGTCCTTCAAGGCTTTGGTGACCCTTATCTCTCCAATGTGTTCTCCAGAAGCACAGCTTAACGTCTGTGCCCACTTTAGGACCTTCCTTTAATGGATACTCCATGGAAGAGTTATAAAGCCCATTAGATAAATGCCAGGAAAATCTTACTTGATAGGAAATAAAGAAGCATTGTCACCTTGGGATATTTATGGCTAAACTGGAGCCCTCAACAGAAAAATGTTCTATAGGGAATAAACCTGTGCTCAGAGGCCAGTGTGGGATTTAAGGACAATTTCCATATTTTCTGCTCTAAATATTTAGAATTCCCCAATACATTTTGCCTAGATCTTCTAAAGCACTGAGAGAGCAACATATAAATGCAAGGCAAAGACATCCTTTCATGCTTTCTTGTCTGTGAGGCCAGGAGAGAGGATCGGTCCTTTCTGTCTTCTATTTTTGTGTTTCTAGGTTAAGGAAAAATGTTTGAAGGTTTCTCCTTTGGGATTCTGGGGATCCCAATCTAAAACTTTTACTTTGACCAAATTCCAATAGATGTAAAAAAGCAGCTTTGCCTAAGTCAGGACTTCAAAACTGGCGCTAGCACTCTGTAAATGCAGCAGATAACGTTAGTGTATTTCTAGATCACACTATCAAAGCTGAGGAACAATAAGTATAATTTTATAGGCACTACTTGGAAAAATTAAAAAGCCTCAGCAACCTATGACCACCGGATCATTGCCAAGACAAGACTCATCACCACTTTGACTGTTCCACTAATGTACTGTACAACCTTCCCCATAAGTTGTGTGTGTCTGTTCTTTTATGAGCTCCTGGAGGCAGAGATTGTGCCTGCTTTCTGCCTAGAACATGTCCAGCACATGATGGGTGCTACCCCCAAAACAAATTAATAATGACTCAGACAAAATGAAATTAAGAAAAACACTCACCTTTTCCATGTCATCCCAGTTAGTGATGATCCCATGCTCAATGGGGTACTTCAGTGTCAGGATCCCTCTTTTACTCTGGGCTTCATCCCCAACGTAACTGTCTTTTTGACCCATTCCTACCATAACACCCTGGAAAATGTAGTTGTCAAAAGTTAGTGTTGTATTGTGTATTTTAAAGGGACACTCATCTTGAAAAAAAATAATCACATTTTTGCCTGAAAATGTTGTACTTACTCTAGTCACCATCCTTAGTTGTTGCAAAAAGCTATAACTGAAAAGTTAGAGGAAAGAATATTTCTCTATTTTCCACCTTTTCGGTGTGCACTTGGCAGTGTTTTGTGTACAATCAGTTTCACGACTACCCCTGTTTCTCTTTTGTTGAAAAGGCCATTATACACACACCAACAGGAGAGATGAAAAACATTTATACAACATATTTAAAAGGAAGTTTTTAAAAATACTTTCAGACATATTATTTACATTGGGATGTATCCAACCTTGGATAGTCTTTTTGAATTTGTCTTGATTGTAATAGCCACTGTATCTTGTTTGCCTAAGGTAATGTAAATAGCATATTTGGGACAATATTATTCAACAACTGCCATCAAAATCTATTCCATGTGTAGCTGGATATTAATTAATTTCATGATTTAGGAGATGCAGCCATTGAGCTGCATGCATGTGTGTAATTTAAAACTACATGTTAACTCTAATGATTAATAAAACCCAATGTACAAGACAAATAGCTAAATAATATACTATGTTTTGGGCATACAGTATTGCAGGTTTTCATTCATCATGTTTTATTCATAGCTACCAAGACACATTTAGTTTTCAGGAATCTAACATCCTGACCTTGAATTCCATCCATTCTTTTACTGAAATAAGTAAACAACTTTTGACAAGTAGAAGACTATAGTCTACATTTTGTGGCAAGCACTCAATTTTGAAAATTATTAAAAATACAAATATTTTCTTTTTAAATATAAAGGACATTTAAGCAGTTAAAAAAAGCTGCTAGTCACAAAATTACACTTATCAGTCCTGCTTGGATTTGATAAAGGGATGTTATTGAGGACTTTAATTTGAAACTTAATTGTCTCTACCAGTGCTTAATGTAACGATAAATGGACCTTATCTCTACTATAAATTTGGTTGCTAATAGTATTTATGGTCTCCCAGCAATATATTTTGTTTATGCTAATAGTCCTCTATCAGCTAAGGATCATTAGTCAATTACCCTCATAGAAGGTTCACTAGTCACCTAATCTATGATTTAAGGTCCCAGTGTTCAGACAGTTTTATAATGGGAGGCAAAAAGAGGGCTATCAATGTCATGTTAAAAAGCAGTGGCAAATCATGAGAGTAGATGGATTTTTCATTTACTGACTGGCAGGTATGCAGTTTTATAAAGCTGAAAATATTTACAATGAAATTTTGAAGAGATCATTGCTACACCCCCTCTTCATGACATTGAAGCACTAGTTGCAGTTTCACTAGTGCACTTGAATACCACTGAAAGGGCCATCAAAATTCTCCTGCAGATCAATAATTGACTTGACAGCCCAACAATACCTTTTCCAGAGAACTGGCAAAAGCATTCCAACAAGGGCAAGACAGCTTAGTCCCATAAAACCATCCAACCCAAATCCTCAGTTTCTAAACACACCAGTGTCCCATGGAAACTTGTGAAAGTTTGGCCTGCATTAGAACCGGATCATTGGAGAAGAGGGACCTCAGACAAGTTTGAAAATATTTGGTCTAACCTTTTAGAAAACTTTGATTAATTCTTAGCGGATGAAAATCAAGATAAGTCTCTCCTTTTCCTTCCCTGCCCCCTTGCCTTCCTTTCCTTTCCCATTCCATAAGTTCTTGTTCTTTTGTCTTTTTTTCTGTTCTCCCTGATTTTGAGGGAAAAACATTAAGAAAATTAATTTTTTTACAAAAGAACTGCAGGCTCAGACCTACATTATGCTTATTTCATTCCTAACACAGTTTTCAAGGGCGGTGTAAGAGAAATAAAACCGTACAGCTTTATCCTTTTGGAACAAACTGACCTGGTGTCGAGGACGTCCAACGATCGATGGAAAAACAGCCCTTGGTGCATCATCCCCTGCAAATCCAGCTTTGCAAAGCCCAGAGCCATTATCACATACAAGAGCAGTGGTTTCATCTTCATCACACATCGTATCTCTCAGTTCTAGCAACTTACTGCAGGTGGCTGAGGGCAGAAGCAGCTCTTGATCATTTAGAAATTACATTGCTGTAAAAGAGAGTCTTGAAAACTAACGCTAAACAGTGAAGACTCCACTAAGACCCCAATTCAGCAAGGCACTTAAGCATATGCTTAACTTTCAGCAAGAGTAGGTCCCATTGAAGCTAATGGAACTACTCTTGCTTAAAGGTAAACATATGCTGAAGAGGTATGCTGGCCCAAGACCTTTGTCTCCCACATCCAAAAGGCAACCCTTTATCTACATAACCTCTAAAGCACCCCCAAAGAGTCCAGAGACATCTTGGTGTTATTGAATGACCATTAGCCACATTCAGACAGGGCAGAAATGTTCATCTCTCCCCTGCTTTGCCAGGGCTGAATTACTATTCTAGATGATCCACTTTTCCTGGTACTTGAATAGTTAAGACTGAATTCATTTTTTCATATTTTATATATATATAATCAATAGAGAGGAAAAATCTCTTTCAAATGCTAGTACTTCAGATCAGCATGGCTCTGTGGAGACCACAGAGGGGGGTTATTGTTACAGGTAATAACTGCATTCAAACAGGTTACGCTGAGATGCTGTTTTGGGAGATTTTTTAGCACTAAATTGCAAGTGAATGTATCAGAGTAACACTATCAATTGTACTAAACACCATTTATGTTGTCTACAAACATACCCCAATTTCCCCTTCTCCCCCAGCATGTAAGAGCCAATCTCAGAAACGAATGACTAAAAATAATCCTTCCACAAAGTTGCAGGAAAGTGTTTGCCGTGCATTTTTAAATGGCAGCTGCTCTGTTATGTTAAGTGCTTGCTACAGAAACTATTCTATATTTGTAAATGATGAATTCCTTATCAACAGGGCTATTCTAGGAAGTGGCATGGGACATGACTGGCTCAACTAGCCAAAAACAACTTGACTCTAGCAGCTTACCAACACATGGGGTGAAATCCTGGCCCCATTAAAATTGATGGCACAAGTCCCACTGATTTCACTGGAGCCTTCTGTTTGGGATCTCTCAAGTTTACTTTTCAGGCCAGGCACTCCCCTCCATTTACATAGGCAGAAATAGAGTAGAAAGAACATGTGTCTCCCTTCATGGCAACTCACAGAGCTCTATGCCTCCACTCAGGTTAGAGTAGTGGAGATTCAATCATTGGGGTTACTGTGTAAATATAACCAATGGCAGAATTTGGCCCTTTATCTTTAGTGAGAAAGCCATGTTTTGCTTATTATGTCAGCATCATAAGGCCCCAAATGCTGAAGCATTCAACACTTAGGGCACATCTGTCCAGCCAGCAGCGGAGAGCCTCCCAACCTGGGTTAACACTAGACTTGGGGTAGCAGGGCTTGTGCTAGCACTCCAAAAAATAGCTGAACAAACAGTGCTTTGAAGCTACAGCTCGGGTTCTGAAACGCCCCTCCTCCCTTCCGTAGGCTTACAGTGCATCATTATCAGAATACTTCCAAGATGGAGTCATGCCTGCAGCTTTCTTTTTGCTGAACCTACAGAAGCATTAACAATTAGCTCCTTTCCACAAAAGCAGCTCTTTGGATATCTGCTGTAGGTATTCAGAACGGGAAGGAGAATTTCCAAAAACTAGCTGGATTGCAATTTTATTTCCAATTTTAACTCACTTACAAAAACTGCTACTAACAATGTCCACTAAAATAGTGGGATAATTTAGGAGGAAATTGGTTTAATGGTCTTCTGAGAAAGTTATGAAAAGATAGTGTGCTGATTACAACTTAGGGATCCCAAGGTATACTTTTATTCTTACCATTTTTACCCTTTTTCATCCAATGAAAAAAAGATTTTAAAACACGGCTGCTGCTTAAGCCAATACTTCTCTTGTAAACTTTTGTTTCAGGAGTTTTATATTTAGACCATAAAAACAATTTAGCTCAGGGATGAAATGTTGTAAGGAATATTTGAGTTTAAAAAATTTTTTTTTTTTTTTATAAAACCAACAAGGGAACAAAGACAGGAAGGTTGGCTTTGGCTTAAACATGAATTTTCTGGATCTTCATTTCACTTTTATTTTTATTTTGTTTTATTTTGCATTGAGTATTTCACTTGCTATTCTTTACTCATCATTCATAAAACAGGGGTTAGTCTTCTAGGACATTATTAAATATTTCAATATTTTTTTTAATATAATTTGAAACTAAGTAACAAATTCTGACCAGCATTTTTAACCAGTTATACGACTGGTATTTTGTACCTGCACAATAACCTAACATGGCGGTTTTAAAGTTAACTTAGCAGATGAAGGATGGGGTTTTTGCTCTCTTACCACAATGTGATAACTAACCTGCAGTGCATTTTACAGTAACAGTTTCAGCGCTATTTTGTAATGTTTGCTCAATGTATATGATGCTTCATTGAGCATTAAGAGACAGAGTATTAAGTGCCTTTAAACAACCTTTTCTATTCTTAATTCCTAAACCAAACCCCATTAAAACACAATAGAAAACTTTGCATTGATTCCATGTTTTCCAATGTGGTCCTTATCCAGCCAGAAAACACTAATAAGGTTCTAAATCTACTGCAGTTCAGTCCTGCATTTTATAGCCAAGAGTACTTAGCCCTTCCTAAATAAATCTTTTTGGAAGGTGTGTGCAGTTTCACCTCCATACAAGTGGACTCCCATATGCATTAGGAGTACATAATTCCATTCATATTGAATTCAAATCTTTAATATTAAAACAATTATACGACATTAAAGTCTTGTTAGTATATACACACAAAATCCTGCCCATCCCTCTCAAACTCGCAAAATTAAATTAAGTACTGAAAAGGTCTTGTATTACTAAGACATTATATTTCTTTTACAAAATATGCAGCACATTTACTGTTGTACTATGAAATGTCAAATAACTGCAAGCAACAGAATACATAAAGAAAGTTCATTTTGTGCTCCATTATCCTTGCTTTTTTTATTCTGGTTGCTCACTAACTGGCAGCTCAGTTTATATGCACCAGTTCTCCCAAGTCACAAAGGAAGTGAAGTTCTATGGCGCACTACTTTTTAATAATTCTGAGGCTCAGCACTTTATAACTATGGGGTTACATTTTGATCACTTAAGGACTAGTCCTTTTGGCATTACTTGCATGACTGAGACAAGCAAGATCTAGCCCATGGTTTACAATAGAGCAAGAGTTTCAGGTACCTTTGAGATCCTAGACCTGTAGCGTTAAATCATCAAATACAATGTGAAATTATCTCAGGGCAATACTTACCCAAGGGAACAGGAGATGGCGAGGATTTGTAAAAGCTCCTTTGTAAAAGTGAAATGATCTCACCTTCTATTACATTTATATCAGCTTGAGGAATGGAGTTCGCAGAATACCTACATCTGTCAAGCCATTTTTGGAAACATTTGTTTTCAGCTTGTGCTTATCAAAGTGACAGCTTAAAGGACGGGATAAATTAGGGCAGAATTTCTGACAACCCTGGATTCTTTCCCACTAAGTTGTTCACTACGTTATGGTTAATAGTAGACTTTCCCCCCACTAAAATACGAAAAAACCCCTCTCACACAAGGATTGAATAAGACTGAAATAATCCGTACATCCATTGGGGTCATTGAAAAGCTTTTTGCTTCATTACACCACAAAGAACTAAAAATAGCCTACTATCATTCTCTTACCAGCCACCTAGAAGCTGCCACTGGTTAAAGGAAAAGTTCTTACCATGTACAGTACTGGTGTTTCAACTGTACACGTTATCTGTTTTTGTAGTACAGAGACAGAAAATAGCCAGCTTATCTTGGTGCTTGGATGACTCTGTACCTGAAAATGGGGGTTGAATCAGCAACAAGTCACCCAACTGAGTGATAACTATTTTACATCTAAAGAGGGTTATTATATACAGTGTGTCTATCACAAAAGGGCTGTGACGTTCTTGAACTTTTATAAGATCATGAAATGGGGAATCTAAATAGAAAATAAACAGTCTTGGTCAAAATCCAAGAAATAAAGACCCATTAAAGAGAATAAGCAATAGCTGTGTTGGCCAACGCACTTACAGTGGTAGCTATTAAGGAGTCAACATTTACCTACAGTAGTAATTGAGATTCTGCATTATTTCACTATTCTCCAAAAAGGAGACACTACTCATCTCAGACACTACTATGAATAAAGGTTGACTTTGTAAATACCCCACCCTGAATGTAGCCATGTGACTATGTAGCAGAATTCAAGTACAAGATTCCTTCAACCCTCAGTCGATGATTCACTTCAGTCCATGTGACAAGTTCTTACAATCAGCTTTGTATCTGCCACATCCCTGTAGCCATTAGACTCTTTCCATTTCAAAACTCACCAGGTGTTCAATTTTCTTCTCTCTCTAGAAGTGCCTTTCACTTCTAGAGAGTAGGTCTTATACACAGGAAGAAAGGTTATTCACGTGATCGTATGTATCCCCTTGCCTGATTATGTAAACTTTCTTGATCTCTGAACAGCTGTCACTGTTGCAGTCAGACTGACTTCTAAACTGTTCATCATTCCCTTTTTCTTTCACACAGATGAACAGCAGTCATTTTCAAACTTCCAAATAACATTCTGCCACTTATACAGATCCTTTTATCCAAAAGGACCACAGCACTTTGCAAACATCTAGTTTTATGTCCTCCCTTTATTTTGTGTCAGTCATTAGGTATATCCCCATTTTACAAATAGAGAAAACTGAGACAGTAGAAGCAATTGCCATGCAAGGTCACAGAGGAAGTGGCAGAGTGAAGAAGTAATTCATGTGTCCTGAATCTCAGTCTCAAGTTCCAAACATGGTCCCTATTTGTTTTAACGAACGAAATAGGAAATCATTTAAAATCAGTCATATAGTGAATGACAATACCCATCCATCTCCTCCTTCCTTCCTTGTCTTCAAAACAATGGTCCCAATTCTGTTACCATTTACACTGGTATAAATCAGGAGCCGTTCCATTGCACGCAGTAAAGCTACAGCAGGGTAAAAACTGGTAAAATAAGATCAGAATCAGGCCCACTATTTGAAGTCACTTGAATCCCAGCAACACATTTTACAAACACTTCTGAATAGATAATCGGTCAAATTCTCAGTTGTTATAATTCAGCAAAGCTCCAATAAGAGTAGTGGAACTATGGCCTTTTATATGGTCTAAACTGAACAATACCCAAGCGCTATCAAGGACTGTGGTGTGGAATATCCTCAGGTCCAACAATAATTTCATGAATGCTGTGCAATCACTGCATACTGCATTTCTGAAGACAATTAGGAAAGCTACTCATTTCAGTTATGTCACCATAAACCTGGACAGTTCCGCTTGTCTATAAAGTATTGCTAAATCAAAACTAATTTAGACAAGTGGTTTTAGATGAGGATTCCCACAGCAAGAAGCTGAAAGCAAGTTGAAGACAAGAGCATTACAGCTACAAGCATTACTATTATAAAAGGCCAAATTTGACTGTGAATCTTGGGTATTGCAAAGTCCACACTAGTTGAGAGAGATTTTTATGAAATGTTGCATGCATGCAGATCTTTTATCTACTAGAAGATACCTTTTCTTGTGTTAGGTCTTACAAAAATGGGTTAGCCATTTAACGACAAAGTTAAAACACACACAATTAACTATAACCTGGCCTTCTTCCTAGGATTTCTAAACCCACATATGCATGGGAGTGCCAAACTTGGAAAGGAGGATCAAGTCAGTCCTAAATGTAGCTCAGTAAACTTGACCATTTAAGTATCATTGTGTCACGCAGGCTCATTTGTGGTTCACTATTCTGTCAGTAACGTGTCAGGCCTGACACACTCATTATAACATGCGTTAGGTATCTAAAAGATGTCATGTAATGTCATTGGAAAACCTAAAGGTTTCAGGGTAGCAGCCGTGTTAGTCTGTATCCTCAAAAAGAACAGGAGTACTTGTGGCACCTTAGAGACTAACAAATTTATTAGAGCAAATTTGTTAGTCTCTAAGGCTAGGTCTACACTACCCGCCTGAATCGGCGGGTAGAAATCGACCTCTCGGGGATCGATTTATCGCGTCCTGTCGGGACGCGACAATCGATCCCCAAATTGGCACTCTTACTCCACCAGCGGAGGTGGGAGTAAGCGCCACCGACAGAAAGCCGCAGAAGTCAATTTTGCCGCTGTCCTCACAGCGGGGTAAGTCGGCTGCGATATGTCGAATTCAGCTACGCTATTCACGTAGCTGAATTTGCGTATCTTAAATCGACTCCCCCCTGTAGTGTAGATGTACCCTAAGGTGCCACAAGTACTCCTGTTCTTTTTGTGGAAAACTAAACTCACTGATCATTAATATTCTTGCATGATGTACGTACGCAATGGGTATTAAGAGTTATGGATATATGCTAGAACTATGACTAAAATGTGTTTAAACCAGGCATGTCAGAGGGAGCTAGTAAACAGGTCTGCCCTAGACAAAGGAGTAAGTTTGCTTCTCTGACCAGTCCATCATCAGGCAGAGACAATGAAGGTCTATTTACACATTAGGTAAACAAAGCTATCAGGTTAGCAAGTGTGGGAGGAGACAGCTTGGCATCTACACTCCGCAGGAGAGAGAAGCCTGGTCTCGATTTTACTTTTCAAAAAATACATTGGTCTATAAAGACAGAGGGCTGAACCTCAAACAATTAAATCAACTGACGTACAATATTATTGTATTATAAAAGTGCATTGAGCAAGATCCTTTATGAAAGCTCATGACACACTGCTGATTAATAATGTGAACTGTATGTACTAACTCTACATAAGGGATTATGAATACTCAGATATTATGCTTTACAGTCTTTTACCCAAAGGGAGAAACTGGTCTCTCGAAGACCGGAGGGAATGTCACGTCGTCTGTCGCCAAAGAAATTAAGCAAGGTGTGACCAAAAACAGTGGAAGCCCAAATTACATAGAAATGAGCAGGGGTACGGGAAGACCACGAAGGAAAAAGAGCATGAGGTTATCCTCCCTCTTGAAGCAAAGTCAATGAACTTTGAGACATCTGATTTTCAAAGGTTTACTGAACTATAAAGGGAGGGGCAGAGAACTCCTAAATTATCCATCACTAGACAGACATAAGGTAACAGAGCTCTTGCAAGCTGAGTCCTTCAATGGAGGTGGGAAGAGTTTTAAATCTCTGGAAATGGAATATAGGTAAGAAACCTATAAAGATTTTCATCTAGTAAGTCAAAGGAAGCCATCATCTTGTATTTCTGTGGAAGATCCTAACCGAGGGAAAGCCAGGGGTAGGAAAAAGGAAGACTGGTGAGAGAGAGAGGAACCATCTTGAACAAATCCTGTAACTTGCTGGATTAAGCTTTAGACTTTTAGATGCATATTTTCACTTTTACTTGCTTGTAACCTTCTCTACTTCTATTTCTTGTCATCACTTAACCTATGTCCTAGTGTTAATAAATTTGTTTTATTTGTACTATGCCGTGCAGTAGTTACAAGGAAGGGTGTTTCTAACCCAGTTGTAAGTTAATAAGCTACAATGTGCTTTTGTCTCTTTAAAGGAATAAGCAAACTATTATTTCCATGAGCTGTTCAGGAGAGAGCTACATACTACAGAGCACATGGTTTTGGGAACATTTGGGACTGGGAATGTGTTGGGGTCACTGCTAACATTAACCAAGTCTGGTAAGACATGAGTGTGTTTGTGGTAACTGCTGGCAGGCTGTTGGATTCAAAGTGTTGAGTCAGGTGTACAGTATACAGAACATGAAGTGCATGCTGGTTATGTGTCCCCCACAGGCAGGGAGCAGAAGCATTTTGGGGCACTCATGGTTATAATACAAACAGTGACACAATCTCTCACTGATCTGAACTGCACCCCAGAACATGACAATCACACAGTTAGAGCTTACTTAGACAGCCTTCCCCAACTGCAAGCACTCCTTTGTGATCCTTAGGAGGAAAGTTAAGGTGACCATAATTTATTCCTTTTTAACAAGGTCATTTGATCAGCTAATATTTTTCTAACATGGCTCTTTTAATGGGTATCACGTCTTTAACATAGCTCTTCTGGATCAGTTATTTGTGTATGGCAAAAAGCATGGCCTCAGCTAATTAGTTTTCTGGCTTTCCCTTAAACTTTAACCTGCATTGTGTGTCATCTGTAATTAGAGTGCATGTAAACACAAATACAATTGCTATCACTATCAAGCTGATTCAAAATGCACCAATATCCTATTCTGGCTCTAATTAAAAATGATTCTATAAATAATGTATGGTGCAAGCAGCATAATGTATCTGATGAAAAAATAAAATAAGAACATTTAATGAACTGAAGAAAAAGGCTAAAAAGGTAGCAGGACAGCAGCCTTTGGTGGTAAAACTTGAAGGAAAAAAAAATCATATTTGCCAAAAAGGCACTAAATCGGATTCTGATGGGTCACCTGGTGTTTAAAAAACTACATCTCCAAGACTTTAACATCCAACATGAAATACTACATTAAAGGACTTTTGTGATCCCAGCTAAAGCCTCAACTGATATTAATGTCTCATTTACATTTCGCATACACAGTAATCTGTTCTGTTAAAAACAGGTTCAGAAAGTGAACTACTCTGCTACAGATAATTTGCTATAGCTGAAATCACTGGTAAAATAATGCAAAACTCCCTATTACATAGTAATCATCAGGTCACAGCATTAGCAGCAGTCTCTCTTCTTCACAAAAAATATTTTTGGACCCGGAAAATTTCACTCAACTTCAGTGTACATTATAACAAAGCATGCATATTTTTATACGAGATGCTTCATTATGCTCATACAGAAAACAGCTGAAAGTACGTCTCCTCACCACTCACTTGAAAACGTATTATGTGCTTCTCACTTAACTGAATTAGAAGAAATGTTCTGAAATGTGTGCATGAACACACAACCTATTTATCCAAAGGTTTAAGAGAACATAAGAAAACTTCAAAAGCCAGCAGTCCAGATGCCCTATGTGTGCAGTGGAGCCTGATTCTGACTGGGGATGCCAGAAACTAGTATAACAAGCAAAAAATAATAGTAATTCAGCTAACTGAGATAGGGTAGAGCAACTGCAGTTTGAAGTGATGTGATCTGGCTAAAAGCAGTTTGAGATTAGCTAAGGAGGAATGTCTTAATTTTGATTCGATATTCGAACTCCTAGTGTCAAAGTTCTCCTTGTTGTTAGCGGTCAGTCTTTTCTCATTAATATAATTACATAATTGTGCGTCCTGTTAGCAACAACACAGACAATTACAAGTATTTACTCTTCACACACCCATAGAGCGGAGTTCAGTTCTTAAAGTTTTATTTCCAGTCAAGAAACCCACAATGAACCCAGCTTTTTTTTTTATTGCACTCTGTAAAGCTTCTTGCTATTATCAAGAAGTTAATAAACAGTAATAGTTGATATTCCCTTAAAATTTATAGTGTAACTTTCTTAAAATAAAATTTATATAGAAAAGATACCATTTACAACCCAATTCAATAGTATTCAATCATTATATATTCCCAAACAATATAATGCAGCAGTTTCTTTATAGGTTGCACTGAACGGGAATATCTTCTCTTTAGCAAATATAATATTCCATTGTTAAGGAGCAATTCAAGTCAACTTTGGAGTAACCGTGATATACAGAAACTTCTAGCAAGAAGCTCAAAATGCACATATTATAATGAGGATATATACAACTGTGTCCAGTGCATAGTTTAACAACAGCATGTGAAAAGTCCATTATCTTGCGTTGGCACACCATTGTCTAAAGGAAAATAATTTACCCAGCAATTGCAGTGCATTTAGAGAATGCCAGTGAGGCACAGAAAAATAACAAGATGTAGTGTCACCAAGTATGTGAGGAATAAATAGCGGGATTTTGCTCTTGAGGTCAGCAGCTTGGAGCAGTAAAGGCTTCGCCCTCGAAGCCATCTTTTGAAAGAAAGGGCTCCTCCTTTCATCTGTAGGAAACAATTTCAAATAAATAATCATCAAAAAAGTTGCAAGAGCAGCTCTCATTATACTCTAGATTTGTGAAGTACTGTAATCCTTCCAGCTGGGTCTGCAGAAGAGAGTGTCTGCGCACATGCCATTAAAATAAGGGATTCATGGGGAAAAGATCAGAGGGGTAGCCGTGTTAGTCTGAATCTGTAAAAAGCAACAGAGGGTCCTGTGGTACCTTTAAGACTAACAGAAGTATTGGGAGCATAAGCTTTCGTGGGTAAGAACCTCACTTCTTGCATCTGAAGAAGTGAGGTTCTTACCCACGAAAGCTTATGCTCCCAATACTTCTGTTAGTCTTAAAGGTGCCACAGGACCCTCTGTTGCTTTTTGTGGGGAAAAGAATGGAGCAGTTACAAAAGATAAGCAGGGAGGGGAAAGAGGCTACAGGATGAGTATAATATTTAATTACATGCACACAGAGCAGAGATATAGACTAAATTATATGCACACACACAATTTATATAATAAATGTAAATACCCAATATACCCCCAAAATATACATAAACGATGTATATTTTATGTAATTGATGTTTGCATGAAAGTACAGGTTACCATCCATAACAGCATACTGAAAGATAAAGTCAAACATACTGTTTTATTTTCAATATTTTACTGACATTTTGAACGTACACATATGTATCTCTCCATGGTATGCCCATCACTATGATCTCTGGGCACTATAAAAGATTCTTAGATGTTTGGTTTTTAGTACAGAGAGAGATGCTGGCCAATTTCAGGTGTTTGATTCAAAAATATATTCAGTAAATTCATTACACTCCCACATATCTGTAATATTTCTCTTCTAGTTCATCCCTTGAAAAGACAACCTCCAGATATACATATTTACAACAGCAATCTCTCACCTGAGAGTGTTTACACATACAATGGGCAGATCCTCAGCTAGTATAAATGAAGCCAAAGCAGCTATGATGATTTGTACCAGCTGAGGATCTGGCCAATGTGTTTAGTTGTTCACAGTTTTACTCTTTTATTATTCATTTATTGCTCCATTCTTTCAGGTTATTTATTACAAATATAATTTAATTAAAATAATTTGAAGAGAAAAGACTTCCCCGTTCTCTGAGCCATTTGCAGCTGGCGGTGTACAAAGAGAGCACCATTTTTAGGCAACTTATGACTCAGAATTTCTTCCAGGTTACACATTTACTTACCTTACGTACAACAATATGTTCACTAGGATTGATGATCAAAGCCTCTCTTTCCTCCTCAGTCTCCATCTGAACAGTGTATTCTCTAGGTACAGACCTGTAACTACTCATTTCGAGTCTAGAGAAAAGAAATTGAGAAGGCAGGGGGAAACATTACTGAGTTATCTACTCTTTAGAAGTACCATTATCAATTATCATCTATCTATGAAAATATTCTTTTGTACAGCTCAGCTAGTCCTTACTGCTTTTGGTAAAGAAAACAAAGGGAAACTATTTGTCTTTTTCAGCCTCTATTTTCGATTCTGGATGTTTTACTTATTCATACTAACCCAAACTTTCTTTTCCTCTCTCTAGCTGATTATTTAGTACTTCTCAAATTAGGATGGTGATTTTATTTATTTGGATGTAATTAATATATGGCTATCTATTTCTCTGAGTGTATGTATAAAATCTGTTATACGTGGAATGCTCTGCTAATTTAAGGAGGGGGAAACAGTACTGACTAGTGAGTTCAGCTAGAAAATTGGTAGACATTTTAAAATTTAGATCAGCACAAAGACCCTGCAATTTGCGCTTCATGCACACTAGCCAAGCACTGTACAAGTTTTCACTGCTCTCAAACTGGTTCTGTACCTAGCCACAGAAATCCAACGTTTTTCATCACTAACCTCACTAAAAAAACAGTGGCAAACAACAAATAAAAACTTCAAGCTCCAATTTTTAGACACACTAGACACTCAGTATTAACATCAGCCACAGTAACTTAGAAGGAAAATTCTTACATTCTTCCAAGAGGGAAAAACCTGCAATTGGTTGTTTAGGCCCTGATACTACAATTAGATCCATACGAATGAATCTCTGTGCCCATGTGGAGCTCCCCCGCCCCCTCACTGATTTCAAAGGCATTATTCCCTGTGAACATAAGGGTTTGCTGCATAGCTCCAATTGTACAGTCAGTTCATATGGTCTGAAAAGGGAAAAATATTGTGCAAGTATCTCCAACCTTTTACATTGTTCCCCAGTGAGTCCTAAGGCCTCTTCTGCAGCTTCTCTCCTACTCCTTTCTTCTGACAGTGTTTCTGTCAGCTGTGACAGGGCCTGTTGCACTGAATCATACTGCTGCTCTGTCTCTGCAAGCCTACAGCAAATGCAAATACTAAATCAATTTAAGCACAGAAAGGAAGATTAAATTTCCTGATCATCCTTTTATGTAATTTACTTGTATTTATTACAGAGGTTCAGGTATGCTGACTAGAGACTGCATTTTTCAGTGAAAATATTTCACCAGTCTTGGCTTACCCAAAACTAATCACAAATTCATGTTGAGTTTGATGAATAGTTTAAAGAAAACCAGAACACTCAGAATGTTTCTGTAATGTTAAAATATTTTGTTCTGACCAGATGCCAAATTTCTCTTTCTGATTTCATGTATTTTGACATAAGCAAAGGAGGACTAGGGTCACAAAATGGCTGGAAAGTAGTTCATTCAGAAAGGAAATTCAGTCACTGGGCCAGGAAAAAAGAGTGGGAATGACTCTATAGCACAGTGGTTAGGGCACTCTCCTAAGAAGTGGGAGAGCCAAGTTCATGTCCCTGCTCCAAAGACTAATTATTTATAAACAGTGGAACAACTTCCACAGGAGAGACTGAGAAAGACCCACACCAGAATATCCTGTAGTCCAGTGGCTAGGCACTCTCCTGCAATGTGGGGGACCCAAGTGCAAATTCCTTGTCCACATCAGGCAGAGGGGGAAAATCAAACCTGGGTTTCTCTTACATCCCAAGAAAGATTCCTAACCACTAGCCTATAGATAATAAGGGAGGACTCCTCCTACTTCTCCTCATCTGCCTAGGCTTTCTGTGAATCTAGTTCTCCTTAGCTCTTGTCAAAATCCCCAAAATTGAAACAAAATGCTCAGTTTTGACACAATTCCAAAAAAAAAAGAAAATTACTTTTTGATTTTCCCGAAATTTCAAAAATTTCCTTTTCAGTTTGACCTGAAAATCATTTTGTACATTTTTTGGAATTGCCAACTAACTGAAAAATCCATTGTTTGCCCAACTGTAATACTGACCCGGAGTCAAAGTCAAGTCACTCGTAACTTGAGTACGACAGGTCTGGTTTTAAAAATAAAATATCACCAAATATACCTCAATTTTTTTCATATTTAAACTGTTAATTCAACTACACGCTTAATAATGCCTATTTCTTGTATACGCTTTTATCAGTAGATCTCAAAGTGCTTATAATTATGACTCAAAATGATCTAGACAAACTGGAGAAATGGTCTGAATAAATAGGATAAAATTCAATAAGGACAAATGCAAAGTACTCCATTTAGGAAGGAACAATCAGTTGCACACATACAAAATGGGAAATGACTGCCTAAGAAGTATTGCAGAAAAAGATCTGGGGGTCATAGTGGACCACAAGGTAAATATGAGTCAACAGTGTAACACTGTTGCAAAAAAAGCAAACATCATTCTGGGATGTATTAGCAGGAGTATTGTAAGCAAGACACGAGAAGTAATTCTCCCACTTACTCCGTGTTGATTAGGCCTTAACTGGAGTATTGTGTCCAGTTCTGTGTGCCACATTTCAGGAAAGACGTGGACAAATTGGGGAAAGTCCAGAGAAGAGCAACAAAAATGATTTAAGGTCTAGAAAACATGACCTATGAGGGAAGATTGAAAAAATTGGGTTTGTTTAGTTGGAAAAGGGTAGACTGCGAAGGGACATGATAACAGTTTTCAAGTACATAAAGGCTGTTACAAGGAGGAGGGAGAAGAACTGTTCTTCTTAACCTGAAGATAAGACAAGAAGCAATGGGCTTAAATTGCAGCAAGGGAGGTTTAGGTTGGACATTAGGAAAAATTTGGTGGTTAAGTACTGAAATAAATTACCAAGGGAGATTGTGGAATCTCCATCATTGAAAGTTTTCAAGAGCAGGTAGACAAACACCTGTCAGGGAGGGTCTAGATAATAATGAGCCCTGGGGACTGGACTAGATGACCTCTCGAGGTCCCTCCAGTCCTATGATTCACAATCTTTTTAATGTATTTATCCTAAACATCCCTGTGAAGTAGGGAATCATAATTATCCCCATTTTACAGATGGAGAACAAGGCACAGAGGTGCCAAGGTCACACAGGAAGTCTGTGGCAGAGAAGCAAATTAAACCTGGGTCTCCCATATCCTAGGTGAGCGCCCTAACCACTGGACCATCCTTCCTCTCTTCTAAATTCACTGTAAACATTCCCTTTCTTAAACATCAATTTTAGCTTGCAAAAACAGCCTTGCAAAGAAACAGGAGTGTGAAGCAGTAGAGCAGAAGTAGCATTGTCATAAACAAGAAAAGAAACATCATAAATTGATGTCATCAATCCTGACCTTTTTCTGAGTTCATTTAGTTCCATATTGTCTATTTCAACAATAACTGCAGCTCTCTCTTGCGGAGCTCCTGGGGGAACTTCTGCTCTAGTTTCACCCTAGAAAATATAAAATATTAAAATAATATTTTTAAAAAATAAGAACCTGATGACCATGTTTCCAGTTACAAAATCTGTTCTGCCAGTTGAAAAACATTAGTTCCACTAGTTCCATTAGTGTTTGTATCTGATATTCTGTCATTTAATCCTCAAATTCTGGGATTACAACTTCCCAAATATACACACAAACAGAGTCTTTCCTTTGCTGCCAGGAGGACATTTCCTATGCAAGCCACAAGACTCAAAGATTCCATGACTTCCATTTGCACATTTATTGTTTGGCCTTCGGGGATTTCTGCATGTGAATAAATAAATAGGGTGAGTGAGCAGGCTGAACACTTACACAAAACAGAGAGACAGTCTTAAAACAACCCCCAAAGAAAGGCCTTCAGTGAGCGGGGGATCAGCAGCACACTGCAGACACACAAAAGGACAGACATAGTGTAAACTCACCAAGGGATCTCTACCAATAAACCAGCAAGCTAATACAGGAAGACTAGTTTTAAAAAAGAGAGAGAGCGCGAGATGGTGGTAAGGCACCCTTCAAAGCTTTAAGGCAATGTTTGTTAAGAACAGGAAAGCAGGAGAACTGAAATGTGGTAAGTGTGAAAGAGGCCTACTGGTACAGCTGGCAAAGTGTTCATTGTTCTATAACAACAACTCCTACCAGGTCTGACAATCTCTCTACACCTAGCACACTGCTTTCATAGTAGTTATCTCTAAAGAATATCACTTGAGATCTTAAATAAAGCCAGGATCACAATGGTCATTAATATCAGTGTGAGATTCATGTACAAATACATGCAAGAAGTTATATGTGCACATGGACATCTACAAACACAACAGAAAATATGCTTCTAACTCTCACACACACACAAAATAGGTTTGCAAAAATGTGTGAATCAAGGAAAAGTTGACAAACAGGTTTCTGCCAGACAAAGCATGTATATTCACCTGCCTGCCTCAGTTCACAAGTAAATTAAGCATTGTAGGTCAATACAAAGGAAGCCCTATTTGCATTCAATGTCAACACGAGGATGTGAAACCAACTTGGAGTCAGCAAACTAGAGAACGAACCACAGGGGATCGTCCTTTCTCTGGGGACAAAAGCAATGGACTTTGGGGGATATAAGGAGAAGGAAAAAGGATACCATTTGCTCCTTCACTGAGGAAACAAGAAGAACAGAGCTTTTCTGCATTCATGAAAGAAGGTTCCCAGTTATACTGGTTGGAAACACGGGGAGGCTGCTTTAGGTGAGAACAGACTTCTTTAGACAGACGGTTAACCTGTTAAAGTTTAGTCTCTAGAAAGCATATATTGATTTTATGTGACCTGTTTCCATTATTATCCTTACTCACGCTCTCTAAATCTTAGCTTTTGATAATAAACTTATGATTGTTTTCATTATAAATATATCTCAGTGCTGCGATGCTCATGAGCTGATCCTCAGTTGACAAACAAGCCACTGTGTACACTAACCCCTTGAAATGGCAACCTGGTAATTTCTGTGAGTGTCCAGGGGTTAAGGGCTGGACACTGCAGAGAATGCTCTGAGCACTGGAGGTTAGTGAAGCCTATCACTAACCAGCACAGAGACAGCAAGGTCTGCAGAGACCTGGGTGTCAGTGCTTGTGTTGCCAAAGAACATTAGTTTCAGGGAGCCGAGCTACAGCAGGCACAGACAAGACCACTTCATGCTAAAGGCTGGTAGTGGGGAGTTTCCTCACAACCGTGGGTACTCTTGAGCATCCCAATATATATGTATGTAAAAGATGACAAAGGGTACCAATATGTTTATCAAAAAAGAAATTTAAAAGGCTGGCTCTGCAAATGTAGTTCAGTTAGCACAAAACAGATCTGACTTTTCATAATTTCCATAAGCATTACCCTTAACATCTTACAAAATTTACTGTGACAAAGCTAGAGCCCCAGACACCATTATCCAATTATCTACATTTGTCACATCCCAATGCAAAATGAAGGCCTCTTCAGAATGCCAAAGGGACTGATCAGAAATGGCATGTCACGCTGCTCAATAACTCATTAGCACATTCATAGGTAAGTTTAGCCAAAGTTGGCTATGATTAATCTTAGATGATCCATGGTATGATACAAGTGCAATAGAGGCTCAGTGTATGAATCCTTTAACATTGCTCTTATCAACATCACCTCCACCACTTTCCCACCAAGGTCACCTATTTGGCAGATAGCTTTTCAGTGGAGTTGCTGCAGCCTGTTCTTTAAATGAGATACAAATCATAGGACTCCTTCCTTTAAACACTCCAAAGACAGAACTTGCATTGGTTTAAAAAAATATATATATATGTCTGTTACAGTCTGTAGCATGGAAACAGTTTACAACTGCAAAGACAAGTAAATCTGTGAACAGTAATAAGAGAAATCAAATTCAAATGACAGTAGCTAAAGTGGCATATAGCTACAAAAACAAGAGAGCTATTTTCCTTACCTCATAACTGATACATGAACCAGCAAAAATACCAATACCATATGAGGTGTTTACTTCACATTAAGCACTAAAGGAAAACTAGGAAAGATCACAACCCTTTAAAATCAGGAGTTGGGTCACGAGACTAAAAAGATAGCACAGAAAAATAGTATGTTCATTTTACCTGAGCAGTATCTTGAAAGGAACTAACTTGGACTGTCTGGTATTCCCTCTCAAATCTGAAATAACGATTTTGCAGATCAGTGTAACGCAGCTGATTCTCTCTTAGAGTCTGGGATACTGTCTTCAACTGTGCAGACAATACAGCATTCTCTTCTACTGACTGCATTACCTGAAATAATTCACCATTTCAAAACAAGAGCTAACAATTCTCGCTCTAAAGAGATATACTGTAGAGATGAGATTTATAGTTAAGAAGAGCAATTGTATATAGGCTGAAAAAAGTGCATCAACAGACAGTGTGATGGCAAAGGCAGCAGTTGACAACTTTCAAAAGAAAACGAAGGAAAGATTTTAAAGGGATCTTTTTCCAAAGGTCATCTATAGACATGCATGCACAAATAGAGTTTTGCTCACAAAACGGTGCAAGAGAGAAAACTGCATACACAACTGCTTGTGCGTACGTTTGCCTGATTTATAATTGCAAATGGGTTTACCTGCTGATTTTATGCATGCATTTTTAAGTTTTTAAATTTTGACACAATATGGCTCAAATACCGTACTAAGTGTGGAGGAATTTCAACTGCTCCCGTCTTAACTGTAGTCTTTTTTGCTTTGAATGAGATATAGTTTTGATGCTGCAACTTCTGCATTGCAAACTGCAGGGTCAAGGGCCCTGTCTCAGTCAAACAACAGCTATAGTTCAAAGACATTCTTGATTTTTAGCTTGCCAGTTCCACTCTGAGCCAACTATGTTGTGTGAGCTAATGTTGTAGTAATATAAATACACAGTACACAAATTAAATATGCCTTGTTCCCAGATTCAGGTAGATGAAAATATTTCTATATTCACATTAACTATGCTCCAAATTTACCCAGAGTAGTCACAGCTATCACCTTCCCTACCTTTGAGTTCATCTGCTGGAAACGCAGCTCCCTCTGGTGCATCTCCTGAAGACAGCGTTGCAGTTCATTCTGAAGCTGGCTCTTCTCAGCTAAAAGATGTTTCAATTGCTCAGGACTGTTTGTACTTCCGACCAGAGTGACTGTTTCTAATGGCTTAAACACCACCCAAAAATTCAAGGTTAAATCTACAGAAATTGATAATGATATATAATCCATTGTTTTAACACACTTTTAAATCAGTGATGTCTACAGTCCCATTATTATTTCCCTTTCACAAGCCTGTCCCAAGTTTCGAACAAAAACTGTTTTTATTTACATAAACCTGTGGTCCCCAAACCGGGCCAGCCCCCACAGAGGAGTATAGGGGGAGAGGAGGGAGGGAGTTCCACTCAGCCCCACTCTGCCTCCAGCTCCATTCTGGCCCCACCCCCAGTGACAGCTCCGGTGCCGGCTCTGCTCCTGGCCCCGGCCGCAGTTCCAACCATAGCCCCAGCTGTGGCCTTCAGCCTCGACTCCTGACCACAGCCCTGGCCCTGACCATGGCTCTGCTCTTGGCTGCGGCGCGGACAGGTTCTATTACGGATAGGGAGGGGTGCAACACAAAAAGTTTGGGGAACACTGACATAAACTAGCATCCCACTGGTGTTTCCAATCCACCCACTGCAACACGGAGAACATGAAGTGAAAATGACTCTAAACAAATTAGACTAACTTCACTGATTAAGTGTCTAAGTGAAGCAAAACACAGAAAATGAACAAAAGAAAAACTATGAAAAGCATTTTTAAAGTTCTAAACACTGATAAAGAAAGGTGGTTATTTTGCAAGTATGTATTTAAAGAAGAGAGAGTATCCCTTTACAAAAATACACCATCATTCATTACACTGAATCATAGAAGATGAGCCGTGTCCATCTCTATTTGGCCTGCTATTCTACAATCCTATCCAACTCCAACAATGAATGGCAGTTTCCTACCTAGCATTTCTAGTACCAGTTTTACATATATAATCATACAATGGGCCTTCTACCACTTCCTTCAAGATACTATTCCACACTCCAGCAGCCATCACTGTTAGAAAGTTTTTCATATTACTCAGGATTTGATTATCAGAAATGGTTAGTACACAATAGTCTTAATCTTGGCTACTAACTGTTATCGTCATTAGCCAAATTAGAAGGTTAACTTACTCCAACTTTCCTTTGGGTCAGAAACATTAAAGATGACATTAGGTTAACATAACACTTTTCCTTAGATCGTTATTGTTCATACACAAGATCTGAGGAACAGAAGAATTATCAGACTGGATGAGATCTGTGGCCCATCTAGTTCTGTATTCTGTCAGCAACAGCAGTCACTACCAGATACTTCAGAGGAAGGTGCAAGAAACCTTGCATTGGACACATGTGTGATAATCTTCCCCTCACATCTGGTCTCTGCCTAATTTCCAACAATTACAGATTGGCTTACACCCTGAAACATGAGGTTTAATATCCCAACATTTGTTAATATTTATAGCTCTAGATGTTCTTGTAACCCATATAAATGACCAATTCCTTTTGGAATTTTGCTAAGTATTTTGGCCTCAGTAACAGACTGTAGGAATGAGTTTCTCAACCTAACTACATTTTGTGTAAAACAGAATTTGCCACCTTTTAATTTCACTGGATGTCCCCTTGTTCTTGGGGCATGAAAAGGGAAAACAGAAGCTCCTGATTTACTTCTGTATACCATTAATTATTTTATATACTTTTATCATGTTCTCTCCGATTTGTTTCTTTTCTTATGTAAACAATCTCATTCTTTTCAATCTCTCTTCCTAAGAGTGAGGCCTTTGATCATTCCTATCACCCTCTTTAGTTTTGCAACATCCTTTACAAGATGGAGTGACCACTACTGCACATGATATTCCAGATGAGGCCACACCACTGATTTATGTAAAGATATGGTAATATATTCACTATCATTCTCCATCCCCTTCCTTATGCATACTAGCATCTTGATAGTTTTTCTGTCCTCAACAGCCCAATGAGCAGAGCTCTTAATTGAACTGTTCACAATGACAACCAGGTCCCTTTCTTGATTTGATACAGTTAATTCAGAAACCTGTAAGGTGGAAAACTAGTTTAATATTTTCTCTACAATGTGCATTACTTTGCACTTATCAGCACAGAACTTCATCTACCATTGTGTCGCCCATTCACCTAATTTGATTAGGTCCCTCTGAAGTCTCTCTGGACTGGACTAGTTTAAATAACCTTTGAATCATCTGTAAATTTTGCTACCTTCTTGCTCACTCCCCTTTCTAGATCGTTAATAAATACATTAAGTAACACTGGATCTCACACAGAACTTTGAACCACACCACTGTTAATTTTTGGCCAAGATAAAAATTAACCATTTATTACTAACTCTTTGTTTTCTGTTTCTTAGCCAGTTTTTGACCCATGACAATACTTTGCTTCTTATCACGACTATTTATTATTTATATTATTGTAGCACTTAGGAGGACCAGGACCCCATTGTATTGGGTGCATACAAACACTTAGTTTATTTAGTAGACTTTTGTGAGGGACCATGTCAACATTTTGACAGTCTAATTTTGTCAACTAGTTTTTCTTTATCCACTTCTTTACTGAGACATTCAAAGAATGCTTACAAGATATGATTTTCCTTTGCTTAAACCATGAAACCCAATATAGCATGATCTCCAGATATTTTACTATTCTATTTTTAATGATTGATTCAACCAGGTACAGATGTTAGGCTTATTGTTCTGTAAAGCCCTGGATCACTCCTTGAGCTTTATTTAAATATTCATACACTATCTGCTATCCTCCAATGCTTTGGTTTCATGCTTTGTCATAGTTCTCTTTTTGGAAATGGCTTTTGTTTGTTTGATTTTTTAAAATATTTGATTTGGTTTACCTTGATTGGGTAATTGCTACCAATGGATACAGATTCCTTAACAATCATGTCATGCTGTAATTTCTGTAATTCTGCAATCTGCCGGTCCTTGTCTGCAACAGCCATCTGGTACTGATTTCGTAGTGCTTGGGACTCTGTCAGCAGGAGGTTTTTTTCCATTCTGAACAAAAATATTAAACGAGGTGCTAATTATTACATACTGCATAAAAGTTAATGTGAAGAATGAAGCTGGCCTCACTGATTTTGAAAAACTCCATGTTGTGCACACACTCACAGATCAGTAGCTGAAAATACAAATCCATGCCCAAGCCCTTCGAAGACTTCTGCTGTTAGAAAGCCTAGAGAACAAGGCATGGAAAAACATACTGCACATACTTTGCTGACAAGGGGAGAGACAGTGATGCTGGCAGACCAGGTGCCTGCTCATGCCATGGCCCCAGGCCTCCCTGAACACTTACAAATGCACAGCTGGAAACCAGTCTTGCTTACCTGTGTGTTAGCACTATCAAAAGATATTAAATGCTAAGTTGATAAGTAGGTGTTTAGACTTTATAAGACAAAGATTGTTGGATGCTGCATATACTGATCTCACTTATAACTTCTCTAGCCCATGGTGTAGTTATACTGATTATTTGCACTGTAAACCTCTGTAATTGTATAATGTACTAAACAAGAAAATAATAATTAATTAAGGGAAAGGGCTCATCTTGCATACAAGATGGCCCACTAAAGGCAAATGAGGTATCGTGTAGCATCAAAGGAGAGAAAGGCTCTGTTGGTTGCATTCCTAATTCCCTCCAGGAATGAGAGACTTACACATGAACTCATCCCATCAGTTTGGACTCTGGAGAGGAGGGGATAAAAATCCCTGAAAAGGAGAAACTGGTTCTTTTATGCTGTCTGGGGCAAAGATTCCTAAAAATAAGCAAAGAGAGTCCCATGCTGCTTGGCATGGGTTAGCCCTGAAAAACATTTTGAATTGACAAATTACTACAACTTTACCATGTTTTGAATCATAGACAAACTTATATACATACATACATACTATATATATATACATACATACATAGTGCATATATATATATATATATATATATATATATATATATATATATATATATATATAATAACTCTCTCATGTCTTTTCCTAGTTAATGCACCTTTAGTTAATTTATTACAAGACTGGCTACAAGCACTGTCTTTGGAGTGAGATCTCAGGTACAGATTTACCTGGGGTAAGTGACTGGTCTCTTGGGACTGGGAGCAACCTGAATATTTTGTGATCTTTGGTGTAAATGATCATTTATCACACAGTCCAAAGGGATTGTTTAGGACTCCATTATAAGACTATTGTAGCTCTTATTTCATGTTTGTTACTGGGTTGGTGAAATCTAATTATAGAACATATAACCAGTTAGGGGCATCTGCTCTGCTTTTTGACAGTCTTCCCTAAGGGTTGGAACATTTGGTCACGAGCCTCTCCATACAGCACAACATACATAAGAACATAAAAATGGCCGTACCGGGTCAGACCAAAGGTCCATCTAGCCCAGTATCCTGTCTACCGACAGTGACCAATGCCAGGTGCCCCAGAGGGAGTGAACCTAACAGGCAATGATCAAGTGATCTCTCTCCTGCCATCCATCTCCATCCTTTCACAGAGGCTAGGGACACCATTCCTTACCCATCCTGGCTAATAGCCATTAATGGAGTTAACCACCATGAATGTATCCAGTTCTCTTTTAAATGCTGTTATAGTCCTAGCCTTCACAACCTCCTCAGGTAAGGAGTTCCACAAGTTGACTGTGTACTGCGTGAAGAAGAACTTCCTTGTATTTGTTTTAAACCTGATGTCTATTAATTTCATTTGGTGACCCCTAGTTCTTGTATTATGGGAATAAGTAAATAACTTTTCCTTATTCACTTTCTTCAGATCACTCATGATTTTATATAGCTCTATCATATCCCCCCTTAGTCTCCTCTTTTCCAAGCTGAAGAGTCCTAGCCTCTTTAATCTCTCCTCATATGGGACCCGTTCCAAACATTTTAGTTGCCCTTTTCTGAAGCTTTTCTAGTGCCAGTATATCTTTTTTGAGATGAGAAGACCACATCTGTACGCAGTATTCGAGATGTGGGCGTACCATTGATTTACATAAGGGCAATAATAGATTCTCAGTCTTATTCTCTATCCCCTTTTTAATAATTCCTAAGATCCTGTTTACTTTTTTGACTGCCTCTGCACACTGCGTGGACATCTTCAGAGAACTATCCATGATGACTCCAAGATCTTTTTCCTGACTTCTTGTAACTAAATTAGCCCCCATCATATTGTATGTATAGTTGGGGTTATTTTTTCCAATTTGCATTACTTTACATTTATCCACATTAAATTTCATTTGCCATTTTGTTGCCCAATCACTTCTTTTTGTGAGATCTTTTTGAAGTTCTTCACAGTCTGCTTTGGACTTAACTATCTTTAGCAGTTTAGTATCATCTGCAAACTTTGCCACCTCACTGTTTACCCCTTTCTCCAGATCATTTATGAATAAGTTTAATAGGACTGGTCCGAGGACTGACCCCTGGGGAACACCACTAGTTACCCCTCTCCATTCTGAGAGTTTACCATTTATTCCTACCCTTTGTTCCCTGTCTTTTAACCAGTTCTCAATCCATGAAGGACCTTCCCTTTTATCCCATGACAGCTTAATTTACGTAAGAGCCTTTGGTGAGAGACCTTGTCAAAGGCTTTCTGGAAATCTAAATACACTATGTCCACTGGATCCCCCTTCTCCACATGTTTGTTGACCCCTTCAAAGAACTCTAATAGATTAGTAAGACACAATTTCCCTTTACAGAAACCATGTTGACTATTGCTCAACAGTTTATGTTTTTCTATGTATCTGACAATATTATTCTTAACCATTGTTTTGACTAATTTGCCCAGTACCAACGTTAGACTTACCGGTCTGCAATTGCCGGGAGCACCTGTAAAGCCCTTTTTAAATATTGGCATTACATTAGCTAACTTCCAGTCATTGGGTACAGAAGCCGATTTAAAGGACAGGTTACAAACCTTAGTTAATATTTCCGCAACTTCACATTTGAGTTCTTTCAGAACTCTTGGGTGAATGCCATCTGGTCCCAGTGACTTGTTAATGTTAAGTTTATCAATTAATTCCAAAACCTCCTCTAGTGACACTTCAATCTGTGACAGTTCCTCCGATTTGTCACCTACAAAAGCTGGCTCAGGTTTGGGAATTTCCCTAACATCCTCAGCCATGAAGACTGAAGCAAAGAATCCATTTAATTTCTCCGCAATGACTTTATCGTCTTTAAGCGCTCCTTTTGTATCTCGATCATTAAGGAGCCCCACTGGTTGTTTAGCAGGCTTCCTGCTTCTGGTGTACTTAAAAAACATTTTGTTATTACCTTTGGAGTTTTTGGCTAGCCGCTCTTCAAACTCCTCTTTGGCTTTTCTTATTACATTCTTGCACTTAATTTGGCAGCTTTTATGCTCCTTTCTATTTGCCTCACTAGGATTTGACTTCCACTTTTTAAAGGAAGTCTTTTTATCTCTCACTGCTTCTTTTACATGGTTATTAAGCCACGGTGGCTCTTTTTTAGTTCTTTTACTGTGTTTCTTAATTTGGGGTATACATTGAAGTTGGGCCTCTTTATGGTGTCTTTAAAAAGCACCCATGCAGCTTGCAGGGATTTCACTTTAATCACTGTACTTTTAACTTCTGTTTAACTAACCCCCTCATTTTTGCATAGTTCCCCCTTTTGAAATTAAATACCACAGTGTTGGGCTGTTGAGATGTTCTTTCCACCACAGGGATGTTGAATGCTATTGTATTATGGTCAGTATTTCCAAGCGGTCCTGTTATAGTTACCTCTTGGAACAGCTCCTGCGCTCCACTCAGGACTAAATCTAGAGTTGCCTCTCCCCTTGTAGGTTCCCGTACCAGCTGCTCCATGAAGCAGTCATTTAAAGTATCGAGAAATTTCATCTCTGCATTTCGTCCTGAAGTGAAATGTTCCCAGTCAATATGGGGATAATTGAAATCCCCCCACTATTATTGAGTTCTTTAATTTTGATAGCATTTCATCATCACTATCACTGTCCTTGTCAAGTGGTCTATAATAGATCCCTAATGTTATATTCTTATTAGAGCATGAAATTTCTATCCATAGAGATTCTATGGAACATGTGGATTCACTTAAGACTTTTACTTCATTTGATTCTACATTTTCTTTCACATATAGTGCCACTCCCCCAGAATGAGGGCTTCTACTAAACTTTAAATGTATGGAAATCCTGATGACCAGGATAACTTTTACGCAGACTCAAATCACTTTACTAAGGAAACAAATTGTATCTCTGGGTAACACTGCTACACGTGACAGTGAATGCACGACATTAGGGGAGTGCAAACCCTTCCCACTTAAGATTGAAAGTCATTTGTGAGTTCTGTGAGGGAATTGGTGGGCAGGTTACTTTGGAATGCTCTTCATCCACATCCCCCAGTGGTTAAATCTCATTGCTAGAATTAGGTTTGATGGATTCATGTCTGTTGGCATGTATTTACTAGTACCAAAGTGGGATTGGGCCTCAGCTCGTCAGCAACAGGAGAGCTCCGATCTCAAGAAAAGAAACTATTTCTTGTAAAAACACTGAGATCCTTTATTTGAACCACAATATCACTAAGATGAGATGGCTTCTAATAACTGCTGGGAAATGCTCTAGGTCACTGCATACCAGTCTCAGATACAGAGTGAAAATGGCTTCTGCTGAAATGAACCATCACAATCTATTTCCCACTTCCAATTGTATGGATGAGTCTGAGCTAGTTAGTTAGAGAGAGAAAAAAACCCTGTTAATTTCAACGTGTCTTTTCCCACAGGCTTGAACTAGAAATACGCTCTGACCGGCATCTCAATAAACATCAGATCCAGTGGTGTGCCTCCTAAGGGATGCTAACCATTTAAACAATTCCCACTGGTTTCCATCCGGGTGAAGGGCACTCAGTTTCTTGCAGGATCAGGCCCAACGTTTACATATACCCATGTAGCGCCAAAAAGTTTTCCAAAAGTTTGAGATGTGAACAAAACTCAAGTGAACCTCTGCTGGAGCATGGATTCAGCTCAAACCTCAACCTGGGATGACTTTCAGTATTACTATGACTTGAGCTGAGCAGTTTGCACAGCTTACAAACTTTCCAACATCTCGAGCTGTCTTACAAGAGCAGCTACTGTTTGTGGGAAATGCATCTTTTGCATAGAAATAATTAATCTTCTAGGGAGCAATATAATACCTAGCAAAGGAATTAATTACAAAGACCCAAACTAAAATTTTACATATCAAAGCCACCAAACGAGACAGAAAATTCATCTCCCAAGTAGGCCCATTAGTGTCTTTTATGTTGAGCAAGATTTCACTATATAAAGGAATGAAGTTAATGAGGAGCAAAAGAAAACATCACAGAAATACATCACACATAATGGAAACCATTCCACAGCAATTTTTTGGTGAACTGTAAACCTTTTTTGTTTCTTTGTCAGGTAATTGTATAAGGATGTTTCATTTTGTCTACTGTATCCCACTAAAGATTATTTTACGTAAGGAATTTATACTTTTTGTTCAATCCAATATTTGTACCTTAATCCAGCTAGTTCATTCTGGTATGATGATATCTGTATCTCAGTTTCCTCTTGGAAGGCTTTTGTCTGATGCAAGGCTCTCTCAAGGTCATCTACCTTGGTCTTTAGTTTCGCTATCTCAACAGATGCAAGGCTAGCTCCTTCTTTAGCCTATATGAAAAACAGGTTTGGTAAACAAGAATAAAAAGTGTATGACAGAAAAATCCCTGTTAGTACCAAAACTATATTTGTAGAAACATGGCTTCCTCTCATTCCTCTCTTGTTTGTACTGGTCCCTGTTGTCTAAGATACCAGTCTGATTCTAATTGTGCTTTCCTTGTTCAACCTGCATTTTTTTTAGTATTTTGCTAAATTAGTAAATTAAAACGTCACAAGTCTCCAAAAGAGACAGACTAACTCCTTGCATTTTTCTTTGAACTTTACATAACGCATCTAATCAAAGTTTACCAGTCACTCCCTATCCATCTGAAATATTTCCAAATTGCTCTTAAAATAATTTATCTCATTGATGCCATCAGAGGCAATGGGAAATGAAGCCATGCCGTGTTTAATTTCATGAACTACCTTTGACTTGCTGAGCTCCTGCAGCAATCTGTCTCGGTCATCCTGAAGACTAGCCATGGACTTGGAAAAGGCATCAATCTGTTGAACATAATTCCCACACTCTGACGAGAGCCTGGTAATCTCACCGTCTTGGGTGATTAATGTCTTGCACAAATTTTCTATTTCATCAGCGAACTGATCAAGAGTGATCTTTTCACCATCAATAAGCACTGGGTTCAAAAAAGTATGTTCTTTGAGTACACTGAAGAGATTTGATTTAAAATAATTCAGGTCAGCTTCAAGTTCATCTGCTCTTTTTTTTTCAGACTTGAGTTCAGATGCATATTTACTCTGAAGTACCTTGAAATCCTCTATTAATCTGTCTCTATCATCTTGCAAAGCAGTCATAGCTTTTCCAAAGGACTCATTTTGGGATTTCAATTTTTTATTCTGAAATTGTGCTTCTAATAGCCTCTTCTCTGAAGATGCATCAGCTTCCTTCCACAGGAAGTTAGCATCATGTTCAAATGCTATCATACTGTATTTATCTTCTGCATCTTTTGTATTTTTGCCTACTACATTCTGGACTTCTTGAAACTTGTCCTGAAGTTTTTCACCAGGTTGTACACTAGCCTTGAAATCTTTATTCTGATTATGTTGCCCGCTCCCCCTAGTTTGTGGTTTCTCTCCAGATTCAGAAACTAGCTTCTCTTTGTTTATTGATGCAATTAGAGACTCTAAGGCTTTAACTTTGGAAGTTAATTTTTGATTTTCATGTTCTAAAGATTCTGTACTCTCCTTTTGCAATTTATTAGTCAGCTGCATTTCTTTGATTTGTTTCTGAAGATCAATTTTTTCCTGTTCAAGGTTCTTAATGCTATCCAGTTGCTGTTTAAGCAACTCTTTCAACTGATGATCTTTCAATGACAAAACTTGGTTAAGATCTTCCCTGTACTTTATTAGTTGTGCACTTTGCATTGCATTTTCAGAATGAAGATCATCTATCCGATTCAAAAGTTTTCTTAATTCTTGTTTCAGGGCACTGTTCTCACTAGCACTGTTCACTAATAGACTGTCTTTCTGACTTAAAACATTTTGGTGATGATGCTCCAGATCTTTGTATTTAGAAAAGAGATCATCTCGGTCATACTGGAGAGACGACATTGATTTTTTAAAGGCATCAATTTCACTAGCAATCTCAGCCTTATCTTGAATTGCTTTGTCTGCTTTCATCTGGAGATTTTTCAATTCATTTTCCATCCTCTGACAGGCCTCATCAGATTGTTCTCTCTCTCTTTGCAGAGACCTTATCTGCTGTTCATACTCATTAATCTGTTTTCTATGCTGAGTCTGTATCTGAGTTAGATATCCAGAAATCTCCCCACCCTTAGAAGAAATCAGTAGAGAAATTTCTGTATCTTTGTTGTTCAGCATTTCCTTCATTTGCTGAGAAATGGCAATCTGTTTTTCCAACTCTGCATGGGTCTTTTCCTTTTCAAATAGAAGTTGTTGTAATTCCTGTTCCTTTCTAGCAAAATTACTTTCCAATGCTTTTATTTCTCTTCCTGCATCACTACTATTCTCTCTAAGATGATTAAGAGAATTATTTTCTTTAAGCAGTGCTTGCAACGCTGCTTCTTTTGACTGAAGAGCAATCTCCAATTCTTGTTGTCTGTTGATAAGAGTCACATTTTCTTCCTTTATTCTACACAGCTCACTATAGTGTTGTGTATCTACAGATTTTTGCCACAAGTGCATTTCATTCTTGGATTCTTCTAACATGGAATACTTAATCTTCAATTCCTGTATCTGAGCCACTTTGTCCTTCATTTCTTCTTGTAAGGACATTATTTTCTTACTACTGTCATCCATCTGTTTCTCTTTATTTTGAATAACCTCTTTGAACTGTATTTCCCAGGTTTTCATTTCACCAATTACCCGGTCCCGGTCATTTTGAAGAGAGGACATACATTTTGTAAAAGCTGCTAATCTGGCCAAAGTTGCATTCAAATCAGCTTGAAGTTTCTTGTTTTGAGAGTCCTTAATGTTGATTTCCTCTTGCAACTGATGAAGCTCACTAACAGCCCTGTCTTTCTCCCGCTGAAGAATATTACGACTTTCCTCAAGGTTCAACCATTCTCTTTTGTGAACTGTTTTCAGTTGCTCAAGGCCAAGCTCTAATTCTTTCTCAAATTCTCGCCTTCGAATTTGTAGTTGGTCTTCTTTCTTCTTAAGTTCCCTTTTCACACTTAAATTCTCAGCTGCAAGCCTTTCCAGTTCACTCTTTGACTCATCCAACAAAGCTTTTTGGGAAGAAAGCTTTTCATTCAGATTGTCTATTTCTTCATTTGACTTGGCGAGCTTTTCTGTGGTATTATTTAGATCTTTTTCAAATTTTTCACTCTTTGACTGTGATAATTTCACAGATTTTTGCAAGTCCAGAATCAGTTCCTGGAATTTAATAGAATCTTTTTGCAACTGGTTAACTTCTTGCTGCTTTTCCTTTAAGAGTTCTTGCAATTCTTTGGTTTTGTTTTTTGTACCACTATTGTCCCGCTGGGCACATTTCACTTTCTCCTCAAATACTTTTATAAGATGCAACTGTTGTTCCTCTTTTTCCCTAATCACACTGCATTTCTCTGCCTTTAAGTCTTCCAACTGTTGAATCAGCAAACTGTTTTGTAACTGTGCAGATTTCAGCCTGTCTGTCAGCTGATCCACTTTTTTTACATGGTTGAGCAACTCTGTCTCCAGAAATTCTCTCTCATTTTTAACTTTGTAAGAAGTTTCTTGCGCATTTTCAAGTTCTTCCTGTAGAAGACACTTGTCATCTTCTAAAATCTTAACTCTCTCATTTAAGCTAACAATTTCTTGTTTAAGACTTCTAGATTCATTTTCTAACTTTGATAGACAGTTGTTTTTCTGGTCCAAAGATTCTTCAGTTTCTTTTACTCTTTCGGAAATCAATTCTCTCTCCTGCTGTAGGATATGCATATTTCTCTCTTTTACGGAAATATCATCATTTAACAAAGCAATCTGCTTTAATAATGATTCTCTTTCATTTAATACATCACTGATTTTAGACTGCGTATCACTCTGTGACACTTCCATTTGAACCTGCAGGTTTTCCAAAGCTAATTTAGTTACATTCATGTCATTATGAAGGGCCTCATTTTCATTCTCAGTTTTCTCTAAAGCCTGCTTTAAGTTTTCAGAAGTGTGTTTCAATTGCTCATTTTCCTCCATTAGCTGCTTGTTCTGCAGAGCAGCTCCATGAAGATGATGCTGGTATTCTTCCATCCTTGATGCATGTTCATGTGTCTGCCTTTCTGCTTCACTCTGTAATTCATCAATTTCCAGTTGTTTGGATTCAGCAAATCGTTTCAATTGGTCCTTTATATCTTTGTTTTCATTAATGACTTCTTGAAGCTGTTTCTCAAGCTCATGTTTTTCAGATTCCCTTTCATTGAATCTGTGAATAGCTTCTTGCTTTTCTTTTCTAGTGACATCAATAACCTGCCTCATTTCTGCTATTTTGCTACTGATATTCTCATAGGCTTGCAGAAGTGACTCATATTCCTGCTTTAATTCATTATGTTTAGCTTTCCATCCTGTTAATTCAACTGTCTGAGAATCTTTTAAGGTATTGAGTTGGAAAGAAAAAGCCTCTTTCTCCTGAACTATAGTCTCCATGGTAGATTTAAGACTTTCACATGCAGCAGTTAGGTTTTCATTTTCAGTTAACAGTCTAGCATTTTGAGAAACAAGGGTCTCCTTTTCACACAATGAAGAAATAGTATCTGAGTTTTGTTTTTCTCTGCCAAGTTCAGACAACAAGCATTCAAGGGTATATGCTTTATCAGTCAGTTCTTCTTTTTCTAACATTATTCTGTCAACCTGATCTTTCAGAAATTTGTTTTCTTTCAGGGCTTCCTTGCGTGATATTAAGGCTGCTTGGAGCTTTCTTTGGAGACGTTCTCTGGACTTTTCATCTGCAGCATTCTTTTGCTCTTGTGGTTGAAACTCATCCACATTTATATTTTTCTCCCTCTGCTCTGGGGTTGTTTTTGTTTGTTTCTGAATTTGATATTTTGTTCCTTCTATTAGCTTAGCTCTCCTAGAATGATCATGTTCCAGTGACTGAATACAGATGTCTCTGTCTTGTAATCTCCCGTGGAGCAAATTAATTTCTGAATGTGACTGTACCAGTTCCTTGTCAGTGGCATTTTCATCTTTAACTTTCTTGCATAATACCATAGTATTGCTAACCTCAGAAGCTTCTACAGTCTTCTCACGTAGCATACTTAACTCCATCAACAGTTCTTTGTTTTCTTCACTGAAATGTTTTAATTCCTTTTTCATATTGAGTAATTCTGCATTGGATTTCTCCAAACTGTTGATGAACTCCTCTCTCTCTCTCTCCATGTCTTCAAATGCCATTTTAAAATGTTTGGCTTCTTTCTGGCTTTCCTGCAAACTGAGCTGTAACTGCACAGCTTCTTTCAATATTTCCTTTTCCTGATCAAACTTATCTTTGAAATCCATTAGAGTACAATGCAGTTCCTTAATTTCCCCATTCTTTTCTGCAACTTGTATATTGGCTTGTTCAAGATCAACCTTCAATTTTTCAGATTCCTTCTGGATAGTCTTGTAATCCTCTACACTCTTTTTAATTACAGTTTCCTTCTCATTATTCATATGTTCAATCGTAGTTTTAAGGTCCATTACCTCAGACTCATATTTTCCCAACTTTTCTTGCAGTTGACCTATCTCAACGAACAGGCTGTCTTTGTGTTGCTTATAGTGCTGTTCCAGCTGACTCATAGAATTCTTCAAGTTTACTGTCTCTTCTGTTTTCTCACCAAGTTCAACTGCTGTCTTTCTCAACTCATCCTTTAACCTTTTTGTTTCTTCACAAAGTTTTGTATAGTCATTACTTAGTTTCTCTAACTCACTGTCTTTCATTGTCATTTCAAACTCTGCCTGTTCTGATTCTCCTAACACATCTTGAACCTCATATTTTTGTTCATCTGATTCCAACTTGTTTTGGTCAATAGTTTCTTGTTCTTGAAGTGCTGCTACATGAGACTCCAACTCTTTCTGTAGAGAGTATATTAGCAACTGATTACAATCAAATTCTTTACACTTTCTTTGATGAACTTCCTGGAGTGCCTTGTGTTCATTTTTGAGGCGTTCAAGGTCTTTAGTTTGTTCATCAAATGCCGCTACAAGTTTAGCATATTCTTTCTTTTCTTTCTGCAATTTCTTAATATTTTCTTTCCAGGTCAAAAGTGATGCCTGAAGTTTCTTTTGAAGGATTTCTTTATCTCCTTCTAATTGACCTGGCTGACTAACTTCATTATTGAAATCCACAGAATTATTACCAATGTCCCCAGAATAAGATTCTACCAAATTAATATCTTTCAATAATTCCTCCTCGTCTACAATTTCAGCCTTGAGATTTTCAAGAGTTGCAAGAAGATGAGAACGTTCCTCTCCATATTCTCTCTCTTTCTCACTAAGTACAGACTGCATGTGAGCAAGCATAGAGTCTTTTTCCTGCATGGACTTTAGATTTTGCTCAGATACTTTTTCTTTTTCAGCAAGGATATCTTTTAACTTTGCAACACTGTCCTCGAGCTGCTCCAAACTGGCTACTTTGGCAGAAAAACTTTCATTCATGTTATTTATCTTGGACTCTTTCTCAAACAGCTGTTGCTTCAGAGTTTCAAAATGGGACTCAAGATCTTTATTTTGTGTTTCAACAAGTTTCAACTGATGTGTTAACTCATCAACACTCTTCAATAATTCCTCCGTTTTTTTATGCTCTTTTTCTATTTCTTCCTGTCCAATCCTTTCAAGTTTTCCAATTTTTTGCATTAGGTCTTTTCTTATTATCAATGCAGCTTGAAGCTTCTTTTTCAGGATCTCTTTTTCCTTAACTAGTTTCTCAAGATTAAACTGCAGCTGCTCTTTTTCACTTATTAAGTCATTAAATGCAGTTTCTTTGGTGCTTAATTTAACCTGATTATGTTGCAGTTCTGTTTTACAATCTTCAAGTTGCTGGGATACTCTATTAATATTTTCTACTGAACTACTCTGAACAGCTTCCAGGTGCTGTAGTTTGGTGTTTAATATACTTCGCTCTTCAGAAAACTTCACCATTTCATTAGACATGGATTCCATGACTTGAGCAACAAAACAATCCTTTTCTTTCAGCTGCTGATTTAGTGCAGAAATTATATCATTCTGCTGGTTAGTCTGTGAGGTTAAATTTTCTACCCGGTGGTCTTTTTTCTCCATTTCTTCTAGGAGACTCACTATTTTTTTACCTTCAATGTTCAACTTCTCATGACTGATTTGGAGTTCTTTTTCTGATTTATCTAACTTCTCTTGAAGCAAATTAACTTCCTTGTTCATTTCTGCTAACAATTTTTCTCTCTCTTCCCCAAGAGACTGTTGTTTATACAACGTGTCTTTGACAGTGGCCATTTCTTTTGACAGACATTCAATTTCAGATTGACAGGTATTTTTCACCTTTTCAAGATCATTCTGCAACAGCTCCTTTTCTTTCTCTATCAACTGCATACGTTTTAACTTATCTTTTATAATACCCATTTCTTTCTCCTTTTCTAAAAGAAGCAGCTGAAATTCCTCTCCTTCCATTTCTTTGCTCAGAATAGTGGATACCATGGCAGAGAATTTTTCCAATTTAGTTTTACTACTACTAACTTGCTGATCAACATCTGAAGTCTCTGCATCCTTTTCTTTGAAGAAATGTCTACTACTAAGTAATGCAGATAGGCTTTTAGTTAGCTCCTCTTTTATAACATCCAGCTCTTGCTGTAAAGACTGGATTTTACCATCCTTTGGTTTCATTTCACTTTCTAAACTGCTCAGCTGTTCTTTAAGAATGGCATTTTGTTGAGTTGCCCTATCAAGTTCTGTTACCCACTTGTTTTCTGACTCAATTAGACTTTGTTCTAACTTTTCAATTTTAAGCTTTAATTCAGAGACTTCTTCACCCTTCACACTAACCTGCATCTGTAACTGCTCTTTTTCGTTCTTCATCTTCAGTTTGACAGCATCTATCTGCATTCTTGAGTAATTCTCAGTGACTTCTAGTTTTTCATGAATTTCTTGTAGTTCTTCTGTTTTTTGCTGTAACTGATTTTGGTATGTAATAAGTTCTTTGTTTTCTACAATCAACTTATCAATAGTCTCTTGTAAGAGAATTTTCTCTTTCACTAAAGAATCCACCTGTTGCTGCAATCTCTCTATTACAAGAGCGCTGTCACGGCAGTCTTGGGAGGATTTGGAATGTACATTGTTCAGCTCAGACTTTAAATGTTCAATATTTTTAGCCTGTTCGGTGCATTGCATATAGAGAGTATGTAAAGTTAATTCTTTTTGCTGTGTATCTTGTTTCCATATATTTATTTGGTCCTGTGCTTTTTGGTGTTCATGTTTTACAGAGTCCAGTTCACCTGTCAGAGAATCAATTTTCTTCTGGTTAATAGCAAAATTGTCATCTTTTTCCTGCAAAACACTAGTAAGGCTTTTCACAGCTGCAGCACTTTTCTCTAGTTCCTCTCTAAGCATCTCTATCTCATTAGTAAGAGCACTAATGTTGCTCTCAGCCAGCTGTATACTGACATCTTTTTTGTTTAATGAATTAAGTAGCCCAGCTATAACTTCCTCCTTCTTACTAAGTAATACATTAAGTGTGTTTCTTTGCTCATACTGAGCTGCAAATTTTTCCTGCAGAGATAAGAAAGCATTTTCTTTTTCCTGTGCCAGTTCTTTGGACTTTTGTATTTCTTGTGTCAGTTCATGCATCTGACTCTGAAGCTGAGAAACTAACTGTATCTTCTCTTCATCTTCACTTGCTCTGTCACTTAGCTTTTTGAGGAGACTTGTTTTTTCCACAAGAGAAGATTCTTTTTCTAGCATGGACTGGCTAATATCATTTATTACTTTCTTCTGATCATTTATCTCTTTTTTTAGTTTTAGTGTGGCTTCTTCCAGATCCGTAACCTGGTTTCTTAAGACCTCACATTCTCTCTCTTTGTCATGAAGATCGGTCTTCAATTTATCATTGACTAATGTGGCATTACTGACAGCCAATTCCTTCTCTAGAACAATTGTTTTTAACTGTTCTGCTTCAGAGGTTAAAGACTCTAACTGTTTTTGCTGCATACAGAAAGACTCCTGTACTTCAGAAATGTGTGCTTTCAAATTAACATATTCATCTATCTTTTGCTTTAAAGACTCATCTTTCTGTATAACTGACTGATTCAATTCTGCTGTTTTTTCCATCATATTTTTAAGCTGACACTGAAGGTCAGAAATTATCTCCATATTCTCAGACAGTTGAAATCTAAGCAAATCAGACTCCTCGGATTTATCTTTAAACAACTTTAATTCTTGGGCTTGCTTCTTAAATTCATTTTCTTTTTCTTGTGCTGCCTGTCTAAGCTGGCTGGTTTCAGAGCTCACAGCTTGTACCTGGTTTTGCAAATCTGAAATTATTTTCAAATGCTGCCCTTCTCCTGCCACTTTGTTTTCTTTCATTTGCTGAATCAAAGCTTCCTTCTCAGAAAGGAGAGCGTCTTTTTCCTCAACAGCAATTTTTAATTTTTCATTTTCAATGGTTAGGCTATCAATTTGGTGCTTCAAAGCTAAAATATTATAATCTTGCTGAGACACGTGTGAAGTCAAGGAAGATATTTCATCTGACTTTTTCATTACTGTAGCATTAACTGTTTCAATATCTACTTTCAATTTTTCATTTTCTAGATTTAGTATGTGTGCTTGGTGCTTAACTGACACAATTTCTGACTGGTGCTGTGTCAACTGAGACTGAAGATCAGCACATTCACTTGACTTTTTGCTGCATATAACTGAAATGTCTTCCTTTTCATGTTTTAGCATATCCCCTTCTTTCCTTAGTAGTTCCACTTGGTTATTTAACATTGCACTTCTTCCAGTGTTCTCAGCAACCTGCTTATGTAGATTCTCAAGCTCTACATCTTGATTTTTTATAGTAAAATCTCTCTCTTCCACTGACTGAGATAACTTTATATTTGCCTCCTTAAGCTTTCGAACTTCATTCTGTAACTTTTCCATATCCACTTTATTTTCCTCTACTTGCTTACGCAAGGAAACATTATGAAGGATTTGTTCTTCTTTAGCTTCAAAATCCACAGTTATGTCTTGAATTTGTTTCTGCAATAATAATATTTTTTCCTCACTCTGGCTGAGCTGCTGGACTAGTGTGTTACATTCAGTCAACTTATTATTTAGCATTTCTTCTTTTTCTACTTCTCTGTCTTTAGCATCCTTCAACTGAATGATGAATGATTGTATTTGTTCATGTAACTGTTGTGTCAGCGCCTTGCTTTCAGACAGCTGATTGGTTAGCACATTGCATTCCTTTCTTTTCTCTAGCAGCTGCTCTGTGACTGAATTTTCTTTTTGCTCTACAAGTGTTGAAAGTTGCTCAACCTTTTTCATTAACACCTCTTTATCATAATTTAGCTCTGAAAGTGTTTTTTGGTACTCTGTTTCACTGACAGATACCTTATTCTCCATCTCTGCTACAGCCTTGTTTCTCTTCAACAGCTCACACTCCTTCATGTCCAATAGTTTGGACAAACTCTCATTTTCACTGACTAATTGTTGCTTTTCTTTTTCCACAGTATCTATGATATTTCTCAGATGTTCATTTCCTTTTATTTGCTCTGACAAATCTTTTTCTTTCCCCTCAAGAGCTGCTTGCAACTGCTTATTAATTAAAATAACTGTTTGTGTCTCTGCTTCCATCTTACTAACTATTTCTTGTCTTTCAGTTATGTGGTTCTTAAGTTCTTCAAATTGCATCTCTTTGGCTTTCAGGTCTCCAATTAATTTATGTTTAGTCTCTTCACTTTGCTGCTCCACAATCTGAAGTTTTTGCTCCAACGATGTAATCATCTCTAGTTTCTCTTGTAAAACATTTTTAACTGTTTCTTGATGTTCAGTATGTTCTGCAAGCTGTCTGGATAACTTAGCCAATTCTTCATCTTTATTTGCAGCTTCCAAAACTAGCTTGTTGTATAAATCTTTAACTGATTTTAACTCCTTCTCAAAACTCTGTTCTTTGTTCTCCTTCTCTTTAAGCAAACTCTCTAGTTTCTCCTTTATAGAGCTGTTTTCATCAAGCTGGGATTTCAAATATTTAGTTTCTTCCCTGTATTTTGCCTCAGTTTCTTGTAGTTTTTCAGAAGTTTTATTAATTTGTTCTTTCAGCAAAGTAATCTGTGACTCACACTCCATGAGCTTGTTATGGTATGTAACCTTGTTGGACTTGATTTCAGAACGTAGATCCTTAATTGTTATGCTGTTCTCACTGATTTGCCTTATCAACTCCTCGTTTTCTTTGGTTTTAGCTTCAGTCTGGCTTTTAGATTTCTCCAGTTCCAACCCCATTATATTACTCTGCTCAGAAAGTACAGAAATCTTCATGCTTGTATCTCTTACATCAGCTGTTTGAACTTCTTTGAGTAAGTGGGTTTCCCTTTCAGCCTTTGTCAATGCTTCTTCCATCTCTCTTATTTCTTCCTCTTTGCACTGGATCTGGCGTTTTAGAATGACAATCTGTTCAGAATACTCAGTCATACTGGAAGAGAGAGCAGACATTTCTTTATCTTTTTCCACTAGTACTTCCTTGAGGTTGTCAATTTCTCTTTCACGTCGCTGGAGGTCTTGAATTAGTTGAGATCTCTCCTCTAAATGGTTTGTGTTCAATCTGTCAAGTTCTTCATTTGTCTGGTTAAGTTCCAGTTGCATCAATTCTACCATGGCATCTTGTTTCAAGGTCTAAACATCAAGAAAACAATGTTACAAAATACGCTAGTTGAGAGGAAAAACTGCTCTACTGCTTATGAGACCAGTACCCAAAGCTAAATAATCAATCTCATTAAACAATGCTTGAACTAAAAACCTGTATAATGATATAGTAACAAATTACCATATATACTTGATCATAAGCTGGTTCGTTTATAAGCCGACCCCCCCCAAGATGGATAAGTAAAAATGGAAAAATTTTATAACCTGTTCATAAGCTGACCCTATAATTCAGGGGTCAGCAAACTTTGGCTCCCAGGCCATCAGGCTAAGCCGCTGGTGGGCCGAGATGGTTTGTTTACCTTGAGCATCCGCAGGCACGGAGGTAAACCTAAGTAAACAAAGTGTCCCGGCGCACCAGCTGCTTACCCTGATGGGCCGGGAAAGCAACTGGTGGGGAAATTTTTTTGGGGTGGGGGTTGTGGGGGAGAAGCAGCTGGGAGTCAGGGCAGTAACCCCTGTAACCACCCCCCACATGACCCCACCCCTAGCCCAGGACCTCCACACTCTCCCCATCCCTTCCCACCTTATCTGGGGAGGGCCAGGGGAGGATGTCTCTGACCTGGCTGGAGTTGCTCCGGCAGGCTGGGCAGCGCGGTCGCAGCCTGCTCCAGCGGGCCAGACTGGGTGGAATGGCCACAGCATGTTCCAGTGGGCTGGGCCGGGTGGCGTGGCCGCAGCGTGCTCTGGGGGGTGGGGCCGAGCGGCTCAGCTGTAGCCTGCCAGCCCCGGAGCTGCAGCTGTTTTGGAGGCTGGGGGAGAGTAGCGTGGCCAGAAGCGGAGAGACTCTGGCCCCGCGTCTTCCCTTCTGGCTCTGCTGGCTGTGCTGCCTCTCCTGCTCCCTCTGCTGGGGGGAGGGGCTGTGTCCCACCTCTCCCTCTCTATACCCGTTCATAAGCCGACCCCCATCTCTGGTGCTTCCCATTTTTACTAAAAAAATTCAGCTTATGAACGAGTATATACAGTAACTAAGGGTTATTTTATGATGACTTTCATATTCAAAAAAGTTTACATATTCTGCTAGACAATTATAATGGATCAAGCCAAACTAAGCACATGTAAAAAAATTTCCACATCACTTTAATGAGTTACCTTTTCTTTAAATGTGGCAACTTTTTCTGTTAGATCATTGATAGCTATTTTCTGTTCAGTGCACTCCACTTCATACGCATTGTACTTCTTCAAGACTTCATCCAGCTTAACATAAAAGAAATTTTTCATGGAGATATGTAAGTACACAAAAGAAATAATGTCTGTAAATTATAATTCTGAATTTAAGTTTACATAATTCTGATTTATAAAGAAACTGCTATGCAGTCTACACGCAGGGACCTTTTAATTGACCAATGAGACACAGATTTGTAGGGATAAAGCATAGTAATTGTATAATGAGTCACAGCAACATCAGACAACAGTTCAGCACAAGTAAGTAATACCACATTCAATTGAAAGTGCAGAAGATTCTAAATAGGAAAAATGACAATAGTGTTATTGGAATATGACCAGGAAGCCAAGGTAAACACCCCAAAATTTTGGTCATTTATATCTCATCCAAGAGATGTCAAAACAAAATTTATTCACAAGAACACAAACTATTATTCAAAAGGAATGTAAAATGAGATAGAATTAGATGGGTCAGAGAATCAGTTTCAAGCTGGCTGAGGTAATTTGAAGTTGTTACCATCTGTGAAGGGTCACACCCTCACACTGACAGGGAGGGGACTAAAAAGTTTCGCTCAGCCTGTTCAACACCAACGAGGAGCACCGGCAATGCTTCTTCTGCCGGGAGGGTGTAGGGGGAAGGAGTAGCTTAAAAGGGAAAACCTGCCATAAGAAGGGGCAGTGAAGAGGGAGAAGGCTGCCCCACCTCAACAACCGAGATAGGCCCACCGAGAGGGAAACAGCAACGAGCCTCACTGCTCCCAAAGCCACAGGACACAGACTCAGAGCAGCACGTACGATGAAGAAGGGGACCCTGTGTAGACTAAGCTCAAAGGGCTGACCCAGGAAGACTGCCTGAACTTCAGTTCATCCTTGCTTCTTTTCAATTTCCCATGGAGCGCCCCCCCCCCATATGGGAAGAAAGAGAGCAAAACTTTTCTGTTTGTTGCTTCAAGAACACCTTGGGCATCTGCCATGGGGGGAGAGAAAGACAGTCCAAGGACCTGAAGAGGACTCTGGAGAGGATTTGAGGGGAACCATGCCCCCTACACCATCCAACAAATATTCAGTGGCCTTTGTGAAACGAACTGACAAGACTCAGTCCAGCTCCTACTGAGCAGATGCCAAAATCAAAACTAGCATCCTGGTTAGCAGCCTCAACTAAGAAACCAAAGTTGAATAGGCATGGAGATTGAACTATTGTACTTCCCCCATATGAAGGGGCAGCTTCGGAAGAGGTGGAGTGCATTGTATATATGTATCCAATATATCATTAATAAAAGGGTTTGGGTTGCTAGTGTTGTCTCTCCTGTACCTTTTCCAGGCATTGACATTTACTTCAAATTGTAAAACACATTTTAAAAAAAGGCCTAAAACTTGCATTCAATTAGGAAACTGTTACCCAATATAACAGGATTATATTTTCTTTCATTATTTCTATTAATTCTTTGCAAGACTTTTCCAAAATCAATAGATTCCAAATCAAAAGAAGGCTACATGCATTTAAATTCAATATTGTTCCAAAAGTAATTATGTTCAGTGCCTCACTGTGTGTTCAACTTACCTTCTGTTCAGTTTGCACAAGCTTCTCATCAAGTTCCTTGTTCAGAAGATCTTTTTCTTGAAGTAACTGCCTCAAATCTTCAATCTGCTCTAGTTTTTCTGTTGTACTCAACAGCTTTTGTTCCTTCTCCGCAAGTGAAGTTTCAAGGAAGCTTTTTCTATCACTTAATCTAGCAAGAAAATATTTATTTAGAACTCTAATACTCAATGTTCATTTTATTAAGTAGTATTTGAAAACAGAACTTGTTATTTTCCAGTCTTAACTTTCTAAAGCCAATGTATAATTTTTAGGGCTATCAAGCAATTAAAAAAATTAATTGAGCTGTTAAACAATACATTACCATTTATTTAAATTTTTTGGATGTTTTCTACATTTTCAAGTATATTGATTTCAATTACAACACAATACAAAATGTACGGTGCTCACTTTATATTTATTTTTGATTACAAATGTTTGCACTGTAAAAAACAAAAGAAATAGTATTTTTCAATTCACCTAATACAAGTACTGTAGTGTAATCTCTATCACGAAAGTTGAACGTACAAATGTAGAATTATGTAAAAAAAACTGCATTAAAAAATAAAACAATGTAAAACTTTAACGCTTACAAGTTCAATCAGTCCTACTTCTTGTTCAGCCAATCGCTCAGACAAACAAGTTTGTTTACATTTGCAGGCGATAACGCTGCCCGCTTCTTGTTTACAATGTCACCTGAAAGTGAGAACAGACGTTTGCTTGGCACTGTTGTAGCTGGCGATGCAAGATATTTACATGCCAGATGCACTAAAGAGTCATATGTCCCTTCATGCTTCAACCACCTGATGACAGGTTCTGCTCGATAACGATCCAAACAGTGTGGAGCGACGCATGTTCATTTTCATCATCTTAGTCAGATGCTACCAGTAGAAAGTTGATTTTCTTTTTTGGTGGTTTGGGTTCTGTAGTTTCTGCATTAGGGTGTTGCTCTTTTAAGACTTCTCCACATCTCATCCCTCTCAGATTTTGGAAGGCATTTCAAATTCTTAAATCTTGGGTCGAGTGCTGTAGCTATCTTTAGAAATTTCACATTGGTATCTTCTGAAATTTGTGTCACATTTGCAGTAAAAGTGTTTTTAAAACGATCAACATCTGAGACTGCTATAACATGAAATATATGGCGGAATGCGGGTAAAGCAGGAGACATACAATTCTCCCCCAAGGAGTTCAGTCACAAATTTAATTAATGCATTTTTTTTTAACAAGTGTCATCAGCATGGGAACATGTCCCCTGGAACGGTGGCCAAAGCATGAAGAGGCATATGAATCTTTAGTGCATCTGGCAAGTAAATATCTTGCAATGCCAGCTACAACAGTGCCATGCAAACACCTGTTCTCACTTTCAGGTGACATTATTAAGAAGTGGGCAGCATTATCTCCCATAAATGTAAACAAACATGTTTATCTTAGTGATTGGCTGAACAAGAAGTAGGACTGAGTGGACCTGTAGGCTTCAAAGTTTTACATTGTTTTGTTTTTGAGTGAAGTTATGTAACAAAAAAAAACCCTACATTTGTAAGTTGTAATTTCTTTATCATGAAAGTGCACTACAGTACTTGTATGAGGTGAACTGAAAAAAATATTTCTTATTTTTACAGTGCAAATATTTGAGATAAAAAATAATATCAAGTGAGCATTGTACAATTTGTATTCTGTTTTGTAATTTAAATTGATATATTTGAAAATGTAGAAAAACATCAAAAAATATTTAATAAATTTCAATTGGTATTCTATTGTTTAACAGTGCGATTAATCGTGATTAATTTTTTTAATTGCGGTTACTTTTTTTGAGTTAATTGCGTGTGTTAACTGTGATTAATCAAAAACCCTAATAATTTTCTAAATACAATTTATATTACTATGAATTCACTGTTTGTACACTTACCATAAAAATAACCAAGTCCAGAAATAATCTGATTTTACTATTGTAGTGGAAATCAAGACTTATTTTCAAGCTTGCTGAAAGTATTATATTCTTTATGTTTCACTGCAAATGTAAATTTAAAGCTGCAAAAGGACACATGTATAATTGCAACTGGTCCTGTACTGAATGTTTTAAAAAAAATGTTTTACCCTTTAAGCTGTTCATTCAAACTGGAAACAAGCACTTGGTGCTTTTCTGCATCTCGCATTTGTTGGGTACGCAGTTGACTGAGCTGGGTCTGCAAACGTTCATTTTCACTCTGCAACAAAGCAATGGTGAACATGATTACAGCTCACAAATATGCAGAATGGCAATAAAATAGACATCTTGAAAATCTGCCCCATAGTGTTTCACATTCTACACACTGTAAAGATTATTGTTCTAGCATATTAGTGATTACCAATTCAGGTCTGAAATATTACTGGTTCAAACAGTAGATGTCACTCACCTTTGAGAGGTTTCTCCCTTGGTGATTGCATCATAACATGAAACTCAAGAGACTCTAAACACTTTACACAAAAAGACAACAAAATACAAATACTCGTACTGTGTAAAAGCAGCTTACTTTTCTGTGCTTGCCTTCACTACATTGTTAGCTTAAGGTATAACTCACGTTTTGCCCCTAACCTGATTCCTGTCCACACCCAAAATCTCTAGATCGAATAAAGTGGTGCTTTAAGTGGTGAGTTAGCTGACCCATAAGGGGGTTGGTTGGTTGAAGCCTGAGTGCAGATGGTGCTAGTAATAAAATGGGAATTCAACAGCTGGAGTTACTACTCATCAGCGGCTAATTAATGATTCTGTGGTGCTAGTCAAGTCACTCTAGGTAGCTGGTGTGTTGTTTCAGAGTGGCTGCTCTGATTCCATTCTCACTCAAGACTGACTAACTTGAATGGAGTAACTCTAACGTATTTATTTACTCAAGCTAACTGTTGCAGTGAAGACAAGTTCTAAAAGGAGAACACCAGAGACAGCTCATTCTTTGAAAAAATTTTCCATGTTGATTTGAACACAGTAATGAATTCCAACTGCTTCTCTGCAGATCTTTTTAAACCTTTGTTGTTGCTCTGATCAAAGGCAACCAGGAATCTGCAGTAGATTACAAAATAATCTGTGGAAGGAGGTGAAAAGAAAAATAAAGCAAGCTCCAATGACACAGTTTATAACACAGTATAACTCTGTTACTCTAGCCAACTTCACTGCACCAGTTCATGAGTAAAACTGCAAAACAAAACAAACAACCAGCAACCACAATCAAAAGCAACATACAGAAATCCAAAATCACCAACAAGAGTTGGTAGGACAAACAATATGGCAAACCTGTCACCTCTAGGGAAAATATGCTATCACTTTGGAGTGGGCAGAACACACCTGTACAGCCCTCAATGGCTGCCCTTCTTCCTCTACACCAAATGTTACCTGTATTGAAAGGCTTTGTTACAAGATTCTCAAATATTAACATATGGTTGTCTGCCTCTTAATATAAACAACTTAATTTAGAAAAAATACTCAGTAATTTAATATATGCATTTTACTAGCTAAAGGAACAATTAGATATATACCACAACTGTGGAGTTTTAGGGAGAAGTTAGTCATGTCATTTTGAAAACTTAGAAAATTGTCAAACAAAATAATGTATGGACCAGAAAACTTTTAAAACATCTGTTTGGATTTAAAGCTTTTAATTTATTATTTCATTTGGTGTCTTCATGGATTAATTTTGGGAGGTTTCTAGAAACAGGCATTAATAAGTGAAACAATTATTACTATTATTTTTTTAAAATCACAAGCAGTTACCATAACAACCTAAATACCATACCACATTAAAAAAGAGTAATAGAGACATTAACTGCTAAGAAACTCCCTCTATACTTTGAAGGTGTAATTTATGGCGATTTCAATCTTGTGGAAAAAGGACAGATTTCGGGTGATATCCTGACATCACTGAAATCAATGCAACTTTTGCCAGTGAATTAAATGGGCCAGGATCTCTCTGTAGACTGGTAGCTAAACATCAGAAGCATACTCACACACAGGTTTTAAACTATATGTAGGGATAACTACATCCTTTTGTGCACTAGATAGAATCCTTCCACGGCAAAGTTAATTTTAATGTATGGGGTTTTTAAAAATGTAATAGATACTACCAACCATTTTACCAAGACAGGGAATCAACAACTGTTACAGATCAACTACTCTGTACAGGACATAGTAAGTTACTCAAGTGTCAAAAGTGAATGTTCAAATTATTCTCCATAGTGTCCTCCTACTTTTTAGATTTTCATATGTATTTATTTCACACCCTATTTGCCTGCTATCTGATAGATCATCTTGGTTTACGTGTCCTCTGCTTGCAACTCTCATAAATATGGGGGTTGCTCTACCACTTTGGGAGCTTCCATCTATCTAGAAAAATCTCTCTCCTCCCTTCACCTACAGGCCCTTCCCTTATTAAATCTGACTTCAATAATTTCATTTTCTTATTAGCTTTTAACTTCTCTGATTATGAAGTGTTATGCAACCTCCTTTAGCCTATGAGAAAATGATGTACTATTGATATTAGAAGTGATATTAAAGATAAGTAGTTATTAGGGCTTGATTCCTCACTCACATCAGAATAAAACCAAAGTAACTACTGAAATGCAGATGTAGAGTAAGTGAAAATACACTTGTGTCAGTAACAGAAGAATCAAGTTCTTGACCTCTGAAACAGGCCCTAAACTGTTGATGACAAAAATGATATTGAATTTCAACATGCTGCTGCCACTAGTAACAGGCTTCTAATGATTATTTTTTTATTGAATAATTATTTTCAAAGATATTTTTCAGTTTTTGCAGGGTAAGAAATATTTCTCACTGCGTGACATTCTTGCAGTGAGCAAAATGGGTGCAGTTTTCCACTGTTCAGTACCACACAATATAGTATGAGTTCATCAGACTGTAATATTACCCCATATAATATTTTTGAAGTACAAAAATATACTGTAGAATCTTTTGCTAATCTTCATTTTTGCTTTGCTATAGACTATTTTCCTCCAAATATAAAGAGAACACTAAACGAGTCTCCCTACATCATCTTCGGCTCCTCACCTGAAGGGCTTCCATTCTGCCTTGCAGCTGTATTCGGTCTTCCAAGTCCTGACAGCGTTCCTCCAGGATTAGAATTTGTTCCTGTAGTTGATTTCTTTCCAATTCCAACTCTTCCACTACTGTCCGCAAACCTATGTAGTTTCAAAGGGAAAATATCTATTTCAAGAACGGTTCCAAACAACGTGTTTCACATATAGATAACATAAGTCTAGCAACTACCCACACCATTATTGGTTTAATTTTCAGAGGTGTTGAGCACCTGCAGGTTCCAATGGATTTCAGTGGGAATTCTGGATGCTCAGCATCTCTGAAAAACAGGTCACCATATTTATAAAGGCTTTAATGATCAAATATTCCCTGAACTTTTCAAATAATGGGATTAAGTTCACAGTTCAAGATTCCCTATAAGAACTAGCAAAGTTATCTTGCCATGTACAAGCAAAGGGCCCAATCCTGTGAATGTTTATGAATTGAGTAATTTTACTCAAATGAGTAAAGTTGTTTGTTTGCAGGATCCACTTCTAAGCACCATTAACATATATCAAGTGAAGTGGACTATCAAAAGCTGGGAGCTCATCTGTTCAACAGAAAATAGCAATTTTATTTTAAAGCAGACCTGACAAAGGAATATTCACTGGGTACACTGACTTTTCAAAGACAAAAATTAGCTATCCTGTACAATGACAATGCTCATATTTGTTATATGTGGTGTAGTTGCAGTTGTGTCGGTCCCAGGATGTTAGAGAGACAAAGTCGGTGAGGCAATATCTTTTATTTTCAGTCCAATAAAAGATATCACCTCACCACCTTGTCTCTGGAATGCTCACATTTGGAAGTTTTGCCTTATGGAGAATGAAGTGGGAATGATGAGTAGCTGACCCAATCCATGCTAGACAGGAAAACATATTAAACGATAACTGACATGTGGCTTCTTGAAACCACTGCACAGTGCTCTAGGATGCGTGAGACTGCAACCTTTGCGCACCAGTATATTATTAGCCAGACAAAGTCATATGATTGTTTAAGAAACGCTTTGGGAGTCCAGAAGGCAACACCTTCCAGATTGACCTATGTTGATGACGGTCCTATTTTACAGACTAACACACTAATAAAAAAAAAATTATTTTTTTTTTTTGGTATTTTAAAAAAATCTGACTTGTTTCAATTTTTTTTAATTTAAATTAAGTATAGGTTTATTTTTTTTAAAGTAAACCTATTTAAAATTAAATGTGAAATTGACAATCTATTAAAATAATTTAAATTAAATACAAAAATAATATTAAGCAGTACATGGTTTGCTGCCAACTGTTAAAGTCAAACCACTGAACTGCTGGAAGTCATTGAATAAGCATCTGGAATCAGAGTTTGTGGACGTGTTAAACCAGCTTTTACAGCAGCCACCATTCATTTCAGTTTATTCAACCAGTTCAGTTCAATGACTAGTTCATTCAGAGTTAAGAAACCAGAAAAATCAGTTCAATTCACTAACTACAGATAAGAGTTCCTTTGTTTACTAAATTAGTTAGTGTTAAATGCAAAACATGTTCTGATAAACTTATTGATAAGAAAAAGTTTATGTATCTAGCACTTAAGGTAGTCCTATTTAATTAAAAAGTTTTAAATGCTGTTTTGTGCATTTTAAATCAAATTTGAATTTCCATTCAAATAGATCCACACACAAGTAAAAAATTAATCATCTTCTAACATAAAAATGTAAAAATTAAGAATTTGTATAAATGTAAGGTAAGCTATATAACTGCTTAAATAAATATGCATAAGTATAGTATATCCTCCTGATTAGCAAAAACACCAAATTTAATGTACAGGCTATATTTAGCTGCAAATCACTATGTTTTAATGGTTATCAACTAATGAGATTCAACCTTTTTATATGAAAATAAAGTAAAAATGCAAAGCACAATTAAATCAATTATTTAAATCAAGGTTTCCTGCTTGCTGATTTTAACCATTAAATTGGTGATTTAAATCACTGATTTAAATCACTGCATTCTGCTGCCAAACTAAGGTACTGGGCCAAAATCATTTCCAGTCTCATACGAAGTAAAACTGTCAAACTATTTCCTCCCATTTCTATCACATTTCTTCAGTTCAAGTTTCATTCTAGTTGAGAAGCACCAGGGTTTCACATCTGCATATTCCTTATGCTATTCTTGTTCAATAATCTCCTTGATAAACACAAAGCAGCCAGTTCTGATGGCATAAATTATTAGCTTCTTCAGAAAAGTTTTACCTAAGAGTGCCATGTGAAAAAATAGATGCTTTTTAAATGGATCAATCAGCTAACAAAACAAAACTCTGGATTGATGGTTAATTACAAACAAGTCAGGATTCAGAATTAAAGACCATAACCATGTAATTAAGAGGCATTAGGCAAATAAAGGTGGATCTTTCACTATTACACTGAATCTACGTTATATTTTTAAATGATGAAGAGGGCATATATGACTCCAAAGCCACTAGCTAGGATTATGAAAAAGGACAATTCACAGTACAACTAAATTATCTGCTGAACATTTGTGTGTTGCAGTAGTTAATACACACATTTGTACTTATACAACTTCTAGTTTAAACCAGTATCTGCTGCAAAAGCCTGTAGATTTTAAATCAGGGCTATTGAGAACTGTAAGTAACTGTCCCAAACCCTAAAAACACCTGCATTTTCCTGCCACGTTACCAGTTCCCTACCCAGCAACCTTGCAAGCTTCTACTCCGCATGCCAAAGCAAAAATCAGCTGACTTGTGAGAACATCACACAAAAATTGCTGCAATTTTCTTCAATGGTTGAGATTTTCAATTAAAACTTTATCTGTCAAATTAAAAAAAAATCCTATATTTCAAACAATTTCAAAACCCAAGATACTCTGTGTGTATAAATGTTTGAAAACTATTGCTTCTAAGCTGAATATTCCATTACTTATGATAGCTGTAAATTTACTTTGATAAGCGATTACCTTTCACCTAAATTATTATCTTGAGAAAGATGTAGATGAAAGGGTGAATGTAATGTTTCTAACAAATGTCCCGGGACTATACGTTTACTTTGTAGTAGACCTTTGCAAAACAGTACTAAGAAACGCCCGCAACAGTTCTTGATTTTTTATCATAACTAAAGAAACACTTGTAACATATGGACTTGACTGATAAACTGCCAATAAGATACAACTACCATCTTCCACAGATATGAAAATAGAGGAAGAAATAATGCACATACATATACACATAAGCATTTAATCTTAAAACTAAAATGACACAGAAGTGGAATATAATGGTTTGGTTGGAAAACAAGATTATATAAAGTGGAGCCACTTCAACAAGAACAAGACTAATAACTTAAAAATATATATAATCTTACCATACAGGACAATACATTTTGACGGGCACAAGGATTGGGAGAGTCCCAGGTGTTAAACCATGACTGTGTTCTAGTTCTGAACCAAAACTAGACAGTTCATCCAGCACGCACATGCTTCAAAATGAAATGGAAAAAAATGCAAGCCAAAAAAAATTCAACAAAGATTAGAATACACCACAAAATGGGTTGTTAGTTAAATTTGAAAAACAAAAATAAACACAAAATACAGATGCTGTGCATGCTTTAATAAACGGTCTAGCGGTTATCACACCTGCATTAGGAGAAGTGTACTCTGGCCACCAACCTCCCATGTTCTCTCCTTCAGCTGAATCAGTGCTATCCAAGGTGACATTCAGCTCTTGAAAGCATTGTTTTCTGTCAAAGCTGTATTCCTCCTACACACAGGACATGAGAGCAGAGATCAATAAAAAAAAGACATGTACTTAAGATACACACTCAGCTGTCAAAAGGGACAGTTGCAATTAAAATTATATGAATGACTTCTATATTAAGGTAGAACTTTACTAATGAATCTAAGTCTGAGATATCAGAGGTAATTAAATATAGAAAAAAATTTCCTGTAAGATGTGAGCATGATATTGATATCTCCTAACCCTACATACACATTAATGGATAATGATCACAAGCATCTATAAGAAAAAAAAAAAATCAATGATTACCTCAAAGAAGGACACTAGAATTAATTGATGCTCTTTAGAGATCATCCCATGCCATCCCACTGACAAGAAGAATAAGTAACAGTTGTTCCTAAGCTGAAAACAGCCCTGATTCACTAAGGTATTTAAACACTGGCTTAACTTGCAGCATGCGTGTTATTCCATGGGAAATTTCTTAATGACTTGAGATTAAACACATGTAAATTTCATAACCTAAAGAGAAACCTATGATGCTACTAGAATTTACCTGTATCATTTATGCCTATATACACACCTTTGTTTTGTTTACCTCTGTAAACCCTTCTTCACCTCCCTTCAATTATATCTTTGTATTCAGCTGTAAAGCACCATGCATACTTATGGCGTCATATAAATAACAGAATTACTACTGTCCTTGATTAACATATAGGTAAAATGTGTTTTTTATTTCTACCAACCTACCTGATGTTTCCCGCTGGCCTGGTTGCTCTTCCTTCTTGCCTGCTGCAGCCTGCCAGTTCTTTGAACTGCAGTCAGTTCCTCCTCCAGCTCCTGCTGCCCTGAGACTATGGCTGGATCAGAGCAGCCAGGAAAGAACCAGTCATCCTCAATCAGTTTTGTGCCACAGGAAAGCAATTACATTTACACATCACACACATACTAGATACAAAGAGATCAGTGACAGACTGAAGTTCCTATGAATGACTGACAGGAATAAGATTATTGGAGCAATCCATAGCATTCACCTTGTGATTTCCTCAAACAATGTTACACAGAAAGTAAGAATAACTTTCATGTAATTCTTTCAGAAGTCTATTGAAGTATGCTTCTTCAGCAGCATTTTAGAAAGACTGACTATGAAAGAGGGATTTGTATTTTGACACTGAAGTAAAAATGCAGCCAATTAAATTGCCAAATTACAACTCAGTTCAATCTGCCAGGTTAAAATACAACTAATTTGTATAATAAAGACATCAGCTGAAATTGCTGTATTTTTGTACAGCTGAACAATCACATGCATTTTTATGGAAATGAAATGCTTCTTGCTTGTATCTTTAATTTTAGTGTGAGCTACAATGCCAGATAATTTGAGGAAGTCACAAGCACGTGTTACACTGCAAACTGGCATCAAACCATCTTATCAGACATTAATAATATGATTCTTGGTAAAACAAATATAGAATCACTTGTAAATAACACACCCTGAATATTCAGAGTATGGAAGCTTAAATATGCATCCTGTCCAGTGTTAGAAATGATTTTTCCATTTTAAGTACATTCCCATCTGTTTTGTGATATGACAAAACGTGTGATAGGTTGGGGAATAGATGTTTCATGCAAAGCAGACAAAACAGCATGAAGAAATAAAGATAAAGGTGGCTCCATACTTTAATGACTGTTGAATCTGAGAGTAGATATGGCCTCTGCACTCAACAAATTAATCTAATTCAAAGTCAGTTCTCCCCACAGTCCATGATGTTCATAGATGAGGTAAGAAATGGATCGAATTCATTCCTGGTGTAACACTGGGACAGACTGATTCCCACTGGAATGCTCCTGACTTAACCCAAGTTACGGTACCCAATACCCATAAAATTTATTTTTGTCACATTTATGTTAGATGTCATTAGGAATTCTTTTTGCCCCCCCACTCTCCCCAAATGATAGAATTAATGGAAAACTATAAGGTAACAAGAGATCTAATTAGTGCAACTCTACAATACTAGGTCGAATTAAAAAAAAAGGGGGGGGGTAAGTGTTTTGTATGGGACACCACTGAGTTAAAATTCACATATTATTACAAAATTTCCTTGGCTAAGTTACTACCCCCACGTTAAACTAATAAAACTAAAAAGATTTTTTAGACACCTAGTTTGGTGTGGGAGCTTGTTTTTGTATGTTTTGCCATTTATTTTGGTTGTTTACTTCTTGCCTTGGACAGTAAAAATAAAGTAGTCATTTTCACTTTTGCTTTTAATCATGTTTTGGTTTTATGCATTACAACAATAATTCAGGGTTGAGTTGCAAATACTGCTTGGGAATCTTCATTTGATTTTATTTAAACATGGTTTCCACTAGAATTAAAATAAATAAAAAATATGCAGGCTTTTCTTAGGTTTTGTAAAAGTGAAAAATTCTTATACCCATACTCACATTAAGTTGTACCTTTCTTTGCAAATAGTCCCACTGAAATCAATGGAACCATTTGTGAAGCAAGATGCTATTCAATGCAAGTATCAGAATTTGTAAAAAACAAACAAATGTTTTTTTAAGTAAACTTGACAGTGTCCCAATAATTTGGCAATGCAAAGGAGGAATAATTACAGCTATCGATTAATCACAGTTAACTCACGTGTTTAACTCAGAAAAATTAATCATGATTAAAAATATTAATCGCAATTAATCAGTTTTAATCGCACTGCTAAACAATGCAATCCCAATTGAAATTTATTAAATATTTTTGGACGTTTCTCTATATTTTCAAATATACTGACTTCAGTTACAACGCAGAATACCGAGTGTACAGTGCTCACTTTATATTATTTTTGTTATCCTGTTTAGAGTGCAAATATTTGTAAAAGAAATAGTATTTTTCAATTAACCTCACACAAGTACTGTAGTGCAATCTCTTTATCCTGAAAGTGCAACTTACAAATAATGTAGATTTTTTTTGTTACATAACTGCACTCAAAAATAAAACAATATAAAACTTTCGAGCCTACAAGTCCACTCAGTCCTACTACTTCTTCAGTCAATCGCTAAGACAAACACATTTGTTTACATTTGCAGAAAATAATGCTGCCCGCTTCTTATTTACAGTGTCACCAGAAAGTGAGAACAGGTATTTGCACGACATTTCTGTAGCTAGCATTGCAAGGTATTTACATTCCAGATTTGCTAAACATACATATGCCCCTTCAAGCTTTGGCCACCATTCTAGAGGACATGCTGATAACGCTTATTAAAAAAAATAATGCATTAATTAAATTTGGGGGAGAACTGCATGTCTCCTGCTCTGTTTTACCCACATTCTGCCATGTACTTTATATTATAGCAGTCTCAGATGATGACCAAGCATGTTGTTCATTTTAAGAACACTTTCACTGCAGATTACACAAAACGCAAAGAAGATACCAATGTGAGATTTCTAAGGATGGATACAGCTCTCGACCCAAGATTTAAGAATCTGAAGTGTCTTCCAAAATCTGAGGGGGACAAGGTGTGAAGCATGCTTTCAGAACTCTTAAAAGAGCAACACTCCGATGCAGAAACTACAGAACCCGAACCACCAAAAAAGAAAATCAACCTTCTGCTGGTGGCATCTGACTCAGATGATGAAAATGAACATGCATTGTTCCACACAGTTTTAAATCATTAGTGTGCAAAACCCGTCATCAGCATGGACGCATGTCCTCTGGAATGGTGGTTGAAGCATGAAGGGACATATGAATCTTTAGCGCATCTGGCACATAAATATTGTGCAATGCCAGCTACAACAGTGCCATGGGAACGCCTGTTTTCGCTTTCAGGTGACATTGTAAACAAGAAGCGGGCAGCATTATCTCCTGAAAATGTAAACAAACTTGTTTGTCTGAGCGACTGACTGAACAAGAAGTAGGACTGAGTGGATTTGTAGGCTCTAAAGTTTTACATTGTTTTATTTTTGAATGCAAGGGTTTTTTTGTACATAATTCTACATTTGTAGGTTCAACTTTCATGATAAAGAGATTGCACTACAGTACTTGTAATGGGGGAATTGAAAAATACTATGTCTTGTTTTTTTACAGTGCAAAAATTTGTAATAAAAATAAATATAAAGTGAGCACTGTACATTTTGTATTCTATGTTGTAATTAAAATCAATATAATCATTATAGTTGAAAATGTAGAAAACATCCAAAAATATTTAAATGGTATTCGATTGTTTAACAACATGATTAATCGTGATTACCTTTTTTAATCGCTTGACAGCCCTAATAATAATAATATCAAAAAGTAGAAAAACATCCTAAAATAAGTAATACATTTCAGTTGGTATACTATTGTTTAACAGTGCTATTAAAACTGCGATTAATCACTATTAATTTTTTAAATTGCGATTAATTTTTTTAGTTAATCACGTAAGTTAACTGCAATTAATAGACAGCCCTACTTATCACGTAATAAATGATGTCAATAGCAAAATTACTAATGACTTACAAAGCACCAAAAATTGGAGGATCTTAGAGCTGTCAGGTAAGTTGTATAATTTTATTACAACATTTCTGGTTAATTTAACAAGTAATTTAACAAATGCTATTAATACAGTTTTCTAAAGTAAGATCATGTTACAACTTGGAAAATCTGATCTGCAATTACTTCTGATAGAAAAGCTGATATTTCAGCCCCATATTTGATCTTGCAAACATTTATACAAAATTTTCCTCACACAGACACACTGCCATTAACAGAACTATGAATAATATGAGTATAGTTACTTGCATAAGTGTTCAGCCTGCATCAGTGTCCTACTACTAAGTATCATAATGATCTCAAATCTGCAACTGGATCCAATAGCATGGAGCTCTATACACAAGGAGCTCCCCACTGTACCTAATACAGGGGTTCATGCTAGTACACCCTACTATAAAATAAGGGCCTAAAATGGCAGCCTCCAGTGAAAGCCCACCATAGTCCTATTCTCTGGAGTTACCAATGCAGCAACAAGGATCTCTGCAAATGGCTTTGAAAGATACTATTCAAATATATCGTCATTTTTAGTAAACATTTATTCCAAGACTGTCCTTTGGTGGAAGGAATATTCAAGGTGTGGGGTGTTGTTGAGTTTTTTTGGTTTGGGTTTTTTTTTTTTTTTTGGGGGGGGGGGGGGAGAGAGAAGCGGGGTTACATAAAACCAAAAGAAAAAGAAAAAAAAACCTAATCTAGTCCCATTAGAATTTTTTAATGTAATCTCTAAAAAAAAAAAAATAGAGGTCAGAATTTGATTCTTAGCTATTTGTTTATGAAAATTAATCACTGCAAGTTGTGCAGTTTTCCTTTAAACTAGGTTACAAGGTAAATATGGAGTCAGCTATTAATACAAAGGAGAATGAAGAAAGAAGATTCTGTTAATATAAACAAAGAAAGAGGCATTGCAAGAGGAAAACAAGTTTAAAAACTAGCATTTGTTACATGTATTATTAAAAACCACATACCACCAACAGCAGCTGTTATAAGGTACTGTTGGCGATTTCCTCCAAAGAAAGGTCTACAGAGGAAAACAGCAACAGTACATTACAGGTTGTCACGGCTGGAACCTGCATGCACAAAACTGATGGGAAACTACGTTCTTATTGGCTGACCAAATCGCAGTGTAGGGTAGGAGTGGAGGGGGAAGGGACGTTGAGTGCTCATCAGGTGTAACGGCAGGAAAAAAGAAACAGAAAGGTCATGCATATCCCAAGGGGGAAAAACTGCAAAATTAAACAATGACTGGACACGAATGAAGTTTTACAACTGTTAATATTATTGCATAAGGACCTGTTTACAACACTCCTGAGATAAGTAGTACTTAAAATTAAGAAGGTTTATTCTCTTCTCAATGCCCAAGAAGTTACATGTATAAATCTTTCACAGAGAAGAGAATGGCCCTTGAAGATTTTGGGATTTACAGAATGAACTTTGAAATCCATCAGCTGAGTCTCAAAAACATTCAAGCTACAGATTAACAAAAGGCTATGCAAATTAATTAACTGGATTTATTTTATTTATAGATGGTGCACATTAACCTTTGTGCCTTCAATCCGCATTCCGATACCAAAGGGAAAAGAAGTTACGGTAAACTGCCATGGGGGGAGTAGGGGAACAAACCAAAATTAGTGTGAAATCTAACACTTAGACTTTTTCATAAGTTTGATTTTTCAAACAGAAAACATTTGTTTTTAATTTTACCATCATTGGTGACCATAAAATCTCAGATCACCTGGAATGGTGGTTTTGATATAATATTTAACATTTTAAACTAGCAATCTGTTGCCAGTTCTCTCTATTTGTCAGTATCAATGGCATGTCTGTTAGTACATCTCAAAATCTTTTTAAAATCCTGCTGGTTATTGACATTTACAGAGAAGCGCCAAATTTCATGTATATTTTGCCAAATCACAACTTTATATCCCATCACCAAATTTTAAACAATGCTACAACTCCCCATATCTTCTCCTCTAATTCGAGGCAAGCAGCCAAGCAGCTGCCATTTTCATCATCGATAACTCAATGCAGACATTAAGGTTCTGAAATAAATCCAACTAATGACCCCAAAGATAAGCAGCTCAGATTGCAAAAGCTAACAGAATAAAACATCCACCAATAAACATGATGCAAAGTGATGAATGTATGAAACAGACAGAGTCAAGGAAACAATCCAACTTACAAACTGAATTACAGTAACCACTTTATTCTGCTAACATCACTAGCTGCCTAAATCTCACTTGACTACAGAAGTGAGACACGGAGGAAAGATATCAATTTTGTCTGAACTGCACAAACAGATTTGTAATACCTGCTATGCTGGCATAATGATCTAGTTTCATCTTAAATACTTAAATTCACCTTCTCTCTCTTCTTCAATCTGTGCCACTCTCAGGGCTATGGCAGATTTCTCCTCTCTGGCTTGGTCATGCACCTCTTCTGATTCTGGTACAATCTCCTGCCACTCCAAAAGCTGACTCTGAAACTCATCCACACTGCCTGATTCACTGGCCTACAAGAGAAGTTGGACATGAAAAGAACATTTACCAAAATAAACGTAACAGACTGTAAACTATTCAGGCACAGAACTTTCACCTCTGTGCTTCACTTACAGCTTTATATAAATAACAAATACAATTAAGACCAACAAATAAAGTAGATAATTTTCTTTAACATTAAAACCATGTTAACAGAAGACCTTGTAAGTTTATCTAAGCCAAAGCTGCTTGTGGTCAACTTTTTTTTTTTTACTGAAAAGCTTTTTCAACAAAAATGGCTTACTGACCAGAACAAACACTGTATTTCCATTGAAAATCTTGTGGTCAAAATTGCTCACTTTTTGAAATTAAACATTTCCTTTTTTTAAAAAACACACACCCCTTTTTCCCCCCCAAATCACACAAAGAAAAAAGGGAAGGTTTTTTGTTCCCCCACCAAAATAAAGTTTATGGGGAAAAAAATTAAAAATAGTTTCAAAATTTTGCCATTAAAAATTTTAGTACAAAAAATTAATTTCCTTTGAATTTTTTGCAAAATACGGTTATGTTTTTCAGCCTGCTCTGCTGGTTCTACAGATATCAGAATTAACCAACAAGATCCAACATTCTCAGGGGCTATTTAGCAGACATTTCTAAAGTACCCCCTCCCTCTCACTTTTGTGTCTCACTATACATTTGTGATAGAAGATTTATTAGTTAATTATATCAATTTGTTTTTTACATTAAATAGTACCATTCTGACATCTCTTGAGTTATCTGTAACTAGATGAACATTAAACTGTTGAAAATTACATGGATTTTCTACATATGCAGGAATTCAATAGCACTTTCAAAACAATTTAAAACCTAGAGGCTTCTTAAGCTGAATGAATCCCAACTGGTGTCTCAATTCTGTATGCTAGTAAATTTAATTGTAACTCAAATTCAAGTTTCCAATAATACTGTTGTGAAGGCTATAGTTAGCACTGTGAAGCTAATCAACAATTCACATGAATCAACTTTGAATAGAAAACCTGTGAAGCTGCCCTCTTTGTAACTTGTTCGAGATCAGCTTGCAATTTTCGCTGCTGCTCTTCGTAGACTTCCAGCTTGGCCAGCAGTTCTTCTGCAAAAACAAATGAATTGGCTTCATTATTTGATGCCAAAACAACATGGTAAATCAGTAAATATCTAAAGAAAGAGTGGAAGCCCCAACTGAGATCACAGAATCATTTGGCTTGGAAGGTATCAATGATGGGCTTTGCAGTCCATCTCCCTACAAAATTAACTCAGATTATTATTAATACCAGTCAATGTTTTAAATCTACATCAATGACAATCAAAACTACAAAGGGAAGTACTATTACCCCCATTTTATAGATGGGGAACTGAGGCACAGAGATATAAAGTGACTTGTCCAATGTCAAACTGTAGCAGACCTGGAATCTAAACTCAGATCTCCTGAATCCATGTGCAGTGCCTTGTCTACATCACAGAAAACCACAGCAGTTTGCTTCAATGATACTTTCTGCTCAGAGAGGCCAACTCCAAAAGTGCATGTGTGTCAAAGACTCAGGTATAATACACAGGCGGTACTGAGGGGGGAAGCTTACACAGTAACTATCTGAAATACATGTAGCTGTATCCCTTGCTGCTATTCTGAATTTAATGAAAAAAATTTAACTTTGTAATCTCTGTAGAGTAAAGCAGAATAAATACACTGCCATTATGTAGTGTATTTCAATTTTAAAGCTGCCAAGTTGTCTTCCTTTGAAACCTTATCATAACAGAGACAAAAAAACCCTTTGTCTTTATTTTATTACAAGTTATCAGTTCAAAATCCAAGACGATAGAGTAAACCAAAAAAACCAGCACAATTGCTTTATTAATTATTTACCATTTTGAATTCTGAGTTCAGAAAACGCTTTCAGTTTTGACTGTAGTTCTTTCTTTTCAATTTCTAATTCTGAGATACAGTTCTTTAAGGCAGATATGTCATTATTCTTTGATGATAACTATAAAGAGAAACATTGTTAATTTCCTTCAAATGTACTGAAATGCCAAAATCAAGATAAAAAACAAAGCGAATACAATAGTTTCTTTAACCTTTTCTTTTTATAAGATTTTGAGGAACAAAATGTTTCTAAAATAGTCAAGTGCAATAGGTCACTGTAAACTGGCAGACCTCTTCCTTTGTGTTTAAGTTACAGACTATTACACTACTTATTAGAACATTCCCTTGTATTAACTTTTTGAATTCAGGAACATCAATCCTTTTCTATTCATATGTTAGGTATTTTCTAGAATCCCACTTAGTGGACCTTTTAGGCTGCATTTTAGTTTTTTAATCAAATCTACAATCACAACCCATTGTAAAACAGGCATATAATGTTAAATTAAAAATGTTACATGTACACTTTTCAGTTCATCCTCCAGCTGTTTGATTTTTGATTTGGACCAAGCCTTCATTTTAAGGAATTTAGCTTCAGATTTGCTGGCCTCTTCTGTTTTCAACTTCACTTGAGCTAGCAAACAAACACCACAATCATCATTTAGAATTCTAGTAAAAAGATCAATGTAATTACAACGCATATTTCAGGATTCAGCACCTTCTATTTACTCCACTACACTTGCAAAAATGTCTATGCTATAGTCATAGCTAGAAGGGAAAAGAGATTGTTTAAGAAATGCTAGGCCAAATTTAGATGTCATGTAACGTAATGTAATGTATCTAGTTTATTTCTAGGGCCGTCTTCTACATAGCATCTAAGAATCTCCCAAGTAATTAAAAAGTACCCACAACTCCTCCTCTACTAAAGTCAGTGAAGCTGTATCCAGTTTATACTAGGTCTGAATTTGGCACACAGTATACAGTGGAGTGACAGGAAGCTTTTCAAATATAAAAGTTACTCTTCGATGTAATACCTTCTAGCTGTTCCATCTTTTGTTTAGTTACAGTATCTACATCTATAGACTGTTCTGAGTTACTCTCTCCATTATTTCTTAATTCTGCCACTTGTTTCTGAAGCTGCAGCAGGGCTTGGTCTTTCTCCTGCAGCTCAGTTTCATGCTTCTCTTGGATCTCATGCACTTCAGCATTATGTTTCTCCTGGACCTTCGTCATCTCAAGTTCATGTTTCTCCATCATGTCTCTTAGCTGGGCTCTCATTACATGTTTCTCAGCATCCAGTTTAGATTGGAGATTCTCTTTCTCTGATTGAAGACGTTTCAGGTTTTCATTAATTTCCTGTATTAAAAAAGAAAATTGTTTCAGATTTTCTAGATATACCCCTAGGTGTTCCTCTGCACATGCAACACACTTTAAAAAGAGATCACTCAGGGCTGGTCAATTGGCAGCATAAGGCTCTGTCACATATATCTATGGTCTGAACTCCCTAGCAGTAGCTTGAAGATACAATGGAAGGTCTGCACTGCTCTAGTGCTAACTATATCCTGACTGGTTCTGTAGGAGGAAATATCCCCTTATAAAGAAGAAAGGGAATAAAAAGGGAAAAGGTCCTCTGGAAAAAACCCATATCATGCTCTGCTGAGTTCTGAAGACCAAAACTAAAAGAAGTTGACAGCCCCTGGCTACGGTCCCTTTTTAAAGCTCTTACTCAGGAAATTAGAGATGGAAAAAGTCTAAGGGTATGTCTACATTACGAGAGTAGTTCGATTTTACTTAAATCGAATTTGTGGAACGGATATTACAAAGTCGAACGTGTGTATCCACACTAAGGACAGTAATTCGACTTTGTGAGTCCACACTAACAGGGCAAGCGTCGACACTGGAAGCGGTGCATTGTGGGCAGCTATCCCACAGTTCCTGCAGTTCCCGTTGCCCACTGGAATTCTGGGTTGAGCCCCCAATGCCTGCTGGGGCAAAAAATGTGTTGAGGGTGGTTTTGGGTAACTGTCGTCATTCAACCGTCACTCCCGTCCTCCCTCCCTGAAAGCGCCGGCGGGCAATCACTTCACGCACTTTTCTGGTGAGTGATAGCGCGGACACCACAGCAGTGCGAGCATGGAGCCCACTGCAACCATCGCTGCAGTTATGGCCGTTGTCAACACCTCGCACCTTATCATCCACCTTTTTCAGAGGCAGATGCTGAGAAATCGGGCGAGGAGGCTACAGCAGCGCGGTGAGGACATAAGTCGGAGAGGGGCACAGACCTCTCACAAAGCACGGGACCCCGCGCCATGAACATCATGCTGGCAATGGGTCATGTTGATGCTGTGGAACGGCGATTCTGGGCCCAGGAAACAAGCACGGACTGGTGGGACCGCATAGTGCTGCAGGTCTGGGATGAATCACAGTGGCTGCGAAACTTTAGGATGCGTAAGGGAACTTTCCTGGAACTTTGTGAGTTGCTGTCCCCTGCCCTGAAGCACAAGGACACCTGGATGCGAGCAGCCCTGACTGTCCAGAAGCAAGTGGCCATAGCCCTCTGGAAGCTTGCAACGCCAGACAGCTACCGGTCAGTCGCAAACCACTTTGGTGTGGGCAAATCTACCATGGGGGTTGCTGTGATGCAAGCAGCCAACGCAATCGTTGAGCTTCTGCTGTCAAAGGTAGTGACCCTGGGAAACGTGCAGGTCATCATAGATGGCTTCACCGCGATGGGATTCCCAAACTGCGGTGGGGCTATAGATGGAACTCACATCCCTATCCTGGGACCGGACCACCAGGCCAGCCAGTACATTAACAGAAAGGGCTACTTTTCAATGGTGCTGCAAGCACTGGTGGACCACAGGGGACGTTTTACAAACATCAACGTCGGATGGCCGGGCAAGGTTCATGATGCTCGTGTTTTCAGGAACTCTGGTCTGTTTAGACGGCTGCAGGAAGGTATTTACTTCCCGGTCCACAAAATAACTGTTGGGGATGTGGAGATGCCTATAGTGATCCTCGGGGACCCTACCTACCTGCTAATGCCCTGGCTCATGAAGCCCTATACAGGTGCCCTGGACACTGAAAAAGAACTCTTCAACTACCGTCTGAGCCAGTGCAGAATGGTGGTGGAGTGTGCTTTTGGACGTCTCAAGGGGAGATGGAGAAGCTTACTGACTCGCTCTGATCTCAGCGAAACCAATATCCCCATTGTTATTGCAGCTTGCTGTGTGCTCCACAATCTGTGTGAGAGCAAGGGGCAGACCTTTATGGCGGGGTGGGAGGTTGAGGCAAATTGCCTGGCTGCTGATTACGCCCAGCCAGACAGCCGTGCGATTAGAAGAGCCCAGCGGGACTCGCTGTGCATCCGGGAAGCTTTGAAAGCTAGGTTCCTCAGTGAGCAGGGTAACCTGTGACTATTAAGTTTGTTTAAAAAGAAGCTGAACCTGCCCCCATTTCTTTACCCACTTAATGTTGACTATCCTCTGCAGTTACTTATCCCGTTCACCCCCTTCCAACACACGTTTAAAAATAAAATAAATGGAACTTTGTTAATTAACACTGTTTTCTTTATTACGGATTTCACAGTAAAGTGTTGAAACTGGGACGCAGACTGTGGTGGGGAGCGGGTGTAGTGATGGAAAGAACGCTTCTAAACTCGAGGAATGACAGGCTCCTGCTCTAGAGCGGTCCGCAGTGGTGGACTGGTTGTTTCAACGGAGCCTGCCACCCCTCCTTTTCAGGACTCTGTGTGTGGGGGTTATGTAACTTTGTGGCGGGGGAGGACGGTTACAGATCCCCTGCTGCGTGGCTCTGTGATCCAGGCTAAGGACCACTGCATAAGATCTCTAACCGCCCTCCCCTGCCACAAAGTCACATAGCCCCCCACACACACAGAACATGAAAACCACCTCCCAGACTGACCAGGGTGCCTAGTGACTGCAATGTGTGTGTGACCTTCTGCTGAACCTGCCCCCTGGTAAAGGTGACTGTCCTCTCCAATTACCAACCCCTTCCCCCCCTTCAAACACACTCTCCTCTAAAAGAACATGACGGAAACAGTAATTAACAGAAACGTATTTTTTATTAGCAACTACACAATTAGGGGATGAAACTGGGACGGGGGCTTGGGTGAGGCGGGAAGGAAAGGACTTATCAAATTTTTGGAAATGAAAGCCTTCTGGTACTTGAGCAGTCTGCAGGGGTGGAGTGATAGTTTTCACGGCCCCTACCGTCCCCCCTTCTTGGAACTTTGGGTAAGGGGGTATGGGACTTTGTGGCAGGGGAGGGTGGTTAGAGATAGACTGCAGCGGGGCTCTGTCCTCCTGCCTCCGGTCTTGCAGAACATCCACAAGGCGCCGGAGCGTGTCCGTTTGCTCCCTCATTAGTGCAAGCAGCGTTTGAGTCGCCTGCTGGTCTTCCTGCCGCCACCTCTCCTCCCGTTCGCTGTGTGATCGCTGGTATTGCGACATGTTCTCCCTCCACTGGGTCTGCTAGGCCGCCTCGGCTCGGGAGCAGCCCATAAGTTCTGAGAGCATGTTGTCCCATGTCCTTTTCTTTCTCCGCCTAATCTGCGCCAGCCTCTGGGAGGGGGATGCCGGGGTAGATCGGGAGACATTCGCAGCTGTGAGATGGGAAAAAGGGAGTGAATTCCTCACAAAGATACATTTTTGTGAACAATGAACATAGTCTTTCTCTGTGAAGAAGACCATGCACAGCACCTATCACATGCGCACTCGGGACAAGGTTGAATTTTTGGCCTTCGCATTCAGTGCCTGGGGTCTTGCAGTGGTGATCAGACAAGCGGGACAGGACAGCAGAATTCGGGTAGCAGGCTGACATGGTAAGCTGTAGACTTTTGGCTGCTTAAAACTTAATTTATAGCAGTGCCCTCCTTTCACGTTCAAAGCAATGCTCCTAGCGTTGGCCAGTTCCTGCTGCCGGCAATCCGGCAAGCATGAACTCTGCCCCTGTCCCACCCCCTCGCGGCTGTCCCCAGGAAAGATCCCTGTATGCTGTCCCTCTCCCGCCTCCACAGCGTGGCTGTAAACCGGGCAAGCAGTCCCAATACTAACATTCCCCTAATTCAAAGCAGGTCACCATGTGCGACATCACTCTGATGAGGATTTCTGACACAGAGAAAGACCGCATGCTGCGTGAAAGCCAGCAAAAACCAGGGCCGTATGCCATCATGCTCTGCAAGGCAATGATCCCAGAGTACTTGATGATAGCCTGGCACGGAAAAGTTTCCTACCACGGAGGATGCAATAAGGCCGCTCTCCCCAGGAACCTCATGCAAAGGCTTTCCAATTACCTCCAGGACAGCTTCGTGGAGATGTCCCATGAGGATTTCACCTCTATCCCCGGACATATAGACCTTATTTTCCAGTTGCTGCACTGGCAAGGACTAAAAAGTAGAGCGCCTAGGGCAAACTAATCATGATAAACCCATTGTTAATATTCCTGTTCTGTTCAAAATAAATGTTTACATGTTTAAAACACTTACCGACTGATCCTTCCCCTGATTCAGGGTCCGGGTTAACGCCTGGGGAGGGTTGGTAGGGGATCTCTGAGGGTGATGAAGAGATCCTGGCTGTCGGGGAAATCAGCATTGTAAGCGCTGTCGACTGCCTCGTCCTCCTCATCTCCTTCCTCATCTTCCCCGTCCGCTAACCTCTCCAATATCCCATCCTCAGAGTCCACGGTCAGTGGTGGGGTAGTGGTGGCGGCCGCACCTAGAATGGAATGCAGTGCCTCGTAGAAACGGCATGTCTGGGGCTGGGATCCGGAGCATCCGTTTGACTCTTTGGTCTTCTGGTACTCGTCTCAGCTCCTTGATTTTCACACGGCACTGCGTTGCATCCCGGCTGTATCCTCTCTCCGTCTTTGGAGATCTTCTCGCAGATCTTCACATTCTGTTTTTTTGATCGCAGCTCCGAAAGCACAAACTCATCGCACCACACAGCGATCAGATCCAAGACTCCCCGATCAGTCCATGCTGGGGCCCTCTTTCTATTCAGCGATTGCATGGTCACCTCTGCTGGAGAGCTCTGCATCGTTGCCAGTGCTGCTGAGCTCGCCACGATGTCCAAACAGGAAATGAGATTCAAACTGGCCAGACAGGAAAAGGAATTCAAATTTTCCCGGGGCTTTTCCTGTGTAGCTGGTCAGAGCATCCGAGCTCAGACTGCTGTCCAGAGCATCAACAGAGTGGTGCACTGTGGGATAGCTCCCGGAGCTATTAGCGTAGAATTCCATCCACACCTATCCTAATTCGACATAGCCATGTCGAATTTAGCGCTACTCCCCTCGTCGGGGAGGAGTTCAGAAATTGAATTAAAGAGACCTCTATGTCGAACTAAATAGCTTCGTTGTGTGGACGGGTGCAGGGTTAATTCAATTTAGCGCTGCTAAATTCGACATAACCTCCTAGTGTAGACCAGGCCTAAGTCATTTATAACCCATCCTTCTGGTCTTTCCCCTACATTATCTACTGTTTAGTCTAGTCCAGGGGTTATCAAACTTCATTACACCATGACCCCCTTCTGACAACAAAAATTACTACACGACCCCAGGAGGGGGGACCAAAGCCTGAGCCCACCCAAGCCCCGGGGGGGAGGGGAGGGGGGAAGGAGAAGAGAGGAGGAGAGGAACTGAAGCTGAGCAACGCTGCCCCGGCCGGGTTGGAAAGGGGGTGGCTTGTAACCTGGGCTTCAGGCAAGTCTAATGCCAGCCCTGGCAACCCCATTAAAACGGAGTTGCGACCCACTTTGGGGTCCCAACCCATAGTTTGAGAACCGGTGATCTAGTCCTTTCTATTTTTTGTAATTTTGTTTTTAGTGATTTCACATTAGCTGCTTGAGGCTAATAAAGAGGCAGAACAAGACTGCAGAATATATTTATAAATGAATAGCCAGCACAAATCAGACACCTATATGAAAAAACAAGTACTTTCATAATGAGCCCTAGACTATGCACTGTCTGGTAAACCTTGATCTAGAAAGTTTGGGATATGAAACTAACAGCACATTGTGTGTATCTGAGAATTAGGAAAGCAAATAGGATAGCATGACTGGAGAGCAAGATGGAAAAGTTCACTTGATTAAGATGAAATAATCACTGGGGAAACCTTCACATGTGCCCAACTCTTGGCCTTGGCCTCTCCATCTCCTCCTCCCCCCACCCCAGGGATTATTCCATCTTAAACAGCTGAACTTTTCCATCAGAGATATAGTAGACAACTCAGACAGTGTGTATAAAAAAATCACAAGGGAGATCCTGATATGCATACCCAATGACAATTTTGATTACCAGAGTAGAAACGGCTAAAAAAAATATCTTTCTTGGAAAATAATAGTCCAACAAGTGTTCTCGGTGCATACAGATTCAATGAAGGATGTGTATCTGTGTTCATGACTCTGGAAAGTCCTTAGAAGATGCTGTTCCAATAATTACACAGCTGGTAACAAAAGTATAAAGCATGCGAAAGATTGACAGCTTGCTGCCTGTATCAACAGCATTCACTATAGCCTGTTAAAGAACACTAAGTAAATGTTCTGCAGTCCAGCAAGATATATTAAGTATTTTAATCTGGAACATTTTCAGACATAAGTAGGTAAGTGGTGTTTTCCTAGCTCTCTTCTTGTGTATGCAAATATTTTCCCCAGGTTTCTTTAAAGGCCATGAGATTACAGTGGTATTCAACAAGCCTTACGGTGGATTTGTAAACAGAACTGCTACACACTGACTCAAAAAATATTATCAAGTATAAGCCCTTTTAAAAAAAAATTATCTTAAAACTAAAAGAAAAAGAAAAGAAAAGAAATATTCCATAAGGTGAGAACTTCAAAATGGAAACAATGACAAAGGTTAGTTAGTTTCCGTTCCTGTTCCACAAACCTTGAAATTGCAATAGGGAGTAATTTTATAGCAGCAGTAATCAAGCCACTTTTTTTCCCCCATCTACATCTGGCCAATTCTGACCTTGCTATCATGATCCATATTTTTGTTACCTCATGATCAATCTACTGCAATGTATTCTATATCCTCAAACCATTGAAACTGATGGAAAGTGTGGCAGCCCATCTAATTAAGTGAAATTTCCTGGAAAAAGCACTTTGCCCAGTGCTCCAGGACTTGCACTAGCTGCCTCCTATTGGTTTCTGGATAGAATTTAAGGTGTTGGTTTTGGCCTGCAATAATCTTTCCTAACCTCCCTGTCCCCACCCCATGTTTGTTTCTAATGCAGTAGCACTCAACAGCCCCAATCAGGGTCTGGGTTCCACTGCACAACAAGGCACTGTATATACACAAAGGAAGACAAAGTACCTTTTCCTCGGAAAGCCTACGATCTAGTTAGCTATTGTAGTTGCAAACAAGCGAAACACTCAAGCTGGAATCCTTAAAAGAGGGCTGCCAACTGGGCATTCTGATGGAGAGGCCCTCAGTTTTGCAATTCACTCCTCCTCCTTTGACCTGAAATAACCCCAATCTGTTGACATTAAGGATATATTGTAAAACACTCCTCTTATTCCAGGCTTCTGAGGGGATGGGGCCAAGCTAAGGGCTGGTGTTTGTGAGTGGGATGGAGTATTTGGGGGAGGGAGGGTGAAGGAAGGGCTGATTTTTATTTTATTTTCAGCTTGTTATTTTTTGGTTTGCATTTATACTTGTTGGCACAATGATTACTGAGTTTTTAACAAATGGCACCTACATAAAGTGTGTCTACCCAGTGCTGTTTGTATAAACTGGAATAAATAAAATCAAAGAACTTGTTTTTTAACTCATTAATTGACTAGACTATGAACACTCCATGTACAGTTTCTTACCTTCAGCAGCTGATCCCTGCCATCTAGTTCTTTCTGCAGCATGACTATCACCTGTGTCCTACCCAGCATGACTTCCTCCTTTTCATGTAGCTTCTGTTTCAACGCCTTTAGTAACTAGCCAAGGAAATAAAGGAATTACATTTTACAGGAAAGAAAAAATAAAAAGAGGCATTTCTTCCGTCTTCCCAAAATATCACCTGAGCTGTACTTCACAGAAGTGCGTTACCTATAACCTGCATTTTCTTCCTTGCCTATCCTCCTGCAGAGCTGCCCAAATCAAAGCAAGTCAGTGAGTTCCCATTGCCCACATACCTGTTCTAGATCAGCACTGGCATCAGATTTAGCAATTAATTTAAAGAGCTCTTGCTCATGTTTCTGGGCTTGTCCAGCTAGTTCCTTTTCCTTTTCCTGGATAATATTCTGAAACATGCGTATCTGAAAATAAATTATTCAAACTTAGTTTGAAACAAACCTCTAAAGCACACATACATGCATGACAGAATCATTAAAAAAATGCAACCAATTAAATGTACTAGTATTGACCATTCCAAGAACCAGATTCCATTCTCAGTTACACCAGTGTAAATCTAAAGTAACTCCAATGAAGCCAATGGAGTTTGACCAGAGTAAGTACAACTTTAGTAAGGGTAGAATTTTGCCCCTAGGGAATATCACACTGTAGTGAATGACCATTACAAATATAATGAAAGTATCTGCTTTTGTTTGGCCTGACACACCTCGACCCTCTTGCCTTGGTTGTTTCCCTTATGATTCTTTAACGTTTCATCTCTATACACACATGCCTGACCTTTGGCCACTTCTATCCTGGCTCTCCCAACCCTTCCCAAATTGAAGGCATGTAGGACAGCTACCTCCCCCTTAACTACTTGTTTTACATTTCCAAACTTGTCTTTCCTGATCACAAGTTTTGTCAGGAACAGATATAAAACCACAACGACCTGACCATTAACGAATATTAAAAAAAACGTTTTCTTTTTTAAGATGAACAGTCCTGTTACCTCCAGTGTTCCAGACAGATTTTTATTTGAATGATTACATTCTGCATCTTCAAAATAGCCTCTGTAATTTCACCTGGATATATTATTCTTTATTTCCGATCCCAAAATGATTAGCAGTACTGCAGGCCACTAAACAGCTGCAGTGACCTCTGTGGTGAAAATCAGCATTTCTGATGTGGGTAAAGTGATATCTAAATATAGTCTGTAAAGCACTTTGGGAGTATTGTGATGGAAAGTACTTTATCAATATAAGGGCTTAATCTTGGAGGTGCTCAGCAAACTCATCTCCCACTGAAATCAGGGAGCTGATCTCAGTGGGAGTTGAAGGTATTCAGCACCATTCAGGAATGGACACAATTGTTACTACACCACTACCTTGATATAACGCGACCCGATATAACACGAATTCGGATATAACGCGGTAAAGCTGCGCACTCCGGCAGATCAAAGCAAGTTCAATACGATTTTTTGGCTCCCGAGGACAGCGTTATATCGCGGTAGAGGTGTACTACTTGTAAACTGATTTGGTCTTTCACTTCCACATCTTTAAGGCACTTCAAGATTCTCTTGCCCATTCTCCCCTTAGTTAATCAGCTGTCTCAATTCTAACTAAGTTCTTTTATAACTCTATACAGCTCCTTTAGCAGCTGAACAAGAAAGCTGCTTTGATCAAATGAAGCAGAAAAAAAAAAGCACTAGTTTTATTTAATTGTGCTCAAAAGTGTGCCAAGGTACTTCACAGAACAAATAAAAAGGGGAGTCCCTGCCCTGAATAGCTAGTTTTAGACATGCTGTTAGGCTAGGGTCTAAATTAGGAGAAGGGATGATAGAGGACAAGGGTTATAGTAAGAGGACGACACTATTAGTCATGGGATGTACATATTTTGGTGGTGAATTCTGGGAGGAAGGGAGGGCAAAGAGGGATAAGTAGCTTTTCGATTTTAGCTCAGTTCAACTCATATCACCCAGTTACCCATTAGATTTCCTCTTCCCACCATGTTTAAATCCCCATTCATTTCAGTGACACAAGCCACCCATAGTACACTAAAAACTGTTTCCTAATTCATTGTTACATAAGCTCTAATTACCAGCTTGATCACTGTTGAACGGATCTTCAAAAAATCAAGAACTGCAGATGTAAATTAATTGTTGAGATATAGTGGTAACTGGTACATCCACTGTATCAACTCTGGGCATCAAAGAATTTACGATTTGTTCACCTACATTTTCTATATACATGGCTTCTCTTTCCTGGAAGTGATCTCTCTCTTTGCTCTGAAGGTTTTTAAGACTCTCAATCTGTTCCTGGAGTAGGCTACATCTTTCTTCACTATCTCCAACCTTCTTGGTAAGGTTTTGAACTAGAATCTGCATGCTCTGCAGTGAAGACTCTTTCACGGACAGCTGATTCTTTGGAGTGCAAGACATAAGACAATTAGAGAAATGTAACCTGGGCTAAAAAAAATGACAGCATCGTGAATTCATTAGGCTCTACACAGCTAAAGCTAGCTTAGAGTTAGTTTTCAACTTTTGTTTCAAGTTATCAGTGAAATTTGCCAGCTCATTCCAAAATATTACTAAGAATTATTTCAAGATGTTTTTGCCCAAGTTGAACTGGTAAAAAGTTATGCACAAATAAAAATTAATCAGCTTAACTGGAATTCATCAGAATAGGACTTTTCTCATGTAAGCAATGGTGCAAGACATAGGGGTATGCTCCTTAGTATAATGGAGCAGGATCCTTTGACTCTCGCATCTGGTGGGGGGAACCCAGATTTGCCACTTGAGCTGCCATTAACATAAACATATACTAATGCTATACCTTTAATTCTTCACTAGGGGCAAGCGTTTCTTTGGCAACGTTGCTTGAGTCGCATGCTAGCTGCAAATCAATGATGTAGGCTTCTTTTTCAGCTAGTTTCTTTTCCTTCTCTGCAAGCATGGCATCCATTTCAGCCCCTCGCTGATGCTGGGCCTCCAATTCAGCAATCTGGGAATGAAAAGATGACTATACTTGTAACTTACATTTCTATCACCCACCCTCTTCCAGGTTACTGAAAGTCAAGTTTCTGACATGATCAAATTTTGACTGCAATGGTATAACTATTCAGCCTGATATTGGCCCTATTATCCATGCAATTTCTGCACAATCAGCATTCCTACAGTTTTGCATCGCCAACAGAAATGTTCACAGGTGAGGCCTCTGTACAGCACAGCTACAGCCTGGGGGATGCTATCACTTGTTTAAATTTACTCCTGTTGTTGCCAAAAAAATACTAGGCCACAAAGAAAACAGAAGTCAGGCAGCATTTTCAGCCAGAATCAGAGAGTTGGCAAGCTACCATTATCCCTATTCACAGTGTTCCCAATTCCAACTATTTGTAAACCACAGCAAAAACAAATTTAAGGCCTAACTCCTCACCAATAAAATGAATGGCAAAACTTCCATTTCCTTCAATGGGGCAGGATCTGGCATTTAGCCTCTACTGATATCTCTACAGGCTATTTTCACAATACATCTGTTCAGTCTTTAAAAGTAATTCTACACTGAGTAGATGAAAAACCCTTGTTAACATCACATAAAATCCTACCTTTTTTTGTAGTTCTTCATTTTTGTGTGTGTTCTGGAGTTCTAGTTCTTCAACCCTCCTTCTAAGTACTAATAATTTCCCACGGTTAGCTGCAGCATTTTCCTGGTCACCATCTCTAGATACCTATATGTAAATAGGGAGATTTTAGCCTCTAAAGGCAAAATAAAAGATTCCCACAACTCCACTAATTCAGACAATACTGGAAGGCAAATTGTCATCCTACTTATGAAATACTACTGCATATTTCAGAGTTCCTCTCAGGACCCCAGTATTTTTAATGTCCCAACAAGATACTAAACAAAGAATCCACAGTATTTATGTCAAGTCTGTGCAAAACCGCCAAAGTTTAAGTATATCATGCTGACCACATATGCTGGATGGACATGCATTATCCTGTAAAAAAAGTCCACACATTTCTCTTGGCAAGCACAACCCACATAGCCAGGAAAGAACAGAAAAGAAAGGGATAGAGAGAGAAGAGGAAAAGGGTTACTGAGTCTATATCAAACTATCCTGAAGTAAAACATTACTACCTGGAATTCTGTAAAAAAAGTCCTAGATAACTAATTTGTAGAAATTATTTACAATTTACAATCACAAACCATGCATCTACAAATCTGACAACCTAATTATATGCTTTGCGAGCAAGGACCAGTGATCTTTATCATAGATCACAACTGTATTAGTAGGTTAACTGTTAAATTATGTATGCTTTGGAAGACATGCATAAAATCTATTAGCCCTATAAAGTTATGTCTAATTTCTCTAAAACAAAAAATATCTTTTAAGTATTAAATACAATTGTTTTACAAGCTGCATGTACAACAATTGTACTAATGTGCCAAACATCATGCTGTTTTAAAGAAATACTGATATATTTTTTAAAACATTTTTAAACCCGTTTATGATAAAACTTCAATTATTGAAATGAAAGATTCTTATCTAATTTAATTTGCCATTGTATTAGTTTTCACATTTGCCCTTGGATAATAAAAACTGACTAGACCCCTTCAGTTTTGCGAGTAGTTATTTTTAGGACTGTCAATTAACTACAGTTAACTCAAAAAATTAATCGCAATTAATTGTACTGTTAAACAATAAAATATCAATTAAAATTTATTAAATATTTTGGATGTTTTTCTACATTTTCAAATATATTGGTTTCTATTACAACACAGAATACAGAGTGGACAGTGCTCATTTTATATTATTATTTTCTATTACAAATATTTGCACTGTAAAAATGATAAACAAAAGAAATAGTATTTTTCAATTCACCTCATATAAGTACTGTAGTGCAAACTTACAAATGAAGATTTTTTTTTTTGTTATGTAACTGCACTCAAAAACAAAACAATGTAAAACTTTAGAGCAGCAGTTCTCAAACTTCATTGCACCGTGACTCCCTTCTGACAACAAAAATTACTACACGACCCCAGGAGGGGAGACCAAAGCCTGAGCCTGCCTGAGCCCTGCCATCCCGGGTGGGAGGGCCAAAGCCGAAGCTCCACAACCCCAGGCTGGGGGGCCCAAAGCCAAAGCACCAGACCCCAGCAAGTCTAATGCCAGCCCTCGTGAGCCAATTAAAATGAGGTCGTGACCCTCTCTGGGATCCCAACCCACAGTTTGAGAACTGCTACTTTAGAGCCTACAAGTCCACACCGCCCTTCTTCTTGTTCAGCCAATTGCTAAGACAAACAAGTTAGTTTACATTTATAGGCGATACTGCTGCCTGCTTATTTACAATGCCACCTGAAAGTGAGAACAGGCATTCGCATGGCACTTTTGTAGCCAGCGTTATAACCTATTTACATGCCAGATATGCTAAACATTTGTATGTCCCTTCATGCTTCGGCTACCATTCCGGAGGACATGCTTCCATGCTGATGATGTTTGTTAAAAAAATACAGTAGTGTGTTAATTAAATTTGTGACTGAACTCGTTGGGGGAGAATTGTATGTCCCCCTGCTCTGTTTTACCTGCATTCTGCCATATATTTCATGTTATAGCAATCTCAGATGATGACCCAGCACATGTTCATTTTAAGAACACTTTCACAGCAGATTTGACAAAACGCAAAGAAGTGTGAGATTTCTAAAAATAGCTACAGCACTCAACCCAAGGTTTAAGAATCTGAAGTGCCTTCCAAAATCTGAGAGGGATGAGGTGTGGAGCATGCTTTCAGAAGTCTTAAAAGAGCAACACTCCAATGCAAAAACTACAGAACCCGAACTACCAAAAGAGAATAAAACTTTCTGCTGGTGGCATCTGACTCAGATGATAAAAATGAACATCTGTCGGTGCGCTCTGCTGTGGATCTTTATTGAGCAGAACCCATCATCAGCATGGACGCATATCCTCTGGAATGGTGGTTGAAGCATAAAGGGACATAGGAATCTTCAACACACCTGGCACGTAAATATCTTGCGCCGCCAGCTACGACAGTGCCATGCGAATGCCCGTTCTCATTTTCAGGTGACATTGTAAACAAGAAGCGGGCAACATCATCTCCTGCAAATTGTAACCAAACTTGTTTGTCTGAGCGATTGGCTGAAGTAGGACTGAATGGACTTGTAGGCTCTAAAGTTTTACATTGTTTTGTTTTTGAATGCAGTTTTTTGGTACATAATTCTACATTTGTAAGTTCAACTTTCATGATAGAGAGATTGCATTACAGTACTTGTATTAGGTGAATTTAAAAATACAATTTTTTTTACAGTGCAAATATTTTTAATCAAAAATAAATGTGAAGTGAGAACTGTAAACTTTGTATTGTGTTGTAATTTAAATCAATATATTTGAAAATGTGAAAAATATTAAATAATAATAGAATACCATTTTTTTCAACAGCGTGATTAATTGCGCAATTAATCACAATTAATTTTCTTAATTGCATGAGTAATCACAATTACTTTTTTTAATCGCTTGACAGCTCTAGTTATTTTCTAACCAATTTCCTTTTCTAGTTCTCATGTGTTAGCAAGATGGAGGAAAATGTGGAGTGCAAACATCCAAAAGGAATCATTACTCCTTTAAAAATAGTTTCCATTATATTTTGAATGGAATGTCCATGGAAACAGTTCTTAACTTTTGTAAAAAAAATATAAAAAAGTGGATGGGTGGATGAATATACAAGATGGATGGAAAACACACACAAAGCCTTAATTTGACCCAAATAGTTCATCTCGGATCCTGGATTTTAAAATCAAGTCCACCCATGCAGATCTGATTTCAGAAACACGGTAAACTGAAGTCTAACTTTAAAAATGGAAGGACAAACTCACTCTTTTTTTTTCCTCTGCTTTTTTCTCTTGTCCTTCTGATCCTGATAATTGCTTCTTAAGTTCTTCCAGTTGTGAGTTTAGTGATGTTACCTTGGCTTTGTTTTGCAGCTTTACTTTTGAAAGCTTGGCTTCAGAAGCTTCTTTTTCTTCCTACCAACATCAGAGTACATATATATAAAATCATAAATCTAAAACAGTTACCAAGAACTCCTACCTCCACAAGAACATTTTAACTTCATGCCCAGAAGCCCTGCAACTATAAGGCAGCCTGATAATATTCCTTTCATTACTGCAAAGTATCTGCACTGGACTACTATGAAACTTAGAGGTATTGTAACTTAAGGGGCAGCGTCACATTAAAAATTATATATTACAAAATGTTTCCTTTCCTTTGTTAGTAATACTACTTCAAGGCCTAAACCTTCAAAAGTAAATAGTGATTTGGAGTGCCTTCATTTTCAGATGCCCCACTGCAGACACCTAAAGGCCCCTATTTTTGTAAGACAAGTGACTCAGCTTACACTATCTCAGCTTTTTACTCATCTCGGACAATGTAAGTGGGATGAGGTGCTCCACTTCCTTGATGACAAACTAAATATTACACTGATATTATGAATGCTGGTCACTTGATCATTTGTACCTCTGGTCAGCTACATTTAGATTCACAACACTGCAGTGGAATGTTTAATTTAAAATAGTTTGGTTTGATTTGTTTAAAAACAAAAAAATCTTTGTTCAATATTAGGTTTTGTAAAAGGCCATATTTTGAAACTTATTTTTAGACTAATATGAAAATGTCCCATTAAAACAGAAGGGTGAAAACATACCTTTCAAAAACTCACTACAAATATGAGCTCTAATCGAAGAAGTCAATGGTGAAAACCCCTCAACAGTATATAGGGCATCCAGTATAAATTCCTTCCATTTACTGTGGCCAAAAATCCAGGGTGACATGCAGTACCATAAGGAATACAGAAATTATGATTGAAGGAAATTTGGAGGAAAATTTTTTGTATCTAAAGCAGCTCAGTTTGGGATAAGTCTGCATCCTAACTAAATGCCAAACAATATTTTGGACAATATTAGCCTAAAAGGAGGAAAAAGTCCCTGTCCAGCTTTGCACAACCTTAAATTTGCAACTGATAATAGTCCCCCACATTTATCAAGAGCATCTATTCTTTTTTGGGGACCATTTGTTGTCTATGTAATACCCAAAGCTGGTTAAAAATTCTGGAAACAGGAGGTAAATTGGTAGGAAGCTGTAATGTATCCCCATGCACCTGCAAACTGTGATCACTGCTTCCTCAGTCCCTAATATTGATATAACTGACTCTTAAGCCTGTTTTTAGGAAAACAGCTTATTCACCCAAGAAAACATGACTGCAGTTCATTTCCTTCTGTAGTCGGACAATCACACAGATGTGTACACACAATACCTTTAACCGATTATCTCTATTCCGAAGTTCATTATCCTTCTCTCTGATAAGTTCTTTGAGCTGCGTTACCAGCTGTTCAGTACGTGTCAGCTGTTCGGTCAAATCAGCCACCGACATGTTTGCTGCATCTTGCGAGCCATGAGCCTACAGACATTAAGTATACTTTTGAACAGACAAAATGGTGCAGACAATGCTGGCTGTGCACAAATCACAGTCGTCAGCTTTTCAGCCAACCCAATCAAATTTAGGCAGAGGGTAGTATTTTTAAAACTTAAACATACTGTCTAGACAGCTTCAGGATAATTTGTCAAATATGAGCCACAGAAGCAGCACTGAAATGAAACCCTGGTAACTGAAATCTCTGTAACACAGATTGTTCCCTTCAGTGCCAACTGTACTGCAATACAGTGGGGACACTATGCTGTTATAACCTGACACGATAACAAAATCCCTGTTTGTTTTTCCCCTTCCATTACTCTCTGTATGAGTGTCTGTCTTTACATTCTGAACTCCTTGGAGCACAGACTGTCCCTTTTTGTCTGCCTGGAAATCAACTAGCACATTGTAGGTGCTACCGTAAACAATAAAAATCTCTCATTTCCAATCAATTCCACTGCAAAATTAGAAGCCTCAACTTCTCAACTTAAGTGTGATTACTTGCCAACAGAAGGCATGACAGCAGAAATCTAGGCGGTGGGTGGAACACCTGCACCTATCAAGACAAGGGTCAAGGGAGAGTTCTTGAAAATATCTAAAGAATCCACACCACCCTACCGTTTTAAAACAACAGCTTAAAAACTAAAAAAACTAAGGGGAGAAAAGAGGCATTTCTCCTCCCTCTTACCACAAAAAATTGTTTTCAAAAAGTTGACACAAAATTACAGCACTAGTTACTTTAAAAATCCATTTGTGTTGATTTTAGAAACTTTTCTTTTATAGAGGGATGAGAAGTGATACACAGAGATTTTTACCCATTACTAGAAGAGATTAACAGTTTCACTGAATGTTGCCTAATTTTAGATACCTGGCAGTACTTTCAGCAGAAGAGAGAAAAATTCTTCCCATTACAAGCTATAAGAGTCATACCATTAAATATAATAATCTGAAAAATGGCAAAAAGCCGCAAGAGTTTGCATTTTAAAGCTAATACTGATGTTTAAATAGTCAGTATGATTTTAATTCTTGAGGTTCTCTGCTCGTGTTACTGCAACTAATGATCTGTACAGCCAAGTGCTAGGCTGCAAAAACGGACTGATTTAATGTTTACATGGCTTCTACTGATCTTTTCTTAAGTCAAGATAAACACACTGAAGGTGAGCAGTGTAGTTATGGCTAGACTCTGAGGATTGAAGCTAATAGGACTGGGAGTATGAAGCCACCATGATCTTTAGTGACTATCTTAGAAGAACAGGTTAAGCAGATTAAACCACCGTCCTTGCAAAAAAGCAGATACTTATTACTGCATCTTGAATTGAAATTTTCAAAATTCACAAGTTTTTTAAAAAGTCAGCACTTACAAGGTTGTTGTTTTTTGTTTGTTTGTTTTTTTTTTTAATACTTACTACTGCTTTAGGGGATGAATCATCTCCAGTGCCCCATTTCCACATAGTTTCAAGATGGCTGTGAGAAGGAATAAGGAAATACAATTATATTGCTATGAATATTAGTACCACTTAGAAAACTGTACACATAACAGGCTTGTTTTCTGCTATTTTTTTCTCCAGGCCTTTCAGTTCAAGATAATTCAAGCTAATTTAATATTGTTTAAAAAAAACAGGATCTCATTGCATTTGCTGAAACCTGATAGGAACTTTGACACCCGAGTCACATCACGAGTTGCTATTGATTATTAAGAAAGTGCTGTTTAATTCTTTTGTACATTATGTTACTTCTGCAGACAGGGAAGCCATAAAGTACCAACATTATCGTTCCAAATATTTTCAGAAATTAAACTTGAAAAAGACAATCTTAAAAATATAAGTGCCTTAAAGTACTTTTTGGCACTAGTGCTACTTCCATCTACAAATAAAAGGTACAGACTGTACTCAGTTTGCTAACATATAACCTGACCTTAGACTCATGCTGTATTTGCCTCTGCAGTATGACAAATATTATTCCAATTCATATTTCTACAGAATGAACAGACTGCTGTGCACAAAAAATAAAGACACTGTGACTAAAGCTCCATGTCTGTCACAAAGGTCGCAGAAATCACAGATTCTGTGACTTTCTGCGACCTCCGTGACTTCTGCAGGGGCCAGTGTGGCTGACCCCAGGGCTGCCCACACAGCTGGCTCGGGGGTCAGTTGGACCCCAGGAACAGCCGCAGCCCCGGTCCCCAGCCGGCCGGAACAGCCACGGCCCCAGGCAGCGGTGCCTGGCCAGCCGGAACAGCTGCGGTCCATGGCTGGCCAGCCAGTGCAGCCACTGTCCGCTGCCCCCAGGAGCTGGTGCCGCTGCCGGCACCCTCCCCACCCCCCGTGATCTCCCTTCCCGAGATTTAATTGCAGGTATTTTTAGTATAAGTCATGGACAGGTGACTTTTATTAAAAATACCCATGACTAAATCGTAGCCTTAACTATGGCATATCACACTGTACAACAACTGAGCATCTCCCATTCATATGCCTAAGGGCCTAAATCTTGAGAAGGGCACTAACTAGGAATTGTAGGTGCTCAGCACCTCTCTGGTTCAGACCCAAACACAAGCTTTCAAATAGCCTGATACCTAAATTATAAGTAATTTTTAAATTTAGTAGCCAACTTGATACCATGCAGCTTTGGGGCTCCTCTATTTCAAACATTTCAAGGCCCTTGAAGTGTTTTTCCCCTTGATGCAGGGATTACTCACACTAATGGCTCTGCCACACATTGCAAGAACAGGCCTTCCTGAATTTAATCACATCTTTCTAAAGCATGTTTCCTATTAGATCCATTTTGACAGCATGTACATGAAAGCTAATCCCACAGTACAGGCAGCTCAAATGTCAACTTATATGTACTGCAGCACTAAGAACGTCTCACTCGCCTGACAGAATTTAGTTAGGTCTTCAAGAGAGGCCTGTGCTATAATTTATCAGATTTGGTTTGATGGCCTGCATTAAGAATACTCCCACCCATCTTGCTGTACTTCTCACTTTGACCAGTCTTCAAGCTGCAACAACAAATGAGAAGCCAAACTGTATCTGTTCAGTCACCTGTCCCCACAAGCAACACTTTTCAATGGAATGTATTTTGCCTTTTCAAATCTGCATGCACAGGTTTCAGTAAAAGCACAGCAGAGCAGCTGCGCTTCTGAATTCAGCTGATCAATTTATTAAAAGTGCTGGCACATACTTTATCTGAAAGGAAATGAAGAATGAGAGCACAGATTGTTATTAAGCTGAGCATTTACCACTGATGAGCTAGAAGCAGGAATCACAGAGTGTTATGCAGGAATCATAACAGTCTCTTCTGGCTTTAAAAAGGATGTGGATATCATTACTTTATATATAGTATAAAACTCTCCTTCCTGCATCCCTCTTGAGTCACAAGACCCAATTTTGCCCTCAGTAACACCTATGCATTCCTAGTAACATGAAAGGGTACAATGAGGGCAGAATCTGGCTCATTGTAGCTTGGGGCTGTGTGTAATTTTTTTTTTTTTTTTTTTTTTTACTTGTAAATGCTTTAGAACCCAACAAGCATTGGCTGATGCAACAAGTTTAGTTCACTACATACCACATCCCCTTGGATACCCTGACCAATAGTTTTGACATGTTATTTACATTACGGATGTTAATTAAGGGGCTTTCAGGAAGGGCAAGTGTACCAAAACAAGTTGGGCAGCACAGCTGCATTGGACTCTCTTTACAATTGAACTCTCTTTACCTATCCAGTCCAACTGGGAGATACTGATCGGGGTTGTTTTTCTTAAATCAGTCAGAAGAAATGGTTTGTAGGAGGAGGAGCATCAAGGAGCAGAGGGATAGCTCAGTGGTTTGAGCATTGGCCTACTAAACCCAGGGTTGTGAGTTCAATCCTTGAGGGGGACCACTTAGGGATCTGGGACAAAAATCAGTACTTGGTCCTGCTAGTGAAGGCAGGGGGCTGGACTCCTATGACCTTTCAGGGTCCCTTCCAGCTCTATGAGATAGGGTATATCTCCATATATTAAAGTTTATAAGAACTGAACCCTTTAAAATCAAATCCTGGCACACACAACTCAATTTTTTCTCCTTCCAAAGTAGTTAAATGGAGCTCTACTTAGTTTACCATGTGTGCATTTTTCAGATGTGACCTTAACTAGCAAATGCTTGTCTGCTATGCAGGACATTAATTATCCATAGGCCCCAATGTTCTTAGTGACCATTCCTGAAGTTATAAAAGTTCTGATTTCCTCGGTCTTTCCATATCAATTCCAAACTCCTCTCACTCATTTTCAAATCTCCGCACCGCCCCAGTACAGCATCCATTTCAGTCCTTATTGCCTCACCTCATGCACTCTGCTTTGATGACATCTTTGATTTAACTGCACTATGCACCACTTTCCACTATGACAGGAAAATAGCCCACAAAACCTTAACAGAACTTGGGAGAAACTACAAAAGGCCTGTGCCTCCCTACAGGCTCTGGGACATCATATTGGTCTCCACTGAGACACAGAAGCAGTATGGCTCTAACTGAGTGGTTACTATAACACACCGTGAGAGGGAGGAGCAGAAAGAAATGATTGCTAAGCAGGGTCCCACTCCTACAAACACTCACATGTGCTGTATGCATATGTATAGTGTCACTCATGTATTTGTAAAATTGCCCCAACCCTAAATATCACTTACAGATAGAGTTGTATACGCATGAGTAGTAGTCATTTAATTGTCCTCAAGGGGCTGTCAGGGAATTATGTGCTCCTCTCTGACCCCCTTCCATAAATACAGGGATGGCAAAAAATGATGCCATAAAGGTACTCCTTTCTATCCCAACCATAGATGTGAATGGTAGTTCTCCCTGTTCACCAGTGAGAGCAAAGGAGCACACTATGTACAATGGTGCAATTTGTAAGTAAGACCCTCCTAAGTGTTTTTAATGTAAAAAAATCCATTATTTTGTACTTGATATGTGTAAATTTAGGAGGAAATATACCTTTTTAATAGCTTATTTGTTCATTGCCATAGCATTATCTTGCTTCCATCCTCTCCACATTCAGTGAATTCTAAGTTTGGTGCTGCCTGCAAGGGCAGCCATTCCTCCACTTCGCCAAAAAAAAATATGTTAAAAGACAACATTGCAGTTGAAAATATAAATGAAGTCAGCAAACTCAAGGTTATGAAACCCACAGCAAAAGGAAACTCAGATATTTGTGAGTAAGGTGCATTCTACATTTCTGAATACCTTCTTATATTTCTTACATTAACATACATGGAGTAATTAGTCACATGTATTTGAGCATGTAGGGCACCAGAAACACAGGACGTTTTCATACATCTGGAGCGCCATCCTTAAATATGTTCAGTTAATGGACAGCTGTTCTGTATGTATGTTAGCAAACAAATGTTATTTGCAAGTCAAGATTTCTCCACAAATGCCAAATGACTTTTGTCCTCATTGAGAATAGTCATGGAAAATCGGAAGCTCAAAAATTTCTGCACACTATATTAAAAACTCTACAAAATTGTTTTTAATGTATTAAAACTAATACCTAAATAGGATTTCAGCCTGAACAGTTCAATCTTAGGCTAAGAACAAAAGTAAAATACCCTTTAGGTTAACAAGTTTTTAGTCCCAGAACACGGGCTTATGAAGAGAAACAGTGATGTTTTAATCTAAAGTTATTTTTGATTGTTTTGTATCATTTTTACTGTTCTGAAAGGAGGGTCAGAAGCTAGGTATGACATGTGGGCTTACTATTTGTAAATAGGGGAGATAATTATTCAAACTGGTCCTTTTAGCCTACATATGTTCATCTGAATTCAAGCATACTACAAGTTGCAAGTAGAGCCTAAATTAACATAGCTGAAAAATTAGAGAACACTTTGTTCACAGTATGAAATTTATAGCACTTGGTATTTAGTTTAATTATTTCTCCTCTATAGTAACCCCACTTTCATTGTCCATACAGGATTTTAACAAAGCAAGGGAAGAAAGACTTGTTTCAAAAAAGAAAATATAATTGTAAAGCTACAGTGGAATTCAGGTGGGTGTGTAGTGCCTGGCATTACATGTAACTTATTCTTTTTTTTTTAAACCCTTGGCAAAGTTCCATGTTGAAATGTCCCTTTAATTAAAAATAGAAACATACTGAGTGGACACCAGAGCATGTGAATAGAAATACATTTTTCTAATATCTCCCATTTTCACCCTAGCTTCCCCTTAAGTTTTCCATGACAAAGATGTAGCCTTCATTATAATCCTGGAAAGTGTGTATGGTAACAAAATCCTCAAACGGGCACCACTCCACTTTGAACTCTATAATCTGTGAGCCAACTATCTCCACCCCATCTATAAATCCTTCTTTAGATCCATCGGCTTCCACTGGAAAGAACATGGATTTGGTGTTTTTTTCGTCTTTCTCGGATTTATTTTTACATCACTAACAAATCACACTTGCAAAGACTTGAATTTAGTCCAACTTCTACACTGTTTAAAGCCATTCAGTACCCACCAGACTCTGAGATGCTTCTCTCCCAGGGCAACATATGCAGCTTTATGATTTACTTAGGTTTTAATCTAAGAGAAATTCCACTTGCTGTCTCCCTTCCCTCAATATCCCCAATGCTTCCTTCCCCCATGCTACACTGGGCATGCCCTTCTTTGTGAGATGCTCCAGGAACTCAGATGCAATGGCTTATACATCTCCTGAATATTTCCTGTTCAATCATAACTACACCACAGTCCTGGGAGCCCACTGCAGCTCTAGCCTGAGCCCATAACCCAGGCAACAGCTGCACTACAGTGGCACCCTCTCCCCAACCGGGTTTCCAAGCCACATGCCACGTTTGGGAGAGGAAGGGGTATTCCCTAGTGGCGGTGTAAACCCAGGGCGTACTGAAGTCGCTTGTTCCAGCACTGGCCAGTCCCTGCCATGCCAGGGCGTCACAAAGCAACGCAACAAGAGCGTCCCGAGTTATTATCAGGATCCAGGAAGCTGGAGGGCACCGCTGAGTGCTGCCGCCGACCCATGTCCTTGGGGGCGGGCAAACTGCCCGGGGCGGACAGGGCCTGGCTGCAGACAATGGGAGCCCGACCTCCGCCCCTCCCCGCAGGCCGGGGCAGGACCCGGCTGAGGAGGAGTCACCCCCCCCCTCCCCCGTTGCAGCTGAGCCCAGGCCGGTCTGGGATCCCGGTGCCGCTCACCTGCGAGCCGCACCGGGGGTGGGGGAGGGAATCGGGGCCCCGCTCACCTGCGGGGGGGGGGGGGGAAATCCGGGCCCGGCTCACCTGCGGGGGAGGGGGGAGGGAATCCGGGCCCCGCTCACCTGCGAGCCGCACCGGGGGGAGGGGCTGGGCCGCGAGGGTATCCGGGGAGGGGGAGCGGGCCCTAGGGGCGGCGGTGCCGGCTGCAGCAGCAGGGGCTCCGGCTCCTCCTCTTCGGCCCGGCCCAGGTGCGGCAGGGACAACAACTCGCCACCATCCCGGCGTCAGCAGCACCACGGCCGGGCATACGTCAGCGCGTCGTCGTCTCTCAGAGCGCAGCCAATGGCGAGACGCCCCCGCTCCCAGTCGCGTCATCGCCCAGGAGTGCGCGCGGGGAGGGAAGCTGCCGGGGGTGGAGCCTCCGGCATGGGGGTGGGGCTTGTACAGGGCAGGGAGCTGTCAAGCGGAGAAGGGAAGGGGGGTGTTCCCACACTTGTGTGGAGGGAGGGGGCTCGGGGCTAGGATGAACAAACAGCAAGTGTGAAAAATCAGGTGGGGGGAATTGGCGCCCATATAAGACAAAGCTCCAAATATCCGGACTGTCCCTATAAAATCGGGACATCTGGTCACCCTACTCGGGGCTAGGATCCCCCAGACTCGATTTCCAGGGCATGTCATGGGGCAGTCAGGAGCCTCACTTTCCCTTGCTGAACAGATGTTCCTCACAGACCCTAGTCCCAGCTTTGGGAAGACTCACTGTGTCACCTTAAGTGCCTGTTCCACTTTGTACCTCAGTTTCCCCATCACTCAAACAGGGATAACAATCCCTTTACAAGATCCTGGAGGCCCTCCTCACCAGCTAGGCCGGCTGTGTCTCAGCACCTTGTGGGCCTGTGTATCTGGACCCATCTTTTTATTTATATAACAGCACCTAAATATACACCATGTGCAATCAGCACAAAGCTGACAGTGTTGATGTCACTAGGCCTAGACGAACCAAAGTTCTTCAATGTTTAACTCTAATTGACCTCGAAAGCTAGATGCATGGAATGTGTAAACAGTCAGTTATCAGTTACAAACCCCTCCTCATACCAGGTACCAAGCGATAATGATGAAGCTTGCATGTTTCTAGCTGGAGAAGAGGTAATAAATCAAGGGGAACAGGACCAGATAACTGTTTAGAGAGAAGTTACTAACAAACTAGACTTATAGCCCCAGAATGATTTAATTGCTTAAATGTATAAACATGCCTTCAGTAGAGAGGGGAGAGGGATAGGGGAGGTAGTGGGGGGGGGGCTTAGTTGTAAAATGTATAAAGAGAGGAAAACTGTTTTTGCCTGTCTCCTTGCACCACTTTGAAATCTCAAATAAACTTTGTTTGCTTCTCCACCCTGGTGTGTTCATTGGCACGAAGCACACCGGGCAACAAACCCCGCTGTTGCTGTCCTCGGGCCTCTGTGCCGACAACAACAGGATTCCTGATCTCTTAGCTCAGCCATCCAAACACCTTTTCACAGAAACATAGGCATATAGGCCTGGTGCTGACTTCATTCCTATTGACTTTAACAGGAATGGTCAGTGGTCAGCACTTCTGAAGAATGGGCCCTGTATATTTTAACTGTAAGCAAAGCACCTGGCTGGATTTGAACCTATGCTTCCAGGGAGATTAGTTTACTGCAGATATGATGCTTAGATCTTTTAAATGAAACCTTCAGGCAAAACAAACAAACAAACAGAAACCTAAAGGAAGGAGCTGTTGCACAAAGTGAAAACTTTCCCCTCTCAGAAAGGAAAAAACACATTAAAAAGCAACAATGTTAGGAGAAATGGTCACAAGAGAGGTAAAGATGATTTATGCTAGTTTAGACAGTTTAAGCAAGGCAAAAGCGCCATCTACTGGCATATAAATGTATCTAATCCTCTTCTGCATGTAAGTTAAAAAAGTATGTTAGATAGCAAAACTCCTCTTTACTGCTAAAATACTTGCTGAATATACTATAGAGTGGGTACCTCTTATGGTGAAGTAGTTTTCTTTACGGTATACACAATTTCCCATTACTCTGAAGTGCAATTTGTACAATGCAATCCATACAAACAATTTGAGACTTTCATTCCACTTTACTACAGAATCAAAAGAAACGTAGAGCTGGCAGAGACTTCAAGAGGTTATCTAATCCATCCCCCTGTAATAAGACAGGACCAAGTATACCAAGACCATCCCTGAAACGTGTTTGTCTAGCCTGTTCTTAAAAGCCTCCAATGATGAGGATTCCACAACCTTCCTTGGTAACCTGTTCCAGTACTAAATATTCTTATACACTAGGGTTACCATACGTCCGGTTTTTCCCGGACATGTCCGGCTTTTCGGCAATCAAACCCCCGTCCGGGGGGAATTGCCAAAAAGCCGAACATGTCCGGGAAAATGCCGGCCGGGCACTTCCCTTCCCACGGCTGCTCTGCTCCTCCCCTGACTCTTCGGCTCTGTTTAAGAGCCGAGCTGCCCGAGCGCTATGGGCTTCAGGCAGCCCCCTTGCCTCCGGACCCCAGCCGCTGGCCGGGCACTTCCCCTCCCGGGCTCCGGCGGCGCAGGGTCCGGAGGCATGGGGGCTGCCCAAAGCCGGTAGCGCTCGGGCAGCTCGGCTCTTAAACAGAGCCGAAGAGTCAGGGGAGGAGCAGAGCCTCCGGCCGCGGCGGCTCTGCTCCTCTCCTGACTCTTCGGCTCTGTTTAAGAGCCGAGCGCTACAGGCTTTGGGCAGCCCCCATGCCTCCAGACACTGCGCCGCCGGAGCCGGGGAGGGGAAGTGCCCGGCCAGGGGTGCAGGGTCCGGAGGCATATGGGCTGCCCGAAGCCCAAGCACTACTGGCTTCACAGTTTGCCGGGCAGCCTCCAGACCCTGTGCCCCCGGCTGGGTGCTTGCCCTCCCGGGCTCCCGCTGCGCTGGGGAAGCGCCGGCCGGGGGCGCAGGGTCTGGGGGCTGCCCGGCAAACCGTGAAGCCGGTAGCGCTCGGGCAGCCCTTTTTGCGTGGCTGGGAGTGGGAGGGAGGAGGGGGCGGAGTTAGGGCGGGGTTAGGGCGGGGAAGGGGCGGAGTTGGGGCGGGGCTGGGGTTGGGAAATGGGCAGGGCCAGGGCCCCGTGGAGGGTCCTCTTTTTTTATTTGTTAAATATGGTAACCCTATTATACACCTCTACCCCGATATAATGCGACCCGATATAACACAAATTCAGATATAACGCAGTAAAGCAGCGCTCCGGGAGGGTGGGGCTGCGCACTCCAGCGGATCAAAGCAAGTTCGATATAACGCGGTTTCACCTATAACACGGTAAGATTTTTTGGCTCCCGAGGACAGTGTTATATCAGGGTAGAGGTGTAGTTAGAGATTTTTTCCTAATATCTAACTTAAATCTTCCCTGCTGCAGATTAAGCTGATTACTTCTTGTCCTACCTCCAGTAGAAGGGAGAACAATTGATCACAGTCCTCTTTATAACAGCCCTTAACATATTTGAAGACTTTTATCAGGTCCCCCCTCGGTTTTCTTTTCTCAGAACTAAATTTACCCAGTTTTTTTAACCTTTTCTCCTATCAGGTTTTCTAACCCTTTTATCGTTTTTGTTGCTCTCCTCTCACTCTCTCCAATTTGTCCACAGCTTTCCTAAAGTGTGGTGCCCAAAAGTGAATACAATACTTCTGCTCAGGCCTCACCAGTGCTGAATAGAGTGGGACAATTACCTCCTTTATCTTACAAAGGGCTGTCCTGTTAATATACCCTCATCTGCCTTTTTCTCAACTGCATCACTTTGACTCATATTCAATTTGTGACCCACTAGAACTCCCAGATCCTTTTCAGCAGTACAAGCACCTAGCCTAGAGGTCGGCAACCTTTCAGCAGTGGTGTGCCAAGTCTTCATTTATATACTCTTAATTTAAGGCTTCGCGGGCCGGTAATACATTTTAACGTTTTTTAGAAGATCTCTCTATAAGTCTATAATATATAACCAAACTACTGTTATATGTAAAGTAAACAAGGTTTTCAAAATGTTTCAGAAGCTTTATTTAAAATTAAATTAAAATGCAGATCTTATCAGTTTAGTCTGATCTTTGCCCTTGCTTTTCCTTGATGAGTTTTCCAATGTCTGGCACCTATTTGGGTACTTTAAGCTGCACACAGGCTTCTGAGTGATCAGTTGTTAACCGGCTGGAACCCCAGATTGGCAGCTGAGGTGAGTGGAGCTGGCGGCTGGTAGGGCTGAGCAGGGCTGGAGGCCTGGACCCTGTCTGGCAGGGGACCTGCGCTAGAACTCCAACCGGAAGCAAGGTGAGTGGGGCTGCGGCAGGGGGGACCCCGGCTGGCAAGGGCTAGCAGCCAGAACCCCAGAGCAGTGACTGAGCAGCTCAGCCCGCCCCAGCTCTGGGGTTTCGGACGTCGGCTCCTGCCAGCCGGGGTCTCAGCCCACTGCCAGCCTGGGGTTCCTTCACCCAGGTAGGCAGCGGGCGATGAGTGGGACCAGCAGCGGGACCCCGTCTGGCAAAGGACCAGCAGCAGGAACCCCAGAGCGGTGGTGGGTAAAGAAGCTCAGCCTGCGCTGCGTGTCATCAAAAATCGGCTCGCATGCCACCTTTGGCACGCATGCTGTAGGTTGCCGACCCCTGCCCTAGCCATTATTCCCCATTTTGTAGTTGTGCTTTAGATTTTTCCTTCCTAATTGTAGGATTTTGCAATTGCTGTTATTGAATTTCAACTTGTTGATTTCAGACCAATTCTCCAGTTTATCATGGTCATTTTGAATTCTAATCCTTCCTCCATAGCGCTTGCAATCCTTCCCAGTTTGATGTCATCCACAAATTTGATAAGCATACTCTCCACTCCATTATCGGAGTTATTAATGAAAATATTGAATAGTACCAGACCCAGGAAAGACCCCCTGCAGAATCCCGCTATATACAGTGAATCATTTATAACTATGCTGTGAGTACAGTATCAGGGGGTAGCCATGTTAGTCTGTATCTACAAAAACAATAAGGAGTCTGGTGGCACCTTAAAGACTAACAGATTTATTTGGGCATAAGCTTTCGTGGGTAAAAACCTCACTTTTTGAAGTGAGCTGTGAGTAGTCTTTCAAACAGTTATTCACCCACCTTATAGTAATTTCATATAGACCATATTTCCCTAGATTGTTTATGAGAATTCATGTGGGACAGTGTCAAAAGCTTTACTAAAATCAAGATAAATCATATTTATTTGCTTCCCCTTATCCATTAGACCAATAACTTTGTCAAAGAGTGAAATTAGATTGGTTTGACATTATTTGTTCTTCACAAATACCTGCTGGGTGTTCCTTATAACCCTACTAACCTCTAGGTGATTACAAACTGATTGTTTAATATTTTGTTCCAGTATCTTGCCTGGCATTGAAATTAGGTTGACTGGTCTCTAATTCCCTAGGTCCTCTTTGTTCCCCATTTTAAAAATATGAACTATGTTTGCCCTTCTCCAGTCCTCTGGGACCTCACTCTTACTCCATGAGTTCTCAAAGATAATCGCTAATAGTTCAGAGATTGTTTCATATAGCTTCTTAAGTACCCTAGGGTGATCATCAGGCCCTGCTAACTTGAATTTATCTAACTTATCTAAATATTCGTTAGCCTATTCTTCCCCTGTTCTGGCTTATGTTTCTTCCCCCTTCTTGTTAATATTAACTGTGTTAAGCATCAGGTCACAATTAATTCTTTCAGAGGAGACTGAAGGAAAATAGGCATTAAACATCACAGGCTTTTTAATGTCATCCTTCCCTGCTAAATAGTGGACCTATACTTTCCTTTCTTTTGGTCATAATGTAATTTATAGAATCTCTTATTGCCTTTTATGTCCCTTGCTAAATGTAATTCATTTCGTGCCTTAGCCTTTCTGATTTTGTCCCTACAAGTTTGTCCTATTCTTTTGTATTCATCCTTAACAATTTGTCCATGTTTCCACTTTTTTAGGATTTCTTTTTGATTTTCAAGTCATGTCCTGAAGGAGCCATATTGGCTTCTTATCATTCTTCCTTTCTTTCCTTTAATCGGGATAGTTTGCTGTTGTGCCTTTAATATTATCTGTCTGAAAAATTGCTGGCTCCCTTGAACTCCTTTTCCTGTTTGATTTTCCTCCCATGGGACCTTATCTATTAGTTGTCTGAGTCTGGTAAAGTCGGCTTTTTTAAAGTCCATTGTCCTTATTCTGCTGCTCTTACTCTTTCCTTTCCTTAGAACCACGGAGTTTATTATTTTATGAATGCTTTCACCCAACTTGCCTTCAACTTTCAGATTTACAACTAATTCCTTCCTGTTAATCAGAATCAAGTCTAAAATGGCTCCTCCTGGTTATTTCCTACACCAGCTGAAACAAGAAGTTGTCCCCAACACATTCCAATAACTTATGGGAGATTTTGTGTTTTGCTGTACTACTTTTCCAACAGATATCTGGGTATTTAAAGTCCTTCATTATTGCCAGGACTTGTGTGTTGGATATTTCTATTATTTGTGCTAGAAATGCCTAATTCACCTTTTCCTCCTGATTTAGTGAACTACTGTAGGCCCCTACTGTGACATTGCCTCCCTTTTTTGTTTGTTTTCACCCAGAGACAGAGTATAAATAGAGTTTCACTACAGCTGTGCTCAGTAGTGTTCCATGGTATTTATACTTTGACATATGCATCTGCTGGAAAACTGATTTTTATAAACAAAAATTATCTGAAGGCTCCTTGAAGTTGGATTTCCTGCCTCTAGAAATTTCTTAGTACCTTTGGGTTTCTATCTATCTGGTCTCAAAAACTTGCTCTGATTTCCCCTGGTTTATGCCTTAACTTTTCTTTTCCTGAAATTTATATTACATTTGGTGCTAACTGCATGTGTTCTAGTGATTGTGATTGTGAAGGGCAAGGAGGATAATTTACAATTGAAACAGTTTGGTGGAATTTCACTAATTTTGGGCGCAGAAGAAAAATAAAGGATAAGGGAAATGAGACAGATGTAGTAAATACTTTTTCATAAGAAAAACCAACCATTCAAAAAAATGGCAAGCCATCAACATGGAGGGAACACATATGTAGAAACATAAAAAGATTCAAAGTGAAGCAAGAGCTTGGATGTGTTAGTGATAATTGATGGCTTCCTGGCATATTTATAATTTCCGTATAGTTTGTTTAAATATATAACTTCAGTGGGAGAATTACAGGCACAAAAATGTAAGGTTGGGCTCCAAGTGAGTGATTTTTTTAGATCACTAATGGATAAAGTCCTGTATATTTTGAAATTGAGATAAAATTGTTTCTCTATCTTTCATTTAAGCTAAAGAAAAAGCATACTGTCAGATATTCTATTTAAGAATCCATTGTGCTTTATTTTACTGTTCTCCAAACAGACATATTCAACTTCCTATTAAGAATTCTGGATACCAATTTCCTGTATGAAGAAATTTTATAAATAGAGCTACCATTGGAGGGTATTCAAAATATAATGTCTATATTTTACTACATTACCCAAAAGATATCCTTAATTATCCAAGACCTGACTGTATTCAATTTAGGTGCTCAGATACTACAATGATGATGGCAATACAGGTAGGTAGGTAAATAGAATAACTTCTGTATGGAACTCTTTGAAGATCTTCCTTCTTAATATTGAGATTACCTAATACGTCAGCTCAGCAATGAAAGGGGGGTGAAAAACATGTCCCAACACTGGCCACCAATGAACAAAAATAAATATAAGAAAAAGACGTGACATTATCTCTTTCCCACACATGACTCTCTAACAATTCTCATGTTTGTTGAGGTCAGGGGAGAGAATGGGATGGAACCTTGTGCCTCCCTCCCATCTTTTCAATCCCACATATTGATAAATTATATACTGTACCAAACACTGCAACGTGACATGAAAATGGTTTCATCCTTTGTTTCTGAGTGAATAAAAGATCTGCAGTGGAAGGACTATTTGTTCCCTAATGTGCAAAATTATAACAGGCTTCCTCTCTGGCTTGACAAGGTAAATCACATATAATATGTACACTGGAGTTGATGTTCTGATATCTCTTTTGTTTTTATTTTTGTTCTTTTGCAATTGCATCACAGATCACCTCACTTTTCTTCTGTTGTCTAGTTGCAGCATTTTCAGCACCCAGTTATCTGTTTGTGCTTCATTCAGTGAAAACTTTCTTGTACAAATAAAGAAATTGACATATTGATAGTTTGATCAAATTGATTTAAGCTTCCATGCAGAGATATAAATTACACCTTATATTAAAACACTATGTTTACATGCAGAGATGTTTTCCTTGGAGTCTGGGGACTAACGTGGCTCTTACATTAATGTAAAGCAGGAGTAACTCCATCAAAATCAATGGAGTTACATCAGTGTAAAACTGGCATAAGATCAGATCAAGCCCTGGGTTTTTATTGAGTGTCATAATTTTATATACTTTCTCCAAAATAATTCCCAGAGAATGTTGTTCTAGCAAATCCATAGGACTAATCCTGTGTGCTTTGCAGCACAGTTAAAATCTTTTGCTTTTTATTTGCCCCCTAAGCTCAGAGTGAATTTAGACAGCATTTAGGTAAAAACTGGCAATAGACACCTGTGCCCTGACTACACAAGCACTCCTGCTATTGCTACTTTTGAGTGATAGTAAACAACTGGCAAATGTTTCTATAAAAGTCTACTGTAGACAACTAGGCCACTGTGTCTATAGTATTGCTGAAAGCAGCAGCATTATTGGTGAAGTTTCCTACTGACATGCCTTCCTTACCTAAATGGCACTAAATAATTAATGTTTAATTTTCAAATCATTGAGTAAATTGAAAAGCAGTTGCACAGTCACAGTCTGTGCTGAGTAAGGGTCTTACAGCTAATAAATCACATTCCCCATGGTGGTGTGAAAACCATCCACTGTGTGGGGAGCAGGGCCGGCTCCAGGCACCAGCTTGGCAAGCTGGGGTTTGGGGCGGCCACTCCGGACAGGGGCGGCAGGTCCAGCTATTCGGCGGCAATTCAGCGGACGGTCCCTCACTCCCGCTGGGAGCGAAGGATCTTCCGCCGAATTGCCGCCGCAGATCGTGATCGCTGCCGTGTGTGTGTGTGTGTGTGTGTCTGCCTGCTTGGGGCGGCCAAAACCCTGGAGCCAGCCCTGGTGGGAAGAAGAAATATTTTCCACCTCTTGGGCACAACAATCTTGCTGATCCCATGATTTTCAGGTTGCTGCTCAATGTTCTGCATTTTGCATGCAAATTCAGACCGAGCATAAGCTTTAAGCATAAGCTTTTAGGCCAAATGCTGCAATGGTGAAAATGATAGTGAAATTGCACATTGAGTCTAAATTCTGCTTCCATTTACAATGGCCAGTGGAGTCACTTTGGACTGATGCCAGCATAACAGAGAGCAAAATTTGGCTCCAAGTGTAAGTAGGCTGGGAAACAGATATAAGGGGTAAAGTAGTGCAGCTTGAAGCAGTTTGGTATCTTAGCCCTCATCCTTCACATACTTTTGCGAATACTTAATTTTACTATTGTGAGTAGTCCCACTGAAGTCAATGGGACTATTCATGGTAGTAAAGTTACTACATAACTACACCTACATAAGTGTTTGAGGGATGGGGGGTGCGTAAAATGAGTGTAAAGGCAAAGTGGAAAGAGACTGCAGTGGAAAGAGCAACTGTCTGAGGTATGTAGTAAAATAGAATTAGGGCTGAATCCTGAGAGCCCTGGCTCCACAGCCTGTATTCTAGCCATAAAATACTTTTCTATGTTGAAAGTGAGAAGCAGATATTGTTGCTATGTTTAAAAAAAATCACGTGCAATCAAGTTATGCCAGTGTTATACATTTAACAAACACTGGTCTATATGAGCTTTTTGTTGTTGTTACAAATGTATAAGGAATAACCATGACAAATATTTGTCTGCATTGTCCCCTTAACTTCTAAAATAATTTATCTGAAATGCTGTAATCTATAATCTTCTCGTTGCCCTGTTCAATGCTGGTTTAGTGTAGTAGCTTCTGGGGCAACATGCAAGTTGTACCGTCTTTTCAGACCAAACAAGACTGGTCAAACTGCCCCAAAATTTCAGTTGACTGTCTAAAATCCCACATTACTGTATATTATCAATAGAGCATATTACTCCAGGGACAACACAACACATATGTGTGTGTGTGTCTGTACATGCATGAAGCTGTGTTGCTACACCTTGGGAGATCCCCAGAGGGGAAAAAAATATATATATATGTGCCATCTCCATTTTCATCCATTAGTTGAAATACACTTCATTGCGGTTGAAAGCTGGATATCCATAGCTGTTGTCCATCTTTGTCTGACATTGTAAATACTTTGACAAGAAGACTGATCTGCTATTTTTTTAAAGTATTTATGATGGTGATTAATGCCTTTAGAATGAGCGTGGGAAGGACAATATATTGCAGCTGCACCTACTAGAACTCAAACAACTGGCTCTTTTTAAAGGAGCTCAGTGAATTTCCTGAGGTCTAATACAGGATGAATACAATGCACATCAGGATGTGTTTCAGGAAACAAAGTACAGAGTGTATTACCTGACCTTGGTTTATATAATTAACCTCCATAAATTAGCAAAAGAAATAACTTCTGTACAGCATCCTATGATGGGGGGGGGGAGGGATAACTCAGTGGTTTGAGCATTGGCCTGCTAAACCCAGCATTGTGAGTTCAATCCTTAAGGGGGCCACTTCGGGATTTGGGGCAAAGTCAGTACTTGGTCCTGCCTAGTGAAGGCAGGGGGCTGGACTTGATGACCTTTCAAGGTCCCTTCCAGTTCTAGGAGATAGGATATCTCCATTAATTTAATTTAATACTGTGTCTCAGTTCTATCTAAAAATGGGGGATAAAAGCACTTCTGTACATACTTCACAAAACTATTGTGAGGATAAATGCATTCAAAGATTCTGAAGCGCTCATATATCACAGTGATGGGAGCTATACATGTCTATCCCAAATAGTGGTAACGTAGCAAGCAGTTGAAATGTTGAAGAGCACTGAAATGGGAAATGCTCTATTAACTTCAGTGGAGTTTTGAATACACAACAACTGTAGGATTAGGCCTACAACTATAAAGGGACAACTGGAGATGCAGGTCCTTTCAGGATCATGCCTTTGCTTGTATGTCAATTAGCTTTGAAGAATTCCAGACAGCTCATGAGAAACATGGCACAAATTCAGAACTGATTATCTGTTCTTCCAATTTAAGAAGCATGGGCCAAATTCTGCTTTCATTTGTATCAATGAAACAGAATGGAGCTTAAGTAGAGCTGGTCAGTTTGTTTATCATTGCAAAAAAAAAAATTAAAAACCTAACATTTCATTTTTTCAAAACTGCTCTTTTTTCCATTTCTCTCTCTTTTTAAACTTTTGCATTAGAAAAGTGGAAAGAAAAAAAAAAGATTGAGAAAGCGAGAAAGTGTTCCAATTCTTTCATATTTTTAAGGTTTATTTAAACTTTTCCCACTGCCAGTGGAAAAGGGGGAGTTTTTGGTTGAGTGGTTTTTTGTTTTTTTTAAGGACAGGGCTTTTCCTCCATTTTCTCTCACTTCTTTTTTCCTTCTCACCCCCAACTTTTTCAATTAGGAAAAGGTAGAAAGATGAGTATGGGTTTTTCCCTCTCATTTTCTCTAACTTTATTTTAATCTGTGTCCTTTGGAAAAAGGGGAGACAAGTTAAAATTGAGAAAAGTAGGACTTTTCCCACTATTTCAAAACAAGTCTTCCTAATTTTCAATAAGATTTTTTTTTCAAAAACCATTAATTTATTATTAAAAAATGTTTTTGATGAAACCCCATTTTCAGTTAAAAAAAAATTCAACCAGTCCTAACTGTAGAGGAGTACAAGACATTGCTCTAAATATGATTCCTTAATATATAAAAATGGAGGCTAAAAGTTTTGGAGAGAAGACTTGAGAGCATTATACAGCAATAAACTACAACCTGGTCTTTAGGATAGGATTTTTTTTAATGGAAATTACTTATTCACTTTACATCAAAAATGCTTACAGTGATTCTTCTGTTTCCGACTGATTCTTACTTCTATAATTTTCCTTATTTCTTCCTTATGAAGATAACCATTCCACTGTGTCATATACTTTGAATGACCACTTCCATTTATGCTCAAACTAGTCCCTTAATGGTATAGTTAAGACTGCTACCTACTCCAAAATGTTGATTATATTATCCTGAAAAGAAACAAAGAAAAACATATTTCTGCTATTCCTGTTGTGAAACCTTTTAAAATATTTAGTAGAACAACTTCCAGGTAATGCAGCAAGGCTCTTTCATATCCATGTATTCTAATCTATGAATTTTATATATGCAGTGTTGCTGTAGCCATGTCAATCCCAGGGTATCAGAGAGACAAGGTGGGTGATGTAAAATCTTTTACTGAACCAAGTTCTGTTGGTGAAAGACTAAGGGTACATCTACACTACCCGCCCGATCAGAGGGTAGCGATCTATCTATCGGGGATCGATTTATCGCGTGTAGTGCAGACACGATAAATTGATCCCCGATCACTCTCCTGTCGACTGCTGAACTCCAGCTCGGAAAGAGGCGGAAGCAAAGTCGACGGGGGAGCGGCGGCCATCAATCTCGTGCTGTGAGGATGTGAAGTAAGTAATTTTAATTCGATCTAAGATACGCAACTTCAGCTACGCTATTCTCGTAGCTGAAGTTGCGTATCTTAGATCAATCCCCCCTACCCCCAGTGTAGACCAGGCCTCAGAGACAAGCTTTCAGTCTTACACAAAGCTCTTCTTCATCTTGAAAGCTTGTCTCTTTCACCAACAGATACTGTTCCAATAAAAGATATTACATCATCCACCTTGTCTCGCTAGGTATTTCTAAGGCACCCGTTGCTATGGTATTTAAACTCCATACATAATTCCAAACAGAATGTTCATTGTAAGAGAAATTCATCCCATTTCTGTCAAAGTACTGAAATACACTGTCTGCATATTCAGATGCCTCATTTTGGCCAGGGTTTCCAAAGAATTGCTTGAATTTATGTAAACAGAGACCCTTGCTGGGACATTTCAAAACAAGTTTCCTGTGCATTTCCTGCAACTTTACCACATCAATTTCTTTCATGTTACAAGTTTAATACTGCCATTACTTGGGAGGATTGGAGAAATTGATATTCTTGTTTTGCTATGATGAATTGTGTTGCTTTGCTTTTACCTGGAAAATTATGAAGATGCTTATAGTAAAAATAATTCAACAAACTAGCCAGGACTTTTCTTAGTGAATTGCAGCAGCTTTATACCTGCACTATTAGAGACTTTGCATTATGGAAATGTGTTTTATTGAAGTCTAAGGATTACACTCAGTATATGAGCTAGCGAACCGGGGACCGCAAATAGGGAAGTTTGAGAGGGGGAGAAGGAGATCCCCCTGCTGAATGAACAAGGTGCGAATACTAACCTCGGGGTGAGTGAGTTTGTTTGGCTCTTTGTGTTTCTCTCTCTCTTTCAGGTTATTTTAGTTATTTCAGTTACAGGGTCAGTTGGGATTGTGTGTCTGGGGACTGTCTGAGCCTTTGTTCCCTGGATCATCCTTGATCATCTTTGATCAGCCTCAATCAGCCTTGTGATCACCCTCCCCGTGTGATTAACAAGGGGGTAGGGCTGACCTAGGAGAGAAGACTTTAAAAGCCAGAGGCTAAGTGATCAAGGGACCGCAAACAGAGGAGTTTGAGAGGGAGTTTGTGGGAGGAAGACGTAACATAATCACTATTGTTAGGAAGGGGCATATTGCCAGTGCCTACACTGCTCCTGTCTCCTCCACCTGTGCCTGTATCCAGACAGACAACCTAACCATGGCTGCCTCTACCCAGATCCTGGTGTGGATTTGCAGAGAGTGTGGCCTGAATTTCCCACTCTCAGAAAGCCAGGCTCGGGGGAACCATCCAATGTGAAAGGTGCCTGCTGGTGGAATCTCTCAGGAAGCGGGTGGGAGAGCTACAGGAGGAGGTGGCTAGGCTGAGGAGCATTCACGCCCACAAGGAATTCCTTGAGAGTATTCACATGGAGACATCCAAGGCCGAGGAAACTATCTAGCTACAGAGGATTGCTGTCATACCACCGTGGGAAGAATATATGGCTCTGTCAAAGGGAGGACATTGGCTGATGGTTACTTCTGGCAGCAGGCAGTGTTCCACCCATACTCCCAACCCACTCACCATGGTGACTGAAAACCCAATATATGTTGCCCTGGCAATGAATGTTGAGGAATAACCCCCAAAGGTGGAGGAGGAGAAGCCACATACTCACAAGGCTGGGAGGATTGCAGCCACCACTCCCAGGAGGAAACATAGGGTAGTGGTGGTTGGTGACTCTTCTGATGGGAACAGAGGCACCCATCGGTTGCCCTGATATGACATCCCAGGAGGTATTCTGTCTGCCAGGGGCCCGTATCTGAGATGTTATGGAGGGATTGTCAAGGATCATTCAGCCCTCTGACTACTACCCCATGTTTCTCATTCATGTGGGCACTAATGATACTGCAAGGTATGACCCTCAGCTGATCAGAAGTGACTACAGGGCTCTGGGAGTAAGGGTGAAGGAGTTGGGAGAGTAGGTGGTGTTCTTTTCAATCCTTCTGGTCAAGGATAGGGGCCCAGGCAGAGACCGTTGCATCCTGGAGGTGAATGCCTGGCTGCGAAGATGGTGTCGCCCAGAGGGCTTTGGTTTCCTTGACCATGGGATGCTGTTCCAGGAAGAAGGACAAAGCCCACAGGTAAATCAAAAACATGGAGACCTGGGAGAAGGGTTGGAATAGGGGGGTGGGAGGAGTGGGAGCATGGGCTGTTATAGCAGGGATAAAGGAGAGACAAGGCAAGAGTGGGGGAATCAAATCAGTATCTTAGATGTCTGTATACTAATGCGAGAAATAAGCAGGAAGAATTCAAAATGTTAGTAAATAAACACAATTATGACATAGTTGTCATCACAGAGACTTGGTGGGATTATACGCATAATTGGAATATTGGTATACCAGGTTACAGCTTCCTCAGGAAGGACAGGCAGAGGAAAAAGGGAGTAGATGTTTCCCTATATATTAAAAGTGTATACATTTGGACTGAGGTTGAGATGGAAACAGACATGTTGAAAATCTCTTGCTAAGAATAAAAGGAATAAAAACAAGGGTGATGTCATGGTAGGGGTCTACTACAGGAAGAAGTGGATGAGGCTTTTTTTAAACAACTAACAAAATCATCCAAAGCACAGGACTTGGTGGTGATGGGAGACTTCAACTACTCAGACATCTGTTGGGAAAAGAACACTGCGGGGCACAGATTATCCAACAAGTTCTTGGAATGTACTGGAGACAATTTTTTATTTTAGAAAGTGGAAAAAGCTACTAGGGTGTTAGTTTGTTAGTCTTTATTATTTCAGGATCCTACTTCCAGAAGACTGCGGGGAGCTAACAGAAGTCTCCCAATCTATCAGAGTTTATCTGAACTAATCACAGAGACCACAGTTTAAACAATCGATTCTTTATTAATTAGGGAATTAGGAATAGGATAGACAAGAAGGGAATAGGGAGGGAGGATTAATAATACTGAACAGATTTTATAACCCTGCACTCTTTCACACAGATTACAAAAGGGTAAATGATGGCTGTTCTATATCATGTCCAGGTGCTGCTGCTGAGACCAGGATTCGATGAATGACTCACCAGACCTGGAACAGGACAGGACTACCATACTGGAGAATGACGATGAGGAAGCAGGTAAGAGGCCTAACGAACTTCCCACCCTGACCCCTTTTGCAACGTCCTGTCAGTGAGTAAAAGTCCTAGCCACTCAAGGTAGGAGGTATGCTTCCCTTAAAAACAATAAACCCCAACAATAAACTAGATCCTTTCCCACACAATTAGAGTTGAGCTATCTATGCAGATAACTGGTTTTGGATCTCTTCCCAAGCAACAGCTCTGGAGAGAACCTCTTCCTTTCTCTCCAAGGTAAGAGCAGAGGAAGAACCCTTTCCTACTTTTTCCCAGGCCATATAATCCGTCCCGTTGCCTAGCAAGAAGCCACTAGATTTCTCACCTTTTCTCTTCTAAGGGAACAAGAAGGCTGTCTAACATGGCGGATTACTTGTCCTTTACAAACCAAAATGGCAGACAATAAACGAAACTATATTAAACACCATTACCAAGTATCCTGTTATAATTTGATTGGGGTGGAACTCACAAGGAGAAAGCCTGTCCTAGATTTGATTTTGACAAATAGGGAGGAACTGGTTGAGAAGTTGAAAGTGGAAGGCAGCTTGGGTGAAAGTGATCATGAAATGGTACAGTTCATTATTCTAAGGAATGGTAGGAGTGAGAACAGCGCAATAAAGACAATGGATTTCAAGAAGGCAGACTTTAGCGAACTCAGGGAGCTGGTAGGTAAAATCCCAAGGGAAGCAAATCTATGGGGAAAACCAACTGAAGACAGTTGGCAGTTTTTCAAAGAGACATTATTAAGGGCACAAGAGCAAACTATCCCAGTGTGCAGGAGAGATAGGAAGTATGGCAAGAGGCCACCCTGGCTTAACCAGGAGATCTTCAATGATTGTAAAAAAAAAAAAAAAAAAAAAAAAAAAAAAAATTATCCTACAAAAAGTGGAAACTAGGTCAAATTACAAAGGATTAATATGAACAAACAACAAGTACATAGGGACAAAATTAGAAAGGCTAAGGCACAAAACAAGATCAAACTAGCTAGAGATATAAAGGGTAACAAGAAAACCTTCTACAAATACATTAGAAGCAAGAGGAAGACCAAGGACAGGGTAGATCTGTTACACAATGAGGGGGAGGGGGAGACAATAACAGAAAATGTGGAAATGGCAGAAGTGCTAGATAACGTTTTTGTTTCAGTTTTGACCAAAACTGTTAGTAGCGAATGGACATCTAACATAGTGAATGCCAGTGAAAATGTGGTAGGATCAGAGGCTAAAATAGGGAAAGAACAAGTTAAAAATTACTTAGACAAATTAGATGTCTCTAAGCCACCAGGGTCTGATGAAATGCATCCTAGAATATTCAAGGAGCTGACTGAGTCATTAGCAATTATCTTTGAAAAGTCATGGAAAAGGGGAAAGATTCCAGAAGACTAGAAAAGGGCAAATATAGTGCCAGTCTATAAAATGGGAAATTAGTACAACCCAGGGACTTACAAACCAGTCAGCTTAAGTTCTGTACCTGGAAAGATAATGGAGGAAATAATTAAGCAATCAATTGGCAAACATCTAGAAGTTAATGAGGTGATAAGTACCAGTCAGCATGGATTTGTCAAGAACAAATTGTGTCAAACCAACAGGGTAATAAGCCTTGTTGATATGGGGGAAAGCAGTAGACATGGTATATCTTGACTTTAGTAAAGCTTTTGATCCTGTCTCGCATGACCTTCTCATAAAGTAGGGAAATGCAACCTAGATGGAGCTTCTATAAGGTGGGTGCAAAACTGGTTAGAAAACCATTCCCAAAGAGTAGTTATCAGTGGTTCACAGTCATGCTGGAGGGGCATAACAAGTGGGGTCCCACAGGGATCAGTGCAGGATCCGGTTCTGTTCAATAGCTTCATCAATTATTTAGATAATGGCATAGAGAGTACACTTATAAAGTTTGCAGACGATACCAAGCTGGGAGGGGTTGCAAGTGCTTTGGAGGACAGGAATTAAAATTCAAAATGATCTGGACAAACTGGAGAAATGATCTGAAGTAAATAGGATGAAACTCAATAAGGGCAAATGCAAAGTACTCCATTTAGAAAGGAAGAATCAGGTGCACACATACAAAATGGGAAATGACTGCCTAGGAAGGAGTACTGCAGAAAGGGTTCTGAGGGTCAGAGTGGACCACAAGCTAAATATGAGTCAACATTGTTGGGGAAAAGAAAAAAGTGAACATCATTCTGGGATGTATTAGCAGGAGTGTTGTAGGCAAGACAAGAGAAGTAACTCTTCCACTCTACTATGTGCTGATTAGGCCTTAACTGGAGTATTGTGTCCAGTTCTGGGCACCACATTTCAGGAAAGATGTGGACAAATTGGAGAAAGTCCAGAGAAGAGCAACAAAAGTGATTAAAGGCCTAGAAAACATGACCTATGAGCAGTGGTTTGGCGTGGCCAGGTGGAGGGAACAGGAGGAGCATTAAAAATAAAAGTATCACCCGTTGCGGCGCTTTTACTGACTATGAGGGAAGATTGAAAATATTGGGTTTGTTTAGTCTGGTAAAGAGAAGACAGAGGGGACATGATAGCAGTTCTCAGGTATGTAAAAAGTTGTTACAAGGAGGAGGGAGAAGAATTGTTATTTTTAACTTCTGAGGATAGGACAAGCAGCAATGGGCTTAAATTGCAGCAAGGGAGGTTTAGGTTGGACATTAGGAAAAACTTCTTAACTGTCAGGGTGGTTAAGTACTGTACTAAATTGCCTAGGGAGGTCATGGAATTTCCATCATTGGAGATTTTTAAGAGCAGGTTAGACAAACACCTGTCAGGGATGGTCTAGAGAATACTTAATTCTGCTATGAGTGCAGGGGACTGGACTAGATGATCTCTCAAGGTCCCTTCCGGTCCCTATGATGGTTACATAAAACTTAGCTAACTGCTAGGATTTAAATGGGAACTCTTGTCAAGTTATCAGCTGTTTGGAGATCCATGAAATTGTATAGGTCTCAAAGGCCTGGCCCGCGGGTCATCTGCAGCCAGAGAACCTCCCGACTGCGGCCCACGGAGGAGGGACGCATGCAGCCACGTTGCCGGCAATGTCTGCAGCAGGCACTGCCCCCGGCAGCTCCAATTGGCTGAGGGAGAGGGCCAGAGATATCATCACTAGATATCACAGAGTCAGCATCATTAGTTGCCAGGCAGAGTCAGCCACGGAGGCAGCATCACTTTTTCCCCCCCCACAATGACTATAAATAAGTCTAAATACCGAACACAACTATCTGATGCACACCTTCCTGCAATCCTGAAGGTTTCAACTGCTCAGTCACTGAGGCCAAACATCAACAAACTGACAGAATTGAAGTGTTGCAAGGTGTCTGGTAAACACTAAAAGCTCTCTAGCAGGCGAAGAATTGTATATAGTTGTATGACAGTTTTATTATTTTTAAGAAATTCAAAATAAAAAATACAATATAAACATTTTCTTTTCTGAACACCAGCTTCAGTGACATTACTGGCCCGCTGGGAGGATTTGAGGACTGGCACCTGCCCTAAGGTAAATTAAGTTTGAAACCCTTGATTTAGACCAATGTAAAATAAAATCAGACACTGGTTTATTATATTTATTTTTTTACCTTCCCTTTCTAGAACTAAGTGCCAACCTTAATTTCATACTTTATTTACTGATATTTTGCATATTTAGCATTGTTCCCTGTAGCACCTTGATGTTTTCTTGGAAAGCAAAGACCCCAGTCTGACCCTGGCTAATTTAAGAAATCCATCAAGATTATAATTCAAGGTAGTATACTGCAGTTCACAATTCCTCACTCTCAACATAGAACATAACAACAGGGTGACCAGAATTTTATTTTTACTCTAAAGAATTAAATTATTACCAATAAAGCAACTCTGGATGTTTTGGAGGGAGAAAAGTTGGGGCTTGTGAGTTATATCATCCACTGCACCATTTCGCTAAATGACAGTGGGTTTAGCATCTAACCATTAAAGGACTGACTCGTTCCTCTCAATCCCCCAGAATTTAAACTCACTTGCAGCCATGACAATTTATAGTCGACACATAGTGCCAAGAAATAGGAAGTTAAAATAGACTGATGAAACTTTGCCAAGATCATCATGATTCAGTTTTTTTAGGAGATGAATAAGCTATCAAATGCCTTGGAAAGGTCAATATAAATAACATCAACAATTTGGCCCTTCTCCATGGCACAGTAATATCACCGGTGATATCTAAGGAGATGCAAGGGTAGGGAGAGCTAGTCTAGCTACCAGGGATGACACCAAACGGTGTCAGGGGGTAGCGGGTGCCCCCTCAAAATATATCCTACTATCCCATCCACTACCCCACCTGACCAGAGAAGAATACAGCAGAGATGGTTTCTTCCCTTATTGTGGTATGGGAGTGATTAGTAAATACAAGCAGGTAGTTCCTTACCTCAAAGAGCAGAGCAATTGCTGCTGAAATGCACAGCTTACAGGACACACACCAATGGAAGTGCCATTCATACCAATGACTATCCTGTGTCCCTGCTTGCTTGGGGGAATATCCCTGAAGGCCACGTGGCTGCAATTCAAAGACAGTCACATACACTTTCTCTTCACTTTTCTGCATGCTCCCAGTCCCTTCCCCCAATCCCCCTCCATATCCCCCCTCAGCAACCAGGAGCCAAAGAAGGTAGGTGAGAGGGAGCTGCTCCCAGCCAGGCCAGATCCCCAAGCTGCCTGGCCAGGGACATATTTATATTTAAGACTGCTCCTACTCCAAAAAGTAGTTTATATTATTCCTGAAAAGATAATATAGTCTCTCCAGGTGCAGAGGGATGCTGTGCGTGGATCCTTTCCTTTTCCAAGCAATCTCCCCTGGGCTTGGGCTATGGACCTGCACTGCCTGCCTGCCCTCCCTCCTCAACTCTTTACTGTTACATAGACTCAGCCAGGAAGAGGAAGCTAGCCTGGGAGATCAGCCTAGACGAGTCCAAAATAGCAGCCTGCAAGAGGAGCTTGGCCTGGGCCCCTGTCTGGGAGACCCCCCTTTTCTGAATACAAGTAGCTAAAATATAGTTTTAAAAATATCAAGCAAATCATCATTGACAATGTCAACTTTTCAGCAAACAAAATGCAGCAAAGTAAGTCCTCTGAAATTCAACAAGACTTATCATCCACTTCAGAAATAGGCCTAATTTTGTAAAAGTCAGTAGTAGAGGCTGTGATATTACCCATGGTACAATCGGGACTGTTGAACAGCCATGTTCCCTCAGTTCTCTAACCTGAGGTGCCTTTTACACTACTTTGCTGTGAGAGAAACCACTCCTGGTCTGCTCTCACACAGCCTTCAACATGTAAATTACTCCCAGTTATAGCATATGAGTGATGCAGCCAGCCACTCTTGAATTACACTGCAGAGCAACACCAGTTAATTCTGAGATTTTCCCAGAAATGTACATCTTGTACTGCCCAGCTCTCTCCTGGACAATACAAGCTCATGTAAAGTCTATCATTTTATTAATAGAAAACAACATGCACAAATCCTGTTATCGCAAATGGAGTTTCCCAAATACTTCAATCCAACTCACTGGATTAGATAAAACAAACAAATGTATTAGTTACAGAAAGATGGATTTTAAGTGATTACAAGTAACGAGGCATAAAAGTCAGAACTGGTTACAAGAAATAAAAGTAAAATGCAACTAATGTCTAACTTCACGTGGTAAGTGAATTCAAAGCAAAGGTCTCTCTCACCACATGTTTCAGAAATCTTACTAGCTGAACCTCTTTCAGTCAGGAACCCTCCCCCAGTCCAATCCTGCTTCCTTTGTTCTTCATGTGTTATTGATGCCATGGGCAGAGAGGAAGGGGGAGATAATTTGGGGTATCTGCTCTCCCTTCTAGCTCATAGGTACTAGAAGTGCCAGTGTCTCACTGTACCCACAAAAAGAACAGGAGTACTTGTGGCACCTTAGAGACTAACAAATTTATTAGAGCATAAATTTGTTAGTCTCTAAGGTGCCACAAGTACTCCTGTTCTTTTTGCGGATACAGACTAACACGGCTGCTACTCTGATACCTGTCACTGTACCCAGCAGTTTTCCCCTGTTCTCAGTGGAGTCCTAGCCCACAGCTATTTCCTAGCTGTACCAGAGACTCACAACTCCTAGCAGATTCTGGGCTAGAGATCTTTTATTTGTGCCTCATTTTCCTTGCTTTTAGTGGCTTTCTACCCCCCAGCATTTCCTAGCTGTACCATCAGTCTTCCCTTCTCCCAGCAGATTCTGGGCCACAGCACCTCTTAGCTGTACCACTGGTACACACAGAACTGACTCAGTTTCCCTGGTAAGGATAGACAGCAAGCTCACCCTTCAACCACTGAGTCTGGCCATAGTGCGCTTGCACCTGAGTCATCAGGCTTTTACCCTGTTACATCATTGTTATAGAACATAACACACCAAGAAAAATAACTCCATGCAGTCAGAATCCCATTAATGTGCACAGTGACTCAGGCTACTGGCAGAGTGATGGGGTCCCTCACACCCACGTTGGTTTGTTTACTAGCCCCCTGCTCGAGCACTCCCTTATGTCTTTCCTCCTGGGTCCCATAGGCATGATTTACTTGACCCTCTTCTCCTGTTCAAGCTGCCTGTTTATCCTGGTCAGCACGCTTCTGTTGCTCCTGCTCTGCTGCCTCACTCTGCCACCTGGTCTCCAGCTCGATCCTTCTCTCCATCCCTAGCACCCTTTTCCACTCAAGCCTCTATAGCTCTGGACCTCCCACCATTGCCACTACCTCTGTGGGGTGGTCTGGGGAACTGTCCGTTTGGCCTCTTTCTGGCTCCTGGTTTAGGACAGGTGCCCCGTTTTGCCTCATGGCATAGGAGTGCAGCATGGCCACTGGCTCCAATTTCTTCTGCTCAGCAGTTTATAGAGCTCAGTGTGCACACAACTCTTCTAACTGCTTCTTGATGAGCTTACATTTCTTTGCTGAACTGCCTTTTCTGCTGCTGTCTTCATCTCATAGTCTCTGTTGTTCTATTTCCTTTACCCAAACTAAACAAACAGAAAACAAACTGTAATTTTGTAGTTTGCTTCCACGTTTTTTAACCCATTAAGGTCTGTTTTATAAGTGATTGGAGTGTGACCCTCAGTTCACTGATGCTGGGGTGTGTGATGGTGCCGCCCATAAGGCTTTATGGAATATGCTTATGAATGTATATGTGACATAACTGGAATATGTTTTAGGCTACATATGCCATGTAACATATCTATATAAAGGTTATGATCTACTGAATGTATTCATCCTATTTGTATGCATGTATCATTTTTGTATTCAAAGTTATGAATATTGGCTGTGTACTGGCTTGATTTTTAACTAGCCTAGTAAAGCATTTGGTCAGCTTCTTGACACAAGTGCAAATTAAGTGCCCAATCAAAAACCACTTAAGCCAACAATGATCTTGAAGATGCCAATCCACATCTGAGCCTTCCCGGGAATGTGGCTTGGCTGGTAAAAACTGAGTAATGCATGGACATGTGGCTTGTCCCTGTGACTCCAAAACGCCATCTTGGAGCTGGAATTTGCATAGGAGTGAGAAGGGGGGTCTCCACCCACAAGAGAAAGTCTATTTAAACCCCTGGGAGACCCCTCCATTTTGTCTTCAGCTGGCTAAAGAGAGAGCCTCTCCACCCCCAAGGATACCTGAAAGGAACTGGAACAAAGAACAGTAACTACAGGGAGTGTGAGTGATTGCTGGACCCAGACTAGAAGGAGACTAGTCTGTAAAAAGAAGCTTACTGGGTGAGGTTTTTATCTGTATTCAGTTTCTTAGACATAGACTTGCATGTTCTATTTTATTTTGCTTGGTAATTCTCCTTGTTCTGTCTGTTACTACTTGGAACCACTTAAATCCTACTTTCTGTATTTAATAAAATCACTTTTTACTTAACCCAGAGTATGTATTAATACCGGGGGGAGGGGCAAACAGCTATGCATATTTGACACCTGAAAATCATAGAATATCAAGGTTAGAAGGGACCTCAGGAGGTCATCTAGTCCAACCCCCTGCTCAAAGCAACACCAATCCCCAGACAGATTTTTGCCCCAGATCCCTAAATGGCCCCCTTAAAGATTGAACTCACAACCCCAGGTTTAGCAGGCCAATACTCAACCCACTGAGCTATCCCGCATATCTCTCTATCAGTGTTATAGAGGGCAAACAATTTAGGAGTTTATCTTCTATAAAGCTTATATCATATAGCTTAAAGCTTATACAGGGTAAAACTGATTTATTTGGGATTTGGACCCCATTTGGAGTTGGGCATCTGAGTGTTAAAGACAGGAACACTTCTGTAAGTTGCTTTCAATTAAGCCTACAGCTGTTAGGGGACATAGTTCAGACCCTGGGTCTGGGTTTGCAGCAGGCTAGCGGGTCTGGCTCAAACCAGGCAGGGCATTGAAGTTCTAAGCTGCCAGGGCAGGAAAGCAGGGGCAGAAATAGTCTTGGCACATCAGTTGGCAGTACCCAAGGGGGTTTCTGTGATCCAACCCGTCACAGGGTACAACTCCTGTAACTACACCACTGATGTTTCAGGGATCACCCAGGCCGATAAGGGGTTCTGTCACTGCCTGCCTTGTAACTTTGGATACCTTAATGCTATGTTGTTACTCAGAGCCTTGACACCAGTAGCCAGCCCACAAACATAAAGATCTCACCTGAGCCTCCACCAACCTAGTTATTCCTGTAAGATGGCATGGCCATCCCTCTGCATCTGCCTCTGAGGAGGCCACACCTCCTTGCAGTCTGATCTGCGGGGTAATCTCAAAGCAGGGGGTGGAATTATTGGCAGTTTATGGGCCCCAACCCTCAAGCAGGGCAGGGCAGCAAACAGGGCTCTGGCCTGTCAACAAGGCAGAGCTGTGGAAGCCTATAAGCTCAGACCCTCAAGCAGTGGGAGGGATGGCAAATAGTTAGGGCTCTGGCCTGTAGTCAAGCAGAGCAGTACTAGTCTATAATCCCCAAAGCAGTCTAGGGGCTCAGGCAGGGGTGAGCACACTAAGGAGGTGATGGGGTGGCAGGGGTAGGGGGACACAGGCCCACACAACTCTGCTGTGTCCCAGCCCAAGGCTCTAACAGTGGCAGAGTGGTCTGCCACTGGGTCAGCAGGGATTCCAGCCACAACCCGCTGTGTTTGGGGTAGCACTATAGCCAGACGATCATCGGCCTCTCATGGGCTACTTCCTATTTCCCCTCGGCGGGTACCTCAGTGTGGTGGGGTCCAGTATCTCCCCAGGGTAGATGGCCACCAGCAGCTCCTCAGCATCATGGTCAAACAGCAGCACCAACCACTTGGGGGTGTCCTCAGAATGGCTGAGATCAGTTTCAGGCTCAAGCAATCAACAAGATTCACCTGTCTCCATTAGCAGCTCCCTCCCAACTGAGCTGCAGGGTCTGGGTTTTATACTTCCCCTTCCTGTCCCATCCCTCTGCTTCCAGTAGGCAGGAAAAAGGCTACCTGGTTCAGATAGCAATCTGCTAGTCTCTAGAGTTTTAGCCAAAAAAACATCCACAAACACACAGCTGATTTCGGATTTAAAGTTCAGCCTATTCTTGGAATACGTGTGGGTTGCAAACCCAAATTATACTTTATAGTTCTCTGCATTTCTGAATAGACTTACCATGGCAACACACTCTTATTATTTACTATACTCAGCAAAGCCAATGGCTCAGAACTAGCCAGAACTTTGTTATCCAAGAAACCTAGATTTGTTTACCCCTTGAGTGAAAGGTGCTGTTCATTCCACCAACTGTATTTGCAGTACAGTAGAAGGAAAATGTTTATCATATTTGCCTACATTATCTTTTCTACAACAAACCAAGTGTATTTTACACCCACCAACTGCATAGATTGTTATAAGTCGAGCAGGTAGTATTGCCTATAGTTACAGTCCCCTGACATTGTCCATTAAAAGAGCCTGTTTTTAGTTGAGCATAACTTTGCCAAATTTTAATTGTTACATGGATAACCTTAATTCTGTCATTTCCTAGCTTTTAAATACTTGACTTTCTTAGCATTCTTTTAATGTATTTTTTTGTTTGCAATTCTCTAGATTATTAAAAAGCAAACTAAAAAAAAAAAAACCACTGCAGAAATTCCATCATGTGGAACCATATTGATTCCTACATGGTTCATCAGCAGGTTGAGAATCTTTAGATCCACCACACAGACTTCTGGTACTACAGGCAGCAGTAGAAGATTGTTACACTCTACACGGGCTAACCGCCAGAGGAAGAGAAGGCACATAGGGGGAAAGGAGTCCAGGAGATCTGGCTGTATTTTAAAAAAAGCCTTATTGAGGGCACAGGAACAAACCATCCCGATGTGCAGAAAGAATAGCAAATATAGCAGGCAATCAGCTTGGCTCAGAGCAGGGGTAGGCAACCTATGGGACACGTGCCAAAGGCAGCACGCGAGCTGATTTTCAGTGGCACTCACAGAGCCCGGGTCCTGGCCACCGGTCCGGGGGGGGGGAGGGCTCTGCATTTTAATTTAATTTTAAATGAAGCTTCTTAAGCATTTTAAAAACCTTATTTACTTTACATACAACAACAGTTTAGTTGTATATTATAGACTTATAGAAAGAGACCTTCTAAAAATGCTAAAATGTATTATTGGCATGCAAAACCTTAAATTAGAGTGAATAAATGAAGACTCGGCACACCACTTCTGAAAGGTTGCCAACCCCTGGCTTGGAGAAATATTCGGTGATCTTAAACACAAAAAGTAAGCTTACAAGAAGTGGAAACTTGTACAGATGACTAGGGAGGAGTATATTGTTTGAGCATGCAGGGATATAATCAGGAAGGCCAAAGCACAATTGGAGTTGCAGATAGCAAGGGATGTGAAGTGTAACAAGAAGGATTTCTACAGGTATGTTAGCAACAAGAAGAAGGTCAGGGAAAGTGTGGGACCCTTACTGAATGGGGGAGGCAACCTAGTGACAGATGATGTGGAAAAAGCTGAAGTACTCAATGCTTTTTTTGCCTCACTCTCCACAGACAAGGTCAGCTCTCAGACTGCTGCATTGGGCAGCACAGTATGGAGAGGAGGTGAGCAGCCCTCAGTGGTGAAAGAAAATATTAAGGACTATTTAGAAAAGCTGGACATGCACAAGTCCATGGGGCTGGATGCAATGCATCCAAGGGTGCTGAGGGAGTTGTCTGATGTGATTGCAAAGCCATTGGCCATTATCTTTGAAAACTTGTGGTGATCAGGGGAGGTCCCAGACGATTGGAAAAAGGCAAATATAGTGCCCATCTTTTAAAAAGGGAAGAAAGAGAATCCGGGGAACTACAGACTGGTCAGCCTCACCTCAGTCCCTGGAAAAATCATGGAACAGGTCCTCAAGGAATCCATTTTGAAGCACTTGGAGGAAAGGAAGGTGATCAGGAACAGTTAACATGGATTCACCAAGGGCAAGTCATGCCTGACCAACCTGATTGCCTTCTATGATGAGATAATTGGCTCTGTGGATACGGGGAAAGCGGTGGACGTGATATACCTTGACTTTAGCAAGGCTTTTGATATGGTCTCCCACAGTATTCTTGCTAGCAAGTTAAAGTATGGGATTGGATGAATGGACTATAAGGTGGATAGAAAGCTGGCTAGATCATCGGCTCAACAGGTAGTGAACAACAGCTCGATGTATAGTTGGCAGCTGGTATCAAGCACAGTGCCCCAGGGTCTGTCCTGGGGCTGGTTTTGTTCAACATCTTCATTAATGATCTGGATGATGTGATGGATTGCACCCTCAACATGTTTGCGGATTACACTAAACTGGGGGGAGAGGTAGATATGCTGAAGGGTAGGGATAGGGTCCAGAGTGACCTAGACAAATTGGAGGATTGGGCCAAAAGACATTTGATGAGCTTCAACAAGTACAAGTGCAGAGTCCTGCACTTAGAAAGGAAGAATCCCATGCACTGTTACAGGCTGGGGACCGACTGGCTAAGCGGCAGTTCTGCAGAAAAGGACCTGGGGATTATAGTGGACAAGAAGCTGGATAGGAGTCAACAGTGTGCCCTTATTGCCAAGAAGGCTAACAGCATATTGGGCTGCATTAGTAGGAACATTTCCAGCAGATCAAGGGAAGTGATTATTTCCCTCTATTCGGCACTGGTGAGGCCATATCTGGAATATTGCGTCCAGTTTTGGGCCCCCCATTACAGAAAGGATGTGCCAGTTCCTTTAATATTCTTGGATGGAGATTATCCAGGCCCCCCCATGTGGTCCCATTAAGCTGTTTGAGTTTGACTTCTACCTCAGATGTGGTAATGTCTACCTCCACATCCTTGCTGCCATTAGCCACCCTGCCACTACCCATAAGCTATTGATTAGCCTCATTAAAAACTGAGGCAAATCACTTGTTTAGGTGTTGGACCATAGCTACATAATCTTTAATCTCCATCTCATCCTCAGCGCTTAGTGGTCCCACTTCTTCTTTTCTTATTTATAAAGCTAGAGAACCTTTACTATTGGTTGTAATTCCCTTTGCAAGGTCCAACTCTGCTTGGCTTTTGGCAGTTCTCACTTTATCCCTACACTTTCTGACCGCCAAGAGGTAGCTTTCCCTGCTGATCCCTTCCATCCCTTGTAGGGTTTCTGCTTTTACTTAATCACCTGTTTGCAACCCTTCCCTATGAATTTTTCCCCTTGCTTGGGATGAAGGCTTCAGATAGCTTCTGCAACTTTGACAAAGTAATTCCAAGCCTCCTCCACATTCAGATCTTGAGTTCTTTGGTCCAGTCCACTTCCCTAATTCCCTTCATTTATTAAAAAGTTAGCTCTTTTGAAATCAAGGACCCTTGTTGCAGATCTATTTTTTTTATCCTTCCATTTAAACTGAATTAACTCATGATCACCCAAACCAAGGTTGTTCTCTACAGCCAGTTCTTCTCTGAGGTCCTTACTACTCACCAATATCAAATCTAAAACAGCCCTTTTATTAGTAGCATTTGTCCTCCAATCTATATCTGGGAAGTTAAAAATCTCACAATCCCCAGAAGTATTTATGTCATTAAAAACATTAAAGAGCATTTGATGTAGCACCTTACATTTGTTTTCACTGAATTTCATTTTGTTGTGGATAGCCCACGTCCCCAATTTATCAAGATCCCTTTGAATTTTAGCTTTATTTTAGCTTGATCCTCCAAAGTGTTTGCAAACCACCACCACCCCGAGCTTTGTGTCATCTGCAAGGGTCAGTGTGCTCTCTATTCCTACATCCAGATAATTAATAAAGATGTGAAATAACACCAGACCCAAAACAAATCCCTGTGGAACCCCACTTGAAACCTCCTTCCAATCCGACATTATTCCATTAACAGTTACTCATTGTTTGTGGTTGTTTAACCAATTATGTATCCATTTAATAGTAGTTCCACTAATGCCACATTTCTTCAGCTTATTTATCAGAATGTCACATAGGATTATGTCAAAAGCCTTGCTAAATTCAAGGTATATTATGTCTGTCATATTCCCCCTATCCACTAAACCAGTTACTCTGTCAAAGAAGGAAATCAAACTAGTTTGGCATGATTTGTTCTTAGTAAATGGCTGGCTACTGGTGGTCACCCCTTCATCCTCCAAGTATCTGCAAACTGAATGTTTTATACATTGCTCCAGTAGCTTCCCAGCTATTGAGATCTAACTGAGGGGCTATAGTTCACCAGCTCCTCCTTTTTTCTCTTCTTAAAGATGGGCACGTTAGCCCTTTTCCAGGACCTCTCCTGCCATGCATGAATTTGCAAATATTGCCAGTGGTGCCCAGATTTCTTCGGATAATTCCTCCAGCAGCCTGGGGTGAATACATAAGGCCCTGCTGACGTGAATAGGAGTAGAGGGGTACTATCACATTATGCCTCTGTTAATACACCCCAAATTTGCATTTGCTTTTTTTGCAACATTACTGCACTATGATGCATTTCATTGTAGCAAGAGCTCTTTATGAATGAAATGACCCAGGAGGCCCAGCACACCAGGGAAACACCTTCCTTCTGGTGGATAAAAGAAGCTACTCAGGTGATCGCTACCTAGGACAGTGGGCTAGGGAGGAGAAATACAGTATAGGTGTAGTCATTAGGTCCGTGAATCATATTATCTAAAGGCTAAAAACCTAGCCTTGTGAATAGGTATGCAAGGTGCAACAGACTGTAGTAGTGATGAGGAGCCAACTGTGCAGATGCCCCGTGTACTACCCTAGGTTGTGAAAGATCCCTTCCTCGATAGAGGACCCCTCTGCACGTCTTGAGATTTCTACGTTGCACTACAATTTGCACATTTGGGTAAATAAACCAGCCACAGCTCATATTTTATTATCACCCCACATTACTGCTGAGTCTGAACGATCACTGAAGTTACAGAATTGTTTAAGTGGATAAATCATTTTGAAGGGAAAAAAAAAAACTTGCCATCAGTTGCATCATGGTGCCTTTACAATCTGTTCAAAGACACAGTCACCAAGATGAAGTGTAGTGCTCAGCATAGGAAACTCTAGATGCCACAGATTAAAGATCTCAAGCATCCAAAAAAAAAAAAAAAAAAAAAGGACAGTGGTAATTCACTTCACCCCTTCTCTAAGTGAAGTAAGAGCATGCCCCTCAGTGTATTTACATTACTTCTCAGAAAGGAGAAGAAGTTCTCCTACAGAAGTTCTCCAGGAATATGAGAGGGACTGCAGATATCACCCCAGTCTGAGTCACTACACTTTATAACAAAACAGACTGTCGAGAGTCATTTCATGTATAAACATGCAGTGCATTAGCCACAAAGCAGTACCAATAATAATACAATTTTGGCAGTTATAAGTGTTCTACAAAAAAGCAATTATGACCTGATATGGGGAGTTAGGTGCATTTGTTAAACATATTTTCAAGCAGAACAATTACATAAGAAAATAAAGGAAAAACTACTGGGCAAGACCAACTCCTAACAGTTTCACAAACAATAGTCTGACTTTAAAAAATGGCTTACACCTTTGAAAGGCTATGTAACATTGCCACAACTGGAGTGCAAAGGACAAACTCAAATCAGATCAGAGATGTGAAACTCACTGCAAGCAAGGGAAAGAATTTACTCCAGATAACACATAACTGCAGATTCTTGATAGAAGTTATAATTATCTACCACTACAGATGTACTTTCCCTACATTTTAACATATAGCTTTTCCAAAAACTGTTTTTTTCTAAGTCTGCTTTCTCAATCACAACTACTCTAGGCACAAAAATTGTATACAATAGACAGCATGTTTATATGTATGATTTATAAATCAGTAGGTATTTAAGAAAACAAAATTATCTTTTTTCCCCTCCATCTTAAAAGCAGAGTATCCAGATCATGGTCATCACGGTAGCAATGCTGAAGACTGCTGTACTAATCATTGTGGTTTGACTCCTGTTACACAGATCTTTTTGGCAACATTTGAAATTAAAGTTGTCCAACTTGTATTTCTCTTTAATTCCGTTCATATCGCAGTTGGAATATTTATAGCAATCAAAGAGCGTCCTTTCACCTAAAAAAAAAAAGAGGAAGAAGTTATGCAAAAATTACTAGCTTCCCTGTAGAGAAAACTGTTTCACAAGGGTATTCAAGGATACATTAGATATTCACAGGGATTTCCCCGCCTTGGTTTTTGTTATAACAGAATGCTCTTGTGAGCTGTTTGGGACATAGCAGGTAGAGATGAATCCAAATCAGAACTTCTTATCTAAGAATCTGAATTTCACAGGTGGACTTATTTCAATAGATGGTCATAACAGACACCACACACACAAAGAGATATCCCTGAGTTTTGTGGCTCTGGCTCATCTCTCATCCCACGCACTGCAATCTGCAGGCAAGCGGCTCTTACATATTATAATATAAGACCAGCAAAGGGTGGAGATGGCCTTCCAGTGCCCACCCTGGCCAAATGGAATCAGCTATGAAATTTAGGTCCTAGTTTCTGGAATGCTGGTTTGCACTCATCTCTAGCTGGAATGCGAAGCAGGGGACAATGCTGGCAGGCATAGAGTAGAAGCCTACAATTCAGTTTCCAAATTGGACTGCAGTGAAAATGAAAGTTCTGTGTACTTCTCAGGCATATACCACTTGGCATAAAGAAGCAACATATATCCCAATCCTAAGTCAGTGAACTGGAGAGTGCTGGCCTCCCAGCTGGCAGTGAGATTTCCTCCTTTTACAAGTTTCCCCATACGTCCACCAGTCATTCAACAGAGCAGTCTGCTGGATGCTTAACTGCACAACAGAATATCTTTTTAAACCATAAAACTATGTCCCCACAGTTGTGTTGGAACATCCATAGTTATAACAGTTCAAACTGTATTAATGCACACAATCCTACGTAAAGCTGAAGGAACCAACAAGGACTTCAGTAAGAGTGTACTTCAGATGGACATTCATACAGACTGTAGAAATAAAACCTATTTGATTACACTGGAATCATTAAAATTGAATGAATATAATTACTGTATTTATTTTAAGTCTACCACATTTGGGAGTGTAAACATACCACTTTTAATCCATAGGCAAGAATCAGTGTCACTTGGGCAGGTAATATTGGTCTTACATGGCAGAGCAGTAAGTGGACAGTTGTAACACTTCAGCATATATCCTGAGAGAGAGAGGAAAGAAGCCAGTTACTAAGTAATAAACTTTCTCTTTGTACATTTGATGTTCTGAAATAAGTGTGACTTTTCAAGATTATTGTTAGGTCAAAACAGTTATAAATCCCTGAACCATAACCTCATGATAATCTGGTTTAAGTACTGCAACTTTTAGGTCAAACCACCTAATCCTTTAGTATTCGGATTCTGATTCCAACACTGAAGTCAAATTCAGCTCCTAATACATCCACAGGAGTCCAGGGAGATAGATTTACATAACTCTACTGCTTCCTGCTCCAAACAGCCTGAGTTTTAGCAGTTGGCAGGGGACCTGACTCCAACTAGGTCCAGAGTAACTGGAGCTGGATTTAAACAGATCATGTAACTGCTGCTCCACACTGCCTGAACCTGCAACCTCCATTCCATTATCATCCTTTTCTCCTTTGTTTTACCAGTGACATCTGTACTGCCCCACCCATTCACTTCACCAAAATCTTTGACCTTTATCTTCCTTGACCCTTACCTCCTCCTAGCTCCACTCCTCCTACCCCTCCTCCTCCATTACCTTTCCCTTCTCTGCTCTCATTAATTCCACCTCTTACCATCCCATCACTTAACCAGTCTCTTCCTTCACTTCCTGTTCTAGCAGTTCCCCTGCATCTCTTCTTTGCTGCCAATGACATCAGTCTTAATCCTAGCCCTACTGCTTTCACTCCTCACTTTCCCACATTATTCCTACCCTCCCCTTCCACATGCTCAGTCCTCTGACTTTATTCCAAGCCCATGTCGCTGTTGGAATGCATGATCCAGTGTAGAAATAAAAGAAATAGCAGTACCACCAAGACATGCATATAAGTTATGATAACACTCTTCCTTCCTTTTCCTCCCTACCCCCAAGTTGTCCTAAGTAAGACTGCAAGCCTCTGGGGCTTGGACTATGTCTTGTTTGTTCTGTAACATTCCTACCAAACTTTGAGCACTATGGGCTGAAGTCTGCTCTTCTTGAAGCTAAAGGCAACTGTTCCCTGCAATGAGATCAGGACTTCGCCCTATAAAAGTAGAGACTTTTGTATTAGGGACAGGTCTCAGATACATCATACTCAATATAAATCCATTCAGACCTTTCACATCACATTTTAGCATGTCTGCCAACCACATTATTTCCTCCCTCCCTCAGAGCCCCTCTTTTCCTGCAGTGAAGTCACAACCATAGTCCTTCATTGAAGGATCAAGAACAGCAAATGAAGCAGAAATGGGGAAGCAGCTGGACACGACACTGCTAAAAATAACAGTATAGACATGGGAGGCATTGCTTAGGTGTGGAGAGAGCCTGTGTAGGGGTTCAGGTATGTCGAGTACTCTACCCTGCTAAGCTATGCATCACCATCTACACTGCTACTTATAACCATGCTACCTGGGTGTGCAGTGTCTGTACTTAGAGTACAGACATATCTTAAGTCCATGTGCCTGTGTTCACACAATATGTTTCTCAAAACTGCCCTATGCAAGATGGAGTGTCAGTGTTCCTGTGAACCCTCTAATCATTGCACTCTAAAGAAGCTATTTGGAACATACTGTGAGGCCATGGACTCAAGTATCAAGTAATCACTTTTTTGGCCAGTGGCGCTCCGCTCTGAGGTACTGGAGGGTTAAGAGAACTACGTCCTTCCAGGTTGGCAAAGGCCAGTGGGGAAGTGCTGGGCTCAGTGCTGCAGGAAACCGACCTTGCTTCCTACAATAAGAGAAAAACTGCCAGATACACACTTAGAGGCCTTGGTACAGTCTTTTCAAAATTACATCATTTTAAGATGACAGTCTGGACCATTGCCACCTTGCATTGAGTCTTCCCTTTGCAATAAAGATCAAAAAGTTGTGAGAGTTGTCCCACCACCACATCTCGATGCCTCAGATTTCCTTGACAGTTCAATCCAAGTCCCATCTTGGGTATGGTGCAGAGACTGCTCTTGTGTTGATGGAGGATCTCTCAGCCGTAGATGATGATCAAATAGCTTTCTGATACCAGATTGAACAAGTGCTTACAGTACTGCTGATCACAAGGCATCAGTGACATACTTATGGATCTGATGTTGCTGTTTGAGCAACAAACACAAAGCCTCTCAGAGTTCTCTCAGCTGGAACTGTTGGATAATTACTACTGTGACCTGACACTCGTGAGGTATTCTCTTGGTCAACTTTATATACAAAAAGGTACAAGGAGGGTTAGTGAAGAAGCATGGATTGTAGTGTTTGACATACCGATGTCACCCAGCTTTGTGTTTCTCTCTTATTTGACCCAGACAGTGGAGTTAAATATAGGGCATGGAGGAAAGCAAACTGGCTGAGGCTCAATGCATCTAGATTGGGGCGATGTGGGGAAAGCAGATACGGTAAAAGTAATACCAGCTGGAGAGGTGTGATATATGCAATGGATGTACATGTTCCCAACCTGGATTCTCATTAGATTTCTGGTTATCACTGAATGATCAGCTTTCAGCAGCAGTAAAGATGTCTTTTTACTGGCTAGGAGGCTACAGCCTTACCTTTCCAATATGGACCTCACCAGTTTAGAGGATGCCTTTGTCAAAGCAAGACTGGATTACCTGCGACTACACCTTAAAGGCATTCAGAAACAAAGGCAAGTGCACAATGTGGCAGCTTGCTTGGTTAGTGAGATGTCTTCTCACGTGCATATTCAACCAATACTTTGTGATCCAGATGGGCTGATTATGGAGTCCAGATGAAGTGAAAGTTCTTGGTATTGCTCTGTAAAGCAATAAGTATTTTAAGAACATCCTAGCCGAGAGACCGTGTCTCTCTTCATACAGTTGAGATCTGCAAGAGATGAGTCCTCTTGGTATACCAGGTGTTGGTGGAAGGATATTTCCTGTGAGGGCCCTCTTACCTTTTGCTCCATTCAAGACACGCTGCAAGGATCATTTTGAAAGACAGACAAAGAAATGACCACAGCCTGTGTGGTGATGTATGCAAAATAATGGGGAATTCTTTTTTAGATCTGATTGTGCTGTCTGGATAATAGGTGATTGTAGTGCAATAATTTGTAGTGTTGCTGTTTCTTCTCTTTAGGCTGATTTTTTCCAGTTTTTTTAATTAACTGAGGCACCAAAAGTGTAAGGTGCTCTTGTTCTTTTCTAAATAAATACGGTTACTGTACAACTATGAATGTCAGGGGTTACTGCTAGCATTGGTTATTAGCAACATGAAGAGATCTGTCAGAAGTTTTTCATTTGTATAGACATGCTCCCTATTCAAACCTGCTTTAGTGTGAAGTCTCTCATTTGAAAGGCCAAGACATAACCCTTTCTTTAATGTGTTGTCAAGTCCCTTTTCTCTGGGGCAGGGGGAGGAAATTATTAGAAAGGGGGAAAGTGAAAAGAAGGAGATCAAGAGGAAGAGAGGAATTCCCCCTGCCTTCTTGCAAAAGGAAGAGACATGGGATTCTCTCCCTGTCCCCTTTATACATGCTGGTATGTGCATGTGTGCATTCGCTCTCACCCACCCACCTCTCCCTCATGGTAGAGAAATTTGAAAAGATTTTTTAGTTTATAACTGACAAAGTACCTACTTCAGCATTAGGATTTTTAAATAAGTAGTAAGAATTAGAACTTAACATTCCATGTAGGATGGTCTCAGGGAATCCTCTATAAATTTATTTCCACATGCACCCTACTTAAGACAGCTGTGTAATAGCCTGCACCTTTGATGCTGATCTGGATAGAGTCAAAACACATCCTATGCAACTTGGAATTCCATCTATTTCAAGTCCATATCCCAAGCTCTTAATCTGCTTGCCCTTGATTTGTGCCATATTAATATTATTGTATAAATATTTACATAATTCAACCTTAATCTGATATTCTATTGCTGAAATAGAATTCTGCTATTGCACTGGGCTGCAATTGGTTTGCTGTTTGCAATGCAATGCATGCTGCATAAAAGATACAGATTGGCAGACCTCCGCCACAGAACTCTAGCAAAACCAGGCGTGGCTAAATTCAGCAAGGGCAGGTGTATACTTCCCAGGAGCTGTGCAGCACAAGGGATCACTGAGCCTACTGTAGCTAGTGGTTCAGAATAGCTTCTGGGAAGCAGTTCTGACACCTGAAGGAAAGTGGTGAGAGGATCCTCCCCCCCGTATATTTGCTCAGCACCAGCACAGCTATTTGGATCTGATGCTGGGATCATAATTTGCCCTTTAATGTAGACACTTCAGGATACCTACCAGAACTGCAAAACACAGCCAGAATAATGAAGCCAGTGAGCAGGACACAATTTGTTTTGTTCCCGTTCATGTTTCGTCCTATATCTGGAAGCAAGAGCACAGTCATGAGTTAGGATTACACTCCTTAGCTCGAAATATTTAATGTTGGGGGGGGGGAAAATCTACAAAACCATCCTTTATAAGGGAAATAGGATTTGGAGATTCAAGATGGGGACCAAGGTGCCAAAGTGGAGATAATGATACTCCCATACCTCACTGAAATGTTGGGGGGAATAAATTCAGTAGTGTGTGGGCTGTATACCTATGAATACCGATCAAAATACCTACAATAGTATTGTCAAGGGTTCTGAAAGTTTGTTCTAATTATGTGGCCCACCCATGACAATTACAGATTCTACAGAACCCCAGCTCTCATTAATAAAAAGTTAGTTTCTCTTAGGGTGACCAGATGTCCTGATTTTATAGGGACTGTCTTGATATTAGGGGCATCTTACATAGGACCCTATTCCTCTCCCATTCCCCGTCCTGATTTTTCACACTTCCTATCTGGTCACACTAATTTCTACCCATCAGGCTGTAAAGAAAACATTCAAAATGTGAACCAAGTGCAAACCAAAGCAATGAAGTCTACCAGAGACTGCAGCCAGCCTGTCATGGCAAGTTTTCCATCTCCATTTCACTGAATTCTAAAGCCTAATGATGATAGTTAACATTGATATTTAAAGAATTTCACTGCTGATCATTTTAATAGAAGTGAAAGTGGGTAGGCACAAAGTTCAGAGGGGGAGACTGGAAGTTGCAGCAGAAGGGAAAGGAGGCTGAAGAAAGGAGAAGAGACACAGAAAGGAAGATGGAGAAGGAATAAAGATAATGAAAGAGTAGAAACAGCTGTGGTCCTAAAGGGCAGCACTCAGTGGAGAGACAGCAATAAGGCACTTAAACAGTAAATATAGTAACTGGAAAGTTAACTACTATGCAAGAGCCATATCCTACTGTAGTAAGCCTGGCTGCCTCCTGAGCATCCTCTGGTGCCCTTGGAGTCAGTCTGCAGTGGTCTGCTTTGTTTTTCCCTTTTCCCCTTAATATACCCAAACACACTTATCCATTTCCATCCCCTCTTGGGTTCTGCTTTATTAAGTTAACCAACATTCAAAATAAAGTTTAAGTCCATCCATTCTCCTAGGCCTTTCCTGCCTGTTGCCTCACTCCCAAAGTTTCAAGTTTCTCTATAGGAGCCTACTGGGTGAGAACTCTGCAGGGTCAGGAGCCTGGTTTCTTCCTTCTGCTCTTACTGGGGAAGCAGGTGATTCCTGCTCAGAAGCACCCCCTTAGTAATCAAAGTTGTCTGACTCCAGGCAAACCCAGTCAGACTTTCCCACGGGAACCTCCTGCTCACCAGGTTCTACCCTCCTCTTAAGTTAGGGTATTTCCTGCAGGAGCCTTTTTTACTCCCTGCAGTTTTCCTGAGCTTCTCACCTTCATTGCAGCCTCCTGCTGCTCTTTATAGGGGACGTTCTTGATCTCAGGTGTGGCCTATTCAGTAATCAGGGTTGGCTAGTCCCAGGCCCTGCAGCCCTTAAGGGGCAAGCCACCCTGTTACACCTACCTTTGATCTTTGAGATCAGTGGGAGGCTTGCACAATGGGAGATCCACTGTGAACGGAGGTTAGTCTCTGGTACTGTTTATAACCCCTCCACAGGCTTTTTAAAAACGGCATTAACCCTCTGCCAAAAATGAAGGTGACACCCCTAATCTATCTAAATAGCTTTGGATCCAAGAGGTTGAAGGACTAATGGTCCAATCGTGAAAATGTGAGCCAGGAACTCCTAAATCCAATCCATCCCTCAACACTGATTCCCTATGCTTTTGTCTTGAACATCACTTAACTACTCAGTGTCTCAGCTTCCCCTACTGTAAAATGGGGACAATTTCTACCACACAGGGGATGTTTTGGGGGTTCATAGATTCTAGGACTGGAAGGGACCTCGAGAGGTCATCGAGTCCAGTCCCTTGCCCGCATGGCAGGACCAAATACTGTCTAGACCATCCCTGATAGACATTTATCTAACCTACTCTTAAATATCTCCAGAGATGGAGATTCCACAACCTCCCTAGGCAATTTATTCCAGTGTTTAACCACCCTGACAGTTAGGAACTTTTTCCTAATGTCCAACCTAGACCTCCCTTGCTGCAGTTTAAGCCCATTGCTTCTTGTTCCATCCTTAGAGGCTAAGGTGAACAAGTTTTCTCCCTCCTCCTTATGTCACCCTTTTAGATACCTGAAAACTGCTATCATGTCCCCTCTCAGTCTTCTTTTCCAAACTAAACAAACCCAATTCTTTCAGCCTTCCTTCATAGGTCATGTTCTCAAGACCTTTAATCATTCTTGTTGCTCTTCTCTGGACCCTCTCCAATTTCTCCACATCTTTCTTGAAATGCAGTGCCCAGAACTGGACACAATACTCCAGTTGAGGCCTAACCAGCGCAGAATGACTTCTCGTGTCTTGCTCACAACATACCTGTTAATACATCCCAGAATCACGTTTGCTTTTTTTGTATCAGTATCACACTGTTGACTCATATTTAGCTTGTGGTCCACTATAACCCCTAGATCCCTTTCTGCCGTACTCCTTCCTAGACAGTCTCTTCCCATTCTGTATGTGTGAAACTGATTTTTCCTTCTTAAGTGGAGCACTTTGCATATGTCTTTGTTAAACTTCATCCTGTTTACCTCAGATCATTTCTCCAATTTGTCCAGATCATTTTGAATTATGACCCTGTCCTCCAAAGCAGTTGCAGTCCCTCCCAGTTTGGTATCATCTGCAAACTTAATAAGCGTACTTTCTATGCCAATATCTAAGTTGTTAATGAAGATATTGAACAGAGCCGGTCCCAAAACAGACCCCTGCAGAACCCCACTTGTTATACCTTTCCAGGAGGATTGGGTTAATAAACAGTTACTAAGGAGCTTTACTTCCTATGTATTATTTTATTTGATGACTGGCATGGATACAGCAGGTAACTAGGAAAGGAACACCAGATCATTCTGTTGCTATGGGACTGACCAAATTTTACTGATTTCTCGGTTCTTTGTGAGGCACCAAAATCAAAAATAAAAGACTTGCAGCACATTCCTGCCTGTCAGCAGACCTCCAAGTTCTTATACACTAAGAACAGCAGCATTTATACAGCAGTAGCCTTTGGACTTCTACCACTTCAGCCTTCGTAATGTCACATGAGAGGATCCGTCATCTTTTCACAAACTTTAAGGTCAGATGGGGCCATTGTGATCATCTAATGCATAACACAAACTACAGAATTTTACCCAGTAATTAGTGTAGTGAAGATAATTATTCTTCCTGACCTGCCTTTCTCTACTCCTTGGAGGAAAGGGAGAGGGGGTGGAGGACTCAAAGCTGAAGCAGAACCATCTCCTCCAACACCAGCTAGCCATTAGCACTCCTTGTTCTGTGATACACTGCCCCAGAATATGGTGCAGCAAAAGGGGAACTGCTGGCTCTGTTGTCAAGTCCAATAACTTGTAGTTAAACTGTAACATCTGCATTTAAGGAGTCCAAATGACCACTTCCCTTAGTTATTCATTCCAGTGGTTGACTCATTTAAGAAGTTGTGTCATTTTGAATTTTTTCCACTTGAGATTTCCTGTCACTGGATTTTGTGAGGCTTTTTGTCTGTTAAATTAAGGAACCCCCTTCATATCATCTCCTTGTGTAGAAACTTGCAGACTATGATAAAGTCAAAACCTAACCTTCTCTTTTATAAGATAAACAGATTGAGTTCTGGAAAACACATCTTACAATAAGATTCTTCTCTGATCTCCCTAATTTTTCAATGTTCTTTTTGAAGTGTGGGGAGCAGAACTAGATGCAGTAACCCAGTAATGATCTCACCCATGTCCTATATAGAGATGCTATCTCCCTATTCTTACTTGATAATCCTTGGATGTGTAAAGAGAGAACTCGGTTAGCCCTTTTGCCACTGCATCACATTGGGACAGGACCTCACAGTCACTTAGTCATCTACAATGATTCCTGAATTCTTTTCACAGAATCACTGCTTTATGGGATAGTCCCCCATCTTTTAAGAATGGCCTACATTCTTTATCCCTAAACATATGACTTCTCACTTGGCAGTATTCAAACATGTTCAATTGTGCCCAGTTTACTGAGTGATCCAGATGGCAGGCTCTCAGAGACCAACCATTGTTACTTTCCACCCACTAACATTGTTTATCTGCTATCAGTTAGCTCAATTTAAATGGATTTTTAAAAATGGCTGTTAATGTTGTATAATGCTATTTTTAAAAAATTGGTGTCGCTCATAAGTCAAATGCCTTACAGAAATCCAAGTAAACCACATCAGTTACCTTTATCAACCACACTCAATTTTGTCAAACAAATGTGATTCTTTCACAAGGCATTTTCCATGAAACCATACTAATTGGCATAACTTATATTTTTGGCCTCTAATTCCTTATTGACACAGTTCGATATAAGCCTTTCTATTATTTTACTTGGGCTCAATATAAGACTAACTAGCCTGTAATTAGCTTGAGTTATTTTTAAATGGAAAACAAAGTATTGCCACAACACTGGCCTTCTTCCAGTCCTCTGAAATTTTACCAAGATCTATTCAAAATTAATACCTGTAGTCTGGAACCAACTCCATTAAAACTCTTGAATGCAAGTTGTTGGGAGCTGCTAATTTTAGAATCAACTAGCTTTAGTTAAGATGCTGTTTAATATCCTTCTTTGTTGCAGCTAGATACATCATTCAGCATTAGCCCAAATACAAAACAGAAATATGAATTGAACAATTTTGCCAGTGTCATTTCATAAGTCTCTGAAGGGCTGGTTCAGTAAAAACAAGCCAACCGTCTAAATTCATCCCCGGTGAACTCCCCTGAATCAACAGAGTCACACAAGGACTCAATACATCCAGGCATATGCAATGGGAAAGTCAGACATATTTAAGCAATTGACAGTTAACAGCAAAAGGTTCCTGGCTTTTGGAAGTCTCAGATTTGAATGGCATTCACAGCTGCCATGGTTTAATGTTCTTTGGCCAATTCGACACAACTATCAGTATGAACTGACTGTCTCTCTCTTCACACAAATCCCTCTTTGCAAACACATACCTTCTGAAGTTCCCTGGACGTTAGGCTTATTTTTATTTTGCCATTATCCTAAACCAATATAAAGTCACTTGACTTGCCCTACATCTCTTCAAACTCTATACATGGTGGGCAGTGGGTAGTCTCTGTGGGCATGATTCTAATGATCTGCTCAAGCGACTGCGCTTAATTTTAATGGGACTATCCTGACAGCAAGAAACTCCAGAGCGTTATAAGTGTGGAAGACTCTTGCCCTGTACAAGCCTGACTGTTTGGTATCTTCCTGTACTTACGGCACTGCCCTTTGATAACCTGACATGCATTCAAGTGTTGTGCTAGCCTTCCGCTCTCAAACCGCCCTTCTTTCCTAACGCATCCTTTTAGAGCTGACTTTGTGCCCGCCACGTATCTAAGAAGCAGAGGCTCAATGCCCGAGGCTGCTAATGCAACATTGCTGTTGAGGCAGAAGGGGAAGACGGAGGGGGGCGGTGCGATAAACCCTAGAGCAGCCAACTACAGCAAACATACTGCAAACAACAAGAGAGGGAACAGCCCTGGGTGCCAAGTCACGGCTCACCGCACAATTCCCAGACTCGCGCCCCTCTCTAGCCATTCCGGGGGCTTGCCTGTCATTGCCAGACACAAAGAAAGAGCTGGAAAGCCGGACCGCCTCGGGCACGGCGTGAATCCTGCCGTTAAAGGGGCCAGCGCGTGAGGCAGCCCCTCGCGGGGAAACACAGGCTGTAGCCTGGGCCCCGCCGTTTCCTTTCTCGCCCGTCAGACCCGACACGTTAACGCGGGCCTGCTCTGGAAGCCACCCCGAGAGGGCGCGTACCCTGCGGGCGGGAGAGGAGGCTGTGCCCAGGGTACTGCACACACTCCCCCCGTCATCCTCCACTGCGTGCCTGACCCAGCAGGGTCTCTGGGCATCGCACGGCCCTGGGGCGAAACACGGGCTCTGCCCCAAGCGGTTATAATTCAGGAGACCCCGCCTGACAGCGAGCCACGTCCTGTGTCCCCCCGCTGCAAACACCCCGCGGGCACGCGGCTCCCCGCCCTCCTGCACCGGCTCACCCGCTGCCGGCCTGCGAGGCGCGTCAGCCCGGGCCGCCGCCGAAAGATCTGCCGGGGGGCTACGCAGCAGCCCAACGGTCTCCGCTCCCGGCCGAGCTGCGGGGAAGCAGGTGACGCCAGGGGCGGCTCCCGGCTCGGCTGGCGCCTTACCCTCTTCTCGTCTCCCTCCTCCCGCCCCGCGGTCTGGGAGGGGGCCAGCCCGCTGCAGGCGGCTAGGGCTTGTCTGCCCCGGCAATTTACAGCGCGGCAACTTTCTGGCTTAGGGGTGTGAAAAAACACCCCCCCGAGCGCAGCAAGCGTCAGCGCTGGAAAGCGCCCCCGTAAACAGTGCACCCGCGCTGGCAGCTACGCGGCCGCCCCTGCTGGAGGTGGTTTTTTAGCGTTGCCAGTGTAGACTAGCCAGTCAATCCCCAGAGCTGAGCGGCGGCAGTGATTAGCTGGGCCATAAGAGGGGGTCTAAGCATGAATTTCTGCCGGTGGGCAGCTGGCGGCTAGGCTAATGCCAGCTTCTTCGCACGCTACTGTTATCCCGGTCCCCAAAGCTTCTTGCACAGACTCTCTTTTATGGGTCTGATTTGCTAGTAAGGCCCAGCTGTCCGGTCATGCTTCCAACACACCTTTTGGGACAGAGCAGCTATTTTTCCTCCTCTAGCGAAAAGGAACTCAAGCTCTTTCTCTCTATAGACAGACACACCCTGCAATGAGGCACAACAGTTGTGTAATTCCTGCTGTGAAAGTTGCTAACAACCATTCCTTTCCCATTTGTCAGGGATCTCAAGATTTTGGCCTTGGTTTTCGCTTTACTAAGAATAGATACACGTAAAAATGGATAAATGTAAAGTAATGCACATTGGAAAAAAATAACCCCAACTATACATACAATATGATGGGGGCTAATTTGGCTACAACAAATCAGGAAAAAGATCTTGGAGTCATTGTGGATAGTTTTCTGAAAATGTCCACGCAGTGTGCAGAGGCGGTCAAAAAAGCAAACAGGATGTTAGGAATCATTAAAAAGGGGATTGAGAATAAGACTGAGAATATATTATTACCCTTATATAAATCGATGGTACGCCCTCATCTCGAATACTGCGTACAGATGTGGTCTCCTCATCTCAAAAAAGATATACTGGCACTAGAAAAGGTTCAGAAAAGGGCAACTAAAATGATTAAGGGTTTGGAACAGGTCCCATATGAGGAGAGATTAAAGAGGCTAGGACTCTTCAGCTTGGAAAAGAGGAGACTAGGGGGGGGATATGATAGAGGTATATAAAATCATGAGTGATGTGGAGAAAGTGAATAAGGAAAAGTTATTTACTTATTCCCATAATACAAGAACTAGGGGTCATCAAATGAAATTAATAGGCAGCAGGTTTAAAACAAATAAAAGGAAGTTCTTCATGCAGCGCACAGTCAACTTGTGGAACTCCTTACCTGAGAAGGTTGTGAAGGCTAGGACTATAACAGAGTTTAAAAGAGAACTGGATAAATTCATGGTGGTTAAGTCCATTAATGGCTATTAGCCAGGACAGGTAAGGAATGGTGTCCCTAGCCTCTGTCTGTCAGAGGATGGAGATGGATGGCAGGAGAGAGATCACTTGATCATTGCCTGTTAGGTTCACTCCCTCTGGGGCACCTGGCATTGGCCACTGTCGGTAGACAGGACACTGGGTTAGATGGACCTTTGGTCTGACCCAGTACGGCCTTTCTTATGTTCTTATGATGTATCAGCTCCAGGGACCCTGCTTGTGAAGGAGAAGGAACATCATTTAAAATTTAAGCATTTATCAAACGGATTTGCATTCTCTCTGAAAGCAGCGAGAGAGAGAATTCAAGTAGACCCACCCTTGTTGTGGAAGTAGAAGCTAAAGAGAGTAGACAAAGCTATAATAAAACAAAACAACGGTGAGGCTAGAGCAGAGATTGTGAACCTTTCCTGACTACAAAAACAAGGAGGAGTCCTTGTGGCACTTTAGAGACTAACCAATTTATTTGGGCATAAGCTTTGGTGGGCTAAAACCTGAGTAAGAAAGCAACCCAAATATCAAGACTCTCCCTATAAAATCAGGACATCTGGTCCCCTACCTCTCCCAGAGCTTCCTTCCCCTAGCCAAGTGGAATTCAACCTGGGGGTCTGCAGATTACGTCTAAAGCAGTGATACTCAGACCTCAGTGGTTCAGGAGCCAAATTAGCTATCAACATTATCCAAAAGACCCACAGTAATGTGAATTCATTGCTTCATTTACTATAGTACTATTCATATGTAAACAATATGACAGAGTATATATATATATAAAAATTTTCACAGCAACAAGTTAATAACAGCGCAAGTTAACTTAATTGGGTAGTAAAAGCATCCTGATTGGTTAATAACTTAGACCAGTTAATTAAATCATGCATGATTTACTGCATAAACAGTAATATCATGCAATGCAAAGAGCCACAGGAGACACATTAAAGAGCCATAGTTGATTATGACTGATCTAAGGGGGCTGTGAAAGGTAGTTGTTACTACAGAACAGTGGTTTTCAATCTGTGGTCTGTGGACCTCTGGGGGTCTGCAGACTATGTCTAAGATTTACAAAGGGGTTTTCACCTCTATTTGAAATTAGTTAGTGGCCCGTAAGTGAAAAAAGGTTGAAAACCACTGTTCTAGCCAGTTCACAGAGTACAAAAGCCAGGACTCTTCTGAACACATTAGCTAAATGGTACATAAAGCATTACAAATTATAGTTTTGTAGCACTTAGAATATACTTTGCCCATGTTTTAGTCTCATATTGCTTTTCCAAAATAGTTTTTCCTTCTGAAATGTGACATCATTACCTTTCTCACAAAATCTTTCAGAACCTAATTACACACAATGTGCCCATATTTCTAACAGAAGAGAGCACTTAATTAAATAGGACTTATCTTTCATAGAGACCTATTGGGAAGTATAAGCAGAAAAAAAAATATGGTCCTGATCTTCAGATGATGTGAATTGCCTACCTCTATCTAAGTGGATGTAGTTTATCCAATTTACACCAGCTAAGACTCTACATCTAAATGTTTATCTTTTCTTCTACAGATTAAAAGCAAAGAATCCAAAAGTCATGGCCATAATAGTTGGCTGTTTTTGTAGTCACTATGATTAGATTCTTGTTGCAACGGTCAGTTTGACAGCAGTGGGATCTAAAATTGGAACCATTACAAAGTCTCATCTTTTTTCTTTTTTTCTGTTGCTTCAATGGTGTTTCCAGCCAGTTATCTTTAAATAAAAAAAAAAAAAAAAGACAAAAGTTATATTAATCTATTTACTTCCCTATGGAGAAAAAGAAAATTGTTTGGTCATGGTATTCACAGGCCGATTAGAGATTTGTAGGGTTACCACTACCATATCTCTCTTAGGTACTTATATTGCCCCCATTGCTATGACATTCTACTACAGGGGAAGGCAAACTACAGCCCGCGGGATTGCCAGCCCTGTGGCACAGCGGGGCTAAGGCAGGCTCCCAAGCCCTGCACCACTCCCAGAAGCGGCCGGCACCATGTCCCTGCAGTCCCTGGGGGGCTGGGGAGGCAGAGGACTCCGTGCGCTGCCCTGGCCTGCAGGCACCACCCCCCCCCCCCAGCTCCCATTGGCCAGGAATGAGGAACCGCGGCCAATGGGAGCTTTGGGGGTGGTAACCACAGGTGAGGGCAGCACACCTGCCCCACCCCACCCCAGGAGCCACTGACGGACATGCTGGCCTTGAGCCCCCGCTGAACCCCTCCTGCACCCCAACCCCTTGCCCTGAGCCCCCTCCTGCACTCCACACCCCCTCCTGCACCCCAACCCCCTGCCCTGAGCCCCTGCTGCACCCTGCACTCCTCCTGTACCCCAACCCCCTGCCCTGAGCCCCCTCCTGAACTCCGCACGCCCTCCTGCACCCCAACCCCCTACCCTGAGGCCCCAACCACCAGCCCTGAGCCCCCTCCTGCACCCCAACCCCCTGCTCTGAGCCCCCAACCCCCTGCCCTGAGGCCCGGCTGCACTCTTCCCTCCTGCACCTCAACCCCCTGCCCTGAGCCCCCTCCTGATCTCTGCACCCCCTCCTGCACCCCAACCCCCTGCTCTGAGCCCCCAACCCCCTGCCCTGAGGCCCGGCTGCACTCTGCCCTCCTGCACCTCAACCCCCTGCCCTGAGCCCCCTCCTGAACTCCGCACCCCCTCCTGTACCCCAACCCCCTGCCCTGAGCCCCCTCCTGCACTCCACACCCCCTCCTGCACCCCAACCCCCTGCCCTGAGCCCCTGCTGCACCCTGCACTCCTCCTGTACCCCAACCCCCTGCCCTGAGCCCCCTCCTGAACTCCGCACGCCCTCCTGCACCCCAGCCCCCTACCCTGAGGCCCCAACCACCAGCCCTGAGCCCCCTCCTGCACCCCAACCCCCTGCTCTGAGCCCCCAACCCCCTGCCCTGAGGCCCGGCTGCACTCTGCCCTCCTGCACCTCAACCCCCTGCCCTGAGCCCCCTCCTGAACTCCGCACCCCCTCCTGTACCCCAACACCCTGCCCTGAGCCCCCTTCTGAACTCCACATGCCCTCCTGCACCCCAACCCCCTGCCCTGAGCCCCCTCCTGCACTCCAACCCCCTGCCCTGAGACTCGCTGCACCCCCCTTCCTGCACCTCAACCCCCTGCCCTGAGCCCCCTGCTGCACCCCGCACCCCTCCTGCATCCCAATCCCCTGCCCTGAACCCTTTCCTGCACACCACTCCCCCTCCCATATCCCGCACTCCCTCTCACCCCCACCCCCCTGCCCAGCCCTACATTCATGGCTCTGTATACAATTTCCCCATCCAGATGTGGCCCTCAGGCCAAATAGTTTGCCTACCCGTGTTCTAGTACTACGTTGTCAATGTATTTATACTCACTGTAGCCATGTGAGGTAGGGAAGTTTTATCATCTCCATTTTACAGATAGACAAGAGAGGCACAGGAACCCAGATACACAAAGATATTTAGGCTCCTAAATTCCATTAAATTCAGTCTAAGTTAGGAGCCTAAATACCTTTGTGGATGTAGGACAGAGATACTAAGGCTTGGATCCTCATTCCTCAAAGGGACTTACTTTTAGATGCCTAGACAATCACTGGAACAACAATAGATTGTTGACTAGAGAGAGACAGGTGCTTAAGAATTGGATCCACAAAAGCCAGCATGCTAGGCGAGGAGAAATGTAAACTAGCCAGTTGGAGATGTCAATGAGAGGGGTGTGTCCTAAACCCTGCCTCTTTCATGGAGTCAGGAGTCTCAGGCGGCATGACACCTGTGATTGTTCTGCTTGTGTGTACGCACTGGCAGTAGCTCAGAGAGAGCTAGCGTAAGTAGCTGCGTAGCCATGGCAGCGTAGGCAGCGGCAATAAAGGCACAGCTAAGTAATTCTGAGTATGTACCCACTGTTTTCAGGCGGGTTTGTACTCCGCATGGCTCAGCCATTCTGCTGCTGCCCATGCTACTGTGGCTATACTGCCTAGTTACACTCATGTTAGCTCTCATTGAGTTACCGTCAGTATCTGTATGCAAACTGGGGAAATTACGCCCCTAGATTGTGGTGTAGATATAGCCTAAATCAGGACTGCAGGAAGACACCTATCTCTGCTAGGGATCCACAGTCAGGAACCCCTCTCCTGGAGTCAGGCAGCTCAGGTCCCTAAGCCCTTTCTTGTGAGAATGAGTTAGGTGCCTGCCTCCCTCCATGCAAAACAGCCGGGAGGGGGACCTCTCTCTTAACCTTTAGCTCAGTGGTTTGGGTACTCACCTGGGGTGTGGGACACTCCAGTTCAGTCCCCCTCTCTGCCTGATGAGGAGAAGGGATTTGAACTGGGATCTCTTGCCTCAGCTGAGTACCCTAACCACTGGACAATAGAGCAAATCTCATGCTTATGCCCAACTAATATTTAATTAGTCAATTAAAGTGGAACAGCTTCAACAAGAGAGATTGAGCAAAACCCACAACAGAATATTCCATGACCCAATGGCTAGGGCGCTTACCTAAGAAGGGGAGATCCCACAGAGGGGTATTGAATTAGGCTCTCTCACATCCTCGGTGATTATCCTAACCACTGGGCTAAAGGTTATGAAGGAGGCCTCTTCACCCTCCCTGCTGGCTGTATTGTGTGGCGCAAGGTGGCCTCTTAGCACACATACCAGATTGGGCCCTGCACAGGAGCGGCGCCAGGGTTTTTGCTGCCCTAGGTGGCAGCACTCCTCCTCAGTAATTGGCGGCAGCTCCTCCTCTGAAACTGCATTCTTGGCAGCGGGGGTCCTTCTGCTCCAGGTCTTTGCGGTACTTCGGTGGCGGGTCCCGGAGCGAGTGAAGGACCCACCACCGAATTTCCGCCCAAGACCCGGAGTGGAAGAAGCCCTTCTGGGCAGCCCTGGTTCTTGGCGGCATTTCCGCGGCTGCTTTTCTTCCCACTCAGAGGAATGGCCGCCGAGGGCGGTGAAATGCCGCCCCCTACATCCTGCCGCCCTAGGCGACCACCTAGGGTTGCCTAGTGGAAGCGCCGGCCCTGGCCCTGCCTGCAAGATATGTGGAGGAGCATCTATGTCCATAAGAATGCCCATACTGGGTCAGACCAGTGGTCCATCTAGTCCAGTATCCTGCCTTCCAACAGTGGTCAATACCAGGTCATTCAGAGGGAATGAACACAACAGGCAATCATCGTTGTCCAATGCTGTCCACTCCCAGCTTCTGACAATCAGAGGGTAGGGACGCCCAGAGCATGGGGTTGCATCCCTGACCATCCTGGCTAATAGCCATTGATGGACCTTTCCTTCATGAACTTATCTAATTATTTTCTGAACCCTGCTCTAGTTTTGGCCTTCACAACATCCCCCAATAACAAGTTTCACAGGTTGACTGTGCATTGTGTGAAGAAGTACCTAATTTCATTGGGTGACTCCTGGTTCTTGTGTTATGTGAAGGGGTAAATAACACTTCCTTATTCACTTTCTCCACACCAGTCATGATTTTATAGACCTCTTTCATATTCCCCTTAGTTATCTCTTTTGCAAGATGTAAAGTCCCAGTCTTTTTAATCTCTCCTCATATGGAAACTGTTCCAAACCCTTAATCATTTCTGTTGCCTTTCTCTATACCTTTTCCAATTTTAATACATCATTTTTGAGATGGGATGACAAGAACTGCACATAGTATTCAAGGTGTGGGTGTACCATGGATTTATGTAGTGACATTATGATATTTACTGTCTTATCTATCCCTTTTCCTAATGGTTCCTAATATTGTTAGCTTTTTTGACTACTGCTGGTGCTGCACATTCCCCATGTTGTGAACTGCTCTGAGGTGTAAGTAGGAGATAGGTATGCAGCAGTCTAAAGCGAGGCAGCAGTGTGCATGCCTAGACGCAGAAATGGAGGTTCCAGGAGAACCAAAGTGAAAATTTAGACACCACATGAGTCTAGGCATGTGTAGGATTAGTCTGCAGCCAAGTGGGAGTCTTGTGGATCACACTGGTGCATAAAGCCAAGATTTAGACACCTAACTTTCTTTGGGGATCTGGCCGTAAGTGACTTGCCAAAGATCAGACAATCTGTGATGGAGCATGGAATTGAACTTGCTTCTCCTTAATCCCTAACTACTGGACCATCCTTCCTTTCTACCAGGTGTTACAGATCAGTTCTTTCTCATATCAGAGGGTTCTCAAATTATTTGGCCAGATACAGATGAATCCTAAACCAAACCTCAGATCCAAACACGATTGAACTTTGTAAGAGTTAGGCTTGGGATCAGAACTTCACAGCTGTCCCCATCTTTAGAGAAGGCTGGACAAAACCCCCTGATCTAAACATGCCTGAATTTTATGGCTCTGGCCCATTTCTCATAACAAGAACCATAACAATCTTCAGGAAAGCAGCTTTCAGAAAGGGCAGAGGAAAGCATCACTTTATAAGACACAGAGGGTAGGATTAGATGACCTCTTGAGGTCTCTTCCAGCCCTACATTTCTGATTATTCTTATTGTGTACTGTGGACAGTGTTGACACAAACATGACAGCAGGCAGAGGAGCCCTTATAAATATGTTATGATTGTGAAGTAAAAGCACAGGGCAGGGCTCAAATTATATTAATATACAGTACTATATGTGTCATTTCCATAGCAAATTATTAATCTTACAAACACATGAATAAGGTTCATATGATTTCACTGCAGGCTCAGAAAAAGCAGCGGAGCATATATGGGCAGAAAAAAATCATTAATTCATCTCTAATACCTGATGTTTCCCCTTTGGTTTATCTGTGACATCCACACAGTGCTGCTTGTCCTTACAATGTGTGATGAAAAAGAAGCTGCTCCAGCATAGGGGGCATTACTGGGTGGACCTGGGCTGGAGGAAAAAATGTGTCTGTCCTTCTACAACGTGTTTGTGTCAACACTGCCCTTTCTGGATAAAGACTTCCTGGAGCAAGCATGTGTGATCTTATAGCCCTCTAGTGGCTGCACACTAAATAGGCTATTGAAGTCCTTGAATGTTTTGGGTTACCCACAGTACACAATAAGAATAATCAGAAATGTAGGGCTGGAAGGGACCTCAAGAGGTCCTCTAATCCTACCCTCTGTGCTGAGGCAGTACTTAGTATACCTAGACTATCCCTGAGAGTTGTTTGTCTAACCTGCTCTTAAAAACCGCCAGTGGCAGGGATTTCACAACCTCCCATGGAAGCCTGTTCCAGTGCTTAAAAATCATTATAGTTAAGCTTTTCTTAATAGCTAACCTAAATCTCCCTTGCTGCAGAATAAGCTGATTATATCTTGTCCTACCTTCAGTGAACATGGAGAACAACTGATGACCGTCCTGTTTATAACAGACCTTAACAGTGGTTTCCAACCTTCTTAAGCACAAGATCACTTTTTGAATTTAAGTGCAACCCAGTATCTACTTCAAAGAAAATGTAGAAATAACAGTAATCATACAAACCCAAACACCCTTACTCTGCCCATTGCCCCACCCCTTTCCTGAGGCCATGCCCCTGCCCCGCCCATTCTCTGAGGCCCTGCTCTGCTCACTCCATCCCCCCTCCCTCCATTGCTCGCTCTCCCTCACCCTCACTCACCTAACTGCTTTAATTAAATTACCTACACCTGTAAGTTTCAAATATGCAGATACTTACCAATGGGTATGGCACAGTCAAGGCTTCCTCAGCAAAGGGACTATTTTTACCTTGAAGCCAGGCTGCAATGCTAGGGCAGGGCCAGTACCTGCCCTTCCCTCATCAGGTTTTGAGGGTGGGGAAAGGCATGTGTGATGGTCCCTGGGGATTGAGCCAGCGCTGGACACAGTGTCTGCAGGGAGCAGAAATCGGCGCGGTCATGGCAGATGTTATCACTGACCCACGGGGCTGGGTGGCCTGCTGAGATGAGTGATGGGGTGGAGGTGGCACTCCCTCCCCGGCGCCCTGTGATACCTGGCCTGTGCCCAACCATCTGGGGCTGGCATGAGCTGCCTGGCATCGCTGCTCACCTCCCAAACATTCTTCCACACCTCTCTAGGGGGATGTGTCCCACAGTTTGACTAAGGCGGGATATGATAAAGGTCTATAGAATCATGACTGGTGTGGAGAAAGTAAATAAGGAAGTGTTATTTATTCCTTCTCATAACACAAGAATTAGGGGTCACCAAATGAAATTAATAGGCAGCAGGTTTAAAACACACAAAAGGAAGTATTTTTTCACACAAACGCACAGTCAACCTGTGGAACTCTTTGCCAGAGGATGTTGTGAAGGGTTCAAAAAAGAACTAGATAAGTTCCTGGAGGATAGGTCCATCAATGGCTATTAGCTAGGATGGGCAGGGATGCAAAACCATGCTCTGAAGTGTCCCTAGCCTCTGTTTGCTAGAATCTGGGAATGGGCGACAAGAATGGATCGCTTGATGATTGCCTGTTCTGTTCATTCCCTCTGAAGCACCTGGCATTGGCCACTGTCAGAAGACAGGATACTGGGCTAGCTGGACTATTGGTCTGACCCAGTATGGCATTCTTATGTTCTTAAATGGGTCTAAGGCCAGATGGGTCAAATGGGGAAGTGTGGGGGTAGCTAGATCACAATCAGGGCTGTCCCTAGACATTTTGGTGCCCTACACAGCCCCAGGCCTCCGCGGGAGGGGGGGCTGAGCCCAAGGTCTGTGGGGTGCATGAGCAGGCTTGGGGGGGGGTAGGGGGAAACCACCCCCCAGCACGAGCTGGTGGAGCAGAGCGGGTTGGGGCCAGGTCATTCCACTTCCTGCCACCCGCTGATTGCGGGGCAGTCAGGCCCGACCCGCACTCATGGGGTAGCAGGAAGTGAAGTGACCCAGCTCTAACCCACTCTGCTCAGCTACCCCGGTGGAGCAGAGTGGACTGGGGCCGGGTAGTTCCACTTCTCGCCACCCGGCGAGTGCGGGGTCAGGCCTGTTGCAGTCCCCCAGGACGTAGCTCAGGGGAAGGGCTGGAGTGGGGGGTAGGCCTGGGGCAAAGCAGGGGTAGGAAAAGGCGGGGTGGGGGTGGAGCAGGGGCAGGGCTATGGGGAAGGGGTGGAGCAGAGGCGAGGGCTATGAGGAAGGGGTGGGAAGGGGTGGGTGCGGAGCAGGGGCGGGGGCTTTGGGGAAGAGGTGGGGTGGGGGCGGAGCAGGGGCAGCTTTCCTGGCCGGCTCAACCAGCCGGGGGATTGGGCTGGCTGCTGGAGCAGCACGCAGCTGCGTAGGGCACCAGGAAATTTGGGGCAATTAGTTTGTGTATGGGTAAGGATGGTCCTGATCACAATTCAGTTTTCTGTGTGGTATACTTTTAAATGAATCCCTGCCTGTGTTGTGAGGCAGTGCAAAATGGCTATCACACAGCAAAAGCTTCCTCTCATGGAGATCCTGGCAGCCACATCAGGGTCACCACATTCAGCCAAATTCAGAGAGACATGAAGATATAAACATGAAGCGGGATTACATTGTAGGGCTTACCTGAGGGTTAATTTACATAGACAACCTGGATCCCCAGTAGACACTATACCAACTGTTATGTCAGCCCAAAGTAGACTGCATACAGTGTCTCTAAATCTCTGAGTAGTTCAGGCCAGAGCCCAATAGAAGGAGGATCTCTCAGCCCAGGCAGATTTTGCTCCTCCCTGGAACCAAGGGCTCCTTCTGTAGCCCAAACTATTGCATTTTAAAGACCTGCTTTGCTAATGAGGCCCAGCTGTCAGTTCCTGCCTTCAGGCCTGATTTTGGGGGTACAGAGCAAGAATAAGAAACCAAGTATTTTTCAGGTTTCAGAGTAGCAGCCGTGTTAGTCTGTATCCGCAAAAAGAAGAACAGGAGTACTTGTGGCACCTTAGAGACTAACAAATTTATTAGAGCATAAGTGGGCTGTAGTCCACGAAAGCTTATGCTCTAATAAATTTGTTAGTCTCTAAGGTGCCACAAGTACTCCTGTTTTTCTTTTTGCAAGTATTTTTCCTCCTTCACTAAGAAAGTAACTCCTTCCTCTCGGAGTGGAGGAGGTGCACCTCACATGGCAGAAGGTGGAATTCCTACTGTGGGAGTTGATAAGAGCATTCTTGTTTCCATTGGTTTGGCGTCACAAGATTTGAACTAGAATCCCTTCTATTTGGCTTTTCTTTGTTGGGAGCATACAATGCACTTACAGCAGACTGTTTCTGCTCCAGGCACTGTGCTTATTAAGGGTGAGGAAAACTGTTTATATTTTAAAAAGCGAATGCAATTCCATGACATGACTCTGGAAGCAGGAAGATACTAAAAACCAAGTGAGGGGAGGGCCTTGGAACAGAGGCTGATGATGCCATGACTTTTCCAAATGGAAATCCAAAAAATTATGCAGAAGCAGAAAACAGCTCTAAGAAGGATGAAAGGCAGAGTTGTTCCAAGAGAAGCAAGATAATTAGAGGCTTTATGGCATATTTTATAGATTCCATGTAAATTTGCTTGAAGTCCAATATGCTCCTTGTGTTGCTAATGAAATGGCTGCTAATAAACACAAGAGCAACAATTAACAAAAAGTGATGTTACCTGAATCAGTATGATTTGAAACCAGCATCAAAGAGAAAAAAATTAAATTTGGAACTAACAAAGAACAGAGGGAGTATCTGGTTCAGAAAGGCAATGATTCATATAATCATCTAGTGATTTTTCATGCAATACATTTTTTATTAGCGTCAATAATAATAAAATATTGGCAGTTATAAGTGTTGCGCTAAGAAGTTCTACAAGTCTATTTCTGAAACATCCACATTTAGAAGCCCTTAGAGTCAGTTGCATTTGCTGAATCTGTTTTCAAGCAGAAATTAAAGCATATCCATACTGGAAATTTTGCTAGGTATGCCCTTTTAAACTCTTAACTGTTTTTCAGACAAAAATATCAGACTAATGCCAGAAGATTGCATACAACTCTGAATATACAAAGTTGTTTGCTGTGCAAAGGACCTGCTCAGCTCAAATCTTTGTTTTGAAAGCCATCATAAGTAAAAGATAAAATTTACACAAGATGCTGAAGCAGCAACTACATGTACCTGCATGCTCATAGAACTCTACAGAAAGGCAGGGCATTCCTTACTTAATTAAAATGCACCTCAATTTAATTTTCAATTGTAAAACACTCAAAAGCTTTCCCCCAAAATAATGCAATTTCAATGGCTTCATAATTCATTTGAAAAACATTGCTAAACATATTTCAGCAAGAAGTAGGATTTCAACTATATTAATAAGATCATAAGAAATTTTACTTCTAAACAACAGCAGGAGAATTCACTGGCTGAAGGATAATAAAACATATTGGAGAAGAGAGAAAAACATAATTGCAAATTCATAGAACATTAAGAAATTACAATTTTCTAGCACGTAGTATGTATTTTCCCATGTTTTTTCCATATACAGCTTTTTCTAAAAGATGGTATTTTCCTCCAAATGTGGCATCACAGAATGTTCTACCTCTCTCTGACTGATTACACACAATGTGCCCCTTTTTCCAGACAGCTGTTGACAGTAATGTATCTGAGAGAGAGCACTTTGTGAAGCATGATTTATAAATCAGAGGGCAAAACTCCACCACCCCATAGTTAAGAGAATTGGGAAAATATTTAGCAATACAAACAGAAAAAAATATCAGAGGGGTAGCCGTGTTAGTCTGAATCTGTAAAAAGCAACACAGGTCCCTATGCCACAGGACCCTCTGTTGTTTTTTAGAAAAAAATATGTTTATCTTTTTGTCTCCAGATTAAAAGCAGAGCATCCAGATCATGGTCATCACAGTCGCAATGCTGAAGGTTGTTTTACTAACCACTGTGGCTGGACTCTTGTTGCAAAAGTCCTTTTGACAGCAGTGGAAATCAAAGTTGTCAGCACCAAAATCATCAGCAATCTCATTCATATTGCATCGGGAGTGTTTCCAGCAGGCATAGGTTTTCACATCAGCTTAAAAAAAAAAAAAAAGAGTTAGAAGCAGGATACCATACTGTTTGCTTCTCTATAGAAAGAAGCAGAATCACTGCCCTGGTCTGAACATGCCCAGTTCTTGTCGTTCAAACGCCTTTCAACATGTTCAGTCACTCTTCTGTGAACACACACTATAAACATGCTGGTGGGAACACAATATGTGAGGCAATAACAGGCTTGTCGTCAGATCAGTATTAACTTGAGATATGACTCAAGTATTCCCTCTAACTTAATGTCTACACACAAATCTCTAGGTCAACTGAAATAGTGCTTTAAACTCGAGCTAGTTGGCCCATCAGGGGATCTGGGTTGAATCTCAAGTGCTGCTGTCTTTCAAGCTAATAATGCAGTGGGGATGCAATTACAGCCAACAGCTTGAGTTAGCACAACTCATAAGCTACACACAGTGATTGGGTTAGCAGCTAAGTGTTCTTTCACAGGAAAACCTGGAATGAACTATTCATTGCTGGATAATGCCCAGTTTGTGCTCAGTTCTCACCACAGAGTCTACAGTTTAATGAAAACACTACATAGAATAGTGTCCTTTTCTAGTTGTGCCTGTGAAGTTTCCTTCATGCTCATGGATTCACAAGCTTGCAGCTTCAATACATTTTGGCAGTGACAGAACTGGGGGCATTTAAAGACCCCCATTATCACAAGACACCATACCCAGTCCCTATTTTGGAGAGGAAGAATGAAATGGGGGTGGAGAAGAGGGAGTGTATGTGGTGGAATCTAAAGATAGTAGAAATATATTTCAGTCTGGCAGTCATTTCTTTTACAAAAGGAGTTAGGCGCTGTCTACATGAGAAAGTTGCACTAATTTAAAAAGGTGAGATGTTCAACTGATGCAAAAGAATACATGGAAACTCTTGTATAGTATTGGTTTAAGAATGGCTTATTTCAATTTTAGTTTTCTTAAATGAATACAAGAGTTTCCACACAGCCTTTTGCATCAGTTTAACTGAATCAATTTAAAATCTCACTTTCAGTTAAAATAATGCAACTCTCTCATGTAGACAAGCCCTCAGTTAAAGGCTCCATTTACAGCTCACCATATGATCTCCCAGCCATTCTTGTAGGAATCCCAACCTACAAAATGCAAGAGGCAAAGTCACGGTTTGGTTTGGGCAGTGTGGGATCTCTGACTAAGCAGGTTGTTTACCCCAGCAATTCTGTCTCTTTAAAAAGTTAGGCATGGAGTAAATCCAGGTCCAAAAGAAACTTCTAGTCACTGGCTTCCTTTAGTTTATTCTTAAAGAAATAACAAAACTCTAGGTTAGCTTGCTTCAATCAAGCCCACAGTGATAGCTCACTTACTGAGTATATAGTTCTATACAGTCTAGCCAACTGTTTCAGTTCCAGGGCTGCCCGGGGGGGGGGGGGGGGGGGGTCAAGTGGGGCAATTTGCCCCAGATCCCCACGAGAGTTTTTCGGGGACCCCGGAGCAGGGTCCTTCACTCGCTCCGGGGGCCCTGGAAAACTCTCGCGGGGCCCGAGCCCCCGGAGCTTCTTCTGCTCCGGTTCTTCGGCAGCAGTTCGGCGGCGGGGGGTCCTTCCGCTCCAGGACCCGCCGCCGAAGTGCCCTGAAGACCCGTGGCGGGGGGTCCTTCCGCCCCGGGACCTGCTGCCGCTGAACACCCCAGGGCCCCTGAATCCTCTGGGCAGCCCTGTTCAGTTCTGAGCTTCTTTCTCAGGAAGAACATTCTCTCCCACAACAATCCTCTCTCTTCTGAAGGAATATCATTTATAAGAGCTCAAATCCATGCCAGCTGAACCACTTACTGCTTCTCAGTGCCTCTTAGCATTTCCCTTACTACTAGGAAGTATAAGCCCTATAATGGAAAATATATGATTACGACCAGAAAACAGACTTTCCTCCTATGAGGTTTCCTACAGTTCCTCATTCCTTGCTATTGCTTAGCTGTTTCTCAGAAAAGGTGAAGAATAAGTGCAATGTTGATGTCATCCACACTTGGCATTCAACACGTGGAAAAACCTTGTTCCTCCAGGCAGATTCATGTTTTCAGGTCAATAACTCCTATGCTAGATTATATATATATATATATATATATATTTACTATTCTGCAATAAAAAAGCGTGCACCCAATATTCTGGGTGCTCATGACAATCTTTGAAAGAGATAAGTGGATATGACATTCTGGTGTCAGAATGGTTCATTTTTTGAAATATGCTTTGATTGTTCTGAATTTTTCAACCATAAGTTTATTTTAAGTGAACTATATTTATGCGGAGAACAAATTACATGAAGTGCACTTTATCCACTACAGTCTTATGCTGCCTTGCTGTTAATTCACTCACTTGGACTACTTCAATTTGACTTTTTTATTTACCTGGATATATGACAAATGTTGTACATCAGATGCACACACCACCATTTATCTTTATCGGGTGCTCAAAAAACAAATTGTACTGATGATTATTATCAGCATGTAATTCAAACGGTCTTTTATCGTGAACTAAATTAACAAACTGGAGTCGGACATTTCCAGACTTGAAATGCACAGACTTTGAATGAGTTAATTTTTCTGTATTTATTTTATTCTGTGGGATAGCATACATACCAAACCTGATCTGTAAGCAACTATCATCTCCATGGGTGCAAGTAGCATTGGTTAAACACAATGAAGGACTATCTGCACAGATGTAACACTTCAGGGCATATCCTAAAAAAGAAAATAATATTTTATCATTACATAGGAACCAGCTGCTTTTCTAATACAAACTCAAAATGCTCATAATGAAGGACTTTTCAATATCTGTTAGACCAAACCATTTTAAATCTTCAAATGAAAAACAGACTATTCTTCTTTAAGTACTGCAAGAGTCCCTTAGGCCGCAAATTATTTATGAGTCTCTCAATTTATCAACCCAAGTTCAGGGAAGCAGCAGCTACATTTAAATAAAGCAAATTGGGACTGCATCCAACTGCTGCAATGCATAAACTGAGCCTTAAGCTTTACCAGCCCAGGGACAATAACCTGAGTTTCCTACATCTTTGTTTTACTGGTGACATTGATTCAGAACTGCTTATCCTTTTAATCAGGCTCTTTGTCCTTTCCTTCTCATTGCTTCTTGCCCCACCCCTCAACCCCTCTTTCTTTCCCTCATCTCATCTCTTCTGTTCCATGAACTGACTCTCTTCCTACTTTTTCCCCCTGTCCTGAACTATGCGGGTTCTCATAAATCTTCAACACTATGCTGGTGACATCTTTTCCTAATCCTGACTGCTAGCACACTCCCTTCCTATCATTAACCTCCTTGTATCTCATGCTCTAATTTCTTATTCCTTTTTTCCCTACTCATCTCTGTTCTCATAAATCTTCAGCATTCTAGAATATCTGTCCTAATCCAGACCGCTAGCATACACTTCCCTCATCTTTCCATATCATTAACTTCCTTGTCTCTTATGCTCTTTTTCTTTTACCCTTCTTGCTCCCATCTCATCCTATGTTCCCACTGAAATATATGCTGCTGATTTTTTTCAAAGAAGCAAATACGTGTCTGTCCATCGCTGCCTCCTGCTAAATGCAACATCAGACTTGCTCAAATGTGTGTGATCCCATCTTTAGGCTGTACCCTAAAACAGCTATAACCCCTCATACGATGACAAAAAGGAATGTTTCTAGTTACCATTTTAAAACTAGAAAAGAAGAGATGATCATGACAATTCCTTTTTTGAAAATCTTGGCTCAAGTGCATTTGTTTTTGTATAACAAGTGTGCTTCAGGTGAAACCTTCTTTGAAGCAGACCAATTTTCCCCAATCCTTGCATGAATCCTTAAGCATAGCTGCGGAGAGAAGGAACTGTGAGACAGCAGTAGCCAACAGTGGCTTCCCCAGGAATTGAAATGGGGGGGGGGAGGTGTTTGAATTTACGGGGGGTGGGGGGGAGTGTCAGGGCAGATGGGGGGCGAGACTGTGAGGGTGAAGGTGGGCTGTATGGCACCACAGTAAAAACTGAAAAATGTTTCATGACCATTTTATTAGATTTAACTCATGTTTTAAAATCATCACACAAATTAAAGTTGGCTACTCAAGCCTTCTATGAAGCACGACATCTACATCCTTCTTGGTTTCTTGTTATAATTTTGCACAACTCTGTTAATGAACTTCTTGAATGCAATGTGTTCATCTTTGGTGACTTCTCGTGTGTCCGGGACTTCCATTCTTTCAGTAGATATGCTCATTAGTTCATTCACATGATCAGGCAGAAGGTGACTTCTTTCAGAACACAAAATTCTATTCAATGATGAAAAAGAACGCTCAACTGTAGCTTTTGTGACTGGGAGTGGCGAGAGATGAATTCCTACTTCTTTCATCCCAGGAATCAGAACACAAAGATTGGGTCGGTCGAGCCACTAGTGATGATAAAAAAGAAGTTGAAGTCAAATCCTCATTCATTCATCGTATGATATTGAACTCTGTGTTCAAATTTTCTATTCTGACTTGAGCACATGGCAGCCCCATTGCTGGTAGTGCCTCACTCCACTCAACTGTCAGTGTTTTATAGGACAGGCATCTGTAAAACCTACGTAGAGGTTGAGTAGAATCTAGAAGTCGTTGTAGATTTTAAATTATCAAGTCTGTGTACTTTTTCAGTTGTCTTAACAAACACTTCTTGTCTTCTTCACTTAAGGATTCAATATAAATGCCTTCATTAGTCAACTTCTGGACTGAAGTCTTTGCTTCTTCCAGTACTTTTTCAATGGATAGATCTCTGATTGATCCAAATGTAGCTTCTATTGCTGGACAAAGATCTACTACTGTTGTAACAGATGCCTGGATGGCATTGTTTAATGACCCAGGTGGTTTCAACAGTAGACTTATGAGAGAGAGAATGGCAATAGTCTTCTCTGAACGTAGTAGCAAAAGTAATCCACCACCCTCACTACTTACATCCATCCCATCTTGGTAGATACTTTCCAAAGCCAGTAATAATGGCTGGAGTAATTTTAGACAACAGCCAAGGATCGCTCATGAGACAGCCAGCAGGTTTTCCCAGGTTGAATTTGAACTTCAGTCCCAGTGTATCTTCTATATTTTCCAAGATATTCAGTCTGTTTGGACTCTTGCTGAAAAAAGAATATAATGAAGACATTAAATTTATAGCTTTTTTAATGTCTTTTGAAGCTTCTGCAGCTCGTACTAGTGCTAGTTGGAGTAGATGGCCTCTGCAGTGTGTATAGGAGAGATTAGTGTTACACTTTTCTCTGAGCAAAGCTTGTACTCCACCATATCTTCCAGAGAAGCTTGCAGCTCCATCAAATGCACGAGCAGCCATCTCTTTGGGGTCCAGTTGACAAGCATTTAACTTTTCTAAGATGTGGGTTGTCACAGATGCAGCCGATGTGTCTTCTATAACTTGAACATCTAGAAATGCATCTACTGGCCTACCTTTGACATCAAGATAACGTACACAATGACTTAATACTTGATGCCCATTTGCATCGGTGCATTCATCAGCCATGTATGCAAATTTTTTGAATGTGGTGAGAGAGTTCTTCACTTTTTCAACTGTTGAGTCTTTCACTGTTGCACCGCATGCTTCTAGCCAGTCAGTTGAATTTCTTGCAGAAAGATAGTGAGTATTTGCTGGTCTTGTTCGGAACCAGTGTTCAACTTCAGGATGAACAAGTGACAATGCACTTAACATTGGCCTCCGGTTTGTAATGTGTGGTATCTCTTGCTTAAATAGAAAGTAGGATGCCACAGCCATGTTTGTTCGCATGAACTGTGTTATGTCTCCAGCCTTCTAACTGCCTCATTAAGTACTTCTAAAATTGGCTTTGAAAGTGGGCTTATAAGGCTTTCTGCATGTTGATGCACTCCAGAGGCCTGGTGTTTTGCAGCCTTTTCACGTAGTTTGTCAGCATTGGCTTTGCTCATCGGTTTGACAAACCAAGCTCCTCCACTTTTACCAATTATAGCATTGGGAAGTTTTCCTTCTTTGTAAACTTTTTTGCAAGAGGTGCACCAGTAGGCATCTTTTGTAGCTTCAATAAATGGGAACACTTTGACCGACAAACATCGGAAACTGCCTTTAGGTTTTGGAGACACTGTTTCTTCAGTAGGTAGCTGTATTTGTGCTTCGGGCTGGTCGGATGTAGATATACCACTTGAACCTTCAGATGACATGTTGATATATTCTTGGTTCTTGATGTGTTCTTCACCTTGGTTAGTTTTTGAGGCCTTTGAGTGGAAAAATTATTGTATTGTTTTTTGTCTTTTCATTTTCACTTTGACCTGCAACATATAAAAGAGATATGAATAATGTTTTGTTAGGATAATGCAAATTTAACATAAGGATAATGCAAGTTACACCAAAACACATAACAAGTCTAGATTTCTAAAAATATATAATTTTTTTTTAAATGTACTTAATTTAAATTGACTTTTGAAAAGTAAGCCCTCTCATGGATCAGTAACTGGTTAAAAGATGGGAAACAAAGAGTAGAAATAAATTATTAGTTTTCAGAATGGAGAGAGATAAATAGTGGTATCCCTGAGAGGTCAGTACTGGGACCATTACTGTTCAACATATTCATAAATGATCTGGAAAAATGGGTAAACAGTGAGGTGGCAAAATTTGCAGATTATAAAAAACTATTCAAGATAGTTAAGTCCCAGGCAGACTGCGAAGAGTTACAAAGGGATCTCACAAAACTGGGTGACTGGGCAACAAAATGGCAGATGAAATTCAATGTTGATAAATGCAAAGTAAAGCACGTTGGAAAACAATCTCAACTATACATACAAAATGATGGAGTCTGAATTAGCTGTTAACACTCAAGAAAGAGATCTTGGAGTCATTGTGGATAGTTCTCTGAAAACATCCACTCAATGTGCAGCGGGAGTCAAAAAAACAAACAGAATGTTGGGAATCATTAAGAAAGGGATAGATAATCAGACAGAAAATATCATATTGCCTCTATGTAAATCCATGGTACATGCACACCTTGAATACTGTGTGCAGATCTGGTCACCCCATCCCAAAAAAGATATATTGGAATTGGAAAAGGTACAGAGATGGGCAACTAAAATGATTAGGGGTATGAAACAGGAGGAGAGACTAAAATGACTGGGAATTTTCAGCTTAGAAAAGAGACGACTAAAGGGGGATATGATAGAGGTCTATAAAATCTTGATTGGTGTGAAGAAAGTGAATAAGGAAATGTTATTTAATCCTTCACATAACACAAGAACTAGCAGTCACCCATTGAAATTAATAGGCATCAGGTTTTAAAAAAACAAAAGGAAGTATTTCTTCACATAACATAAGTCAACCCGTGGAACTCTTTGCCAGAGGATGCTGTGAAGACCAAAACTATAGCAGGATTAAAAAAAGAACTAGAAAAATTCCTGGAGAATAGGTCCATCAGTGACTATTAGCCAGGATGGGGAGGGATGCAACACCATGCTCTGAGTGTCCCTAGCCTGTTTGCCAGAAGCTGGGAATGGGCAACAGGGGATGGATCACTTGATGATTCCCTGTTCTGTTCATTCCCTCTGAAACATCTGGCCTCGACCACTGTCGGAAGACAGGATACTGGGCTATATGGACCATTGGTCTGACCCAGTATGACCATTCTTATGTAAAAATTAATTATAATAATAAAAATGTTTAGTACAGAAACTCCCCAACATAATGACCTCTCAAGATAGCAACAATGTGAGATAACAACCTTGGCAAATAATGCATTTTAAAAATCTTGGCCTACTAGGAAACATATATATATAAGTTTCCATTCCCAGTCACAAATCTAGCATTCTGGAGCAAAGTCACTAAAATATAGTTCAACAAACAAATGTTTATTTAACGTGCCCCTCACTTTTCCCTCCACCGCACCCCACTCACCCCGGTGTTGTCTTTGGTCAGTGGAGACTCAGAGTTCAGAAGTGCTTTCATGTGAGTACACCTCCCAGGTGGGGGGCAAGAAGGCACCTTGCTCGTTCCTCCAGCTGTTCACTGTTCGCTCTGGCCACTGCTGTTCATTGTGCCACCGTTCACTCCACCACTCTGTTGCCAATGGCCCTGCACAGTCACCTTCTGCTGCCACCTGCCACTGTGACCTCTGCGAGTTGGTCTCTTGAGGTTCCACCGAGCTCTCAGTGATTTCAGCTGAGCTCTCAGTGGGGGAACCTCGCTGCTAGTGCAGTCTGGGCTGTCTCTTCTACAGAAACACTGTCCCCACAGCAGGACTAAGCACTTAGACCTGATTATCAGTGATTTCAGCTGCAGTGGTCACTTAACAGAACAAAAGACTATCTATGGAGCCTAATCAGCTCTGTCTTTAAACAGTGGAGAGGGACAGGTCCCCACCCTCTGTCTTGATGCCCTCAACCAGCACAGGCTAAGTACAGTTCTACTGCCCTTTACTCATTCATTTCATCCCTCCCCCCTCCTCCCCCCCGCATTCAAGTGATTTGTAACCCAACCCCAACCAAAATCTATCACTTGGGCAACACAGCTCTGTTTGCTGGGTACCTAGGTAGATTAGGTGTAAATGTAAATATAATCTGATCCTGAAGCCTTTCCCTCCAGCCCCAGCTCATCACTAGCTGTCAGGGAGAGCTCATTTAGACTTCGCTTACAGATCATCATTTGAAATTATTAGGTTGGCCAACATCACCGAAATGAATGCACTGACATTGTCATAAAAAACAACAGCTGTATAAGGAAGCTAGTCTATGTTCATACTTTTCAAATCTATTATACTTTTTCAGATACATGTATTTTATTATACACTGTATATGCTTTTAAAGTGTGTATTAATGTTTCAATTTCAATTCAATTTTCAAAACAGTCACTAAATTGGCATGTAACTAGTTCACAAAACTGTGGGGGAGGTGTTGGGAAATCACTGGTACCCAATATTTGTTACACGTGTAATTGAAGGAGGCCAGTCTATCATCTTGGATTATATCTTTAATATTTGTTAATCCTTTTGCTATCTAAATTGTTTTAAGCATGGAGTAGGCCTTAATCCTGAGGCACGGGTTATCCATAGTGGTACAAGAAGGATCTTGTGTGACAAGCAAGACTGGTTTTTTATTCCATATAAGTTGCATGATAAGCCTATATATTTGAGCAAAGAGCAAGGGGGAGATCTTGAAAGGCAACAGACTACTAATAAAAGTCATTCTTGGGCAGATATTCATTTTGGCTAGTTCTATTCTCCCTGATAAGAATAGAGGAAGGAGACACCACTTTTCCATGTCCTTGGAAATTTCTTTTAATATATAGTTTATAAAAACAATTTTGGGAAGATTAGGACAAATTTAACACCTAAATAAGTTATTTCCTTGCATATTTGAAAGGCAAAATGCTGAAACTGAGAAGAATCTGATCTTTTAGATATATCCATTGTTTGAGATTTATTCCAGTTAATGCAAAAAACCGAGATCTTTCAAAAAATATCAACAACATTCAATAATGATGGGATTGATGAGGATGGATTCTTCAATAGTACAAAAATGCCATCAGCATATCAACTGATTTAGTATTCTTTCCTGTTTATAATCATACCTTCAAGGACTGTGTGCTGATGTATGTACATTGCCAGTGGTTCAAGAGAGAGATTAAAAAGGAGGGGCAAGAGGAGACAGTCCTGTCATATCCCTTTTTATAGTTGAAATGTGGGAGAAATAATTCCATTAGTTGATAGTGAAGCAAGGGGAGAGTTGTATAATACACTAATCCAATTCAGGAATATTGGTCAAAATCCAAATCTTTTAGGACAGACATTAGATAAAGCCATTCAACCCTATCAATGACTTTCTCTGCATCTCGAGATAAGGCTATATGTAGGGAAAATCTGACATCTGAGCTTGCTGGATCAAGTGAGCTATTTTTCTTGTATTATCAGCAGCCAGTCTTCCGTTAATGAAACCAACGTGATCTGTGGGTATAATTGATGGGATGATGGTGTTCAGTTGTGTTGCTAAAATTTTTACAATTATTTTGCTATCTGTATTCAACAGAAATATGGGGCGGAAGTTACCACAGTTGCAACCATCTTTGTTCTTTTTAATATTAAAGCAGTTCTCATGTCATGAGACATGGTTCCTTTTTGGAATGTTTCAGTGAAATCCTTTGAAAAAATAGAAGATACCTAATTATAAAATGTTTTGTAGAAATCTGACAGAAAGCCATCCATCCCAGGGGCCTTGCCGAAATTCATATTTTTATAACCTGTTTGATTTCTTGTGATAGCTTTGTCCATATGTGATGTTGCACTCCATAATGTTTTATGGAAATATGCTTATGAGTGTGAATACAATGTAACTGGAATATGCTTTATGCAAAAGGTCTCTTGTAAGGTATCGTTACAAAGCTTATAATCTACTGAGTGTGTTCATCCTATTTGTATGAATGTATCATTCTTGTATCTGAAACTAGGAATATGAAGTATAACTCTGAGATCCTACTGTAATTATGCAAAGTGTGGGCCATTGATGGTGGTTTAGAATCTTGATGGCTCCCATTGACTAGGACAATTGGTTGTAAATGGCTCGGTTTATTTGCAAGCCTTCCTGTGTTCATGTGAGCCAGCCCAGGAGAAATAGAGGCTGGGGTCTCACAGGACATGTGACCATGTCACATGATGCTGGAATCCATCTTAATTCTGGTACTTTTCCATTTAGAAGGTGGGATGGGGACCCAGAGAGACAAAAGATTCCCGCCTTGGGCCAAAGCTATACAAGGTGGTGGAACAGGACAAAGGGGGCTGCCAGTCATGAGAATACCACTAGTTACCACCTGAGCTGGAACTAACAAGGACTGTACCAGGGGAAAGAATTGGGCCCAGACTAGGAAGGAGTCTAGTCTGTGAAAGAAATGTATTGGAACATTTCTGAGGGTGAGATATTACCTGTATCAATTTCTTAATATATTAGGCTTAGACTTGCGTGTTTTTGCTTTATTTTGCATGTTGACTTACTTTGTTCTGTCAGTTATTACTTGAAATGACTTAAATCCTACTTTTTATACTTAATAAAATCACTTTTGTTTATTAATTAACTCAGAGTAAGTAATTAATACCTGGGGGAGCAAATAACTGTGCATCTCTCTCTATCAGTGTTATAGAGGGTGGACAATTTATGAGTTTACCCTTATAAGCTTTATACAGAGTAAATGGATTTATTTACTCTGTATAAACACTGTGTGTCTGGGTGCTGGAGATAAACCAAAAACTGCTCAGCAGGTCACCTAAGTCTGCTGCTTTGGGGCTCAGAGGTAAATTCAGCACGTCAGGTGACAGTCCCAAGGGGGTCTCTGTGACTGAACCCATCACACCATAAACACTTAACTTAGGATATTAAAAGGCAGACCTTCAGTAAAATGATCAAATTTATTAGAGTCAAAGTAATTGTCTTATTTATATAAAGTTTGATAGAATTGCTTAAATTGATTATTTATATAGAATCATAGAAGCGTAGGACTGGAAGAGACCACAACAGGTCATCTAGTCCAGTCCCCTGCACTCAAGGCAGGACTATGCATTAACTAGACCATTCCTGACAGGTGTTTGTCTAACCTGTTCTTAAAAACCTCCAATGATGGAGATTCCACAACCTTCCTAGGCAATTTGTTCCAGTGCTTAATTACCCTGACAAGAAGTTTTTCCTAATGTCCAACCTAAACCTCCCTTGCTGCAATTTAAGCCCGTTGCTTCGTGTCCTATCCTCAGAGGTTAACGAGAACAATTTTTCACCCTCCTTGTAGCAATCTTTTACATACTTGAAAATTGTTATGGCCCCCCCTCAGTCTTCTTTTCTTCAAATTAAACAAACCCATTTTTTCAGTCTTTCCTCATATTTGCTAGACTTTTAATCATTTTTGTTGCTTTCCTCTGTACTTTCTCCAATTTGTCCATATTTTTCCTGAAATGTGGTGTCTAGAACTGGACACAATACTCCAGCTGAGACTTATCAGCGCAGAGTGGAAGAATTACTTCTTGTGTCTTGCTTGCAGCACTCCTTCTGATACATCCCAGAATGATGTTTGCTTTTTTTGCACTAGTGTTATATTGTTGACTCATATTTAGCTTGTGATCCAACATAACACCCAGGTCCCTTTCCACAGTACTCCTTCCTAGGCAGTCATTTCCCATTTTGTACTCCTAAGTGGAGTACTTTGCTTTTGTCTTCATTTAATTTCATCCTAGTTACCTCAGATCACTTCTTCAGTTTGTTCAGATCCTTTTGAATTTTAATCTTATCTTCCAAAGCCCTTGAAACCCAGCTTTGTATTGACTGCAAACTTTATAAGTGTACTCTCTATGCCATTATCAAAATCATTTATGAAGATATTGAACAGAACCAGACCCAGGACCAATATGCCCTTCCAGCTTGACTGTGAACCACTGATAACTACTCTCTAGGAATGCTTTTCCAACCAGTTGTGCACTCACCTTATAGTAGCTCCACCTAGGCTATATTTCCCTAGTTTGCTTATGAGAAAGTCATGCGAGACAAGAAAAATAAATTCCATGGCCTTTGTACACAAGGATTTCACCTTTTCTGGCAGCATTCATTAATGTGACTTTATCATTGAACTTCAGTAGCTTGAAGATGATGGGTTTGGGCTTGTCAGACTCTCATTGTCTAGTACCAGGCATTTCATGAGCTTTTTCAGTTTCTAATGGGGGCAGCTGTGGATCCAGTTTAAGTATGTCAGGGAGCAGTTTCTGAAGAAAGCTGATAATATCCTTCTCCTCTAGATCCTCAGCAATGCCCAAGAGGCAAAGGTTGTGTCTGTGAGACCCTTAGGGCTTGACTACATTACCCGCTGGATCAACGGGCAGCAATCGATCCAGTGGGGGTCAATTTATCACGTTGCCGAGCGCTCTCCCATCGACTCTGGTACTCCACCAGAGCGAGAGGCGCAGGCAGAGTCGATGGGAGAGCCTCAGCCATTGACTTACCACAGTGAAGATAGTGCGGTAAGTAAATCTAAGTTATTCACGTAGCTGAAGTTGCGTAACTTTAGATCGATCCCCCCCCCCCCAGTGTAGACCAGGCCTGAGTCATCTTATTTTTCTTCCAGTTTCTCTAGTCGAAGCTTTAAGGGGCAGTTCCTTCTTCAATTTCCCTGGCTTCAATGGCAGTCTTTTGTAGCTCATTTTCCTTGTAAATTATATGGGATTTTACAACACCTGTATCTTTAGAGAGGCCACGAATACCTTTTGAGATTGAATCCAGTCTGACTGTGAGGAATTCTTTCAGTGCTGTAATATTCTAGGCTAGGTCCTGCTGTGGCTGTGTAGTCTCTCCTTTCAGCTGCTTAAGTGATTCAGGCCTGGGTCTTTTCTTGTCTCTCATTTCTCCACTGGCATCCATATTCAACAGTTTGAAATTTATCCATGGGATTAATTTAAACTTTAGGACAGAAACTTATTGTCAATTTGCCAGGAAAGTAATGATTAGAGATGAATTGATATGTTTTGAGGGAGGAGGTCTGAGATTAGGCAATCATCCTTCTCACAGGTACCATGTGACCCACTGCTCCCTCCTCTTCTCCCCCACATCCTTCTTGGGGAACAAAACAAAACAAAAGCCAAAACCTAAATTTTTTTTCCATAGGCTGTTAAAGGAAAAGAGAGAAGAATCAAGCAAGAAGGAAAAGGATGAGACGGACTAAGAAGAGTGGAGCAGGAAAAGTGCAAGTCCTACCCTCTTTAAAAATAACCTATACCCAGTTCACACACTGAGACAGACAACTTTGAAAAGCCTCTTTTAAAAATAAGTTTAAAATTTTTTAAATTCACAATTAAGATTTTTAAATAAAAATTTAATCTTGACCTCCCCAAAGGATGTTCCTTGAGATTTCTTTAGCAAATTTTGCCACAGCATCCCCCTGAAGGCAACATTGTAGTTGTCTACACATCTGAAAACTTATCCTATGAACATTTTAAATCTGCTTCTACCAAATATTTCCAGTTTTTATCCCCTGGCAACCTTCTGCTGATACTATAGCAATGAAACAAGATATTTTGTTCCTATACTGCTATGGGATGCACACTGTATGCCTGTATTCTTGCTTCAGCTTGAAAACTTTCTGTTAAGGAAATCTACCTCCACCCCTGAACCTGCCCTCACCGCAGAAAGTGACACTGAAATGCTGTACATTTATATAAGCTGCACTACTTCCCCCGGAACTTGTGTCTATAATGACAAATTCTATCTTTGACTACATTGTGTACCTGTTTAATGTGACATTGGCATGTATGTAAGTAAAAGCGCTAATGTAGAACCTCCAGGATACCTACCAGAACTGCAATAAGCAATCAGAACAATGAAGACAGTGAACAGGATACCATTCATTTTGTTCATGTTTCTTCCAGAATCTGGAAGCAAGAATAAATGAAAAATGGTTACATGTTCCTTAGTTTATAATATTTAAAACCAGTTTGATTGAAAAAGAGTAAGATCTAGTAGTCTGAAGACATGCATCAGGAGTCAGGAACTCCCAAATTCTAATCTTGGCCCCAACAGACTATTTCTGTGGCATTGGGCAAATCACATAGAAGTTATGTGCTCAGGTTTCCTCATCTGTAAAATGGGGATAATACTCACCTACCTTACAGAAGGGACGTAATGAAGGGTAATTCACTGGTATTTGATACAAAGCTTATTAACATCAGAAGGCTTTGGACAAGTCCCTTGATGTTTGCAAAGTACTTAAGATATCGTATCTGCAAAGAATTATTGGATACCACATATGGATGTGGCAGGTATCTAGGAAAGGAACACTAGATCATTGTGTCACCATGAGGCAGCTCACGGACATGCCTGATTTACTGATTTCTGTCTCTGCATTTTCTATTTTTTATTTTCTATGCTTGATAGCCCACCCAACCCAAACTAGACTTCTGTTGGAGCACAATGCAATTCCTTTTTGTAGCACAACTCTCCCTACCTCTTCATCTCAAGCTGTTATACTTGAACAGCCAAAGTCACAGAGCAGCAGCCCAGGCACTTCTTTTAGAGCATATATCATCTTTTCTAAAGGCATCATTTCATAAATAGGTTCTTAAGGCTCAGTACAATACCAAAAAAGGGGGTGGGAATCTTGGGGCAGCCTCACATATCTATACCTGAGGCAACTTTGCCAAAACCAATGGAGTTATAACAGGGATGAACTTGGCACAGTATATCCAGGCATCTGCAAAGGGCAAACCAGAGACATAATTTTGCAATTAAAATAATATATTTTATGACCCTCCATGTCCTTTCATCCCTCCTACAAGAATATTGTCAAACTCCCTCCATTTGAATGAGTGCTTAATTAAAGTCTTGTAACTAGATTCCTACTGTACCCACTAAGAATATTTACACACATTAAAAAATAAATACAAAAAAATGCATTTGTGCAATATTAAGACTGCACAGTTAAAAATATACAATGTGAGAAAGTAAAAAAGGCAAGGTTCCAGTATCAGTATCTAGGCCATACTACACATACACTCTTTTGTATTCCTGTTTTGGAGGGCACATATATAAGTCATAAGTTACATACCATAAAGACTACAGAAAATGAAATACAATGTGGACAAGGTAATGTCACTACTGAAATCTTAATTTTGGATTTTGTGACTTTTTGTGATTTGAAACGGCAACATAAAAGTTGCATTAATGCAGATTTTTTGCATTTAATAATTTAAGTGGACATATAATTCTCTTGATTGAAAGTGTAGTCCACATAGCTAGAGTTAGCACTTATTTTATTCAACAGTAATGTAAGGAAACTACAGGCCTGTATCCTGTAAGACATTGGCTTCAGCAGTTAGCATAAGGCTTGAGGCTATGAACTTTGGCACAGATAATTTAGGGGTGACCACTGGGACATTTTTGGGGAACTGGGAATAGGGTGTTTAAGGGGAAGTTTGTCCATAACAACCCGAGGAACATGAGCTAACATCAGCTCTTGGATATTTTAGGATAGGCACATCTGCAGATGTCTGACCACAAGAGTGCCATGGCAATGAACTGACACACATGATAATAAGTTGGAATCATTAATATACTAACCTATAGGAGAAGGACACCCCAACATTAGTAGGGTGAGGAAATACAAATAAAGAGGGGAGAAACCCCTACTGAATATGCATTAGACACAGTGGTGTCAGCGTAACATATTATAGAAGTTGTATCCCAGCCTGTGTACATGGGGGAGACAGATGTAGCCCTGGGGTGATGCCAGAATGATGACCACTGGTGATGATGTGGAAGGTGATGGCGATGAGAATCTAATGGCCTACGTTTCAGGCTGTTTTGCAAGGAACGGTGTGAGTATATAGATGTACATTCTATATTACATCTATCTACCGTACTGGGTTATAGTGTTTGTGACTTTGCTAAATGTATTAATAAACTATTGTAAATTGAGAAAGAAAGGTTCCTAAAGTGTGAGTGTTGCAACGGTGCACATCAGGGTTCCCAACTAAACAGTAATTTTAATAATACGGGGCCTGATTTTTGGACAAGAACTTGTCAAACCTCAGAGTTTCTTAAGTAATCAATATAATCAATACACAGCCCATAGATTGGGCTACAAAAGATCTATGATTTAGATATAGTATGTAATATCTAGTTATGTTACATAGCAGCTCCTATATCAAATTAGTCCAGAGATCTATTTGTTCAGAAACTGGATGCTAGACAGCAGCCAATACCACACGTCTATGAGAAGGTATAAAAAACAGTCTTATAAAGACAATTATGTAACAGCCCAGGGGTTGGCAACCTACGGCACGTGTGCCAAACACGGCACGCTGCCTGCCTGGTGGGAGGAGGAGGAGGGGCCGAAATGCACCACATTGTGGGAAGAAACGGGGGAGGGGGGAAGCTTGGCTGCCACAGGACCAAGCTTCTGCCTCCTGACCCCGCAGGGGAGAGCGGTGGGTGGGGGGGCTGAGTGGGGCGGGGGGCCAGGACCTCGCAAGGGCCGGCGATGGCCCTTTCAGGGGTGGCGGGGAGCAGAGCAGAGCCTTCTGCCCTGCACCCCCCCCCACACACACACCCAGCCCTCTGCCCTGACCTCGAGTCGCCCCCAACACCCAGCCTTCTGCCATGCATTCCCCACACACATCCCAGCCCTCTGCCCTGATCTCGAGTCGCCCCCAATACCCAGCCTTCTGCCATGCATTCCCCACACACATCCCAGCCCTCTGCCCTGACCTTGAGTCGCCCCCAACACCCAGCCTTCTGCCCCGCACCCCCCCACACTCCAGCCCTCTGCCCTGCACTCCCCCACACACCCAGTCTTGTGCCCTGACCTTGAGTCCCCCCCCCCCAACACCCAGCCCTCTGCCCTGAACCCCCCCCACACACACACCCAGCGGGCTGAGCAGGCTGGCGGCATAAGATCAGCATTTTAATTTAATTTTAAATGAAGCTTCTTAAACATTTTGAAAACTTTGTTTACTTTATATACAACAATAGTTTAATTATATAATATAAACTTAGAGAGAGACACGTTCTAAAAAAAAGTTAAAATGTATTACCGGCACGCGAAACCTTAAATTAAAGTGAATAAATGAAGACTCGGCACACCACCTCTGAAAGGTTGCATACCCCTGTAATAGCCTATTCCAGGGGAAATTTCTTCCTAAACCCAGGGAGCTGGAGGCTGGCTTAAGTCCTAAAATGTGGAGGGTTTGTAGCCCTTATAAAGCTATCATATCTAGTACAATTGTAGATATGCTTTTTATGTACATTAAATAAATGACTTTTTGGAGTCCTACTAAACTCTTGGCCCCAATGGTCTGGTGGCAGTCAGTACCACTGGTGTCCTAGGAACTATACACTACAATAAATTCAGTAAAACAACAAACAAATAAAAAAATAATGTTGAGCTTCTCTAAAAATGTGCAGTAGAATCCACAGACCTTGCCCCTTCGGTATAGGCTAGTATCAAGTACACCAACCTGAGTCCTTGGTGCACTCCCTGTAGTATCCAGCTGCAGTCACTGGACAATAACTGTCAGGTAAGCTATCCCCAAAGAAACAGTGTACACACAGTTTGACTGGTACAAGGTCCTTTACAGCACTGAAATACATGTATAGTAAAAACAATCATAAGTTTATTCACAAAGATTAAGATTTAAGAGATATTGAGAAAGGATAATGAGCAGAAAAAGAACTGGTTACACATGAAACAAAACATAAAATACAACGCTAGGTCTACACTTATGAATCATTACCATTCTATTTAATAAAGTAGATCTTCTCCCAAGGATTCAGTGTCTTTGACAGAGCAGCTGGTTTTCAGTCAAAACCAGGATCCACATTTTCATGAATATCCACATGCCCTAATAGGGAATTCCTCAGCAAATGGATACCAAAATGGCTTTTTGCTTCTCCTTACATTTCCCATAATTCAGTCTTTTCACCCCAGAGTCAGGAGGACCCTCCCCCCCATTGTTTGTTCTCCAATGTGTTGGCTCCAAGTTGTCTTCATATCCTCATGTTGACTTGAAATGCATATGCTTAATTTATATATGAACCTAAGCAGACATGTGAATATACATTCCTCTGTCCGCCAAAAGCAGTTTTTCACCTCTGCTGAGGAGTAACACCTTGATACAAACTATAAGGATATATTTTGAGTATATATACATGTCTTCTTAAATATAATCAGTACATACATTTCACAATAATATGAAGGACCAGCATGATCTTGACTTTCCTTTAAGATCTCAGACAGCATTCTTTATAGATAAATATTATGAAAGCAAAGTGTTAGATGTAGTGAGTTTGTCAAGCCTGATAAGAGTTGCTGTTACAGAATAGTAAACCCTTTTCCAGTTGGCATCAAGGCGTTCTTACGGTCACTAACTACACTGGGTTTTCTATCTACAGCAGCCAATCACTGATTGGTCCCTATTTGTTTGTCTGTGTATAGTGCCAAGCCCTAAGGTTTTCAGATGAGTATCCTGAAAAAAAATCAAAGGACTGGTCTTTCAGCACAATAATTTTTGTAAGAAGAATTATTCAAAATTGCTGGGGGGCAGGGGAAGAGAAGCAGAGACACCTCCCAAAAGAACACAAAATTGAATTCCTAGATTACAAGCTTTCCCAGTTTGACCATAGAGAAACCGATAGCCCTGAGCATTCTTCTCAACAACAGCATGACCCTGCCTTTCTTTATATCAGTGGCTGCCAACCTGTCACTCACAGAGCTCTAAATTTCAGAGTGGCAGCTGAGTTAGTCGATATCAGCAAAAACAACCAGGAGTCCTTGTGGCACCTTAGAGACTAACAAATTTATTTGGGCATAAGGTTTCGTGGGCTAGAACCCATCTGACGAAGTGGGTTCTATCCCATGAAAGCTTATGCCCAGATAAATTTGTTAGTCTCTAAGGCAGGGGTGGGCAAACTTTTTGGGCTGAAGGCCACATCTGGGTGGGGAAATTGTATGCAGGGCCAGGGCAGGGGGTTGGGGTGTGGGAGGGAGTGCGGGGTGCAGGAAGGGGCTCAGGGCAAGGGATTGGGGCAGAAGAGGGGTACGGGGTGTATGAGGGGGCTCAGGGAAGGGGACTGGGGTGCAGGACGGGAGTGAGTGCAGGAGGGGGCTCAAGGCAGGGGTGTAGGAGGGGTGCGGACCGTGGGAGGGAGCTCAAGGCAGGGGTTGGGGTGCAGGAGGGGTGCAGGGTGTACGAGGGGGCTCAGGGCAGGGAGTTGGGGTGCCGGAGGGGTGCACGCAGGGCCAGCTCTGGCTTTTTGGCCACCCCAAGCAAAACAAAAACAAAAACCTGTGGCGCGGCTGGAGCGCGGGTGCAGGGGGATCGGCTGGGGGGAGCGGGCGGGAGAGAGAGAGAAGGGGGCAGCCAGGGCTACAGCAGGGGCGCTGCCACGCGACCCCTCCCACTGTGCCGCCTCCTGCCGTGAGGGCTCCGCTCCGGTCGGCGGGGAGGGAAGGAAGAGGACTGCCCTGCAGGGCGCTCTGGTTCTCCGCGCCGCCACCTCCTACAGGGCGGCCGGAGCAGAACAAAAAAAAAAGCGGCCGTGCCACCCTAGGGTTGGGCAGAATGCCGCCTTGAACAATCTGCCGCCCCAAGCACCGGCTTGCTCAGCTGGTGCCTGGAGCCGGCCATGGGTGAATGCAGGCAGGGGGCTTAGGGCAGGGAGTTAGGGGGCAGGAGGGGTTCGGGCTCTGGGGTGGCAGCAGCGCACACCGGGGCCAGGGCAATCCCGCGCGCTGTAGTTTGTCCACCCCTGCTATAAGGTGCCACAAGAGCTCTAAATTGTGGCCCTCAAGCATAGCTATCAAGAAAAGGATATATTTGATAAATGAAGAGCTCTTCCCTCAGTGCACAATGTGATTTTTTAAACTGAAATGTTTGACTCAGCAAGGAGGTAAAGGGCTTGCCTTCTGGGCTGTGGGAGCCCCAAGGATGGCAATACAGGAACTTGAGACTGAGCCTGAGCCTAAGTGCATAGTGAAGGACTGCTCCCCTCCACAGACAGTTACCCAGGGCACTCCAGATAAGGGAGAAGGGAACACACACATATATAGATAAAGAGCATAAGCTGAGAACCAGCAACTAATTAGGATTCCATGTGTCTCTACCGCAGCCCAGGTGAGAGCAGTCTCATGGCTGCGCTAACTTGCACCAGCTGCCTGTGGACCATAGGCTACCTGGAGACACCCAGAGGATCATGCATATAGCCTTTTTCCTCGCATAGCAGGGGACTTGTGCTTGGTTTCTGCTCCCTTTGTGCCATCAGCCATTTGTCATAAGTATCTGGGGAAAAGTAACCAGCTTCTGCCTTGTCTGTCATAGTCTGGGAATATTTTCCTTTAAGCCTAACACACACACCCTCCCCCCCAACACCACCTTCCAGAAAATCGCTGCTGTTCCAGGAAATTGGCAAGACCATTAGCACAGTGGGAACAGTACCAGGGAAACCGAAAGTCCCAAAGAAATTAATTTGCTTTCTTACCACACCAGACCCCATCACAGTGTGATAGTGCTGCTGACACATCCTTCTCACTACTCAGCTCAGAGATAGGCCAGATTCTACTGAGATATAGCGTAGCACAGCACTGAGCCAATGTTTCATCGGTGTCAGGCAGGAAAATATGGAGTAAGAGACCCAGTGAGGGGAACTCAGATTGTTCTCCCTTCTACCACAAGAATAACTGGAGAGAGCCCTGCTCAGCCATAAATACCCACCCACAATCCAGCCAACCCCTCCTACTACTTCAGTGGTCCCCAAAGTTTTCAGGGTCATGCCCCGCCCCCGAGCTGGGGCTAAAAGCAGAGCTGCGGCTCCAGAGGTAATGGGGCCACAACTGGGAGTGGGTCTGGAGCTGGAGCTAGCACCAGGAGCAGAGTCCCAGCAGGGGCAGAGGCTGGGGACAGAGGTGGGGCGGGGCCAGGAGTCGAGCCAGGTGGCAGGGGGCTGAGCTGGTGGCAGAGCAGGGCTGGGTGGTGCTCCCTCCCCGCCCCCTGTGGAGGCTGGCCTGGGCCCCACCATGCCCGCTGGAAGTTCCTCCATGTCCCTGTCGGGGGGAGCATGCCCCACAGTTTGGGAGCTCTGTACTACCTGAAGAGTGGGAATAACCAGTGCTTAATTTCTGCCAGGGCTTGCCAAAGCTGATTCCCAGCACCTGTAAGCTTGGCAGTTCATAGCTAGAGCCCTGCGCAGATACCTGCTTTATATCCACGGATGCACATAGCTGCGGTTATAAAGCCTGGTACTCACCCCAGTGGGCAGGGCTGGGGGCAGTACAGCCATGCCAGAGGAGCTGCCTATGCTGCCCAGTGACGGCTCCTGCGAGCGGCAGCCTGACATGCGGCTGCTTTCACCGCTGCCATTCCTGCAGCTCCTCAGATATCCACTTTATATCCGCAGATATAAATTTGGTTTCCGTGCATGGCTCTATCCATAGCCCTGGCACCTCTGAGCTTGCTGCATTAGTTATGAAAGTAAAAAATGTCATTACAAATTAAGCACTGGGGAGTATCTCTCCCTCTGGAGCAGTAGGGTGGTGAGACTGTCAGTTCAAGGGGACCCCAACTCGCATGCAACTGTGTCTGAATCACTCCTTCATGCCTCAGAAGAGAGACTGTAGAATGGGACAGAAAAGCCACTGAAATGAGTGTGAAGAGGAGATGGGGTGATGGATTGGAAAGGGGTGGAGGGGAAGGGAGGACAGTGAAATGAGGGTGAAGGTGAGGGAAGGGGCAAAGGGAGACAATGGACTGAGGGAGGAGGAAGTGGGGTGACAGAGGGGCTGGGGGAGGAGAAAGTAGTGTGATGGGCTGGGGAACAGGGGGTACAGTGGAATGAGGGTGAAGGTGAGGGAAGGGGCTTGGAGAGGAGGAAGGGGAGTGACAGGAGCTGGGGGAGGAAGAAGTGGGGTGACAGGAGCTGGGGACCAGGGGCAACAGTGGAATGAGGATGAAGGTGAGGGAAGGGGGTGGGGAGGAGGAAGTGGGGGTGACAGGGGCTGGGGAACAGTGGAATGAGGGTGAAGGTGAGGGAAGGGACTGGGGGAGGAGAAGTGGTGACAGGGGCTTGGGGAGGAGAAGGGGATGATGGGGGCTGGCTGAGGAACAGGGGGGCAGTGGGATGAGGGTGAAGGTGAGGGAAGGGGTTGGGGCAGGGAGGAGGAAGTGGGGGAGACAGGCTGGGGGACAGTGGAAGGAGAGTGAAGGTGAGGGAAGGGGCTGGGGGCGGAGGAAGTGAGGTGATAGAGGGGCTGGCTAGGGAACAGGGGAGACAGTAGAATGAGTGTGAAGCTCAGGGCAAGTGTGGCTAGCTTGAAGGGATGTGGATGGGGCACGGATCCAGGCTCCATGTCCGCTCCCCTGCAGCGGGGTTAGTTTTTCCCTAGTGCGGGTCTCTCTCTTCAGCCCCTCCCCACAGAGAACTTTCTTCTAGGGCCCTTGTTCCCCGCGCAGCCCCAGTTAGCCCCAGCCCCAGGCCCCTTTAAAACTTTTTTTTTTTTGCTCCCTCCCCGTCCCGATATTTTATACTACTAATCTGGTCACCCTAGCCCCAGACCCCAGCGGGAGGCTGGTCCTCCCCGCCGCAGCGCCTCTGCGGCACGCGAGCTGCACCTCCCTACCGCCTCCAGCAGCCCTTCCGCACTCCGCCTCAGCTCTCTGGTTGCTGAAGCAGAGGCACCGCGGCTCTGCTCCAGCAATAAAACAGCCTTTTCCTCTGCACTGGCGGGAGAGCAATCCATGCCCCCCAGGGCCAGGGCCGGCTCCAGGCACCAGCCCACCAAGCATATGCTTGGGACTGCGCCTGGAGGGGTGCGGCGCGGCCCTCCGGCCCCAGAGCGGGGCGCGACTGGGCTCGCCGCGCTCCCTAAGCCGGGGAGAGCGGTGCTGCAGCGGGCTCGCCGTCCTCCCGCTGGCACTCTGGCCGCCGGGGAGAGCGGAGAGCCCCGGCCGGGCTCGCCACCCTCCTCCCTGCGCTCTGGCCGCCGGGGGCTCTCCGCCCTGCTCCCAGCGCTTCGTCCCGGTCGGGGATTGCGGGCCCGCGGCCGGGCTCAGCACCCTCCCCTGCTACGCGGCGGGTGCAGAGCCGGCCCTGCCCGGCGCAGAGGGGACTAAGGAGAGCAGATCTTGTGGGTTGATGCAGCAACCACCTACCCCATCCCGCAATCCAGCCCTCTAGCCGGCATGCATCTGCTGAGCGCGCTGGTCACTGCAGTTCCTCCGCACTGCAGCACGCTCCAATAGCCTCCTACCTGCTCTGAGCTTGTACCTGTGCAGCTCCCCGCTCACTCTGCCCCTCTGCTAGATGCACGTCTTCTGCAGAAAGCTCGCCCACGGAAGCCCCTTCTAGCTCAGTCAGCGGCACGCAACTTCTGTGCTGGCTTTTGGTTGTTCTGACGTAGGAAAAGGGGGGCGGGGAGAGGAGCAGGACCCCCATCCTTTAGTTCCCCAAACTCGCGTGGCATGTTAACTCACTCCGCAGTGTGTGCGATCAGGCAATGTGCTCTCCCTTTCTTTTGTAATGGTTTGCGTTAGAGCTTGCTAAGTAGAGTTGTGTGCTTACGTTATTTAAGCGGGGTTCTCTTTCCCTCTCTCTATTCAACAAACAGGTTCGCTATTTGCTCAGTACGTAGTTCTGACCCCTTTGTGTGGTTTCCTCAATCGCTGCCACCTATTTCCAGGCTGTCAATGAGCCTTAGGGAATGTAATTTTTTTCACCTCCTCTGCCTCTTGTAATTTGCGCCAGCACTTGAGAAGTGGTATTTTTACCTTGGGCTGGGGTTTCAGCCCTTCAAGAAGCTCCTGCTCTGCCCTGAGGAGACTATTCCATCTACTCACATTTAGCATCTTGATTAAGGAGCTGAAAAAGTGAACGGCACATACACGAAATTCATAGATGATGTTAATACATCTTAAAGGCGAGGGGGAGAAATCCTAGCGGTTGGGAGATTCCTGCAGAGGACATAATGCAGTGGTTCTCAATCAGGGGTACAGGTATCCCTAGGGATACACAGAGCCAGAGGTTGCCAGGGGGTACATCAACTCATTTAGATATTTGCCCAGTTTAACAGGCTACATAAAAAGCACTAGAGAAGTCAGTACAAACTAAAATTTCATACAGAATGATTTTTTTATACTGCTCTATCTACACTATACACTGAAATGTCAGTACAATATTTATATTCCAATTTATTTTATAATTATAATGTACATCAATTCAATCCCAGGGCTAAATAACAAACATTCTACAACTCAAGCTTGAGAGTATTTGTGGATAGAATTCCAGTCATATGTAATTGAACTATATTATTCCTTTTATCATTCACTGTTCTGAGTATCAGATACTAACCATTCAGGCAAACAACTAACAACTGCATGACCACAGATCCTCATCTATATCAAAAGGCTTTCATACTCCAAGCCTCTTACTGTAAATGTCATGCCTCTGTTAAGGTCACCTTATCTATCTAATAATGCAGAAGTTACAGAGATAACTGAAGAGCTATCATTTAACTGACAGAAGGAACACCCCACATATTAGCAGGGATATTGGGTTGCATTAGTACCAGCATTGCCAGCAGATCAAAGGGAAATGATTATTCCCCTCCATTTGGCACTGGGGAGACCACATTTGGAGTATTGTGTCCAGTTTTGGGCCCCCCACTGCAGAAAGGATGTGGACAAATTGGAGACAGTCCAGTAGAGGGCAACAAAAATGATTAGTGGGCTGGGGCACATGAATTATGAGGAGAGGTTGAAGGAACTGGGATTATTTAGGCTGCAGAAAAGAAGAGTGAGGGGATATTTGATAGCAGCCTTCAACTAGCTGAAGGGGGGTTTCAAAGAGGATAGAGCTAGGCTGTTCTCAGTGGTGGCAGACTACAGAACAAGGAGCAATGGTCTCAAATTGCAGGGGGGGGGGGGGAAGGGAGATCTAGGTTGGATATTAGGAAAAACTATTTCACTAGGAAGGTGGTGAAGTACTGGAATGGGTTACCTAGGGAGCTGGTGGAAACTCCCTCTTCAGAGGTTTTTAAGGCCTGGCTTGACAAAGCCCTGGGTGACATGATTTAGTTGGGATTAGTCCTGCATTGAGCAGGGGGTTTGACTAGATAACCTCATGAGGTTTCTTCCAACCCTAATCTTCTATGACTTCCAGCTATCCATAGTAAATGCTTGTAGCCGGTCCCTCATGCCAGTAAATCTATGCTTTAGTATTCTGCATTGTATGTTCAGTCAGCGGCTCATGACACATTCTATATAGAACACCCATGGCCATTGCTATAGAACACTTGTGTACCAGCCTAGGTAGACCAGGGATAAGGTGGGGCTTACAGCAGATGCTTCAGTGAGGTGGTTAGAGACACACCATATCTAGTAATTAATACAAGGAAGTCTTTCTTCCTAACCTTAGCTGACATTCCATTAATAGCCTAAAGCAGATGTTTAGAGTTCTGCAATTTTATCCTAGATATAGTATAATTACACAAGCTATTTTTATTCATGTATCTACTCCACTTGTGAACCATACCAAGATCTGTGCTTTAAGAGATTGTAGAAGTAGGTCCCATGAATTTGTTAGACATTGATTATTCAAAGTGTTTCCTTTTACTCATATTCCCTTTCACACATCTTTGTTTTCATAAGGAGTAAATATTAGGAAGAAGGTTACATCATAACACTAGGATTCAGGGGATTGCCCTATGTAGCACCTCCAGTGTTGTCTTTTTACAAATTCAATATATTGCATTTTTGTCTGCTTGTAAATAGCTGAACATAGCTCAGGCTTTTCAGCATAAAGCAGAATGAAAAGTGTTTTGTAAGTGACCAATGCATTGCCCATATATGAAGATTGATGTTAATACACGAGATGTGCAGTTTTACCTTAGAGTATATTGCACTGGTCACATAGCCAATCCTTCGTATAGCATGCAAGAAACCAGCTTCTGAGGTAAGGAAAGAAGAGCAACATAAAAACAATCAGGTCGTATGAATCAGCTAAAAAAGTGGTAGAACTTGAAGAGCAGATGAATTACCCCTATAACTGGGCTTCAGCTGTAGAGCAGAGAACATCAAGAACATGATGCTCTGGCAAAAGCCCCCTTTGCACAAGCTATGGAAATTTGCTATTTAAATTAGGAAAAGAAGCAAATCCATTTAGACCTGTGTCCTCACTGGAGACATTGTATCCATCTACAATTTCTGTTCACCAGAGAGTTTTATGTTTATTTCCCTTTGTATGCAGGGCCAGCGCAACCCATTAGGCGACCTAGGCGGTTGCCTAGGGCACTGACATTTGGGGGGTGGCGACCGCAGCAGCCGAACATCCAGCCGCCGCAGTCGTTGGCAATATTTCAGGGGCGGGACCTTCCGCGGCCTAGGGCACCAAAAAGGCTGCCGGCGCTCCTGTTTGTATGGTAAGTATCAATAGTTTTGGGTGCACACAGAAAGGTGGTGTTTGGTTTTCCACTAAAAAAAAAAAAAAAAAAATTACATGTTAAAACAAAGCTATATGCAAAAGCAGGGCTTATACCAAATGTGATTACTGCTTTTTCACATATGAATTTTAGTTAGTGTTTCCCAAACTAGATTTCTCCTAAAACACGATCCTCTTCCTCCAGTCCCACTCATATCATGTCTTTTCTCTTACCCTAAGCACATCACCGTAATAGAGGAAACTGAGTCAGGGAAGCCTACAAACCTATAGATCACAATCTAGAGAATCAGATATAATTTTATTCAGGTGCTTATGTCAAAGTAAACATTGCCGACGTGGCTTTTAGTGAGACAAGGTGAATGAGGTAATATCTTTTATTAGCACAGCTTCAGTTGGTGAGAAAAACAAGCTCGTTTCCCAAAACTGAAGAAGAGCTCTGTGTAAGCTCAAAAGCTGGTCTGTCTCACCAACAGAAGTCAGGCCCATAATAGGTATTACCTCACCCACTTTGTATATCTAATATCCTGAGACCAACATAGCTACAACACTGCATACGATTGTGGTTTTTGTCCTTCCAGCCATTTACAAGCATGACCTTTTCAATTATTACTCTTTAAGACCTTATCTACATTAAAGACATTTTGCAGGAATTGCCCCCCACCCCCATTCAACTCTGCCAGATAGCAATGCAGGCAACAGCCAACCTAGTTAGAGCTTCCAATGTTCAGGCACAGTGGGAATTTTTTTGAAAAGTTCTTAGTCTTTGAGATTGAACACATGCGGCTGGCTGCAGAGCCGCTCCAGCAGCAGCTGGTGTGGCTGGACCCAGCTGGACAGCCACACTGGCCATTGCAGAAATCACAGCACCAATGACTTCCATGACACCTGTGACAGACAGAGCCTTAAATCGTCAATAAGACAGTGGTACTTTCTGCTTTAAAGAATATTAGAATCTTTTCATTTTAATACTACAGATTTGTGGTTATGCTGAAAGTTAAAGTCTAATCTTTTGTTAACTAATTCTTAAAAAAAACCTTTTGTATTTAGTTGAAATAGGAATCAAGGCTCTCTCACATTACATAGTATTTTCCTTTCACTCAATATTTAAGACGGTCTAGTAAAAACAAGTGAGCAGTTTCAAGTATTCCAATTGTTAGTACAGTTCATTATCAATTACAGGCAGAGTTCTGCAGACCGAGGTAGTTACATCTCTCACCTACTTCCATAGACTTTTTTCCTGAGTAAAACAGGATTCAATCCAGTAACATTTCCTGGTTCTACTTAATTCTGCCTTGGGAAAACCTCCCTGACATGAAGACTATAACCTAAAAGTGAATCTAATGGGACTAAAATCATGTAAAGGAAATAGTGGCCACAATCTATAATAGCTGCAGCCAACCATTACTCAAGGAGATATCCAGCAAATGAGGTTTCAGTTGGGTCCATCAGTGCCAGATATTGGTTTCTCTCCAAGCTGGAGGGAATTTGCTGTGGTAAGTGTGAAGAAGGGCAACCAACTACAACGTGACATCAGTTGCAACTTTTAATTCCTTGCTCTACTCTTAGCAAGAGGAATAGTTCCAAGTAACATTTAGAACAATGGAGGCAATATATTTATTTTAATAGCAGTGGAAACAAAATAAAATGATAGAACAAACAAATGTTTCTTTAAATATAAGGCTTTTAGACATCTGTGTACTGCTAAGCCCCAATTGTGAATCAAGCATAATTACAAAAATCCATATAGGATTCAGGAAAACATATGATAATACTTAGTCTTACACATAAAATTTGTGTCACTTACCACAAAGTCAGATAGCAAACAGCATATAAAGGAAAAACTCAGAAACCGTATTTACAAATTTATACTATGTAATAAGTCAGAAATTGCTTGTTAGTAAACAGATTATGAATTATACTACATCCCAAACGGCATGTATCTGTGATCATCATCAGATATTTATTATAAAGTAAGTTGAAAGACAGATTGTCTGGAAAAATAAAGTTTGTTTCATTTCAAACTTACGCACTCAGTCACCAGAATTTTATGCTATCTGTATATTAATATAAAATGTACATGAGCACCTGATCCAACCCAATGGGGTTACATAGGCCTAACTGCAAATTTCATTCATTCATAGCAGAAATTAACAATTGGAAGTCAGTGTGAAAGGCCATTATATACCTTTTTGCAAACTTCTGTCGGTTGCTAAGTTTTAAATGCTTGTATAAAAACAAATCCCCATACCATGTTTGTAATATGATCATAAATAGGAAATAGTTTAAAAATGTAAGATATGATTACCTCAGACTGTCAAGCTGTTTTGCACTTTGGAAAAAAAGTGCACACAAAATCCTCCCCCCACCCTTCAAAAAAAATCCCTATAATCCAATCAGATGAAAGTTAGAACTGGCACCAGTATTCATGCTAGTTGTCCTGCTGTGGAAAAGAAACAATTAATTTACAATATTCAGAAGCTGTCTCACGTAGTAGCCTCAGGAAGTTAAACTTCTTCTCTGACCAACAGTTTTTATTTTTTTTTTTTTTAAAAAGAAGTTCGATCAGGTATGACGTGGACAGCGTCCAGAAGGGGCAGGAATATCCAAGACTCTACGTCTGTCTTCATATTCATCAGTATCTGTTGAGTCTTCATCTTCATCCATAGCATATTCATTATGATTAGTTTCCTATAAACAAGACACCCCCATGTTTAACTAAGTACTTAATAATTGCCTCCTAAATCTTACTTTGATCAAGTGCTAACAATGTAACAAAAAAATTAAAATCAAGATGTCATTTATATCACATTTAAAGTCAGTCTCCGATAAAGACTAGTTACTGTAAATATGAAAATACTGCTAAATCAGATTTGTTTTCATGTATCAATTTTATAAAATTTAATCTACATGGCAATTATATTTCTAATCTGTTTAAACTTTTATTCATAAACTAAATAGACCAGTGAGATCAGAATCTGACTCACTAACTGTTGGAATGGTGTTGAATTATTATAAATTATTGTGGCTGACATGAGTTTGGTAAAGGTTGGTATGACTAAATTTGCTGAAGAATTCTGGGAGCAGGTTTTTTTTTTTTTTTGGCACCAGACAAGCTGTATGAAAGTTTACTGAAAGTGATGACATTACACTTGGACACTGACACAATTATGTACTTTAGATGTTTATCCAGGCTCTCTGTGTGTTTGTGCGGATGTAAAAAAAAAAACAAAAACCACTAGGGTCATGGTTAGTCATGTTTACCAAACAAATCACACAAAAAACATGAAAATAGTGAACATAGAACTAACTAACTGAACTGGGTTAACTAATCCTGTAGCACAGCCAAGAGCTAACTCAAAAAGTTAATAATAAAGTAAATTTCAGCCAGCCTTTAGTCTGTTCATGTTATAGAAAAACAAGTTACAAAACATTAAAAGGGCATATTTCAAAACATATAACTTGATTAAAAAAGGGGTATAAGTATTGGAAAATATTACATGCTCCTTCCTTCACCCCGATTAACATCTGAAAAGGCTTGTAACAGACCAAGTGCTTAAAAAAACCCAACAACCCCCCCCCCCCCCCGCACCCTCATCCTCCCAAAATAAAGGCTTTCATCTAGAACTGGTAGCTATACCTGCTTTGTTTGTTAAATCAGGGCTATGTCTACTACTGAGGTAAGTTGACCTACGCTATGTAATTCCAGCTACGTGAATAACGTAGCTGGAGTCGACGTACCTGAGGTCGAGTTACTGCGGGGTCTACACTGTGTGTGTGTGTGGGGGGGGGTGAAGAGGGTGTCGATGGGAAAAAAAAATCTCCCGTCGACTTACCTTATTCTCTTGTTGGGGTAGAGTACAAGGGTCGACTAGAGAGCGATTTGCAGTCGATTTGGCGGGTCTTTACTAGACCCACTAAATTGACGCCAGTGGATCAATCTAAGAGCATCAATCCTGGCTGTAGTGTAGACATGCCCCAGGATACTGTGTAGGGCCAACATAGTTACTAAGGGTTTATGCTTGAAAAATTAAGGCTTATTTAAAAAAAGCATGGTATAACCTTTCTGCTGCCTGTGTGAAATTCTTTTAAATAAATAGCTTTGCATTAAAAAACAAGAACAAAAAACTAAATCTGGGTTTTACTGGCACTAATACTGCAAATTCTTCCCAGCTGTGGGCCAAGAAAAATCCCAGCTCTTCACTAACAATTGAATTCAATTAGTTCTTTCTTTCTGTTTTACAAGTATGTAACAGAGCAGAATTTAAGCCACTAGGTATGAATTTGAGTAAATACTCTAAAATATCAGCGTACCACTCAACTTTAATATACAATAATCCTCTGCTAAGCATCTGTATAAGAGGCAGAGAAATTATCAAATCAAATGCAAGTGATTTCTGCAACTTGTGGAACAGAAAAGAGGTCCTGGTTTAAATAAAGGTAACCAAAGGAAAGAAAAAAAAAAAAAAAAAAAAAGCAATTTAGCTGTTACAAGTGTGACCTCGGTTGGCACTTTGTATTCACTGTTACCAGCCTAAACCAGTGCTAGTTTCCCAAAAGAGAGTTTTATAAAAAGTAATCTTCTCCTAATCGCATCACTTGATTGCCCATATTCCTCTTTAGCATTGCCCTGCACATGGATGCCAGTGTAATTAGCAGCTTCATTTCCCTCTTATGGAATCGGTTGACTCTGGGCTCTTTTTGCTTGTCAATTCAGTTTTGTTTTGCTGCTCTGGATTAACTACAGGGCCTGAAAACCATTAAACACCCTACATTCCATTGAACTACCTAGACATGGGACAGTTTACAGATTTTATCAAATCAATTTATATTTACGTCAAAACAAGCTAACAAAGCTGCCCAGATTCACCAGCTGCTTCCAAACCTTAAAACTAGATAATCATTCAACAGAACAGCAATTCAGTAAATTTTTGGAGTTGATGCAGGAGTTACTGGGTGTAATTCCATGGCCTATGTTGTGCAGGGTAGACTAGATGAACATTAAGGTCTGTTTTGATCTTAAAATCAAAACAGCTTAAAAGGCCTGGTTAGCACATGTATGAAAACCTCTCTCCTATCAAGAAAAGCAGAGACATTCTTCTGATGTAGAAGGAAGCAAACCACAATCAGGTCACACCGAGACAGAAAGAGCTCAAATAGGTAACAATTTAGATTTATAAATAAGGGTGTATCCATCCAATTTCACAGTTACAAAGATGCCAATGTCACAAGTTACAAAAACATAAAACTAAGTCACCTGCAGAACATCAAACTCTGTTCTCCTTCAAAGCCCAACATTGCAATAGCCTGCATAAATAGATGTGCCTGGAAGCATGCCCCAAAAGTCCACAGACATGAGCTAGCATCTGGGCTAGAATGCACAGGTAGAAGCCATTTCAGAATAGCAGACCCCTCATGGAGGAATTACTAGTCTACTCTCATTGTCAAGATGACTGAAGTTCAGTGTCTCCGTCCACTGGGAGGGGAAAATGGTGGCCCATCAAGCAGGATGGTCCCAACCCACTAAGGCTAGGTCTACACTACCCGCCTGAATCGGTAGAAATCGATCTCTCAGGGATCGAACTATCGCATCTCGTCGGGATGCGACAATCGATCCACGAATCGACGCTCTTACTCCACCAGCGGAGGTGGGAGTAAGCGCTGTTGACGGGGAGCCGCAGAGGTCGATTTTGCCACCGTCCTCACAGCGGGGTAGGTCGGCTCCGATAGGTCGAATTCAGCTATGCTATTCGCATAGCTGAATTAGCGTATCTTAAATCGACCCCCTCCTGTAGTGAAGACCTGCCCTTAGGGATTCATGGATAAAAATTAAACATCTTATCTTCAAGCCATCTTTGATTCAAAATGCAAATTATAACTCCAGTGACATATGATGCACCTAACAAGCATGTGCTGCTTGACAGACAGACCATTACTCCACTCAAATGTTTGGATTAACTAAGGGAAGCCGCACATGAAGTGTACACAGTAATCCAAGCATGAGGTGACATTAACATTTAATCATAAGTGATAATTGTTAGATTCAATTAATCTATTGTGTTATATTCTCTTGGCTATATGATCACCCCAAAGAACTCCGAGGAATTCAAATTAGGGGGGAGGTCTCTCTCTCTCTCTTATATATATATATATATATATATATATATATATATATACACACACACACACACACACACACATACACACACACACACACACAAAATTACAAAATATGGGTGTGTATGTCTTTTCCTTCACCCTTGTAGGGAATTATCTACATTATAATACTAAGAAATGAAATAAAATTATAAAACTGGAAAAAGGTGTCATGATTATGGAGTCTGGTAAGCCCTTTATCTAGAGAACGTATATTATACTGTTCTATTAGAGCTGATTTCATTCATGTTTTCTGCAAAAGCGTTAGGGATAAAAGCCTAGCACAAATGACAATACCAAATGTCTCTCAGCTTACCATGCGTGCTGTAGACACCTTGAATGTTGGGCACACCATATGAAATCTGGGAATTATGACATTAAAGAACTTGTCCTTATAGTAGAGACAATGGAAGGTATAGTATCCTTCCATGTATCCTGAAGTAGTGGAGAAGGTAGTACAGCTGGTATATTCATAAACTCTACCTGGGCTGATTATTGGAAATTCTCCTGCAGATACAAAAAACAACAAACAGCCATTGGGAGTTTTGAATTAAAATAGCGTTTACTTTCCCTTGCAATATAGTTAATTTCTATAGCCATTAAGTTCAGTTAGAGTTCTGCTGCAATACACAGCTAGTAACAAAAGTTTGTGTTTCTGTAACTGTACTATTCAAATAACAAGAGGTAAGCTTGTTGTAACAAATCCTGTTTTAAATGAACATTCTAGTGACTAGTTATCTTTGCATCACTTTCAGTCACAAGTGAATAGCAGTTTTTTAGACAACGTTGTTCACTAAATCAGAAGTGCCTAACTTGCTGAACAGGAGTCACTATAACAAGCTCAAAGGACAAGAACGCCCAAACAATATCCGGGGGGCGGGGGAGCAGAAGAGAGGAAGGGTGGTGCAGGAAGAAGAGGTTTTTTTGGTTTGTTTTTTAAAATCAGAACTATTGCTACAAATCATTTCTAAAAAACAAACAAAAAAAATACTTAAGTCTTCTGACATGCACTTATGCAGTTAACCCTGATACATAGATAAAAACAGATGGCATTGGAGACTTCAGGATTATTAATATTAATTTGTATTCTCAAAATGCTTAGGAGCCCCACTCAGGGACCAGGACCCCAATGTGCTTACAATCTAAGTAATTCAAGAATCTTTAAATGGTTTGACTACTTATACTAATATTAACTACTGTATATTAATATACAGATTTTCCCAATATATATGCCTGAAAATTATATTCCTTAAAATCCTTTAAAATTGAAGTTAATGTTTAACACTTTCCCTTACACACAATGCAATATGAGAAAGTAGAACAGAATGCATGTTTGCTAGGAGAAGAGAATAGCCACCATCTTGCATCATTTCTGAGAATGGTTCCACCAGAAGTTACAGAATTTTCACATTAATCACTGGAATGCTCAGAATGCTAAAATAAAACTCAAACTCTCAGTTTACATACCAACGACTCCAGGACCCTGAACTTCTTCTACATCACCTTTGGCATTGGTTATTCTCCAGTACCGACTGTCCAACTGACAAGCCTTTTCAGGAAGAGCATCTTTGGACATCTCAATTCTATGACCCAAATCAAATATAGTTTTTGCTTAGAAACGCCTTACTGACATGTCTAAAAACAACCATAAAATGTTTAAAATACTATCCTATACTCCCTACTGCTTAGAGAAAGTGGTATATTCTAGTGACCTGCGTAGAGACCAAAGTAGGAACACCAGAGCACTAATCCCAGCTTTATTATTCCTTTTACCTACCTCTCCTTAACTCATGACAAATATTGTGACAAATGTTTCATGTTTGCAAAGTGATATGTGCTATATATTGTTAGTGAAAAGAAACCCCCCCAACAAAAGTACAACGATAAGACCCTTTCCAAGTTTTAAAATAGTCAAATAGCTTTTTTATTTAAACTATATTAAAATAAATATATTGCATACTGTACACCAAGCCCCATATGTATATGGTATCTAAATTTCTCCATATTTTACCATACTTCTGAGTACTATGCGTATGCATGCAACAGTCATGAGGCTTGAACTCCAGACAGGACTCTCTCCTGTTATCAGGAAGATAGCCCATTTGCTATTCTCACCTGATTCTGTAAGTGAAGAAGTAATGTGGTGGATGTACAGAACTGAGTTCAGGTAGAAAAGATGTGGAGACTGAAACAGTAATATCTCCTGTTGTGGCCACACACTCCTTATCATGAACATACCTGTGCAACAGAAACATAATAAAGAGTTGGAAATTTCTTTTGTATGGTGTAACCCAATTCAACTGGTTCAATACAGATGCTAAAAGGATATTTTTGATGAATACGTTTCCACATGCTACACTAGTAGTATTTTGGATTATTAAACCCAAAATTAAAAAAATATTAATTAAACTAGTCATTCTTTAGTCTTTGTGAATGCACTAGTACAACAGTGCAATACTTGCCTTAAACTACGGGAGCAGACTTTAGAAATGTCTTCATGCAATTCTTCACATTAGGTTGTGTACAAATCTATTTTGGAGATGCAACATCTTACAGCATCCCATTAATCTTAAAAGGGGCGATTATACATCAGTGGCTCTCAACTGTTCCAGACTACTTTACCCCTTTCAGGAGTCTGATTGGTCTTACATACCCCCAAGTTTCACCTCACTTAGAAATACAAAAGAGCATCACAGCCCACTATTATTCAAAAAAATGTATAATTATATGGTAAAAATTACAAATACAATAAATCAATTAGAATATGAATATTGTACTTACATTTCAGTGTATAGTATATAATATAGAGGAGCAGTCCCCAAACTTTTGGGAGTCTTTCCCCCCTTTACCCCTGCTTCCCCCTCCCCCCCAAGCCAGACTGTGACTCCGTGGAGAGGGGGCCCGCGGACAAAGGTAAGGGGGCCAAGGCTGGGGACACAGCTGGGGGTGGGGCTGTGGCCAGAGGCCAAGGCAGGGGCAGGAGCAGAGCCGCAGCTGGGCTGCAGTGGGGTCAGACAGCCGGGCCTGCAACCAGATGCAGCTCCGCTCCTGGCCTTGCCCCCAGTCTCTGTTCCAAACCAGGAACGGGGCTGGCACGGGGCCTGGAGCGGAGTCGCGCCGAGGCTGGGGCTGGTGCCAGGAGCCGGAGACACTGCTGGGGGCAGGACTGGGGAACAGCGGGGGGTGGGGAGGAGCTGAGTGGCACTCCCTCCCCACCCCTGTGGGAGCTGGCCTGGGTCCCACCATGCACCCTTGACCCCCAGACCTTTCTCCACATCCCCCTAGGGGGGGCATGCCCCACACTTCAGGGATCTCTGATATAGAGCAGTATAAACAAGTCATTATCTGTATGAAATTTTAGTTTGTACTGACTGCTAGTGTTTTTTATGTAGCCTGTTGTAAAACTAGGCCAATATCTATATGAGTTGATGTACTCCCTTATGCGTACCCCTGGTTGAGAATTACTGTTATACACAACCAGGATAAAAACAAAAACATCTAGAGAAGTGCACTTGGAGCTTCAAGGTAAATCCATCTCCAAATCTTGTTTGTTTAGAGTATTATAATACATGTATTCAATACAACATTCAAATTAATAGTAGATAGACCATATAAAACTGAAAGAATCCCTTATTTAAAATAGCAAATGTCATTTGTTTACCAGTTTTGTTGTAGCTGTTTTGGCCTCAGGATATTAGAGAGATAAGGTGGGTGAGGTAATATCTTATTGGACCAACTTCTGTTGGTGAGAGACAAGCTTTTGAGCTATGAAGAACTGCTCTTCAATAAATTCCTACATGATCTGCCGCTGCATCTTGCTCACTAGCCCACTTATTTTGCACCTCAAGTTCTTGGCAGGCAGATGAGTTAGAGCTGGTATTAATTACAATCCCTTCAGTGTGATGCTACTAGTTCTAATATTCCTGGTAACAAAACAGGATTAGTTTAAGCCTTTAGATTTCTGCAGCTATATCTGTTGTATATATTACATCTCTCTTCTCCCCATCCATTTACCCTTATGTCATACACATCTGCACCCAGCTGTTTGGAAAAAAATCAGCATTTAAAATAGATTGATTTTCTCTTCCTTATAATTATGCTGCACTACAGATCAAAAGTCACAATACCTGAAAATCTGGTCCCTGATGATGGGATAGCCGCCTGTTACGACATTGTTTACATAAGATGTGAACCACTCCAAATAAGAAGTACCTAGACGCCAAAGAGGGAAAGTTTTACAAGAGCAGGTACTCTTATAATTAAGCCAGTTACAATATTCACTTTTTTTTTTTTTTTTTTTTTTTTTAAAACATAGGCAATATAAAAGCTAGTTGGCTTTAATATAAACAATTCCCAGACCTCTGTAGTGGAGTAACACATTCCTCATCCTGCTCTATTCAAAAAATTGAACTCTGCTTTTGCTGGGAACTAAATTATGGCTTAAATGGTTTGCTTGTTATCCTCCACTCACTGTGTCACATCTAAAATGAGACTGTATACTCTTCAGGCCAGGAACCATGGCTTTCTATTTATATTGTGAAGTACCTCGCACAATTCTGGATGCTTTTATACTTTAACAACTGCCTTTTAGACCTTTGCTGGTACTGCATGATTTAAGGAGATGGTGGCTTTACAAGTAATGTAATTACTATACCTATTTCCTAGGCACTGTACTCCACAGTTAATCCAATATTCTATTTGCTAAAGCTGGTAGGTCTATTACTGGACGTACAAACTTAGTTTTGGTTTGTAGGGATCTGCATGTATAAACAGGTAAGGTATTAAAGTTTCTAAGAAATCTAGCAAATTTTGTAAGTTTCTGTACTCACAAGAGGTAGGGTGGAAGAATGTGCAACATGCACACCTGTTACCACCACAAGCTCAGAGCTCTGAGTTTATAGGTCACCCAATATAGAAACAGCTTTCCAAAAACCTGCAGTCATCATTTTGAGAACAGCTGGATTTATCAGGATCATAAAAATTCAATAATTGGGCAGATTCAACCTTGACAGAGTCCCTTTAATGAACGAAGTCCTCAACGACAAGACATTATCCTCTATAAGTGAAATAAGCTATAGGTAATTCAATTAATTCAGGCAACGTATTATGAGTTTTAGTAGTGGAAGATCAATAGTTCTTTAAATTTTGGTTTATATTATTGATGTGAAATATGTTTTTAAGTTAATGATTTCATAATATTCTATTTCTCACAAGCTACACAGGGTTGCTATGGCACAAAGCAATAATTAACACAATTTACTCATCACTTGTTCCTAATTTTGCCCTAAAAAACCATTTAATTATTTGAAGTGTCCTGCCATCTTTGGGGCTCCTCTGTTGCTTAGAAGTCTCCAATAATTTATCTTCTCCATTTTCCTTCTTCCATCACCCCACCCAATCATCTTCAACATTTTGTCTTGGCCTTGAAATGCTAGAGTTTGGGGTGCACACTAGCTGTATGATTCACTCTGCAGTTTGAACACTTGGTTTTTATATGGAAGTAGGAAATACTTAGCAGATTAATCTTCTCATCTACATGGAATGTTCTGTGCCAGGATACTGGTCCATAACAACTGGAAGTCATTGTTTCCATAAGGACAAGGCCAACCCAAAGTGATAATTAACACTAGATCACTGCAGTCACTATCTCTAAAACAGTTCATTTTCCTCACAAATTGCAAATAATTAGAATAGTACTTTGAACTTCTACAACACCTTTCATCTGAAGATTTCAAAGAACGAGACAGTAAACCTCAACACTCTTGTGAGGAAGACAGTGATTTCCTCACCCAGAACTGCAATACAGCTACCTCTGGGGCGGAATAAGTGACATGTTTTCCAATACACAGCCACTGCAAGTCCAAAATTGCAGGACTAGAAGACTAGGAAGTCTTAGTAAGAGTTTCTCTTGCCTTTTCTTTTACCCATAAATGAAAATATTATGGCATGGCCCAGTGGGGCTATTACTCATCATTGGTGTTGCATTAGAAACAACCTGTGATGCAGGTTAGTATAGATTATGCATATTAATGGGAGTCTAAACTAAGGTTCTGTTTTCATTCAACAGGAAAGCAGTTCAGTTAGTTGAAGGCTTCCATAGCCAATAGCTAGGGCCCTACCAAATTCATGGTCCATTTTGATCAATTTCATAATCATAGGAATTTTTTTTTAAATAGTAAATTTCATGATTCATGTGGGCCCAGCTGTGAAGGCAGCGCTGCAGCCAGCAGCAGTGCAGAAGTAAGGGTGGCAATACCACAACCCCCCTATAATAACCTTGTGACCCACCCCAACCTTCTTTTGGGTCAGAACCCCCAGTTTGAGAAACACTGATCTCCACTGTGAAATCTGTACAGTATAGGGTAAAAGTACGCAAAAGAGCAGATTTCAGAGGGGAGTCCAGATTTCACGGTCCGTTAAATGTTTTTCATGGCCATGAATTTGATAGGGCCCTACCAATAGCCTTCAGTAGAAAAGGAAAAAAAAAAAGTTTTGAGAAACTTTCTACTACAGTCCCAGCCCATGTCAACAGATCATCATAAGGATTCTATAGTCATCAAGTAATGACTCCGAAATCTCTCTCCCCCCTCCTTATGCTTTGAACAATGCAGTTAAAGAGAACCTGAAAAATCCAGGAACATTTTCCTTTTCAGGTATAGTTACATTTAGAAGAAATTTTAATTGAGAGGCACAATATATATTGAATCTGTGACATGGCTGCAAAGGCTACTAAAAATTCCTTCTCCCAGGCTACAGTTCATGGTGTTTTTGAACCACCAGTCTCCGACAGCTCCTCTGATGGTTACCCTAAAGGTTGCTACATGTTTTGTCAGGCTGACCAGCGTATTGAATAACTCAAAAACAGAGGTGTGAAGTAACAAGCATTAGTAGGAAAATAAAAAGGTTTTATAACCCATTTCAATTAATTGTTCAAGTTCCAATACCGCTTATAAGTTTCTCAGCAGTAAGAATACATGTACAAGTTTAGTGCTTACTTTGTGCAGGTCAAAATGTTGTGCAAATGTACTAAACAGCTCTCAGCATAGGTATATTTTTTATTAACATATGCAACTTAAGACAGAATGAAGTGCTTAGATACGCTGGCATCTCTAAACAAGGTATTTTTTGCATGAATGTTTCATCTCCCCTCCCTCCCACTTCAACATGCTCTTACCTGTAATGAACATATCAATAGCAGATGGATTACGGGCCATCTGATCCTAGAAAAGGAACAAAAATTAAGTGTGTATATTGAAAAGCAGACTGATGTTTTTTCTTGACATCCTAAATACCTGACTATTTTCCTAGTATTATCTAGGCCCAAACCTAGCTTCTTCAATAGAGCATCCAAATCCCACAATCAGATGTTCAAATCAGTATTTAAGACACAAATGTCTGTCCCATGTGTCTAAGTGCCAAGATGAGCATTCAAACACACAATTGGGACATTCCACTAAGGAGATCGCATTTGAAAATCAGGCTTCCTGCATCATTTAACAAAACTCAGCCTTCGAATAATCTGAAAACTAATTCCACCTCATTTTTAGAGCTCCTATCTTTATATTCCTTCCTACCAAAGGGTCTGTATTGTCTCCAGAGGAACACAAATATTAACATTTAAATGCCTTCAATTTCTCATAATATAGTCCAGGCAAAATAGACATTTAGCATAACATAAAAAAGGTGTACAAGATTTTTTTCAATGTCCCCACCAATGTTAGGTGACTAGAACTCCCATTGCTACACATGAGGAAATAACTAGGAAATCCTAACAGGTTAAGGTTCTATAATAAAGTCTGTTACTTGAGAGTTCCAAGCTCCCAGCATCTTTCTTTACAAATTTGCGCTGAATCCCATGGACAGCTAGAATTAATTCAACAGTTTAATCAACTGCTTTTCAAGGGGTTTTAGCTTAATTCCAATTCAAAATTAAGACTAAGACTGTAGCCAAAGTATCTTCTGTTGTTGCTTGTCATTGCAGTTCTACTGTGATGCCAAGTAATATGTACTGCAATAATTTTAGTACAGTGAGAATAATTAAGAATAGTTTATTTTTGAATGTGAGTGACCTTGCTTTTGAGGGTTTCAGACTTAACCTTGGTGTATGTTTTTAAAATGCACAGTTTAGTATGTAATGTACAACCTGACCAGTTAGGAAGTTTTAACAAATATTTTAAAAGTTAACTTATAATTGCTAATGCTGTAAACTCAACCTGGAATAGGGAAATCAAGCAGAGTTCACTCTGTGCATTTTCCACAGGTAGTACAAAATCTACTACTGGACTTTAGTAAATAATTTTGTTGTTGACAGTGGACAAGCTGCATTGGTTCAGCAATGTTAACCAGAGCAGGAAATTTTTTTTTCCTATCAATAAAATAGAACACGGATAGCAGACCCACTTATTAAAGAGGGACAGAGTCCTGTGTCACTTTATAGACTAACAGACATATTGGAGCATAAGCTTTCGTGGGTGAATACCCACTTTGTCAGATGAATAGTGTGTGGAGGATCCATCTGACAAAGTGGGTATTCACCCACGAAAGCTTATGCTCCAATAAGTGTTAGTCTAAAAGGTGCCACAGGACTCTGTCGCTTTTTACAGATCCAGACTAACACGGCTACCCCTCTGATACTTAAAGAGAGAATATCTTGACAATCCCTTTTCTGACTATACTCGCACTTTAATCCGTGAAAGAGACAAAGCTGTTCAGGAACTGAGGGCTTGATTCTCTCCACACACACTAATGAGATTTAGGAGTAAACGCCACTGAAATCAATGGAATTATACCAGTGCAAGCGAGAACAACCAGACTCCGATATTAGGGTATTGCCATCATTGTAGTATCAGAAGCAATTTTATAAAGCTTTCAATAAGATTAAATTGTTTGTCTTTTTTTAAAAAGACAAACTGATCTTCTGTTCTTTCACTGTAGAGTAAGCAGCGTATATTTCTCAAAAAGATCATACTCAATTTTTTTCTCTCTTGCTGTTTCTAGAAAACAAGTCTATAACTTACTGCTAAATCCAAAATCCCCCACTGTGCAAAACAAAGTTTAACAATGAAAAAGTGAGACTTGCTGAAATAGACTGGGACAAATTCATGCCTGGCATAATTCTACCAAATTAAATAGATTAGAGCAGGGATGAGTTTGTCCGATGAGGTCTTAAAATCTGCAAAGAAGTTGGCTACAATCATTACTACTGGGGGCATTCTGCACCAAAAAAATTTAAAAGCTGCGCACAATATTTTAAAATTCTGGAAAAATCCACAAATTTTATTTGTCAAAATAACACTACATAATCATGCCAGTTTCAATTATTTTGGTAATTTATTTCAAAATACCTGTCAGCAAGTATATCTATAATACAGACACAAAAATTCACCCAGGAGTAGAGAGTTAAAGAAACCCCTATGACAACCCAGTTCCTGTTTCTCTGCCCCCTTCCCCTCCCCAGAGCCCAGTCAGGGGGGCAGACACTCCTAACCCCTTGCCCACAAAACCGACCTGCAGGCCCCCCCAACCAATACACCCACACATCCTCCTTCTCCTCAGAGCCCAACCATGGGGCCCTCCCCCAGCCCAGATACCCACACTCCATCCCCAGCTGCAGGGTCCCCCTCCACCCCAGAACCAAGAGATCCAGAGGGAGAAACAGCCTGATGCTCTGTCCCAGGCTTGCACAGAGTTGCCTGCGCACTGCCCTTTCCTTTCCTCAGGGCATGCTGGGAACTGCAGCTGGCAGGAATCCTCTAGCTCTCCCCCCAGCACTGTCTTCTATGTGCAAGCTGGGCTCTGCTGAGTCCAGTGACCCCTAATAGTAGCTAGCAGCACTGCTGCCCATTTCTTTGAGGGAAAGAAAATTCTGCACGCACAATGTTAATTTCTGCAAAATTCTGCATTGCGCAGTGGCACAGAATTCCCCCAGGAGTAACTGCATTACACACTACGGTCACATCACTGTTGTGTTAAATAGTCTTCTTGTGTAATTTTGGTGTACACCCGAGGGCAACTCAAAGACATTTTTATTTACCAGTTAAATGCTCTGAGTCATAGTATATAGAGCATCCACTCATTAAACTGTGCATACTGTATATTTCACATGTTTTATAACATGCAAAGGACAAATGCCAGTTTTATCAAAAAGATACATTTATAAACAAACATTTCTTCCTTACTGGACATTGGTAGAAGATCTCATATTTATTACGACCCTCCACACTCTCCAGTGCCATGTATTGACTCAGGCCAGTGTGAATGCAAAAGGTTAAAGGAAGACATTGTTTCAAACCAAGACGCTGTTGAAATCCCCCAGCTGCTGTGTCAATGTCCAATAAATCTTCTGAACGATAGTGATTGGATAGTGCCATACTTCCCATCAACCTTAGAAGGAACAACAACAAAAATAGAAACAATGAACACTTGATTAACAATGCAAAGATAGCTTTTACCTTTTACTCAATGAGTAATAACTCATTCTAAGGTCTAATTCTGCCATCTAGGCATAATACTTATACCCAGAGAAGTGTGCATTGTAATGTTTTCTACAGAATCAGGTCCTCAATTCATTTTCTACAGAATAAGGTCCTCAGCCTTACCCTCAAAAAACAAAAAAGAAATTTGTAAGAAAAAACTTAGCAGTTTTAACCAATATGGTCATGCTCATTTTCCATGCTTAGCACAGGAAGAAAGGGAGTTCTGGGACATTCTGGTGACTGTCAATTGTCTCACAAGTTAAAGCAGCTTAGGACATCTGTTCACCATTGAAATAGCATAATAGGGCAGCTTCACAGGCAGATACTGGGACTATATTCTGTACTTCAAGTTTTGCATCAACTCTTTTCAGGACTAAAAGGAATATCCATGAATACTTAGTTTCTATAGGCCAAGAAATTGTCAACTTTAGTAACAAATATTTGACAAGACATATTGTTACCTAGAAAAAAAAAAAAAAAAAAACAGGAGTACTTGTGGCACCTTAGAGACTTGCGGTCTCTAAGGTGCCACAAGTACTCCTGTTCTTTTTGCGGATACAGACTAACACAACTGCTACTCTGTAATTGTTACCTATATTCATTCACAAAATGAGTTGAGACTGAAGCCAGATGTAAGAAGTTAATAAAATTCAACAACTCTGCTCATTCCTTAAGAATAGTTAAGAAACAAGTCAGCAATCATTTTAACAGATACAGATTTATGGATCTGCACTTAGGATTTACATAGACTTGAAAATTATTCAGTTACATTTGGAAGGAAAAGAAAACCCCCATGAAGCATGCTTCTCTTTTTCATCAGTAGAATCCGAAAAATACACCTCTACCCTGATAGAACGCTGTCCTCGGGAGCCAAAAAAAAAATCTTACCGCGTTATAGGTGAAACCGCGTTATATTGAACTTGCTTTGATCCGCCGGAGTGCGCAGCCCCGCTCCCCTGGAGCGCTGCTTTACCGCGTTAGATCCGAATTCATGTTATATCGGGGTAGAGGTGTAGTTCACATTTAGCTGGCCAATCTGCCATAGGTTATAAACGCACACTAAATCAAAAAAAGCAGACACCTAAAATAATCATGAAAACTTTGACATGTAGTGTTAAACACCACAAAAATTTGCAGATTACAGCATTCTCGTTTTCTGGCACAATTTGATGGACATTCTCTAGTAGCTCTCTATACGTACAAATATTTCCAATACAGATGGGCTGGTAAGAGATGTGTTTGTTGGAAGACATTGGAAAGAGCTTTAATTCTAATGCAACATAACTGGCAGCTGGTGGGGGGGAAAGGAGAGAGAATCACACAGTGCCTAGTTCAAGGTATCTGTATTCGAGCTAAGAACAAAACAAAAGTCAAGGGAGCTTTCACACTTTTAGCTTGCTTAAAAAAAAAGAAGTGGGGAAGAGTTAATAGGATAAAAACGTAAACTGTCTCAGCATGCAGGCCTAGTTACTCCAAAGCATTGCTTAAGCATGACAACACTCTTATGTGGCAGGTAAACAGCTTTGGAAATTTCTGAAGTGTCAAGAGTAACACTGATCAGATCCTTCAAGAAGCTGTTTTATGTCTTTCACTATTTTCTCTTAAAATGTGCAGTTTGGATACATTAGTAATATTAAGCCAGGATTGAATAGCTCGAGGGTCATACTAGGATAGCATTTCCAGAAGTTTTTACCATTTCCTGACCAGTTCCATTACATCACTTGGCTTTTGTTAAATCACTGAATTGTCCACAGAGGGGAGATTTTCAAAGGGGAACAAGGCATGTCACTCCCATTGCCTAATTCCCTTTTGAAAATCTCTTCTAGAATACCTACTTGTAAACGGTTCAAGTCATCCTCATAAATATGCAGAACTGGTTACTTCTTACACACCTGATTCTAGGGTTGGGGGAAAAAAAAGATACCCAAAAAGGCTCAACCTGCCGCCCAGTGAGAAGTTAGAGGTGCCACAAAGATGCAAAAGCCAACTCAAACACACACCTCAGATCCCCATCTTTTTCCATCAACATACCATTCTTGGAAGTATTTCTACCACTCATGTCACTTTCCCTCAAATACAGCCCAGTGTGCTAAACATGAGAGGCTTGAAGGTACACAATATGCAACCATGTTTAGTCGCTTGTTTAAGATATCAAGAATTGTCAGTTTTACGTTTCAGGGAGGCTTCATCTTTTCAGTAATATGGAAAAAAAATTTAAATTATATTTTGTAGGGTGCAAAATTTCTATTCTATTCTTCTGTTTTTCCGGTGGTTCCACCTCCACACTTAAGACTATTCTTGTATTGCCAGGTCTGGAAATTAGTTCCCTGACCATTTTATCACACCATTTATTCTGCAAATTCTGGTACAAAATAGGCTAATTCTGCTCTCAATTACAACACAGAGAATCCAGAGTAACTCTGTAAATATTGGTGTAATTGAGGACCATAAATATCCAGGGCTAAAATTTTGTTAATTATGAAGGGTAAAACTTTCCAAAAGCATTAAAGTCCCATTTTCAAAAGTGACTTGGGCATTTAGGATTCTAGCTCCATTGCAAAGGAACTTAGATGCCTAGGTCCCACTGCTAAGGCACTGCTGACATAGATTCTTGTGAAGATTTCACCCAGAGAACACAATAGCTAACTTCTATACTGTATATAATATTTTGCATAGCCTGCTCAGCAGGCATTGCAATCCTCACTCCATGTCTCAGTTTAACTGAACTGGCCACCATGAAGAAAAAGAAATAATTAAATAACGGAACTGATAGTAGGTTTAACTCCTTACCCAGGAACAACTAGTTTCTGTCCATTATGAATACGAAATGAACACCGATAATCATCAGGGAGTTTGCAACCTATTTGTGCTTCCACAGCATCTAGGTCTTCCTCCTGCACACTATCTGCAAACACATTAAAAACAGGGTTTTTTTAGGAGGCAGCTTCAGACAAGAGAAACAAGAACTGTTGCTTCAGAGATTATCTCAATAAATTGGATCCTGCTTGAAGTACTTTACTTTGTGTAAACCCCTCTTAAAATTCAATTGGATAATGCCTGACAAAAATTGGCGCTCTTAAGACAACTAGAGACAAATGTTACTTTCATTTACACAGTTGCAACCCCTTTGGCTTCAATGCAACCTAAATCATTTCACTGGAGCTGCATTGCTGTATGTCAGAGCAGAATTTGGCCTAACTAAATGTTTTTAAGTTTTTCAGCTATGCTATAGTGGCATCAGCAAATGCACAATGAATTTAAAAAAAGCTCATTTTAAAGCCCCCTCCAGCCACCACAAGGACCCAAGTTTCAACTGCATTTGACATTACAAAAGTGCAGTGAATTAAAAAACAGTTTTGTTTTGTTTTAGGAGCAGTCTTATTCTACATTTAGTGCAAAGGAAAACAAAAATAGAAATGATCTGACTGAATCATCCAAAAGTCCAGAAATTCAGAATTAAGGTTATCACTCTCCTTATTCATCCCACTGTGACTCTCTAAATTCAAAAGTAGGATTTTTGACCAATGACCCTTGATATTGGTGCTTACCGTTGGGCACAATAGCAAGAATAATTATGGACAGCATTATCTTAACTAATACATCTAAGAAGATTCAAAATTCAGATTATTATTTGTACTACCATCTCCTTCTTCAAGCAAACTGGGAGTTCATTACGTGGTACTAACTCCAATAGTACGCTAGTGTGTTAGGTAACAAAATACCAGAGTATCACAAATTTCAGAACAAGGGTTACTCATATAACAGTAGTCTGTTTTTGCCTCCTAAGAGATCTCAACAATACTAATCCATTAGAAGTAGGTGTTTCTTCAACAGCACTGGCTGGAGAAACAAAGTGACTCACTCTTAGAACCTTCCCTAAAAGAAAAGAAATATTGCCCTGACCACTGGAAGTTAGTGGACTGAGTCCTGACTCAGCCACTCTCAGCCAACCAAGTTGTAGCTCCTAGTTGCTACCATAAAAAAAAGGTTGTGCCGATTTTCTTTTTTTGATCATTACCATGCAATTTAGAATGTTTCACTAAAGGCGGAGATGGCCACTTTAAATTTCCAGCAAAAAGACAATAAAAAAGCCAATCTTGGAGATGCTTCAGTTACTCTAAGTTTCTCATATGGTGTCTCTTTTGCGATCCTGAAAGAGATTTGCTCTTCCCACTATATAAAATTGTGATAATGTTGCACATAGTGAACATTTCCCATGTTATGATTTCCTAGGGCTAGCCAACTACTCTCTCAATGGAGCTATTCCATTTAATTTAAGTAGAGTTGCTCCTGAATTTGGCTGTATGTTTTTATCAGTAACATTGGGCTCAATCCAGGGACAACAGGATGAAATTCTATGGCCACTGTTATACAAGAGGTCAGACTAGATGATCTAATTGTCCCTTCTTATTTTAAAAATCTATTACTGAATTAAAACATATTTAAAAAATAAAGTACCAAAAAAAGCAACATTTAATAGTCATTGTAAACAGTTACAAACCTGTTTTCCAAATATTTCTAATAAAAAAAAATCACAACCTAGTAATCACCAAGAGTAAACCCCAGGAGAGGAAGTTTTTCTCTGTAGGAGGGGAAATTTCTTCTCTGCTTCTGAGCTTTGCTATTCCACACCCCAACTTGAGCCAACAGCTCAGCACAGCTTCTGGTCAGTTTCACACAGAAGACTGAAACAAGCTTAACAAGGTCTGAGTTCTTTTGGCTTTATATGGAATAGGACCAAATAGATACCTATAAACCTGCCTGAGTACATTTTATGTTATAAAGCACTAAAAATTAGAAGCCCTTAAAATATATTAAATCCATTCAATGTCTTATGAATGTTTGCTTGTAACATCAGAATCTATAAAGCAGAAAGTTAATATGAGGCTACAGACTTTTTTTTTTTTTTTTTTTTTTTTAAAGAATTTTAGCTCAAAGCCACTTGACTAAATACCTTTTTTATGCAGAGATGTTTTAAATTGGGTCTTCAAAACAAACTTATGAATTAATACAGAATAAGAGAAATGTAGGGCAAACAGGGACACTGAGAAGTTATGAAGTCCAGCCTCCCACACAGAGGCAGGACCAAATATACCTAGACCAGGGGTGGGCAAACTATGACCTGGGAGCCGCATCCTGCCCTTCAGATGTTTTAATCCAGCCCTTGAACTCCTGCTGGGGAGCAGGGTCTGGGGCTTGCCCCGCTCGGCGCATTCCATGGCGCTGTACGGCTCCTAGAAGCAGTAGCATGTCCCCCCTCTGGCTCCCACGCATAGGGGCAACCAGGGAGCTCCGCACGCTGCCCCCGGGCCAAGCGCCAACCCTGCAGTTGGCCTGGAATCGCGTCAAATGGGAGCTGCAGGGGTGGTGCCCACGGACGGGGCAGCGCACAGAGTTGCCTGGCTGCCCCTCAGTGTAGAAGCCAGAAGGGGGACTTCTTCCGGGAACTGCTTGAGGTAAGCGCCACCCAGAGTCTGCACTCCTGTGCCCCTGCCTTGATCCCCCTCCCACCCTCCAAACCCCTCGGTTGCAGCCCAGAACACCCTCCTGCACCCCCAGCCCGTCATTCCCAGCCCCACCCCAGAGCCCGCATCCCAGCCAGAGCCCTAACTCCCCCCGCATCCCAACCCCCCGTCCCAGCCTGAGCCCCCTCCCGCACCCTTAACGCCTCATTTTTGGCCCTACCCCAGAGCCCGCACCCCCTCCCACACCCCAATCCCCAATTTCATGAGCATTCATGGCTCACCATACAATTTCTATACCCAGATGTGGCCCTCGGGCCAAAAAGTTTGCCCACCCATGACAGGTGTCTGTCCACCTGTTCTTAAAAATCTCTGCTGATGGGGATTCCACAACCTCCCATGGAAGTCTATTCCAGAGTTTAACTAGCCCTTCAATTAGAAAGTTTTCCTAATATCTAACCTAAATTTCTCACTGCAGATTGAGCCCATTACTACTACTTCTACCTTCAGTGGACAAGGGAACAATTGATCACGATCCTCTTGATAACAGTCCTTAATATATTTGAAGACTGTTATCAGGTCCTCCCTCAGTCTTCTTTTCTTAGACTAACCATGCCCAGTTTTTAACCTTTCCTTAAAGATCAGGTTTTCTAAACCTGATATCAGTTTTAGTGCTCTCCTCTGGATTCTCTCCAACATGTCCACATCTCTCCTAAAGTGTAGCACCCAGAAGTGGACACAGTACTCTAGCTGGGGACTCACCAGTGCTGAGTAGAACAAGACAATTACCTCCTGTGCCTTACATATGACACTTCACACCCCAGAATATTTGCCTTTTTCACAACTGCATCACATTGTTGACTCATTCAATTTGTGACCCATTAGGACCCCCAGATTAGGGTGACCAGACGTCCCGATTTTATCGGGACTGTCCCGATATTTCCTTGTTTGTCCCGCATCCTGACCGCACGTCGGTCGGGACACTGGACAAACAAGGAAATGCGCCAGAGCCCGGAAGTGCTCGCATCCCCCCCAGCCTCCACCCCCTCCTCCCCCGATTGGCTCCCTCCCCGAATCCCTGCCTCTTCCCCAGGCCCACCATTCCTCCTCCCTCCGCAAGCGCTGGAGGGAGGCCCGGGAGACTCAGGGGAAGCGCGGGGCCAGGGTGAGTAAGAGTCCGGCCTGGCCCCGAGCAGGCAGGACTCAGTCGGGCGGTAGGGCGAGGAGGGGGGCGGCCCGCGGGGCCAGGCGGCGGCTGTTCTCCCCCCCAGGCAGCGGGGCTCGGGAGCAGCCGCTGCTGCAGCGCCCACTGCCGCGGGGGGAGGAAGCGGCCATGGCGCTCCGCGGCTGCGGCTCTGGCGTCCGAACCCCGAGCCCCGGGCCTGTTGCGGGGACCCAGCAGCGCGCACGCTGGGCCCAGCCCCTGGCCAGTTGCGTCTGGGCTGCTGCCCAGGTGGTGAAATCCCGCAGCGGCAGCATCGGCAGCCCAGCCCCGTTCGTTCCCCTGCGGGACCCGAGCGGAACGGGGGGGCTGAAGCCTGCTGCCCCCACTCCGGGGCCGCCGCGGGATAGCACCAGCTGGGCAGCAGCCCAGACATGACTGGCCAGGGGCTGGGCGCGCGCAGCGTGCGCGCTGCTGGGTTCCCGCAGCAGGCCCAGGCTCGGGGGGTTTGGGCCCGGGCGCCAGAGCCGCAGCCGCCAAGCTTGGCCATCGGCCGCTTCCTCCCCCGCGGCTGCTCCCGAGTCCCGCTGCCTGGGGTGGAGAACAGCCGCCGCCTGGCCTCGCAGGCCGCTCCCCAACTCTCCCTACCACCCAACTGAGTCCTGCCTGCTCGGGGCCAGGCCGGACTCTTACTCACCCCAGCCCCGCGCTTCCCCTGTGTCTCCCGGGCCTCCCTCCAGCGCTTGTTGAGGAAGGGTGTTTTGGTTTTTTTTGTTTTTTGTTTTTGCCCCCCCCCCCGGCCAGGTCTTCCCCCCCACCCCACCTCCCGCGTCACCCTCCCCCCGCGTCCCGATATTTGACTTGGGTGATCTGGTCACCCTACCCCAGATCCTTTTCAGCAGTACTATCACCCAACCATTTACTTCCAATTTTGTAATTGTGCATTTGTATTTTCCTTCTTAAATGTACTACTTTTCACTTGTCTTTACAGAATTTCATCTTGTTGATTTCAGACCAATTCTTTAATTTGTCACGGTTGTTTTGAATCTAATCCTGCTCTCCAAAGCACTTGCAACCCCACATAACTTGGTGTCATGCATAAGTTTTATAAGCGAACTCTCGACTCTATTATCCAAGTCTTGAAATGAAAATATTAAATACTACCATCACACTATTATGACACCCTGATAGCCATCAAAACAATATCCCTATTTAATTACAGGATAGGTGCAGTACAGGCAAAAGCAATGTAGGTTTCCTCACTGTATGGCGTCTCTTATTCAATAAGAAGGCAGTTAAATTTTCACAATAATTCAATCTTTGGACTCTTTGCTGAGGCTGCCAGTGATTATAGTGCTTTGTGCAACCTGGACATTCATCCTCTGGAAATTGGGCTTGGACAAAACACACACCACGTTTAACATAGGCCAACAGCCACAAGACAGTATTTACTACTGGTGAATGTAGCGACCAGGAAGGGATTTGAACCAGACACCTAGTTGTGAAAGACTAGCCAGATACAAGAAAATCCACAAACAACAAAAATAGTTAACATGGAGTTAAGGTTGCAGGACCTCAACCCTATTTTAGGTGCTAATGTGGCCCCTATTACTGCAGTATGCAAGTTCCTTGATCTTTAATGTACTTATACTCAACACCTCTGAGGTAGGAAGTGCTATTATCCCCATTTTACAGATGGGGAAATGTCACACAGAGACATTAAGTGACTTGTCACAGAGGGAGCGTGTGGCATAGTAGGGAATTGAGCCAAGGTTGTCTCCCGAGTCTCAGACTAGCAGCCTAGCCATCTGACCATCCTTTCCTCTACACTACTCTGAGCTCTTCATGTCCTTCTAAAAGAGGAGTTTGGTTGCGATTGTCAAAAGAGCCTAAGAGAGTTAGGCAGCCAAGTTCCCTTAGGCGCCTTTGAGGATCTCAGCCTAGATTCCTAAAATTTAAACATTCCAAAACAGACATGTAGAGTTAAGAATATTTACATAGAAAAATCAAGATACAAATATTAGAAAACCAGGAAATGCAGAGTAACACTTTCCACACAGTAGCCAGGCAACCTTAACTTAGGCCCTTTCAATTCCTACCCTAAGGATTCACTCAGGGAAATTATAATACCTCACCCCATCTCAGCCTTTTTAAAACCTGATCTCGGCTACCCGGCTACAAGTCCTCCCCAAGTTAATGGTGCTGCAGAGAGCACAGTGAGAGGAGTGTATGAACAGAAGTGCCAATTGGGTGTTGAGGAAGGCACAGAGGAAGTACCCAGGTTTTGTCACTGCTCTGGAATCTGTGCTGCCTACCAACAGTTTCCTAGCTGAATTTACGATGTTTGTTTTACCAATGACACTTACTGGGCCGGACTACTTGAAAAATCATCACCCTTACTCTCCCCCTCCCGGTGATAATTCTTAAAACACTTATGCCGATCTAATAGAGAAGGAGCTAGCAGCAGGTCACTGTTGTGGAGGGGCTCAACTTCGGACCTCGCTTCATGTCTTGGTTCACTTGACCCTGGATTTGAAGGCCTTCAGGACAAGAAATGGGCCCACATGTTCTCTCAGACTTGTCCAAGAAGTTTGGGAAATCAGTGAGAAACAGAGGGAAGGATGGGACCATGTTTAAGATTCGGGATAATCTTTTTTGGAGTGCAGTTTGATAAAAGTTGGTGCTTTTGCTTACGTAGGGCACCTAGATTATGCAGTGGGTGTAAAACTTTAGAACGATACAAATATATCTTGGCTTTAAAAACAAAAATAATGTTTATACAATACCTTTCAAAGAACCAATCATCCGGGGACACCGCTGTCCCAAGTATCTCTCTATATCATCCCATGCTTTTTTAAGTGTAGCATAATATTGAATATACCTTCCTAAATCAGAGTAAATACTTATAAAGATAGCCTTCCAGCTCTGCTTTCTCCGAGTCTTCTCTGCCCTGAATAGACAAGAATAAAAATATGATAAATTTCTAGTCTAACAAATTCACTTTAAAAACAATAAGTTATTGCTTAGGCAGTTAGGGTTTTGCTAAGTAAAATGATAACATTATGTTATAACAGTGTAAACATCGATACACTTCAGTCCTGTGAAGGTACAGATGTTCAATTCATTCATGGAACTATTCAAATTTTTAATTTCCTTTGCAAGTAACTATATTTCAGCCAGTCATCTTTTCTTTAGAGGACTGTGGGCCATTATTAAACTCAGGAACTTGTAGAAAAACTAAATCAGATCAATTTAACTTGCATGTGCAGAAGGCATTTAAGTTAAAAAAAAAAAGTTCAACCCTGCTGTCCTTTCTCAATTTTGCCTAAATAAGGACTACGGGACCAGAAACCAGGTCACGAAAATAGAGGTGACAATTAAAATAAAGATTTCATATGTAGAGGAGATTTTATTTTCCAAAGAGCACCTACTGCAATAAAAAGAAACAAACGCCCATTATAAATTGAGACAAATAGCAGGGAATTCAGCTTTTATTCATTTGTAGAACAGCAATGAACATTTCAGCATTTAAGTCACAAATAAATGCAGTCTTCAGAGAGTTCACAATGTAAAAAACAGATACAGAGAAGACAGAACACATTAAGACAAATAGAGAAGGTAATAACTTGGAAGGTTTATTAATTGTTATCAGTTCATTCTTGTATACATCATAAAAGAAGTCTTTGAAAGAGCTGAGTGAGGAAAAGGTGGTGGGAGCCTGGTTAGGGAAAGCACGTGGCCTTATTTAAGTTTTAAAAATAGTTCCCATAAAAATCAGACTTAAAGAACAACCATTCATCAAAGTAAGTAACACTGAAAACGAACTCCCAAAATAATTATCTCCTTAGGCCTTTTTATACAAGGACAAAAGTTTCAGATCAGACTAGCATGCCAGGCACTGCCATTTAGGAGGCTCAGATACAAGGATATGGCCCATCCACCAAGGCGGACTGTTGAAAGTTTTACCAGGACTGAGTGTTCCTGAGCTGCTAGAGGGCTGAACCAGTGGCAGATTAACACACAGTCCCAGGCACCCATGCCCAGGGGCCCCGGCCAATTTGGGGGCCCCATAGGAGCACTGGAACCTGTGTAAAAGCATGGGGGGGGGGGTGTCACATAACAGGTGCTGGAATTGTGGCCTTGCCTCCTGCTCAGGCTAGATGCTGGAGCTGGGCTGTGGTAAGAACTGTCCAGGAAGCCTGAGCTGCTATGGGGAGCCTCAAACCCTCCACCTGCCCTGAGTGGAGGGCTGCGGTGGTAAGAGCAGCCCCTGGCCCATGTACCCGCATCCCAGGGTGCACCACCCAGGGCAGGTGGAGGGTCCAGGGCTCCCCACAGTGGCCCGGGCTCCCTAGGTGGCTCTGGCTTCAGGCCTGGCCAAGGGGCAGGGCCTCGGAGGGGGGGGGGGGAGAAGAGGAGGAGCAGGGCCCCATGGTGAGTGGGAGTTAAGGCCAATCTCAGCCCCGCATCGGGAAGAGGTTGGCACTACTAGCAGGGACTGTGCTTTATAGTTGGGGAAATTATTTATCACCTTATCAGCTCCCTTGCGGTGAAGTGCAGCCCCTGCCATGCCTGCCCGAGGCTACTACACCCATGTTAAAAAGTGGGCAGGCATGGCCCTCCCACTTTTAAAAGGGGGCAGGGCCATGGCCATGCTGGTCCTCTCTGGTTCCAGCCCCATTAGCCCCCCAGGGTGTTGGGGGCCCAAATGTTCTAGTGGAGCAGTGGGCACAAAGATCTTAATCTGCCTCTGATTGGAACTGTTGACTGACCAACTGAGGCGCAAAACTAGTTAGCTTTCTTAAATAAATTAATGGAGATATCCCATCTCCTAGAACTGGAAGGGACATTGAAAGGTCATCGAGTTCAGCCCTCTGCCTTCACTAGCAGGACCAAGGCCAGATCCCTAAGTGGCCACCTCAAGGACTGAACTCACAGCCCTGGGTTTAGCAGGCCAATGCTAAAACCACTGAGCTATCCCTCCCCCATAACATCTTGGTAGAAGCTGAGGGGGAGGACTGGCAATACTGGGTATGTATGAAGGGAAACAGAATTCTCCATTTTGTATATTTCCACTAAGTTGTTTTTAGGCTGTTCTATTCAAAATGGCCAGTTTCTTGTCTCTCATGCAGCTTTCAGATGTGGAACTAACAGGTTAGTTATATTTTAGAGAGAAGGCCATTTCCAAATACTACAAAGCATGTAAAAGTTAGGAAATGCTTTTGTGTTTACCAATTCTTAGTTTGAATGAGAACATGTAAATAGAATACAATATCCTTTGCAAAATGGAAATATTCAGTCATTTTATTTTCAGAGATTGCAAGTAAAGTGACAGTGTCTGTAATTTTATGATGTGTGCCCTCCATTCCCCATGTGTCATCATTTGTTGAGTTTTGCCTAAATTTAAGTCCCAATCTCATTAGAGTCTGACCTCTGCATCTGTGCAGCACTTCAATTAAGTCAATGGAATATCATCCATGCAAAGCATTTGCAGGATCATGGTCTTAGCTGGTAAGTTCTTTGGAACAGGGACATCATTAAGGCGGCAAGTCTGTGGCTGGTGCTGGCCCAGGGGCTACTCGAGCCGGGCAGCCCCTGGGCCAGCAGCAGCAGTTTGGGTGTGTGGGAGGAGGCTCAGGGCTGGAGGTAGGGGTTTGGGAGGTGTGCTTACCGGGGGTGGGGGGCACCCCTGAAGCTCCTAGGTGGTGGAGGGGTCTCCACACTGCCCACGCCTGCAGGTGTCCCCCCATAGCTCCCATTGGGAGCTGCCCTGCCCTGGCCCCTGCCTCCGCTACCTAGGAGCTGCAGGGATGGAGCTGGTAGGAAGCCCTGCCCCCAGCATCAGCAGGGCTCCCAGGTCATCGCCCCCAGCACCCCTGAACCACCTCTCCTCCCCCGCCCCCCACGACTAAAACATTGCCTTCATCATCATCATCGGTCTGAAAAGCACCACACAGAATTGTGGCACTGTGTAAAAATTACCTGAATTGCTCCCTGAATCCATCTCCATTCCTAAAGAGGAGGCCAAATCCACCATGTATCATAGAAGTAACAATATTAAACAAATCTCTATGAGTATCTTCGAGCGCTAACATTAACTTCGTTCAGTTGATATCAGAGTACAGCTGATCTCACAACTTTTGTTAATATTGGATCTACAAAGCATTACTTAAAGACCACGAGAGGCTATGAAGCAATGTTATTCTGAAAGATCCTATGCAAAAATAGTGCTGTTAACCAAATGAGCTGGTTAAAAAGAACTGCTGCAAACTAATTTAGTTTTTTCCGTAAGATAAGAGTACCCTTACTTACTCAGATAAAAGCCAGTATTTCTTGCAGTGTCTTTTCCACAATGGATCATGACTTGATAGCTGGTTAAATCTTCGACTTACATAGCAGCAGCTATAAATAAAAGTCAGTGTTAAGTCTGATTACAAAAAGTAGTAAAATAATGAAGGACAAATGCAAGTCAAGGTATTAACATATTTAAGATTATGTGTCAAAATGACCATTAGAGCTATAAAATTTTAACAAGTTTTAACTTTATTTTTAGGGAATACAAACAGTTTTAAATGCAATACAACTGTCATTAAAACATGTTGTAACAAGGCTTTTCTGTCCACATAAGCAAAGAGAAGAAAATAAATGTTATAAACCATGTTACAGAACCACATTTTTAATCCTGTTAGATACCCAAGCAAAAACAGGGTTTTCTAAAATGGTTTATGACATTTGGGGTGGGGGTGGGGTTACCCCTGCACTCCCTCCAGCCACAAAATAGTCTCATCTACATTGGCAGTCACCATAATACACCACCAGAGTCGCTCCATGATGACAAATATGTCTGAGGACTGTCTTCACTATAGCTGCAAAGCCAGTGAATTACAGTGACAATCTGCTAGTGTAGGCACAGCCCTAGAGAATGATTATTAGGGAACTTTCTTGGCACTTAAATATTTTTGTAGAATAGGCAAAGACAAAGGTCTATTTCACAGAAGAATTTTACTAGAAATTTTCCATTGTGACATTCCATTAGTGGTAGCAGTGCTAGCATAGGCTAGCTCAGGGGTCGGCAACCTTTCAGAAGTGGTGTACCGAGTCTTCATTTAGTCACTCTAATTTAGGCTTCACATGCCAGTAATACATTTTAACATTTTTAGAAGTTCTCTTTCTATAAGTCTATAATATATAACTCAACTATTGTTGTATATACAGTAAATAAGGTTTTTAAAATGTTTAAGAAGCTTTATTTAAAATTAAATTAAAATGCAGAGCCTGACCGGTGGCCAGGACCCAGGCAGTGTGAGTGCCACTGAAAATCAGCTTGCGTGCCGCCTTTGGCATGCGTGCCATAGGTTGTCTACCCCTGGGCTAGCTGTTGATGTTTTAATCAGTTTTATCTACTATGCAGTCAGCCTACACTAGTGCTTTCATTGTTGCCACTCCATCAGTGGTAGTAGTGACGGAAGAAACCTTTTAACTACCTGACTGTCTGTTGATTACTACCTATTTAAAAATATGAAAAATATATTAATTTCAAGTACAGGAAATAATGTAACTATCAGCATGAAATAAGAACAGCACAGTGTGAATATTTGAGAGCGCTGTTTGCACTAAGTCATTTTTTCCCCCCAATTTTACTTTGTTATGAAGTTTCCTCAGCTTTGGGAAATTAGCCCTTTTGAAGCACCAACTATACATATTACTGGATAGCTCTATCCTCGGTTTACCCATATTGAATCAGGTCATGATCACTAGTTCCTAGACAAATATCAACTTCCAGTCAAGCGATGGATTCATCTTTATCCACCATAATGATATCCAAAATAAAGTTACCACAAAATACCTCAAAAGTTATCTATACTTTTTAGAAACTAATGATGTTTTACTACTGGCAGTGTGCTAGCGGTCTTATACATCTCCCAAATTGAAGTTTCCAATACTCCCACAATTTTCTTTCCCATACATTATAGACACGTGTGTAAGAAGTTAATCATGCTGTTTTCTCAGTGATTTGTAACACCCCTAGCCAGTACTCCTTCCATTGATCCATATGCATTCAAGATCCTGAGTGAAAGTTAATTAAATAATGTTAAAACAGGTACAGTAACTCCTCACTTAACATTGTAGTTATGTTCCTGAAAAATGCAACTAAGTGAAACAATGTTAAACTAATCCAATTTTCCCATAAGATTTAATGTAAATGTAGATTTAATGTACATGCATTTTTGGGGGGGCAGACAAAAGGCATCATATACTGTACAGTACTGTGGTGGGGAGGTGCCCCTGGCTTAGCTCTGGGGGTCTGGGAGGGAGTTAGGGTGCAGGAGGGCGCTCAGGGTGGGGGTGCAGGAGGAGGCTCAGGGCCGGGGCAGGCAGGAGGTGCAGAGCATTTACCTGGGGCAGCTCCTGTTTCATGCAGGGGGTTCGTAGGTGGCTCTCCGCTTCTCTCTGGCCGGCTTTGAAGGGGAAAGCGATGCTTCTCTCTGGCCGCTGGCTGCGCGGCTGCCCCTGCTCCTCCTGAGTCCTCCGGCCCGTGCTCGCAGGGCCGCATTCCAAAAGGGACTTACGAGCTGCAGGCCAGGACCCTGGGGCCCATTAGCTCAGGGCCCTGCAGCCCCTAAGTTCCAGGTGGCCCTGCCTGCCAGGGGGTGGGGGGGCGGCTGCTTCCCCGCTCCCTTCCTCCCTCCCAGAAAGTCCTGGGAAGCACTGGGAGGGAGGGAGGAAGGGAGAGGAGGCAGAGAAGAGGAACTTGTGTAATTCTCCCTTGTAAAGTCAGCCAAACGACATTATAAGGGAGCATTGCACAACTTTAAACGAGTACGTTTCCTAAGGGAGCAGCGACGTAACTTCGAAACAACGTTAAGCGGGAGGACGTTAAGTGAGGAGTTATTGTAATGGGATCTTTAAAGTATAGTGCCATCCCCCCATCTGTTATCCACTCTAGCCTTCTGAAAACAGGTTATAATCAGCAATTTTAACAACCAAATACTGTGGTTATCCCACCAGGTTTGAGTCATTAGAGATACAAGATGGGTGAAATGGGTCCAATAAAAATATATTACCTTAACCACCTTGTCTCTCTAACAGCCTGGGACCAACAGAGCTACAACACTGTGTACAGGTTTCAGTAATGTCACATAGGTCAAGTTTCCTCTCATGAGAATTTCCAAGATTTCTTGCGTGGTACCCAACCTCGAAACCTCTTCTCTTACACTGTTTGCCACAGTAATTCAGTGTGTTCACAGCACTGCCCAGCCTGAATTTACACGAAATGTTTCCCTGCAGCGTCCAGGCCGCTGGAGTTAGGAGAGCCATGGGTGAGCACCGGCGCGCAGAGGGCTGGACAGCAACCCCGTGCGGCTGTTCTGCAGCCAGGGGACGCCCCTGGCACGGTGCGGGTCGCTCCGCAGCAGCACAGGACGGGACTGGGGGCGCCGCGCACACACGCTGCGGCACTTACGGAGAACACCTGTTGACGCCTCATTAGAGGGGATCGCGAAATCCACTTGCTGCGCTACCCTACGTCCCTCCGCCTGCCCGGGGATGTGCCGCACAGGTTCCGAGAGAGCGCCCCGCTCCCCCGCGGGCCGCCCACGCCCCCTGGGGCTGCTACCGCCGGCCAGGGCGCATCAGCGCCCGGGACACGCCGCGCCAGGGGCGCCGCCCCAGTCCCGCAGCGGAGGGCGGGTAGCGGCGAAGGAGCGTCTGACCCCCAGGGAGCGGCCCGCAGCGCAGACGCGCCCAGCCCCGGCGTCCCGCCCTACCTCAGGAGGTCCCTGTAGTCCAGGAAGCTCAGGATGAGCAGCAGCGGGTCGGTGGGCAGCAGCTCCAGGCTCAGGGGCTGCGGCTCCGGCTCTACGGCCGCCGCCATCTTGAAAGACCTCGCGCCGGGCCTGCTGCTGCCCGGGGAGCCCCGCCCCTCACGCCGGTTTGTTATCAAACGCCGGGGAGGGGCGGGCTGGAAGGAGGAAGCTCTTAAAGGGCCCGCGCCTAACACGGGCACGCAGAGCGCCCTGCAGGGCAACGCGGGAACTGCAAGCTCGGCAGAGACTCCAAAGGGGGAGGGGTCCTGCCCCCACGTGGCCCAAGGGCCTGGGCTCAGTCTTAAATGCTGCTGGAACTAGGGTGACCAGATATTCCACTTTAATAGGGACAATCCCGATATTTGGGGCTTTTTCTTAGATAGAGGCCTATTATCCCCTAGCCCGATTTTTCACACTTGCTATCTGGCCACACTAGCTAGAACAATGGTTATGGTGGGGGGTGCTGAAAACCATTGAACCAAACTGTAAACCCCCTATATGCTGGAAACCACTTCAAGCCAGGGGGTGCTGCAGCACACCCCCCTCCCCAGTACTCCTAGTTCCAGCACCTGGCTTGCCCCAGAGGTTGGCCCTTCTGGGGAGCTGCACTCACGAGGGTGGGCCCTTGCCTGTGGGGTGCCCTGCCAGATATGTCAAGTCTCACTCATTGAGCATGACTGTGAGAGTCACTGGTTAGCATGCAATCTCACTCTCACAAGACACATGCCTAAGCTTAGCTCACTCATTTTGAGTAACTAGATAAAGATTTAAAGTGTTTTTACTCGGGCTGAAAGAGACAACAATACTTCTGGAGACGGGGCATGAGGCTTTCCAAGCTCGGTAATGGTACTATGGTAAGCATAGAAACTATAGGATGGCATTTTATACAAGAGTGTGTGAGAGGAGAGAGAGGGGGCTCTGTGAGACGGGCGGCTTGTGTGTGAATACTTGACGGTCCAAAAAAAAAATATGAGTTTGCCCTAAAAATGAGCAGGACTTGATTGAAAGTTTGCAGGTTCTGCAAAATACAGTTCAAAATTTAAACCACTCTGGACAAATTCATTGTCTTTCATTGTCCCATTGTTGCCGGCACAGGGGCCCGAGGACAGCAACAGTGGGGGTTCGTTGCCCGGAGTGCTTCGCGCCAATAAACATACCCAGGTTGAGAAACAATCAAAGTTTATTTGAGATCTCAAAGTGGTGCAAGGAGACAGGCAAGTCTCACATCAAGCACACCAGCAAAAACAGTTTCTCTCTTCTTTATACATTTTACAACTAAGTCCCCCCTCTCTACCACCCCCCTCTACTCCCCCTCCCCTCTCTACCAAAGGCATTTTATACATTTCAGCAATTAAATCATTCTAGGGCTATAAATCTAGCTTGTTAGTAACTTCTCCCTAAACAGTTATTTGGTTTTGTTTACCCTTAGTTTATTACCCCTTCCGCAGCTAGAAACATGCAAACCTCATCATTATTGTTTGGTACCTGGCATGAACAAGGTCGTAATTGCTAACTGGCTGTTTCCACATTCCAATTCCTGTCCTTGGCTTTTGAGGTTGATTAGAGTTAAACATGGAAGGACAGAGTTTAAACATGGAAGAACTTTGGCTCAGGCAGGCCTAGTAACCCCAACACCATGAGAGGCAAGACTTTTTTTTTTTTTTTTATAAATATGAGCAATAATATACAAACCAAATAAGATGTGTATTGTAAAGTATTTTTCAAGTGGGTGATCACAAGGACAAGGTGATATGCAAAATAAACATTTCTGTGTTGATAAAACCATATTCTTTTTAGTTAGGTTTATATAAAAATAAGTTTATTTTTGAATATTTCTCGTGTCCTGTCCACTGTGTGCCTAAACTAGGGGTTATTAATTCTGGGCCTCAGGTTTTTTTTCCAACCAGTAAATAGTAGTTTTTATTAAAATTAGGGCTGTCAAGCAATAAAAAAAATTAATTATGATTAATCGCGCTGTTAAACAATAAGAAAATTCCATTTATTTAAATATTTTCTACATTTTCAAATATATTGATTTCAGTTACAACACAGAATACAAAGTGTACAGTGCTCACTTTATATTTTTATTACAAATATTTGCACTGTAAAAACAAGAAATAATATTTGTCAATTCACCTAATACAAGTACTGTAATGCAATCGCTTGAACATGAAAGTTGAACTTACAAATGTAGAATTATGTACAAAAACTTGCATTCAAAAATAAAACAATATAAAACAAGAACAAGAAGTAGGACTGAGTGGACTTGTAGGATCTAAAGTTTTACATTGTTTTGTTTTTGAATACGGTTATGTAACAGAAAAAATTCTACATTTGTAAGTTACACTTTCATGATCAAGAGATTGCACTACAGTACTTGTATGAGGTGAATTGAAAAATACTATCTTTTTATGACTTTACAGTGCAAATATTTGTAATAAAAATAATATAAAGTGAGCAATATACACTTTGTATTCTGTGTTGTAACAGAAATAAATATATTTGAAAATGTAGAAAAACATGCAAAATTATTTAATATATTTCAATTGGTATTCTATTGTTTAACAGTGCGATTAATCACAATTAATTTTTTTAGTTAATCATGTGAGTTAACTGCGATTAATTGACAGCCCTAATTAAAATCTACTGATTTGCTTATAGAATTCTCACATGCCCTAGACTTTAGTATGAATTAGGACATTTATGCAATATTAAGCAGTGTACATTTAAAAACTATTAAGAGCTGGTTGGATTAAAAAATTGGGCAATTGGATGTCATCAAAGACCAAAGATGAGAGTCCCTGTCTTAACCAATGACCTAACACGCTTCCTGGAAAATGTCACACTTTGGCCTTGAATCTCACTCTTTAGGGATGTAAATTTCACTCTTAAGGACAGCCAACCCTTGGCATCTGTGCCTGGCAGAGCCTCCCAGCCAAGATGTGCCCCCCTCATTGCATCTCAGTCCCATCCAGTTGGTACCCCACTAACTCTGAGGTCGCTAATGGTTCCTGCCAGTCGGGGCGAGGCACACACACAAGGGAAGGGAAGGGAAGGGGGTGATGGGAATAGGGCAGGTGAGAAGAGGGAACAGTGGCAGATGTGGAGTGACACTGAGGTGGAAGAGACTGTGAGGGGTGGGGAGAGTTGGAGCAAACAGCTAATTAGTACAGGGCAAAGAAATCCAGTTAAAACTGAAGAAAGTTCTGCAAATATCCAGAAATCCCTGTTTTCGCTGCTACTGGTCCTATGCTTCTCTGATTTACTTCAACAGAGATAACTCCTATTTATACTGGTGCGCGCAAGAAGAGAATCAAGTCACTTTTGTACTCAGGATAAAACATCAGAATTTCGGATAACCAGGAGTTACAGATAACTGGTGTTCAGATTATTACTCCTCCACATTAAATTGTGTTTTGCTTTTAAGGGACAGGGTAATTAAGCCTCCCGTCCCTCCAAAAAATTATAATGTATAATAAATGGATCTCTATCGGACTACCCCAGCCAGTGAGCATGCGTAATCATAAATATTGGTAGGATCAGACCCAGTGTAGTGCTCACCACCTCCAAGAACAGGCTCCAAATAAGAGCACCAAACCACTGACATTACTTCATAGCATTATTCCTATATTTAGCACACCCACAAGAGTTACCTTTAGAAATGTACTAAAGCGGATCCCAGGCAAGACAGATCTCTACATTAATATTTTTCAACTTTTGTTAGATCTACTATTTGATCTGTAGGTCGCATTGGGCAGTTATGCATGATTAGAACCCACTGGGATTGAAATGATAATAAGAGCAATTGATAGTACACTTCCAAATTGAAACAAATCCATGAATTAAATAAATTAAATTAAAGTGATGAAATTGTGTAAGATTGAAAACAAATACAAATAACACCTTTTAGAATTTTTTAAATAAGTATATCTTCCACATTATATAAGAACCAAATTTCCTTCTCAAAGTTTTAAAAACATTGTGGCTGTTAGATATTGTAGTCATAATAACCATAATAAATTTATAATTCCATAGTCGCATGCAACCAAGGGTCAATACATTTACAAACAGCGAATGAAGTCTCATAACTATCCTGTGAGGTAGATAAATATAATTACGCCAGTTTTGCAGAAGGGGAAAAGAGGACTAGTGCGACTGAATTTGAGAAAACTATAACACAGTGAGCATCCACACTAGCCACACTGTTTGCAGTACACCCAGTGCATCATAATCCACAGCATTCTCTGAAAGTGTCACAGGGGGTGTGAATTGTTGAACCTAACCTACATAGGTGCTGGAACTAAGGGGGGGCGGGGGAGGAGAGAGCTGCAACTTAAATGACTGTTTCTTGGAGCAGCTGGTCTGAAACCCACAAGAGGAGAGGCAATTCTTGATTTAGTCTTAAGTGGAGCATAGGATCTGGTCCAAGAGGTGAATATAGCTGGACCGCTTGGTAATAGTGACCATAATATAATTAAATTTAATATCTCTGTGGCAGGATAAACACCACAGTGGCCCAACACTGTAGCATTTAATTTCAGAAAGGGGAACTACACAAAAATGAGAAGGTTAGACAGAAATTAATGGGTACAGTGCCAAAAGTGAAATCTCTGGAAGCTGCGTGGAAACTTTTTAAAGACACCATAACAGAGGTTCAACTTAAATGTATACCCCAAATTAAAAAACATAGTAAGAGAACCAAAAAAGAGCCACCGTGGCTAAACAACAAAGTAAAAGAAGCAGTGAGATGCAAAAAGGCATCCTTTAAAAAGTGGAAATTAAATCCTAGTGAGGAAAATAGGAAGGAGCATAAACACTGGCAAATAAAGTGTAAAAATACAATTAGGAAGGCCAAAAAAGAATTTGAGGAACAGTTAGCCAAAAACTCAAAAAGAAACAGCAATTTTTTTTTTTTTTTTTTAAGTACATCAGAAGCAAGAAGCCTGCTAAACAGCCAGTGGGGCCACTGGACGATCGAGGTGCTAAAGGAGCACTCAAGGACGATAAGGCCATTGTGGAGAAACTAAATTAATTCTTTGCTTCGGTCTTCATGGCTGAGGATGCAAGGGAGATTCCCAAACCTGAGCCATTTTTTTTAGGTGACAGATCTGAGGAACTGTCCCAGATTGAGGTATCATTAGAGGAGGTTTTGGAACAAATTGATAAATTAAACAGCAATAAATCACCAGGACCAGATGGTATTCACCCAAGAGTTCTGAAGGAACTAAAATGTGAAATTGCAGAACTACTAACTGTAGTCTGTAACCTATCATTTGAATCAGCTTCTGTACCAGATGACTGGAGGATAGCTAATGTGATGCCAATTTTTAAAAAGGGCTCCATAGGTGATCCTGGCAATTACAGGCCTGTAAGCCTGACTTCAGTACCGGGCAAACTGGTTGAAACTATGATAGAGAACAATATTGTCAGACATATAGAGGAACATAATTTGTTGAGGAAGAGTCAACATGGTTTTAGTAAAGGGAAATCATGCCTCACCAATCTACTAGAATTCTTTGAGGGGGTCAACAAGCCTGAGGACCAAGGGGATCCAGTGGATATAGTGTACTTAGATTTTCAGAAAGCCTTTGACAAGGTCCCTCACCAAAGGCTCTTACACAAAGTAAGCTGTCATGGGATAAGAGGGAAGGTGCTCTCATGGATTGTTATCTGGTTGAAAGATAGGAAACAAAGGGTAGGTATAAAGGGTCAGTTTTCAGAATGGAGAGAGGTAAATAGTGGTCTCCCCCAGGGGTCTGTTCTGGGACCAGTCTTATTCAACATGTTCATAAATGATCTGGAAAAAGGAGTAAACAGTGAGGTGGCAAAATTTGCAGATGATACAAAATTGCTAAGTGGTAGCTGTATTAGTCTATATTAGCAAAAACAACGAGGAGTACTTGTAGCACCTTATAGACTAACAAATTTATTTGGACATAAACTTCATCTGATGAAGTGGGTTTTAGCCCATGAAACAGGGGCCTGGCACAGGTCTCCTGGCCAGCCCCTGTTAAATACCTCCCCGCTTAAGATAGGCAAGGCCAGGCCTACTTCGGCCCTTTTGCCCCTCAGCCCTTTTGGGGAAGGCTCCCAGCTCCTGGCCGGGCACTCCCCGGCCACCTCTGTTGGTGGTTCCTCCATCCCTCTCCCACAGAATGTGCACTGCTCCGTGAGGGGTGGCTCCCCTAATTCCACCTCCACTCATAGGTCATCACACCAGTCACAGTGCAGCGGGCACTCCACCCCCTGTTCCTCCTGTACCTGGGGTTGGGGTTCTAAATTCTCCCCACTCTTGGGCAGGGCCCCCTTTACCTCAGTTTCCCCCGTACCTCCCTGTGGGCTCGGGGCCTCCTCTGCGGGGAGCGGTGTTAAGAGTGGCTTCCCTGGATCCATCCCTTCATCTGATGGGCTCTGGCCAGCCTGCTCCCCCATATACGCTTCCTGCGGGTCCACCCGCTCTGGGCTTGGTTGTCTAGGAGTTTCTTTACTATTTCTGGAGCTTTGCTCGTCCCCCCATCTTGGGCTTGTTGGGCAGGGGATATCCGCCCCCTCCCTCTGGGCACCCCACCGCTTCCTTCCCGGTAGCGGGCCCCAGTCCCTGCCTAGCACTACCGGGTACGGCAGCCTCTCCAGCACCCCCACCCACGTCCATCAGAAGCAGCCTCTCACTTCCAGGGGTACCTGGGCCACAAGGCAGGAGCATGTATGCACTCGAGGGCCATCCGTGTCCCCGCGATGAGCCAATGTGGCTTCACCAGCACTTTCTGCACTAGTGTACAGCTGATGCCGTGTCAACCAGTCCCGTTTGGGGTTTTCTCCCCACCTTCACGGGAATGGTGGACATGTTCAACCCCCCGATTTTGCCCCTTAACTTGAGTCCAGCTGCAAAATTCCACCCACCCGCACTCCATATCCAGGCAGTCCCGTTTCATGTGACTCAGTTTCCCACACTGCCAACACATTATCCGGGCGGGCTTTTCAGGCGCTCCTTGGGGCTCCCCTTTCTTCCCTTGGCCTTTCCTGGGAAAAGGTTCTGTCTGCGTCCTCCCATCTCCCTGTCCTTCCAGGGTCAGTCCTCCCTCCGGGGTCCCTCAGCCTCTTCCATTATTGACGGCCGCTTCGATGGTGCCAGACTGGTGGTGTCTCACCCATACAGGTATGGTCTCTAGGAGGTTCTGCAATAGTTGTTCGAGGACCAGGGTATCCATAATTTCCTCTATGGTCCACGCCTCAGCTCTCAGCCAGCGCGTGGCCCAGTCCCTCAGCCTCTGGGTATATGCCCAGAGCCGCACTGCCAATGCCCCCTGGGCAGACCAGAACTTCTGTCGGTACCGCTCAGCCGACAGGCCCACCCGGTCCAGAATGGCTGCTCTTACCGCCTCATAATTGCAAGCTTGTTCCTCGCTCAGCACCATGTAGGTGGCTTGGGCCTCACTGGTTAAGTAGGGAGCAAGTCAGAGGGCCCAGGTTGTCCTCTCCCACCTGGCGCCCATGGCTACCCGCTCAAAAGTCCCAAAGAAGGCATCCAGATCATCCACTAGGCTTATCTTACACAGTCCCCAGCCCAGCAGCCAAGTGCCCTCCCTTGTCATAGGGCTCACCATGTGCTGCAGGAATTGCCCCTGCATGCTGGTCTGCTCCCAGATGAAGTCCTGTAAGCAGGGGTGAAAGTAACTTACAGGATTTACCGGTACTGCCAGAGTCCTGAGGGGGCATGGCCTCATCCGGAAGAGGTGGGACCTCTCAAGATTTAAAGGCCCTGGGGCACCAGCTGGGGCTGGGAGCCCAAGGGCCTTTAAATCAACCCAGGGTTCCCAGCTGCAGAGGTGGCTGGGAGCCCCTGCAGCTCAGGGGCAAATTAAAGGGCATGGGGCTCTGGCCGCCGGGGAGCTCTGGGCCCTTTAAATCCCCACCACACCTCCAGGCCCTTTAAATCCCCACTGCAGAGGGGGATTTAAAAGGCTCGGGGCTCCCTGCAATCACGGGAGCTGCAGGCCTTTTGAATCCCCACCCGAGCCCGGCTGCTGGAGCTGTGGGTGGGATTCAAAGGGCTCTGGGCTCCCTGCAGCCGTGGGAGCTTTGAGCCCTTTAAATCCCGGCCCCAGCCTGGCTGCCAGAGCTGTGGCGGGGGGGGATTTAAAGGGCTCGGGGCTCCCCTTTAAATCCCTGCAGCAGAAGCCAGTACGGTTCAGCACAGCATACGGGCTCTTGCCAGTACAGACCGGACCAGCTTACTTTCACTTCTGCCTGTAGGCTCTGCTGCTGTTCCACCTGCCAGCTCAGGAAGGCCTGTCTCTCAGCCTAGTGGGACTGCTGGAAGTTTTGCAGGGCCTACTGTGTCTGTTTCTTCTGCTTTACCAGCCATTGCAGGGTCTCCTCCATGTCCAGGTCGCCAACCACATTCGCTGGCTTCAGATCTCAGACAAGCCCCCACATGTAACAGTGCGCTTCACCGCTCCTCTCAAAAATCAGCCAGAGACCTCTTCTGTGCAAACACCAGTGCCCTTTTATTTGCAGTGTTTGTTCCCACCACCATCTATATACAGGTTTCAGAGTAACAGCCGTGTTAGTCTGTATCCGCAAAAAGAAGAACAGGAGTACTTGTGGCACCTTAGAGACTAACAAATTTATTAGAGCATAAGCTTTTGTGGACTACAGCCCACTTCTTCGGATGCATATAGAATGGAACATATATTGAGGAGATATATATACACACATACAGAGAGCATAAACAGGTGGGAGTTGTCTTATCAACTCTGAGAGGCCAATTAATTAAGAGAAAAAAAACTTTTGAAGTGATAATCAAGCTAGCCCAGTATATATATACCTTCAAGTCAGCGGCACTGCTATGGGTACCCACATGGCCCCACAATATGCCAACATTTTTATGGCTGACTTAGAACAACGCTTCCTTAGCTCTCGTCCCCTAACGCCCCTACTCTACTTGCGCTACATTGATGACATCTTCATCATCTGGACCCATGGAAAAGAAGCCCTTGAGGAATTTCACCATGATTTCAATAATTTCCATCCCACCATCAACCTCAGCCTAGATCAATCCACACAAGCGGTCCATTTCCTGGACACTACTGTGCTAATAAGCGATGGTCACATCAATACCACCCTATACCGGAAACCTGCTGACCGCTACACTTACCTACATGCCTCCAGCTTCCATCCAGGACACACCACACGATCCATTGTCTACAGCCAAGCTCTAAGATATAACCGCATTTGCTCCAATCCCTCGGATAGAGACAAGCACCTACAAGATCTCTATCAAGCATTCTTAAAACTACAATACCCACCTGCTGAAGTGAAAAAACAGATTGACAGAGCCAGACGAATACCCAGAAGTCACCTCCTACAAGACAGGCCCAACAAAGAAAATAACAGAACACCACTAGCTGTCACCTTCAGCCCCCAACTAAAACCTCTCCAGCGCATCATCAGAGATCTACAACCTATTCTGAAAGATGATCCTTTACTCTCACCGATCTTGGGAGACAGACCTGTCCTCGCTTACAGACAACCCCCCAACCTAAAGTAAATACTCACCAGCAACCACACATCACTGAACAAAACCACTAACCCAGGACCCTATCCTTGTAACAAACCCCGATGCCAACTCTGTCCACATATCTATTCAAGTGACATCATCATAGGACCTAATCACATCAGCCATACCATCAGGGGCTCGTTCACCTGCACATCTACCAATGTGATATATGCCATCATGTGCCAGCAATGCCCCTCTGCCATGTACATTGGCCAAACCGGACAGTCTCTACGCAAAAGAATTAATGGACACAAATCTGACATCAGGAATCAAAATACTCAAAAACCAGTGGGAGAACACTTTAACCTGTCTGGTCATTCAGTGACAGACCTGCGGGTGGCTATATTACAACAGAAAAACTTCAAAAACAGACTCCAAAGAGAGACTGCTGAGCTAGAATTGATATGCAAACTAGACACAATCAACTCCGGTTTGAATAAGGACTGGGAATGGCTGAGCCATTACAAACATTGACTCTATCTCCCCTTGTAAGTACTCTCACACTTATTATCAAACTGTCTGTACTGGGCTAGCTTGATTATCACTTCAAAAGTTTTTTTTTCTCTTAATTAATTGGCCTCTCAGAGTTGGTAAGACAACTCCCACCTGTTTATGCTCTCTGTATGTGTGTATATATATCTCCTCAATATATGTTCCATTCTATATGCATCCGAAGAAGTGGGCTGTAGTCCACGAAAGCTTATGCTCTAATAAATTTGTTAGTCTCTAAGGTGCCACAAGTACTCCTGTTCTTCTTTTCATCTATATACAGTTCAGTCAATACAGCCAGCTCCCTGTGGGACTGCTGGGCTCTTCAGCTAGCAGGGAACTCCAGCCACAGGCTCCTCCCTTTCCAGTTTTCCCCCTCCCCTGCTTCCTTCCTGCCAGCTTTATATAGTCTCCTGGCTGATTAGGCCAGCAGATGTTTCTCCTTAACCCCTTAGGCAAGCCACACCCAGCCAGCTCCAATTAATACTCCGTACTTGGAGCTGGGCTAACAGGGGTCTGGCACAGGTCTCCTGGCCAGCCCCTGTTACATACACCCATATCTTGAATACTGTGTGCAGATGTGATTGCCCCATCTCAAAAAAGATATATTGGAATTGGAAAAGGTTCAGAAAAGAGCAACAAAAATGATTAGGGGTATGGAACGGCTTCCGTATGAGGAGAGATTAATAAGACTTGGACTTTTCAGCTTGGAAAAGAGACAGCTAAGGGGGGATATGATTGAGGTCTATTAAATCATGACTGGTGTAGAGAAAGTAGATAAGGAAGTGTTGTTTACTACTTCTCATAACACAAGAACCAGGAGTCACCAAATGAAATTAATAGGCAGCAGGTTTAAAACAAATAAAATGAGGTATTTCTTTATACAACACACAGTTAACCTGTGGAACTCCTTGCCAGAGGAAGTTGTAAAGGCCAATATCATAACAGGGTTCAAAAAAGAACTAGATAAATTCATGGAGGATAGGTCCATCAATAGCTATTAGCCAGGATGGTCAGGAATGGTATCCCTAGCCTCTGTTTGCCAGAAGCTGGGAATGAGCGACAGGGGATGGATTACTTGATGATTACCTGTTCTGTTCATTCCCTCTGGGGTATCTGGCACTGGCCACTGTCAGAAGACAGGATACTAGGCTAGATGGACCCTTGGTCTGACCCAGTAGCGCCATTCTTATGATCTTATGACTTGAAGTGATTTCCATTATATATAGAGTTTACAGTTTGGTTCAGTGGCTCTCAGCATCCCCACTACAAAAAGCTTCCAAGAGTCGGGACATAATATCTGTGGTCTATATTATTTGCAGTTCTCACATTTTTGGTTCCTTCCAATGGATGATTCTGTCCAGCACAAGGATCCACACATGCACCCAAAAGAACAAGAAATAAGCCCAATATAGATGCCATGGCAGAGAGTCACCAACCTCCCTTTGAAGCCCTCAACTTTGGGCCTGGAAATCCAAATTATTATGAAGAGCTCAAGGAGATAAGAAGCTTGATGTCCTGTCCATGCATGCATTCAGTAATTTTATCAATTTAATTTCCTTGCTATTCTATCTACTTTCTTTTTTGTTGTTCATTTTGTAGGGCGGAGTTCCCTATATATATTTATTCATGCTTACTTATGCATGTTTCACTGTTCCCATTTGAATTTATTGTATTTGTACTAAAATAATTAGTTATAAGGCATTTTGGACAATGGAATCCATCTTTTAAAATGGAGTCCAGTTTTGGTTGTTTACAACTGACTCTCACACCTTTTTGTTTGGCAGGAAACAGGGTTTGCCATAGAAACTGCCTCTGAGGAGACTGGATCAAACCAGTCTGGACTAGAACTTGGCAGCCACGTTTGTGTGGGCATTGAGGACTTCCTTCACCATCTTACCTGATCTATCCCACTGATCCGGGTATCTTCTACCTGAATCCACTTACCTTTTTCCTGGTTCCAGTGACTGCCAACACCAGCAGTCTCTTGGTTCCTGGTTCCAACGCAGTGAAGGTCCTGAGCTCCTCCTGTCCCCGGTAACCACTGGGTGCACAGTTACAGTCCAGGTCCCTACAAATCCAAGCAACGGAGAGACTGTCACTTAACACCCGCAGCTGATCCCACTTGAGATCCATCCTTCGAGATACAGTACAGTTCTGGGGTACCTTGGTTTAGTTTGTTTTGATAGAAGTGAAAATTGCCAAGGGTTGTATTGGGGACCGGGCTTAGGCCCATCTTTGGGTAACCACATAACTGTTTTATGGTTTTAATCTGTTTTACCTGGTGGGCGGTGGGAAGATTTTAGTTAACTTTCTCCCCGGGTGATTAGATACTGGTATTGCCAGTCAAAGAACCTGGCCCTGTTACCTGAGATCGTGTAACAATTTACTTGTTTTGTAGCTGAACTAATAGTTTTCTTCTCTGTTGTGTTTCCCTCTAGGAACCAGAGGCAGGAATTTCAGGTGATGTCTCAGTGAGGACAACCAACCCTCCAGTTCCCTCCCTGCAGCCCAGCAAGTTCCCCCATCCCCGTCCCTCATATAAAGCAGTTGAGACCATAGGAGATACAAGGAGATGATGATTGGCTGTTAGAGCATTTGGGTAAGTGGATTTACAAGCTGATAGAGTAGTCATGCAGCGTATCCTTCAGTTAATAACTCTTTTCTTTTTTTCTTTTTCAGATCGCAGTAGTGTGGTGCTGAGGCAGCCAATGGACTCAGCGCCGTATTATTGCCTAGGCCGACAAATTTTCAGGGGCGGAAGCTCCCCTCCACGCCCTGCCCCCTGCTTCAGCTCACCTCCGCCTCCTCTGCAAGCGCGCTGCGGCATCCCGTTTCTCTCCCCTCCCAGCGCTTGCACCGCGAAACAGCTGTTTCGCGGGGCAGGGAGGGAAGGGGGAGGAGGGGGAACGCCACGCGCTGGGGGAAGGAGCAGGGATTTGGGGAAGGGATCCAATAGGGGAAGGGAGGAGGCGGAGTTGGGGCGGGGACTTTGGGGAGAGGGTTGGAATGGGGGCGGGAAAAGGGCGGAGTCGGGGCGGCAAATTATTAATCCGCCACTGCATGGACTGCCATGGCAACACCAGTAAAGACTTGTGAGGGAGAGGCCTGTATTAGTGTGTCTGCATCAGGGCTGGCTCCAGGCACCAGTCCTCCAAGCATGTGCTTGGGGTGGCACCTGGAGGGGGGCGGCGCTCACCCGGGGAGAGCGGGGCTGCAGCCAGGCTCACCGCCCTCCCCCCGGTGCTCTGGCCGGTTGGGGAGAGCGGGGCCACCCTCCCCGGCCGGCCGGGAAAGCTGGGCTGCAGCCGGGCTCTCCGCCCTCCTCCCGGCGCTCCGGCCGGTCGGGGAGAGCGGGGCCCCAGCCGGGCTCTCCGCCCTCCCCCCGGCGCTCCAGCTGGTCGGGGAGAGCGGGGCCCGGCTGGGCTCGCCGCCCTCCCCCCGGCTCTCCGGCCGGCTGGGAAGAGTGGGGCCACCCTCCCCGGCCGGCTGGGGAGAGCTGGGCCCTGGCTGGGCTCGCCGCACTCCCTGCGGCGCTCCAGTCGGCCGGGGAGAGCGGGGCCGCGGCCGGGTTCGGCACCCTCCCCTGCCACGCTCCCCACCGGGGGGGGGCGGGGGGGGGGGGGGGCGGCAGGAGGCTTTTTTGCCTGGGGCAGCAAAAAAGCCAGAGCTGGCCCTGGTCTGCATTTCTGCTAACTAACCTTTGATTTTTGTCCCTTACGTGTTTTGCAAGTGAGTCCCCATGAGGCAGAGGGCAGGGGATAGGGAAGAAGAAAAGAAGAAAGAAAGTTTAAGTGTACTAAAAATATTACTGAAGTTTGATTTGTCTGGCCTTCTTCGCTGTTCTGGGGTTTGTGTGAGAGGCCTCCAGGAGGAACCAGGCAGAGCCAGGTAATGCCTCCCCTGCTCTCAGACTTCTGCCAAAGGATGGGTGGACAGGGCCAAAGCCCCTGTTGCCAGCTCCTGTAATGTTATTGCCAGTGTAAGCGGGGGAATGGTCCCGCTATTGTGGGGAACTTTCCTGGCTTCTGCACTACCCCGGTGAAGTGGGCTGGCGAAAGGATCCGAGTCCTCGCTCCCACTTCCTTTACCCAGAAGCCTCCCTGCCCTTGAGGACTCCCCTTCCACTCTCCTGTCTGGCAGAGTCCTCGTAAACCCCGACAAGGCTGGGCCCAGGATTCCTGGGGGGCTCGACCCCCAACCCTGTTGTGGTCACCCAGGACAGGGGCTAGGGTGTCCCCACAACGGGGTACTCTCTTTGCACTGGGCACCTCCCTGACCCACTGATCATTTCATGCAATTTAAAGCAAATACAAGTTGTTTAATTAACAATTAATTTTAAAAAAGAATAAGGAAAAATGGGAAAAGTTAAAGGAAAACACATCACCCCACTCTGTGGCAGGGAACATCACAACCAGTGTCTCTGGAACGTCAGGGCAGTTCACAGTCTGTTCCTTGTAGGTCCCAGGCTCCTTCTCAGGCCCTGGCTGTGCTGCAGAGACGCTGCGGGTTGGACCCTTGCTCTGGCGGTGGCCACACGCTCTCAGGCTCTAGGTGGCAGGACCCTTCTCCCAGCGTTGCCCCCACTCTGTCAGGGTTACGATCCCCCCCAAGTCTGGCCTGCAGAGCCTCTTGGCTGAGGCGTCTCCCTGTGCTGGGCCCACTGCCCAGGGTCCCCCTCACACTTCCCAGCTGCGCACCGCCCCCAGCTCCGGACTGCTCCAGCCCCAGCTCCAGCTCCAGCTCCACTCTGCCTCAGCACGGCTGCTGCTGCTGCTCTGCCTTCAGCTCCCTGGGCTGCTTCTCTGGCCCCTCTGGCTCTGGTTGCTGCAGCTCTGCCCCAGGACAGGTCGGCTCTGCAGGCTGCTTCTGTGACTCTGCTCCCAGCTCTGACCTGCTTCCTGGCTGCTTGTCTGGCCCCTCTGGCTCTGGTTGCTGCAGCTCTGCTCCCAAGGCAGGTCTGCTCTCTCTGGGCTGTGCTTTGGCTTTGGGGCTGCAGCTCTGCTCCCCAGCTCAGCTCGGGCCCCTGCTCTCTCCTTAGCTCGGCCCCACTCTGTCTGACCCAGGCAATTCCAGTTCACACGGGGGACGGGACCCCCGGGCCTCCTGTCATGCTGATTAGCCTGCCCGCCCTGTCAATCAGGCTGACCTGGAGCATTGGCCTCTCGCCATTGTTCCTGGGGACTGTCAGTCTCAGGCTCCTGATTTGCCATCGACCCTTCCCCTTTTAGTGCTAGGAGCTAGCAACCAAAACACCCCCACTGAGTGTTAGTAAGGGGCAACAGTCCCCTTACACCAGTAACATGATTTTGGCCCCTGTTGTAAACAGGCTCATTATGACAAGAGATTTCATGGGATTTCGAGACCGGTCTAGGGGGAAAACCCCTTTGACTAGCTGCCCTCACCATTTCCTGAGGAAGAGTGACTAATCAGAGCTGCTGCAGGACGCAGGCTGAGCTCTCTATCCCTCCTCTCTTAAACTGACAGAAGGTTTTGGTGGGAGAAGGAGAGAGAGAGCAGGGTTGCCATTTTCACAAGAGATGAGGGAAGGGAGAGCAGAAAAAGCCCAGCAGCAGCTCCCATTTCCCCCTGCCCTCTTATGAAAAATAGGTCTGCTCCTCCTAGGGTGACCAGATGTCCCAATTTTATAGGGACAGTCCCAATTTTTGGGTCTTTTGCTTAAATAGGCTCCTATCACCCCCCACCCCTGTCCCAATTTTTCTGGTGACCCTAGCTCCTCCCCTGCCCCCCTTCTTTATCTCTACAAGCTTGGGAGGTGGACATAGAGGACTGCTGCTGGAGCTGTTTTCTCCCTCCTGCCCTGGGAGGTAGATGGAGGATAAGGAGCCCCTGGAGCTCTAGGAGCAGAGGTGTGCTGCGGGACAAAGGCACAAATGTGAGTCTGTGAGGGCTGAATTAATGATGGGGTGGGAGGTTAGAGCAGTTGTCAAGACTGGGAGCACAACATTAAACAATATGGGAATGAGGGGACACAGAATTGGTGTGAGTCTACGGGTGGACAGAGATGGGGCTGGGGGAGGGGCACAGAATTAATTATTTAGCATTTTGGGGAGAAGCTGGGAGTTTCAAAATGTGAGGCAGTACTTCATATATGTTTGTGTAGTTTGGCCTCAGTTGGGTTTTGGTCTGCAGTAGAGACCAAAATCGCCTTACTCTGTCAATTTGTGAGAGATGGCAACACCAAGGTCTTATCTGCACTAGAAAGGATTAGCCAATAGACCTGTACTGGCAAGCCCTCCTAGTGAAGGTGCATTTTATACCAGCAAAATAATTATTTTTCTGGTATAGGTTGTACCAGTTCCCCTAACAAAGTAAGCTATACTGGCAAAAGCCATATAAAGTATAAAAGCTGTCACTGATGGGTGAGCTGGAGGATTGTGGGATTTCACTGGGAAGACTAACTGCAAGATTGCAGCTATTACACCAATGCTTGCTGTATGCTCTTTTTCTGCAGTGATTCAGAGCAAAACACAGTGAAGGATGACATGCGCTTTAATCTTGTCCAGAGCAAATGCAATCACAATTGTATGAACACTTGTGAACTAATGGAAGCACTTTTGTGTGAACACACAATATATCATCTAAGAAAAACTCAGAGAATGTCTAGACAACACAGTGCTAAAAATTCCAGCAGGCACCAGAGGCTGGTCTATATAGAGCTCGCACCATTGCTGCAACCAATAGAGAGAAGGCCTATGTGTATAAGGGAAGTACTGTTTCCAATTCTTGCCTTCTCTGCTGAGACAGACTGCCACTAAAAGACAAAGAGGGTTCATCTTCCTTGAGTAATTTAATAATTCATCACAGTTTTCCTTTCATTACTGCTGATCTTATATAGAGCCTAAATAGACTAAATACATTGTCTGAGCTATTTCTCAGACTGAAGGTAGTCAGATCACTTCATGTATCTCATGTTTAATCTTGGCAAACTGATAAAGATTTTAATATACAATGTTTCCTTATACTTAGTGGAAATCTCATAAAATGGCAAATTAGGGCCCATTTTTATAAGGTGCTGAATGCGTCTTTAGACTTCCTAAGAATCATTTAATCAGGCATTCTTCATTTCACAATCAGATCTTTATTCCCCTAAATGATAACAAATGGACAGAATGATTGCTTTGGGGGACTTGATGGCTGAGATTGGTAATAGGACAGAATATAGAGCCTTTACAAGGTTGCCAGTTTGAAGCAAGAGCAGTTTAGTGGCTTTCTGAAATGAGTTTGATGGGTCTCTATCCAGTTCCTATTGGATAGGTATCAACATCACAAAAAACACCACAACAATGGGCACTAGTTAGCAGGCTCAGGAGAGAAGCCAAAGATTGACTGGACAATGAAAACTGAACCACTATTTTACCCCGAAAGGTGATTTGTCCAGAACAGAGTAAAGGCATGCTAGCAAAGGGCTAGGTTTTAGAAACTTGCACTGTTGCTGCCCATGCCATTCCAGTTGTGTGGGTGAACAAAGGACCTCCATTATTAACCAAGAACCTCACAACCACTAAAGGTTTAAATAAAATAATTACTGAACTATCAATTAGTATTAAATATTTATTGTAATGTGCTCTTTGTAGACATAGGCTTGGGTCAGAAGACGTTGACCAAACTGCTCCGTATCTCTGTATCAAAATGAAGGCAGGTGCCAGTGGATGGTAAGAGACCCAGGAATGGAAATGGGCTAAATACCGTTAACATGTCACACAGCCTGCACTGTACTTATGATTTGATGCAGCACTCTGGATCCTCCAAAACATGGGCTATACAACTAAGCTTAAAAATGGCAAATTCTTTACCATTTGGACACTCAAGCTAGCTTCACTTACTGTACTGCCTGAAACAACATACAAAGGAACTTACATTCCACTGAGGATAAAAACCATGAAAAAAACCATACAAAGGAACTTACATTCCACTGAGGATAAAAACTTTAGAGACATTGATTATTATTTGGGGGGGCCGGGAGAGAGATTACAGTGCCCGAAGTCGTGGTCAGGGCTTCACCGAAACAAACAGAAAGTCATTGTCCCTTGCTTAAAAAGCTCACAATTTAAAATTAGCCAGGATGCAACAAATGAAAGTAGAAAACAGTATGGAGAAGATGAGGTAAGAAAAAAGAATAGGTACAGTCATTTGATCATGCAATGACTGTTTAGTCATGTGAACATGATCTGGCCAGATGTTTTAGTAATGTATAATATTTAGTCCATTCACACAGGGCTTTCATTGAGGTTCAGATTGTCCTCCGATGGAATGAAAAATGATTTTTAAAAACCTCATTGTTAATATAATGTAATGAAAAGTGACACAAACATGTGCAAGAATAACAGCATAAGAGCAGAACTGGGCCCACTCTTTGGGTTGTTTGCACTGTACTTGTCAGAGGAAGGGTCCTCAAAGGACAACCTTACAGTACAGCTGTGATGTAGTGGTTAGATACAGCACTGGAAGTAATCACGCTAGGTTCTAGTCCCAGCTTTCTAACAAGCCTGATTTTGAGCCATCCAGGTGATATGATAAAGGGGCTGGAACCCAGGCAGATTCCATAGTGCAGAGCGATTCCCTGATGATTTGGGGCCAGCCTAATGGCCTTACACCACTACCCCATCTCCTGCCCTGGCATAGAGGTGTGCTAGGAACTGGAGGGTTTGTGGCCAGAGCAGCTTACATATTAATTAGTCTTTAGACCATTTTGAACTGCCAAATGACTTAATGGGACTGCTCTGCTTACACTGAGGGCCAAGCCAGCCTCTGCACAAGCCCCAAATTTGCCCCTTCTCTGTCCTGAGCTGTGCAGCTCAGATTTAAGGCTGCTGTGAGACCTCTGGCAAGTCATTTAACCTTACCAAACCTTAGATTATCATCTTCAAAATGGGTCTAAGAACACTTATGTATGTTTGATGGTGTTGTGAGTCCTAACTAGTTTTATAGTATGCTGGGCTCCACATGAGCACAAATTATTATCACAACCATGTTTTAATGCAGGGGTTCTCAAACTGGGGGTTGGGACCCGTCAGGGGGTCACAAGGTTATTACATGGGGGGGGGGTCGCGAGCTGTCAGCCTCCACCCCAAACCCCGCTTTGCATCCAGCACTTATAATGGTGTTAAATATATAAAAAGTGTTTTTAATTTATAAGGGGGGTCATACTCAGAGGCTTGCTATGTGAAAGGGGTCACCAGTACAAAAGTTTGAGAACCACTGTTTTAATGGATGTTCAGTTTTAAGCTGGTTTTCCTTAGGTTTAATGTAAATCAAAATTTAAGAGATTGTTACAACTGTAAATATTAACATTATTAAATGCAAAACCCAAAACAACCCAGTAACTCAGTCAGGGTTTACTTATTTTTTATGGAGCATGTGTAGTGTACTAGGTACTGTACAAAACATAGAGAAAAACGGGGTCCTTGCATTCAGGAGCTTACATATTAATTAGTCAAATAATGCTGAACAAAAACACAATGCACTGGTTAATCAGTAAGTAGCCTCATCTGAGAGCAATGCACATATCTTTTTTTTTTTTTAACATGCATATGTGTCTTCATTGGACTAACGTTGACAAGATTCGTGAAAGACATTTCAAGTGACATTCTGCACAAGAAAGTTATTTGCACACTCAGTTGGGTCAAGGAAACAATAATGAAGCCTCAGGAATATTTATAATTTAATTTTAGTTACAGCATTTGTCACTTTGGGTGATTTATGGTGCTAATAGGATGATATGGTCCAAAGCATCTGTCAACTGTAAAAGGCCCCCATTAAAAGCAAGGCTTAAAGCAGTGTCATTTTCTTGATCTCTTGGAGCGTGCTCGAGCTAGACTTATGCATGAATTTAGTACTGGGTTGAAAGTCCTGGAGAATGACGGTCCTTTTTTATCCAGGGAACAGGTGCAGTGACAGTGCAGGTTTTCCTGCACTGGCTCATTATTGTACTTCCTCTCTGACTCAAGAGGACCAATTATTTGAGCAAGCTTGCAATTTACTTTTCAGGTACACTTATTCTTTGCTGCAGTTTTCAACAAGGGTGCCAATTAGTCCCAAATGGGATGGTATTGTTTGGATCTTCAGACAGACACCTGTCCAGTGTGAACAAGTCTGAGCCCACCTAACAGTCATCAGACAGTGAAAACTTCAGGTTACTAACAACTTGGGCTGGATTTGAAAAGGTGACACAGCTAAAAGTCTCCAGATCCCATTAACAATCCCCTAAGTCATCCATTCCCACTAAGGGCTCCTCTTTTGAAGTTCCCAGGGGCACTCACATGACTTCTGTTTAAATTCGTAAAAACTCTTATCTGTCTAACACAGACCCTGCCACTTTTCCTAGTAGTACTCAAAACAGTTATTATGCTGTAAACAAACTGTGCATGCTGATGCTCATTCTCAGTTCCCTTATCAACTGAACAGCATGCTCCTCATACACATATTGGGTCAAATTTACCCGTCATCTAACTCCAAGGATTTCAGGGAAGATATCCCCGGGCTCATTTGCTCACTCACCTCCTGAGCATACATATAATGTAACAACGGTATTGTAAACCATATGTCCATGGGGCCCTGCAGTTCAGACTACAAGGGTGTGAAAAGCAGCACACATTAATGTGCTGTAATTTAGGTGCAAACTAAAAGGTAGCTAGTTTACATTAACATAGTCCTCTTTAAACAGGACTACGTGACTTTTAGGCCTGGTCTACACTACGAGTTTAGGTCGACTTTAGCAGCGTTAAATCGAATTAAGCCTGGACACGTCCACACGACGAAGCCCTTTCTTTCGACTTAAAGGGCCCTTTAAACCGGTTTCTTTACTCCACCTCTGACGAGGGGATTAGTGCTAAAATCGGCCTTTGCAGGTCGGATTTGGGGTAGTGTGGATGGAATTCGACGTTATTGGCCTCCGGGAGCTATCCCACAGTGCTTCATTGTGACCGCTCTGGACAGCACTCTCAACTTAGATGCACTGACCAGGTAGACAGGAAAAGCCCCGCAAACTTTTGAATTTTATTTCCTGTTTGCCCAGCGTGGAGAGCACAGGTGACCACGCAGAGCTCATCAGCACAGGTAACCATGATGGAGTCCCAGGATCGCAAAAGAGCTCCAGCATGGACAGAACGGGAGGTATGGGATCTGCTCGCCGTATGGGGAGACGAATCAGTGTTAGCTGAACTCCGTAGCAGTAAACAAAATGGCAAAATATTAGAAAAGGTCTCAAAGGCCATGAAGGACAGAGGCCATAACAGGGACGCACAGCAGTGCCGCGTGAAAATTAAGGCAAGCCTACCACAAAGCCAGAGAGGCAAACAGAAGGTCTGGGGCAGAGCCGCAAACATGCTGCTTCTACGCGGAGCTGCATGCCATGCTAGGGGGTGCAGCCACCACTACCCCAACCGTGTGCTTTGACTCCGTCAATGGAGAAACACGCAACAGGGAAGCGGGTTCAGGGTACGTGGAAGATGATGATGATGAAGACAATGAAGATAGCTCACAGCAAGGAAGCGGAGAAACCGGTTTCCCCAACAGCCAGGATATGTTTATCACCCTGGACCTGGAACCAGTAACCCCCGAACTCACCCAAGGCGTGCTCCCAGACCCTGAGGGCACACAAGGGACCTCTGGTGAGTGTACCTTTGTAAATATTACACATGGTTTAAAAGCAAGCGTGTTTAATGATTAATGATTAATTTGCCCTGGCAATTGCGGCCAGTACAGCTACTGGTGTCGGAGAATAACAGAGTTCTCACTTTTTGTTTGGGTACAGCAAGTCAGATACTTTATTTTCTCTCTATCAATTGCATAGATGGAGAGAGCTAAACAGGTCTCTCAACAGGTAAACAGTTACAGCAAGCATTTATACCTTTTGTTACAGACAATAATGAGCAACAGCTGCATTTTGTTTATACATAGGTCATTCTGATATCTTGTTTTGCTCACTAATGTAGACTCTTAGTCCATATTATCTACACATTATCTACACAAGGTCGCAACAACTTCTCACACAGTTCTTTCCCACTCGCCTCACACATTCCTCGCTTCTACAAATCTTGCGTTATTAGGGTTACAGTTAGCCTGACTCTTGCTAACAAACTGTCATGCATTGCAATCCTCTTCCTGTCAGTTCTTTCTCTGCTTCCACACTGGAAAAGTCTGTTAACATGTATGGGGATGGAGCGGAAATCCTCCAGGGACATCTCCAGAAAGCTCTCCTTCATGTACTCCCAAAGCCTTTGCAAAAGGTTTCTGGGGAGGGCTGCCTTATCCCGTCCACCTTGGTAGGACACTTTACCATGCCAGGCCAGTAGCACGTAGTCTGGAATCATTGCATAACAAAGCATGGCAGCATATGGTCCCGGTGTTTGCTGGCATGCAGACAACATCCATTCCTTATCTCTCTTTGTTATCCTCAGGAGAGTGATATCATTCACGGTCACCTGGTTGAAATGGGGTGATTTTATTAAGGGGACATTCAGAGGTGCCCGTTCCTGCTCGGCTGAACAGAAATGTTCCCCGCTGTTAGCCACGCGGTGGGGGGGAGGGGTGAAGTGATCATCCCAGAGAATTGGGGGTGTGTGGGGGGGTAGTTGGGTTTGTGCTGCATGTTAACCTGGAAACCCCAGCCCCTCCTTTTACATTGCAAACCCATTTTAAATGGCCAACCCAATGGGTCCTTGGTATGGGAAATGAGGGCGCTGCTGTTTGAAACTATTCCCACATGTTATGAAGGTTAAAAAAAGCCAAAAGACTGTGGCTTACCATGGCTGCCTGCAAGCCGAATTCTGTTGCCTGGCACTGCGTGAGTGATCTCTCACACCAAACCGGCTGGCCCTCAATGTAAGAGGAAAAATGCGACCTTGTAACGAAAGCACATATGCTGTATAATGTGAACAGCAAAATTTAATGTGAAAGAGTGTACCCATTGTTCTCTAAAATGTGTCTTTTTTAACCATCTCTCCCTTCTCCTCCACCAGCTGCAAATGTTTCTCCTTCGCAGAGACTAGCAAAGATTAGAAGGAGAAAACAGAGGACTCGGGATGATATGTTCACGGAGCTCCAGATGTCCTCCCATGCTGAAAGAGCACAGCAGACTGCGTGGAGGCAGTCAATGTCAGAGTGCAAAAAAGCACAATTTGAACGAGAGGGGAGATGGTGGGATGAATCACGGGCTGAACAGAGCAAGTGGCGGGCTGAAGATGATAGGTGGCGTCAGCTTGCAGACAGAAGGCAAGAGTTGATGCTCCGGCTGCTGGAGCATCAAACTGATATGCTCCAGCATATGGTTGAGCTGCAGGAAAGGCATCAGGAGCAGAGACCGCCACTACAGCCCCTGTGTAACCAACAGCCCTCCCCCCCCCCAAGTTCCATTGCCTCCTCACCCAGACGCCCAAGAACACGGTGGGGGGGCCTCCGACCACCCAGTCACTCCACCCCAGATGATTGCCCGAGCATCGGAAGGCTGGCCTTCAATAAGTGTTAAAGTTTTAAAGTTTTAAATTGCGTGTGTCCTTTTCCTTCCCTCCTCCCCCACCCATCTCGGACTAACTAGGCAATTATCCCCCTAGTTGTGTGATGAATTAATAAAGAATGCATGAATGAGAAGTAACAATGACTTTATTGCCTCTGCAAGCGGTGCTCGAAGAGGAGAGGGGAGGGTGGGGTGGTTGGTTTACAGGGAAGTAGAGTGAACCGGGGGGCGGGGGCGGAGGGTTCATCAACGAGAAACAAACAGAAGTTTCACACTGTAGCTAGGCCAGTAACAAAATTGGTTTTCAAAGCTTCTCTGATGCGCACCGCGCCCTGCTGTACTCTTCTAACCGCCCTGGTGTCTGGCTGCGCGTAATCAACCTCCCACCCCGCCATAAATCTCTCCCCCTTACTCTCACAGATATTGTGGAGCGCACAGCAAGCAGCAATAACAATGGAGATATTGGTTTCGCTGGGGTCTATCCGAGTCAGTAAGCTGCGCCAGCACGCTTTTAAACGTCCAAATGCACATTCCTCAGCCTATAGTTGAACAGGTCCTGACTATTGTCCAGGCTGCCTGTGTACGGCTTCATGAGCCATGGCATTAAGGGGTAGGTTGGGTCCCCAAGGATAACGATAGGCATTTCAACATCCCCAATGGTTATTTTCTGGTCCGGGAAGAAAGTCCCTTCCTCCAGCTTTTGAAACAGACCAGAGTGCCTGAAGACGCAAGCATCATGTACCTTTCCCGGCCATCCCACATTGATGTTGGTGAAACGTCCCTTGTGATCCACCAGGGCTTGCAGCAGCATTGAAAAGTACCCCTTGCGGTTTATGTACTCGGTGGGTTGGTGCTCCAATGCCAAGATAGGGATATGGGTTCCGTCTATCGCCCCACCACAGTTTGGTAATCCCATTGCAGCAAAGCTATCCACTATGACCTGCACTTCCCAGAGTCACTACCCTTGATATCACCAGGTCTTTGATTGCCCTGGCAACTTGGATCACAGCAGCCCCACAGTAGATTTGCCCACTCCAAATTGATTCCCGACTGACCGGTAGCTGTCTGGCGTTGCAAGCTTCCGCAGGGCTATCACCACTTGCTTCTCAACTGTGAGGGCTGCTCTCATCCTGGTATTCTGGCGCTTCAGGGCAGGGGAAAGCAAGTCACAAAGTTCCATGAAAGTGCCCTTACGCATGCAAAAGTTTCGCAGTCACTGGGAATCGTCCCACACCTGCAACACGATGCGGTCCCACCAGTCTGTGCTTGTTTCACGGGCCCAGAACTGGAGTTCCACAGCATGAACCTGCCCCAGTAACACCAGGATTTGCACATTGCTGGGGCCCGTACTTTGAGAGAGGTCTATGTACATGTCAATTTCCTCATCACTCTCGTCGCCGCACTGCAATCGCCTCCTCGGCTGGTCCTGGTTTTGCTTTGGCATGTCCTGGCTCTGCATATACCCCAGGACAATGCGCGTGGTGTTCATAGTGCTCATAATTGCCGCGGTGATCTGAGCGGGCTCCATGATCCCAGTGCTATGGCGTCTGGTCTGAAAAAAGGCGCGAAACTGACGGAGGGAAGGAGGGGCGACTGACGACATGGTGTACAGGTACAGGGAATTAAAATCAACAAAGGTGGCTGTGCATCAGGGAGAAACACAAACAACTGTCACACAGAATGGCCTCCCCAAAGATTGAACTCAAAACCCTGGGTTTAGCAGGCCGTTGATTTCACGGAGGGAGGGGGAAGCAAATGAATACATCTATTTTTTACATCTTAAGCTGGCAGCAGACGGTGCAGCATGACTGATAGCCCTCAGCATCTTCTGGGTGCTTGGCAGAAGATACTGTACTACAACTGCTAGCCATCATCGTCAAGACGGTTCAATAGGACTGCCGGCAGGACTGAGTCTCCAGGAGACAAAGCATGTCTGCCCAGGTGCCTGTGATTGAACTGGAATACGATGATGACGGATATCAATCATAATACACCATCTACTGCCAAAAGGCAAGGGGCTGCTGCTGTGTAGCAACACAGCCCCACGTCTGCCAGCACCCAGATAACTGATGAAGGCTACCAGTCATACTGCACTGTCTACTGCCAAAAGGCAATTAGCTGCTGCTGTGTAGCAATGCCGTACCACGTCTGCCGGCACCCAGATGACATATGGTGATGGTGAGCTGAGCTGAGCTGAGCGGGCTCCATGCTTGCTGTGGTATGTTGTCTGCACAGGTAACCCAGGTAAAAAGGCACGAATCGCTTGTCTGCTGTTGCTCTGACGGAGGGGGAGGGGCCTGACGACATGTACCCAGAACCCCCCGCGACACTGTTTTGCATCATCAGGCACTGGGATCTCAACCCAGAATTCCAATGGGCGGCAGAGACTGTGAGAACTGTGGGATAGCTACCCACAGTGCAATGCTCCGGAAGTCGACGCTAGCCTCGGTACTATGGATGCGGTCCGCCGACTTCATGCACTTAGAGCATTTTATGTGGGAACACACACAACCGACTGTATAAAACCGATATCTATAAAACCGGCTTCTATAAATTCGACCTAATTTCGTAGTGTAGACATACCCTTAGTCTATGTCCACATGTGGGAGTTACAATGCAGCATGCAAGTGCACACTGCAATTCACACCCCTTTAGTCTATACTGTGGGGCTGTCGTGTAGACATAGGCAATAGAATTCCCCATTGATCTGATGTGTCCTTGTTTTGATGAACCTTGCTATCTATCTTAGACATTTTATGGAGCTATCACCTTAGTGGTGTCTAAGCACCACTACATGCAGCCCTCTCTTGCTGAGGGATCCCGACTGGCTGGAGGCTAGTTGTCTGACTTCCATTTTGGAATGTTCCATTTTAATTAGGATAATCATTCTTTTTTTTAAAAAAAGGTAAATAAAGTAACTGAATCTCAAAGTACTGGGAGGTTAGAAATAGCTGGTTAACAGCTTTGTGGAAATACATTGGTAATGATATATGGTGTGAAGGACAGAACGTAACACTAAATGGGAACAAACGGACCCCATACTAAAGTCAGGGGACTATAAATCAAAACATTAGGGATTAAAATTGAGAACTAAACTCTGCAGCAGAAGGACTTTTGTATGGCTTCTTGCCAGCCAGGGGAAAAGTACCTGCTCAGCTAAGATGCTGGAAGAGAGGTTAGCTAAAGCTGCTGGAAGAATTATACTAAAGGAACTACCTGCTCCAACAGATACAGAGCAGAGCCTAGACTGCTAATATTAAGCAGGGAAAAAAGTTCTTCTCACTACTGACACCATATGGCATAGAGACTAACTGTCTGGGTTGTCTTTATAAAAAATACAGGTGCTAACTATAATTTATACCATAAGGATCTTCTCCTACTATAAAGTGATGATCACTAACACTTCCTGAACTATCAGGGGGTAGCCGTGTTAGTCTGTATCTACAAAAACAACAAAGAGTCTGGTGGCACCTTAAAGACTAACAGATTTATTTGGGCATAAGCTTTCGTGAGTAAAAACTATGCATCCGAAGAAGTGAGGTTTTTACTCACGAAAGCTTATGCCCAAATAAATCTGTTAGTCTTTAAGGTGCCACCAGACTCTTTGTTGTTCCTGAACTAGGCTACTTCTTCTGCAGTTGCTTTTTTTTTAAATCCTGTTTCTTGTGCCTTAGCTTCTCATTTGTTAACCTGCTGCACTTGTGCTTCCACCAGGGCTTGGCTAATCTGGCCCATCCAGTCATTAGTAGCCTGGCAGCCATCTACAGTAGCTTTTACACAGGAGTAATGTTTTTGCTATTTTATCTTTTAGACAGAAAGCTGGAGGATTAAAAAAAAGAAAACAAAAGCCTGGCCTGTCTTTCATACTACATTCACCTTTTTCACTCACAAACTAACCCCACAAAACAAGGAGGACTGAATGTGGTAGAACAAAGGTCCCTATCCACTGATTCTAGTAGCTATCTTACAACATCCCCCTGGCTTGGCACCTACATGTGACTAAAATCCCTAGGGCTAAATTCATCCCTCATTGTTAACTTCAAGTGAGCTACGCCAAGAATAAATCTGACCAGTATAGCAAAGTCTCAGGGTACCTTGGGAATCAGGTAGAGATGGTCAGAGACTGTTTTGGTTTTTTTTTTTTCACAGAAAAAAATGATTGTTTTTTTGTTTGTTTGGTTTTTTGAAAAACCAAAAACATTTTGGCTGAAAACCAAAAATTTGGGTTTAATTTTTTTAACGTAAAGTGCTTTCAGCAGAAAATTTTGTTTAGTCAAAAACCCAATTTTCAATTGAAAAATAGTTTAGATAGAAAATGTTTGTCCAGCTCTCCTACTGAGTAAAGTCTGAGATGGAGTCTTAAACAGCTGAAATAGACATTGCTGCTACACACTCCTGGCTAGGAACATAGATTAAGGGTTTGTAAGCATTACAACAAACAATAAATCTGTGACTACAATTGGGGGGGGGGAGAGGAATCAAGTAGTACATTTAATCAGGTCTGTTTATTCTAGCAGAAGGAGGTTCTCTAGTTGATGGTATGGGTGCCAGAACCCTTAAACTTCAGCAGTTCTCTCATCCATACCACTTTAAAGGCAACAAACTGTCTTATACAAGAAGTGATATCCTGAGCAGTCCATATATTCTCACAGAGGGTACATCTACACTACAGGGGGGAGTCGATTTAAGATACGCAAATTCAGCTACGTGAATAGCGTAGCTGAATTCGACATATCGCAGCCGACTTACCCCGTTGTGAGGACGGCGGCAAAATCGACTTCTGCGGCTTTCTGTCGGCGGCGCTTACTACCACCTCCGCTGGTGGAGTAAGAGCGCCGATTCGGGGATCGATTGTCGCGTCCCATAAATCGATCCCCGAGAGGTCGATTTCTACCCGCCGATTAAGGCGGGTAGTATAGGCTAGCCAGAGATTTAGGCTCTAAGTCTGCTAACACTTATGCATGTGCTTAACTTTACATACTATTAATTCCACTGAAGTCAATGTTTTTTATCAAGTGCCTGTCATGCTGGTATCTGAACATGTATTATTAATAATTTTTATATTTAATTTGCTAAAAGCCTCCATTAAAAATGTTTGGAGGTCCTTGGATGGACAGTGTCACAGACATGCAATGTACTTTTATTAACTGACACTCACAGAGCTTTTCTGGTTTATTAGGTACCTTTCACAGAGACACCTTCTCATTAGACTGGAACAGATTAATAGGAGTCATATTTTCATTTTCAATTAAAATACGGGCCATGCACAGTCTATGTGCATCCTGGCAGATGTTTAAAAGCGTTGGCTCTCAGAGGTGAAATGTTACCTTATATCTGTTGGGGATGGTGAGAGGGTGTTCCGGGAGCAGAAAGACATGTTAAAATGCAGCACTTCAGACTGTCTTCTCTTCTGAATTTACAGCATCAGACTGGCAGTTGTATAAATGAGTGATAGACTGCAATGCTCTTTTCCAAGCAGGCTATGAAATGAGGGAGCCTTCAGTTTTGTGCTGATGTGTCCAGAATTCAAATAATTTGTTTCTTGAATATAATGACAATCGGAAGCACGGTATTACCTTGAGAAAAGAGGTGGGAGAGACAGCTGCAGTACCCTGTACTCATGAAAGATATTGCATTAGCAACTGCTTCCCAATTACTCTCTCCACTGAAAACTCTATTATGCTGGGCTCTTATTGCTTTTATTCAAGGGCACAAAATTAAAAAGTGATATTGCTGGCACTACTCTCATCTTCCTACCATGACATTGAATAATTGGACAATGAAAGAAAATGTTCAATGATGCTGATATTAAACACATCTAAAGGACAATGCATTTGAACATCAGCTGATGAAGTAATGTCCATATTATTATGCATTTCCTTCTACTACTTTGAAATCACTTGTTTTCATTTTTGTTGTTGGTGATGGAACATTTTATTTTCCCGTAATTGCTGGAGACATGCCCTGTTTTAAGGAATATACTTGTGAAAGGGATGTGTGTGAGATGCTTCTCAAGTTAACCCCCTCACTATATTTGTCCTTTCTATTAAAGGAGTAGGACATCTACTGCCTTTTTCACAAGGATCTAGGGAATCAAATTCACTAATGACTTCAGGATGGTGTAAGTTACAGTTTGGGTGAGTCAAAAAACTGGTATAAATTGTGAAGGGTAACTTGCATCAATTTGGCATACATTGGGTGAGCAAAATGAGTGTAATCTACAAACAGAGGGGTAAGAAATGGGGAGTTTAGCAGCATAAAGCAACTGGAAGGAATGTGTACAATAAGGTTTCTTGCAGGGTCAGGTGGGGTGGAACATGCATTATCTTACATATTACAGTTGCTTTTCAATTACCTCCTTTCCTCTCACACCTTCTCTCCCCCAACTCATGCATACTCCCTGCTCCAGGGTATGTAAGGACATATGGACATGGGAAAGTTTTACCAGTTATATTGGTATGGTTATACACATGCAGTTATACCACTATAAGCCCCTTATTCTGGTTTAAGAGAGTCTTTTTACAGTTTAGCTTAAACCCTTTCCCAGGTGACAAGCTAAACCAAAAAACTGATCTTATATGAGAATAAATGTCCACAGAGGTGGGTAGGGAGGAAGAGTTGTGCTACATTAGTATAACTAGATCTAAATAAATTCATATTTTAGGTTATACTGAAAAATCTTTCCCCTGTAAACAAGAAACTTTACAAAAGTCAGTAAGTGTTATTATCCCTGTTTTACAGATGGGAAGTTTAGGATGATGTAAATATTCTGCAGAATGTGTATGACTTGCCAAAAGTCATACACGAAATCACTCTCAGAGGTGGAAACAGAATACAGATCTTCTGACTACCAGACCCTATTGTAAACACTAAAACCACATTATTTCTATGGCCTATGGAAATCATTATTCAACATCAATCTATTCAATATCAGTCTAGCTAGTAATAAAATTATTTATACTAGTATTTCAGATGAACATCTATATGAGATAGGATCTCTGAAATTAATCCTTTTTAAAGGATGTCCAATGTATGAGTCAAACTCACAAATTATACACCATTAAATGAGTAGGAAATAATTATCAGAGCTTTCACTTCTTTGGAGATAATTAATTATCTTGATGCTGCTTTCACCACACTGGTTTTATACTGATGTAACGCCATGAACTTCAGTGGAATTATTCATCCTGGATTTACATCATCCTAAATGAGATCTGAATCCAGTTCAATACCTCTTTTGTAGCAATACAGGGGAGCCAAAAACACAGTGCTTACTTCTGTTAAAATGAATCTAACTTTGTTACCTGTTTCTGCTAATGTAGTCATAACTGTCAACCAAGGTTCTTAAGCAGCAGCAATCTACAGCCTAATGAAAACACATGGCAACCAGTCAGGGGTCCTTCAGCCAGCAGGTGAGTCTGACACACCAAAGGTCCAAAATGCCTAGTGCTTACTGCTCTGTACTATCACGCAGAAGATGCTCTTTCCTATGTATCTTCTTTGCTATAGGTCACTGATCGGCGAATACAGCAGGGGACAGCCTTATCGTTTGTAGCTAGCATCCTTACATCTATCTTGCCGTGGACTAGTAGAAGATGATCATCTCACTGTTTGTGGTAGAGATGCTGACCATAGGCAGTGCCAAGCACTCCCCAATGTATTAAGAAGCAGTGTCAGTAGGATGTGTGGACTCAAGGAGAAGAATACTAAGGCCTAGATTCTCAGCTTTGCTCGGTATTTGCTAGGTGCTGCTGAGGGTGTGAGGAGGTCACAGCTGTGGCTCCCTGTTCCGGAGGCTGGTTCTATGCCTGCCATGCCCTGAGCATAGTGTAAAGCAGTGTTAGGGCTGCTTAAAGTATATCAGCTGTTTATGGCCCCCAGGCTAATGCATTAACTGAGAATATTTGGACCACAGTAGCATTCTCTGGACACACACTGTCTCCCTTCTTCCATGTCCTCATTATGCTCCTTATTCTTGGGTCCCCAGTTCTGTGGCTACAGGGCGATCTGCTGCCTTACTGCCCCTCAACACCAGTGGCTATATCAAAGAAGAGAATATAAATTGTAAAACTGTAAATGTAGGGGTCAGTAACAGCATGTGGTGAATGGTAATAGCTCTGCTGAAAACCATCAGACAGGCAGATGCACCATGCGCTGAGAGCATTGGACTCACTTAGTTACACTCTAGTATTGCCTAGTGTGAATTTTCGCAACTACTTTCTACTAAATGGAATGTCAGACCTGCTCAAGTTTTTGTCATAAGCCTTAATACTGCTACAGTTAAAAGAGATTTACATTTATGTCAAGAGACTATGGTCTTGCAGGAAGGGATGGAGTTTCATTCTCTCTAAACATGGTGAATCCTGGGTGGTTGCAGATCTGTTGTATTAGGTTCAGGAATGACACATGTGCAGATGAGAAAATCAGGTCCAACCACATTCTTAGGAGATCCTTGTTCCTCATGGACTCTGTTGGGTTCAGACAGCTTCTGTCTTTGTTATGAAGCAGCCGAACAATGTTTTTCTTTGCTTGGCAGCCAGCTCCAGAACATCCACTGTCCCATATCACTGCTTACTTTCTCCCTCCTCAGGAAGAGCTACACAAAACTCACTCAAAGCAACCTGAGTTCTTATGTCACTGCCTTAGACTGGATCACATCCCTTTGGAATATGCCCTTGAGCAGATCGATAAGAATCAGCTGTGCACCAAATGTAGGCAAATGCAGCCAGGGTGCAAATAAATGAAATAAATAATACTGATGCAAAAGCAAACTCACGTCCAAATGGTTGTACATTATCGAAAGAAATAACAACACTCAAACCTTTTGTTGTTTTTATTAAAGCATTCAAGTTCTTACTACACACAACAAATAGTTTATTGATATAATCTAAATTAATAAAATAGTTGAACAACTCTTTAGATTTATATTTGTATAGAAATGATCTGTGGAGCATCTGACCTTCAAACAGTGCTGCTTGAAAACAGCTATTCATGAGAATTTATTGAAAGAATTGTTTGGGGCTAGATGTTGCACTTTTCATTCTCAGGGGAGAGGGAGAGATTTCCATGCGAAAAAACCATTTACTCTCCTGCACAAAGCTTAAGGCTTTGGAGACTCTGACTGACTCTTCATCGCCAGTGTCCTTCCTTATGTCTATATTGGAAACTATTGTCTAAACAGAGTAACTAGAAAAGATTGGAAGAAAAATCAATTGCACAATCCTAGTCTGCGAGTGTCAAAGTCATAATGTCTCTTTACACAAGTCATTACTGCATTTCCAGTTATGAGAATCCATTATCACAATGTATTTGTTCCCCAACTCTCGCCTACATGGCTGATAATGTCAGTTATTGTCAATACGCCTTTGCTAATAGAAGTCAGTCTATTTGCTATTGCTTGTAGTTTAGAGTCTATGTAGCACTGTCTGAAAAGGGCCTGTGGTCTTTCCCCCCCAGTTTAGACAAAGCACATAGTTTGAGCAATTATCTCCTCATTGCAGCTATGCATTTGTGCCACCCATAAGATACCTCTTGATGACTATGAGGCATATCCTGGCTATATCATCCCATTTATCTTAGTCCACTCATAGATGTCCTGCTCACATACTATGTCTGAGTTGATGAGGAGGTATCTGTCGCCGACACAAAAATGTTTCTGGCAAGCAGCACATTTGAAGCATTCCAGGTGGTATACTTTGTCCTTCACTCGCATAGTCATCTCATAGGCCCGGATTCGCTTGTCACAGGAAGCACAAAGGCCATCTTGGCCAAAGAGTCTAAAACAACAACAACAAAGAGTTATGCAGAGTTTCCTTGGAGAAGAGGGAGGTTAGGGGGAAAGAGAGAGAGAGAACTGAAACAAAAGAAGTGCACAACATTGGCTTTTTGCCACATTTAACATTGCATTGTAAGATACATAGAAGTTTAAACATTTGTTTGATGAAATCCAACAAGACACTCAAAACTTTCCAGCATCAGTGGCATCCAGCAGTGGTGACCTGCCAAGAACCCAAGAGTGTCACCTATTTTTAAAATGAATATACCTGTTTGTTGTGATCAAAGTAAGAGCCTAATTCTGAAAAGGAAATGAGCAACTTCAATGAGATTTGAACCTCTCTAGATCAGACCATGAATTCAAACCACCCTAATACATTCTTCCCACTCTTAATACTTGCTTTCACTTGTATCTTTCCTAATCAATCAATAGAAATTATCTGCTGATTGATAAATCTTGCCATTGCTCAGTTTTGTCACCACTATGCTGCAGGCTGTGTTTTAGGATTCTGCAGGGTATTTGGGATTCCTTTAAACTCAAATATCAGAGGGGTAGCAGTGCTAGTCTGTATCCACAAAAACAATGAGGAGTCCAGTGGCCCCTTAAAGACTAACAGATTTATTTGGGCATAAGCTTTCATGGGTTTTTTACCCACAAAAGCTTATGCCCAAATAAATCTGTTAGTCTTTAAGGGGCCACCGGACTCCTCATTTTTTTAAAACTCAAATGTTTCTCTACTCATAAAACCACTCCTGCTAGGTTTCAGGAGCTGGATTCTATGACCCTCTAGAAATCCATTTTAGTCCAAAGAATTTTATGATCTGGATTGCTCTTTAAGCCATATTAAGAAATCCTATTGAGACCATAATTATTGGGTTGTCTATTGAAAGGACCCTCTAATGCATGCACAACATGTTTATCCCTCTCACATATGTACTACTTTCAGCTGGAACACTATGACCTATTCAGCTATTTGTCATAATGTAATGTCATCCTCTACTGTAGGCCGCAGCTTGCAGAGTTTAAAAACCCTATAATTAATACATAAACAGAAATGTATTATTTGTAATAAGAAAGGGAGAAATTCAGAAATATTATTTGTCTGAAATATTTGCTTGTGTGTTTAAGTTCTCTGATTTGCCACATTAATTTTAGAACTAGTGAGTCCATTTCCCATATTTTTACTGTGTTTATCACAGGCTGTGCCTGCTTCAAGTAACCTACTAGGTTTGAAAGACAAAAAACCTATTAGACTCAGATCTCTGATGGAAAAAGAAATAATTTCTCTTGTCCACCAGGAGATGTCGCTGTTCACTTCTGCCTAATGAAAGTGCTATTAATATTATATAAAGGTTGTGAAATGCTTCATTTCTGAAAACACGCAGTCTCATTGTACAGAAAACACATTAATTTTGTTCCCATAGCCTATTATTCTTCCATTAAAAAGTTAATAAATATTTGGCAAGCGCACATGGGACTGGATCAATGTTAGAATGTGTCATATAATGGAGATGTACAGTTTAAGCCGCTATTGGGGCCCAACCTCCAGTCTCTAGCAAAACTCCCATTGGAAAAGCTATGGGATAAAATTACTAGGAACTCAACTATCTCCCCCTCCCAATTACCTACACTCTTAAAGGGAGTTTTGTGTAAGGAATATCAGGTTCAATATAAAACTAGACCCTAAAAAGTTTGGTGGGGGGGGAAATGTGGAGTTCCTACTTATTCCATTCCCCTAGCTCCTAGAGCACAAAGGATACATTATAACAAATAATGTAGAAGGAGCAATACACTTTAATTGTAATCAAGAGCACACAGGTTCTTTGTTATCAAGTTATTCGGAAATAATATATTAAACTTTACTCATCTGATTTGTCAAAGTTTATAAGTAGAAAGATGGGCAGGGATCTACTAATGCAAAATCTGTAACAGGTGCTCTTATAGGATCAGACTCAGGAAGACACTAAAGCAAATGCTTATTCTATTCAGGACAATGCTTAGGCATGTGCTTAACTTTATGCACATGCTTAAATTACATTGATTTCAAGTTCTCCTGAACTGGGCCATCATTATTATAATAAATGTAAACAGCACAGTGCCTTTCAGCCTGAAGGGTCCTAGAGAACTTTAAAAACGGATACTCAAATCACAGTTATTGCACAGCAAAACACCCCTCTTCCCCCACATAGAGAGTAGCAAAGCAAAACATCTCTTTTCCAAGCGGTATTATTACACTGTGGGAGAGGGAATTTGGCTAGGCACCAGGATACCTTATTCTTACAAAAGTGGCAGAAGATCTTTCATATGCACTCATCCTTTAGGCCTCAGTTACTATATACACTGCATCAGAAAGGCAACACCTGCAGAAGTACAACTCCTCTAAAACCATGCTGGGGCATTGGCTCATTACTGACTCAGAGGGAAGAGTAACACTTCAGCACCTACTCGAGGTGTCCCCATGCAAGTGCTAACACAACTCAGCTCCGCTTAGCTTCCCAGATCAGGAAGCACCACTTAGCAAAAGGTGGTGCAACCACTGTAACTACCCTCAGCATTTATATTTTAGGAATAAATTATTCAGTATAATCTTTTCATGGATTCTTGTGCTGCAATATCATTAGGGATCCTAGCTTCATTATAAATACCTAAATAAACCTGAAATTACAGAAAGAAAGCAAGTTAGGATAGGCTAGTATAGGGTAGGAAGGCTCTGTACCTGAGATAGTCTCTCCTGCAGAGTTTCCTGCCCAGTTTATAGTACAATCGTCTCCCCACCTCTCCAAGCCTGCATCCACACAGGTCACAGCTGAGGCAGTCCTCGTGCCAATACTGATCGATCGCTTTCAGGAAATAACGGTCCCCAATGTTCTGCTGGCAACCTCCACATGTCAGCAGTGAAGGGGGGATTTGGAGCACTTCATCCACTGGCTCCCTGAGAGAATGAAACAATTGTTGGAGAAGGGAAAGCCCTTTAAACTCAACCAAACAAGCAAAAAAATCAAACCAGTCGCCTAATTAGAACAGGAATTATGGCCAGATTATTCTCCCATTGAAGTCAATGGCAGCCCCCTTCACCTCCTTGTTATCAATGGGAGCAGGAGTAGGCTTTTTTCATTTGTTTTAGAAACAGAACAGCCTAATATTTAGGAAATCACCAAAGGTGGCAAAAACATTGTTAATTCTTTGTTTCTTCTTGTGCAAAGACTAAGGTGCAAACATGACAATCTGTGCAACACCTCTAGCTGTTCATTGCAGTAAACACATTTAACATATTGTAAATGAATTGTCTGTACATGTATACCACTGCCCTCTACTAAAGAGAATAAAAATGTCCAACTATGAGTCATAGTCACCACACTGCTATAAAATAAACAAGATTGTCCTTTAACACACGAGGTAAGGGACAGTTATTTTGGAGGAAGAGAGTCTGGATTCACGGTCTCAGTGAAGTTCTGATTGTGCTTCTGAATATGCTGATGACAACCATTAAGTCCTGGGATTTTTTGTAATCATTTTGGTATTTTAAAGTAGTTCCCTTTTATCCATAGCAAAATGTAGCAATGCCTTCCCTACCAAGAAAGGGACATCTTACATGTTTTTCAATAAGATTACTATGTTTATCAGTAAGCATTTAAAAGGGACACCCATCAAACAGTATAAACCCCAAGATCTATCTATAGATTGTTGAGGACCACGAACAGTATTATAAAACAATTGCACTCTTAAAAAAAATACACACTCATTCTGTGGGCTTGAACCTGCAGTCCTCATTCTGCAGAGCTGCTGCAATCAATGGGAATTCTGCCTTAAAAAGGGCTGCAGGATTAGAAGATGTATACTAAGAGTCCTCCAGGGTTGTTGCATGGAATTAAACTTTCCTTTGAGGAAGGTACATTTGAAGGCTAAGCCTAAAGATGGCATCTGTTTGAATAACATTAAAAATGAATAAATACAACAGGCAAGATTCTGGCCCCATGGAAGTTTTGCTCTTGACTTCAATGGTGCCAGAATTTCACCCAACCTTACTATAATACTTTTTTCCTCCTGGTTAATGCAACCAAGAGTCTGACTCTGATCTCACCTTCACTGGTTTTACACCAGTATAACTGCACTGACTTCAAGGAGTTACTCCTGATTTATACACATGTGGATGAGAGGAGACTCAGGTCCCAAAACTGTATTGTGGTAGTACCTTAAGGTTTTTTTTTTTTTTTTTTTGAAGCAAATATTCATCCACAATATTTCGTTCGTATACCAGTCTGACACCTCATCATTTTTAAACAAGAACAAGAAGGAGTGGATCTACTAATACATTGGATGAAGCCATAATTTTCTGCAAATACACTTTAAGAAAGCTTGTTTGCACCACTTTGCAAGTTCTGCCAGAAACACTACTGGCAAAAAAATTAAAAGAATCGCCTATGGGCTTAATCCTGCAAGGTGCTGAGTACCCTAGCCTTGATCCAGCAAAGCATGTAGGGCCTTATCCAATGCTCATTGAAGTCAGTGGAAATAGGACTCCACTGGATTAGACCCTTAAGCACATGCTTAACTTTAAGCATGTGACCAGTCACATTGAATTCAACTACTCAGATGCATATGCTTAAGTGCGTTCCTGAATCAGAGCCAGAGCCCTCAACACCTGGCAGAATCTAGCCCAATAGTCTTAAGTACCTTATTCAGTTATTGATATCACAATCTGTGGACAATTTGCTTTTATTACATACTGCAACTGCACTGCTGAGGACAGAATGTAACTACCCTGCCAGAAAGAAATCTGGCTGTTTAGCATTTCCAACAGGCCAGGGAAGCTAACATTTTTCTACCACCTTCACTTACTGAAAAAAACAGTTTCCTAGTTAAAAATGACTTTCTTCAGTGTCTGAAAAACGTACAGTGCTCCAGAACTTCCATCCTAAAGACTGCAGTCCTTACTTAGGCAAAACTCCCTCTGACTTCAGAATTCAGTCATAAGATAGCATCTGCTCTTATGCACTTCCATTTTCACTCTTCACAGTTTATATAGCTGTGTCCTAACATTCTTATGCCTTGCAGTCCACACCTGCCAGCCCAGTATTACCAGTAAAGTCAATGGGAGTTTCTACATGCAAAGGATCAGACTGTAGAATTTCAAAGCATATAGAGGCAATGCCTTACAATTGCGTCATAAGTCAGAATGTTGCAACTCGGAACCACAATCTACTCTATTGCGGGACTGAGCGCCGTAAACTTGAAACCTATAGTCATAAGTCGAATCAGGGTATCAATGTAGAACCACCATAAGTTCAGTTCATTGTAACTCGAACATCTTAAAGTCGAGGACTGCCTGTACCTTTGTGCCCTGTGCTTTTCATACAGTGCTACTCATAGTACCATCCAATCACATATATAACTATAAAGGAATGCATGATGTTTCTGTGAGGCTGGCTTGAAAACATCAATGCACTAAACAACACACATAAGCCAAATAATATAAACAGGGCATTATCCCACAGAACAAAGCACTGTGTTTATCTGCAGTAAATCCTACAGGTCCACAAGAATATTTTAGGGATATGAGGAGATAAGGAAGCAGCTTTTCCACAATAAATGCAGCCCTTCTTTTGGGAGTTCAGATGTACACATACGTGCACCAATATCAGGAACCATGAGTTCGTTATTTCAAAGCCCAAGTCAGGTACTACAGTCTTACACTTTGGCAGATGATCTCTTGAGCTGCTTTCCAGCCCTGAGTCTATGTTTATTTTTAATAGAATTTCTGTTTCATGCATTAGCTTTTCTATGTGCTTGGATTTCACACCAAGCAGTTATTCACTAGAACATAAAGTAGGTAAATAAATAAATATTGCTACTACTTTGTAGTTGAAACCTTTTAAAAAGTACCTAGAAGGTTAAATTACAATTCCTTAAAAATCAATGGGAAATGAGAAAAATGGTAACAAATGCAAAATGTCTGATATGACATATTAACTGCCTTGGAGCATGTGTGAGTTATGTTTTACACATGTTAGATTAGGGCTTCAGAAGACAACATTCTTAATGACTTACAGGAAACAAAGCCCAAATTAATTAAATTTATAGGGGGAAATAATATTTTAAATTTTACTTTGAAAACCAGGACTTTACAAGTGTTTTTTCTCTCTGTAATATCACGGTGCCCCTAAGACACAGACAAGTGCAATGCGCTTAATGCTGCTCTTGAGATGTACAGCCCTGGAATTCAGTGGAATGACACCACACATTGTGGAGCTGAATTAACACTCCTCTTGCAATTAAGTGCCTGCATGTGCTTGGTGTCCGAATGGATGGCTCCAGGAAATCTACTGAAAGAGCCAGATCATAATGCTACAATCAGTTACTGAATTTATGTAACCTCTTCCACAAAGGTGGCAAATGAGAACAAATGTCTCCTCCCACGCCCTCTGTGTATCAATTCTTTATATATTTGTGGTCCATGTATGGAACCCCTCCCTCCCCCACACCACCATTATAATCTTTTGAAAGTTTCAAACTGACTTGTAGTATGAAAATGTGGAAGTTGTACACCATCAGATAACAGCTCTGACCTTTCAGTCTAGTCAGCTACTTCGGCAGATTAAACATGGAGCAGAGACTGAAAACAAGTTAAGCTTTGGAAAGTATTATGCACCCGGTATCTCTGAATTACTCTCATCAGCATCACTGAATCTCAAGAAGTGGGGAGGGGGGAATGTACTGATCTTAAGGGTTGTTAGATTTTTTCAAACATGAGGTTTATTTTGGCAGGTATTTCACAAAACCTGAGAAATCTGATGAATCTATAATTTGGTTTCAACTCAAAATGGGGAACTGGATGTCTCTGGGCTGGTGCTGCCATCCACATGATTAGCACACTGATATCCACAGAGGTTGCCTAGTCCAACACCAGCTCAAAGAAATCTACCAAACCTCCCCATTACAGGCACCAAAGTGACACACTACCAAATCCACCCAGGTTGTAGTATATTACAATGGCAGCAGGGTTTGGAAGGGGTGGTGGTGGTGGTGCTCGGGACTTTGTTGCATGCAGGGATATTATTTTGAAGGTAAAAGCAGCCCTAGTATATTGCTGAACCACCTTCTACCAGAAAGAGATCTCCAAAGCGTCTCCCTAGAACTGGTGCTTACACAAAATAAACAATAACTAAATAATAATAATTAATAACAACAACAATAATAAAGGACTCTTGAAGCTCATAAAGTCCTTTTCAAGCCCATTTGTTGGAGAAGCTCAATATCCATCAAAAGGCAGAGCGGGGGTTAGGAAAGAAAAAAAGGCCACTTACTCGGAAGGATCGAGGCTTTTTCTCTCGATGGCTGATGACATTGGCAGGGCTTGTTCCTTTGTAGTGTGTCTCTGGTAGGATCTGCCCCCTCTGCCCCGACAAAGGCTGTCTGCTCCTGATGCCTTTTCACCAGCTGAGTTTCCCCTCCACCCCCCAATGACATTCACAGGATTTCCTCCTGCAACACCAAAGAGAGAAAGAAATATGGGTTGCTGCTGCTGGGTTATGTCTCCGCAAGGCTGACCCTTAGGATCTAACCTCCCATCCTTGCAATGCTCCTCCTGTTTGCTGCGTGGCTGGGCAGCCCCAGCTGCTGCTGCTGTTCAGATCACTGATGGAAACAGACTGTCTCAGCTGTCACTGCTGCTTACCCTGGAGTCCCCTTTGCTTTGCTTATGCTTTCTGCCTGGACAGCTCTGTACATGCTCTAGACTGAGATAGGTGCATATGCCGCAGATGCGGAGATCAGCATCATCCTTATTATTATTTAGCTCAGCCCCGAGTCTCTGGTTTCATTTCCTTTTTCCTGATCACGATTCAAATACAATAGAAGGAAATCACACTTAAAGAGACAGCTGCCCATTTCTTAACTGGACTCCGGGGGATTTAGCAACACAAACAGCAGCATCACGACCGAGTTGGCTTCTTAAAGGGCCAGTAGCACCCTTGCCACAGAGTCCGTGCTGGGGAGCTGACTTCGCATTTTTACAACCCTGTGCAATTTAAGATTACGATACAGTTTTGAAGCGAGCGAACAAACAGATATGCAGCCTGAAAACGATCTTCTGGGCGTGTATCAAGTACCCTGTACTATTTTTACTGGCATCTTTAATCACATATATTACCAAAAGCACTCTAGGGTAATGGTATCTCTCTCTCTCCCTGTGTGTGTTCAGTGCTTTGAGGTCCAAAAATAAAAAGCATTATATAAGAACTAAATATTACTATTATTATCTACCTAGCTATGAGCCAACTAGGTCCAACTAAGCTATGTCTCTGCCTCTTTTATTCTATGGTTTGATAGTCATCAGGTATCGGCACAATTGATCCTCATCTAGTTCATGATGGGTAATATAGCAAATTTATATCTTATTGCTGTTTGCTGCTAATTAGCTAGAAAAGCTCTGGAGTGGGAGGTTATTGATCTGTAATTAATCATGTAAACACTAGAGATGGGAACCTATGTGACCATTTCAGCTATCTCCCCACCCCTTGGCAGTCTTCAGCCCTTACTCTCCCTCAAGGCAGGAGGGTTCTCTGCAGTGCATCCTGGAGCGGAATGATTTACACCAGCAAAATTAAACCTACTACTGCAATTACGGCATTTTGCCTCCCTCTGAAGCATTAGGTACTGGCCACTGCTGGAAGCAGGGCCCTGGATTAGATGGACCATCTGCTTCAGTAATTGCGATGTAAAAGATCAGAAATAAAGTCTGAGTGAAGAATGAGAGAAATAGTTCACTTATATATTGATTCCCATTCAGGAATATATTTGGTCTATTTTTATTACCCCAGTCCCATTTTATTAACCCCTTGATCCAGTTCTTTGGTCACTGGAGCAATAACACCAGAGAAACATTAAGGGTCTGATCCAAAATCCAGTGAAGTCAGCTGAAAGACTCCTATGGACTTCAAGGGGGGCTGGATCAGGCCCTAACAAATCTCTGACGCCATCTTTGATTATTAGGAAACACCCATCCATTTTATTTAAATATACTGTGTCCAATTTACTTTAAAGTTACAGTATGATAGTCACATTCATAATCCAACATTTTTTACTAAAGGAAAAAGCACTTAGTCTTCATCGGCAGGATGGAATGGTGATATAAATATTTCATGTCAGACATATTAACTATGGTCAGGAGCAAAAAGTAAACCTCCCAGAAAGAGAGAATAATTAAACTACCAAAAGACAGAATAATTAAACTGCTGGGGCCTTTATTAAGATGGCTTGAAGGATTAATAACTGAATTTTAAGGGGGACCAAGAATAAATGTAAGGACTTCAAACACTTTTTTTTTTAATTAAAGGGACCAAGGGTTCAATCCTACCAGGAATGGAGCACTGCTATGAGGCCACTGACTGGCCTCCAGTCAGACCACCTCAGGCCAGGCCTGGAGCTGGCTACTAAACAGAGAAGGCTCAATGAAGTTAATGAGCCACCCAACCTGCTTAAAGTGAAGCATGTGCTTAGAGGCTTGGCTGGACTGGGCAAGAGTGCTCAGCACCCTGCAGGATCAGACTGAAAGAAATGTAACATTTTACAATAAATATATTGATCCAAATTCTGCCCTCAGTTAACTCTGTGCAATTACTAGATCCTTAATAAAATGCCAGAGTCAGTGGGGTTGCACAGCAGTAACCGAGCGTGGAATTTAGCCCGCTGTGTCTTCTTATTCTCTACATATAGTGCATTTGCACCTGCCTGCATCTTGCATTTGATCCTCTATGTCCAGCAGTAGGTTATATAACTTTGTAGCTTAATTTTTTTTTTAATAAAGCATGGATTGGTTGTGAAAATAACCTTATCACCGCATGTGTGAAGTCAAGTGTTCTAGATGGGATTGCTCTCAAGGACAGTCAATATTCAAAGTTCTAGCTCCAAAAAAATTTTTTTTCCGTTTTGTTTTTTTTTAATAAAATTTATTTATTTAAAAAACCCAAAACAGTGCACACATTTACAGGAAGAGCCTATTGGACACAATCCCACCAAAGAGAAAAATCACTCAATGCAAACCTAACAATGGGTAGACAACTTTTGAAATAAACATTTTGGGTTCAATCCTGCCAGGAATGGAGCACTGCTGTGAGGCCACTGACCTCAGTCGACCACCTCAAGCCAGGCCTGAAGCTGGCTTCCAAGTAGAGAAGGCTCATTGAAGTAAATTAGACATCTAATGTGCTTAAAGTTAAGCATGTGCTTAAGGGTTTTGCTGGATTAGGCAAGAATACTCAGCATCCTGCAGGATCAAACCCTTAACCAATAAGAACCTCTCCCATCTGGAAATGGCTGAACAAGGTTCAAAGCATCTGGCTAAGAAGCTGAAGCAGTCTGTATATGCATTTCAGGTACAGGGTTTGACTCAGGCTTTCAGATCTTGGGCAATATGCCTAAAGAAGGTGATATGCTCAGTTGCTTAAGTAGACAGCCTGTGAAAGTGCTGATGGTGCTACATGATTCTTACAGATACCACCTATCTGCAAGTCTAAAGAAAAGCATGATGACCACCAGAAGAAGCAGCTCTCTCAAACTCCCTCTTCTCCATGGAGATAAGATGCCAGCAGGAGGTAGGGTGGAGAGAACTGGATATAGAGGAAAAAGCAGATCACTTTGCTGGTGTGCAAGATAACAAATGTTCGTTTCACTGTGCTTAGTGAGAGAGTGCTGCTTGAACTCAATCTAGTTAAACAAACAGTAATCAGGAAATACTGCATGAGGATTAAAGTTGTCATGGTACCTTAAATAGGCTGCACTACAAAGACACAAGGTAACATTAGGCTCCATATGACAGGTGCAATTTCCAAAACCAAAAGAAGGTCACTTTGCAGGCAGCACAGTGGCTGAAGACAAACTGTCAGGAAGAAGTAGTCTGCATTGATGGGCATGCACCAGGCTGCAGGATTTGTCTGAGTGGAATTTCCATAAACCGTGCTTAATTTGTGCCAGGGCTTGCCAGGGCTGAGCCCAGCACCTCTAGGCTTGGCAGTTCATAGCCCTGGCACCTCTGGGCTTGCCGCATCAGTTATGAAAGTAAAAATATTGCTTGAGTCCCGGCACCTCTTTCATTACAAATTAAGCACTGCCCATAAGCATCTAAAATAAGTGCCTTTCCCTAAATTTTCAGTGGCTGGATTCAACACCACGTTCTAAAGGATTAACAGACTGAAAGCTGAGTAAGGAAGTGCTCACCATCCTAATTAAGAACTGGTTTTCTAGCAGCTCTATTAGGGTGAGGAAAATGCACATAGCAAAGTAATGGATTTCGTGAGATAACTCAATTTTTCCTTACCAGGTTTGTAGACGATAGATACTGATTCTGATGAGAGGGACAGTATTCTGGTGGGCAGAGCAAGAGACTGGGAATCAAGATGGGCTTTCCCCCCACACTATATGGGCAAGTCGGTTAACTAATTATGCCTCAGTTTCCCCATCTGTAAAATGCTTATCTCCCTCAATGGAGTGCAAGCTTAATTAATTCATTTTTATATCCTTATGAGGAATGCTACAAAAGTACAGAGTGCTATTAATTGCTAGAAACTGCAGTGCCTATGTTTCCTGCATAGGGACTAAAAGGCAAGTATTATTTGTAGTGTAATCTTTTCTTGTCATTGTACCTTTCTCAAGGATGCCATGTTTTCCAGTGGTGTTTAACACAGCTTTTCATAATCATTGACCGCTTGGAAATCATGAGCAATGAGTGTTGGTTTCAATTAACTTTCATTAAGATGGATGATCCTGTAGACTTGCTCTTGAACCAAGGCCTAGATCAAATCCAATGTTGCTGACTGTATTTATCATGCACAACATGTGCACTAAAGGGCTGTGAATAAATTGGCTGGCTACATCAGCATATTTCTCAATGAGAGCATTTTATATAATGTTTCATAGCTCCTATGAAACAGTGTCATCCAAGCAAAGAGCTAAATTTATGCATTTCCAAAGAACTGCACCCCCTGTTGGAATCTGGGGAGCCATCTTTATCCTTGCTTTTGATCTCTTCTTATGCGAGGTACCAGGACTCCCTCTTGTACTAACAGAGCTCAGCCCAGCCAGACCTTAGCATTATTTTAAGGCTGACTGTATCTGAGCATTTCCCATAGATTGCATTGATAATGTGGAACCATTTCAGATCACACCAGTTTATAGACGCAAAGGCTGAGAACTAACTTTATTTCTTTCAACTATAATGGATGAAACTTATTTTGCTTTTTACCTTAAAGTGCAGTTAATGAACCATTGATGCAAGAATAGAATCTCATTGACTGTGTGGTGGGTTAGTTGCTAGCCCTCCGGCTATTAGGCTATTAGGTTTAGAATCAAAACCATGTCTAGTGGTTAGAGCAAGATTGCCAAAGTTTTATACATACTTGCATACAATTATACCATTAGGATGTACACAATTAGATCAGGGGTTTGGCTGTCAGGACTCTGGGCTTCTATTCTTGATTCTGCCACTGTTTCACAATGTGACCATGGGCAAATCACTTCACCTTTTGTGCCTTGGTTTCCCCATCTGCAAAATGGGGGAATCAGGGCTTGTATACATGGTGAGTTACTGAGTGGCAATCCAGGATCTAAATCTACCACACACCAGCTTGCTACACAGTAATTCACTGTATGGACATTACTACCACCCACTGAAAGTTCCGGACTGCAGTTTAGCATGTGCGGAAAGCTTGTGCACTGTAGGTTTACACCCTGGCTTGCTGTGCAGTAATTCGCCGTGTAGAGAACTCCTTAGCTCTATCTACTTCACGTGAGCTGTGGGAAATGATTGTACAGTCCTTGGAGTTGCTTGGATGAAGGTCCTATAAAAGTGTAAAGCTGCCACTACAGTGCAAGCTGCACTGTGAGAAGTGCAGGCCTTCTGCTAAGAGATGTAACTGAGGTACTTTGTGTCCACCTGTGGTGTCAATTACAGAACTCAGTTTACTTTATGAAAACTAAATGTGACCTACTGCTGAGCACATATTGGCTACTCTATTACAGTACTATCCTGTTACATTGCAAAGTGCAGCTTTGAGATAGCTCAAATGTGAAAGGCCACATACAAAAACATATTCTTTTCCTTTTTCATTTACTACTTTTTCAAGGATCTGGAAAGCTCTTTTATCCAATAACTTTGTCAATGCGCACTGCATCTTTCTAAGTGCTGTTTCTTTTATATGCAGGACGCTACACCTTTAAAAAGAGCGAGCTGCTATCATCCTTTTTAAGTTTTCTAGGGACGGAGATGGTGATAGGATGTTAGGGAGGTTTCTCTGAGTGAGGAGAGCAGGATCTAGCCCTAATTGCTTTTGAAACTCTTGGTAAATCATGTATTCAGATGACTTGAAAAGTCCTGGCCAAGGACACACGTGTCTTTTTTCAGGATTAACCTTTTCCTTCAATTGAAGAAAACAATGAAGTCTGCAGTTTGGGTGAGGGTTGCACTGGGATTGTGTAATCTAGACTTTCAGATAAGAAGATAAAGTGCAGAAAGAAGATCTAGTGACTAAATGTTTTGCCTTATTTCTTTCAACAGGCAACAAAGATGAAATCAGACTGCTTTTACAGCCGAGAGAAAGCTTCCACGGCAAGTCACACCACTGATGATGAAAAGTAAGTTATAGGCAGCCAGATGAAAGGATATTTCACTGGAGAAATGTGTAAAGTTTTTTTTTCTCTCTTCCTCCCTCTTTTTTTATTGATTTCTCTCGCTCCCATCAAGACTTTGCTGCCTTGTGCACAAGCACAATCCAATTACCGTAAACTCCTTCCTCCACAAGGCTATTGCTCTTCGGTGTCATCCTTCCAAGTAATTTGCACTTTTCCTGTGGTAAGTACTTTTGCTCTCTCTCTCATGTGCCACTACCCAGGCATGTGAGTCACAGGGTATGGCTACACTGCAATCAAGAGGTATGATTGCGGCACTTGTAGACATACATGAGCTAGCTTTGATCTAGCCCAGGACTCTGGGTACATACAGACTCTTGCATACAATTTACATCATTAGGGTGTGGACGGAGAGGAGCACTTTCTGGCTAATGGGCACAAAGCTCTTATTTTAGTATTAAGGGTCTGATCCTAAGCCCATTGGAGTCAAGGGAAAGATACCCATGGACTAAGTGGGCTTGGGATCAGGCCCTAAAAGAATTACTGCTCTTAGAAAATGACCACTGAGTGTGAATACAATAGTTGGTCCCTCCTAGGTGGAAGGCCCAAGGGCATTATTGGGCAACAAGAGATTCTGTAGTTCAATGTCCCCAGGGAAGACTCTGTCTATTATAATGATAATCTTTAGTACTTATATGGCAGTTTTCATCTTCCAATTGCATTTAGGGTGACCAGACAGCAAGTGTGAAAAATTGGGACGGGGGTGAGGAGTAATAGGAGCCTATATAAGAAAAAGATCCAAAAATCGGGACTGTCCCTATAAAACAGGGACATCTGGTCACCCTAATTGCATTACAAACACTAGCATAATTTGTGTGCAAGTAGCCTACATGGTTTCACATTGCTATTCACCAGGCTGTTTAGTAAAAAGACAGATTTGTAAGATTATCCCTGGCATTAGTTGGTACACACAATGCCCAGTTCATCCACTATTAGATGGAGTCTCCTGGTAGACGTAGTTGCCTTGGCATCACTATTAGATGCATTAACCCTGGCATCACCTGACAATAGACACCATATCTCTAATGTCACCTAGGACTTACACTAACCTTGTTGTCACCTCCCACAGTGTTTCCATTCCTATTTTTAATTACTCGTGAGCACTTAAATACTGTGGTGATGGGTGCCACAGACCTGCAGATAGATTAGGTACATAGCAGCACTAATCTCATCACCACCAGATCTGCATGGGCATCTGGAATCACAAGGAGGCTGTGTGGCCTAGTGGATAGACCATAGTGTGTAGAAAACCTGGGTTCTATTCCTGGCGAAGCCACTGGTCTGCTGGATGACTTGGGGCAAGTCACTTCCCCTCTCTGTGTCTCGGTTTCCCCATCTGTACAGTGGGGGTAATGATACCGACCTCCTTTGGGAAGCTCTTTGACATCTACTGATGAAAAGTGCTAAATAAGAACTAACTATTGAAAGGTCTCTGAAGAGTAGCATAGGTAAGTGCCCTGCCTCTGCAATGCCTAGACCACCAAGCCAGCTGTAACAAACAGCAGCACAGAGAAACAAAGTTCAGATCAGCATTTGCACCGTTCCTTAATCTCTCAAACCCTGTCACTCTCCCTCCGTAGTCCCTATATATATTCACCCACTATCCATCTAACCCTTTGTTATGCTGCACCCCCGGTTGCAGCTTTATCTTCAGGCCACTGCACTGTAGCTCTTTATCCTCACCCGCACACATTATCCCACAAGCCTACATTCAACTGATCTTCTAACACTTCTTAAGAGGACAGAAATCTCCTCACCAGGGAATGTCTGATGCATCATTTGAGTTATTTTTTGTACATAACGAGGTTGTGTTGCAGGCATTCCAGTCACCTAATTATTATCCTTGACCTTGGGAAAAAAATCTGAGTGCATTTAATAATAACCCCAGTGAGCTGAGGCAGCTTTGCAATTACGTTGCATAATGTTGTCACGCAAAGGGGGTTGCCAGGGAGATAATGGTAAACACCAGCCTCAGTTCTGTAGAAAAAATAATTGGAGTCATCTCCCTTTGTGGCTGGTGCAGAGGAGCAAATTGGATGGGTAAATTTTCAGTTACCGTAGACATCAGCAACAACACTGCACTTCACCATTGACCAGATCATTAGTCCCCTTTAAATGCTATGGCCATAAATTGTCTGGCTCCCTCTCAATACACACAAGAGTGCATGTAGGCATCATTGCAGTGTGAAACCTGAAAACTGGCTGCATTATAACCTTTATTTTTTTCAGGCTGTTATTACATCTCCTCTGATTATTTACAATGGTCTTATCAAACTGCTGCATTTGTCAATGAATCCATCACTTCTGACAACTCCATAGATAATATAATCCTAGTAGTCTTGTAAATGAGGGGCTAAATTCTCCTTTCAGTTACACTGGTCCAATCCCATTGGCTTCACAGGGGTCACACAGAGTAATCAAGTGAAGAATTCAGCTCCTGGCAATTCCCTGTTATTCTACCTCCTTGCTTTCTGCACTAATTGCTGCTATACAACATCTGTTTCATCTCAAAAGGGCCTCAACAGCTGTTGTCAGTACCACCTCTGCTTTGCCAGCATATAAGGATGCTTAAATGAATGCAGAAGAGCTGGGATGCTTTGAGGCTCTCTGGCAAAATTGTTAGGTACTTTCCTACCCATTCTTGGTCACCAAACAGCATCTGTATTTGCTCCTCTTCGCCCCACCCCCTTACCTATTATTCATAGAAGTTCTCCCTTGAAACGTGTTGTTTTCTGAATGGACATTTCAGCATTGGAAAACCTGGTTAGCATGGGGCGGTTATGAGAGAGGTAGTTTCAGGGCTGATGTGAGTTATACAGCTATATCCAGAGGTGCCCACAGATATTTCAGCAAGAATTCGGTTCTTGTCTATGTTGCAATCAGCCACCTCACTCTGCAATGAATTAGGATCTGAACATTCCAGGCTAAATTCTGCTCTCAGTGACACCCAGGAAATCCCATGGTAACAAAGCACCAAATTTGGCCCTAACAGATATAGACTTTAAGGCAGAAGGGACCATCATGACCATCTAGTCTGATCTCCTGCACATTGAAGCCCACAGAACCTCATCCATCCACTCCTGTAAATAGATGCTTAACTGCTGGCTGAGTTACTGAAGTCCTCAAATCATGATTTAAAGACTTCAAGTCACAGAGAACCCACCAAGTTTAAACTTGCAAGTGACTTGTGCCCCATGCTGCAGAGGGAGGCAAAAAGTCCCCGGGGTCTCTGCCAATTTGAGCCAGGGGAAAATTCCTTCCCGATCCCAAATGTGGCAATCCATTAGACCCTGCACATGTGGACAAGACCCAGCAGCCAAATACCTCAGTTGACTGGTAACTCGGGAAAATGTGTTCTCTCTCATTCATTCAGCATCCCCTTGGTGTTTCCAACTCTTCTTTCATGGGGCTTTTAAAGGTTTTCCCTTGTTCTACTTAGGAAGCCCCTTGAGCTCTGCCATTGGAGCTAAGGCAGAGTGTATGGACCAGTAGTGGCCTTCCTGGTGGTTTGCAAACTGAAACGTTTGATGACCCATGCAATGTAGGCTTGGGCTGTGGGAGGTGAGGTCTTTCTCTGACAGAATAAAGAAGTCAGAGAACAATTGAGCTATGCCATTGGGTTCACATCTCCACCCCTGCCTGATTGCTCCTGTAGCTCCCATCCCCCAGTCTGTCTGAAAGCTCCAGGTCCTATTTCCAGGATGCCTTTTCTCACTGAGCAATCAGACTGTCTGTTGGCACTGGTTCTGGTTCTTACTGATTCCGGTCAAGCCTCTTGTTCTCTACCGTGGCTGTCCATTAGCTGCTTATACCTTTGGCATTAACAAACTGTCTCCTGGCCATGCAGCGCAGACCCTGCCACACTATAAGTGCACTCAGCATTGCAGTATTGCTGTTATTTCCCTACCCCTTCTCAATAGATCTCTCTTGATGTCAGACACACTTGTTGGTGCACACACATCTTTTATAGCTGTTCTCTCCTGGCCCCCTCTACCATCCAATTAGAAGGCTGTCAGCGACAAAGCCATCACTCCTCCCGCAGCTCCTGACAACACTGGGCACTGCTGTACTGCTGCAGAAGATTAAAGGAGCCTTTCCTTTGTATTATCCAGTGGCTGTGTGCTCGCCAGAATCCAATTTCTCTTCTCAATGCATGTGTGTATGGAACAATTAATGCTCTACTTAAGAATCCTGTCTTCATCTTTATTAAAAAGAACAAGAACACCAAAATCCAGAGCTGTATATAAACATTTCCCCGCTATTTTCCTTTTACCAAGCCTTAAGAGAACTGCAGACCTTGACAGTTACAGGGTTTAAGGAATGGAGGTGCTTTCTAGCGGTTATAATAGGGGACTGGAATCAGGAATCCCAGGTTCTTTTTAATGATTCATTTAAAAATGATGGTGAGTCTATTTCCTATTCAGAGATTGCGCTTTACCTTGGAAGTGCTCTGCAACTGAGAAACAAATGGGTATGTAATTCTTTCCCCTCTAGATCACTGATTCAGATTTGCTCTAGACTGGTAGTAACTGAAAGTCATTGTACTTGGAAGACTGTTCAGCAACCTATGTGGTGAATGACAGTCCTGTACATTAACTTTATCACCCAGCATAAAGATTATTGGGTAATACAAAAGAAATGTTGCTTTAACCTTCTGCAGCAGTACAGAGGTGCCCAGATTTGTCAGGAGCTGCAAAAGGAGTGATGGTCTCAGTGCCTAGATCTCAATGGCATTCCAGGAGTTCTACTGAGAGCAGAGTTTAGCCCATTAACTTTCAAACTATGGATTGCATTAAACAGTAAATGTGATGGATGGAATATGTAGGGTTGAAATGCAGTGTAAATTATCAACAAATGCTGTATAACCCCCAAGAAGGGAAACTAGCAATGTACAAACTAGGTTCAAAACAACCTCTCTGTTAATTCGTTTAGTGTCAAATACTGCACTCAGTTACACTGACGTAAATTTGGAGTAACTCCACTGTTACTGCAGTTACACAAGTACCACTGAGGTCAGTATCTGATCCACACAGATTTAAAGATAAATGCCCTTTAGAATTCCTGATCCCACTATGCAAAATGAAATGCAAGATCAGGGTACTCTTTGAAACTGATAGAAATCACTCTATTAGATTTCTCTCTCTACCCTCTCGTTTAATCAAATCATTGCACTGTAATCAGCTCCGATTCTAAGTCTCTATCTGTAAGAAACAGAGAGAGCTTAGAAAATAAAATGATTTAACACGTTGTTTCCTTCCTCATTTCTGCCCCGATTGAGTTTATTTCACAATTTCTCCTATTCATATGACTGTGTTGTTCTGCAGCCAGGAAGCCGGTAGGTCATTAATGCCACCTTAGTGTGATACCTTGGCAGAAAGATAGTTAGTGTTACTATTTAATAGGGAATCACTATGTTTGGATTTTCCATTTTAGAATCAGAGATGTCTTCAATGCCTTCTTATTTTCCAAATTCCTAGTCCCCTTAACTCTTACTTACTATATAGGGAACATATACTTTGCACCACAGCCTGTATTCTAAAATAGGATGTAACCAATATGCATCCACCTGATGCACACAGCAGTAGTAGATATAGCAAAAATGAGCGTTTGGGGGAAATACATCTTTGTTTTCTTTCTAAGATAAATATTGCAGAAATTACATCCTTTCAGCTTACAAATTCGTGTCCTGTAGGAAGAGTGGATTTCTTTCGATCACTTTCTGATGATATAAAGAAAAATGCTAGGAATGCTAAAGCCATAATCCTTCTATTCCTTTTGGCTACACTGTTTTGATAAAAATTATTACAGAATCCTCTTGATTTATGGTCAATCTGAGATAAATGTAAACAGGGTATTTGATTCTGAACAAATATGTCTTTCTATTCACACTTGTTCTGAGGATTTTCTGAAGATTTTTACAAGACAAAAAACACAAAAATTAAACAATTAAATAAATAAATAAATTCAACATGGGAAGAATATTTACAAGTTGAGATATTTTCCCTGATATATTTTGTTCTCACCATAGCTGTGAACAATTTAACTCTTTTCATTCTCAACAACATAATTCCCTAGCATTTTCCTGCCCTCCATAGTAGGAACAATTGAGGGCAGCAAGAGAATAGTCATTATTTAGCCCTGGAAAATACATTGTTAATTCCGAAGCAGGGGACCTGGGATTGGCTCACTTTCTTCGGCGACACAGAGCAAGGACTCTCCATTGGGATTTGATCGGAGTCTTCTGCATTGTTGCTTTCCCATGAGTTGAGGGGTTGAGGGTCCTTCGCGGACTTCACCCCTCCCTATCCAGACAACCTTCTTGTCTCAGTTTCTGTGACTCTTTTACCCCAGAAAACTGATCCTATTTTTTCCTCTGTGTTCTTGTGAATTAACCAAACCACTAAAGCATAAATTTCTGCATGGAAAAAAAAATTTCTGCCCAGGAAAAGGGCATCACTGTATTTTTATATTTATTTCTACTACAAGTGGACTTCCCGTCAACAACGCCCTAGAGGAAATAAACCAAAATCTGTTACGCATCAGTCTCTGTACTAAAGTACTTTGCATTCCACAGCTAATAATAGGTAATGATTTTCAATTGACAACTTACTTCCTCCCAAGTGTCATTTATAGACAATGTCAAGGAGAAAACTGTCAGGGACAGAATCATGTTTGAGAATGCAGCTGGCCTGACTTGACTTCCTGTATAGCTGGCTTCCTGTAGACCCCCAACTGCAAACAGCACATTGATAGGCTAGCTTTGTACAGATGGCTTCCTGTGATAGCTCCTGGTCACCACAGCCTGCTGGATACAGACAAATATACATCAGCAATGAGCATTTTATATTTGTAAAACATCTGCATATTTGTCCTCAAGTTGTGGTGACCCTGGGTGCAGTTATTCACAGGTGGAACTTTCTGTTCGATCTACTTAGAAAATTATTCATTGAAATATTTACTCAGTACTTCTCTAACTCCAGCCAGCTGAGTAGCTCAAAGGGGTTTGTAGACAATAATGAGTTAAGACTCATAGCACCCAGGTGAGGTAGATAATAGCCTTCCAACCATTTCACAAAAAAGTAAATTGAGCTACAAAGAGGTTAAGTGACTTGCTCAAGGTCATAGAGTGAGCTGCAAAAAAGGACCTATGATTTGTGACTTGTGGTCCGAAGCTCTACCCACTTCTTAGCTGCTCTGTGAATTCCTTTCATAGTTCAAATAAAAAGTCTCCACTTAGTATTAGTATATAATGGGAGGGTTAGTAGCACTATTAAGAGAAGCCATATTTATGGTGCCTCTAGTCTTCAGATTCTTCCCAGATCACCCTCCTGTGTGTTTTTGCTACGTTGTAAGTCAATTGATACATAGCATAGAGCCAACTCTGGACTCCACTCCACTGCTTAGGAGTTACAAGCAGCCAAGGGACAATTCCCCCAGCATATGAGCCAACATAAGCAGACCTGTATAGTCCCCTCCTTGCCAGTCCTGGTATAGGCTGAAAGTGGGAGAGATGTCCCTGTAGCACTGAATGCTCCCCTGGGAGTGGTCTAACTTACTCTGGGAGCCATTTTGTCCCCTGCAGCAGCCTAGAATCCAGAGGGTGGAAATATGGCATAATGTGGATAGCCATCTGTCTTGGGCGGGTTAGACACAACAAATCCTGCATCTTGGCACAGGGTTAGACTAGACTGGCCTTGCAGTCCCTTCTTTGACCCTTGCGGTCCCTTCTATCCTATCCGTATGATTGTATAACAACCTTTTCCCTGCCTCCTTCTGGGCTGCACCTTCTGAGCTGTGCCTCTCCGGAGACCTATATATCCAGATCTCCTGGTCAGGCTTCCATACAATCACTCCCAGGCCTGCCGACAGAAATTCTGGGCCCCAGGGCCAGGGCTATCCCTGGAGGGGGCAGGGCCCGGCGCAGAAGTGATGAATCCATCATTTCTGAGACCACTCACACTGGCCAATCGTGCCAGCCCACAAAGTCCCCCAAAGCACGGGGCCTGGAACAGTCTTGCGCGCCTAGGAGCCCTGCAGCCCATCTGGGCAATTTAAAAGGGCCCAGGGCTCCCCGCCACTGCTACTGTGGCAGCAGCTGGGGGCCCTGGGCCCTTTAAAGTCGCTCGGGCCCCTGGGCAATTGCTCCCTTTGCCCCCTCTGTCGGCGGGCCTGATCACTCCAGTGCTGCAGCTTGATTGATCACATCCAAGTGACATGAATCTGGAGTTCTAACCACAGTTCCTGGTACACAGTTATCTATACCACAGATACAGTACACCCTTGGCTTTTTCAGGAAAGGTACAGGGCAGGTATGGCGGGGATAAGAGCTGGCGGAGGTGCATTAACCGAGCAAGGAACATTACCCAGTGCCTGCCCTCACTCTAGCAGGGCTATTAGCCTTTCACTTGCATCTGCAGGAAAACGTTTCTTTTTTCTTTTTTTTTACATTACTGATCTTCTTGTAAAGATGCTGATTTCCAGACTGAATGTGGATATAAATGGGGCAGGCCATAGAGCGTTCTACTTCATGAGCTGACCAGCGTAATGAGATACCTGACACACAGGAGGACTGGTAAGGGAGTGAACTTTCTTTCCTGACCCCAGCCTATGCACGGGTAGGTGATAGGTAACATAATGGGGTAGGTAACATGGTATATAAATCAGAGCAGGGTTTGATCCCAGAAATACATTACTAAAAGGAGCAATTTCAGAAAAGATGATCAGCACCTAGACTGAGAACAGTAACGGCTTGGTCCTGCACCCACTGAAATCACTGAGAGTTCTGCTCTTTGTCCAGGAGAGCAGGATCAGGCCCTAAAGCTGGAGGACTCAGTGTTATACCTTCAAATAGATACTATTAAATGAAGCACTCTGTGCAATTCTCCCCAGTTTAGACCCATGGTGGGGGGGTCCTACATATATTTCTGAGTAAAGTACATGTTTGTAGGTTGCAAGCAACTGCTCTCTGAATATCCTGGTTTCTGAGTGCTCTGCAGATACAGTAAATCACTTTTATTGACTAACGTCATTCACCATTGAGCTCCCAGTGACAGTGTCGCAGACTTTGGGACTGGCTCCTGTTTGGGGTTAGAAATGCAGCTGGATCTCTTCCTCATTTAAAATCAAAATGAGAGACAAGCCCATGGTTGATGTTGCTTTCAGTGGTTTTTAACAGAGAGGCAGATTCTTCATCCTGCCTGAGCTCCGATGATAAAAACATAAGAATGTCTGTACTAGGTTAGACCAATGGTCCATCTAGCCCAGTATCTTGTTTTCTGGTACCAGATACTTCAGAGGGAATGAACAGAACAAGGAAATTATCGAGTAATCCATTCCCTGTTGTCTAGTCCCAGCTTCTGTCAGCCAGAGATTTCAGGACACCCAGAGCATGGGGTTGCATCCCTGACCATCTTGGCTAATAGCCACTGATGAACCCATCCTCCATGAACTTATCTAATTATTTTTTGAACCCAGTTATACTTTTAATACAAGAACCGGGGGACACCAAATGAAATTAGTAGGCAGCAGGTTTAAAACAAACAAAAGGAAGTACTTCTTCACAAAGCACACAGTCAGCCTGTGAAACTTGTTGCCAGGGGATGTTGTGAAGGCCAAAAGTATATAATAGGATTGAAATAACACCCAGTGCCTCTCCTCACTGTCCTGTACTATGTACATATTTAGACATTTCATTTAGGGCATCATCCTGTGAGGTGATAAGTGGCCCTCAACTCCCACTGTCTTCAATAGGAGTTGAGGGTGCTCAGCACCTCACCGAATCAGATCCTTAAAGCACTACCCTATCCAGCTTGCCCAGCTTCAAGCAGGAGTAGAAAGTATTTCCTCGGCATTTGGGGTGACTCTTAGCTTCATCCAGACAAAGCTACACTCGACCCTTCACTTCACATGCACCCTCAAACTCCTATGGAAGCTGATGGGTCTCTGAGATGCACAAAGAATGTAGGAGTAGGCCCATATTGTGTAAATATTTTCCATTTGAAAACAATCATTTGCCTCCCCATTGATTTATCACAGCACAATGTGTAATTTTTCCGATGAAAATTAGCAGTAGCAGTCGGCTGGATATGACATGACTCTTGGATAATGAGAAAGCTTTGCTAGTGTACATCTCTCAGAACTAATATTTACCTAGACTACTTCAGCTTTCATAAGTTTTGAGAGCTATCAAATCATATGCTGATCAGACTGGGAGAAATTCACTTCAGCCACATACAATCAGATTCATTCCTACAGGCTAGAATAGTGGCTGCTGCCCTTCCATGCCTCTTGCACAAGGTGTTAGGACCACTGGATCCACACAAAGGCAGATCCCACTGCCTGTTCCCTGACTTGCTCCCTAAACCACCTTCTGCCAGGACCTAGATGAGGTGGGCGTGTGGGCCCAGGCTGGGGCATACAGTGTGTGAGAGGACACCCAAAGCAGCTACTCTGCCAATTGTTCCCCTGTCCAGCTGCCCTGCAGTGGCACAGAAGGCATTGCATAGCCCTTCATGTGAAGGTGATTTTCACTCTTTATAGCTATTAGGCCAAATTCTGCTCTCAGTTATACAAGTTCAAGGAAGTTATTAGTCCTGATTCTTCTCTCACACTGATCTTACACTGATATAACTACAGCTGAGTAGGAAACAGTTTTCCTGTCTTGGGAAAAATGTCAAGATTTCAAAACAATGTCCCATATCAAATAGAGACAAAAGTCAAAAATCTCAAAAATTTTCTCAAACCAATCGCCCCCACCCTCCAAAAAAATTCAGTTCAGGTCAATCCAAACATTTTATTTAGATTTTAACCTTTTTTGTTTAATTATTTTAAACTATAAATTAACTTAATTTTCAAAACAAAAAGTCATTTTGAACCAAAAAATTTAAACTTTTCATTTAAAAAATATGGTAAGGGGACATTTTGACTGTTTCAAAGTGTTGGGTTTTTTTTTGTCAAAACTTTTTTGAAACAGGAAAAGCATAAAAACTGATCATTTCCTGTGAAAACCTGGTTTTGATAAATCGGCATTTTCCAACAGAAAAGCATGTCATTGAAAAACTTCCAGCAGCTCTGGATAGAACTCCATTGATTTAATCACTTATTCCTGATTTACTCCAGTGAAGGAAGAGGAGAATCAGGCCTATTGGATTGGGGTAAGCATTTGACCCACTTTTGTTATTGGATCAGATGTGTGATCCACCCTGGAGTGAGCACATTGAGACATGTAGAACCATGGATGCATGTAACAGGCATATTGTCACCGATTCGGAATTGCCCTTCCCATATTCTGGGGTAGTCAGGGGCCTGCCCAGGCCTTGCTGTAAATTAGAGTGGCCTAACTCTAGTGACGCTATGGACCATGAGAAGCAGATACTAGCCAGAGTGCATTGTGCTCCAGACACACACTTCCTCCTTCCCAGAGCATCCCTTCCCACCTCTGGCTCATATAAATGTTATACAGTAGTAATAGCACTGCCTGCCTTCCAGTGTACCAATGTCCCACAGAACCATCTGAATTTTCTTTTTATGTATCTGACTATTTCCCTAACACTGACATTGTTTTTAACCTTCTTGGGCCCATGAGCCCAAATCAGCTTGTCCTGACTCAATGGCAGCTGCGTTAGGCTCCATGTGCTGGTAATACAGCCTAAGAGCAGTATCCACCAGCTCTCCACTCCCTGATACTGGAGCTGCATACAGGGGCAAGAAAGAATTGGGCTCTTTATGTCTATTTCAAGAAGGTATGTTGTAGTGCAGACAGCATTTCATTCTAGCGGCATGTGGGCTTCCGTGTCAGACTTACCAATATTATTGCATTTCCTAGAGCTGTGACTGGAGAGATGGAATAGAAGAGGTAGGCAAAGATTCATGTGTTACTTCTGGATCTATGTTTGGAGGAAAGACTGTGAATCTGGCAGAAAGGCAAGAGGCAGGACATTTTCTAAAACACCAGGATGACCCTTTTTACCTGTGCCCATTTTTAAGACCTTAGTTCGGTCCCTTTCCCCTCCTTCTACTTCCTTTTGGATTCTAGCATCCGTAGTTCTGGTGCAGGGAAGAAAACTCAACACTGCTGTTGAGTTAATGACACAGGAGTTTGTAATTGCTGATACTGGTTTATGTGGTGGAAGCTGTCTTGCTCTCTTCGTCACTTTGTTTTTAATTGCCTTTCCTAAAAAAAGCAGCTTATTGCATTGCTCAGGTCTGGATATTTGTAGCCAAATTTTCAAAAGCAGCCACCAATTTTGAGTGCCACAATTTTTTGGTGCCTGACTTTAGACACTGAGGGCCTTTTTTCAGAGATGTGGAGTTCCTGCAGCTCCCATTGACTTGAAGGTGGAGTTTAGCATGCACAGTACCTCTGAAAATCAGCTCGTAGGTGTCTCAGTTGGGCATCCAGAACATGAGGCACTGAAGGCAATGGGCACGTTTTAAAGTTTTGGTTTTGAGTTTTTTTCAGGCTATGATATGACCCAAGCCACAACTGATCTTCATATCTGAACTTTTCCAAAATTTGGGATGCTGGATCCAGGGTTTTGGTTTGAGTCTCTCCTATTTTTTTGTATTGTGATTAATTTTCCTACGTTAAGAACAAGTCACATAAAGCTAGTAACAATCATTACATCTACCCAAGAGTGCTGTGTCCCACTCATCATAACATCAAGAGCTTTTCTTGCTAGTATTCTATATTATGTTTCCATATGATATTTTCTGTCTGTTCCTAGAGCCCCTAATCCAAAATTTACCAGAACGCTTATCTAGCGAGGGGGCGTGGCCTCCCTCCGAGATTGACAGGGCCTGGGCTCCTAGACTATTGACTGTTTGGCCCTGTTTGAGGGCCAGAGCCATAGACTGTTAGGGGCTCCACCCTGCCTGAGGGCTTACGCCCCAGAGACTGATTACTGATTACTCAGAGAGCCTGGGGCACCAGAGAAAGCTAGTTTCCCCTTTCCATACTGCCTTTCTAGGTCTGAGACAGCGAGGGGGCGTGACCTCCCTGGGAGGGATGGCCACACACTCTTACATTTTGAATATGTGTGTGTTCTACTTTGCTTGCCTGGATTTTCTACTCAAAAATTTTGTTTAATCAACAAATGCAGCCCGTTTTTAAATTACATCTGACTTCATTTTCCAGGTCATTTTCCCTTTTCTAAAAGCTTTACAAAATGAATAAAACTGCCTCCGCCCTGTTGCATCCTGCTGTATATTCCTTCACTGCCTGGACTTCTCTTCTTTTTCTGACAATCTCTGTTTTCTTCTCCCTAACCCAATTATTTTTCCATTTTAATGGTTCTTGCCCTTCTTCCACATAACCAAGATACCATGCTGGTGAGTGTGATAGATAGATAGGGGCTGGGAAGGAGGGTCCACCCTGAAGGCCCAAAATATTGGCATCTCCCACCTTTAGCCTCAGTCCACCCTTTCTTGGGGAGCTGGCAGAATCACATATAAGCCAGCTCCCCAAAAGTTGCCTTGAAATTCTAACAGAAAATCTAGCAGAAATTTCTTAGCTTATATGCACATGTTTACAGTCATTCTCACCATCTTCCTTTTCATCTTCTTGCTCTGATATTTTAGACATCTAATAAGCTGCCTGTTTTGCCTTTAATCACACAGCAAAAGCCCCCTTCACCATTCATGCTGGACTCTTTTTATTGCCACTATATTCATTACTAACTAATCCACAGAACCTATTCAGCACATAAACCTCTTTTTTTTTTTTGTTTGAACATCATCCATTTCCCCTGTGTGTATGTTTCTTTCTTGCTCCCTCTATCTCATCCCATCCCATTAGCGCTCTGTGCTGAATAGCCTGTTCCAGGACATCAAACTTTAATTTAAACAGAAGATGATCAATAAGCTTAGCAAACTGTCCATGTCAACCTCAGTAGTTTGACTCAAAGTGTTTTATAGGTAATTTAAAGAGCATCCTCATTCGTCCCTATGATGTGGGAAATATCTATTGCTTGCTTGGCCTGCTGCATCTCAGCATGCTGGTTGAGAAGAATGTGAATCTCCTTTAGACACCCATACTCGTAAATGGTACAAAGCAGCTATTCTGGGTCTGAATGTTAGGATGTGTCTATAGGGCTATTAAACACCTGCAGCTGGCCCAGGTCAGCTGACTTGATTTCATGGGGCTCAGGCTGTGGGGTTGTAAAATTGTGGTGCAGATGTTCGGGCTCAGGTTGGAGCCTAAGCTCTGGGCACCCATGACAGGTAAGGGTCCCAGAGATCAGGCTGCAGCCCAAGCCAAAATATCTACACCACAATTTTACAGCCCCGCAAATGGAGCCCTGGGAGCCCGTCAGTTGACATGGGCCAGCTGTGGGAGTTTTATTGCTGTATGGATATACCCTTAGTGTCTTCTGAGGCCACAAAAGCCAGGACATTTGGGACAAGACTTCCAGTCACACAGGGAGTGTTGAAAAACCCCTAGTTAGAAGATTAAAATAAAAGTCTGTTAGGGAAATAGTCAGATACATAAAAAGAAAATTCAGATGGTGCTGTGGAACATTGGTACACTCGAAGGCGGGCAGTGCTATTACTACTGTATAACATTTATATTGAAATAATCCCTAACATCCACAACCAGGTTGGGCACCATTGTGCGTCACAAACACATAACAAATGATCATCACTCCCCTGAAGAGCTTACAGTAGGGTTGCCAACAGTCCCTTATTACAAGGGACGTCCCTTATTTTTCATCTCTGTACAAGATCAGGAATTTCTGAGATATGCAAAAAGCAGCAAGAAATTCCCCTGCCGAATGTAGCTGAGTACGGCTTATTAATTATTATTATTAATAGCAATAATAATAATTACTATTACTATAAATAATATCAGGAGGCAGGGTGGGGCAGGGGTGCTGAGAAAACAGTCCCTTATTTTTGAAATACAATGTTGTCAACCCTAGCTTACAGTGTGATGGATGTTTGCCCTGCCATTACCCTGCACCTGTTCTGTGGATAAATAGAGAACTCCTCGCTCTTGCTTAAAGTAGTTTTAACTCACTCCCTGGGATGATGATTCCCTCCCCCCACCCCAACTTTAGTCTGTGCTGGCGGGATAACAGGACAAGCAGATCAACTATTGCCCAACGCTCATTTTTCCTGCCTGGCCCATGGGCTGAGTGGAGTTTTGGGATGGAAAGAGGATATTGAGGAGCGGGACAGTTTTCTAGGAATACACTGGACACAGCTGAGCTGATCCTACCAGGGCTGACTGATTGCACTTCCTCATGTCGAGATAACTACTATTTAAGCCAGCAAAGCTCACTGGCTGCTCAATGAGTTTCCTGTCTGCAGCTGTGCTTGGTCCCACTTCCTGTCCTTCCTGCTCCTGTGCCCGCTTCAGCCCCTACCCTTCTCAATCCTTAACACTCCGGCTCTGCTTCCTGACCAAGTCTCTGGCTCACCCACTGGCTCTGATATTCAGCTTCTGATCACTGGCTCTGACCCTCGGCTCTGCTCTCACTTACGTCCCCAGTTGTCCCATGGCCCTGATTCTTAACTCCAGCTCAGCTCCGCTCTCACCTCCGGCCAGGTTACCCTAGGGGCTCTGACCATTAGGCCCGATCATGCATGTCCTGGTCATGTCCTTGACAGATTGAGCAGCCCAAAAGAAAAAGACTGACGACCAGGCTCAGCTGTGAGACTGAACCCCTTTAAGGCATCCCTCTTCCTGATGGAGGAAACGGGCACCTTGCAGAGGCTGCAGATCCAGATCATGGCCCTGCAGGCACAGATCTCACTACCTCAGGCCCATGTCCCTCAGGAACCAAAGAATCCGCTGCTGGCTCACTTTGATGGTGACCGCAGGAAATTTTGCAGCTTCCTGAATCAATGTCGGCTCCTGTTTATGCTAAGACTCCTGTCATTGCCCACTGACCAGGCCCAAGTGGGGCTCATTATCAGCCTACGAGGACAACTTGAGGAATTTATCCAAGCCATGGTGATTGTTTTCTATTACCCAAATTGTGCCCACTCTGCTAAGAGCACACTTCAGAGTCTACACCAAGGGAACAGACCAGTTGCCAGGTTCGCTGAGGAATTCCAGCACTTAGCAACCAACACTAAATGAAGAAATTAAGGATGAGCTGGCACAGATAAAGTCACCATTCCACCTAGACATGCCCTGGTCAAGCAGTGCATCAGCATCAACAATCGCTTAGCCGAATGCCAACTAGAAAGGGAGTCCAGTTTTCGACCCCCACAAGCCAACCAGATTTGACCCTGCATTACTGACTCAGAAAAGAGCTGGCGACAAGCTTTAGACTTATGCCTATATTGCAGGGAACCTTGTGTCCTGTCCTGGTTGGGAAAGCACCTTTTGTCAACCAGTACCTTGACCATTGGTGGCCAATGAGCCACCGCCCTCCAACTTCCTCTTCAGTTATGCCATTTTGCTCTATCTGAGGTTGAACTGAGGGCGCTGGTGGACTTGGGTTCTGACAACTTTATGGACATAGGATTTGCTCAGACTCATAACATCCTCAGCATGAGAGATCCCTGATTAACTCAGCATAAAAGCAACCCCTATTAGGTGTAATCCAATTATGAGTTCCCCACTCTCCTCTGCCCCAGTTACTCATCAAACAACACTACTGACTATGACCACCATCCAAGCCCATTTAGAGATCTACAATTTGTTCTGATATGTATCCCTCACTCCCCTGTTATCCTTGGTATTCCTGGGCGGGTTGCCCACGACTCATGCATCCAGTGGGGCTCACTCATAGTGCACGTTACCTCAAGATTCTGCTGCCAGTCATGTCTTCCAAGGTCAGGTGTCAGAGCCAAACCCACCCACGATGTAGTGGCTGAAGGGGAGGGGGGACTTTAAAGCTAGAAGCTGCCCTCTCTGTCACCCCTTCAACCACATTGGGTATTCCAGAGAAATATTGAGACTATGGTGATATCTTTAACAAAAAAGGGGGGCAAATTATGATTGCCCCATCGACCTGCAGCTCGGGTCTGACATTCCCTTCAGCCATATTCACTCCCTCTCAGAACTGGAACTCCAGACACTCCAGGAACACCTCCATGAAAATTCAGAGAAGGGGTTTACTTGCCCTTGTACCTCTCAGGGCGGGAAGGGGGACTCTGACCTTTTTCATGGCAAAAACAGATGGCACCCTGCACCCCTGTGTTGATTACCGGGTCCTGAATCGAAGGATTTTTCTAAACTGGACCTTTGCAGCACCTATAATCTGGTTCATATCGGAAGGTGATGAGTGGAAGACAGCATTCTGCACTCAATATGGACATTTTGAGTAGTTAATTATGGCATGTAAGCTATGTAACACTCTAGCTATGTTTCAGCATTTTGTGAACAACATATCCTAGGACATGCTGGACTGATTTTTTGTTATCTGTAGATGATAGTCTCGTCTTCTTTGAAAACCAGAAGCTAAATGAGCAACATGTTTGCCTTGTCTTTGACAGACTTTGCCAGAATCACCTCTATGCCAAACCAGAGAAATGTGAATTTGAAAAGGACACTATCGAGTTCCTTGGTTATATCATTTCTCTCGAGGGCCCACGGAAAGTGTCTGCCATCACTAGGAGGAGTGCCCCAAAGGATGTCAAGGAAATTCAGTGGTTTCTTGGATTTGTAAATTTTTATTGGTGTTTCAATGAAGAATTATCCCAGCAAGTGGCACCAATAACTGCACTCCTCCAAAAACAGATTTGTTTTCTCTGGTCAATGGAGGTATGGTCTACCTTGGATCAACTGAAGAAAGCTTTCACTTCAGCTACTGTTCTTGTGCAGCCAGATGCTAGCAAACCTTTTACCAAAGAAACAGATGCATCAAACATTGCAAATGGGGCTGTACTTTCACAAAATGCAGGCCCCCTGTAACCAACTTCTATCATTGTGCGTATTATTCCCATGAACTAACCCCTGCTGAGAAAAACTATGATATCTGGGACAAGGAGCTGCTCACAATCAAAATAGCATTCGAAGAATGGAGACATCTTTTGGAGGAGGCTCAATTCCCAGTCCAGGTCCTTACAGATCACAAGAACTTTGAACAGCCCATAATCTTAATCAGTGGTAGAGCCGATTGTCACTTTTTTTCACCAGATTTGATTTCATCATTACCTACTGCCTTGGGACATGAAACAGGAAAGCAGAACCCTCTCCCACAAGGATGAATATTACCATCTGAACATGGCTCCTGGAGATACTCTACCACAACCAGCTAATTTTATTTGTGGAACCACAGCCCAGGATTTGATGTCTGTTATTTGGACGCTACTCCCAAAAGACCTGCAAGCGGTCAAAATCTGTCAGACACTTGATAACTCCGACACCCCTGTCAACTTGAATTTGCATTTGCACAGTGGTCTACTGTATCATGGGAAGTGCCTTTACATTCCAGAAAGTCAGCTCAAACTCGAAGTGTTGTGGATGTGCCATGATATGCCAGTGGCTTGGCATTTCAGCTGTTATAAAACTCAGGACTTGGTGGTATGATGTTTCTGGTGGCCAGGGGTGAGTACTGACATGGCAAAGTATGTCAGCTCCTGTGACTCTGCTGTTGGAGTAAGTGCCTACATGCTAAACCACTCAGTCTACATCAGCCTCTACCCACTCCACCTCAATCCTGGTGTGTGATCTTGTTGGACTTCATTGTAGAAGTTCTTTGCTCCTAAGATCGTGGTGGCAGTTGATCTCTTCAGTAAGATGGCATGCTTTATTTCTTTTCACTCTCTCCCCACCACTCAGGAAAAAGCCTGCCTTTTCCTAAACCATGTTTTTTGGCTCCATTAATTGCCAACCGGAATAGTGTTTGATCAGGGCCCACAATTCACCTCCCGGTTCTGATGTGAACTCTGTAAACTCTGTAGGAATTGAACTTTTCATCTCCTCAGCCTACCACGTGCAGACCAACAGGCAGAGAGTGCAGGTAAATCAAATCCATGAGCAATACCTCTGATGCTTTCTTAACTATCGCCAAGATGACTGGTCATTTTCCTGCCATGTGCCAAATTTGCTTACAATAACTCCATCCGTACCACATCCAGTATAGTCCTTTTTATGCCAGATATGGTTTTCACCCTCACCTCCATCTAGTCACTCCTGCAGACTCACAAGTTCCTGCTGCAACAGACCTCATTACCCACTTTCACCAAATTCACCTGGAGTATCCGGAAGCTGCTAAGGAAACAAGTAAGTGTCATGCCAAACCTGCCAATTTGCACCAGCACTAAGAGTGGGGCATAAAGTCTGGCAGTCTGCTAAACATCTCAAATCCTCCCACCCATCTGTCAAATTAGACTATCAACACCTGAATTTATTTGAAATTATTGAACAAGTCAACCCGTTAGCATTTTGACTCCAGCTGACCGAATCTGTGAAAGTTCACCCAGTTTTTCATTTGTCTGTCCTGAAGCCCTACGCAGAAAATCCCTTCCCTGGCCACTCCACTCCACTCAGAGGTTCAGGGTCAGGAAGAATATGAAGTCCGAGAAATCATGGATTCTAAGCAAACCTGAGATCTGCTTTACTCCCTGGTGGACTAGGAGGTTTATGGCCTGGAAGAACGATCTTAGGAACCAGAAGGGAATCTCCATGCTCTGGAGCTCATACGCACCTTTCACCAAAAGAACCCAGAAAAAATGTGTTGAGGATCTGGTCCATGATCTGAAATCCCCCCCCCCACACACACACATGTTAATATTTGGATAATATGGATCTAACAACTGCTGGGTTGAGTTTTGCAAAATCAAAACCCAAGCAACAACTTTTCACAAAAACCACACCCAGCAGACTCATCTCATCTCTGCTGTTTGTGCCATAGCTTGGAGTCCATATGTATTTTCAGTCTATTAGAAAAAAGAAAATATCTCCATCCCGTTCCTGTACATTGCCCCTGTGTGAGAATTTACAGCAAGAAGCTTGGGTCACTGTGACCACTCAAGCCTGAACGCAATTGGGTGTCCCAAATAGAATAAGTTATCTATCCATAAGGCCCTATGGTCTAATATTACCCTGGGTAAATCTGTAATCTACAGTGTTTTGTGTCAGAGAGTTTACAGAGGAAAGATTACATCCATATCCTTTATTTTGAAAATACCTGTTTTATATCAGAAGTTACATGCCTAGCTGAGCTGTAAACACACCCATGAGCTTCCTGTGATGATAAAATGAACTGGGTTGAACATAACTAGTGAGGTAAATGAGCTAGTTAGAATATAGTCGATGTTGTAATGTACAGCTGGTCACAATGGTAATTCACATTTCCTATCCTCATCCCATCTCCAGAATGTCTACACTAACAGCAGATGAATACTTAACTGGGGAATGCTCCATCGTTGCATTTATAAACTCAAGCTATCAACTATTAGTTGGAGAAGTGATATGACCCAATACTGTGTATGAAGGAGGAGGAAGGAAACTTCATTAAAATTAATACCAAATTAATGTTGGGGAATTTTTGGCTATCAAACAGTATGCTCAGAAAGCCAGGATACAGAAGAAAGTGACAAGGGGAGCCTGTGAACCAGTGGAATACGAAGTTTATGGAATCTTGGGTGGTGGAGGTTGATGGTTTCAACAATCAGTCCTCTTATCATGATGACATTATTCCATTTGCTTTAGGTCTCCTACCCACAATGCAAGACTAGGGGCACCTACAGAAAATAGCGGTCCTGGGGACATAAAATTCAGTGCACCCTCAGCCTACACAAAAAGGGCTTGCATCAGCCACATAACTCATATGTTATTTTTCCATGCCAGCTTTCTGCTTGGAGCAAGTATCTGTGATTTAGCATTCGAGAAAAGGACAGTTTCTGAAGAAAGACTCCAGGTCCCTCTTCTTTTATAGATCAGGTCTTCCTAGGGCAGTCAGAAGTCCGTTCCCTGACTCCTACTCCCTTCCCTCCACCTCTTGCCTCACCAGAATAGGCCTAAAATGATCAGCTGGCCACTGTATCTCACTAGAATGATTGACAATATATTTTTTGGCTGCTGTACAAAGTTAGGGGAATCTGCTGGGTGCATGAGGTATGCACTGCAGGCACCTGATACCTCACAGCAGGCCTCATTGGGTAAGTGTTGTGAGGGGAAATCCTTGAGGAACAGTAGCTAGCATTCATGTTTCCAGTGCTATGGGAGGAGTTGCTGATTGCCCATCTTAGAGACTGATGATCCACACATGCAAGTTATTGAAGGGGCCAGGTAGGATGTTCAGACTGGGAGAAATCAGCAGTAAAATATATATTGCTGTGATGCAAACTGTTTGGGGGAACTGTTAGTAGGGCCCCCAGGAAACCTTTTCAGAGCAGGTTTTAGAACAGCTAGCGTTGTCTTCTCTTACTGAGTAGCACAGAGAGCCAAGCAGGCCCTTACAAGAGAGGCTATAAGTTTCTAAAGGCATTTAGCTCCTAACTGACTCTGGGCAGGAAATTACACAACGGATGTTGAAATGTTGCCCTGTTGAAAAGTTGTCATTTGAGTAATGGATGCTTTATTTCCTGTTTTTGCTGAAAGGTAAAGTGCAGCATAATTAGCGAGTGAGAAAGCAGCCTTGGCAGCCAAACAAAAAAAGCACATTTTGGGCGCCTGAGCCAATTAAAATTGTTTACACAGCCACTGAACAATATTTTCTCCAAATATTATGACTGGGAGAATTGACAATAACAAAGCTAGGCTTACCCGTCACAAACCCGATCCTGCAATGTGCCTTCAACTCCCAGGGACGTGAATGGGAGTTGAGAGCATTCTGCAAGCTCTCAGTATGCAGAGTTTGGGAGAAGGGGAGGGGGGTGTTAGATCCAAACTCACTCCTATTCTTTAGGTTCTGGGTAGGATCCCAAACTGGAAAAGATTAGATCTACAGTACTTTCTGGATCTGGTTCAACTACTCTGGGGAGAACTGCTGTGCTGCTCTCAGCTAATTACAGTTCAAGATGGTGGAAGTCTGAAAGCACGAGATATTGAGGGATTTTTGACATTTTGGGCATTAATCTCACATGATTTTGGCTGTGTAATATGAACCCAACCTTTAATTCAACCTCATGTCCAAAATGTAGATTAATTCTAATCCTGATTCAGAGTCAGCTAGAACACTGCTTCCTCAAACCAGTTTTACATTGAAGAGGTTAAAATTCTCTCATGCTTCTATAATAACAATCGATATCTTTAATAAACCTGCACATACACTTCTGAATCACTGACCCACACTTGATGCTCATTCAGGCAAATGCTCAGCTGGAAGTCCTAGCTATTTCTATGATGGTTGGCTCTCCTTCCTAGGAACAAAATAATGCATCCGATGCAACCAGGAGGCCAGAGAAAGATCATTGCTTTTTGCCATGATGTTAATATGCTCTTCTTATGACATAATAACAATATACTTACCATGCATTGTGGAATTCTCTCACTCCTGGGTCCTGTATTCATACACATGCTTTATTTACTATATTTTTATGTATGACTTCTCCTCATTCTCCTATGTTAATATTTTCTTTGGTTGTTTCTGAACTATAATTAAACCAAACTATGAAAGCTACTACAGGATGACATACTCTGGTAAGGGTGCTATACAGAGTCGGTAATAAGTAATAATGAATAAATAACATTTATAGTATGTAACCCATTATCAAGCAGCAAACATTACGTTAGATACACACATATATACACACATTCTGGGATGCTGTCTGTGTCCAGACTTGCACATGGTTGTATTTTTTGTAAATAGGATCTGCCTGCTGCCTATTTCTGCCTTGCACAGTGTTGTGCATGTGTATGTTTTAATTATAAGGTATGTCCTATTTTGTTTTGAGACTTTCAAAAAGAAAAATGAATTGGGCGTGACCTGCCCAGGGAGAGTTATCAAAACAAAAACCTCTGGTGGGTGTGCAGTCTGTTTTGACTTGCCCTTGGATTAGAGCGCGGAGAACAATTGGGAAAAACATGCTCATAGATCAAATTTGCTGGAAGCAGAAATCCTGGGCCTAGGCTCTAGTCACTGGAGAAATTTGAAGTGCTTGGAGGGAAAGTTATGGCAGAAGGAAAACAGAGTCATTTGAAAATACTCCAGGAAATGTCAAAGTGGTCACCATAGAGTTCAGTTTATAGGCCCCTCATGCATGGGTGCAATTTCCATTGACATCTGAATTCCTGTACTTCAATGGGAGTTGCCCATGTAGGGCTACATTGTGGTTTTAGTAACCACCGCAGGGCGTGCAGAATGGGGAAGGATGCAGAAGGGCACTGTCACAAATCTGTCCATTATAGGGCACCCCCTATAGGCAAGGTGGGGAGTGCACCAACATGGGTCCAATTACTACACCCACACCACAGCAGGCACTGCAGGGTGTCTTTTTAGCAGGTGGATGCTTACCTTTCAGCTGGAGCCTCTTGACTGGTTAGTCCCCTCTCTGTGTACCCTCTGATGCCACCAAACAGCCTGTAGTCAGCAAAAGGAGTTAAGCAAAAGAAAGGTAAAGAAAAGCCTGTAAGCAGCCTCCTCCGGGATATGGGCCTCTCTTACTTCAGAGGGGCCCTGGGAGTGTCAGTGTCCATTTCAGAGTGCACTGGGCTCCAGTGCAAGCCTCAGTTCTTTTCCTCTTCAACTCAGGGGCTCTTCACCCTCCTTCTGCAAGGGCAGGGCTCTGCAGGCTGCCAGGCCTCTCTCCAAGGCTGGAGAAGCTCAGTAGTCTGTTCCTTTCCCAGGGTTGGCACCAGCTGAGTGGAGTTCCCTCTTTTTAACTCCTCCTCCAGTCCTGGCTTGATTTGCAGGTGTAGTGGGGTAGGGCCACTGTAGTCCAAATCCGCTCCTTAACCCCTTCCATACTAGTGTGAGGTTTATATATCCTGTCACAGGCCCCCGACCACTGGACCGTCCTTGGCCATCCATTTTTTACAAGGTCTGTGGCAAATCCTGGCATGAAGCGCCAATAGTATCCTGCCAGACCCAAGAAGCGCCAGACTTATTTCTTGATCGTGGGCACTGGACAGTCTGTCAGTGCTTGGACCTGGTTGACTAGTGGCTGCAGACAGCCTCCTCCCATGGTGTAGCCCAAATAAGTGACTTTGTGGTTCCCTATTTTATATTTTGCCCGATTAGCCGTTAGGCAGCCATCTGTGAGGCCTGGAGCACTGCTACGAGGTCTTTATGTGGCTGTCCCAATATCATTGTCTACAGTCAAGGTCATCCCAGTAGGCAGCTGCATGCTGCCCATGTGGCTGTATCCAGTACAATAGCCTCTGTAAAGTTGCCACTGCCCCACGGAGATCAAGAGGCATGAACTGGAATTTATACAAGCAGAAAGGCATGGACAAGGCCATCTTCTGTCAGGATTCTGGCATCAATTGTATTTGCCAGTAACCTTTCAAGAGGTCTAAGATGAATATATATCAGGCCACTCCCAATTGTTCTAATAGTACATCCTTCCTTAGTATCGGGTAGTTATCAAATTTTGATATCTCATTGATCTTGCAGAAATCAGTTCAGAAACTGATCATGCCATCCTGCTTTGGCACTAGTACAATGGGAATCCCGGCTTTTCACTCCACGGTCCTGAATTCATGCACATACATAAAAAATAGCAAATAAAGTATAACTCCTCCCAGTTGTCTGTTTTAATGTTTTCTTTGACTGTGAAAGCTACTACAGGACAACATACTCTGGTGAGGGTGCTATACAGAGTTTGTAATAAGCAATAATGATTGAATGAACACAGAGAATAAATAACATTTATATTATGTAACCCATTATCAAGCAGCAAACATTAAGATAAGTACACATATATATACATATATTCTGGATGCTGTCTGTGTCCAGACTTGTACAGGGTTGTATTTTTTGTAAATAGGATCTGCCTGCTGCCTATTTCTGCCTTGCACAGTGTTGTGCATGTGTATGTTTTAATTATAAGGTATGTCCTGTTTTGTTTTGAGACTTTCAAAAAGAAAAATGAATTGGGCGTGACCTGCCCAGGGAGAGTTATAAAAACAAAAACCTCTGGTGGGTGTGCAGTCTGTGTGCAGTCTGTTTTGACTTGCCCTTGATTTAGAGGGCAGAAAACAATTGGGAAAAACATGCTCATAGATCAAATTTGCTGGAAGCAGAAATCCTGGGCCTAAGCTCCCTAATCACTGGAGAAATTTGAAGTGCTGGGTGAGCGGGTTATGGCAGAAGGAAAACAGCGTCATTTGAAAATACTCCAGGAAATGTCAAAGTGGTCACCACAGAGTTCAGTTTTCAGGCCTCTGGTGCAATTTCCATTGACGTCTCCTTGCACTTCAATGGGAGGATCTGTATCATTATTATAACTAGGCCATAATTAACAAGGATATTATTGACTGAGATGTGAGTAGTGGTGAGCATACTAGTTCCCATTGTAGTCAATGGGAGCAAGGGTACTTAGTACCTCTCAAAATCAGGCCCTAAGTATTCAAGGTCATTCTCTAGTCCAGGGGTGGGCAAACTTTTTGGCCTGAGGGTCACATCGGGGTTCTGAAACTGTATGGAGGGCTGGGTAGGGAAGGCTGTGCCTCCACAAACAGCCTGGCCCCCACCCCCTATCTGCCCCCTCCCACTTCCTGCCCCTGACTGCCCCACTCAGAATCCTCGACCCATCCAACCCCCCCTGCTCCTTGTCTCCTGACCACCCCCTCCCAGGACCCCCCTGCCCCTTATCCAACCCCCCACTCCCCGCCCCCTTACCATGCCGCTCAGAGCACCAGGACTGGCAGCGGTGCCACCAGGCCGGAGCCAGCCACACCGCCGCGCAGTCTAGAGCACCGGGGCAGGCTGGTGGCTCTTGCAGCCGCGCTGTCTGGCAGGAGTTCGCAGCCCCGCCGCCCAGAGTGCTGGTGGCACCGCGAGCTGAGGCTGCAGGGGAGAGGGGACAGCACAGGAGGGGCTGAGGGCTAGCCTCCCGGGCCACATCTGGCCGGGCAGGACGGTCCTGCGGGCCGCAGTTTGCCCACCTCTGCTCTAGTCAGATGACCTATGTTTAACATTTCCCAATGTTAATTCTTCTTGGTGTGTAACTCCAGTTTTGCTCCTGTATCTGTATGTTCCTAAATCCTATAAAGGATGCATCTTTATTTTGCAGATGCACAATAGAGAAAGAAGTGCAGAAATGTAAGCCATTGTTCCCTTCTCTGCTGGTTAAGGATTTATGTGTTGGGAAAGGATTTGTTCCAACCAAGTAAGTGGAATTATTTGGCAGCAGGGTTGTTAACATTAAACCTGTAATGGAATGTGAAATGTGAACATTTATTTGATGAATCAAAATCAATGTTTCATTGAAATATACGGGGCCAAATCACTCTCAGAGTGATTTGACTGGCTGTCTTGGCTGAATTTAGGCCGCTGAAATACCGCAATGCTCCAAGCCATCTTAATGGGGGCCGAATATCTCTGATAGAAAGTAGCAGCCTGACATGGTCAAGATAGACAAAGAAATGTGTTCAGGGAAATAAATGCTGGACTGAAAGCTATTGATTTGGTCACATCAGTAGTATTGGATGTGAGGTCTCCTATTAACTGGCACTGTGGCATTAATGCACTTGGAAATTCAGACTGTTTATCCATCTCCATCAAAGAATAAAAGGAAATTAGGACACAGGCTCATTGTTTATTCAAAGTTGTATTTTTATTTATCTTTTGGTTCTTAAAAGCCTCTTGGCTTACATCTCCTCTGGGCAGAGGCATCAATTTAAAGACATCACTGATGAAACAAACAATTCAGGGAGAACAACAGAGACATGAAAGTGACTCAGCCTCTCAAAGTGCCCCTGGAGGTAAAAGCCTGAGTAAATAGGCTTTGCAATGAGCCTTGGAAGGCAATGATCTCTGGCTTTGTCAGACCACCCAGGAAGCTGTGTTACCTGCCATAGGGAATGCTCTGATTTTGACTCCTCAGAGTTCAGATCTAGGGACCGTTAGCAAGAGCAGCTGAAATTATCTCAACTGTTGGGATAGAGCACAAGGAGAAACGTGGCACTGGTGCATGGATACTACAGCGTAAGTGCCTTTGGGTATGTCTACTCTACAAAATTAGGTCAATTTTATAGAAGTCTATTTTTAGAAACCGATTTTATACTGCCGATTGCGTATGTCCACACTAAGCGCATTAAGTCAGCAGAGTGCATCCTCACTACCGTGGCTAGCATCAACTTACAGAGCCATGCGGGTAGCTATCCCACAGTTCCCGCAGTCTCTGCTGCCCATTGTAATTCTGGGTTAAGCCCCCAGTGCCTGATGGGGCAAAAAAATTGTCGTGGATGGTTTTGGGTACATGTCTTCAGGCCCCCCTCCCACCATGAAAGCAAAGGCAGACAATCGTTTCGCGCCTTTTTTCCTGGGTTACCTGTTCAGACGACATACCACGGCAAGCATGGAGCCCGCTCAGCTCACCGTCACCGTACATCTCCTGGGTGCTGCTGGCAGACACGGTACTGCATTGCTACACAGCAGCAGTTCCTTGCCTTCGCGGCAGATGGTGCAGTAGGACTGATAGCCATCGTACGTCTCCTGGGTGCTCCTGGCAGACCTCGGGGAGGTCGATCAGGGGCACCTGGACAGACATGGCTATCCTCCCCTTAGAGCACTGAATGGGAGCCAGAGACTCCAGGTCATTCTCTTCTTTAAGTTTAGTCTCATGGAGATTCAGTCCTGCCTGGAATATCATGCGAGCTGGAAGCTTCTGCCTCAGGCTGCTCTCCCAGCCAGCAGCACTGCACGGTCGCACCTACGCTAACCTACCCCTTGCTCCCATAGCTCATGAAGCCTGGACAGTAGTAAGGAGCAGTTCAACTATAGGCTGAGCAAGTGCAGAATGGTGGTAGAATGTGCCTTTGGACATTTAAAAGCTCGCTGGCGCTGTTTGCTGACTAGGTCAGACCTCAGCACAACCAACATTCCCATTGTTATTGCTGCTTGCTGTGTGCTCCATAATATCTGTGAGAGTAAGCGGGAGACGTTTATGGCGGGGTGGGAGGTTGAGGCAAATTGCCTGGCGTCCGATTTTGAGCAGCCAGACACCAGGGCGATTAGAAGAGCACAGCAAGACATGCTGCGCATCAGAGAGGCTTTGAAAACCAGTTTCGTGACTGGCCAGGCTTCGGTGTGACAGTTGTATGTGTTTCTCCTTGATGCAAACCCACCCCCTTTCTTGATTTTAATTTCCTGTAAGCCAACCACCCTCCCCCCTTCGAAATAAAGTAACTATTGTTTTAAAACCATGCATTCTTTCTTTATTAATTTAAAAAAAATGAGATAACGGACAAGGTAGCCCAGGTGGGGTGGGGGAGGAGGGAAGGACAAGGCCACATTACTTATTGTAGCCACACTAAAAATCAAACTGTTTGAATGATAGCCTTCTGTTGCTTGGGCCATCCTCTGGAGTGGAGTGGCTGGGTGCCCAGAGCCTCCTCCCTTCCCTATCCTCACCCCCCTCCCCCGCGTTCTTGGGAGTCTGGGTGAGGAGGCTATGGAACATGGGGAGGAGGGTAGGCGGTTATACAGTGGATGCAGCGGGGGTCTCTGTTCTTGTTGGCTTTCCTGCAGCTCCAACAGATGCTTCATCATGTCCGTTTGCTTCCCCATTAGCCTCAGCATCGCGTCCTGCTTTCGCTCTTCCCGCTCCCTTAATTCTTTCCTGGCCTCTGCCACTGAATGCCTCCATGCATTAAGCTGTGCCCTATCAGTGCGGGAGGACTGCATGAGCTCGGAAAACATGTCATCACGAGTGCATTTTTTTCACCTTCTAATTTGCGATAACCTCAGGGAAGGAGATGATAGAATGTTTCTACGCTCTACGATTCTGGGGGGACTGCATGGTCACCTGTGTTGCTGAGAGCTGCTGAGTTCACCACGCTTACCAAACAGGAAATGAAATTTAAAAGTTCGATTTGCGTCCGCACTACCCCAAATTCGACCCAACAAGGTTGATTTTAGCGCTACTCCCCTCACCGGGGAGAAGAACAGAAGTCGATTTTAAGAGCCCTTTAAGTCGACGGAACTGGGTTGATTGTGTGGACGCATTAATTTTAAAATCGACCTAACGCGGCTAAATTTGACCTAACACTGTAGTGTAAACCAGGGCTTTGGCCCCAATCCTGCAATGTGTTGCACATGGGTGGATCCTGGCATCCCTTTGTATGCTGCCCCAATACCATTAGGGGGCTCTGCACAGACACAGCAGGGCTTTGGTGTGCAAACATTGCAGGACCTGAGGAAAAATATAAATGGATAGATAGACGGTAGACAGAATTTTTTGAGTAAATCCCCTAATTTCCGTGTCTTCCCTGGCAGCTAATCAAAACAGAGGTGGGTTCTGGCTACCTGATTTTCTATTATGCTCTTTTAGTCATGCCACTAAGCCAAGGGCAAATTATTTCAGAGATGTTGCTGTACATCTACCTGCACATTTGCCCATAACTAGAATTGATCCCACAGAAAACATTTTTGAAGGTTCCGAACTGTTCCATTCCCTTTTTCTTTGTAATTTTGTTCATTTCTTTGTTTCCCAGATACAGCTGGGATGGTTAGTGCCAAATTCCTGCATTATCAGCAGAATCCTTCATGACAAGCATTATCAGCAATGGAAATCTTGGAAATCTTCTGAGTGATATTTTGTAGCCCAAAGATGGTAGGTTAGTCAGAGTAAGCTCTGGAGAAGTATTCAAATCTTGGGATGCTTAATCAAATTGAACCAGGATACAAATAGTTTGAGATTCTCTCATCACCACGAATCATGCTGGGTACAATTTTCAAAAGCTCCCATGTGATTCTGGAGCTTGAGTACCATTTTCATAAGTGATCATTTGCACTCCAGGGTTTTTGAAAAATTTACTGGCTATCTTTTTCAAATAGTTCCTTTTATGCCAGCAGAAACATATGTCTTTGCCAGGGGTTCTATTCTGTCAGGAACCATGAGACTTGGATACTGGGCCACAGGGCTTTTTTGGAACCAGTAAGTTCCAGCCTGCCACCCACTGTCCTACTGTCACCAGAATAGGAGTTGACCCCTGATAGAGTACCCCAGTCCTGGGTGTTGATTGGCCGAGTGCTGGGGATCCTCATTGGTTCACAGCTCCTATTTAAACCCAGCATAGGAACAGGAAGTTGTCCATGCAAGTGGGTTCATCCTGCTTAGGACAGCTTCCTTGGCAATACCTGCTCCTCCTGCCTGCTGATCTCCTGGTAACCTGACTCTGTCTGTCTCCTGATACCTGACTCCTCGTTTGCCTTCTGGCCCAGCTTGGACTCTGATTTCCTGGTGTCTGACATAGCCTGATTTCCACTAGGTCAGACTGCCCATGTCCCGGTCGTGACATATTCAGACTCCCAGCTACTTCAGTTAAACTCCTGAGGATCTCCCGTTGGTCAACTATGTTCTATCCTCATGTAAAGCTCTGCCTCTCTTTGGACAGCAGTGGTGTTAATGCTCTTGCTTCAGCTAGGCTATTGGAATGAGAGCCCTCCTTTGAAACTGACATGAGTGCCATGCCAAGATTAGGAGGTATTCAAGTGATGAGTGACCATCACTCTCCATCTATATCACCTCAGGGACACAAGTCCACCAGAGTGAGTAGCTGGAGATTCAATAATCAGAGGGGTAGCCGTGTTAGTCTGGATCTGTAAAAAGCAACAGAGAGTCCTGTGGCACCTTTAAGACTAATAGATGTATTGGAGCATAAGCTTTCATGGGTGCATGCATCCGCACACTGTCCCTGCCCTCAACACCATCCCCGCAGCTTCCGGCCAATGGGAGCTACAGGGGCAGCGCTTGTGGGCACGGGCAGCGCATGGAGACATGCTGTTCCCCTTCCCCCCAGGGGTGTGCAGAGATGTGCCAGCAGCCAGCCACTTCTGGGAGCAGCGTGGGTCTACGGCAGGCAGGCAGGCAGCCTACCTGAGCCCTGCTGCACCGCCAGCTGGGAGCTGCCTGTGGTAAGCACCTCTCAGCCAGAGCCTGCACCTTGCATTCCTCTCCTGCACCCCAACCCCCTGCCCAGGATCAGAATTCCCCCTTGCACCCAAACTTCCTCCCAGACCCACACCCCCTCCTGCACCCCGACCCCCTGCCACAGGTCAGAATCCCCTCCTGCACCAAATTCCCTCCCAGAGCCCGCACCCCTCACCCTCTCCTGAATCCCAACACTCTGCTCCAGCCTGGAGCCCCCTCCTGCACCCAAACTCTCTTCCAGAAAGAAACTAATATAACAGCTGTTCTAAGGTAAGAAGTAGACTATCTTGAATTAACTTAACTATATTCTACATGTTTTAAGACTGAAATGTAACCACAGAACAGTTTTATATTAATTAAAAGGCAAGTTTAGTATAGCATTAATAGCCTCTATGCCATAATTGTGATCATTTTGTTTTAAATTAGGAAAAAGACTTGTATACAGGGGCCCCACAAAATCTAATAGCCCCGGGCCCAAAGGAGAGTTAATCTGGCCCTGCACAGAGGGCAGGCTATAGGAGCTGATGCCTATGACTCTATGCCACCTGAGGCTCCCCCTGCAGTAGGGTGATTCCCTTCTGTGGCTGTAGGGCAGCTTTGCAGTGATGGGGTGGCCAGGGGAGAGTCAGGCTTGTAGTTTCTAAAATACCCTTCATGGTGTTGTACAGTTGTAAAGGCCTTGTACAGTCACCCTGGTGGTTTTGTGTGCCTTCTGATTAAGGAAATACCGTAAATGCTTGGAAAAGCCCCAGTGAGAAGCAGAGGGGAATTTGGACTCCTCAAATACTTTTGTTTCAAACAAGAGTCCCTAAACGCTTTTTTTTTCCTGCCTACTGTACTGTCCACACAAAGGGACCAGCAGCCAATTGGATTATAGTACTATTGATTACTCACAATTCCCTTCCTGTGAGGACAGGGCCTGATGTGTTGTTTTTTGATAACACTGGCTCCTTTAGAGCAATAATGCTGGTACAGCTTCCTGTCTAATCGTAAAACAATTACTGCACCTCGAAAGGGAAAACATTTTGTAGAATCCTGTTTTAGCTCAGAAGTGATAATAGAAGCATTTTCTTGCTAATCAGTGGTTTGGCTTTCAGTTTCATTAAAACATCCTCTCTGGCTCAGGTTTGGAGACTGGGTAGAGATGGACCTAGCTGCAACATCTCAATCTGGAGCTGAGTTTCACCAGTTTTTTTCAGGGGGAGAGAAGCTGGGGTTTTGGTTCGGGGCCATCTCCAGTAATAGGATATGTAACCTTTCACTTCTAGGTCCCTAGTCTGAATTAGCCCCGAATTGGTAGTGACCAGCAGTTGCTACCATGTAATGAGTGTTCAGTGGTCTGTGCGAAACAAGCTAATGGTCTTCCTCCGATGGATGGTTTTCATGTTCCTCACTGATGGCAGGTGTCCATGTCACACCATTACAGCTGAACCATTAACTGATCCCTTGCTCATAATTTTAACAACAAAACCAAAGACTTAATGGTCTGAGGAATGAACCATTCTGTCACCTGTTGAAGTGCTCTGGCCTGGCCAGGGCTAAGGTACAGTGGGGAGGCACTGCCTTGCCTGGGCTGTATGTATCTGTCCTCACTCTCCAGGACTGGCACCTGTCATCAGCACTTGAGAAAATATTAAACAAGAAAACCAAGGCTGACTGCTCCTCATCTGCACAAAAGCTTCCTGAACTCTCTAGGCTGTGAAGACTAATGTTCTAATGGATTAAGTGGCAGACGTGGAGCAGTATATAGAGGAGGCTAACAAAAATTCTGCATTCATGAGTTAGTGCATCAGTGGCAGGATAACTCTGGAACTCAAAGACTGGAGAAAAACCCTGGGCCCGATTCTCCTCTCACTTACCCCAGTTGGTGTTATTCCACTCACTGCAGTGGAGTTACTCCAGATATATACCAAGTTAGCAGAGCAGAAACAAGCCCAATAGGTGTATGAAACATGAGACTAACAATAGTATTTGATGGAGAACAGGTTCTGTATTCTAGCTAGTCATCCAGTTTCACACAACAACTACACACTGTACAAAGTTCTGCACAGATTCCTTTACTTTCCTTTGTGAATTTAACAAGTAGTAAGAAGCAGCAAAATCCTATCAACTAGTCCAGGATTTCTGTTTTAAGAAAGCAGATTCTTTGAATCTCACTTTTTTAAACAAGTGTTCAACGTAACATTTAAACATCTTTCTAGGAAAGAGGATTTCTTTTCCAATAGAGTTATAGATACAAAATTAAAAAATAGTGTGATCTAGTAGTTAGAGCAGGGACTGGGACTCAAGACACCTGGGGTGAAAACCTTGCTCCACCGAGGTGGAAAAGCTTCCATTGACTTCAGTGGGGTTAGGATTTCACTTCTGGATTCTGTTCCCAGCTCTGTCACTGACTCACAGTGTAACTTCGGGCAAATCCCTTAAACTATAACAACATATTTCTTAAATGCCTCATGGGGATATTGTGTAACTTAATGGAATGTTAAAAGTGCTTTGAGATCCTTCAGTGAAAGGCTAAGTACAAAGTAGTGTTAGTTTTATGTGACAGGGGAGCACCCAGACTTGTGACATATTTCCACTGATCACTGCTTGCATTTTCTAGGAGCCGTAAACTCAAGCACCTCCATCTCGGGCCCAGGCCAGGGCGTGTGCCTTTGAACTCCCTGCTGGGGGACTCTATGGATACAAAGGGTGTGTGTCTGTGGTGAGAGAAGCACTATCTTACTGAAGTAGAGCAGAGAAAGGAAATGACTCAATCATCAAAAGGCCCTCCTTCCTCAGGGAACTGTCCCTAATCAGTATTATCCCCTTACAATAATACTATTTCAGAGGCACTGTGAACCAGAGCACCATGTAGCCATGTAAACTGCTTCCTGTATTTGCCAAACAAAACAGCATTCAGCAATTAATAGAATTTAGCTATTAGCTCTGCTATGATAAAACAACACAAACATTACAGCTAGTCATATGGTCATTCTTGGTACTATGCATCTCCTATGGAGAATCCTTTTCATTTTAGAGGGTAGTTTACCTGCAGTGCCATAAAACTTTTGCCAGGAAAGAACAAACCTGGTTGCTTACATTTTGCTTGGCTTAAAATGTCACAGCTGTGAAAATTGTCCTCACTACCCTTGCAAGAGTTATTGCAAGCTTTCCTCATGGGACATCCTGATTAGTCATTGCTGTAGTATTAAGCGGGGATACTTTGTGTTACTTGCCAGGGATCCTGTAAAATCTCTACCTTTTTGATGCTTGATAATAGAAAGAGGCAGCTACAAAAGTTGGCAATGAAAGCTACAGAATAAAGCGATGGGCCCTCCAGAGCTCTGGGACCAGGAATATTACAGAGACTCGGCTCTTTATAATTAACTATGATTAGACACAGACACAGATGTGCAGCATCTCAGCAACAAATGAACCATTTGTTCATCTTTAATGTAGAAGGAGGGAAGTGCATAAGATTGGCAAGAAAATGCACCTTGTAGTTTTCTTTCATTTCCCTCATTCTTTTTTTGATCATCCTCAATCAGTCACCCCTCCTGCTGATACAGACACCTGGAGGTAGCGGTGGGAGTTGGATATTTGCACATACAAGTAAAAGGCAGTCAAGATGCCCAATTACTTTCTTAGCATACTAATACCTCCCTGTATCCAACTATGTGGATCTTCACTTATGGGAATGAGAACTTTATCATATAGCTGATTACATTTAGTGTGACCATTTTCAGATGACAACTTGTCAAAGCCTCCATATGCAGGTTTGATTACAGAATACAGACTTTAGCAGGGTGTCATGAATTTATGGTGGTTTCAAAATAGAGGTATAAAGTCAAACTTTGGGTCTGATTCTGGGGCTTTCTGCATTGGTGCAGGAACAATTTTTATAGTGGAGGTGCTGAAGGTGGAAACCGTGTAATTTGGGTTGTTATTACTACTTCAAGCCAGGAGTATGGCAGCACCCCTAGTTCTAGCACCTATGGTTTTCTGCTAAGCCTCGGAACTCTGAGATGTTTCAATCAGGCAGAGAGTAAAACCACTTCCCTGGGACTGAAGTATTTGGACATAAAATGGACCTTTTTTGATCACAGAAACTCACCCAAGAAATCTCAATTAACTCATCATGGTTTCTGTATCAATAGGAATGATGAAAAACAGAAAGCTGCTACAACCATAAACAGTATCTCCTCATTGCGGGGAGGGCAAAAATAATGGGCCAAATTAATATCTGGTGTAATTCCATTGACGTCAGTACAGTTACACCAAGAAGGAGTTTGTCCCTATGTATTTTGTTATATATGTGATAGATGAGAACTATTGATGAGATAGTGACAAATGTAATGCCTTGTTTCAGCACAAAGACTGCACAAGCACTGCAGTTTGAAATTGTATGAAAACACCCCTGCCATATGAGTCCAGAGGGGATTATGGAGCAATAAGGAAGCTGTAAACTTGATGGAATCCTCATCAGGAATAGCATGAAGGATCTTGTAAAGCAGCACCTTCCCTTAAGTACATTGTATACAACTATCAACAAAGGTCAGATCTGAATCCAAATGTCAAGGTTCAGGAAAGTGGTTCCAGTTCAATATGCATGAAACATGGGCAGCAATGAATGGTGACAAAAATTAATAAAGTAAAATTCCCATAAGAATTTTTTTTTTATTATTTCAGTAAACAACTGTAGTGACAGCTCTGGACCTTTATAATATTAATTGTCGCACAAATACCTTTTAACATTCCTCATAACAAATATAATCAACCATCAGTGCTAAAGTCTTAGAAGAGAAAATTAGGGTTGTGGTTTCAGTGTTTGATATGAACCTGAAACTCTCAGAGCTTCTCCAGATTCCTGAAGAGGGCACGGGGCCTGATTCTTCTTTCATATTCATTGCGGTAAATCAGGAATGACACCAGTGAAACCAACAGAATTACACTGGTATAAGTGGGAGGAGAACCAGGCCTTGATTTGGCAGGGCCAGGGTCTGACTGGCTGGAGAGAAAGTTCAGCAGAGAGTCATTGAAACAGAAATGAAACTGCTGAGCTTTCAGGTTTGGTTTTTACAGGAATCATGTAAAACAAAACAACACATAAAACCCCAGAGCTGTTGCAGCCTCTAGACACATTCTATTCATGAGGCTTAAATCCATAAAAAGAACTAACTATGAACATAAACCCAGTTAGCTAGTCCCCCATAGCACTCCCTACTTTAGATTCTGCCCAGCAACTCCTGCAACTAGCCCAAATTCTTTTCAAGATTCTGAGTCTAACTAGGCTCAGCTGCCTCTAATTTTTTCCCAACTGAAGTGCCTCCTGAAGAGTCTCAAAACCCCACAACCACTATCTGGCTCAATAAAGCTCATTTCAGGCAACCACTGGCATAGTGCCAGGGAGCACAGAAAAACTCATCCTTGTCTAGGACAGTGGTTCTCAAACAGGTGTACACATACCCCTGGGGGTACACAGAGATCTTCCAGGGGGTACATCAGCTCATCTAGATATTTGACTAGTTTTACAATGGGCTACATAAAAAAAACACTAGAAAAGTCAGTAGAAACTAAAATTTCATACAAGGACTTGTTTATACTGCTCTATATACTATACACTGAAATGTAAGCACAATATTTATATTGCAATCAATGTATTTTATAATTATATGGTAAAACTGAGAAAGTAAGCAATTTTTCAGTACTAGTGTGCTGTGATACTTTTGTATTTTTATGTCTGATTTTGTAAGCAAGAGTTTTTAAGTGAGGTGAAACTTGGGGTACGCAAGACAAATCAGACTCCTGAAAGAGGTACAGTAGTCTGGAAAGGTTGAGAGCCACTGGTCTAGGATAACAAAGGGATGCAGCCTGTGACATCTCCTTTCTCCTCATGTCTTCAAAAGGTGACTGTCTGGCCTGTCCCGCTATCCTGTACTTTTGGGGGAGTGGTAGTCAGCAAGCTCATCTCCACGCATCACATGCAGAATATTCAGCTTCTTCAGGGCCTGATACATCAGCAGTAGCTGGACCAGGGAATGCTCCTCATTTTCTACTGTTGCCATGTATTCTGATATCTCCACATTAATGGGGACTAACAAAACAATCAACAAAACACTTTAACTTCTCTCATCCAGTTCCCTTTGAGAGAAAACAGTAATTAGTGATAGTAATAGTAAACTCAGTGGTTATTGGTTATTACTAATAAGCAGGCACATTTCAACAGAACAAAGTTAAAATATTGTGCAGCCCAGCTGTCCATGTCACTGGCTTTCCTCCTTTCACAGCTGCACCATCCTCTTGGCCAGAAGTAAAATTCTCACTTCTCCAAACATCCCCACTCCTCCATGGTTAGTTTCACCAGAATAAATTGGTTCCGAATAAATAGTTTCCCTTCTAATTTGCTAGCCTTACCTCCTTGTTCAAAGCAAGTCATCAGCAATAGAGATCCAAATGAGCTTAACATCTACAATAACCCAAGGCAGATTGCAAGTGGATCCCTTGTTTGTTATGGCAACTGAGCAGGAAAATCCTCTTCCAAGATAACAGCATTAAATTCAGGAAGAGCAGAGGCCTGGTAAATAAAAAAATTGACAATATAAGAAACAAAAATGGTTAGCTATGTTTGATAAGGATTAGGAAACAGGTCCAGGATGGGTCAGAGTAAACTGATACAGGGTCAATAGCTAAGGGAATACTGATTAGGTGGACAGATGACAGCAGACTCCAAAATTAACATCTTTCCTGCTTGAATTGGAAAGGAATAAAAAAGGCCAGATCCTGCAGCCTTTGTGTCCCTGCCACTGGCCTGCTGGGCGACCTTGGGAAAGTCACTTCACCACTCCGTGCCTCAGTTTCCCCATCCATAAAATAATTATACTGGCCTCCTTTGTAAAGTGCTTTGAGCTCTACTGACAATAAGCACTATATAAGAGCTAGGTATTACAGTTGTTATTATTATTTGTTAAGCCAGACTCCACTGGCTTCACTGGGATTTTAGTTAAATAAGGACCACAGTCTCAGACCCAAAGAAGACAGAAAAAATGCATTAGGCTCCCCCCACCCCACCCCCACAATAACAAACCCTAATCTACCTAAATAACACTTTGTAACAGCTCTTCCTGACCAGATACTAGTTCTGTGCCCAGAGCCAGTGCTAGGCATAAGCAGGCTAAGCAATTGCTTAGGGCTCTGAGCAGCTCAAGGGGGCCCCTATTCGCTTTTTATTATAAGAACTTGCCTGTTTTAGTATTGGAGGGGGGCAAAAATATTCCTGCTTATGGGCTAACACCGGCACTGTCTGTGCCTACCTATTAAACATCCTTCATATTGTACAACAACCTGAATGGGTAGAGAAAGCTCATACTCATCAATGATGCAACTAGGAATAAAAGAAAAGGAGTTTTAATGGTGACCAATATATATAGGTGTATGGTAAATTATACCCCCTTCTCCTGGTCAGGTAAGATAGCAAGAAGTATAGTAAACTGAAGTAGGATAGTCTGTATCCAAATAGCACAAGCCAGTGAAAAGTTAGTTTAAGAAAGCTCTCTTGAGGCAACAAAGGTGTCTCTGTAAGCACAAAGCAAGCCATACATCATGAGACATTGATAACATAATCTGGATTAGTCTTCATACCTTGCTGGCTGTCTCAAATTTACTACTATTTATTATTCTATTACAATAGTATCTAGCAGCCCCAGCTGAGATCAGGGTCCAAATGGGCTAGGCGCTGTATGAATGCATAGCAAGACAGGCTCTATCCTGAAGAATTTACAGTCTAGGGTCTGATCCTACAAACTCATAAACATGAATAATCCAATAGAACACAAATTTAAAGTTAAGCATGCGCTTAAGTCATTGCAAGATTGGGCCCTAAACAGATGACAGCCCAGATAGGTATTATTAGCCTCATTTTCCAGAGGGAGCACAGAGAACCAAAGCCGGTGGCAGAGCCAAAAATTGGACACAGATCTCCTCAGTTGTAGGCTAGTATTTAAACCACAAGCTCATCTTTCCTCCCACATTTATTGCTCTCCCATCATAGCATCATAGATTATTGTTAGAGAGAGAAGACAGAAGCAATATTATACCTGCTACCAACTGGTACATACTGACTGGTTAACACTGTTACTCCATGAGCACCAGCTCCTTTCCAGATAATCCACACCATTTTGAAAACTCTCTCTCTTGGACTCTAATTCTTTTCCTTAGATTCCCAAATTTATCATTGTTGAATTTAAACTCTTGCTGATGAATTCAACACCGTGATCTACAGAACAGCAACGTCTGATTGATTGTTAGGTTTCTCCCTAGCCTGTTTTAACCCTAACACTGTTATTTATATAAAGGAACATCAATGTGCTTGGAGTGTGATGCAATATCCTAAAAACAACATAAAATACATATTTATTTAAAATAACCAATAATATAAAAGGCCACCCAGTAAAAATTCAGACAAAACTAACCAGTGGGAAAAAGCAGTGGGGAAGGAGGAAAGGTAATAAATATGAGGCCTTGCTGTTACAGTAAAAAACACCATTGGAACAGAAAAGGTTAAAGGCGTTGTTATAAGTGGTGAGAAATGGACTGATATATATATATATATATATATATAAAATTGGGGATCTAGTGGTAATTATAGCTAACCTGCTGCTGAAGGCACAACAGTGGGGTTTTTACAAGGCCATGGATACCTGTCGGAATAGACTCCTTTAGTTGTGGGAAGCCAAGAAGAAATGAACTCTGAGCATGCAGTCTTGAGAGGATGCTCCTAGGAGGGTAAAGCCTTCTGAAGGGGATAGGTGGGAGGACTACAAGCCACAACATTTATAGGCACATCCCTGAATGATGAGGGAAACTGCTGGAAGGTAACCAGCTCTACACCTTCAGCCGTCACCTTCAGCCCCCCAACTAAAACCTCTCCAGTGCATCATCAAGGATCTACAACCTATCCTGAAGGACGATCCCTCACTCTCACAGATCTTGGGAGACAAGCCAGTCCTCGCTTACAGACAGCCCCCGCAACCTGAAGCAAATACTCACCAGCAACCACACACCATACAACAAAAACACTAACCCAGGAACCTATCCTTGCAACAAAGCCTATTGCCAACTCTGTCCACATATCTATTCAAGGGACACCATCATAGGACCTAATCACATCAGCCACACCATCAGAGGCACGTTCACCTGGACATCTACCAATGTGATATATGCCATCATGTGCCAGCAATGCCCCTCTGCCATGTACATTGGCCAAACCGGACAGTCTCTATGCAAAAGAATAAATGGACACAAATCAGACATCAAGAATTATAACATTCAAAAACGAGTCGGAGAACACTTCAACCTCCCTGGTCACCCAATTACAGACCTAAAAGTTGCAATTATTCAACAAAAAAACTTCAAAAACAGACTCCAACAAGAAACTGCAGAACTGGAATTAATTTGCAAATTGGACACCATTAAATTAGGCTTGAATAAAGACTGGGAATGGATGGGTCATTACACAAAGTAAAAATTATTTCCCCATGCTAATTTTTCCCCTACTTTTACTCACACCTTCTTGTCAACTGTTTGAAATGGGCCATCCTGATTATCACTACAAAAGTTTTTTTTCTCCTGCTGATAATAGCCCACCTTAATTGACTAGTCTCATTAGAGTTGGTATGGCAACACCCATTTTTTCATGTTCTCTGTGTATTTATATCTTCCTGCTGTATTTTCCACTGCATGCATCCGATGAAGTGGGTTTTAGCCCACGAAAGCTTATGCTCAAATACATTTGTTAGTCTCTACGGTGCCACGAGTACTTCTCGTTCTTTTTGCTGATACAGACTAACACAGCTATCACTCTGAAACCAGCTCTACACAGGATTTTAGTGGCAGCAACCACTAGAAACACACAACACTGCAGGCCTGATCCCTCACTCAAACTAAACCCCTGATGAAGTTTTGCATGAGCATGGAGCATAGTTTGGAGCCCTGCCTGTGCATTGCTGATATCGTCCTTTGAATGAATATTCAGTTTTGTGCTGAAGTGCAGCTGCGATACAAGCGTTTAACAGTGGACCTGGCAATGTGAAGCATGCAACATGCCAGTGAAGTTAAGAAGAAGCTGCATGAAAGGTGGCTATACTGCAAAGGGATTTGTTGCTGTGTGTTTTCTCTGCAGCGTGCTGATAATGAACAGGCAGCTATCCCTCCTCCCCCCCTATGTCCTGCCATCCAGAGAAGAGGATAAGAAAAAAAACAAAGGAAGAAGGGGAAAGGTTATGTGGTCAGAATGGGTGGGGTAAGACCACCACCCATCATGTCTTATCGTCCCTCACACAGACATAAACTCCGTTCTAGAAGGGCGTGCAAAATGGTATTCAGAGTGATAGCAACGGAACCAACTGAGAAACAACTCACCAAAGGGAATTACAGAGGAAAATATACTTGACCGTTGGTCTCTTTTTTGCCTGAATCCTTTAGAATGGTCTTTTTGCAGCCCACAGTCCTGCACAGTGAACATGGGCAGTCCCTTGAAACACCCAAGTTAGGCAAATCCCCTCTGAGGAACACTTTTGCCTGTCAGCTGCAGGAAATGCCCCCTCCCGTCCCCTGTGCACAGTGGAGAATGACTCAGTAAGTGTCAGCCCATGGTTAAAAAGGAAGTGTACAGAATGTACTAAGCACTGAAAAACTCATGTGGGTGAGTGGGTGGGTGAGAAGCAAATCGGGTGTGAAAGGGCACCTAACCATGTTCTACTAGCCTAGGTTTGGTTTGGGGTTTTTTTAGTCTTAAAGATGTTTCTTATTTACAGAGAGTGGTAAGTGTGCAACGCCCTTTACAAAACCAGAAAGAGACACTGGGAGACATTCATCCCTGGAGTAACTCCATTGACTTCAAAGGAGTTGTGCTAGCAATTCCTTTGGGTCAAGCTCCCTGCCACAAGAGCTAGCCATCTGAAGACTTGATCCTGCAAATTGCTGAACACTCTCAACGCCCACAGATTTCAACAGGAGCTGAGGGGGCTCGGCAGTTTGCAGAAGACACTTGGCACTCACTAGGTTTGGGCTCAAGCTCAGCCGGAAACTGGACAATGGTTCAGGTCCAGGAAGGTGTGGAGACAAAGGAGTGGGTATTAAAAGGTTCGCGGCACACTGAAAGTGTCAGTGTGCTGAGAATAGAGGCAGCATGAAAGAAAACGTGGAACCAAGAGTGGGAGCAGTCAAAGAAAGCTGTTGGGTGCAGAGGAGCATAAGAAACGAGATGCAGTACAGACTAAAATGATGGAAAAAATTAGTTGGTGTAGAGTGAAAGGAAACCACATCAGTTACTGTAGTGGAAATATTCAAGGGCATCCATTTGAATAATGAACCATGTTTATACTAACAATAAATGGCAGGAATTTACAATCCAAATTATGAATAAATGCAGTACTCAGTTTGTCTCTCCTCAGCAGAGATGTACATAAAACTGAAAGGTAGAGAAAAAGCACCGTAAAGAGGAGCTCCTATTTACCCTTTCATAACACTAGAACAAGGAAACATTCAGTGACATTGAAAGGCAACACATTTAAAACCAGTACAAGGAAATTACTTTACACAAGGCGCAATTAACCCGTAGAATTCATTGCCATGGGATATGATGGAGGTTTGGCACTTACATTCTAACCATGATCAGACATTTATACAGATAATGAAAACAATACAGAGATACGTCAATCAGATATGGAAAAAAACCTGTTTTTAAAAGGAATAATGTTTTTAAACCCTGATGCTTCAGGTCATAAGCCAATCACTAACTTCTGTGAGTTAGAAAGAAACTTTCTTTGGGGGAAGATTATTCCATAACTGGTCACTAGGGAGTTTTCCTGCCGCTTACTTTGAAGCATCTGGTTCTGGCTGCTGATGGAGACAATACTGACCTAGATGGACCATGGATCTGATCTGGTCTGGCTGGCAATTCCTATTTTGTCTTCAATATGGATCTCTATTCCACACTCTTTCTGTGCAGGCTGTTACTTATTGAATTCAGTAGGAGTTTTGGAAACAGATTAGCTGTGGAACATATACTGGATATCACAATGAGGGTAAGAGACAGCCCTGTGGATTGATAAGGAAAATGTTGTCCACATTTTGAAATCCTTAATTATAATGGAATTTGTCAGGTCTGTTTCTATTCAAAGAATGATACATTCAGTACCTGAACTTTATATGAATGTTACCATTTTTAAAAGCCAAGTATTCAATGCACCACAGCAAACATCACACTTGCAAAAAGGTTTCAGAGTGGTAGCCGTGTTAGTCTGTATCAGCAAAAAGAACGAGGAGTACTTGTGGCACCTTAGAGACTAACAAATTTATTTGAGCATAAGATTTCGTGGGCTAAAACCCACTTCATCGGATGTATGCAGTGGAAAATACTGTAGGAAGATATATATACACAGAGAACATGAAAAAATGGGTGTTGCTATACCAACTGTAACAAGAGTAATTAATTAAGGTGAGCTATTAGATGAGCTATTTTCAGCAGGAGAAAAAAAACTTTTGTAGTGATAATCAGGATGGCCCATTTCCAATAGTTGACAAGAAGGTGTGAGTAACAGTGTGTGTGTGGGGGGGGAATAGAATGGGGAAACAGTTTTTACTTTGTATAATGACCAATCCACTCCCAGTCTGTATTTTCCACTGCATGCATCCGATGAAGTGGGTTTTAGCCCACGAAAGCTTATTCTCAAATAAATTTGTTAGTCTCTAAGGTGCCACAAGTACTTGGAAAAGGTTAGTTTCGAGAAAAATAAAGAGTATGAAGCTTGATTTTCCCAGAAGGATTCCATAAAAATATATCCTTTTATTTCCAGTCACATTCATGGTATATCCCTCCCATTTTATCCTCATCTCTCTTTCTCTAAAACTCCCTCTCCTGGAACTCCAACAGATTGTCCCCCTGGCTTCAGGCCTTCGAAAGGTTATAGTGAAAATTATTGATGTTTCATTACCAAAAAATACTGTGTAGAACCTGCAGATATGCAAGGTGGCCTGCAACACACCAGCTTGCACTGCTGCCCTGTCAGATCTCATAAACTAAGAAAGATTAGTATTCGATGGGAGACATATACAGCAAATCATGGTGGTGGGCCTCTTCTCATTGATTCAATGTCAGATGTGTCTGGATAAGAAACAAAACTGATCCCCTGACCACCTGTGGGTTTAAAGATCCTATGGCACTTTTTGCAAGATTAGACATGTTAAAACCTCTGCCCTGGCCAAATTCCAATTTGATTAATTACATTCTGCCTCCTTGAATTCCCTTTGTTTCAGCTGGATAAGGTATTCTTCACTTCCTGTCCTATCATGCAGTGTACTGTGGACCCAACACTGCTGTGGATGAAATGATCCCTGTGAATAGTTTGAATACTAGTGTGAGTTTCTAAAGACTTTGGGATCCTTCAGGATGAAAGATGCTCTGTAAGAAGTAAGATGATTAAGATATAATATAAATAACAACAAGCAGTAGTAGCCTTGCTTTAAATCTTCCCATTCTGTGCAATACACTTGATGAAGGTACTGATAAAAGCCCACTGCCCACATATGCCTTCTAGTAGATAGAAGATAGGAGAAAATCAGTGCAAAAATGGAGGGGAGACAACTTAAAAAAGAAGCACTGGATTTTGCAGCACAGATTATCCACATGATGCATGGCTCAGAAGATAAGACTAAAGCATAAATCATATATTTGTGACTCACAGCAACAAAAGTTTCAATCAGCTCTTGCTCCCTCTGACCTGAGCTTGCTTTCACTTCAGTGAAGCAGGATCAAACTTTAATATGGGCCTGGTTCTGTGAGGAGCACCTCATCACAATCCATTGAAGTCAGTGGGCACTGAAGCACTTGTTACCATGCTGATTCGGAATGTATATTGGCAAATGACAACAAAATTTAAGAGGAAAGGACTCTGAACTGAGTACATTGTCTTTGCTGTTACTGTTCTGCCAAGAGACCTTGTGAGAATTGTCATAGGTAGAGCCCTGCACGGATACAAAATGTTTATCCTCATCTGATCCACGAACCATAAACACGGTGTAAACATGATATAAAGTGGATGTACTCAGGGCTCTAGATATAAAATTTGGATCTCATCGATCCACAATCCACAAACATGGTCCATGGATATCGCAGATGCGGATATCTGCAGATATAAAGCATCGGATATCTGCAGATCTGCAGAACTCTAATCATAGGATACTACGTACTCAATCCAAGATGCTGCCAAGATGCTTGCCAAGATGTTTTCCTTTGTGCAAATAATACTTATTTGACATGATTTTCAGAGATGCTGAGCATTCACAATTCATGCTGAAGTCTACAGGAGGGACAGGAGTTCAGGACATCTGGTAATCAGGCCAATGATATGTAATTTTTAAGGACTTGTCCAAAGCCCATTAAAGTCAATGGAAAGACTCCCACTGACTTCTGAGCCTTGAATCAGGTCTCAAATGCATTCATTTCTATGCACTAGCAAGCAGACCAAATTAATCAAGAGGTTCCCATGTGAAGGAGGCAGGAGGAGGGGAAGGAGTTAACATGTTCCATGCTCATTTTCCATTCAGACAGAAGGTATTTATATATCTGGTATCAGATACTGATAACCTTATTCATGGTGAATGAGAAATCAATGGGACCACTCGTGCAGTAAAGTGCTATTTAATGTACGTAGTGAGGAGAGTGAATCTGGCCTTTAGGATTTTGTTAGACTGTTCCCCCAACACAGTTCCCTATGTACATAAAATGTATTGGCAACCAAATCTCATCAGAATGATCTATCCAAGAGAGAAGTTATTGGGCTTGAGCCTTCAAATCCTTAATCATGAGATGCAGACAAGCAGCTGCAGTCTAGTGGAATGCACATGGGACTGAGAGTCAAAAGACCCAGGTAAAATTCTGGCTCTGTTGAAGTCATTGGGAGCTTTGCCAGGTATTTCAGTAGGGCCAGAATTCTACTACAGGTTCTAGTCCAGACTGAGGTGCTGTTTGACCTTGGGAACATCAGTTACACTCTCTGTAAAATAGGGAGGATAATAATGCTGACCCACCTTTGCACATACTATGTAAAGGGAAAGGGAAATTGTATTAAATCAATGGGTTATGGGCCTGCTTGCATAATCAAGAGTTTGTAGGATCAAGCCTCATTCTCTTTTACCAAAATAACCGATTGATTAGGTTTCACACAGACTACCTTGAATGTGAAGAAGCCTCCTTACAAGCCAGGACAGGAGATGTGTCAACAGCAGGGCTTCCTCTCCCCATGTCCACCTATGAAAGTGGGAAAGTGAAGTAGTGTCCTTCCAGTGGTCATTTCCACTCTCCTCAGCCATGCTTTGTTTCTTTTCTGGCACTCTCTTTTGGCTCTGAGTATATCTCATCCTCTTATACCAGGTAACCAAAGCTGCATGCATTTTTACTACATCAGAAATTCAAAATGATAAAGTATTAAATTTTCTAAAGGATCATTCTCAGGGTTTCTTATTAACAAAGCAGTGATGCCACCTGGAGGCCACCATACAAATTCATATAAAAGAGTAGGAGACAGCTAGTGAACGTGCAGGCAATATTTCTCCCAAAGTTCTTTACTTGTTTTATTAATGAGCTACCATCAGCTTCTTAGATGAAGCTGGCTTCTGAAACTGTACTTCAAAGGGGAAGGACAATGTGAAGCACACAGCAGTAGTGGCATAAAACAACTTACTTACATTTTCTTATGCTGATCATTCCTTTACACCAGGTCTTGCTGCAATCTTGGGTCACCTTCACCCAAAACTCTGAGCTAATATGACAAAACAACCAAGGAAGTAAATGTGTTAAGCTACTAGTGCTGAGTCTGCAAGACAGTCTTACTCCTTTATACACAGAATACCAGGTACAAGCTTAGAGTGATCAGAAATGTTTTCTTAGTAGCAGAACAATAGCAGCCTCTTTCAAGGAATGTATTTAAATGGTTCCTTTCTTAACAGTCACGCTATTAGTCATCATATTTGCAGCTATTAATGCCTTTGTTTTAAAAATATGTTTGCTTGTTGAAAACAATCAGAAAAGAATTTAAAAAATAGGTTTACAAAATCAAGAGCCAATTTAAACTGAAGGCAGTATTGCTACTTAATGACATTGTCCTTACTCCTCTATGTCCTTTTGGAATTAATTCAGCAGGAATGATCCCATTACTTTTCATTGCACTGAAATTTAGGGATCTGTCATCTGTTTTCAGCTGGTCTGTTTAGCAGGATACTTGGCAGGGTTGCAGGAGTATCTTTATTGAGATCAACAGGTACCTTTCTAGACAGATGCTTGGGACAGAAATTTAATTATATTCTAGCTCTCCTCCCAAATGAGATTTTGACTGATGGGTCCAACAACTTTCCTTGTATAGGTGCAGCATTATTTTTATAAATAATCTAATACCACATTTGAAAAATGATGATATATACACCTCTACCCTGATATAACGCAACCTGATTTAACACGAATTCGGATATAACGCGGTAAAGCAGTACTCCGGGGAGGGGGAGGGGGCGCTGTACACTCTGGCGGATCAAAGCAAGTTCGATATAACACAGTTTCACCTATAATGCAGTAAGATTTTTTGGCTCCCGAGGACAGCATTATATCGGGGTAGAGGTGTATCAGCACAAATTGCTACGCTATCCCTTCTCTTGTGCCTACCTTGATCATTTATGGAGGCAAAAATGCCAACCAAATATAGGTCTAGAGTGATAGAATAAAGAATACAGAAAATGACACATTTGTAGACTTAGGGATATAGAGACTGAGACTAGCTATGGAAAATGACACAATCCCAGGACAGAAATACATACTTCATAGACAGGGATCACACAGGCTAACATTTGTGGGGCTATACTGTCAGTATCTTTTAAAAAGTTGCTTCAGTGCTGTGATGAAAGGGAATAGTGATAATCATAATAATACCTAACTCTTATGTAACACTTTTCATCAGCAGATCTCAAGGCACTTTACAAAGGTGGTGAGTATCAAAGATGACTAGAATGACAGGCCTCAGTAGGTTCAATGTTGCCCGAAGGTGTCTATGAAGGGACTGAGTTCCCTATCTGCTCTCAATACAGTACATACACAGGGTTAGTGTTCAAAGCTAAACCCATATCCAGGATTTTCCTTTATTCTTAACTTAAGAACAACAAACATAAGTTTTAGCCTGATTTAGTTGTTCCTAGGACTTTTCCCTGCAAAGTATTTTGTCTCAACCTGCAGCCATTCTTTTGACTTCAAGACTCTTCATATTTTGTCCTCTTGAGTAGGAGCTAATGAGGCCACCGGGTATGGCTGCAAGAAGCATCAGAAGAATAGTCATGTCCCTCTTCCAGTTCATAGAACCTGATATCCTGCTCCAGTGTCCTTCATGGTAAGTTAAATCAGAAAATACTGAAGTTCTGCAAAAATCGATGTGGTGTATTTTCCCGTCCTTGGATCCACTTAGGAAAGATGCAGGAGAAGGTGCCTTCTCAGAAGGCATCTTTTCCAGCAATTTTTCCTCAGATATTAGCTGGATCTAAACATTCTTAACCTTACGATGACTTGGCAAACATAGAAAAGGGAATGCATTCATTAACTGACTGCATCCTGAAATAACCTCTTCCTCAGATTCCAAGATACACAGCTTACAGGAGGTCATTATTATATACAGAAGAAGGTCATTAGACAATCTTTACACAAGTTAAATGGGTAGAGAAAATCTTAATTGAGAAACATTTTATCATAAATTACACAACATATATGGGGGGAGATGGGATGGGACGAGTCATTTATTGTGCCACTGTGACTTTCCCAGTAAATAATGGAGGGAAAGATTCAGTGCCAAATTCAGTGCTGGTGTAAATGCATATGATTCCAGAGAAGTCTATTGATTCAATGGAGTGGCACTCACTTATATCAGCAGTGAATTGGCCCTTGCTTTTTGTGTTTCAAGCCATCCCCAGTCCTGTTTCCCAGAGGCTGAAGATGCCTTGTAGTACAGAGCCTATGAAAATTTCCCCCTGCCATTTCATGGCAAAGTTGGTGCCACAGTGGAAACAAACCTTTTGAAACCTTGGGAACACTTCAGCTCTTTAAACTCCCAGTCTTCTCAATGCAATGATGATGACTATTATTAGATGTCCATTACAAACCTGAAGCTGAGACATTCACAGTCTCAATTAGAAAGACCATTTACAACTAAAATGTTTCAGAATGAACACTTGCCATCCACATTGTGTGAAACCAAAGTGTTTCATGACTTTCAGTACCAGTAAGAGTTGTTCTGTGCACCTCTCTTGGGTCAGCCTACAGCTGTAAGACCTTTGACTCCAGCTGTTGTGTCTTTTGTACTCCAGAATTTATTTTCCTCATCTTATGATGGGAAGATTCTGAACATGTCCCACATGCTGTTGCTTAGTACATAATGACCCAAACAGCATATGCCAGAGCAGTTTCTCTTAAGGCCTCAATTGTTTGAAAATGCGCTTAAATCTGCGTGAAGGACATTTCCCCCTCCTCGCCCCAATCACTTATTAAATATACTAGCTTCCCTGCACTCTGCATGGAAGGAGACTGCCTTTTTAATAATGCTAAAGAAAGTGTTAACGAGGCAATAGGAATTACACATTTCCTTTATATGAACCAAAATTGAGATGTCTCTGTGTTCCTATTGGACATTCACACACAAGTACTGTATCTTGTTGGCCAAATCTAACCTACAATCTGACATACAGTTGTTTATTTCTGATGTCCTTTTGTTGAATATCCTGAAGGCCATGCATCAATTTTACTATATTTGCATGTCCGAGGAAGAAAACACACTCTACTGGTCTTGAATGGAGTCTTGAATTAGTTATAACATCCAACCTGGGCTTTGGTTTCCTGAATGGTTTTGTAGAACAGTTCTCCTGTGCCCTCTAGTGGATGAGGTATAAAATATTTTCAGTGTCATAATTTCAAGCCATTCCTGTTAAATAAATCACCCACAAGCAATGACTCATGCTTCTGGGTCGAAAGGTTATTTTATTTTTTGTATTAATTATTTATTGGCCACCAATAGATTGGCTGGCATTGTACAAAACATAGAGGTAGACTTTGATATCTTTATCTTGCATCTAAGAACATACAGTAAAACACACCTTCCATTTATTTAGGCCAACAAACTAATTGCAGTTTTAATCTTAGATTTATGTTTGCAAATATCAGTGGTCACTGATCACTCATATCAAAGAATTTGTAAGTACATTTATTATTGGGAGGAAGTTGTTCTCTCATAAGCTGTAGGTATTTTATGTTGCCATTCTGTTGTTAATGTGAACAAATGGAGAAAATCTTTAAGAAAATTGACTAAAATAGCCATTTGAGATCCTTATAGCAGCCCTGCATGTATGTTGCAGAAAATGCTAATTTCCACTTCACAGTAGAAAGCAGAGTTCAAAAAGAACTAGGTGACCCATTTATTAGAATATGGCAGCTCCAAGACCAAAGGCCAGATTAAAGCGGAGAACATGCCACGGACACTAATGACAAAATGCCCTTATTGTTTTATGAATTACTAATACATTGCACATGAATATTTGCTTGAGACTTTATTCACAAACCTACTTAAACATTCATTGCAAACCTGTTTTATCTATTTTAAAAAAAAGCCACACACTTTTCTTGAATGTTTTATTTCTCTTTCCTACTCTTGGTTTAGTATGAACTGTGTCTTCCTCAACACCAATCTGTTCTTAAAGTAATCTGGAGCAACCTGGAAAGTTTCCTCTGTAGCACCACAATATGAAAATATCACACAAGATCCTTTCCAAGGTATCATATTCCTAATATTTTTTGCCATGCACACACTTTGCAAATTTATTTTTATGATGCAATGTGTGTTTCATTGTAGTTGAAACTGTTAATTTGATGCAATTTTTCTCTCTTAAATGTTGGGACTGGAAGAAGTGCTGTGTCAGATTGTACCAGCTTTGTCCCTGTGAAATCTCTGCCTGCCTGGCCGTTAGCACAATATAGAGCAGCTCCAGCATTGCTCAAAATTACGGTGGCCTTACATGGCTGCCTAGGAGCTACTGCACATTGTAGAATAGCTAGAGTGCAACAGCCATCCCCCATGTCCCCCAAACCATCCCCAAGCATGCCCTTATGACAAGGCCTGTCCAGGAGGGTACTGTTCTACCAGATGCTTGCCAGTAATGGAAAACCCTGCATACCAGGGGTATTTCCCTGGAAGCCATTTTGTGCCTGTTAGACAGGATCCATAATGGGGGATATAGTCTGATCCTCAGTGCTGTACCTTTCTAAATAACTCTGGCACTCAGCACAATTGCAAGGGAAGACTGCAAACTAAGAGTGAATGGTTTCATAATGGATTGTACGCTCTTTGTGGCAGGAACTGTCCACTATTCTGTGTTTGTACAGTGCCTACCACGATGGGGTCCCACTCTTGGTTGACCCTTAGGCAATACCATAATAAACATGATTTGTAATAATAACATTATAAGCTGGGTGAGACCTTGTTATGCATTGAGTTAAAATCTAATTGAGCTAGGTAGGTGTGAACTCACCCCTCAATTAACATAACTATAAGCATAAGCCCTAGACAAAAAGATGTGTGTGAACCCACACACGAGCTTTTTCTGTGTATTGTTTTCAGTGGGGAGAGGGGATGGAGAAGAGACAAGAAAGACCGAGGGCTTGTCTACACTAGCACTTTACAGTGCTGCAACTTTCTCGCTCCAGGGTGTGAAAAAACACCCGTCTGAGCGCAACATGTTTCAGCACTGTAAAGCACCAGTGTAGACAGTGCACCAGCACTGGGACCTACCCCGCCCGCCCGCCCACCCGTGGAGGTGGGTTTTTTAGACCGCTGGGTTTTTTAGAGCTCTACACAAGCCACGACAACACAAGCCACAGCAGCGCTTTAACGTTGCCAGTGTAGACTAGCCCTCAGAGAGTCACTGTCTAAAGAAGCAGCTGAAAGCACAGTGCCTGACTGAAGAAACCAAGGGAGAGTTTTGGGTGAGGGATGAAGGCTGAAAAGAGTGCTCTTGGTGCTATGAGCAAACAAAGTTGTTTCCTGCTATTTGATTCTTCAGCATTCAGAGACCCAGGATTTTGTACATTTTTGTAAATAATCAAAAGGGCATTAAAGAAATACCAGTCACCAATCTCTACTTCCAACTGGAACACCAACGGGGTTCCAAACTTTGACTAGCACTCAGGTCAGAAGGGGGAACAATAATAAAAGGATTGTATATAACTCACACTATGCCAGTGTAAGTCTTTCTCCCCCTAGAATCATAGAAGATTAGGGTTGGAAGAGACCTCAGGAGGTCATCTAGTCCAGTGGTTTTCAAACTTTTTTTCTGGGGACCCAGTTGAAGAAAATAGTTGATGCCCACGACCCAGTGGAGCTGGGGCAGAGGGGTTTGGGGCGTAGGAGGGGCTCAGGACTGAGGCAGAGCATTGGGTGCGGGGCTAAGGGCGGCGGGGTGGGGCTGGGAATGAAGGTTCATGGTGTGGGAGGGGGCTCTGGGCTGGGGCAGGAGTTTGGGGTGCAGGCAGGTGTCAGGGCTCTGGGCTGGGGGTGCAGGATCTAGGGTGGGGCCAGGGATGATGGGTTTGGGGTACAGGAAGGGGTTCTGGGTTTGGGGGGCTTAGGGCTGGCGCAGGGGTTGGGGTGCAGGAGGGGCTCCAGGTTTGGGGGGGGGACTCACGGCTGGGGCAGGGCATTGGGTGCAGGAGGGGTCAGGGCTCTAGGCTGGGGATGAGGTGTTTGGGATGCAGGAGGGGCTCCAGCTTTGGGGGGCTCAGGGCTGGGGCAGGGGGTTGGGGTGCGGGAGAGGGTCAGGGCTCTGAGCTGAGGCTGGGGATGAGCGGTTTGGGGTACAGGAGGAGCTCCACATTTGGAGAGGGCTTAGGGCTGGGGCAGGGAGTTGGGGTGCGGGAGGGAGTCAGGGCTCTGAGCTGGGGGTGCAGGTTCTGGGGTGGGGCCAGGGATGAGGGGTTTGGGGTGCAGGAAGGGGCCAGCAACAGGTTGGCTCCTAGGCGGAGGCACACAAGCTGCTCCGTGCAACTCTCACCTGCAGGCACCGTCCCCCCAGTTCCAATTGGCTGGTTCCTGGCCAATGGGAGTGCGGAGCCCGTGCTCGGGGCGGGGGCAGCACACAGAGCTCCATGGCCCCCTGCCTAGAAGCCAGACAGCAGCTGGCCACTTCCAGGGCATAAAGCGGTGATGGAAAAGGTAGGCACTAGCCTGCCTTAGCTGGGCAGCACCGCCAACGGGACTTCTAACGTCCCGGTCGGCAGTGCTGTCCAGAGCAAGGCAATCCAGCGCCTTACATGCTGCGACCCAGTATTGGTCATGACCCATGGACTGAAAAACACTGATCTAGTCCAACTCCCTGCTCAAAGCAGGACCAACCTCAGCTAAATCATCCCAGCCAGGGCTTTGTCAAGCTGGGCTTTAAAAACCAATAAGGATGGAGATTCCACCATGTCCCTAGGTAACCCATTTCAGTGCTTCACCACCCTCCTAGTGAAATAGTTTTTCCTAATATCCAACCTAGACCTCCCACACTGCAACTTGAGACCATTGCTCCTTGTTCTGTCATCTGCCATCATTGACAACAGCCTAGCTCCATCCTCTTTGAAATCTCCCTTCAGGTAGTTGAAGGCTGCTATCAAATCTCCCCTCACCCTTTTCTTTTGTAGACTAAATAAGCCCAGTTCCCTCAGCCTTTCCTCATAAGTCATGTGCCCCAGCCCCCTAATCATTTTCGTTTCCCTCCGCTGGACTCTCTCCAATTTGTCCACATCCTTTCTGTAGTGGGGAGCCCAAAACTGGACGCAATACTCCAGATGTGGCCTCACCAGTGCCGAATAGAGGGCAATAATCACTTCCCTGGATCTCCTGGCAATGCTCCTACTAATGCAGCCCAATATGCCATTAGCCTTCTTGGCAACAAGGGCACACTGCTGACTCATATCCAGTTTCTCATCCACTGTAATCCCCAGGTCCTTTTCTGCAGAACTGCTGCTTAGCCAGTTGGTCCACAGCCTGTAGCAGTGCATGGGATTCTTCCGTCCTAAGTGCAGGACTCTGCATTTGTCCTTGTTGAACCTCATCAGATTTCTTTGGCCCAGTCCTCCTATTTGTCTACGTGATTCTGGACCCTATCCCTACCCTCCAGCATATCTACCTCTCCTCCCAGCTTAATGTTATCCATGAACTTGCTGAGGGTGCAATCCATCCGATCATCCAGATCATTTAACCCTATACCTCTCAGCTCTTGCTGCTAGATATGTAGGTCTAAGGTTAAAATCCCACTGTCATTCCAAGCTGGGTCTCTTACAAAAGGGCAGCTGCAACATGGAACTTAAACTCCAGTGGCTTCATGGGGCCTGTTACAGGGACACTTTCACATCTCACTCTAGGAAGAAATTTGTTTTTATTAAATCAACAAATTACCTCCTACCATTTTTTGTGTGTTACCAATATTCATACTGACAGTCACTTCTCTCTCTGATCTGTTATTAAAATTAAAAATACAATGAAGCTAGCTTTACTCTTTTAATTAGATAATTGTTGTACAGTTTGTCATTATAATCCTTGGAGTGTAACATTTGGTTATTGTGATCACTTTTTGTGGATCAGTTACTTATTCAATTGATTTAAAGTGTTTTATAAAAAATAGGATCATGCATTAGTCAACAGACTTTTTTCACTCTGAGGAAGATATACTGCCTGTGGGAGACAGAGAGGGGGATCAGACTTTGCTGGAGGCATTATGCCTTTCAAAGGCATATGTATTCTGGATGCTGTGGGGAGCTTGCTGAGAAGTGCCCCTTGCTACACCTGTTCAACAAATATAATCACCAGTACTCCCCAGGCCTTAGAGCAACTCTGTTGTTGCATAGGGTGGGTGAAGGCAGAACCATAGCCCCGAGGGGCTGCTAACACTGACATCAGCACTAGCACTGCTAGACCATCCCATTCTTCTCTTCCTCAGTACTAGGAGCCAGGTTATGCCTGTTTGAGGGAGAGCTTTCACCCCTTCTTGCATTTATCCAGGTGGATGTATAATTTTGTCGATTGTGCTGAAATGTTAACTCTGTTACCAATATATCTCCTGTTATGCACGTGCACGCTCTCTCTCTCTCTCTCACACACACACACACACACACACACACACACACACACACATTTACTTTAAAAAATATTTAGACATCTCCAGATTTCCAGTGGTGCTAGGCAACCACAATTCCTATTTATGCCCATGGGAGCTGTAATTACTCAGAACCTTTGAAAATCAAGCCATTAGTGCTTAGATACTATGTAAGGGGCAACATAAAACAACCCTAAGAAAGAGAGTTTTCCTTACTTTCAAGTTATATTGTTATGATGTAATGATTGTATTATAGGGGTGTTAAAGCATGTTTGTCATCTGTTGATTCACTGACACAGCAGCTCTTAACTCTTTTGGCTATGTGCTTACTAAGCACCCTCACAGTTATTTTTGGTTTGAGAATATTTTTATGAGAGAGGCATTAGGTGTATGTTCTGGTTTTCACTCAAACTGTGCACCATGTGGGAAAACTGACAGCAAGTTTACAAATGTAAATGTGTGATAATGCCTAAGATAAGCAGGTCAGTATAAACAAAACCAGAAGAGCTAGACTTCAGAGAGGCATATGTTCATCTTAGTGCACAGGGATTTACACGTCAGCACTAATTATTTTCTGTTTGACAATGTGATTGTGCCATTTTAAAGCTGGTGATAGGAGGTACTAATAAGTACTTCAACTGAGAGTGGAGATCAAAGCCACAGGTCAAGCTAGCCCCCTGCCAAAAGTTATATATACCAGGAACTTTCTAAATAAAACCAAATAATCTAATCTGCTCTCTCTCTTACGTCCTAAGTAATTATGAAATCAGTATTACATTAGTAAAATTAATGGTATCCAAATCTTGCCAGTTATAAAGCACTTAGGCATGCTCATCCATTCAGACCCCTTCCCTTCCCCCCCTCCCCCAGATAGGCTGAACCTTCCTCCAATTTGGAATAGCATGTATCTTGTGCTTGAATAAAAAATAAAATAAACAATAACTCTTGCTCAGCAGTCCCTAGCTCAAACTGGGAGACTGTTCTATCCTATACCTTTGAGAGAGGGGAGTCAGTCATTTAAATTCAGATTTATCACTAATCTTTCCACACTTACTAATAGGTGTGTAAATGTCTCTGAAGATCATCCCTATTGGAAAAGTGCCACATGCACAATTTTGAACCTGTGTTAAAACTGTTCAACTTCACTTGGCAATTCTATGTCTGAGAAACCACTCTGATGATGAATGTGATATAATGGCTTTGAAGAAAGCTTTAACTGCTCATTAAGCAGATAGTTGGAGGTATTTATAAACATTACAGGGCCAGATCCTTGGACATCTGAGGGGGTGGGGAGCATAAAGGAGCGATTTTGACTCCCCCCTTCCTTGGGTGCCCTGCACTGGGCTTTGACCTTAACCAATTGTTAATAACTTCAAGAGGCCATTACAGCAGGTAGGGATCACGTATGTGCCAGAAGTCCAAGTCATGCACTCTTTCCAGTCTTGCCATTATCCTGTGCGGAGGAGTCGCACCACCTGAAAATCCCCCTACGTGGTGGAAGTCGTCTAGGAGTCTGATCCGGAGGGTTTAGGGCTGCTTAGCACCTGTGCAACAACAAAAAGCAGCCAGAACACAGCTAAGGATCAGGGCACTGTGCATGGTGTGACATGTCACACTATCCTCATTTCTGTCTGGAAACATACGACAAAGAATGGCTACTGCCTGAGTGTAATGGAGACATACCAGCCCATAAAAGTAAGATTATTTGAATGTAGAGAATGTAAATATTTTATATGCATTGTAGGGAGAATGGATAGTGACACCTATAGTACAGTTGACTTTTGCTTTCCATTATAAGGCCGTGCTTATAATTGTCTCTTTGCTAATAGCCCCTTTGCTAAACTTCACCCATTTGGGCTGAAATTTTCCATGCTTTCCTCTTTGCCTCATACTGAATTTTTGGAAAGTTTCACTGAAAATGGTTCAGTCATTTCTGGAAATGAGGTTCCGGAGAAATAAGCAGATTTGGCAATGTCAGTATTTTTTCACCCATATTTTGAAGAGCTCTAGTACCTTCGTACCCTGGAGCAGGAATTTGAAATTTGGAAGGAAATACTGCTGGGGGCAGACAGCTGCCTTTTCCTGTCTTTGTGAAAATTCACTTAGATTTAGCTATGTTATAAGACTCTGAAAATCAACATTTGAACATAAATTTATAGATTTTAAGGCCAGAAGGGACAAGTGTGATAATTTAATCTGACCACCTGCATAATACAGACCATAGAATTTCATCCACTAATTCCTGTATCAAGCCCCATAATGTGGTCAAACTAGAGCATGTATTTTAGAAAGCCATCCAGTTATGATTCAAAGTTTTCAAGTGATGATGCTTATTAATTATTTAGCATTATGACAGTGCCTAGGGGCATCAGTCATGGACCAGGGCCCCACTTGTTTAGGCATAGTACAAATGAGCAACAGAAAGATAGTCCATCCCCTGAAGAGCTTACAATGTAAATATAAAATGAGAGGTGACAGGTGACAACAGTAAACAGATGACAGAAGCACAAGGAAACAATAAGACAATACTGGTAAGTTGGTTAACTGCCCTTACTGTTAACATTTCAAGCTTTATTTCTGGTTTGAATTTGTCAAGATACAACTTCCAGCCATAGGTTCTTGTTATGGCTTTGCTAGATTAAAGAGCCCTTTGCAGGTATTTATAAGTCATGATGAAGTCACCTCTTCACCCTCTCATTTATAAGATAATTAGATTGGAGCTCCTTAAGGAGACTGTAGGGCATGTTTCCCAGTCCTCAAATCATTCTTGTAGCTCTTCCCTGAGCTCTCCCTAGTTTTTCAATATCCTTTCTTAAGTGTGGAAACCTGAACTGGCCATAGTACCGATAGTAGTCTCACCTGTGCCTTATAGAGATAATATAGCCTGCCTGTTCCTACTTGATACTGACCTGTTTATATATCCAAGGATCCCATTAACACTTTTGGCCATAACATTACATTGGAAGTTTATGTTAATTTGTTTGCCCACCACTATCCCTAAGACCTTTTAAACTGTTTTCTAGGATACACACTCCCATTCTGTAACTATGCCTATGTTTTTTTTTCCTAGATGTAGGACTTCATAATTGGTGCTAACGTGCACATTGTTTGTTTGCACCCGACTTTTCAAGTGATCCAGATTACTCTGTATAAGTGCCTTGTCCTCATCATTATTTATCATTCTGCAAGTCATTATAGGCAATGATTTTGTATTTTCTTCTAGATCACTGATAAAAATATTAAATAGTGTGGGACCAAAAACCAGTTCCCATGAGACCCCATAGTAACACACACTTGTTGATGATTTCCCTTTAACAATTATGTGGTAAAATCCATTAGTTAGCCAGTCTTTAATTAATGTAATAGGTGCTAGATTGATTGTGTATTATGTTAATTTTGCAATAATGTACCATCAGATGTAGAGTATGAAAACCTGTTTTATACCTCAAATACCTGATTCCTCAACCAGTGTGTTATGCACAGATCTTTCTCAACAGAAAGCTTTATGAATATTTTATTGATTTTGCTGCTGACATGTTGTTTAACACTTATGTCACAAAACCTGTAATTTCAGTTTATTCAGGCAAGAACTCCTTTGAGCTTTTAATTCTTATTCAAGGGAAAGGTTTATTTTGTTTGAATTTAATTTTATTATGAAAACTTAGTCAGCCTGTAGAACAGGAATTATTCTCCCTGGGCAAATTTGCTTGGGAATAGGAAACTAAAAGAGCAAAATGATTCATAATTTTGCAGAAGTGTCTGGTCAGCGTGAAGAAATACAGCTTTTGAAGTATATGAAACTTGGTCTGCTTTAAAAATGTGAATCTGAGCGAAAGCTAGCGTCTGTAGATTTCACCAGCTCTTCTTCTTTTTGAGCAGATATTGTGCTGTGTTCATATTGCTGAAGGTGTGGTTCCACCCAAACAAGGGCTCTGTTATGAAGACATTGTGGGCTCCATGTTCATTATATTCCCCAGACCAAATGTGCTCAATTGACAAGTTAAAATAATTTTTTCCTAATTGTCAGTCATGCAAACAAACTAGGAACTGAGAATCAAGATTAGTTCTTTGCTTCTCGCATATCACTACCAGCTAGGGTGACCAGATGTCCCGATTTTATAGGGACAGTCCCGATATTTGGGGCTTTTTCTTATATAGACTCCTATTGCCCCCCATCCCGATTTTTCACACTTGCTGTCTGGTCACCCTACTACCAGCAATAGAGATTCTGCAGATCACACTGGACCCCTGTGCCGGCCCATTCCCTTCTAATAAGGCCATCAGTAACGCTTGTGAAGTCCCATTTTATTCAGCAGGTTTTGAACATGCAACTGACTGGAACTTGGTTAACAATTGTGTAATAATGCCCAAGAAGGGCTAGAATCCATCTAAGCCATATTTACTATGCATAGATAACAGGAGTAAAATGGCAGTAAAAACCTAATTGTCTTACTTCAGTCAGAGGATATGATTCTGAATATAAACAAGGAACAGAACTCTTAAGTAAGAAGGTACAACTTTATAGTTGCTTTTTCAGAGAAGACCTGCAGAATTACTTCAAATGCTGTTTTCTTGCAAATCCATTAAAGAATACAATAGGAAGCATGAGATAAAGGCCCCAATCCTGCAAACAATCAAAATAATAAAGTATCCGTAATATAGTTCATCCTTTGTACTTCAAAGAGGATTGGAACTTGTGAGACATTTTATTTATTTTCTTACAATCTGAAAAATAAAAGTTAAGCACCTGCCCATTTCTCTGGGTCAAGGCAGAAAGTGATGTTGATATTAATTTAAATCACAAAATGTGATTTGAATAGCTGAGTTACATACCTCAATACCTCAACTACAAGGCTCTTAAAATAGCCTTTGTAAAATTTTTCTATTTTGTCTTTTTTTCTCATTTACTCATCCTTGTTCCTGGCAATATTCTCCTCCCCTGGAGACAAAGCCACCATTCTTCTGGACAGGAGGGTCCTCTCTTTGTATCCCAGGGATCAGCAACCTTTGGCCCACAGCCCGCCAGGGTAAGTACCCTGGTGGGCTGGGCCAGTTTGTTTACCTGCCGCACCTGCAGGTTTGGCCGATTGCGGCTCCCAGTGGCCGTGGTTCGCCGTCCGAGGCCAATAGGGGCTGTGGGAAGCGGCGTGGGCCAAGGGATGTGCTGGCTGCCACTTCCCACCCCCCCACATTGGCCTGGAATGGCGAACCGTGGCCAGTGGGAGCCACGATCGGCCGAACCTGTGGATACGGCAGGTAAACAAACCAGCCCGGCCTGCCAGGGTGCTTACCCTGGCGGGCCACATGTCAAAGGTTGCTGATCCCTGTTGTAGCCTATCAGCACCACTCTTTAATAAGACAGAAAGGTTACTGTTAAGTATTACATGGCATATATTGCTAGGTAGAAATTGATTCCAGGGTCTCCTGCATGGCAGTGCCTAGCACTTCCAGAAAGATGCTTAGCTGGTCTACCCACATGTTTCTTTAGGGATAATTTTACTTATTGTGTCTTTGTCATTTAGCCTCACAGCACCTCATGTTCTTGCAATAATCTCCTGGAAACACAGGCTATTTGTCAAATCAAATCAGACCACTTGTCCATCAAGTCTAGTAGCATCTTGCTTCCAACACTGGCAAATGCCTGATACTTTATAGGAAGATGAAAGACTCCCCTATAATATACATGGCCAGTTGTATGATACAGTACTTGGTGGGGAGAAATTACTTTCTGTTCTCTGCCGTCTGATAAACTGAACCACAGAAGCATGAGATCTGACCATTCTTATTTTAACAGGTATATCTATAAATATTATTCCTGGCTATAACATTTTTAGCTCCATTATGAAATTCAATTACAGCCTAGTGGAACAAATACAGTTCAGGGGCTCAGGAAGTCTTGACTAACCATCCTAGCTCTGTCACTGACTTGCTCTGGGGCTTTAGGCATGTCAGTTTATCAATCCACATTAGTTTTCTCTTTCTTACCTATTGCATGGGAGTGTCATGAGGATTAATTAATTAAAATGTTTGCACTCTGTGTGTGTAATTCACTTCTCATAAAATATATTTGCAGAAATAAACCGCAGGCTTTGTAAGTTAAAACCCACAGCTTAACTTCCACCCAGAAACCAGCAGGCAGCCAGTGCAGTATATGGAGCACCGGCTTAATGCAGTCTTGGTGTGATTACAATTTAACAAGCAAGCAGATGTATTTTACACCAGCGTCAGCTTCGAAATGGCCTTAAAATGTAGTCTTGTGTAGAGCACTACACTACACTACTAACCTCAAAGCAACATAGGAATGGCTCTATCTGTAGCCATGTCCACATTCAAAAGGAACAGTCATGACCTTCTTGTGAACCAGAGACTGGAAAAAAGCAGACTTGGCCACAGATGCTATCTGCACACCCTTAACATTTAGCATGACCCTCACTCCCCAAATTATGAACCTGAAAAAACAAACTTGGATGCACTCCCTCAAATCAAGGTAATGTAATCTCTGCCACATTTTCTGCTTGCTTCCCCCAACCTATCACATTACCTGCGTTGTATGGATTGAGTCTAAACCAATCCCCAGCATCAGACAGATCCTGGATAAATCACTCAACTACCTTAGACAGATCAGACAAGACAGAAATAGAGAGGTGAATGTCATCAGCATACTGAAGATACTGCAGCCCATGGACTAAATTCTACTTTCAGTTACATCATGTAAATCCAGAGTAATCCCATTGACTTCAGTGAAATTACTCCAGATTTGGTGTATCTGGAATATCTCATCCATGTGTGACTAATGATACTGCAAGGTATGACCCTGAACATATCAGAAATGACTACAGGGCTCTGGGTGTCAGGGTGAAGGAACTGGGGGTATAGGTGGTATTCTCATTGATCCTTCCAGTCAAGGGTAAGGATCCAGGCAGAGATAGATACATCCTTGAGGTAAATACATGGCTGTTTGGATGGTGTCACCAGGAGGGCTTCAGCTTACTTGACCATGGAATCCTGCTCTGAGAAGGACTGCTGAGCAGAGATGGAGTCCACCTGTCTAGGAAGGTGTCGGAGAAAATCTTTGGATACAGACTGGCTTACCTAGTGAGGTGGGCTTTAAACTAGGTTCAATGGGGGCAGGAGACAAAAATCCACAGGTAAGTCCAAAACATGAAGATCTGACTGAAGGGGAAATCGCAGCATGGACAAAGGACAAACGTGACATAACAAAGAGGGGAAATCTAATAATCCTTTTAGATGTCTCTATATACTAATGTAAGAAGTATGGGGAATAAACAGGAAGAACTAGAAATACTAGTGAATAATCACAAATATGACATAATTGGCAACACAAATAACTTGGTGGGATAATTCACGTGACTGGAATATTGGTATAGAAGGGTACAGCTTGTTCAGGAAGGACAGGCAAGGAAAAACGGAAGGAGGTGTTGCCTTGTATATCAAAGGTGTATACACTTGCACTGAGGTTGAGACAACTGGGAGGCAGACTTGTTGAAAGTCTTTGGGTAAAAATATAAAAGGGGTAAAAAAACAAGGGTGAAGTCATGGCAGGGGTCTACTATAGGTCACCTAACCAGGATGAAGAGGTGGATGAGACTTTTTTTAAACAACTAACAAAATCATCCAAAACACAGGACTTGGTGATGGGGGACTTCAACTACTCAGACATCGGTTGAGAAAATAATACAGCAGGGAACAGATTATCCAACAAGTTCTTGGAATATACTGGAGACATCTTTTTGTTACAGAAGGTGGAGAAAGTGACTAGGGGAGTGGCTATTCTGCATTTGATTCTGACAAACAAAGAGGAACTAGTTGAAAATCTGAAGACTGAAGGCAGTTTGGGTGAAAGTGGTCATGAAATGACAGAGTTAATGATTCTAAGGAATCGCAGGAGAGGAAGCAGGAGAATAAAGACAATGGACTTCAGGAAGGCAAACTTTAGCAAACTCAGAGAACTGATAAGTAAGATCCCATGGGAAGCAAATCTATGGGCGGGGGGGGGGAGGGAAGAGTTCAGGAGAGTTGGCAGTTTTTTAAAGAGACATTATTAAGGGCACAAGAGCAAACAATACCAATAAAAAGAACAGGAGTACTTGTGGCCCCTTAGAGACTAACAAATTTATTAGAGCATAAGCTTTCGTGGACTACAGCCCACTTCTTCGGATGCATAACAATACCAATGTGTATGAAAGATAGGAAGTATGGTAAAAAGCCACCTTGGCTTAACCAGGACATCTTCACTTACCTGAACTCAAAATTAAGAGTCATACAAGAAATGGAAAATAGGTCAAATTTCAAAGGATGAGTATTAAAAAAACAACACAAGCAGTTAGGCACAAAATTAGAAAGGCCAAGGCACAAAACAAGGTTAAACTAGCTAGGAATATAAAAACTATCAAGAAAGCATTTTACAAATACATGAGAAGCGAGAGGGGACAGGATAGGTCCATTACTAAATTAGGAGGGAAAGACAATAACAGAAAACACAGGGATGGCTGAAGTGTTTCAATTTTCAACAAAAAAGTTTGCATCAATGTAAATGGGATAGATAGGAAAAGTACAAGTTAAGAATTACTTAGGGTATGTCTACACTACAAGAGTAGTTCGATTTTACTTAAATCGAATTTTTGGAATCGATATTGCAAATTCGAACGTGTGTGTCCACACTAAGGACAGTAATTCGACTTTGTGAGTCCACACTAACGGCTTGGAAGCAGTGCACTGTGGGCAGCTATCCCACAGTTCCCGCAGTCCCCGCTGCCCATTGGAATTGTGGGTGGAGCCGCCAATGCCTTCTGGGTAAAAAAATGTGTCGAGGGTGCTTTTGGGTAACTGTCGTCATCCGTCCATCACTCCCGCCCTCCCTCCCTGAAAGCGCCGGCGAGAAATCAGTTCGCGCACTTTTCTAGTCAGTGACAGCGCGGACGCCACAGCACTGCGAGCATGGAGCCCGCTGCGACCATCGCTGCAGTTGTGGCCGTTCTCAACGCCTCGCAGCTTATCATCCACCTTTCCCAGAGGCAGATGCAGATAAGTCAGGCGAGGAGGCTACGGCACCGCGGTGAGGGCCTGAAGTCTGAGAGTAGCACAGACCTGTCAGAAAGCACGGGACCCAGCGCCGAGGACATCATGGTGGCAATGGGTCATGTGGATGTTGTGGAACGGCGATTCTGGGCCCGGGAAACAAGCACTGACTGGTGGGACCGCATAGTGCTGCAGGTCTGGGATGAATCCCAGTGGCTGCGAAACTTTCGCATGCGGAAGGGAACTTTCCTTGAACTTTGTGAGTTGCTGTCCCCTGCCCTGAAGCGCAATGACACCTGGATGCGAGCAGCCCTGACTGTCCAGAAGCGAGTGGCGATAGCCCTCTGGAAGCTTGCAACGCCAGACAGCTACCGGTCAGTCGCGAACCACTTTGGCGTGGGCAAATCTACCGTGGGGGTTGTTGTGATGCAAGTAGCCAAAGCAATCGTTGATGTACTGCTGTCAAAGGTAGTGACCCTGGGAAACGTGGAGGTGATCATAGATGGCTTCGCAGCGATGGGATTCCCAAACTGCGGTGGGGCCATAGATGGAACTCACATCCCTATCCTGGCACCAGACCACCAGGCCAGCCAGTACATTAACAGAAAGGGCTACTTTTCCATGATTCTGCAAGCACTGGTGGACCACAGGGGACGTTTTACGAACATCTACGTTGGATGGCCGGGCAAGGTTCATGACGCTCGTGTTTTCAGGAACTCTGGTCTGTTTAGACGGCTGCAGGAAGGTACTTACTTCCCGGACCACAAAATAACTGTTGGGGATGTGGAGATGCCTATAGTCATCCTCGGGGACCCAGCCTACCCGCTAATGCCCTGGCTCATGAAGCCCTATACTGGCGCCCTGGACAGTGAAAAAGAACTCTTCAACTACCGGCTGAGCAAGTGCAGAATGGTGGTGGAGTGTGCTTTTGGCCGTCTCAAGGGGAGATGGAGAAGCTTACTGACTCGCTGTGATCTCAGCGAAACCAATATCCCCATTGTTATAGCAGCTTGCTGTGTGCTCCACAATCTCTGTGAGAGCAAGGGGGAGACCTTTATGGCGGGGTGGGAGGTTGAGGCAAATAGCCTGGCTTCTGATTACGCCCAGCCAGACACCCGGGCGATTAGAAGAGCCCAGCGGGACGCGCTGTGCATCCGGGAGGCTTTGAAAGCTAGGTTCCTGAGTGAGCAGGGTAACCTGTGACTTTTAAGTTTGTGTACAGAGAAGCTGAACCTGCCTCCGTTTCTTTACCCAGTTAATGTTGACTATCCTCTCCAGTTACATACCCCCTTCACTCCCTTCCAACACACGTTTAGAAATAAAATCACTTCTACTTTGTTAATGAACACCGTTTTCTTTATTACTGTTTTCGCGGGAATGTTTTAAACCTGGGACGCAGACTGTGGTGGGGAGCGGGTGTAGTGTAGTGACGCAAATGACGCTTCTAAACTCCAGGATTGACAGGCTCCGCTGTGGTGGACTGGTTGTTTCAACGGAGCCTGTCACCCCTCCTGATCGGGACTGTGTGTATGGGGGGGCTATGTGACTTTGTGGCAGGGGGAGGACGGTTACAGATCCCCTACTGCGTGGCTCTGTGATCCAGGATAAGGACCGCCACATAAGATCTGTAACTGCCCTCCCCCGCCACAAAGTCACAGAGCAACCCACCCTCCACCACAGAACATGAAAACCACCTCCCAGACTGACCAGGGTAACTAGTGACTGCACTGTGTATGTGCCCTGCTGCTGGACCTGCCCCCGCCTATGTACCCTGCTAAAGGTGACTGTCCTGTCCAATTACCATCCCCCTTTCCCCCCCTCCTCCAAAAGAACATGATGGAAACAGTAATTAACAGAAACATATTTTTTATTAGCAACTACACATGAAACTGGGAGGTGACACTTGGATGGGGGCTTGTGTGAGGCGGGAAGGAAAGAACTTGTCAAATTTTGGGGAATGAGAGCCTTCTACTACTAGAGCTGTCTGCAGGGGTGGAGTGAGAGTTTGCATGGACTCTGCCGCCCCTCCTTCTTTGCACTTTGGGTGAGGGGGGTATGGGACTTGGTGGCGGGGGAGGGCGGTTACAGATAGACTGCAGCGGGGCTCTGTCCTCCTGCCTCCGTTCCTGCAGAACATCCACAAGGCGCCGGAGCGTGTCCGTTTGCTCCCTCATTAGTCCAAGCAGCGTTTGAGTCGCCTGCTGGTCTTCCTGCCGCCACCTCTCCTCCTGTTCCATGTGTGCTTGGTGCATTTGGGACAAGTTCTCCCGCCACTGGGTCTGCTGTGCTGCCTGGGCTCGGGAGCAGCCCATAAGTTCCGAGAACATGTCCTCCCGTGTCCTCTTCTTCCTACGCCTAATCTGCGCTAGCCTCTGGGAGTGTGATGCCAGGCTAGGTTGTGAGACAGTCGCAGATGTGGCTGTGGGAATGGGAAAAAGGGAGTGAATTCCTCAGAAAGATAAATGTAGTTGTGAACAAAGAACATAGTCTTTCTCTGTGAACAAGACCATGCACAGCACCTATCACATGCGCACTCAGGACAAGGTCGAATTCTCGGCCTTCGCATTCAGTGCCTGGGGTCTTGCACTGCAGATCTGAGAAGCGGGGCAGGACATCAGAATTTGTGTAGCAGGCAGACATGGTAAGCCGTAGACTTGTGGCAGCTTAAAACTTTAATAGTAGCACTGGCCTCCTTTCACATTGAAAGCAATGCCAGTCCCTGCTGCCAGCAATCCGGCAAGCAGGAACTCTGCCCCTGTCCTACCCCCTCGCGGCTGTCCCCGGGAAAGATCCCTGTATGCTGCCCCTCTCCCGCCTCCACCGCGTGGCTGCAAACCAGCGGTTACAGTTCTGTAAAGGAACGGGCAAGCAGTCCCAACACTAACATTCCCCTACCTAATTCAAAGCAGGTCACCATGAGCGACATCACCCTGATGAGGATCTCAGACAGTGAGAAAGAAAGAATGCTTCGGGAAAGCCTCCAAAGACCAGGGCCGTATGCCGCCCTGCTCTGCAGGGCAATGATTCCTGAGTACTTGATTGTCTCGTGGCGCGGAAACATTTCATACTACGGAAGACCCAATAAGGCCGCTCTCCCCAGGAACCTGATGCAACGACTTTCCAATTACCTCCAGGAGAGCTTCCTCGAGATGTCCCAGGAGGATTTCTGCTCTATCCCCGGACATATAGACCGCATTTTACTGTAGCTGCACTGGCAGGGACTAAACAGTAGAGCGGCTTGGGCAGAACAATCATGCTAAACCGGACATTGTTAGATTTTTTTTTCAATAGTTGCACTGCCCAGGACTGAAACGTTAAGCGCCTAGGGCAAACTAATCATGAGAAACCCATTGTTGTTATTCTTAATATTCCTGTTCTGTTAAAAATAAATGTTTAGATGTTTAAAACACTTACTGGCTGATCCTTCCCCAGATTCTGTGTCCGGGTTAACGGCTGGGGACGGTTGGTAGGGGATCTCTGTAAGGGTGATGAAGAGATCCTGGCTGTCGGGGAAATCAGCGTTGTAAGCGCTGTCGACTGCCTCGTCCTCCTCATCTCCTTCCTCATCTTCCCCGTCCGCTAACATGTCCGAGGAACCGGCCGTGGACAATATCCCATCCTCAGAGTCCACGGTCAGTGGTGGGGTAGTGGTGGCGGCCGCACGTAGGATGGAATGCAGTGCCTCGTAGAAACGGGATGTCTGGGGATGGGATCCGGAGCGTCCGTTTGCCTCTTTGGTTTTCTGGTAGCCTTGTCTCAGCTCCTTGATTTTCACGCGGCACTGCATTGCATCCTGACTGTATCCTCTCTCTGACATGTCTTTAGAGATCTTCTCGTAGATCTTTGCATTCCATCTTTTGGATCGCAGCTCGGAAAGCATGGACTCATCGCCCCACACAGCGATCAGATCCAAGACTTCCCGATCAGTCCATGCTGGGGCCCTCTTTCTATTCTGAGATTGCACGGCCATCACTGCTGGAGAGCTCTGCATCGTTGCCAGTGCTGCTGAGCTCGCCACGATGTCCAGACAGGAAATGAGATTCAAACTGCCCAGACAGGAAAAGGAATTCAAATTTTCCCGGGGCTTTTCCTGTGTGGCTGGTCAGAGCATCCGAGCTCGGACTGCTGTCCAGAGCGTCAACAGAGTGGTGCACTCTGGGATAGCTCCCGGAGCTATTAGCGTCGATTTCCATCCACACCTAGCCTAATTCGACATGGCCATGTCGAATTTAGCGCTACTCCCCTCGTCGGGGAGGAGTACAGAAGTCGAATTTAAGAGACCTCTATGTCGAACTAAATAGCTTCGCGGTGTGGACGGGTGCAGGGTTAATTCGATGCAACGGCACTAACTTCGACATAAACGCCTAGTGTAGACCAGGCCTTAGACAAGTTAGTCTTCAAGTCGGTAGAGCCTAACAAAATACATCCTAGAATAATTAAGGAACTGTCTGAAGAGATCTCTGAACCATTAATGATTATCTTTCAGAACTTGTGGAAGATATGAGAGATACCAGAGGACTGGAAAGGGACAAATACCGTACCTATTTAGCAAAGGGGAATAAGTATAACCCTGGGAACTATAGACCAGTCAACTTAATTTATTTTGCTCCATAAAGATAACGGAGCAAATAATCTAACAATGAATGTGTAAGAACCTAGAAGAAAATAAGGTAATAAGTAACAGTCAATAGGAATTTGTCAAGAACAAATCCTGTGAAACCAACTAATAGCCTTCTTTGACAGAGTAACAAGCCTTGCGGATGGGGGAAAGCAATAGACATCTGTGACGTTATTGAAATAATCTGGGACCATATAGATCATTGTTGCAACCAAGGTCCTGTAGTGGCACACAAATCTTGTATAAAGGGGGTCAAATGGGGTGTCTAAGACAAGGTTATGGTTTACTGGTTATGATTATGCTGTCTATATGTGTGTATCAATCTTGTAGGTGAAGTTATGAATATTGGCTCTATACTGTCTATTTCAAACTTATACTATGCTGCTGGGTGACATCCCAGATAAACTGGTGTTAGCTCTGCCTAGCCTGCTTGATGGCCCATTAAGGACCATCAGCTATACAATGGACCCATTGAGAGAAGGCAAATATGCCTTGAGACTCAGCAAAGTATGCAGGAACTTGCCCATGCGACTCCAGACTCCATTTTGCTGTAATTTTCCACAGTAAGAACAAAGAGATGGTCCTACACCTGGAAAAGACTATATAAGGCTGATGCCTCATCTCCATCTTGTCTTCAATCCTGCTTCATACCTCTGGAGGAACTTTGCTACAAGCTGAAGCTTTGAACAAAGGACTGAGGACCCACCCCAGCAGGGGATGTATTCCAGAGACTTGATTTGAACCTGCAGTTTATTCTATCGCTGCTGCAAGCCTGAACCAAGAACTTTGCCATTACTGTATGTAATTGATTCCATTTAACCAATTCTAACTCTCATCTCTATCTTTTTCCTTTTATGAAGAAACCTTTAGATTTTAGATTCTAAAGGATTGGCAATAGCGTGATTTGTGGGTAAGATTTGATTTGTATATTGACCTGGGTCTGGGGCTTGGTCCTTTGGGATCAGGAGAACCTTTTTCTTTTACTGGGGGTATTGGTTTTCATAACCATTTGTCCCCATAACGAGTGGCACTGGTGGTAATACTGGGAAACTGGAGTTTTAAGGAGATTGCTTGTGAGACTTGCGGTTAGCCAGTGGGGTGAGACCGAAGTCCTCCTAGTCTGGCTGGTTTGGTTTGCCTTAGAGGTGGAAAAAAACCCAGCCTTGGGCTGTAACTGCCCTGTTTGAGCAATTTGTCCTGAGTTGGCACTCTCAGTTGGGTTCCGCCAGAACTGCATTGTCACAACATCATATATCTCAACTTTAGTAAGGCTTTTGATATTGTCTCACATGACCGTCTCATAAACAAACTAGAGAAATATAACCTAGGTGAACCTACTATAAAGTGGGAACACAACCAGCTGGAAAATCATACTCAGAGTACTTATATACTGCAGTGATTCACATTTGAGCTGGAAGAGTATATTAAGTAGGATGTGTCCTGGGTCTGGTTCTGTTCAGTATCTTCAGAAATGACTTGAATAATGGCATAGAACATACAAAATTTGCTGACGATACCAAGCTGGGAGGGGTTGCAAGCACTTTGGAGGACGGAATAAGAATTCAAAATAATCTTGACAAACTGGAGAAATGGCCTTAGTTAAACAGAATGAAATTCAACAAGGACAAATACAAAATACTACACTTAGCAAGGAATAATCAATTGCAAAAATACAAAATGGGAAATGACTTCGTAGAAAGGAACAGGAGTACTTGTGGCACCTTAGAGACTAACAAATTTGGAGTTCTGCAGGAAAGGATTTGGTGGTTATAGTGCATCACAAATGAAATATGGCTCAACAATATAATACTGTTGCAAAAAAAAAAAAAAGCAAACATCATTCTGGGATGTATTAGTAGGAATGGTATAAGCAAGAAACGAGAAGTAATTCTTCCACTCTACTCTGATAAGGCCTCAACTGGATTATTGTGTCCAGTTCTGGGCACCGCATTTTAGGAAAGATGTAGACAAACTGGAGAAAGTCCAGAGGAGAGCAACAAAAATTACTGAAGGTCTAGAAAACATGACCTTTGAGGAAAGATTGAAAAATTGGGCTTGTTTAATCTGGAAAACATAAGACTGAGGGTCCCTCCCTCCAACCTGATAACAGTCTTCAAGTATGTAAAAGGTTGTTATAAAGAGGAGAGTGATAAATTGTTCTCCTTAACCACTAAGGACTGGACAAGAAGTAATGGTCTTAAGTTGTAGCAAGGGAGATTTAGCTTAGACATTAGGAAAAACTTCCTAACTGTCAGGGTAGTTAAGCACTAGAACAAATTACCTAGGGAGATTGTGGAATCTCCATCATTATAGATTTTTAAGAACAGGTTAGACAAACACCTCTTGGGTCTAGATAATTCTTAATCCTGCATCAGTGCAGAGGACTGGACTAGATGACCTATGGAGATCCCTTCCAGTCCTTCATTTCTATTTCTATCCAAGAATTGAAATTGGCCCTGAGTCTCCTCACTAGCTTAATAATCTCATGTAAATGAACAGGAGGGATTCACAACAAAGACCCTCCAGTGTAGATGAACAACCATCCAAATGCTACCCTTTGGGATCTATCTGAAATGTTCCTTTGTAATGTCAGCTAGAAAAGGTATTCTTCACTTCCAGACCAAACTGTTGTGTAATGTTGCTGTTATACAGTTATGTTTCATCTTGGAGGTGGCTACACTTGTATGAATTGCTTCCTAAATATAGTTTGCAACATCAACATGTACAGCACTTTGAATAAATGATACTTCATATATGAAAGGACATTAACTATTGCAAATTATTTGTCAGAAATTATAGAAAAGCCAGAGAGCAGGTTTGCTTAGCATGGAGCTAAAATTAGCTGTAAAATGAGGAACAGAAAATAAGTATAGGAACACAAGTTAGCTAATTATCAAAGTCACAAGAAATGTAAGGGGCATTTCTTTCCCTAAAATACCAGGGAAAACATTCCCTCTATATTGTAAAAAAGGGCAGTTGAATATCTGCCAAAGCCTTTCCAGCTTGGTTTGCCACATTCAGGGGCATTTCAGTTGCCTCCAGACGTCACACTTGTATCTCCTTAAAAAAGGTATAGCACTCATTTTGAATGCAAATTTGCCTTTGTACAACACATGCCTGGTATTGTCTCACTGCTAATTCCTGCAAATGATAAAGAAATAAAGTAATAAGCTTTCAGTTACCTGGACCAGAAATCAAAGTCCAGCAATAGCTGACAACATTAATAGCACTAAAGGGGTTGGATTCATTATACTGCCTTAGGTCAGAAACGTATATAAAGTTTAATATGTATGTAAGTAAGTATTAGACAGGCATCAAGATCTGCAAGAAAGACACACCTGGCAGGTAACCACACCTGGCGGGTAAGGAAAGAGAGGCAATTGTTTGCCAGTGGCTACAATGCATGTATTAAATCTCAACCCCCAAATGTGGATGTAGCAGGTGGCTCGCGTTGGAGAGGATGATCACCCGTCCTGTTGTTTCAGGGATGCTCCTTACGTGGTACCAAACATCCCATGAGCCTACCCAGTAAGGAGCAGCTACTGAGCGTTAGATGATTAGGCAAAAACTAAAAGTTTTCAAGCCACACGTCTGCGGGTCAGAAGTTCACGGTGACTCTGCACCAGACATAACCCACCCCACGGGGACAGCCCTCAAAGCGCCCTTGCCCGGTACCGTTCGGGCAACGGGGCTTCTTTGCCCCGAAACACAGCGGACCACATGCGTGCTGCAGGCGGCCTCGCTCGGGTACCGCTGGTTACAATGCCCAGCGCGCGTGACACCACGGGTCACCCCCAGAGCGCCACTGCCCAGTCCACCGGGCGCCTCCCCGCCTGCGAGCGGAGCCGAGCGGCCCCCAATGCCAGCGCTCGGCAGCGACGGGACTATTGCAGTTAAGCCCTTTGCCCTGAGGGGGAGTCCGGGCCCCTCCGGGGGATCCACGCAACCGGCCCCCCTGGAGAAGGGGCTGGAGCTGCCCAAGCTGCCGCTCCCCAGGCCGGATTCGCTCGCAGCGGGGCCGAGCTGTCGCTCGAGAGAAGAGTTTTCATTGCCCAACAAGCCCGGCCCGTTCCCGCTGGGTCCTTCCAAGAGCCCCTTGCTCTTCCCATTGTGTGCCGGGTTTAAGTGACCAGCGCGCGCCTGAACGACCCGGCCCGGGAAGGCTTTAGCATTTGGAAGGGGATTGTTGGATGCACGATGGGGACGCGCCGCACACCTGAGCCCGTCCCGCTATGGAATGCAGAGCGGCCAGTTGCTCAGGCGTTCTACAAAGACACCCCCTGCCGCCGAGGACCCATCGCTCGCTCCTAACCCGGCCCTGCCTGTCTCAGGCGCGCGCGCTCTTGTCTCTTCCTTTAGTAACTCGGTGCAGAGGTAGCAGGAGCGGCGCAGGCGGCGGGGCCGGAGTGGGCTGAGGCGGCCGTTCCCTATAGCGAGAGCGCAGCGCACTGAGCCCCCTCCCCTTGGGACAGTCACACACACGGTGAGGGGGGTGTGTGACGACGAAGGGTTCCAGACACAGGGGTCGGGAGGGTTTCCGTGAGTGACCGTTGAACGGGGATAGGGGGCGAGCGGCCCCAGGCGGCTCCTGGTCACGTGACTCCCGAGCGCCCTCGTCGCAGGCGGACAGAGCCGAATCGATTTGGTGGCGAGATCGTTGGGCGCGCGCCTGCAGGTGCGACTCCGACGCGCGTCCTGGGGGGTGGGTGAGGAAGGTTGTGGGTGCGCGCGCGCGCCCTCCCGCGTGTCCCCTCCGGCGGCCCGTCCAGCCATCCCCCTTAACGCGCTCTCTTTTCTCGCCTGTAGAGATGCCCTCGGCTACCAACAGCACTATGGCGAGTAGCAGCGGCAAAGTGGGGCCAGTGCCGGCGGGTAGCGAGGCCGCCCCGGCAGCGGCTCCCCCCCAGGTGGTAGCGGCTGCGGGCGGCAGCACCAGCTCGGTGCAGACCGAGGCCATGAAGCAGATCCTGGGAGTGATCGACAAGAAGCTGCGCAACCTGGAGAAGAAGAAGGTACCGTAGCTCCCCGCACCCCCGTCTGGGCCCCGCCACCCCCTCCCATGTTCTGGCTTCCTCTGCTCCAGCCCCCCCGGACTCAGCGGCCGCACTTTCCCTCTCGGTCTCTCGGTTCCCTTCCCCGCCCGGGAGTTTCCGCTCCCCGGCGGCCTGTTGTTCTGTCTCACGCCGGGGTTGCGGAATCACCTTTCCCCGTCATCCACGGCGGGGATTGGCCGGCCCGTGGCCCGCTGTGCGGGGAGCGAGGTCCCGGGTCTCGGTGCTCCTGCCCCGGCCGGCCTGGTCCCCGGGGAGTTGCCGCGGGACTGCTCGGGGCGTTCCCGGTGTGGGCCCGGCGGAGGCTCCCGCCGGAAGGTTCCAGAAGAGCGGCCGGAGAATTCCTTTTCTGCTCGGCCTGGCCGAGGCGCGCAGCCCTTTGTCCGCAAAGCCCAGCGCGGGGCGACGCGCGTCCCCCTCATGGCGCTGTTTGGGCTCGGACACAGGCAGGAGGGGCCGCCACTGCCCCCTTTCCCGTTCTCTCAGTCGCGGTCGGTGTCCCAGCTCCCGGTGAGACACCGGTGCGGTGAACCACTGCCCCCACCTCCCCACTCCTTTGTTCCTGTGGGCCGGGGTCTTCGCTTGCTCAGCCTTTGCGGGGGGGATGAATTGGGCTTGTAACCGCCCCATGGAGTAACGACCCTCTCCCCCTGGAACAGAGAGCTGGGGGGGTGCGGGGCGATAGGATCTGCAGTTGGTGGGGCTCACCGACTGTGCACATGGAGGCTGAAGCTAACATGGCGGCGGTGAGAGGCAGTCTCAGCCTCTCCGAGGCAGCTGCATTGTGTGAACAGTTACTGGCAGCACAAAGTCGGGTCCAGCCGGCCACCCTACCAGAGATTCCTAGCCCCTGGAGGCTCCCTCTGTATGGGTCTCGCAGCCAAAACTCGAAGGCGTCCAGGATATTATACAACAGCCCTGGCCCTGACTCAGACTCTTGGGGTGTCTGTTGTGGGAACATCAGTTAATCTCAGAGGGTCTGGGTTGCCTAAGGAGAATGACGGTGTTGTGGCTACTTATCATTTCTATGGTACCAGTTGTGTACATGATGCTGTGTGTCAGATGGAACGTGCCACGCAAGTGACCCTGTTCTACAGAGCTTAATTGGTAAATGTGTAGTAGGACGCAGTAGCAAAACACAAGTTTGAATGGTTATTTCCCCCAATAAAAGCTCTGGCGTTTTGGTGATGTACTTGAGAAAACATTATATTTACAGGTTAAAACTTGGGATGCTACCAAAAAATTCTGACCTGCAGGAAGGTTAATCTCTTAATTCTGCTTTTGTTTTTAATGTTAAAATAAAACATGAATTCAGTTATGAAATTTTCTGTTTCACTTTTATTTAAAAACAAAACTTGAAATATGAGTAGTCTAGTCTATGAATTAACTATAATAAGGCTGTAAAGGTGACCTGCAAAGGGGCCAAAAATTGTACCTGTTTTACACCTGCATGCATGAGTGCACTGCTTTTTTTTTCCTGTAGGAAATAGCAGGAACGTTAAGTGTTGTTTAAAGAGAGAGAGAGAGGGAAGGCTTTTTGTATGACTTTAAAATGTGGCAGGGGAGTTCTCTCATACTTTGCCTGTAGACAGACTTATACTTGTATAAGCAAAGGTGTGATATTAAACAGTTAAATTAGTGCAAGCTTATGTGTAGACAAAGTCTTAGTCTTTAACTGAAGGTTTGGAGATTTTCAATCAATCCTTAAAACTTTCCCCAGGTGTTTTAAGTGAAATAAGTAGATTGTAAATGGTCTGAATAAAAAAACTTCAGACAAAGTGAGGAAGTGAAACAATATCATAAACCTGCTAATTTTCTGGGGTGGATACAACTTGAATGTTCAGTTAAAAATTAGGGGAGTGGGGGGCAGGGAGGTGGGGAGAAGAGCTCTTCTCCCCCTTCTACCCTAAAACAAGCAAAAACTGCACAAGTACAGCATTTTTGCCTTTGCTGGTCACTTTTACCTGTTGCTGTCTATATGCAGCAGTTTCTGAAGTTTTAAAGAAACTTACATTTTAACAAATGTGTTTGTCTTTTAATGCAGTCGCTCTCAACCTTTCCAGACTACTGTACGCCTTTCAGGAGTCTGATTTGTCTCCTGTATCCCCAAGTTTCACTTTGCTTAAAATCCACTTGCATACAAAATCAGACATAAAAATACAAAAGTATCACATGGTATAACTGAAAAATTGTTTACTTTCTCATTTTTACCATATAATTATAAAATAAATCAACTGGAATATAAATATTTTACTTTTTAGTGTATAGTATGTAGAGCAGTATAAAAGTCACTGTATGAAGTTTTAGTTTGTACTGACTTTGCTAGTGCTTATGTACCCTGTTGTAAAACTAGGCAAATATCTAAATGAGTTAATATACCCCCTTAGCAGATCACTGCATACGCATATCCCTGGTTGAGAACCACTGTTTTAATGGACTTTCTGGTAAAGTTCTATGAAGAGTACCTTAAATTAGAAAGTTATAAGTAGAAGACCTCAAAATTCTGATACAAATGCATGTAATTTGGGATGTTTTAGCTTGTGAATTCCTTAGTCTCCGTTAGTTCCCTATACCTGTGGTTATATATGGAGAGCAGTAGTGACTGCTTTAATTAAGGTGTCATGAGCATTTCATTATAACTGCTTATTACTTTCTGAAACTTGGCATGGAAACTTCCCTCATAGAGGAGAAGAACCTTTGAGTGGTTGTGGTGTGAATTGCTTTTGACTTGATAAATTGTGTATTAGCACTATATTTTGCTTTTTTCTTGTTGCGCACGAAGTGTGCAGTTAAGGTCAGGTTGTATGTGCATAGCTAGCTTAGCACTGTGCACAGTGATGAAAGTGTGTGAAGGGGACAAGAGCTTCTGCACAACTCTGAAGTCTTGCTGCAGACCTCATAATGTGCATAGGATAAATGGTTCTTGGATGTGTCAAGCCAATTTGTTAAACTATGGTTTTTTTTCCCCCCATCTTTAAAAAAAACAAACAAATAAAAAAAAAACAAAGGTGTTCATATTCTCTGAAGTTTTGAAGATTGCATGGCTAAGTAATCAGAAGTAAGGAAATGACAGAGGCTAGATATGAAATATTTATTTGTGCTTATGTATTGTTTGTGATCACATGCTTAAATGCAGTATTTAAAAAAAAGTAGTTGTATGATCATCTAAATTTCTGAAGATGTTTTGCATGTAAAGGGTAAGATCAGAAATTATACAGAGTCTAGAGATAAGTGGATGAAAAACGTTAAATGTGAAAACGTCTGATGCTTTTACTAAATGAGTTTGCAGGTGTTCATCTAGAACAGTGGTCTCCAAAAAAATTAGGGGAGTGGGGGGCAGGGGAGTGTTTGATTGTGCACCCCATCAGTAAAAAATTTTTTGAGCATGCACCCCCTGCCGCACTGAAGCGCAAAAAAAAACCAAAAACAAAGCTGCTTGGACTCCCGCCTGACAAAGCAAAGCAAAAAAAAAAAAAAAAAAGCACTCCTTCTGCCGAGCACCCCCAAGGATTCTCTTGCGCACCCCACTTTGGAGACCACTGATCTAGAAGGACAATGGAGTTAAGTTTTGAATGTTTATTAGCTAAGAACAAAGTAAAAATACTGTTGATTTGGTGACCTGTGCAGTTGGAGCCTGTGCAATTTTAGATATTTAAATCTTAAATAGTAAGTGTGGCTTGTGGTCTAATAAATGCTGTTTTGCTGTAGAAATCAGAAATGCTACATCTTGATTCAGAGAATTTTTTTTAGTTTCTCACTTTCATTAGCTGGTTCTGTAAGAGTAAAATGATGTTGCTAAACTCAAGTAGTAATAATTTTGGAATTAAATACAGTATTTGTTCAAAATATGTTGAAAATAATTCAAGCTAGAAACCATAGTAATTACAGGTGTTTATACTAAATTGCTAGTTATATTTCAGTCTTCTTGTTTTCAGTTTGCTTCAGAACTAAAGTGTTAAGAAAAGTTCCAAAGAGCCTAAGTGGTACATGTTTAAAGGGGGATAAAGGACAGTAACCCAGTTTCTTCTTAGATGTATAAAGAAAGCCTGAGGGTGTGTTTTATCTTTAAGAAAGATCGGGAATGGAGAATCTTCGTTTTGGACTTCTTGAAGGTCTCTTATGTGTTAAAACCTTCCTTAGGGCTTAATTCAAGGGACGTTCTATTGTCTAAAGTCTTTTCTTCCATCTGCTTATGAGTTGAATTAAATAGGTGTTTAAAAAAGTTTTAAACAGTCTGAATAAAAATCACTTAAACATCTCTTGACTTCACTTGCATAATGTGTGTGATATTAAAATCCTACTAGTTCTGTAATTACTCATAGTCTTCCAGGAAAAGCAAGCTAGACCTAAATCTCAATTTCTGTTCTTGTGTTTTTAATACAGAAGCTTTTTTTTTTTGGGGGGGGGGGGTTGGAGGGGTGAGAGCAAACTTTGTCTCCATTTTACAACCTGGGCGGGAGAGAAATGCCCCAATTACTTCCTCCCTTTCAGTTCACCTTTAATACCACACACAACCAAACTTCATGTGCTGTGCTAACTGTGCCATTGTCTTATGAAGCTTTAGAATGCTTAAAAATATGAAAGATGCTGTATTAAAACCATATTCTATAAACTGATAAATGTCTTGTCTTCATGAGAAAGCTGTACCAGTTTAACAACTGTAGGTTTAAAACCAATTTGGTTAATCCAGTGCAAACGGCTACATGGACACTCCTTTTTGATTTAAACCAACCTTAATTTGGCTTGGTTGAAATGAATGGGAAATGGTTTAAACTAAAATAAGTGGCCATCCTGGGGTTAGCACTAATTTTAAAACAGATTTAAGTTAAATTGCTGCAACTTTGTCTTGTAGCCAAACTGTAAATGAGTCTAAATATTTTAGTGATGTTTGCCAATATATATTTCATGGATGGTTCTACCATTCTCAGTAACATAGGAATTTCCATTGGAATACATCAAGTGGGTATTTCAGATTGGCCTAACTTTTTAGATAGTATTTATCTCTCTGCTTCCGTTTCTTGATAGATGCGCTAGACTTGCTGCATGAAAGATCTGACTAACAATCAGTCTATACTAGGACATAGTGATAAGTTTCTTCTGAAGAGGTTTTATGGAAGCAGCCGTTGTTGCTAGGTTTAAGGCCCCTCTGGTGATCAAAGGCTCTTCTCGCTGATCTCCATGTACTTTTGGTGAAGCAGTTGCATGCTCTGTCAGGAGGGCTGTCTTCTTGTTTCTTTGTGGGATAACACTAAATCAGTCCTGAGACTGTTCTCTTTTTTCCAAGTTACTTTCTTTTGTTACTCATATCCAGCATGGCCTGTCTCATATTAGTCAGCACTGTTACTGCACTGCACAACACATGTTCAGAGTGGTGGGCCCAGTCCCTGCATTTTTTTTTTTTTTTAAGGAACCAGACTCAAAGAAATGTCATCTAAAATAAAACTCAAAATTAGTTGTAATAAATATGACTGGAGGTTTCTGTAGTGAAATTGTGAGTGGAGGCAGACTATGTGAAACCACAGCTGAATTCGTTTGTGTTGGAACCTCCAAATGGCAGCATGGATATACTGATTTTTGGATACCTATTACGTCCCAGCTCCAACCCTCAAAATTAAGCTCTCGTACCGGTAAAAAAATAAGTTCCTTGTTTCATCTCATTGTTTCATTTATAACTATTAGATTTTTAATAGAATAGAAGTTATTTCTCTCAATGTTTGATATAACTTCTAACAACTAGTTCTACATGCTCTGAAGAGAAAATAGACTCCTTTTCTGTGAGTTGGGCAAAATATCTTAATTACTAATGTAAGTAATTTTGCTGACTTTTTGCCTTTGATGGAAGCATGTGTTTGCCACAATATTTTAGAGCATCCAGCTGTCTGGACTGCTTCCCCCTTTAGATGACTCTTAAAATATCATATTTATGTTTTGTCTCTGGATTAAGCTATTGATGACTGAAAGAGTCCTTTGGCTAGACTTAATGTGTGTATTTAAAGGACTGTGAAAACCAAGTAAGATTGTACTTTCATAATGAACAAAAGGTAGCTCAAATCAGTAGAACTCACTAAGGCTGCCTTATGTCGACTTCAGTCTGTAAGCATCTACACCTAAAATGCCCCTCCCGCAAATATAACTTGCCCACTACATTAACTACATCGACTTAATAACTCCATCTCCCTGAAAGGGGTAGTGCGTAAGTTGATTCAGTGTCTGTGTAGACACTGAATTGTTTACATTGCCTGTTGCCACCCAGGGGCTGATAGCCAAGGGCAGTGGGGGTCAGGCTGTCAGTGCCCCACAATGTCCCACACTGTTAGTTAAATCGATGCAAGCCCTTTCGGTGAAGACATGCACTGCTGACAGAAGGAGCATAGCGTGGACGTTACAAATTGAAGTAATTACCGTGGTTGGCTGTATGTCAACTTAACTTTGTAGTATAGACATACCCTAAGGCAGTGGCTTTCAGTTTTTTTCCAGACTGCTGTACTTTTTTCAAGAGTCTGATTTGTCTTGCGTACCCCCAAGTTTCACCCGACTTAAAAACTACTTGCTTACAAAATCAAACATAAAAATACAAGTGTCTCAGCACACTATTACTTAAAAAATGCTTACTTTCTCATTTTTACCATACAATTATAAAATAAATCAATTGGAATATAAATATTGTACTTACATTTCAGTGTATAGTATATAAAGCAGTATAAACAAGTCATTGTATGAAATTTTAATTTGTACTGACTTCACTAGTGCTTTTTATGTAGCCTGTTATAAAACTAGTCAAATACTTAGATGAGTTGATGTACCCCCTGGAAGACCCCAATGGGTACGCATATGCCTGGTTGAGAACCACTGCCCTAAAGCACGAAGTAAGTATTGCTGGAGAAGTCAAGTAAAATGGTAAGACAAAAGTGCAGGTCATGTTGGCTTGATTGTATGGATAGAAGACTAGGGATGTCCAGATTGGAATAAAAGTACTGTAGACAATGCATTGTATTAGTATTTCTGCACTGAAATTTTCTAGCAATAGGAATTCATCCACTAGGAAGACTTACAAAATATCTAGGTATATTCGGTCACCATTGCACAAATAATTTACTGACTAATTCCCAGTAAGATTAATCTGCATTAGTAGGTAAATCACTGGTATCCTTAAGACACATAAATGTATTGCCTTGCATATTCTAGTGTGATTTTATTCACCTAAGATAGTAGATATTTCCAGTTAATGGAGTGAACAAATAATGTTCTTAAAAAACAATTCAAATAAAATGAGATTTTACATTTAAATTAGGGCTGTCACGCAATTAAAAAAATTAATCACGATTAATCATGCGATTAATCACACTGTTAAACAATAATGGAATACCATTTATTTAAATATTCTGGATACTTTCCACATTTTCAAATATATTGATTTCAGTTACAACACAGAATACATCTACCCTGATTGAATTGGCCTCGTTAGACTACAAAAAGTAACTTTCCCTCTGTTAATATTCACCCCTTCTTATCAACTGTTGGGAATGGGACACATCCACCCTGATTGAATTGGCCTTATTAGCACTGACCCCCTCCCCCCCAATTGGTAAGGCAACTCCCATCTTTTCATGTGCTATATATTTATACCTGCCTACTGAATTTTTCACTCCGTGCAGCTGATGAAGTCGGTTATAGCCCACAAAAGCTTATGCCCAAATAAATTTGTTAGTCTCTAAGTTGCCACAAGGACTCCTCATTATTTTTACAGAATACAATGTGTACAATGCTTATTTTATATTTTTTATTACGAATATTTGCACTGTAAACCAGAAGAAATAGTATTTTTCAATTCACTTAATACAAGTAGCATAGTGCAGTCTCTTTATCATGAAAGTTAAAGCTACAGCTGTAGAATTATGTACAAAAAACTGCGTTCAAAAATAAAACAATGTAAAATTTTAGAACCTGCAAGTCCACTCAGTCCTACTTCTTGTTCTGCCAATAGCTCAGACAAAGAAATTTGTTTACATTTGCATGAGATAATGAATGCTGCCCGCTTCTTGTTTACAATGTCACCTTAAAGTGAGAACGTGCATTTGTATGGCACTGTTGTAGCCGGCATTGCAAGATATTTACATGCCAGGTGCGCTAAAGATTCATATGTCCCTTCATGCTTCAACCACCATTCCAGGGGACATGCGTCCATGCTGGTGACAGGTTCTGCTCGATAAAATGCCAAAGCAGTGCAGACTAAAGCACGTTCATTTTCATTATCTGAGTCAGATGCCACCAGCAGAAGGGTGATTTTCTTTTTTGGTGGTTCGGGTTCTGTAGTTTCCGCATCGGAATGTTGCTCTTTTAAAACTTCTGAAAGCATGCTCCACACCTCATCCCTCTCGGATTTTGGAAGGCACTTCAAATTCTTGCGGCGAATGCTGGAGCTATCTTTAGAAATCTCACATTGGTACCTTTTTTGCATTTTGTGAAATCTGCAGGGAAAGTGTTCTTAAATTGAACAGGTACTGTGTCATCATCCGAAACAGCTATAACATGAAATATATGGCAGAATGTGGGGTAAAACAGAGCAGGAGACATAATATTCTCCCCCAAGGAGTTGTTACAAATTTAATTAACACAGTTTTTAAAACGAGCGTCATCAGCATGAAAGCATGCCCTCAGGAATGGTGGCCGAAGCATGAAGGGGCATATGAATGTTTAGCATATCTGGCACGTAAATACCTTGTAGTGCTGGCTACAAAAGTGTCCTGCACATGCCTGTTCTCACTTTCTGGTGACATTGTCAATAAGAAGAGGGCAGCATTATTTCCTGTAAATGTAAACAAACTTGTTTGTCTTAGCAATTGGCTGAACAAGAAGTACAATCCCAATTCGATTTTTTTTTGAGTTAATCATGTGAGTTAACTGCGATTAATCGACAGGCCTAATTTAAATGATGGTAAATATTCAGTTTAGTATCACTTTAATGTCTTTTGATATTCTTTATAAAGCTGTGTTAAGTGCTCGACACTCAGATTTACATGAGAGAGAGTTCACTTAAATTTTCTAATATAGTACATTGAGAAAATCCTCAAATTCTAAACACTTACAGTTTCTGAATAAGAAACAAGGATGAAGCTGAAAATTCAGGAGCACATTATAAATCCAAAAGCTAAAAATATTATTACGACGTTAATGTGATCCTGTTGCGTTTCCTATCTATTTTAGAATATAAATTAAATAAGAGTGATCGACTATTTATTGTGTACAAGGAAAACAGGAATAGATAAACCTGTATGTGACCTAGCCAAGTTGTGGAGTGGGGAAAACAGTGCCTCTTGGAATTTCTGAAGTTTTGAGTGCTCAGTTTCAACTTTCATTTCACTTGAATGTTTGTTTGCATTTAGTTTTCCTGGTTCTTTTTTAAGAAATGGGGGAAAGTGCTTTGTAGTCACTTTCAAGATGCCTTTGTGGTGCTAGATCACTAAGATGACACATAATTGAAGAGGCAGTTAGTTGGGGAACATTCTAAAGCGCATGCTTGAAAATATTAAACATTCATTTATAAACTCTTTATATCAAAGTCAAGTTTTTCCCTCTTGAATAAGTACTATATAACAAGTCAATTTTTAAATATTCTGACTTCATCTATCTGAATTACAAAACAATGTCAGTCAGAACATCTATAACTCAGAAAAGACAAAGATAGTTTTATTTAAAAAATAAACATGCCTTTGGGTCAAGACCAAGCATGGAAAATTTTAGCCCAAAAGGAATTTGCTTGAGAAAAGTTGAAGTGAAATTAAAGGGGGTGATGGCTCACAATGAAAATTAAATCTTAGTTAGTTGCCAACAAACTCAATATTGAAAAAGATCAGTCAGACTTTGGCCAACAGCACTGACTCAGTTCAGGGCAACTGCACCTGTATTTTTCCTTCGTGGTCCACCAAGGCACCTACTGTAGGCTCTTGGTTCCTCAACTGTCCCCTTTCTTGGGTGGAGACCTACATGTCTCTCCCTCCTAACCAGGGTGTGTTTTTCAGGCTATGTAGTTCCCTGCCTACACATCCACAGCAAGCCAGACTGCCTAAACTGGCCAGCATCTGCACTTTACTTGCCAGCAGTTGCAGATTGCTACACAGGTTTTCCTAAGCAAGCATATTTATTCTTAAAGTACAAGTATTTTAGAGAAAAAATTAAACAATAGAACCTACATGCCTGCTTAAAGCTTACCAGAGGTCACTCCAGCCCAGCCTCTGTTAGGTTATAGTCCTTCAAGACCCACAACTGGGTTTTCCCTGTAAAAGTAAGTTCACAACCATTTCAGAACCAGAACAACCATAACTAGTTCAGTCTTTCCTTTATACAGCTTTGGCCTTTGACCTTGTATGACAGGTGATCAGCAGACAGAGGCCCACTTCTCAGGGCATAGGTTCAAAAGGCTGGGGTTTGGGTAACTGGACTTAAGGAATTTGTATTCACCTCCCTTGAGCTATTTCCAGGAAATCCATTTCATATGTACAGTCCCAAACATCCATTCTTTGGCACATTGTTCAATATAGTCCTTTGATCATCCAAGCTTTACATCCCATCTCACAGGGTCACAGTGAGTTAATGGCAGATCAAGGACTAAAACTGGGATCTACTGACTGTGTCCTGTGATCTGTTTAGTGGATCACTCTTCCTCTCATTTACCTCTTAAATTTTTCTGTTGTTTGTGCTTTTATATTTCAGAGTGCACATTGTGTGTGAGAACTTAGGATAAGATTGTACAGGGAAAAAATCAGTAAAACATCTCATTTTGCTGGGATACTGCAGTCGGGCTGCTAAGCAAAAAATTCTTACAGCAGTTACTTTATAGCACTTCTTGCTGATATTAGTTAACAGAGTAAATCAAGATGTCATTTTGTAAACCTTTATCTTTCTCTTATCTAGTAGTATCTTAGCCTAATGCAGTAGGTGACCTTCTGGACTGTGTCTAAAACTACCAAGAGGTAACACTTAGTCTGCATTTAGAATCCCATTTAACCAAATGCACATTATCACAGAGTGGCTCTTCCGCTGCATTGCAGAGGGCAAGGCTGCCTTCCTTTGGCTTCACCTTGGCATACTAAATATCTGGAAGCTTTGTGAGAAAGTAGCATTAAACAGCAATGACTTTTCTTCCAGTTTGTGGTGATGGAGAAGCCCTGTATAAGAACATTTGTTTCTAATAGTTAAAACTCAGCATACCAAATTAAATGGTGGTTCATGGCAGAATTTTTTTTTTTTTTTTGGTGGTCAAACATTGTGCATTGTATGACTGAGTAGGCCAGGAGTGGCCAACCTGAGCCTGAGAAGGAGCCAGAATTTACCAATGTACGTTGCCAAAGAGCCACAGTAATAAGTCAGCAGCCCCTCATCTGTTCCCCCCCACTCCCAGCGCCTCCTGATCACTGGCAGCCCCGCCGATCAGCTCCCTCCCCGCACCTCCAGATCTGCTGTTTCATGGTGTGCAGGAGGCTCTGGAGGGGAGGGGGAGAAGCTAGGGCATGGCAGGCTCAGGGGAGGGGGTGGGAAGAGGTTGAGTGGGGGGCAGGGCCTGTGGCAGAGCCACAGGAGTTAAGTAGTGAACACCCCTGCCCCCCCCCCCCCCCGCACATTGGAAAGTTGGCACCTGTAGCTCCAGCCCCAGAGTCGGAGCCTATATAAGGAGCTGCATATTAACCTCTGAAGAGCTGCATGTGGCTCCAGAACCACTGGTTGGCCACCCCTGGACTAGGCTAACTGTAATGTGCTCAATGGTCTATTTAAGACGGCTGCATCCTGAAGCTTGAGCTAGTGGTGAACACAGTTGCTTACCTCTTAAATGGTGGTAGGCTGTTAGGAGTAAAACACCTTTGCTTCTTGCTCTACCTCAGGGGTCTCAAACATGTGGGCCACATGCGGCCCGTGGAGTTCTTTTGTGCGGTCCACCAAGCTCCCCCCGCCCCTCTGCCTAATGCGTGTCGCCGCGAGCCCCGCATCGCTCCCTGAAGCGGCTGGAACTATGTCCCTGCAGTACCGGGAGGGGGACAGGGGGAGAGTAGAGGGCTCTGTGCTCTCGCTTCCAGGCACTTCCCCCTCCCCCCCCCCCCCTGCAGCTCCCATTGGCCTGGAACGGGGAACCGCGGCCAATGGGAGTTTTGGGGGAGGTACCTCGAGGAGCAAGAGCAGCACGTGGCGCCGTTCCCCCCTCTCCTCCCCCCCCCCCCCCCGGGACTCCGGCCGCTTCCTGAAGTGGAGCGGGGCCAGGGCAGGCAGGCAGGGAGCCTGCCCTGGCCATGGGGCACGGTGCTGCCACCCCTGAGCCGCTCTAGGTAAGCGGTGCCGGGCTGAAGCCTGCATCCCAACGCCCTGTCTGGAGCCCCCTACCACATCCCACACCCTCCTGCACCCGAACTCCCTGCCCTGAGCCCCCTGCCATACCCTGCACTCCTCCTGCACCCCCTGGGGGGCAGGGAGGGGGCAGAGTTGGGGTGAGGACTTGGGGGAAGGGGTTGGAATGGGGGCGGGAAGAGGTGGGGCAGGGGCGAGGCCTCATGGAAGGAGTGGAGTGGGGGCGGGGCCGGGGGCAGCAAGGGGTCGGTGTCAGTGATGCGGCCCTTGGGCCAATGCATTAGTCCTCATGCGACCTCATGGTCATTTCAGTTTGAGACCCCTGCTCTACCTGACTAATGGTCTTTTGGGTATAGTTTAGTGCTCATCAAAATATCTTCTGATCTATCTGTTGGTAATCACCTCACCTACTGTGTCCCATTGTTGTGGTTTAATTTGACCACAATGCTATGGTTGCTAGCTATCGCCCAAATCAAACACTTGGCCAGGCAGCATTATATTATTGGGAGTTCAGGAAATCCTTAGTTGGAGAACTAGCCCTGACACAGAAAATTAATGTTGAACGATTTTGTTTTTAATGGAAAGGTGAAAAAGGTAACCATTTTGTCTACCTTTTTTTAATTGTAGAGTTTTCATTAATATGGGCTGTTTTGGCAGGGGGTGAAAGGTATAGCTGGAGTATGAGTGGCTGTAACTATCTGTCTGGGCCACTGTCTATAATTTATCTTGCATGATAATTTGCATGTTATCCTTACTTTCACAAGCCGGCAGCTTTCCAGAATAAATCCTTTGGGCTGAACTCTTCTGTGCTCAGTTTCTGCAAGTGAATTGTTTCAGAATCTTTGATCAAATACTTTCACTGTTTTATCTTTCGATCAGAGCTTTGTCACTGCCAACAAATGATGGTTAAAGAAACGTTTAAACCTAGAACACGATGCCATGGTAACTTTTTTTTTTTTTAATTTTTCTACTCCAGAGACCTTTTCTGCCCCTCTTCACCCCACCTCCCCCCTTTGTGCCTTCCTGTTTTGGTTACTATTAGTGATTCGTTTTGATGGCTTTAGTTGACTCTGGAATTTAAAACTGACAGGACGTGAAGTAGTGGTTGAATCCAGATCTCCAAACAGCTTTTCATAGGAATATGAAATATACTCAGTCATATAGAAATAATGAAAATTCCAGAGATATGAATACATTAACTTTTAGGTCTATGTAGACTTGTACTAAATCTTATATGAAAGCAATAGAATTTTAAGACAAAGTTTGCTGTTACAAGGTTGGATCCAACAGGTCTTTTTCCAGTATTTAATAACTTCAAAGCGACTATTAGGTCACATTTAGCCCAAAACGTACATCTAGTAAAACAAGTTTTTTTTTTTTTTTAAACAAAATCAAATGTTTGTCCATTTTTAGAATTCTAATGGAAACGGTTCTTTTAGACAAACATTTCCCTTCCACGGACAAATATAGTAAAATTGTGCAAGTCACGGAAGAATTTTCAAAGTTTAATTTATTTTTCAAGTTATAATAGCCTCAGATGGTATTAAAAATGGAGCTAGGAACATTTTAAGATTTAACCTATATTACCTTTTACCTTCTATCTAAAGCAGCATTTTTCAGACTGGGGTCCGCGGACCCAGGGAGGTCCGCCAGCCCCACTGATCAACTCCTCCCCCTGCCTCCTTCCCTTTGAGTGCCTCCTGCATGCCGGGGAACAGCGGGGGAGGAGCGGGAGATACTTGTGGGGCGGAAAGAGGAGGGGCAGGAGTGGGAAGAGGTGGGGTGGGGATGGGGTATTGTGTGTGTGTGTGTGTGGGGGGGGCGGTTGGGGTCTGTGAAAATTTTTAAATCAAAATGGGAGTTCTCGGGTTGCTAAAGCTGCTGATCTAAAACCAGTATCCCAATGTTGGCTTCACTGCCTCTCTCTAAGTGAAGAGAGAGAAGTCCTTTGGTGTCAAAAGTTTCATCGTGGGTTACCCACAGATGTAGCACTAAGTAGTAGGGTTAGTGACAAAATATAAAAGGGGGAAACATTCACTGGAAATTTTTGTCCTTTTGGGACCAACTTTTCAGTAATGTATTTTGATCCACATGAACAAAAACTTAAATTCAAGTGATTAAAAATATTTGTGTAGTATTAATCTTATATTCCCAAGATACGTGACCTCTCAATTTTAAGAACAGCTGACCGGTGACTAGAACTAAAAAGCACTGTTCTTTAAAATAAATAGATTACAACCTGTAACTAGAATATTCTTTGCAGTGATTATCCCCCAAAAGAAAATTGAGTGTTATGATTTTTGTGGTAATCTTTTTGGTATTATGGCTCTCAGGATATTCCTGGGTTGTATTTAAAAAAAAAAAAAAAAAAAAGTTTTGACTTGAATTTTGATTGTTCAATATTTTCCCCAGTGTGTTGTATTTAACAAACATTAATCTGAATTGTGTGGGGAAGCACTCCTTTAATATCTGTACATTTTCTTAGTCTTCAAAGCTTTATAGCAGGGGTGGCCAACCTGTGGCTCCGGAGCTGCATGCGGCTCTTCAGAGGTTGATATGCGGCTCCTTGCATAGACCCTGACTCCGGGACTGGAGCTACAGGTGCCAACTTTCCAATGCTCACTGTTCAACCCCTGCCTCTGCCACAGGCCCTGCCTCCACTTCACTCCTTCCCCCAAGGCTCTGTCCCTTCCAAACCTATGCCCCAACCCCCTGCCTGTTCCTTCACCCCCAACCCTGTGCTCAGTGCACTTCCATCCTCAGGTCAGTGCGGAGAGAGAGGAAGAGAATGGGAGAACCAGGTAGGTACCCACTGTATGTGGGCAGGGCCGGGACCCCAGATCGGCAGCGGGCTGAGCAGGTCCGGCAGCAGGGATCCTGGCTGGCAGGAGCCGCTCAGCCCACTGCTGGTCTGGGGTTCTGGCTGCCGGACCCTTGCCAGCCGGGGTCCCGGCCGCAGGCCCCGCTCAGCCCGCTGCCGGCCTAGGTGAACAGAACCCCAGACCAGCAGTGGACTGAGCGGGCCGGCGGCATAAGATCAACATTTTAATTTAATTTTTAAATGAAGCTTCTTAAACATTTTGAAAACCTTGTTTATTTTACAATACAACAATAGTTTAGTTATATAATATCTAGCCTTATAGAGAGAGACCTTCTAAAAAACATTAAAATGTATTACCGGCACGTGAAACCTTTAATTAAAGTGAATAAATGAAGATTCGGCACACTGCTTCTGAAAGGTTGCCGACCCCGGTCTATAAGGTGCCACAAGACTCTTTGTTGCTTTTTACAGATCCAGACTAACACTGCTGCCCCTCTGATACAGGTCACTAAAAATTACTGCAGTTTGAAATATTGACTTGTCGACCATTGTTTTAGTCTTCTAGCTCTATTATTAATTACTACCGCTTCAGACTTTCCATATAATCTTGGTTGTCTCTAACAACAGGGATAGCTCAGTGGTTTGAGCATTGGCCTGCTAAACCCAGGGTTGAGAGTTCAATCCTTGAGGGTGCCATTTAGGGATCTGGGGCAAAAATCTGTCTGGGGATTGGTCCCGCTTTGAGCAGCGGGTTGGACTAGATGACCTCCTGAGGTCCCTTCCAACCCTGATATTCTATGATTCTATTCTATGATTCTATGAAAATAAGTCATATTTAAGCAGAGGGTTTTTGTGGAGGGGAAGCCCAGTCCTGCTCCAGTGATGTCAGGAGGAGTTGTCATTGACTGGACAAGCTCGCTGGGCAAATAATTGTTGTTGGCACATTTAGTGTACTGATCTTGAAAGGTATGTTTGATCATTATAGCAGTGGAGGTATGTCTGCAGATTTGCATCTGTTATGGCAGGGTTTAGTGCTGCTTTCAGTTGTTGTCCTGGTCTGTGGGAGCTTGCTTCTGATGAGCATTGAGAAGTTGGGGGGTTGTTTGGAAGGTCAGAAGAGTTCAGGAAAGATTCTTTTTCAGAATGGGGCCCCTATAAAGTACAAGTTGTAGTTTGATACCCCATATGTGTTTCAGAGTGGGGTTGTAGGTGACAACGAGGGCTGTGGTTGTCAGTGGTTCCTCTCCCCCCCCCCCCCCCGTATTGAAATAGTTTTTTTGGGGGTATTTTGGTGGCCTGTTCCATGATGCGAACTATTTCTCTGGTGGAGTGTCTTTGTTTAGTGAAGGAAGTTTTAAGTGTGTTATGGTATATCTCGGAGCATATTCGGTGGTATGAGTGTCTGGCTGAAGATAACAGCTTTCTTGGTGTGTTTGGGGTGGTTACAGGATTTATGAAGGTAGTTGTGGTGATCCGTGAGTTTCTTGTATATGGTTGTCTGTAGGGTTCCATTGTTAAAGCTGATTGTGATGTCCAGGAAGTTGGTGCTAGTGTGGGAATGTTCCTGAGAGAGTTTAATGGACAGGTGAGGGTTGTTGAAGTTGTGGTGGAAATCTGTGAGGTAGTTTAAGCTGTCTGTCCAGAGGATGAAAATATCATTGATGGTTTGTAGTGCATTAGTCAAGAAGTTCTTTTCAAAGGTGGACGATGAAGAGGTTGGCATATTGGGGAGCCATCCTAGTACCCATGGCTTTTTCAAAGGTTTGGACAAAGTGTTTCTTGTTGAATGTAAAATTGTTATGGGTGAGGATGAAATGCATGAGTTTGGCAATGTATTTGGGATGTATATCTGAGGGTTGTCCATTGTCTTGTAAATATTTGAGGCAGACAGCTATGCTGTCATTCAGAAGGATGTTGGTGTATAAGAAAGTGTGAATGGATGAAAATAATATCTGTGCATAGCTAGCTTAGCACTGTGCACAGTGATGAAAGTGTGTGAATGGGTACAGATAATCCAGCTCCAGTAAGTACAGATAATTCAGCTCCAGCTCAGTCTTGATAAATTGATTATGTTGGGGTATTGTGACCATGTGGTGGGTACTGGTGACAGGGTTTCTCCTGTGGGGTGGTGGAGTAATTGTAGTTGGTTCCACTTTGTATTTGTGTTGGATGGCTGTCATTAGGTTTCTTTGATAGTTGTTTTGCATTTTTTTGTGTGCATGATTTCCTGTTTTATTTTGTTTTTCCTCCAGTGGGTGAGAGCATGTAATTTTTTTTCACTCTTGAGGTGGTCCCTTCTGGAGTATGTAAGGTGAAGTAAGTGGTTCCTCAGTTTCTCTGAAGTGTCTCTGCAGAGCTAGTCAGCATATTTGGAGTTGTGTGTAGTGGTCAGAGGGTTATAGATTGGGCCCTACCAAATTCATGGTCCATTTTGGTCAATTTCACTGTCATAGGATTTTTAAAATCGTAAATTTCACAGTTTCAGATATTTAAATCTGAAATTTCACGGTGTTGTAACCCTGGAGTTTCTGGCCCCAAAAGGGGTTGTTGGGGGGTTTGCAAGGCTATTATAGAGGGATCATGGTATTGCCACCCTTTCTTCTGCGCTGTTGCTGGTGGCAGCGTTGCCTTCAGAGCTGGGCAGCTGGAGAGCAGGGCTGCTGGCCAGATGCTCAGCTCTAAAAGCAGCACTGCCGCCAACAGCAGCAAAGAAGTGAGGGTTGCATGGTATGGGGTTGCGGGGGTTATCACTTTTTGGAGGAGCAGGACCAGCCTTATGAGTGGGCAACTGACTGGTCAAGGGGGCGCTGTGGTCACTCCCCCAACACACACAGCCAACCCAAAGCCACTTTAATCCCTGTGGGCTGGGCCTGGAGCCGTAGAGGGGCCAGGTTGGGGAGGGATGGGACTTCCTCTTGTCCTACACGGGGTGCTCCCCAGGGCTGGCGTCAGACCCACCTCTGGGAACCTCTCCTAGCTGTAGGAAGGTCACCCCTCATCCCTGCTTCCTGCCTTTATCTCCCCCGTGAAAGCTAGAGTCTGGCATACAGTAGGAGTCCCCAGCTGTGATGCCCCCAGCCTTTCCGCTCCCATACAATAGCTAGGTTTCATGGTCTGTGAAGTATTTTTCACAGCTGTGAATTTGGTAGGGTCCTAGTTATTGATGGTTACAGGGGATGATGTTTTGATTCTTGCATTTGCTCAGGAAGTAGATGTCACTGTTAAATTTTGCTTCCTGTTTCTTCATGTTGTAGAGCAGGGGTTTTCAAACTTTTATGCTAGAACCCCCTTTGAAAATGTTTCACACTGTGATGACCCCCTCCATCTCCCATAACATGTCACCCTTACTTCTGGCGGTGGCTCTGCCTTCAGAGCTGGGCGCCTGGCCATCAGCCACCATTCTCATGGCCCCCCTATAATTGTCTTGCGACCCCCTTTTGGGTCAGAACCCCCAGTTTGAGAAACTCTGTTGTAGAGCTTCCATTTCAGACGGCTAAATTCAGTGTCTTCCATGTTGATTATTAATATCCTGGAACTGACATGGCTACAACTACACTGCATGCAACATATGTGAATGTCTTGTCAGTTTCATGTTATTAGCTTGGTGCACACCAGTCCTGGTTTAATAATCTGGTGACCAATAAGTTCATATGCCCAAGAGGGGTGGGGGGGGGGGAGGAGATGGAGGAAAGAAACTCTTAAAAAATCTAAAACTTTATTTAAAAAAACAGCCTTGCCGAGTAAAAAGTGTAATTATCTGTCAAATTATTTAAAGAACCCAAGTTTAAAAACAAACGAGTAGTTATTAAGAACATCAACTTGTTCAGTGCTTATAATATAAGTAGATTGGCCCTGAAGCCAGCATAGCTGGCCATGGGAAGATCCTATGCTATGACCCTGCTGCCAATCTAGGGTATCTGACTGGGGCTTCCCTTTGTACTGTTTGTGTCTGGCTGCTGTATAGGTAGCTCAAAGTTATGTCAAAGCTGCACTTCAGGGCACTGTGGCACTCTCCCAAGCTGCACTGTGCAGTCTGGACTAATTTTTAAACATTAAGAAATGTTTCATTACAACTGTTATGATCTGGCGCACACCTTGTTGAACTCTGGGATCTTCGAGTTACTAGTACAACCCTTTTAACCCCTCTAAGGGTACGTCTACACTTACCGGAGGGTCCGGCGGCAGGCAATCGATGTTCTGGGATCGATTTATCGCGTCTGGTTTAGACGCGATAAATCGATCCTGGATCGATCCCGGAAGTGCTCGCCGTCAACACCGGTACTCCAGCTCGGCGAGAGGAGTATGCGGCATCGACGGGGGAGCCTCCCTGCCACGTCTGGACCTGCGGTAAGTTTGGACTAAGGTACTTCGAATTCAGCTACGTTAATAACATAGCTGAATTTGCGTACCTTAGTCCGAAGTGGGGGCTTAGTGGGGACCAGGCCTTAGTTTCCTCTCAGACACTTGTCTATAACTATCAGGCGATCCTGGCTGCTTTTCATAACTCTGTTTCAGGGACCCTGCAGATCTCTTCAAAACTCTGATTGACTGACTGCCTCTGACTTCTGAAAAAAGTTTGGAAAAAAAACACTGAACTTTTATTTAACCAAAATAAACATAACAGCAGCTTCTTCTTCGAGTGCTTGCTCATATCCATTCCATTAGGTGTGCGCGCGCCGCGTGCACGATCGTCGGAAGATTTTTACCCTAGCAACACCGGCGGGTCGGCTGTGGAGCCCCCTAGAGTGGCGCCTTCATGGCGCTGAATATATACCCCAGCCGACCCGGCGCCCCCTCAGTTCCTTCTTACCGCCCCTGACGGTCGTTGGAACTGTGGAGCGCGGCATAGCTGTCCTCCACTCTCCCTAGCTTACTTAGTCATTCAAAGTTATAGTTATAGTTGTAGTTCTAGTGTTTATAGTTAAATAGTTTTAAAGTTGTTATAGTTGTTATTGTAGTTCAGGGGGTTAAGGGGGTCGTCTCCCCCTTTCTCCCCCGGCCGCGGGCCCGGGCTCATGCCCAACGCTCCCGGCTTCAAGCAGTGCGCCTCCTGCGCTAAGCCTATGCCAACGAGCGACCCGCACGACTCCTGTTTGAAGTGCCTGGGAGAGTCCCACCAAACAGACAAATGCAAGATCTGAAAGGCCTTCAAACCAAGAACCAAGAAGGAGCGGGACTTTCGGCTCAGGCAACTCCTAATGGAGGCGGCACTTAGCCCGGACACTCCTTCCACGGGCCAGACTCCGACGCCTAGCACTTCGGTGCGCAGTGCCCCGGCGGCACCGGCTATGACGACCACGCGAGTGGCGTCAGACAAGCCTCCCCGGCACCGGACCTCGTCGGCACCGCAAACACAGCAAGTGCCGCGGCGCCGGTCATTATCCCCAGGGCATAAAAAAGCCCATAAGACGGGGACGTCCGTGCCGAAGACGCCGGCTCCCCCAGTGCCGGGGGTAGAGCCGCGTCCGCCGGTGGAGCAACGGAAACAGGCGCCTCCAGCACCGTCGACTCCGGCGCCGAGGCCGTCGAGTCCGGTACAAATAGCGTCTCCACCGAGGCCGGCGGTGATACAGTGTCTCCCGTCGACTCCAGAGACCTTCGCGGCGGCGAGAGACTTGATAGCTCTCACGGAGCCGGCACCGCCTCAACCACCGGCACCGACTGTACCGTTGACTCGCCCGGTACAGTCAAGAGGGAAACCTGCCTTGATGCGCCCTCCATCACAAGGGCTGGAACCTCGGCGCCGATCCAGGTCCCGAAGCAGGTCCCCACGCCGCTCGCAGTCCCGGCACCGAATATCGTCTCGGCACCGGTCGTACTCGCGGCCAAGATCTTCGTCGCGGCACCGGTCTACGTCTCGGCACCGCTATGATCGTCGGCACCGATCAACGTCGAGACGTAGTTCTCGGCACCTCGACGCTCGACGTCGAGAGGCCGCTCCCGGCACCGGGCATACTCTAGGTCCTCGTCGAGGTCCAGATCTGACTCCCGGCACCGACGAGGTCATCGGCACCGGTCGCGGTCCCGGCACCGATCGCCGGCACCGCACAGAGATAGATCATCTCCGGACCGGCACCGTGCGGCACCGCAGACCATGGGGATCGTTTCATCTTTCGCGGCACCGCCATGGCCGTCAAGATCGGCGTCTCGCTCCTCGGAGGACCTGTCGAGATCGGCATACCCCCCTCAGGGGCAGGCCGAGGAACGAGACTTGGGCCATTGGCAGGAGAGGGCAGAGGACCACTCTCATGGACCATCTCACTGGTCGTTTTGGACCCCGTGGGCGTATCACCAGGAGCAAGGGGCTTCATTACCATCGACCTCTCGCTCGGGTCACTCGGTCAGAAGAGCCCCAGAATCCACCATCTCTCGGCCTCCGCCTGGAGGCATGGAGGCTTCTGTGTCCACACCACCCGACACCGTGGACCCAAGTGCAGGTGACGCTCCGACCCAAGACCAGGGGGACCGGGACCCCCCCTTGGATCCACTACCACCGGAGGCGTCCTCCTCCTCCTCTCCGGATGAGGCAGTGGCGGGCACTTCATGCACGGGTCCCCCTCCGATAGATCTTCGGGCTCACCAGGATCTCCTGCGCAGGATGGCCCGTAATATGGACCTGCAGACGGAGGAGATAGTGGAGGTGCACGACCCGATCGTGAATATCCTTGGATCGGATGCCCCATCGAGGGTGGCGTTACCCTTGATCCGCACGATCCAAACGAACGCGGATACGATATGGCAGACTCCTGCCTCCATTCCACCTACAGCGAGAGGGGTGGAAAGGAAATACTTTGTCCCATCTAAGGACTATGGGTACTTGTACACACACCCCCAACCGTGTTCACTGGTGGTGGAATCAGTGAATGCACGAGAGCGCCATGGCCAGCAGGCTGCAGCGCCAAAATCAAAAGAGGCTAAGCGGCTTGATCTGTTTGGCCGTAAGGTTTACTCAGCCGGAGGGCTACAACTTAGAGCGGCGAATCAACAGGCGCTACTGAGCCGCTACAATTTCAACTCCTGGAACTCTATGGGGAAGTTTAAGGAGTTGATTCCCCAAGAGTCCAGGGAAGAGTTTGGAGCCATGGTTGAGGAGGGTAAGAAGGTGGCTCGGACCTCCTTACAGGCCTCCCTGGACATAGCGGACTCGGCCGCAAGGACCCTGGCCACAGGTATCGCTATGCGCAGGACCTCCTGGCTCCAAGTTTCGGGTTTGCCCCCTGAATTACAGCAGACCCTACAGGATTTGCCCTTTGAAGGACAGGGGCTGTTCTCGGAGAAGACGGACTCTCGATTGCAGAGCCTCAAAGACTCCAGGACAATCATGCGCTCCTTGGGGATGCATGTTGCGGGTCCCCAGCGCAGACCATTTAGGCCGCAGCCTCAACGTTTTTACCCCACTCCACCTCGTCAGAGACAGGACCCTGCCAGAAGGCGAGGGCGAGGTGGTAGGAGAAGATGGGCTGGCCCTCAACCCGGTCAGAACCAAGGGCCACCAAGACCACCTTCAGGTCCTAGACAGAACTTTTGAAGGTGCGGTTGAGGACGGCGCCCCAGTCATCCCCCAGGATCCAGCTCCCTCCTTTCGGGATCGCCTCTCCCACTTCCACCGTGCTTGGTCCCTTATAACTTCGGACCGTTGGGTCCTCCGCACGGTGGAGAGGGGATACGCTATCCAGTTTTCTTCTATCCCCCCCTCCCACCCCCTTTCCCCGTCCTTCTTCAGGGACCCTTCTCACGAGCAACTTCTTATACAGGAGGTTTCTACGCTCCTGGCCATGGGGGCCATAGAGGAGGTTCCGATAGACTTAAGGGGCAGGGGATTTTATTCCCGTTACTTCCTGATCCCCAAGTCCAAAGGAGGTCTGCGGCCCATCTTGGACTTGCGCGGACTCAACAAATTCGTAGTAAAGTTGAAGTTCCGCATGGTCTCTTTGGGGGCCATTATCCCTTCCCTCGATCCTGGAGACTGGTTCGCCGCCCTCGACATGAAAGACGCATACTTTCACATCTCAATTTACCCACCTCACAGACGCTTCCTGCGATTCGTGGTAAACACGGTGCACTACCAATTTACAGTCCTTCCCTTCGGCCTATCCTCGGCCCCAAGGGTGTTCACGAAATGTATGGCTGTCGTGGCAGCGTACCTTCGTCGGCAAGGGATACAGGTGTTCCCGTACCTAGACGACTGGCTGGTGCGCGGTCGCACCAAGGAGCAAGTTCACGCTCACGTCCACAAGATAGTGCACACATTCAACAAGTTGGGCATCCTACTCAACAAGGACAAATCCACTCTAGAACCTACCCAGAGAATAGAATTCATCGGCGCAGTTCTAGACTCCAGACGTGCACAAGCCATCCTGCCAGACAACCGATTTGGCACCATCACGAACCTCATTCAAGGGCTCAAGGCCTTCCCAACTACCACGGTGAGGTCGTGCCTTACCCTGCTGGGTCACATGGCTTCCTGCACGTACGTAACCAGGCATGCCAGACTTCGACTTCGCCTGCTTCAAACCTGGGTGTCATCAATATACCGTCCACATCGGGACAGCCTGAACATGGTGGTCACGGTCCCGGACTCGGTCCTGGCCTCCCTCACCTGGTGGCTAGATCACACTGTAGTCTGCGAGGGGATGCCATTTCACGCCCCACAACCCTCCCTGCACCTGGTCACAGACGCGTCATCTCTGGGGTGGGGCGCCCATCTCAACGAACACCATACCCAGGGCCTGTGGACTGCATCCCAGTTAGCCCTACACATCAATGTTCGGGAACTGATGGCGGTACGCCTGGCGTGCCAGGCATTCCTCAATCTCCTACGTGGCCGCTGTGTGTTAGTTCTCATCGACAACACCACGGCCATGTTCTACATCAACAAGCAAGGAGGAGCACGTTCGTCAATTCTATGCCAAGAGGCCATTCGCCTGTGGGACTTCTGCATCGCCCACTCAATCCATCTCACGGCATCGTTCCTCCCTGGAGTCCAGAACACTCTAGCGGACCGACTCAGCAGGTCCTTCCAAACGCACGAGTGGTCTATCCGTCCGGACATTATACATTCCATCTTCCAGAGGTGGGGGTTTCCCCAGATAGACCTGTTTGCATCTCGAGACAACAGGAAGTGCCACGTGTTCTGCTCCCTACAAGGTCGAGCTCCGGGCTCCCTCTCGGACGCCTTTCTGCTTCCCTGGAAAGACCACCTGTTTTATGCCTTCGCTCCGTTTCCTCTGGTCCACAAGGTACTGCTCAAACTGCGCAGAGACCAGGCACAGGTAATTCTGATCGCTCCTGCATGGCCAAGACAACATTGGTACACCACACTGTTGGAGCTCTCGGTTCAGACACCGATCCCGCTTCCGTTGGATCCGGATCTCATCTCTCAGGACCACGGCCGGTTGCGTCACCCCGACCTCCAATCACTCCACCTCACGGCGTGGCTGCTCCATAGTTCACCCAGGCAGAGCAGCAATGCTCGCACTCTGTCCAACAGATTCTGCTGAGCAGTAGGAAGCCCTCAACACGCACCACGTACCTGGCCAAGTGGAAGCGGTTCTCTTGTTGGTGCGAACAACGAGCCATGTCCCCGTTGCAGGCACCCATTCCTCTCATTTTGGAATATCTCCTCTCCCTAAAACAGCAGGGGTTGGCGATATCTTCAATTAGAGTTCACCTGGCCGCTATATCGGCCTTTCACCCAGGGGAACTCGCGTCCTCGGTATTCTCTAACCCGATGGTCGTTAGATTCCTCAAGGGCTTAGACCGGATGTACCCACAACAACGTCAGCCCGTTCAGACGTGGGACCTCAACCTGGTTCTCTCCAAGCTCACAGGTCCTCCATTCGAGCCACTGGCCACCTGTTCTCTTTTGTACCTATCCTGGAAGACAGCCTTCCTTGTAGCCATCACCTCAGCAAGGCGCGTTTCTGAACTCAGGGCGCTTACATCCGAGCCCCCTTATACAGTTTTCCATAAGGATAAAGTGCAGCTTCGTCCACATCCTGCCTTTCTCCCTAAGGTGGTTTCTCCTTTTCATATCAACCAGGACATCTTTCTCCCGGTCTTTCATCCCAAACCACATGCCACTCGCCAGGATCAACGTTTGCATTCCCTGGACGTACGAAGGGCCCTGGCCTTCTATATTGACCGCACAAAGCACTTTAGAAAGACGACGCAACTCTTCGTTGCAGTGGCCGACCGAATGAAAGGCTCACCGGTCTCCTCACAACGCCTATCCTCCTGGATTACGTCTTGCATCCGGACTTGCTATGACCTGGCAGGTGTCTCAGCACCGCACCTCACCGCTCACTCCACGAGGGCCCAGGCTTCCTCGACGGCTTTCCTGGCACAAGTTCCGATTCAGGACATTTGTAGAGCAGCGGTTTGGTCATCAGTCCACACATTTACAGCTCACTATGCACTAGTGCAGCAGTCCAGAGACGATGCTGCTTTCGGATCAGCGGTTTTGCACACAGCAATGTCTCACTCCGACCCCACCACCTAAGTTGGGCTTGGGAGTCACCTAATGGAATGGATATGAGCAAGCACTCGAAGAAGAAAAGACGGTTACTCACCGTTGTAACTGTTGTTCTTCGAGATGTGTTGCTCATATCCATTCCAAACCTGCCCCCCGTCCCCACTGTCGGAGTAGCCGGCAAGAAGGAACTGAGGGGGCGCCGGGTCGGCTGGGGTATATATTCAGCGCCATGAAGGCGCCACTCTAGGGGGCTCCACAGCCGACCCGCCGGTGTTGCTAGGGTAAAAATCTTCCGACGATCGTGCACGCGGCGCGCGCACACCTAATGGAATGGATATGAGCAACACATCTCGAAGAACAACAGTTACAACGGTGAGTAACCGTCTTTTTCAGTGGTCCTGCTGCTGCTTACTTGCAGAAGGAAAGCCTAATCTTTTAAGAGCCTGGTAGTACTTCCTGTCCTGATTGCAGTCTGACTCTCCAATCCCCTCAGTCATCCTGTTCCCTCTCCTCAGGAGCCAACTACTGACCCTTCAAATTCAAAACTTCCCAAGTTGCATCGGGGCAGTCTAGGTAGAGCTTCAGCTGAGAGTCCAAACTTCTGTGTCTCTGTGTACCCAGCAGCATACATTCTTTTGGTTTCTGTCTAACATCATACTCTATCGTAGGATAAGTGTTATACAATTTCGCTTAACATCTCCCATTGTACAGATTAACTGTACACAAACCTTAACTCTGACCCAAAGTAAATCGATTTCACCAATATAAATACAACATACATCCACTGAAAAATAAATGTTATATGTGCACATTGAAGCATGTTGATCAGTCTCAAATCATACCATATAGTCATCATATAAATCAGTGTATAAACATTATTTGCAAGAAATGGCAGAACACTTTGTTGAAAAACTGTTATAAATACATTGAACTAAACATGAAAAGAGAATACTTAAATATTAAAATCAAGATCACAGAAATAACATTAAATAGTCCATAGGTGAGAGTTATGGCAGTTTTCTTTTTGACAAAATAGGCATTTTTGTTTGATAAGTATGTTTATTACATGGTCAGTGTATCATTTAGGACAGGAGTGGGCAAACTCTTTGGCCTCAGGGCCACATCTGTGAATAGAAATTGTATGGTGGGCCATGAATGCTCACCAAGTTGCGGGAGGGGGGTGAGGGCTCTGGTTGGCGGTGTGGGGTGCGGGGGGGCGGCAGAAATGAGTTCAGGGTGCAGGAGTGAGCTCCAGGCTGGGGTGGTGGAGTGGGGTGCGGGGGAGGGGGTGAGGGCTCGGGTTGGGGCTCTGGGACGAGAAATTTGGGCTGTAGGAGGTTGCTCTGGGCTGGGACCGAGGGGTTCGCAGGGTGGGAGGGGGGAATCGGGGCAGGGGGTTGGGGCGCGGGGAGAGGCTTCGGTGCAGGCTCCGGGCGGTGCTTACCTTAAGCGGCTCCCGGAAGCAGCAGCATGTCCCTTTTCTGGCTCCTATGCGGCAGCGCGGCCAGGCGGCTCTGCACGCTGCCCTGTCTGCAGGCACTGCCCCTGCAGCTCCCATTGGCTGTGGTTCCCGGCCAATGGGAGCTGCGGGGGTGGTGCTTGGGGTGGGGGCAATGTGCAGAGCAGAGCCCCCTGGCTGCCCCTATGCATAGGAACCAGAGGGGGGTCCATACTGCTGCTTCCAGGAGCCACGTGGTACCCTCTTCCCCGGCTGGAACGCTGGAGGGGGCCATGCCGCTGCTTCCAAGAGCTGCATGGAACGGCCCCCCGACCCTGCTTCCCAGCTGGAGTGCCGGAGCGGGCATGCCCCAGATCCCACTCCCCAGTGGGAGCTCAAGGACCAGATTAAAATGGCTGGCGGGCCACATCCGACCCGTGGGTTATATTTTGCCCACCCCAGATTTAGGAAGTACTTAACTATTTTTGTTTTGTAAGCTGAGTGATAAGTGACAGTTACCTAACCACATTAAACATTTTTGCTTTTGAAGAGTATTGGTTTGACTTTACCAAGCTTGGTTTTGGAGTCTCATTTCATTTGGAGTCATATCTCTGGCAGTTTAGTGCAGTGCATAAGATTTTAGTTCAGGACTGAGCTTGGTTTGTCACTTTTTGGGTTACCAGGAAATGAACACAAAGGAATTAGAAGATATTTGCCTATCTGACTTAACTCTTAAGTCACCAGCAAAAGAAAATGTGTGCGTGCTTTTCTTGTCTTTGATGTATAGAGGTGTCCTACGTTAAATATGAGGAATATTAAGTCTGGTCTGGTCCTTCCTGATTTACTTGAGGACTTGATAGTCACACATGGATTGGCAGTTTTCTCAGCCCATAACTGGAGTGGGGTAGGTGTTGAATCCTAAAAGGTTTTTCTGTCAAATATTAGGAAAATGAATGTTAGCAAAAATAAAGGCTTAAACAGCATAAATAAAAATTGCCTCTTCCCAGTTAATCAGATTTCACTTCCTTGGTACTTGTGATGTATTTCTCTGGTTCTTGTTCTTTAGAGTTTCCCAGAGCAGATAGACCCTGAGCAGTTAGTGTGGAAAAACAAAAATGAAAAAAGCTTCGAGTTGTCTGTATGCACCATGAAACTAAACAGGGCACACACACCTAGTTTTGTTTCTTTGCAGGTCACTTTCAATGCTGATGCAAAGCAACTTTCTGTTGGTTGCAAGAAAGGTCACTAAGATGTGCATTATAGTAACAGAATAAGTGAGATTAAAATATTTCCTCCTTGTAAAAGTATATTTTTAAATGTAAAATGAGTTCAGGTATTTGCATACAAAGCTCATGATCATGTCAGTTTGCACCTTGTGTTACAATGTAATTTCATATAAAATAGGTATTGTGACTTAACACGGGAGGAACCGTAACATAACTCTCACTTCTCTTGTGCATAACTCTTTATGACTTGTAGTACACAAAACATAAAAGCATTTTTTTCCCCCCCAGGGCAAACTTGATGATTACCAGGATCGAATGAACAAGGGAGAGCGCCTTAATCAAGATCAACTGGTAAAAATTGCAACTTCCACAAATCTCTCTTAGCAGGCTGTCAATGCTTGAATTTTTTTTTTTTTTTTTTTTTTTTTAAATATGAACTCAAATTTAAAAGTAACTGGATAGATCTGGCTTCAGCTATACTAATGATAGATTGAAAAGCTGCAAGGATATATTTTGTGTGTTGGTATTTTTGTTTATTTAGGTTCACAATTGTTAGTGTACTGTGGTGAAAACTGACTTAAATATTTAACAGTACTATTGAAATTGATCCGTGGTGGTGCCATAATTAAGGTTATGTTCTGTTTCAGACCTAAAGCAGGAGTTAAGCCTCTTTTATAGGAAAACCGTGTAATGACTGAAAGTTCAGCACATAATCTCAAAATCAAACTTGAATTTTTGGGGGAGTTTCAAGAAAATCTATCAGTTAAAATTTGGCTCCCAAATTCACATTTTGATACCCATAATTTTTTGGACCCTTCTGTCTTAAAAAAAACACAAACTGAACAACTTGTGCATAGGTGATAATTTAGGTCTCTCTCGGCTAATATAAATTGGTTAATTAACAAGGTGAAATAAATTAACATTGACCATAACTGAATCCTTACGTGCTATAGCTAGCTGAGGGAAAATATGATTTACATTTGATGTTCTCATTCTTCATAATATGTGAAAGCTGCCTGGTATGATTTAAGAGAGGAGTAGTACACCACCTTTCTCATATGCCTCATTAATGTTCTTTATCCGGAATTGAGGGCTAACCTGATACATGGAGTTAGCAATTTGAGGAGGATTTGTTACATCAGAAGATCTTTTACAAAAGAAGGCACCTTTGTTAAAGATTAGGTCTTCAGCATAACAGCTGCTGCTGCTTTGATGAAGACCTAGATCTGAACCAGAGCTGCTGACCTAGCTGAACAATCTACTAAACAGGATTATCATCTAAGGTTTTGTCTACACTGGAAATTTATCAGCAAAACTTTTGTCGTTCAGGGGGGTTTAACTCCCCTCTCCCCCGCCCCCTTCCCCTGTCACAACACAAATTTTACTGACGAAAAGCACTGGTTTGAACAGCACTTCGGCAGGAGCGCTTTCCTGCTGACAAACAGCAGCTACACTGGGTTTAGCGGCACAGCTGTGTCACTAAAAGGTGCACAGTGTAGATAAAGCCTACATATCTTGTTGCTTTGTCAAAAATCCTGTTCATGAGACTGTTAAGTAGAGCAGTTTAAAAAAATGGGCTAGCTAGTTGACTGGACCACTTGATCCCTTGGGCCCACAGGCTAACCATCTTTTGGACCACACTGGCTACTTGACAAAAGACAATGACTGATGTGAGCAAATGTTTAAAATCGCTTGGGAAGGAAATTGCCTACCAGGATGTATTGCTTTAAATAATAATTATTTTAATCATGCTTTAAATCAGCAAGCAGGAAACCTTGGTTTAAAACATCTGTTTTAATCTTGTTTTGCATTTGTACTTAGTTATTTTCTTAAGAAAAAATTCATTCTTCAAGTGCTTGCTCATATCGATTCCAATTAGGTGTGCGCGCGCTGCGTGCACGATCGTCGGAGAAATTTTCTACCCTAGCAAATTTTCTACCCGGTGGGTTGGCTGTGGAGCCCCCTGGAGTGGCGCCTTCATGGCGCTGGATATATACCCCAGCCGACCCAGCGCCCCCCTCAGTTCCTTCTTACCACCCCTGACAGTCATTGGATCTATGGAGCTGCGGCATAGCTGTTCTCCACTTTCCCTAGCTTATCCTGTAATTCTTATAGATAGTTGTAGTTATAGTTGTAGTATATTCTTAGATTGTTGTTAATAGTTCATTATTTTAAATAGTTGTAAATAGTTAGCGGGGTTAAGGGGGATATTTCTCCCCCCTTTTCCCCCGGCGCATAGCCGGGCTCATGCCCAAGGCTCCTGGCTTTAAGCCGTGCGTGTCCTGTGCTAAGCCTGTGCCAACGGGAGATCCGCACAACTCGTGTCTGAAGTGTTTAGGAGAGTCCCACCAGACAGATAAGTGCAAAATCTGTAAGGCTTTCAGACCCAGGACTAAAAAGGAGCGGGACTTTAGACTCAAGCAGCTCCTCATGGAGGCGGCACTTAGCCCAGATCCTCCCTCGGCGCACCAAGTTCCAGCACCGAGCGCCTTGGTGCGCAGTGCCCTGGCGGCACCTACCGGTACTACACCGCAAGCAGACGCGGATAAGGCCTCACGGCACTGTCTTCCCTCAGCGTTGCGTCCGCCACAAGCGCCTCGGCGCCGTTCCCTGTCTCCGGGACATGAGACCCCGCAAGACACAGGAGGCCGTTGTCCTACAGGCACCGGCTCCCCCAGTACTGGTGGTAGAGCCGCGTCCGCCTCTAGAGCGCCAGAAGATGCAAATATCTTCTACACCGTTGACTCCGGCACCGGGGGTAGGGCCGTTGAGTCTGGTGCGGACTGGCTCATTGCCTCGGTCCGTGGTGGAGCCATGTCTTCCTAAGCCTATGCCAACTCCAGAGACCTTTGCGACGGCAAAAGACCTCATTGCTCTCACGGAGCCGGCGCCGTCTCAACCTGTGGCACCGCCCGCTCTTCAGACCGTGCAATCCAGGGGCAAGCCTGCCCTGGTACGCCCGCCGTCTCCGAGCGTGGACTTGCAGCACCGCTCCAGGTCTCGGAGCAGGTCCTGATGCTGCTCGCAGTCCCGGCGCCGACTTTCATCCCGGCACCAGTCGTACTCGCGGCCTAGGTCTTCTTCACGGCACCGATGGACGTCTCGGCACCGTCAAGACCACCGGTACCGGTCGGAATCTAGACGTAGTTCTCGGCACCGGTACGAGCGCCGCTCCAGTTCGAGGGGCTGCTCCCGGCACCATGTCTACAGGCAGTCGTCTTCATCTCGGTCCAGATCCGGATCTCGGCACTGACATGGCCAGTGGCACCAATCTCGATCACGGTACCGCTCACCGGCACCGCGCAGGGACCGCTCGCCTATGGACTGGCATTGATCGGTACCGGACCAAGCCGATGCAGCCGCGTTTGGCACTGCCCTGGCCCTTGAGATCAGCGTCTCGCTTATCCGACGGGGCTTCACGATCAGCATACCCTCCCCAGGGTCAGGCTGCCGCTGACTTGAGTCACTGGCAGGAGGGGGCAGAGGACCCCGCGCAGGACCCTACGCGTTGGTCTTTCTGGACCCCGTGGGCGTATCACCAGGCGCAAGGGGCTCCACCATCGGCCTCTCGCTCGGCACAATTCGAGCCCAGAGTCCCGGAGGCCACCATCTCCTGTCCTCCCCCAGGGGGCATGGAGGCTCCCGTGCCTACACCACCTCAGGCCCTAGACCCCGGGGCAGGAGATCGTCCGCTTCAGGGACCCTTAAAACCGGACCCTCATTTGGACCCCTTGCCCCCGGAGGCATCCTCTTCATCTTCCCCGGATGAGGCGGTGGCGGGCACAACAGCCTCAGGCCCTCCCCCAATAGATCTTCGTGCCCACCAAGACCTATTATGTAGGGTGGCACATAACATGGACCTGCAGGCGGAGGAGATAGTAGAGGTGCAGGACCCGGTGGTGAGCATCCTATCAGCTGATGCCCCATCCCGGGTGGCATTACCACTGATTCGTACGATTCAGGCTAATGCCACTACCATATGGCAAACCCCTGCCTCCATTCCACCCACTGCCAGAGGGTTAGAGAGAAAGTACTTCGTCCCCTCCAAGGACCATGAATACTTATATACACACCCTCCACTGTGTTCACTAGTTGTGCCCTCGGTGAACGCAAGAGAGCATCATGGCAAGCAGGCGGCAGCGCCCAAATCGAAGGAGGCTAAATGCTTCAATTTGTTCGGGTGTAAGGTGTACTCGGCGGGAGGTCTGCAGCTCAGAGCCGCGAACCAACAGGCGCTCTTGAGCCGCTACAGTTACAACTCATGGAACTCCATGGGTAAATTCAAAGAGTTGGTTCCCCAGGACTCAAGGGAGGCGTTCGGGGCCTTAGTGGAGGAAGGTAAGAAGGTGGCTAGGACCTCCTTAGAAGCCTCCCTGGACATAGCGAACTCGGCTGCCAGGACACTAGCATCTGGCATAGCTATGCAACGCGTCTCCTGGCTCCAGGTTTTGGGCTTACCGCCAGAACTGCAGCAGACCCTGCAGGATCTACTGTTCGAGGGCCAAGGTTTATTCTCAGACAAGACGGGCTCTCAATTGCAGAGCCTCAAGGATTCGAGAACCATCATGCGCTCCCTGGGGATGCATGTCCCAGGGCCACAGCGCAGACCCTTTAGGCCACAGCCGCAAAGGTTCTACCCTCCCCCGCCTCGTCCGAGACAAGACTTTGCCAGAAGGCGGGGACGAGGTGGTAGACGAAGGTCTACCGGCCCTCAACCCGGTCAGAACCAGGGCCTGCCTAGGCCACTTTCAGGTCCTAAACAAAACTTTTGAAGGTGCGCTCGAGGACGGCGCCCCAGCCACTACCCAGGATCCATCTCCCTCCTTTCGGGATCGCCTCTCCCGTTTCCACCGTGCTTGGTCCCTTATAACCTCGGACCGCTGGGTACTTCGCACATTGGAGAGGGGATACGCTCTCCAGTTTTCTTCGTTCCCCCATTCCCCGTCCCTCTTCAGGGACCCTTCTCACGAACATCTCCTTACACAGGAGGTTTTTGGCCTCCTCTCCATGAGGGCCTTAGAGGAGGTTCCCCCAGAGTTAAGGGGCAGGGGGTTCTACACTCGCTACTTCCTGATTCCCCAAAGCAAAAGGGGGTCTACGTCCCATTTTAGACTTATGCGGACTCAACAAATTCATAGTAAAGTTGAAGTTCCGCATGGTCTCCTTGGGGACCATCATCCCTTCCCTGGATCCTGGAGACTGGTTCGCCACCCTCAACATGAAGGACTCATATTTTCATATAGCAATTTATCCCCCACACAGGCGCTTCCTTCGATTTATAGTAAATAAGGTGCACTACCAATTGGCCGTCCTTCCCTTCGGCTTGTCCGCCGCTCCAAGAGTGTTCACCAAATGTATGGCTGTCGTGGCAGCATACCTTCGTCGACAAAGGATACAGGTGTTCCCGTATCTAGACGACTGGCTGGTGTGCGGCCGCACCAGGGAGCAAGTTCAAGCTCCCGTCCAGATAATACTGCAAACATTCCACGAGTTAGGCATTCTGCTCAACAAAAAAAAGTCCACTCTGGAGCCAACCCAGAGAATAGAGTTTATCGGGGCAGTCTTAGACTCCAGACTCACCCGAGCTCTTCTACCAGACAGTCGGTTTCATGCCATCACAGACATCATCGAGGGCTCCAGGTCTTCCCAATTACCACAATAAGGATGTGCCTCGGCTTGTTGGGGCACATGGCCTCTTGAACTTACGTAACCAGGCATGCCAGACTTCGGCTTCGTCCACTTCAGGCCTGGGTATCGTCGGTGTACTGTCCTTATCAGGACAACCTGAACTTGCTGGTCACGGTACCGAACTCCGGTCCTGACCTCTCTCACCTGGTGGCTGGATCACAAGGCGGTTGGCGCAGGAATGCCGTTTCATGCCCCACAACCCTCCCTGCACCTGGTCACGGACGCTTCATCTCTCGGTTGGGGTGCTCACCTCGGAGAGCACCACACCCAGGGCCAGTGGACCGCATCCCAACTAGCCCTGTATATCAGTGTTCGAGAGCTGATGGCCGTGCGTCTAGCCTGTCAGGCGTTTCTCGGTCTCCTGCACGGCCGTTGCGTGTCAGTCCTCACAGACAACACCACGGCCATCTTCTACATCAACAAGCGAGGAGCTCGGTCAATTCTCCTATGCCAAGAGGCATTCGCTTGTGGGAGTTCTGCATTGCCCACTCGATACATCTCATGGCATCGTTCCTCCCTGGAGTCCAGAACACTCTAGTGGACCGTCTCAGCAGCTCCTTCAGAAGCACGAGTGGTCGATTCGCCCAGACATCATCTATTCCATCTTCCAGAGGTGGGGATTTCCCCAGGTCGACCTGTTCGCATCTCGAGCTAACAGGAAGTGCCACATGTTCTGCTACCTACAAGGGCGATCTCCGGGCTCCCTTTTGGACACTTTCCTTCTGACATGGACAGACCAGCTGTTCTATGCTTTTCCTCCATTCCCACTGGTCCACAGGGTACTGCTCAAGCTACACAGAGACGAGGCACGTCTCATTCTAGTCACTCCAGCTTGGCCAAGACTGCACTGGTACACCATGCTTCTGGAGCTATCGTTTCAAACTCTGATCACGCTTCCCTTGTGCCCAGACCTGATCTCAGGACCACGGCCGACTGTCACCCCGACGTGGATGCTCCATGGCTAAATCGGATAGAGCTACAATGCTCACATCCCGTGCAACAGATTCTGCTGGGAAGTAGAAAGCCCTCTACACGGACCACTTACTTAGCCAAGTGGAAATGGTTCTCCTATTGGTGCGCGCAGCGGGCTACGCCCTCCTTGCAGGCGTCAATTCCCTTTATACGCCAATATTTCCTATCCCTGAAACAGCAGGGCTTGGCGATATCTTCAATCAGGGTTCACCTGGCCACTATATTGGCGTTCCACCCAGGAGAACTCGCTTCCTCGGTCTTCTCTAACTCGGTGGTCGTTAGATACCTCAAGGGCTTAGACCGGTCATACCCACAGCAATGCCAACCCGTTCCGGTGTGGGATCTTAACCTGGTTCTTTCCAAGCTCACAGGGCCCCCGTTCGAGCCATTGGCTACCTGCTCACTCCTTTACCTATCTTGGCTACCAGGAAGGCTATTTTCCATCACTTCAGCAAGGTGTGTTTCTGAAATCAGGGCGTTTACGTCTGAGCCTCCATACACAGTTTTCCATAAAGACAAGGTGCAGCTTCGCCCCCACCCTGCCTTTCTTCCCAAGGCAGTTTCACCTTTTCATGTGAACCAGGATATATTTCTCCCGGTCTTCCATCCTAAGCCGCATGCCACCCGTCAAGACCAGCGTATGCATTCCTTGGACGTACGCAGGGCCCTGGCTTTCTGTATTGAGCGTACAAAGCCGTTTAGGAAGACGACACAACTCTTTGTTGCAGTGGCCGACCGGATGAAAGGCTTACCGGTCTCCTCACAACGTCTCTCCTCTTGGATCACGTCCTGCATTCGTGCTTGCTACGACCTGGCCGGTGCCCCGACGCTGCGCCTCACCGCCCACTCCACGAGGGCTCAAGCCTCCTCGACTGCCTTCCTGGCTTGAGTCCCGATCCAGGACATTTGTAGAGCTGTGGTTTGGTCATCGGTCCACACCTTCGCCGCTCACTATGCGCTGGTACAGCAGTCCAGAGACAATGCTGCATTCGGATCAGCAGTTTTGTACACAGCGATGTCTCACTACCAAGCCTTACCTAGGCGGTGGGGTCGGAGTCACCTAATTGGAATCGATATGAGCAAGCACTCGAAGAAAAAACAGTTACTCACCTTTGTAACTGTTGTTCTTTGAGATGTGTTGCTCATATCCATTCCAAACCCACCCCCCGTCCCCATTGTCGGAGTAGCTGGCAAGAAGGAACTGAGAGGGCTCTGGGTAGGCTGGGGTGTATATATCCAGCGCCATGAAGGCGCCACTCCAGGGGGCTCCACAGCCGACCCACCGGTGTTGCTAGGGTAGAAAATTTCTCCGACGATCATGCACGCGGCGCGCGCACACCTGATTGGAATGGATATGAGCAACACATCTCTAAGAACAACAGTTACAAAGGTGAGTAACTGTTTTTTCTCACTGATTGGTGTAAACATTAAAACATGTTGATTTGCCATTAAATATACCATTTGCACTGCATTTGGTACTTTCTGCTAACCTAGAGGATCTATTATGTCTGCCCACAATTACTTAATCAATTATACAGCTCATCATTTATTCAGAAATGGTGAATGACACACTTATTTGCCAGATAAATTTTTATTCGGGATTTGTCAAGTTGCAGTTGGATGGAAATTGAAATTAAATTAAAAATACACAAACAGCATTTTAAATTTATTGTTATTAGTTAAATAAAACTACCTTAAATGCACTGGATATTTAAGTTTATAAAACATGTTTTGTATTTAGAATTAACTGATTTTTCAGCTAAGGAAGCACTAACTATTAGTGAATGAACATATTGCCACCATCATGATCAAAATGCCTAAAGATGCAGATAGGTCACCAGGGGGGAGGAGTCGGAGTGTGTGTGTGGTTTCAAAAGTACCTGTGCAGCAGGGTCGATCGATTTTTAAATCACCAAGTGCCTTGATTTAACATCAATTTTAATTCCCTTTTCCATTTGTACTTCAGTTATTTTCAAACGAAAGGTGATAATAGAACCTTTACACTAGATTTGATGCATCTTTTTGCTACCTAGAAAGGTACACATTTAAACGATTAGTTTAATATTTTCAGATTCCTATTAAGTGTGTGTGTGTGGGGGGTGTATAGTATGTTAAAAAATGGTGAATGATACATTGCTTATTTACAAGATAACTTTGCTCATGATTCATGTCAAGCTGCATTAAGACGGTAACTGAAAATTAATTAAACACAAAATGGTGCATAAAATGTATATTTATTAAGCAAGACAACTTTAAATGTTTTGGATACAAAACTTGTCTTTATTAAAACATTGAACATTTTTTACAACTAAATGATTTATAAAACAGAGGGATTGACTGTAGTCGGTGAATTAAACTGATTTTCAGGTCAGCCTGGGAAAATTTTCAAATATGCCTATGTTAAAAGTTCCTGCTCGCCTATGTTTCATGAAAGTGACAGTCTTCCAAGTTACTTAGGCTCACTTATTGTGCCATATTTATAAAGCTTGATCTCAAAAGATTTTCTGCTGGTTCTTTGATTAAATAGACAAGCAGCCTTTAATGTTTTTGATAGAGGCTTTTGGATTCAGCATATTTATTTTTTTTATTTAAGTGTTTTAAGAGATTACAAGAAGTTCAGGCCTTAACATATCTTAATTCAGATTTCATTTTAAATAGGTTTACTTTTAAAAAGAAAAATGTATTATTTAAATAGTCAATTTAAAAAAAAAAAAAGGCTTAAATTTTTTGTTTTAATCCACCCTGCAAAGCAGATTGGACATCTAAATCCCACTAGTCACATGTCTGCATCTTATGTACTTAAATAACTTTTGAAAATCTGGCCCCATGTCCTTCTAGTTTTTAGAATTCGTAGATCTCATCCTCTCGCACTCATTCTTTATTCATAATTTAGAAGAGGAAAACAAACTTTCCTGCTTTTTCAGCTCCCCAGTTTCTCAATTTTGAATGAATTAGTCCAAATGAAGAAAATATTCTCTCTGCACCTACTAACTAAGCTGAACCCAGAGTCGTCTTCATGTAGATGTAAGCATGTATTCCACTTAGGCATGCGCCCACCTAAGGGTATGTCTACACTACGAAATTAGGTCGAATTTATAGAAGCCGGTTTTATAGAAATCGGTTGTATACAGCCAATTGTGTGTGTCCCCACATAAAATGCTCTAAGTGCATTAGGTCGGCAGACCGCGTCCACAGTACCGAGGCTAGCGTCGACCTCCGGAGCGTTGCACTGTGGGTAGCTATCCCACAGTTCCCGCGGTCTCCGCCACCCATTGGAATTCTGGGTTGAGATCCCAATGCCTAATGATGGAAAAACAGTGTCGCGGGGGGTCCTGGGTACATGTCGTCAGGCCCCTCCCCCTCCGTCAGAGCAACGGCAGACAATCGATTCGTGCCTTTTTACCTGGATTACCTGTGCAGACAACATACCACGGCAAGCATGGAGCCCGCTCAGCTCAGCGTCACCATATGTCATCTGGATGCCGGCAGACGTGGTACTGCATTGCTACACAGCAGCAGCTAATTGCCTTTTGGCAGTAGACGGTGCAGTATGACTGGTAGCCGTCATCGGCTATCTGGGTGCTGGCAGACGTGGGGTTGCATTGCTACACAGCAGCAGCCCCTTGCCTTTTGGCAGTAGATGGTGTATTACGACTGTTTCGATCAGATGATGGCTGAAATTCCATATGTCCCCCAATCATATTTTGTTGCCTTCCCAATGATTATGGCGGCTATCAGTCGTAGTACACTATTTTCTGCCAAGCACTCAGAAGATGCTGCGGGCTATCAGTCATGCTGCACCGTCGGCTGCCAGCTTAAGATCTAAAAAATAGATTTGTTCTGTATTCATTTGCTTCCCCCTCCCTCCGTGAAATCAACGGCCTGCTAAACCCAGGGTTTTGAGTTGAACGTTTGGGCGGGCCATTCTGTGTGATTAGTTGTTTGTGTTTCTCCCTGATGCACAGCCACCTTTGTTGATTTTAATTCCCTGTACCTGTACGCCATGTCGTCACTTGCCCCTCCCTCCGTCAGACAATAGTTTTGCGCCTTTTTTCAGACCAGACGCCATAGCACTGGGATCATGGAGCCCGCTCAGATCACCACGGCAATCATGAGCACTATGAACACCACGCGCAGAGCCAGGACATGCCAAAGCAAAACCAGGACCAGCTGATGAGGCAATTGCAGCACAGCGACGAGAGTGATAAGGAAATTGACATGGACATAGACCTCTCACAAGGGACAGGCCCCAGCAATGTGCAAATCCTGGTGTTACTGGGGCAGGTTCATGCCGTGGAATGCCGATTCTGGGCCCGGGAAACAAGCACAGACTGGTGGGACCGCATAGTGTTGCAGGTGTGGGACGATTCCCAGTGGCTGCAAAACTTTTGCATGCGTAAGGGCATTTTCATGGAACTTTGTGACTTGCTTTCCCCTGCCCTGAAGTGCCAGAATACCAGGATGAGAGCAGCCCTCACAGTTGAGAAGCGAGTGGCGATACCCCTCTGGAACCTTGCAATGCCAGACAGCTACCGGTCAGTCGGGAATCAATTTGGAGTGGGCAAATCTACTGTGGGGCTGCTGTGATCCAAGTTGCCAGGGCAATCAAAGACCTGGTTATATCAAGGGTAGTGACTCTGGGAAACGTGCAGGTCATAGTGGATGGCTTTGCTGCAATGGGATTCCCAAACTGTGGTGGGGCGATAGACGGAACCCATATCCCTATCTTGGCACCGGAGCACCAAGCCACCGAGTACATAAACCGCAAGGGGTACTTTTCAATGCTGCTGCAAGCCCTGGTGGATCACAAGGGACGTTTCACCAACATCAACATGGGATGGCCGGGAAAGGTACATGATGCTCACGTCTTCAGGCACTCTGGTCTGTTTCAAAAGCTGGAGGAAGGGACTTTCTTCCTGGACCAGAAAATAACCGTTGGGGATGTTGAAATGCCTATAGTGATCCTTGGGGACCCAGCCTACCCCTTAATGCCATGGCTCATGAAGCCGTACACAGGCAGCCTGGACAGTAGTCAGGACCTGTTCAACTACAGGCTGAGCAAGTGCCGAATGGTGGTGGAATGTGCATTTGGACGTTTAAAAGCGCGCTGGCACAGCTTGCTGACTCGCTCAGACCGCCGCGAAAAGAATATCCCCATTGTTATTGCTGCTTGCTGTGCGTTCCACAATATCTGTGAGAGTAAGGGGGAGATATTTATGGTGGGGTGGGAGGTTGAGGCAAATCGCCTGGCCGCTGATTACGTGCAGCCAGACACCAGGACGGTTAGAAGAGCACAGCAGGGCGCGGTGCGCATCAGAGAAGCTTTGTAAACGAGTTTTGTGACTGGCCAGGCTATGGTGTGAAACTTCTGTTTGTTTCTCATTGATGAACCCTCGGCGCCCCCCCCCCCCCCCCCCCGTTCACTCTACTTCCCTGTAAACGAACCACCCCACCCTCCCCTCCCCCCTTCGAGCACCGCTTGCAGAAGCAATAAAGTCATTGTTACTTCACATTCATGTATTCTTTATTAATTCATCACACAACTAGGGGGATAATTGCTAAGGTAGCCTGGGAAGGGTGGGGGAGGAGGGAAGGAAAAGGACACACGCAATTTAAAACTTTAAAACTTTAACACTTATTGAAGGCCAGCCTTCCGATGCTCGGGCAATCATCTGGGGTGGAGTGACTGGATGGCCGGAGGCCCCCGCACCGCGTTCTTGGGCGTCTGGGTGAGGAGGCTATGGAACTTGGGGAGGAGGGCTGTTGGTTACACAGGGGCTGTACTGACGGTCTCTGCTCCTGCTTCCTTTCCTGCAGCTCAACCATACGCTGGAGCATATCAGTTTGATGCTCCAGCAGCCGGAGCATGAACTCTTGCCTTCTGTCTGCAAGCTGACGTCACCTATGATCTTCAGCCCGCCACTTGCTCTGTTCATCCCGCGATTCAGCCTGCCACCTCTCCTCTCATTCATATTGTGCTTTTCTGTAGTCTGACATTGACTGCCTCCACGCATTCTGCTGTGCTCTGTCAGCGTGGGAGGACATCTGGAGCTCTGAGAACATATCATCCTGAGTCCGCCGTTTTCTCCTTCTAATCTTCACTAGCCTCTGTAAAGGAGAAACGTTTGCAGTTGGTGGAGGAGAAGGGAGAGGTGGTTAAAAAAGACGCATTTTAGAGAACAATGGGTACACTCTTTCATGTTAAATTTTGCTGTTCGCATTACACAGCACTTGTGCTTTCGTTACAAGGTCGCATTTTTCCTCTTATATTGAGGGCCTGCCAGTTTGGTGTGAGAGATCACTTACGCAGTGCCAGGCAACAGATTTCGGCTTGCAGGCAGCCATGGTAAGCCACAGTCTTTTGGCTTTCTTAACCTTCTTAACATGTGGGAATGGTTTCAAACAGTAGCGCCCTCATTTCCCATACCAAGCACCCTTTGGGTTGGCCATTTAATATGGGTTTTGCAATGTAAAAGGAGCTGCAGTTTCCGGGTTAACATGCAGCACAAACCCAACTACCCCTCCCCCCCACCCCCTACCTAATTCTCTGGGATGATCACTTCACCCCTCCCCCCCACCGTGTGGCTAACAGCGGGGAACATTTCTGTTGAGCCGAGCAGGAACGGGCACCTCTGAATGTCCCTTTAATAAAATCATCCCATTTCAACCAGGTGACCGTGAATGATATCACTCTCCTGAGGATAACAAAGAGAGATAAGGAATGGATGTTATCTGCATGCCAGCAAACACCAGGACCATACGCTGCCATGCTCTGTTATGCAATGATTCCAGACTACGTGCTACTGGCCTGGCGTGGTAAAGTGTCCTACCATGGCGGACGGGATAAGGCAGCCCTCCCCAGAAACTTTTTGCAAAGGCTTTGGGAGTACATGAAGGAGAGCTTTCTGGAGATGTCCCTGGAGGATTTCCGCTCCATCCCCATATACGTTAACAGACTTTTCCAGTAGCTGTACTGGCCGCGATTGCCAGGGCAAATTAATCCTTAATCATTAAACACGCTTGCTTTTAAACCGTGTATAATATTTACACTCACCAGAGGTCCCTTGTGTGCCCTCAGGGTCTAGGAGCACGCCTTGGGTGAGTTCGGGGGTTACTGGTTCCAGGTGCAGGGTGATAAACATATCCTGACTGTTGGGGAAACCGGTTTCTCTGCTTCCTTGCTGTGTGCTATCTTCTTTGTCTTCATCATCATCTTCCTCGTACCCCGAACCCGCTTCCCTGTTGCTCTATTCTCCATTGATGGAGTCAAAGCACACGGTTGGGGTAGTGGTGGCTGCACCCCCTAGCATGGCATGCAGCTCCGTGTAGAAGCAGCATGTTTGCGGCTCTGCCCCGGACCTTCCGTTTGCCTCTCTGGCTTTGTGGTAGGCTTGCCGTAGGTCCTTAATTTTCATGCGACACTGCTGTGCGTCCCTGTTATGGCCTGTGTCCTTCATGGCCTTTGAGACCTTTTCTAATATTTTGCCATTTCGTTTACTGCTACGGAGTTCAGCTAGCACTGATTCGTCTCCCCATACGGCGAGCAGATCCCGTACCTCCCGTTCGGTCCATGCTGGAGCTCTTTTGCGATCCTGGGACTCCATCACTGTTACCTGTGCTGATGAGTTCTGCGTGGTCACCTGTGCTCTCCTCGCTGGGCAAACAGGAAATTAAATTCAAAAGTTCGTGGGGCTTTTCCTGTCTACCTGGTCAGTGCATCTGAGTTGAGAGCGCTGTCTAGAGCGGTCACAATGAAGCACTGTGGGATAGCTCCCGGAGGCCAATAATGTCAAATTCCGTCTACACTACCCCAATTCTGACCTACAAAGGCCGATTTTAGCGCTACTCCCCTCGTCGGAGGTGGAGTAAAGAAACTGGTTTAAAGGGCCCTTTAAGTCGAAAAAAAGGTCTTTGTGTGAACGTGTCCAGGCTTAATTCAAATTAACGCTGCTAAATTTAACCTAAACTCATAGTGTAGACCAGGCCTTAGTGGAATACACATCTGCATCACATCTTAAAGCACCACAGTTACAGTAAGTAACGGTTTCTTATAGTAAAAGTAGGCCTTAACATAGTTGGTAATTTAAAGTTTAATTTTAAACAAGTTTGTTTATTAAAAAGAAATATGTATTAAATATCCGGTTTTTGCTTTTTTTTCTTTAAAATTCTCAATTTTTATCCATCCTGCTTTCCACCCTTTTTCTAGACTGCATTAATTGTAGGTTAGTCTGACCTGGGTTAGTTTTCAAAATGTTTTGTTTTGCTTATGACTTTCTAGGAGTTGCTTTTTGTTTTCATGAGACTTGACCCATTTTTAGTTGACTAAAATAGTGATCACGCTAAATATTAAAACAACTCTCTCGTGCATGTGCATATGCACGCCAGCCCCCTTATTCCAGAAAGCTAAGTCCTTAACGCTTCAAATATTTGCATGTCTCTTCTACTCAATATATTTGAAGCCTCAAATATCAAACCCTAACCTCTCATTAGTAGTAGTCTCATTACTGTTTAAAGATGCTTAACTTATTTTTAGAGCACGACAGTGCTTTATGCAGAAAGTTATCACTTGGAAGTGCATATCTCTTGCTTTGTAGTAAGTGTCACTTTAATTTTTTTTCAAGGATGCAGTGTCTAAGTACCAGGAAGTCACGAATAACCTGGAATTTGCTAAAGAACTGCAGAGGAGTTTCATGGCTCTGAGCCAAGATGTAAGTAAAGGATTGAAAATCAGATGCAGGCTAACTGTTGAAATAGGAAAAACTAAACTATTTTCTACAAATAAGTGATATTGAATGACGTTTTATCTAGAAAGAACCTAATGCACGTTATTTTTTTTATATTTGACTTCTTAAATTGCAACGTGTTAAACACTTATCTGAAAATAAGGATGCATTTAAACTTCTGACTTACTCTTTTTCTGAGTCTTTCAGACTCAATTCAGTATATTGTCCCAGCAAGTTGGTTTCCTGTTAAAAGAAGTTGAGCTCAAAAAGTCTTTGTTTAAAAGATTTTCTGTAACGCTTAACAGCATGAAAAAAATTAATGTATTACTTTCTTCTTTGAATTCTAAGGCCTTTAAAGCACTTGACAAAACGTAACCAAAAATAATGAAATGCCTCACAATCCACTGAACACATTACATGAGTGCTATACAACAGTAACCCACCAGTTCAGTAACGGTAAAATTGTCATAAACCAACAAATTAAAAAGGAAACAGGAGGGATGCCACAGATATATTTAGGCTTTTGTTCAGAGTCTGAGAGTGGGTTTTTTAAAAAATATTTATATTGCAGGCCCCCTTATGCTAGGCCACTATGCCATAATAAATTATAGTCTCTGCCTCAGATAAATTAGGCCTTGTCTACATTACAAAATTAAGTCGACCTAAATTAGGTTGATGAACAGCTAACATAATAATTACTGCGTTGTGTGGCACTGATAGCTGGAGCCCTCCAGTCCTGGGGCCGACAGCCAGAGCTGTCAGTGGCAGGGCTGATGGTTTGGGCTGTGGGGCCAGCATGAACACTGCGTTGCCCTAGCTACATCAACCTAAGCGCTACACCTCTTGTGAAGGTGGAGTTAAGTTGATGGAGTGGGCGACTTACATCAGCAGGAGCACTCTTGTAGTGTAGACACTTAGAGTTAGGACGATGTAAATTGCGCTACATCCACCTAACTCTGTAGTGTAATCCAAGCCTGAGAGTGAACCCTATTACTCTGAGAGGACATACGAATACAGGAAAGTTGTCAAGTCAGATAAGACATGGCTCTCATAAAGGAAAATTTGAGTCTTAAAGTTAACTGGATATGACTAAAGTGAAGATTCTTTGTTCAAATGTTGTTTATAGGTTAAAATAATCTTCTAATGAACAGTGCTAAACTATTAATACTTATTTTCATATATCTTAACATTTTAATTTTATTGGAAATTCTATTGGATGTGTAGAAATTTCGAATTCTGTGAACTTCCTTTCTTTGTTTCCTCTGTCTACTGCCTCAACCATAGCAAGGTGTACTAAACCTCTTCAGTCATACTGCTACTCCTGAAGGAATTCTGCACCAAAAAAATAAAAATTCTGCACACAATATTTTAAAATTCTGCAAGTTTTATTTGTCAATAAATAAATGTGGAGACTCCAGCATAGCAGTGGGGAGCACAGGCCACTGGTTTCACGGAAGTGGGAGATCGCCAAGTCAGTGTCCCACGAGCAAGGGAGTGTTGATGCTGCATCCGGCAGTGCAAGGGCCGGGCCTGCCCCTCCGCACCAGAAGTGGGCAAGTAGGCTTGGGCAGGCAAGGATCCAAGTGCGATGGGGGGGCTTAGTGTGTTGGTATCTAGATGTGGATTGAGAGGGTTTTGTGTGGGGCAATCTGGGTGAGGGTGGCTCAGTGGGGTGTGTGAGTGTGGGGGAATCTGGGTGCATGGAGGCTAATTGGAGGGGTTCTGAGTGCAGGGGTAATGGGACTCTGCAGGGGGATCCAGGTGAAGTGTTTGGGCCTCAGCGGCGGGAGGGGTCTGGTTGTGGGGGGAATGAGGCATGGCAGGAAGGCTCAGCAGGGGGAGGGGTCCAGGTACTGGTGGCTTGGGGCTTGGTGGGGTATGAGTTTGGGTGTGTGGGGGCTTGTTGGGGTGGTGCGGCGGGGTGGGGTGAGGCTTGGTGGGTTGAGTGCAGGGGCTCAGCAGAGGATGGTCTTGGGTGTAGGGGTCCAGATTAAGGGGGGGATAGGCTCAGCGGAGGATTTGGGTGTAGGAGGGCTTGGGATTGGCATTTGATTGCAGGTGATTGGTACGGGTCTGGGTGCAGAAGGATGAGGCTCGGTGAGGGGGTCCGGATGCATGGGGTTGGGTGGATGGGAGAACAGCTCCCCATACTCCACTCCAACTGTGATCGAGGAGCGGTGGGGGCAGGAAACAGGTAGGCAGGGGTGTGGAACTTCCTGCAACCATGGGATGTGTCTGATGCAGCCCTGGCTGCCCTTTGCAGGGGAAGAGAGAGTCCTATCTTCCCCCAGCCCACCTAGGACTAGCAACTGAGCCCAGTGAAGGGTAAGAGCCATTGGCTGGGGCAAACACAGCTGCCCCCACCGCCCCAGCAGAGATTTAATGCTCCGCTGGCTGTTCCAGGCACCCAAAATTAGCACCTACACTGTTTAGGAGGGACACGTGACCACTCTTGCGGCTTAGGTTTGCTTTGCTTTGGAAGTGAAGGGAAGCAATCTGCAGGGGACATGAGCTCTGTGAACGTAGAGTGGGGCAGAATTCCCCCAGGAGTATACCGCATTGAGTTTCTCAACAAAAGAACTGAAAGACAGTTGGGCTGCTCTGCCTATGTACTTGTGTGGGGGAGGGATAATGAGGACATGCAAGGCTCAGGTGCAAACCTAATTGAGTGCTGGTCAAAAGATTCCTCTTGTGTGTGAGGCGCATGTGCACCAGAAGGTATGGGTTCTTCGAGGAGTGTCCCTGTGGGTGCTCCACTTTAGGTGACTTGGCGCCCTGCACTTGTAATTGGAGATTTGTAGTAGCAGTGCCCAGTTGGGCCATGCACGTGCCGTAGCCATCTTACACCACTCCGAGCGGTTACAGAGCGGTGTGCAGCCAGCCGCCCCCCACTTCCTTCTTTAGTGCCTTGGGCTTGAGTTGGAGCACCAGCCGTGCCTTTTCTTACATCAGGTAAGCTTAATAGTTTGTAGTGTTTCCGATAGTGTTAGTTTAGTTATAGTTAGCTACCCTACTCCTTTGTCCTTTTTATTTATTTATTTATTTATTTATTTAATGTTAAGAAAAAATCTTTCCCTTTCATCTTTACACCTGCCTCCCCGGTGGATACTCGACTATTGCCTTTAAACAAAAAAGGGGGAAGCGGGGGAGAGAAACAGGGTTATCCCATTTCTTTTTCCAAAGGACTTGCTCTCTGACATGCCTGGCTCACCTGGCTTTAAACGCAGCCTGACTTGCAGACTTTCCATACTGGTCTCTGACGACCACGCACAGTGTGTCCGCTCCCTTGGCGAGAGACACATTACCCCAAAGTGTCTGCACTGCAGAAAATTGACTGCTAGGACAAGGAAGGCCAGAATCTCCAATTGAGGCTCCTGACGATGGAGAAATCCCTCAGACCTGCCTCCAACCCAGAGTCCAGGACACCTCTTGGCCAACGGTCGCCAGTGGCAGCATCTGACAGGGGATCTGCTTCAACAACAGCTGCCTAGGAGCCTGCTCCTAGGAAGGTTACCAAAAAGCGATTACACTCATTTCCACAATGAGAATCGCCTAAAAGAAAGTTATCTCCAAATGAAAAATCTCCCCTGGTACCAATGACGCTGAGAGCGCCGGACAGTGAGGCACCGGGAACGTCCAGTACAGAGACGTCCCGAGGACCTAAGACCCTATGCGGACAAGTTCTAATGGAGGTGCACGCAGTAAAATCAAACCTCTCAGCTTGGCACCTACGGAGCCAAAGAAAACAATGGCACTGAGCACTACAATGGCGCCACCTGCTGTACCTATTCAGCACAGCTCCAAGTGGTCGGTACCAACAGCTTTGACCCTAATTCCTGGTCAGTGCATGATGCCGTCCCCGGCACCAAGCCTCGCGGTTCCGCAGCAATTCATGAGGCATGGAGACCTGATAGTGGCCTCCACACCTGGAACTCCCCTACTTGGTACAGATGGTACCCCAGTGAGACTGGGACCGAGGGTGGTAACCACTCCCTGTGGATCAGTCCCTCCCCTCTCCAGCAATGAGGAAGAAGAGGATGAGAAGTAATGTACACTCCTTGCCACTCCTCACCTAAATCTTGACCCTTCTCAGCACCAAACATTTACATACATGCGGGACTGGTGTGGGCAGCCATGGACACCGCCTCCTATACCCTTGCCACCCAACTGGCCATACTGGGATCCATGGGCATTGTATAGGTAAGGCTATGTTTTAGTCGCGGGTATTTTTAGTAAAAGTCATGGACAGGTCACAGGCAGTAAACAAAACTTTGCGGCCCGTGACCTGTCCATGACTTTTACTATATACCCGGCTAAAACTTGGGAGGTGGGCTGCGGTGCTGGAGCAGGTTCCCTACCCGGCTCCTGGGAAGTGGCAACGTATGCTTATATGCCTCCACTCCGCCCCAAGCCCTGGTTCTTCAGCTCCCATTGGCTGGGAACTGCGGCCAGTGGGAGCTGTGGGGGCAGTGCCTGTGGGCGGAGGCAGCACATGGAACTAGGAGCTGAGGGAGGAGAGTTTCTGTTGCCTTTCTGGGGATCCGGCCCCTTCCCTCCTCCCCCCCCCCCCCCCCCGGTAAGCACGGCCCCACACCACAGTCTCCAGCCCTGAGCCCCCCCACACCCAAACTCCTGCTGCAGGGGGCCCCGAGATTGCCCCAGCAACAGCCAGTACAACTGGCCCAGGGCTGCCTAAGCTGCTCAGGCGGCCCCCGAGCCAGCCGCACGGGCCGCTGCAGAAGTCCTGGAAAGTAACGGAATCCGTGACAAACACTGAGCCTTAATTATAGGCCCAAAATCTCAGGCCCCCTAACCACCGAGGTCCAGAACAACACGGTCCCCTTCACCAGCTGTCCCAGCACCCTTAGAGACACAAGAGAACACAGCTGAAGGTGACACCCTGCTGACCACTCACATCTCCTCTTCGTCAGCAGATGAAACAATAATGCTACCACCCCCTACTATGGGGGATGATTTCAAATCTTTTCAAGTCTGTTCAAAAGGGTAGCTGAATCTCTGGATGTTTCGCTAGCGCAGCTACCGGAGACCCAACACAAGCTCATGGACGTACTCCAGGCATCCCTAACAGCGAAGATAGCACTGCCAATTAATGATGCCATCATGGAAGCTGCAAAAATAATCTGGCAGACACCTGTCACAGCACTTCCCTCCTATAAGAGGTTTTACAAAAAGTATTATGTGCCAGCAAAAGCAGCTGAGTTTTTATTCACCCATCCCGCACCAAACTCGCTGGTGGTGGATGTGGTCAACCAAAAGGAAAAACACCACTAGTCCGGAATTACCCTGTGTGATAAGGACTGGAAAAGGCTAGACCTTTTTGGTCAGAAAGCCTACTCCTCTGCCACACTCCAGTTCCGCATAGCCAATTATTTGGCCATACTGGCAAAATACACACATAATCTGTTTCACAAAATGTTGGAATTAACATAAGAATGGTCCTACTGGGTCAGACCAAAGGTCCATCTAGCCTAGTATCTGGTCTTCCGACAGTGGCCAATGCCATGTGCCCCAGAGGGAATGAACAAAACAGGTAATCCTCCATTGACTTTATTGAAAGTTTACCCGATGACAAAAAGGAACAATATAAGGCAAACCTCTCTGAGGGGGTCTCTCATTGCCAGGATAGCCCTACAGGCCTCTCTTGATTCTGCAGACACAGCAGCACAGTCCATCGCTGCATCCGTGGTCATGTGCCGTGCATCCTGGCTCCACCTCTTGGGGTTCCCCAGGGAAGTCCAGTCCACTGTGGAGGACTTACCCTTAGAGGGTCAAAAATTGCTTGCTGGCAAAACCGATGTGTCCTTTACACACCTTAAAGGACTCACAGGCGATCTTAAAAACCCTGAGCGCATATGTACCTGCAAACAAAAAGAAACAAGGCAGGTTTTACAACCAAAGAGTCCAGCCTGCCCCATATTCTCGGACCCAAAGACCGTATGACTAACGAAATAAACAAAGACAGACCAGACGTTGGCAGAGCTAAGATCAGCCTTCAATGTCTCAACCATCTACCGCCAGACAGTCATTTTGAAGGTGTGGTCGAGGGCACAAGACCTCCACATTCTCTGATTCTGGAACCACATCCGGTCTCCTACCCATTTGAACCACATCCGGTCTCCTGCCCATTTGGAGACCGTCTGTCACCATACTATCCTGTCTGGAACACTATCACAACAGACAAATGGGTTTTGGAGATTACCCAGAAAGGCTTTTCTATCCCACCTACCCACCCCACTTCCCCATCCCTCTTCAGGGACCTCTCTCATGAGCACTTGTTACAACAGTAAATAAACCACCTCGTACAATTGGGTGCTGTGGAACTTGTACCATGTCAACACAGGGAGAGGTTTTTTATTCCCATTTATTTTCTTGCTCAGACGAACGACAGGTGGAGACCCATCCTGGGTTTGCGAAAAATCAACAAATTTGTGAGAACACGACATTTCAAAATGGTGACTCTTATCCACAATAATTCTGGCATTAGAGAAAGGAGATTGTCTCTGGGATGCTTATTTTCATATTACAGTTTAACCCGGTGCACCGAAGATTCGTGAGATTCACCCAAGGGAATCTGTATTTCCAATACAGAGCTCTACCCTTCGGCCTGTCAACTGCCCAAAGAGTTTTTTCCAAGTTTCTTGGTGTCGTTGCAGCTCACCTTTGCAAACAAGGAGTGATAATATTTCCATACTCAGACAACTGCCTTATAAGGGCAGCAAGGCGCAATAAATGCCACGCAAACCACGATAACCCTGTTCACACACCTTGGGTTACAAATAAATGTACAGAAGTCCGCCCTGGTTCTTGTCTAACAGTTGGAATTCATAGGCGCCTACTTCGACCATCTCACAGAAACAGCAATGTTACCCTCAATAGTGCTTCCTCACTCTAATCAACCTAATTTCAGCCATGATGGACAGCCCACAAACATCTGCACAACTCTTGGGGCACATGTTGCCAGCAATGTTTGTTGTAAAATATGCAGGCTCCACATGTGATGCTTACAGGCCTGGCTTTGAACAGTGTATATAACACACAGACATTCTCTCAACAGAAGCCCTGCAGGGTAAAAGACTCGCTAACAGGGTGGACACAACCACAGAATGTCTGCTCAGGAATCCCTTTCCAACAAAAAGTTCCACAACAGACACCTCTCTGGTTGGTTGGGGGACACATTTACGTGACACTACGATCCGTGGCCACTGGTCCCCAGCGGAGTCCAACCTTGGAGCTAAGGGCAGTCCAAAACACATGCGAGCACTTTCTCCCTTTAATCAAGAACAATGCCATCAAGATCCTTACAGACAATATAGCATGCATGTACTATATAAATCGCCAAGGGGGAGCACGATCACACCCACTATGTGCAGAGGCAATACGCCTCTGGAACTGGTGCATCACCAACAGCATAGAGATATTGACATCCTATCTGCTGAGATGTCAGAACACAACAGTGGACCAACTAAGCAAGATTTCTCACAAACCCATGAGTCGGAAATGGATCCCTGAATTCTCAAAGCCATATTCAACCTATTGGGGGTTCCATAGATCTATTTGAAGCAGCTCAGAATGCCAAGTGCCCACAATATTGCTTCCGGGCTGGATTGGGACACCACTCCCTGGGCGACGCTCTTCTCATAAAGTGGGAAGCGCCACTGATGTATGCTTTTCCTCTGATCCCACTGCTGAGCTGAGTCATTCACAAGATCAGGCAGGACAAATCCAGGGTCATTTTCATTGCACCCATGTGGCCCAGACAAATGTGGTTCCCATACCTGAGACAGACGGCAGTGAAACTGCCTCGAACCCTTCCTTTAGTGCTTTACCTTCTGTCACAGGACGCAGGGCGGGTCTGTGACCCCAACCTCTCAGTACTCTGCCACAAGACCTGGTTACTCTATGGCTAATGGGGGTCGAAGGAGTGTTCCGAGGAAGTGAAAGATATACTACTGAACAGTCAGAGACTAAGCACAAGAAAGACACATGCATATGTAGGTGGAAATGATTCGGCACTTGGTGCCAGGACAAACAGATTTTTCCAGTCGGCCCTAGTATACCTAGTATATAGTCAAGGATTCTGGGACTTTAAAAATTCACCAGCTCAGTCAGATTACATTTGACTGCCATCACCTCCTTCCATGACAAGGTGGACGCAGTCACTATCTTCGCTCACCTGATGACTAAATGCTTCTTTAAAGGCATAGAAAACTCTTATCCCACACTAAGAAACCCTACTCCCATGTGGGATTTCAACCTTGTTCTAGGCAGTCTCATGGGAAACTCATTTGAATCCCTTGCAGCTTGCTTTGTTGCACTTATCAGTGAAGGTTGCTTTTCTAATTGCCATCATGTCAGCAAGATGGGTGGGAGAATTAGGTGTCCTAATGGCACACCCATCTTATTCTACATTCTTTAAGGATAAGGTAATCCTATGTCTGCACCCTAAGTTCATACCCAAGATTGACTCCTTTTTAATTTAAATCAGCCCATTTACTTACCTGTATTTTTCCTGAAGCCCCATACTGACAGCAGGGAGGCCTCACTCCACACGCTAGACATTTGCAGAGCATTAGCTTTTTACATAGAATAAAAACATTCAGAAAATCATATCAGCTATTCATTTCCATAACAGAACACTCGAAGGGTCAAGCCTTCTCAAAACAGACTGTCCAAATGGATATCTGGATGTATCCATTTGTGCTATCAAAACAGCAATCTTCAACCTCCACTTGGAGTTTGCACACACTCCACCAGAGCGTTCTCAACATCTGTGGCCTATCACTGACATCCGCCCATACTTTCACTAAACACTATGCTTTAGAACAACAATCAGCAGCAGACACTCAGTTTGGACTCTGTGTTATCCACTGTCTAATGAACCAACTCCAAAGCCTCTCCCCTCCACTGAGGGGCAGTGCTCAACAGTCATCTAAAGTGGAGCACCCCCAGAGATACTCCTTGAAGAAGAAGAAAAGGTTACTCACCTTGTGCAGTAACTGAGGTTCTTCAAGATGGTTGTCCCTGTGGGTGCTCCACTATGCCCCCACACACTTCGGAGTTTCACGCCAATTTTCTGGGGTAGAGAAGGAATTTAGGGATGGTTGGCTGCATCGCTATGTAACCCCTTAAAGCAGCGCGAGATGGCTACAGCTCATGCGTGGCCCAACCAGGCACTGCTACTACAAATCTCAGATTACAAGCACAGGGCGTCAAGACACCTAAAGTGGAGCACCCACAGTGACAACCATCTCGAAGAACCTCAGTTTCTGCACAAAGTGAGTAACCTTCTCATCCACACTGACAATGTGTCCTGAACAGTTACTGTAAAATAAGTAACTCTTCTTTCTACCATGCCACCTAGTCTTCTTCCTGCTGCATCACTTTAAATGAATCCCTCAATCTGCCAAGGAACAAAGTCATTGTCCTTCCGTGACTTGCAGAAATAGAATTGGTTTCTCCCTTCTCCCCACCCCTTTTGTCCCCCCAGTTGCCCCTGCCCCGTTCTGCCTCCCTACTCACTTCCTCATCCAGGACTTAATTTATCCTTGGGCTTGCCAGGGCTGAGTAAATCTGCTGTGAACGAGAATATTTGTATTTGTTTAATACCACTTTTCACAGCAGACTTAATAGCTAGCTGAGAAGCTGTGAAAAGTGATGTTAACATACAAGTATCCCTTCTTACAGCAGCAGACTTACAAGTTTAAAAAAAAGCAACCAAAAAAGCAAAAGAAACAATAACGAAGACAAGAACGTGCAAAGCACCTTATTTATTTCTCTATTCTGTTTAGGTCCAGTGAAGACAACTGTACATTTTTATTACTGAGTCTGAAGGGGGAAAAAAAAAACCAACACCCCAAACCTTAAATAAATAAATTGAAATGATTTGGAAATGTTTATGTGCATAACTAACTTTAGGAAAAACAAATAAAGTATTTTAGGAAAAATGGTCAGAGCTGCGACCAGCAATAGTTGGTGGCCACGCTCTGAGGCCACCAAAAATGTGTTGATAACCCCTGACGTCACTAGCCAGAAGATTTATTCTGTTTGTCACCAGTACTTATGCAGATTGATGGTGAAGGGTTGCTCTTCCTCCTCTGTAGCGCCTATGCTCTTTTTTTTTTTTTTTTTTTTCCCCCCCCCTGAAGCGGAATTCCTGTACTGCTCTGGCACAGCCCTTTCCATCTGACTTTTTAAAACTCTGTATATGAATAGACAAGGGATTTGTTGTGGGATCATGATATAATATTCCAACAGTAGGTCTCTAAAGTTGATCTTAGCTAATGTTGGTAAATGTCAGTTATCTTTCTCTTTTAGTGGAGTATACTTTCACTGGCACTACATATGAAGAATATCTTGGTAAAATCTTAATGATGGTTATATTGGTTATGATTAGAACCAGTAGCTTGATAGCAGTGGTGCTCAGACCTCAGTGGTTCAGGAGCCAAATTAGTGATTTGCATTACCCAAAAGAGCCACAGTTGTGGGAATTTATAGATTCATTTACCATAGTACTATATATTCATGTTTAAACAGTGTGACAGGAGTGCGTGTGTATAGATTCTCACAGCAAAATGATTGACCAAGTATTATTTTGTCAACTACAATTGGTTAATAATGTAAAGACATCCTGATTGGTTAATAATTATATCACAGTATTTTAATATGTTTTGTAAAGAGCTGCAAGGGACATATCAAAGAGCCACTTGTGGCTCGTGCACCTCAGTCTTGAGTATCACTGCTTTATATAAAGAAAATATAGTATTTGTGATGGCATTTAAAAGCCAGTTCCCTGGATACATAGATAATTTTGAGTTGTAGTCTAACTCAATCCAGTATAGAATCTAACGTTCCCCTTTCTTTGTGAGCAGATCCAGAAAACAATAAAGAAGACAGCCCGGCGGGAGCAGCTGATGCGAGAAGAAGCTGAACAGAAACGTTTAAAGACTGTACTTGAGCTGCAGTTTATTTTGGACAAATTAGGAGATGATGAAGTGCGCAGTGACCTGAAACAAGGATCAAATGGCATCCCTGTACTGACAGAGGAGGAACTGACAATGCTGGATGAGTTTTACAAGCTAGTAGACCCTGAGCGGGACATGAATATGAGGTAATGTGCTAGTTTTACTGTTAAGTAATCTCTGTAATGTTAATATTGATCAGTGCATTTATTCTAATTATCTGCAGCATAAGAATTTTGAGACCTGTTGAGTAATGTTATGCTTCAATTAATTAATATTTTTGTTGAAGGTTGAACGAACAGTATGAACAAGCATCCATTCACCTGTGGGACTTACTGGAAGGGAAGGATAAGCCTGTTTGTGGAACTACCTGTAAGTATGTTTAAAGTAGAACATTGAATGCAAGGAAAAAATGTACTAAATATATTAGTAAAAGTTACATCACAAATGCCTGTGATAATAGTTTTAACTGTCAGAATTGCTATCTTTTGCTAATTGCTTGTCTGGATAGTGACTGAATTATCTTGGTCTCAGCTATGTTGTAACTGTATAGTTCAGTGAAATGGTAACTTACTGCATATTGTATTTGGCACTGACACAACCTTACTCATCATTTACTGGGCCCACAGTTTCTGCTGCTTCAGCGGTGTTGTCACTGATGGTGCATAGTAGCTGTTTTTTTGCTTTCTAGAAAACCGGGTTAAACAAGGAATATTTCTCAACGAAATGTGTACTTGGTTAGTTTTAGACCTTAAACAAGGCAAGTTATGACTTTTTTTTAATGGAATGCTTAAATGGTAGCCAAATTTTCAGGAGAGCTCAGCTTCTGTTGGGGTGCTTAAATGGGAGTTAAGCTCTTTGGAAAATCTGGCAAGAATAGCATCTGGTTTCTTAGGGTATGTCTACACTACGGGATTAATCCGAATTTAGATAATTCGGATTTGAGAAACAGGTTGTATAAAGTCGAAATGAGTGCGGCCACACTAGCACAGTAATTCGGTGGTGTGCGTCCAAGTACCGGGGCTAGCGTCGATTTCTGCACCGTTGCACTGTGGGTAGCAATTCCATAGCTATCCCATAGTTCCCGCAGTCTCCTGCGCCCATTGGGATTGTGGGTTAAGATCCCAGTGCCTGATGGGACAAAAAACATCGTCGCAGGTGGTTCTGGGTACAGCCTCACTCCCTCCCTCCCTCCCTCCCTGCATGAAAGCAACGGACGGCAGACAACCATTTTCGCGCCTTTTTTCCTGGGTGGGTGAACACTGCAGACTCCATACCACGGCAAGCATGGAGCCCGCTGAGGTCAAGACAGCACTCATGAATATTGCAAACACCTCGCGCGTTCTTGTGGAGTTTATGCTCAGCCAGGACCAGAAAAACGAGGCGAGGAGGCAGCGGCGGCGGCAGCGCAGCGACAAGCATGATGAGGACATGGACACGGACACAGAATTCAGTGAAACCACAGGCCCCAGTCCTTTGGAGATCATGTTGTTAATGGGGCAGATTCTATCCATGGAACGCCGATTCTGGGCAAGGGAAACAAGCACAGACTGGTGGGACCGCATAGTGTTGCAGGTCTGGGACGATTCCCAGTGGCTGCGGAACTTTCGCATGCGTAAGGGCACTTTCATGGAACTTTGTGACTTGCTTTCCCCTGCCCTGAAATGCCAGAATACCAAGATGAGAGCAGCCCTCACAGTTGAGAAGCGCGTGGCGATAGCCCTGTGGAAGCTTGCAACGCCAGACAGCTACCGGTCAGTCGGGAATCAATTTGGAGTGGGCAAATCTACGGTGGGGGCTGCTGTGATGCAAGTAGCCAAAGCAATCACTCAGGTGCTGCTACGAAAGTTAGTGACTCTGGGAAATGTGCAGGCTATAGTGGATGGTTTTGCTGCAATGGGATTCCCTAACTGTGGTGGGGCAATAGACGGAACCCATATCCCTATCTTGGCACCGGAGCACCAAGCCACCGAGTACATAAACCGCAAGGGGTACTTTTCAGTGGTGCTGCAAGCACTTGTGGATCACAAGGGACGTTTCACCAACATCAACGTGGGCTGGGCGGGAAGGGTTCATGACGCTCGCGTCTTCAGGAACACTACTCTGTTTAAAGGGCTGCAGCAAGGGACTTACTTTCCGGACCAGAAAATAACCGTTGGGGATGTTGAAATGCCCATAGTTATTCTTGGGGACCCAGCCTACCCCTTAATGCCATGGCTTATGAAGCCATACACAGGCAGCCTGGACAGGAGTCAGGAGCTGTTTAACTACAGGCTAAGCAAGTGCAGAATGGTGGTAGAATGTGCATTTGGCCGTTTAAAAGGTCGCTGGCGTTCATTATTGACTCGCTCTGACCTCAGCCAAAGAAATCTCCCCATTGTTATTTCTGCTTGCTGTGTGCTCCACAATCTCTGTGAAAGTAAGGGGGAAACCTTTATGGCGGGGTGGGAGGCTGAGGCAAATCGCCTGGCTGCTGATTACGCGCAGCCAGACACCAGGGCGATTAGAAGATCACACCATGAAGCGCTGTGCATCAGAGAAGCTTTGAAAACCAGTTTCATGGCTGGCCAGGCTACCGTGTGAAATATCTGTTTGTTTCTCCTTCATGAAAACCCTCCCCCTTTACTGACTGATTTTCTGTAAGGAACCCACCCTGCCCCTTCCCCCAGCTTTCTTTCAAACCAAATAAAGTCACTATCATTTAAAAATCATTTATTCTTTATTAATAGATTAGAAAAAGAGGGAGGGAACCCGGGTGGTATTTGGGAGGAGGATTGCTGGGAAGGAAAAAGCCACAAAGAAAAGGTTAAAAAAATGACAGCCTTTTGCTTGGGCTGTCTACTGGGGTGGAATGGGAAGGTGTACGGAGCCTCCCCCCCCGCGTTCTTACACGTCTGGGTGAGGAGGATACGGAACATGGGGAGGGGGGAGGGTGGAACAGGGGCTGAAGCGGCAGTCTATTTTCCAGCAGCCGTTCCTGAACCTTCACCAGACGCCGGAGCAGCCCCAGCGTTGCATCCTTCATCCTCTGGTCTTCCTGCCGCCATCTCTCATCTCGATCGTCTCTCCTCTCCTCACGTTGGTCCCTCCTCTCCTCACGTTGGTCCCTCCTCTCCTCACGTTCACTGACTTCTTTCCTATACTTTGAAACTGTTTCCTTCCACTCATTCAGATGAGCTCTGTCACTCCTGCTGGATTGCATAATTTCAGAAAACATGTCCTCCCGCGTCTTCTTCTTACGACGCCTTATCTGTGATAACCTTCGGGATGGAGGAGGAAGGCTTGAGGAATTTGCAGCTGCTGTAGGGAGGGGAAAAAAGAGAGAATTGTTTTAAAAGCTACATTTTGCAGAACAATGCTTATACTCTTTCACGGTGACCAACACTGTTCACATTACATAGCACATGTGATTTCTGTGCAAGGTCGCATTTTGCCTCTTAATGCTGAGTGCTTGTGGCTTTGCTGCTAGAGATCACAGGTCTGGGCAACAGAATTCGGCTTGCATGCGGCCATGGTAAGCCATTGTTTTACAGCTTCTGCACCCTCCTTTCCCACATACCAAGCATAGCCTGTAGAGTGCTGCAGAAGCCTGGCCAATCTCAGCCAGTTGGGGGGGGGGGCAGTGTGGGGGGGGCTTGTCTGGGCCCCTTCAGGCAAGTAGAGTGCTGCGGTTTTTCTGTTAACATTCAGCAGCACCAGAAAACAAACTAACCCCCCCCCCCGCCATGAATTCTCTGGGATGATCACGGTACCCCTCCCCCCACCGCATGGCTGGTATCAGGGAAGATCCCTGCAGGCACCAAACTACCCCCCCCCCCCCCCGCCGCCGACCCCCCCCCCCCCTCGCCATGAATTCTCTGGGATGATCACGGTACCCTCCCCCCACCGCGTGGCTGGTAACAGGGAAGAACCCTGCTAGCCAAACGCGGAAAACTTCAGGGCCAATTTCCCATCTGCGCTTGGCTAACTGCAGGGAAGGATTTATTTTCCGCCACAGGCAAACAGCCCAGTAGGAACGGCCACCTCTGTCCCCTTAATTAAGTTCCCGTATTTCAACCAGGTTACCAGGAGTGATATCACTCTCCTGAGGATTACACAACAAGATAAAGAACGGATGTTGCTTGAATGCCAGCAAACACCGGGACCATACGCTGCTAGGCTTTGTCAGGCAATGATACCAGATTACTTGCTGCAAGCATGGCGTGGTCAAGTGTCCTACCATGGAGGAGGGAATAAGGATGCACTGCCCAGAAACCTTCTGGCAAGGCTTTCGGAGTACCTCCAGGAGAGCTTCATGGAGATGTCCCTGGAGGATTTCCGCTCCATCCCCAGACACGTTAACAGACTTTTCCAGTAGCTACAGACTTTTCCAGTAGCTGAACTGACCGCGAATGCATCCCAAGTCCTCAGGGCAAAGTAATCATTAAAAACCGTTTGCTTTTAAAACAAGTTTTATATTTTAAAAGGTAAACTCACCTGAGGTCCCTTCCATGGGGTCAGAGTCTTGGGTACTGGCTTGGGAGGCTTGGGAGGGTACTTCAGTCAGGGTGAGAAAAAGATCCTGGCTGTTGGGGAGAATGGAGTGCTGTGTGCTCTCTGCAAGCTCATCCTCCTCCTCCTCCTCCTCTACCCCATCGGCAGAATCCTCAGGCGTCGAGACTATCCCCGACCCAGAATCCACGAACAAAGGTGGGGTAGTGGTGGCAGCCCCCCCTAGAATTGCATGCAGCTCGGCGTAGTAGCGGCATGTCCGCGGCTCTGACCCGGAGCGACCGTTTGCCTCCTTTGTTTTTTGATAGGCTTGTCTGAGCTCCTTGACCTTCACGCGGCACTGCTCAGAGTCCCTATTGTGGCCTCTCTCCATCATGCCCTTGGAAATTTTTTCAAAAGTTTTTGCATTTCGTCTTTTAGAACGAAGTTCTGCAAGCACTGAATCCTCTCCCCATACAGCGATCAGATCCAGTACCTCCCTCACGGTCCATGCTGGTGCTCTTTTTCGATTATCAGCCTGCATGGTTACCTGTGCTGATGAGGTATCTGTGGTCACCTGTGCTCTCCACGCTGGGCAAACAGGAAATGAAGTTCAAATGTTCGCGGGGCTTTTCCTGTCTACCTGGCCAGTGCATCCGAGTTCGGATTGCTGTCCAGAGCGGTCACAATGATGCACTGTGGGATAGCTCCCGGAGGCCAATACCATCGAATTGCGGCCACACTAACCCTAATTCGAATTGCTAAAATCGATTTTGGCGCTACTCTGCTCGTTGGGGTGGAGTACAGAAATCGATTTAAAGGGCCCTTTACATCGAATTAAATGGCGTCGTTGTGTGGACGGTTACAGGGTTAATTCGAATTAAAGCTGATAAATCCGAATTAAAGTCGTAGTGTAGACCAGGCCTTAGTAAGAAATAGTTGGTTTCATTAGTTTAAGTAAATCCATCTATGTATGTGGTTTTATGAAAACAGCTGTTATAGATAGATATATAGATAGATTGTCTACTGTTATAGCCAAATGTATTGCTTAATTTGAGATGAAGTGAAACTTCCTGCTGAAGGAATTAAAGGAGTGTGGTTTTAAAACCAATCTCAGGAAAATTACAGCTTTTAATGGCTGTTTATTGTATTTCACAGAATGGATGTTTTTGAAGTATGTTTATGTGAATAAGATAAACCATTAAAGTATAAGGGGCTTAATATTTCCAGGGTTGGTTGCTATTTTCTGAAAACTGCTATAACTGTTGAGGTAATAATTCTCTGACATAATGATACTTCGTGATTTTTGGATCAAGTAGATAATTTAGGCTGAAAATGTGACATAAGGATGTGCTAACCTTATCAAGAATTGTTGAAAACAACTTTAAAAGAATTTTAGGAAGATATTTTTGTACATAAAGCAGAATTTTCGCAAGAAAAAGCAATCTTTGCTTATGCTTTTATTTACAGTTGCTGCTTATTCTACAGTTGAAATTGTCCTCTATTTTCTTCATCGCTAGAAAATGTGCTGTTAAAATCAGGGTTTTCTTTCTAGTATTTATTTTTAGTATTACAAATAATGCACAAAAGAATAATTACTTGTAATCTGAACAAAACATGGCATTTTAAATGGCAACTAGATACTATTAGGATTTTCCTGTATGGGCCCAAGATATGTAGATGTGTGCTTTACAGTGCATTCAGCTTAGTATGGAAGTGCTGGTTGTGACTCCATATTTTAGACTGAATTCCATTTTGCACTTAAAGCAGGGATTTAACTTCTTTGCTATATATGAAAAAGGCAGTGTATCCTCCAAAGTTACACAACTTAATTTGTGAGCACAGAGTAAATTTTAGAAAATTAAGTAGATTAGTTGGATGTAAAATCCATTGAAAACTGTGTTCTTTAAGAAAATTAGCATCTACTATACTTAAATTCACTCCCAAATGAATTTAACAGAAGAAAATTCTTCAATCTTTCCATAAATAAAAGTAATAGAAATCTTGTGTCTATGCTATATTTGAAGAACTTTTGTTGTAAAAAGCTACATTATTAAAAATTGTATATAGTTATGATATAGGTTTACAGACAGGTTCAGATCAACTTTTACCTCTGATGTCAAATGACTCAATGTATCCCAACCAATTGCCACTATTCCTCTGTAGCTAATTTGCATGCAACAGTTCTATTGGTTGTAATATGTTGGTGCGATAAAGACTGGACACATGTCAAGTTCTCATTGGCAGATTACTTGGCCTGGCTGTTGCTGCTCTTCATCTTCGAGTAGATGCAGCTGTGTTTTCCATTTAGAGGGTGTGGGTGGGTGGGTGCAGGACAGAAGGCTGGGGTGTGGGTGTGTGTGTGGGGGGGTGGTTCAGGGCAGAGGGCTGGGGTGCTCGGCTCTTGAGGGTGCTCCCAGCCCCCTGCCCTAAGTGGCATATGGCAGGGGGTTGGAAGGGATATGCCCTGTTCCGCCCCCTTCCTCAAGGCTCCGTCCCTACCTCTTCTCTGCCTCCTCTACAGAGCAGTGAGCACGCTGCCACTGGTCCCCCTCCCCCTTGCAAGGGCTATCAGCTGATCGGCGGCAGGGAGGAGGAGGAGGAGGAGGGGCAGGAAAGCACCATGCTGGGGGAAGAAGCGGGGGACGAGGGAAGCTTGGCTGCCGCAGAACCAAGCTTCTGCCTCCTGCCCCTACAGGGGAGAGCGGTGGGCGTGGGGGCTGAGTGGGCCTGGGGGCCAGGACTGCGGCAGGTAGCAGTGTGCCATTCAGAATCGGCTTGCATGCCGTAGGTTGCCGACCTAGACTTTGCACTCATTCCAGGACTCTAGGGTTATGCTATGGTTCTGGGGGGTATACACAGACCTCGTGGAGATCTTGCTTATTCTTGCATTATCAATATCTAACTGCTTCTTTCATGGTACGTTTTAAGATACTTACCCCCTAGGATCTAGTCAAAAATGAAGTTCAGCTTTTCATAGATTCAAGAAGCAGAATTGCTTCAAAATGACTTTGGAGTTGTCAGCTGCTCTTTAAATTACCATGGTTTAATGTGCAAACAGGCAGTATGCAGTGCTGGCACAACTCGGGAAATGCTTTTCATTTCTGATTGTTAAAATCCAGAGGACGTTCTGTGGTAGATAATTAAATTCAAAGTGATATTAGACTAGTTCTGGACAGTAAATGTTTCCTACCAATAAATGGAAAATAAGTTTTATGAAATTGGGGTGTGTGTCGGGGGACGATGGACATCATCCTGGAAAACAGTTATATGATCTTTTAGTCTATACTTGACAGAATTTAATTCCTTTGCAGACAAGGCCTTGAAGGATGTTGTTGAACGCATTCTTCAAACTAGTTATTTTGATAGTACCCACAACCATCAGAATGGATTGTGTGAGGAAGAGGAGGCAGCCCCTGCACCTACAGTGGAAGATCCTGTAGCAGAAGCTGGTAAGTACATTTATCTGTTTGGGTAAGTTGTAGGTCTACTGTTATTCCTACTTGCTAGGATCCATGAGAGCAGTGGAAAAATAATTACAAATGTGAAATAAATCAAGCTAATATATCTAAACTATTCAGTCAGTCTAGTGCTTTAGACAGAATTTCATGCTTTGCATTTATCTATTATGTAGCCAGGCTACATATGTTCTTTTACAAAGTGCATAAATGTGAAGAATGAGCTAACTAGCAGTTAAAATCCTGAGTATAGCAGCAGCCTAAGGAGGCACAGATGCTTAATGGGATCTTCATTGAGTGGGCAAAGGTTCAAAATATGCATTCAAGATAAAGTTCACTGCAACTTCTAAACTAGGAATACATCTTAACAGTGAAACTGCTTATGTGCTATCATGTAGATTTAAAATTGGTCACCATATCTTGCTTTCCCACATCTTTCTAGTCCAGTTTGCTGTAGAGCTGTAGGTTAAAGAACAGAACTTACGTTCTCATAACTCTAAAATCACAAAGATTAAACCAAAACAGTGTTTGTCAAATTGTCAAAGGAAGACAAACTGTTAAACTACTGGTTGGGATTTAACTATTTCCCCCCGCCCCCCCCCAAGTCTAAAGGAAAGAGTAACATACATTTACTTAATGGAATGTGCCTAAAATAGTATATTTTTCTCATAGAACCTGAGCCAACAGAAGAATACACTGAACCAAGTGAAGTTGAATCAACTGAGGTACTATTCAGTGGAAAGATTGCAGTCACTATTTTAGCTTTAATGCCACTGTCTGTCTTTCATACTTTCTCATTTTTATTTTAGTATGTAAACAGACAGTTCATGGCGGAGACTCAGTTCAGCAGCAGTGAGAAGGAACAGGTAGATGAGTGGACAGTTGAAACGGTTGAGGTAAGATGTCTTATGTGCTGCTGGTAAAATTGCAGTCCCTGTTTTCACTGACTCGCAACTCTTCAAAACGTTCATAATAGATTTTAACCCCAAAATAAACCTTTTTACCAATCTTGAGCTGGCCATATTTTCCTGTATTGTGTACTCTATAGTACTAACCTTGCATGTAACTAAATCTCAATGGGGAAGTTACTTTAGTAGTGTATTAATAGGTTGGGGAGGTGGAACTAGAAGAGTAACAAGCAATTTTAAAATTGTCACTGATGCATAGCCAATGTAGAACTTCTAAATTGTAGTTACAGCTATTGACAGCATTATGGAGCTGTATTGCTTTATGCAGTTTCCTGGTGATACAGTTGTTAATTCCACATGTAAACTCAACCACAACTTACTTTGCCTGCCAGGTGTGCACAAGTTTGCTCAGAAGTAGATAAACCTATATGTACTATATATTTACTTCTAGAAGAAAAGTCATACTTACAAAGAAAACTGTTAATGCATTATTCATTCTTCATACAAGTCATGAAAATGAGTATTCAGCTTTAACACTCTGTTTTGCACACATGAATTACAACACGAATAGTAAGAATTTTACAAATACCGTGACTTACATAGATGTATTATCTACATATTTAAACCCACCACTGTACTATAACGGGCTCTTTACACACATTTTCATGTATTGGAGAGAATAGTTATCCACTGTCTTCTTGATCGGTGGATTGGACATGAACTTATTCCAGCCATTAGGAAGATATATATAAATAAAAAGTAATCTTTCAGTGTATGACTGGATTAGTGCTTGGTTCAGCTTAATCTCCTGTAGAAGCAAGTTCCAGAGCTCCTACCTTCCAAGAAAGATATTTTTTTCCCCTTTGACTCCATGTGGTGTCTTCCTGGCTCTTTCAGCCTTGAGATCGAGTAACTACCTGTCACTGCTTCAGGATTTCTTAGAGAAGAGGAGCCATCTTGATATCTGCTCTGCCAGATATAACCAGTCCATCAGAAATTCATGATCCACAGATTTATTCATGGCCTTCAGAACGAACGGTACTTGGAATGGATGTGAGACACCAGTCTATAGCGAGAAGATTTTCCATTTGTATAACTGTGCTGCTGACTGCCATATTCTGATGCTTAAATCCCATTCCTTGACTAAAAAAACCCCACTTATATTAAAATTAGGGCTGTCAAGCGATTGATCTGTTTAGTCGCACAATTAAACAATAATAGAATACCACTTATTTAATTTTTTTGGGGTGTTCTCTACATTTTCAAATATATTGTTTCAGTTACAACACAGAATCCACAGTGTACAGTGCTTATGTTCGTTTTTGATTACAAGTATTTGCACTGTAAAAAAGCAAAAAAGAAATTGTATTTTTCAGTTCACCTAATACAGGTACTGTGGTGCAATCTCTTTATCATGCAAGTTGAACTTAGAAATGTAGAACTATATACAAAAATCCATTGTTTTATTTTTGAACGCAGTTCAATATTTTGGAGCCTGCAAGTCCACTCAGTCCTACTTCTTGTTCAGCCAATCGCTCAGACAAACAAGTTGGTTTACATTTGCAGGGTATAATGCTGCCTGCTTCTTGTATACAGTGTCACCTGAAAGTGAGAACAGGTGTTCACATGGCACTGTTTTAGCTGGCGTCGCAAGATATTTATGGGCCAGATGCGCTAAAGATTCATATGTCCCTTCATTTTCAACCACCATTCCAGAGGACATGCGTCCATGTTGCTGATGGGTTCTGCCTGATATCAATCCAAAGCAGTGCAGACCAAAGCATCTGCATTTTTATCATCTGAGTCGGATGAAACCAGCAGAAAGCTGATTTTCTTTTTTGGTGGTTTGGGTTCTGTAGTTTCTGCATCGGAGTGTTGCTCTTTTAAGACTTCTGAAAGCATCCTCCACACCTCGTCCCTCTCAGATTTTGAAAGGCACTTCAGATTCTTAAATCAAGTTGGGTTGAGTGCTGTAGCTATCTTTAGAAATCTCAGATTGGTACCTTAGCGTTGTCAAAATCTGCAGTGAAAGTGTTCTTAAAATGAACTTGTGCTGGGTCATCATCTGAGACTGCTATAATATGAAATATATGGCAGAATGTGGGTAAAAGGGAGACATATTATTCTCTTCCCTCCTGCTCCCTCCCCCCCAAGGAGTTCAGTTACAAATTTAATTAACACACATTTTTTAACAAGCGTCATCAGCATGGAAGTATGTCCTCTGGAATGGTGGCCAAAGCATGAAGGGGCATACGAATGTTTAGCATACCTGGCACGTAAATACTTTGCAATGTCAGCTACAAATGTGCCATGCAAATGCCTGTTATCGCTTTCTGGTGACATTGTAAATACAGCATTTTCTCCTGTAAATGTAAACAAACTTGTTTGTCTTAGCCATTGGCGGAACAAGATGTAGGACTGATTGGACTTGTAGGCTCTAAAACAGGGGTCTCAAACTCAGTTTACCTTAGGGCCGGTGCCAGTCCTCAAATCCTTGCAGCCGGCCAATAACGTCACTCATGCTGCCCAAAGCCTGCCCCCAGTCTTCATAATTGTATGTTTTTTTTCTTCAGTAGAGATTAGCATACAAAGCCTTTTCCTCAGAGAAGTTCACAAAGAATAGCCCTCTTTTTAAAGTGACCATCATCTCCCAATGTACTTCATGGGACAGAGGTCACAGCTTCTCTTAGCAAAGATAGCCACTACTATGCAATGGGAATTAAGCCATTGTATCTTCAGGGAAGATGCCAGCCCCTTTGCTGTCAGAAGTGAGCATCCATCTTAACTGAGGACAGCCTGTGGCTTTGGTTGTATTGAGAACAGTTGATGATTTGAAAGGAGGCAATTCATGAGTTTCTCTGAAGGAGAAATGTTCACTTCTGAAGGAAATGGGGTGGTGGTGGAAATGACCGGGATCTTAAATTCTCTTTTTAAAAACCTTCATTACAAAGATATACTCAAGATTTACCCCTCTGCAAATTTTTTATGGCTTAAAAAATTAGTGCCCAAGCTAAGGGAAATTTTAGCTTAGGTATTAGGCAAATACCTAACTGAGGATAGGTAAGCACTACAACAGGTTACGTAGGGCTGTAGAGGCTTTAAGAAATAGGTTAGAAAAGCATCTGGCAGGGTTGCTGGTAGGCATACTTTGTCCTGCCTCATCACGGGGGGCTAGATGACTTCTTGAGGTTCTCTCCAGCCCTGCTTTTGTCTGATCTAATTCAGTGTGCTACATTTCTTAAAAGATGCAGTTATAAATTTCATGCAAAAAACGTCCAGTTTTTATAGATTTACTCAAAACTGCTTAGGTTGGATGTTTTTAATAGTCAATTCCAAACCATGATTTTTTTAGCTGTATAGCCTCGTTATATTCAGCCAATAGCTGCTAACCAAGTTTTGTGTCCACTTTTAAAAAAGCGGAATCAATTATTGTCAAAGCTTTGTACCAACATCTAAGTGAGGGGGAATCCACACTTGCAATCTTATAAATATTTTCAAAACGTATTTTACAATTTAACTTCTGTTCTCCAAACCATCTTTCTATTTTATTTCACACTGATCCACTCCATAATTGGCATTTTGGGGATTGTACAATGCAAAAATGTACAATTGGGCCTTCTAAAGTGAGAGGGAATTAAATGTAGTGTAATCCTTTTCAGGGGACTTAAACTGACAGCCTCACTTTGGGCAATGCTTCTTAGATGGTGTTAAATCATATGTACTTATAATGGAAATTTTCAAACGGTCTCCTTTGGATGGCCAGGTGTGTGCACTTGGACATGGGGAATTTTAAACCAAAATGTGGGTGAAAGTTGATGATGGGTTTTTAAATTTATTCTTGGTGCTGGGTGTTCAGTTCAGCTGGGTTCCTAGCCACTAGGATTTTCAAAACTTAATTACTGTGTGATGCTGTGCTCTCTGGGAGCTGCTGTTCTGTTTCTGAATGCCACACTTCCCTCCATCCTTTGCTCCACGGTCTCTCAAGACATCTAGAAGTTTGACATCACATTCAGTGGGTAGCTTTTGGAAAACATAACATCACCAGTCCCACAAAATTGGTGCTACGTCTGGATTTTTTGAGGAAGTGGAAATCGGTCACTGTTTTTAAAGTGGTATTAAATTAACTTCACGTATCTGTGCTCAAATGCTGCAGAAGAGGAATATGAGTCAGGAATATCTGTACGCTAATCAATTCTTCCAAAACATTGGGCAGGCACAAATAGCTATCTCCATCTCTGGAAATGCCTGCTAGGTGCAGAATATTATATGTGAACTAATAATTCACATAAACTAATGAATTGTAGACACCTAGTGGTAGTGAAGTAAAAGACTATTTTTTGACACCATCAGAAAGTAGCTCATCTGACAGGATTTGAGGGTGAGACAAAAGGAACCCAGCTATGAAGGCACAGAAATTAATACTGTAAGCATAGAATTTCTCCCTTCTAGAGCATGATTGAGTATTAGCAATCACAACTATGAACAGTCTTTGTCTTAGACAATCAGGTGTTAATTTTTTTATTTTTATTTTTTGGTCCTATAAACTGCATTCTTCCCTTGATTCCCCTCAAGCATGTGCACCGTTTACAATGACCAGTACAGCTAGTTTTCAAAGGCATTTCTGCATAATTTGGTGTTGGGTCTGCTTGAAACTGGTCTGTAACCATTTAGATCTTGGCATCTAAAAAGTCCTAGATACAGAGGCTTTGGACAGATTACCAGTAATGATCCCAATTAATATTTGAAAGGGCCACCACTGTTCTTGGCTTCTGGGGATCAGCAGGGAATGTTCAAGTTTGGACACTGTTATGAGCCTCTTTTGAGCCTTAACCTCTCTTGCCTGCCATCTCCTGCTTCTCAGTTATTTCACGCCTGAATGTAGTCATATGCTATACTGCAGTCCTGTTACTGTGACCCACCCCCCTTGAGACGCTAATGTGTAAAGAATCCCACTGTTCTTTTTCTCCAAATGTTGTGGCGGAGATCCTTTATACTGTTTGTTTTCAGGGTATACAGGTTGCAGAGCAGACTTAAGAGACTACTGCTTGACATCTTAACTTGCATCTCCAGGCTTAACCATGCCTCTGGGCCTATCTTCGAATACTGTTTGGGCACCCATTCTTTCTAGACCATGCTGCCTGAGACTAGAGGTCACTACATTCTCAGGCAATTTATGTAGGATAACATCTGGTTACTTAAGTCCCTACAAAGCTGTTTAGGCCTACCTAAAATTTAGAAACCCTATTGAAACAGACTATAAGGGCATGTCTACACTTGGACATTTACCAAAATAGATATTCCTGAATAATATTCAGAAATAACTCCGTGTGGAACTCCCTTATTGTAGAATTGAATGCCTTTTTCTGATTTAGTTTAGTGGATTAAGTTAAATTGGAAAAAGGCACTCTTGATTTCAAAATAAGGCCCCGTCTACACTGGCAAGTTTGTGTGCAGTAAAGCAGCTTTGAGCACTGTAACTCCCAAGGTGTACACACTGCCAATCCATTTAGAGCACAGAAACTGGGCAGATGCAGCACTCCAAAAAAACCACCCCGATGAAAGGTGTGTAGAGCTTTCTGCGCCGGGGCTACAGCACTGCAGAGCTAGTGCAGACACTGTGGTGATTACAGCGCTGCAGTTGGCCTCTGGGAAGTTTCCCACAATGCCTGTGCTCACCTTTCTGGCTATCAGTTTGAACTCTACTGCCCTGCCCTCAGATGACCAACAGTCAGTCCCACCCTGTACATTCCTTTGCAAATTTGAAAGTCCCCTTCCTGTTTGCTCGGTGATGCGTGCATTAGTCTCAGCGCATCTTTCCAGGTGGCCATGCCTGCTTCACGCACCAGGCGATCCCCCGCTTGGAGCAGTGCCGAGCTGCTGGACCTCACTGGCATTTGGGGAGAGGAGGCAGTGCAGTCACAGCTGCGCTCCAGCTGCCAGAATTATGATACCTACGGACAGATTTCTAGATGCATGATAGAGTGCAGGGTCAAAGTGAAGGAGCTGCGGAACGCCTACCACAAGGCGCGGGAGTCAAACCACCTCTCCAGTGCTGCGTCCACGAGCTGCGGGCTCTACAAATATCTGGACGTGATACTCGGTGGCGACCCCACCTCCACTGCGAAGGACCTTGTGGATACTTTGTTCGCTTGTATGCCAGTCGAGAGTGGACCGAGCCAGGAGGAGGCAATCTTGGATGAAGAGTGGGAGGGGGACCCACAGGCAGAGGATGACTCAGAGGCCAGAGATGCATACAGTCAGGAGCTCTTTTCTACCCCGAAGGAGCCTACCCAGTTACAGCAGTCGGAGCTTGGCAAAACACAAACAGGAGAGGAGGCCCCTGCTAAGTGGATCTGATTTTGGGAATTGATGAAGCGAGTTGTTGGAGGCAGGAGGGTTTCAGAAAGCAGGCTTGTCTCCACCTCATGCCTCGCCTGAGCAGTGGAACAGGCGGCTGATACACTCCATCACTTCATAGGAATCTCCCTCAGATCTCCAGGAAACTCTTGTGGAGGTACTGGGCAATCCGCTGCTGCAGGTTCCTCGGCAGAGCTGCTTTGTTTCTTGCCCCATTAACGGTAACTTTCCCGTGCTACTTTACCGTAACTGGTGCGGGGATCATTGCTGCACACAGGCTAGCCGCATTGGAGCCAGGGCGGAAGCCGCAGGCTTGGAGAAGACCCTCCCTTGATTCCCTGCTCACCCTCAGCAGCGAGATATCTTCCATAATGATCACTTCCTGTGGAAAGTATAGAGATAGGAATGATTATCAGGCCCACCTTACAGGGCTGGCTCTCCCCAAGTGCCCAAGAGCCACGTGCCCAGCGTACAGCAGGGTCCGGGAACAGTGATTTACCCTGCCCCTGTGGCTACTCACCGTTTTGGGGGTCTTGTGGTTCATGTGTGCTTGCCTGGGGTCAGCCAGTTAGTGACAGGTGTGTGAGTACTGGCTGTATTTTAAAGCACTGAAACAGTGTTGTCTGTGTTGCAAACAACACTGCTTATGTAAAATGTTGCATTTAAACTTCAGAGATGACCTTGAGAGCACAGCCTCCCTCTTTGTTATCGGCGGCAGAATGTCTGTACAGAATTAGAAAGCATCCAAGAAGAACTAAGGGGGGACTTGATTCATGAGGTTATGATGCACTTCGCCACTCAGAAAAAAGAATTGAAGGAGTGGCAGGACAGCAAGAAAAGGGTCTGAAAGGAGAAGGCGGCACACCAGAAAGAAGCCACAGAGTGGCTCTTAAGTTATGGAGCACCAAGCAGACACCCTCCAGGAGTTACCAGCTCTTCAAACCAAACAGCTCCATGCCCGCCTGCCCTCCCCTTCAGCCGCTGTCGCAAAATTCATTCCCATGTGCCTCCCCACACCGCCAACACACTATTACCAACCTCCTGGCTCCACTCTCTACCCGCAGCATTCCATTCCTCACAGTCCAGCAGTGTGGACTCCCACTACCCACTGCACTCAACATCCATCCCTCTGCAGTTTGGCCCTGCTGACGTACAGCACCCATTGCATCGTACTCCAAAGGAGAAGGTTGGGTATGATCCCTGGACATACACAAATCTGTAGCCATCCAGGACCCCTCCTCATCTTGAGACCTTCATTCCCTTCCTCTATCCCCCTCCCTGCTGATGATTTTTTTCATTTGACTCTCTCCTCTGGTTGTTTTTCAATAAAAGAATTGTTTGTTTGAAAGCAATCTTTATTGTATTAAGTAAAAGCAAAAAGCACTTCAAAGCAACATACAATTATGTTAAGGCCCCTTCTTGCATCATGCGCACCAATCACCACCTAGCATTACAAGGACTGCAATCCCAAGCATAGCAACAAATATTAGTGGCTTTCAGCTTCAGATTGCTGTCTCAAAGCATCCCTGATCCTTAGGACCCCGCGCTGTGTCCCTCTAATAGCCCTGGTCTCTGGCTGTTCAAATTCATCCTCCAGACGCTGAGCCTCTGCGGTCCAGCCCTCAGTGAAGCTTTCACCCTTCCCTTCACAAATATTATGAAGCGTACAGCACGCGACTGTAAGCACAGGAATATTGTCATCGGCCATGTCCAGCTTCCAAAACAGGCATCGCCAGCAGGCTTTTAAATGGCCAAACGCACACTCCACAGTCATTCTGCACTTGCTCAGCCTGTTGTTGAACTGCTCCTTGCTGCTGTCAAGTTGCCCCGTGTATGGCTTCATGAGCCATGGCATTAAGGGGTAGGCGGGGTTTCCCAGGATCACAGTGGGTGTTTCGACTTCCCCCTATGGTGATCTTCTGGTCCGGGAAGAAAGTTCCTGCTTGCACCTTCTTGAACAGGCCAGTGTTCCAAAAGATGTGTGCATCATGCATCTTTCCAGACCAGCCTGCGTTAATGTCTGTGACACACCCACGGTAATCCACAAGCACCTGGGGAACCATTGAGAAATACCCCTTGCGATTAATGTACTCGGTGGCTAGGTGGTCCGATGCCAGAATTGGAATGTATGTCATCGATCACGACTCTGCAGTTGGGGAAGCCCATTTGTGCAAAGCCAACCACAATGTCACGCGCGTTGTCCAGAGTCACGGTCTTTTGGAGCAGGATGTGATTAATAGCCCTGCACGCTTCCATCAACACAACTCCAGTGGTCGACTTTCCCACTCTGAACTGGTTAGCAACCAATCAGTAGCAGTCTGGAGTAGCCAACTTCCACGGTGCAATCGCCACGCGCTTCTCCAGTGACCGGGCAGCTCGTGTCCTTGCGCCGAAGGGCTGGGGCGAGCTCATGACATAGTCCCATGAATGTGGCTTTCCTCGTCCGAAAGTTCTGCAGCCACTGCTCATCATCCCAGACGTGCTTGATGATGTGATCCCACAACTCAGTGCTTGTTTTCTGAGCCCAAAAGCGACGTTCAGCTGTCATCAGCACCTCTGTGAATGCTACAAGCAATCTCATGTCGTAGCTATTACGTGTGGCGAGATCAATGTCACACTCTTCTTGCCTTTGTAGTTTCAAGGAATAACTCCACTGCCACTCGTGACGTGTTAGTCAGTGCAAACCGCATACTGGTCAACAGCTTGGGATCCATTCCTGCTGTCCGAAAGAGGCAGGGCAGGGCACACAATACACAAACTGTTGAAAGATGGTGCCAAATGCAGACGGAAGCACAGGGATTGCTGGGATGCGAAGCAGTGAATCACAGGGCATTGGGACAGGACCCAGGATGCCCTGCGACCACTTTTGCCTTCCGACAAGTCTTAGCGGCAAAAGAGAAAGAGGGGCTCTGTGGGATAGCTGCCCATAGTGTTACATTCTGAATAGTGTCATAAATATGAACATGCTGTTGCGCAGGCAGCTGTCAGTGTGAACACACAACAGCGGTTTTCCTTCGGCGCTCTCTGAGCGGCGCTGTAACTGCCAGCACTGTAACTTTGCAAGTGTAGACGTGCTCTAAGTATGCCCACATGGGGAGTTATACCTGAATAACTATTTTGGTAAACTTCCAAGTGTAGACACTTCCATAGCCTGATTGGTAGAGAAGCATAGAATATCAGGGTTGGAAGGGACCTCAGGAGGTCATCTAGTCCAACGCCCAGCTCAAAGCAGGACCCATTCCCAACTAAATCATCCCAGCCAGAACTATATCAAACCTGACCTTAAAAACCTCTAAGGAAGGAGATTCCACCACCTCCCTAGGGAACCCATACCAGTGCTTCACCACCCTCCTAGTGAATAAGTTTTTCCTAATATCCCAACCTAAACCTCCTTCACTGCAACTTGAGACCATTACTTGTCTTGTCATCTGGTACCACTGAGAACAGTCTAGATCCATCCTCTTTGGAACCCCCTTTCTGGTAGCAGCCAACCCACCTCTGCCTGGGAAATCTTTCTCTAGAGAGAGCATTAGTCTGTGCAAAAAAGCAGAAAACATGGAGTTCTGTTCTGCATTGAAACCCAGCAATGTGCTTGTTCTCTCAAGAAACCAGATCCAAACCAGGCAGCACTATCCTACAGAAAGACCAGAAAGTGCAGTGGCTTAGGTATGATTGGTGGGAATTTTCTGGTTACTAATCTTTCAATGCTGGAATTCAGGTACAGTTCAACTTATCTTTGGATAAGACTACCTGCAATTCACAATCATCACTAAATTTAAACATGCAATCAATGGAAAAGGGAACAGTTAGAGAAAGAGGAAACCTATGAATAAGAGTCTCCGTTGTATGTTGTGCAGAGAAAATGATGTATTTTTTCCACTTTACCTATGCCTCAACTGAGGAGCACTTACCTTTCTCAATATTCCAGCAAGTGCTCTTGTTGGGGCGGTAGGTAAGTGATGAACCATTTGGATACTTTACATATGACTTCTCATGAATGGGAAAGGTTTTCTGAAACCAGAGTGCTTCCTGGGGCACAGGGGAAGAGGGAGAGTGAGAGAGTGAAAAGAAAGAGAGAGAGAATGAAAATGTCTCTGATTTTGAAAGAAAACCCAAGAAGAAAATATTCTACACACAGACACAAGTATAGAACTAATGTACTTCCAGTCTGGCTTAACATACTTCTTTGGGAAAAGATGACCTCCTGTACTGGCTTTTCTATCAAATGTAGAAAAACTATTTGCCAGGGCAATTTTCAGTAGAAGCCACTAAATGGAGGATCTCACCTGGAAAACCGAGCAATGTGCTTTGAAGTTTGTCTCTGTCAACAAGATCCAAACTAAGCAGCACCTTCCATTTAAAAACTATTGCTAAACACATGGAGCACAATGGTCAGAGAAACAGACAGGGAAAGAGTGAAAGGTGGACAGGCAGAAGGCTGGATGGAGAGAAAGCAAAAGACAAAGAAAGATGAGTGAGATATAAGGAGAGAGATGCTGAGAAAAAAGATTGGGAATAGGAATTACCAGACACAAACAGATCTATGGTCCCTCTAGTCTAATTTCCTGCTTACAGTGGCCAACATCAGATAACTAAATGTGTCCTGTGGCTTCCTTTTCCCAGGAGAAGCACCAGTGTTTTTTCCCAAACGATGCTGCTAAGGTTCAAAAAATCAAGTGTCAGGTCTGCAAAGCAAAGCAGGCCTTACCCATCAGTCTCATTCTCCCCAGGTCCAGGCTGGCTGAGATGTCTCCAGGCAAAGCATCGTTTTGTCAGGGGCTCTGGCAAAGCTAGGCCTCAAAGGCACAGTCTCTCCCAGGGCTTGTAGAAATAAACAATTGATTTTGCATTTCACCTGTCAAAAACAGTGCACCACAATGGTGGGTGGATGGATACTGAATAATTGAAGTAATTGCAGTTGTTGCTAAACCTTTTGTCCCAGCAGCATTCTTTGAGCAGGTCATATTTTTGAAAAAAGCAAAGGAAATATATAGGAAATATAAGGCATTAAACCTCCTTCTAGGAAATCTACATACTGGTAATAGAGGCCCTTGTGTGGGCATTGTAGAAAGCTACAGTAATACTCTTTTCCAAGAACTTGGAGTTGTTTTGCACTTACTAGTTTGCCAAACCTTTGTAGTTAAAGTTCCAAGTTTTTATTCTTTTTGATAAATTACTTCTGATATTGTCTCAACCAAATATGTAGATGAAACCCATGAGCCAATTGTTACTTCCTCACTAGGTTGTAAATTCACTCCAGCAACAACCACAAGCTACATCTCCTCCAGTTCCTGAATCCCATGCTCTCACTACTGTGACTCAAGCAGACCCTCTTGTTAGGAAACAGCGAGTACAGGACCTCATGGCACAGATGCAGGGCCCATACAACTTCATGCAGGTATGTAGTTGCTCTGCTGTGGTGAACTGGTTTAAGAGGGACACTAAACTCTTACATTTGTTAGTAATGCCTCAGTTATATAAAGTAAAAATAATAAAGCCATCTAAGTAGTAAAGAGCAGGTTACCTGCTTGTCTTTTGTACTTTATTCTGTTTGCCTGTGAAAACAAGCTGCCATAGTTACATTATCTTCTCTTCAGTGTATACTTCATAATTGGGAGGTAAGTTCTATAATTTTGGGGTTGTGAATGGTGTAGGAGAATCCTTGAAATCTAGGTTGATTTTAAATATGTTGATATTCCTATTTTTCATGTTTTTTAAAAAAAGACCAAATCCCTGATCATAACAATATAATTTAATACATTTTTAAAAGCATGCTTGAATCCTGTTGAATTATTCTATTAGGATTCCATGTTGGAGTTTGAGAATCAGGCTCTTGATCCTGCCATCGTATCAGCACAGCCCATGAATCCAGCACAAAACTTGGATATGCCTCAGATGGTTTGCCCTCCAGGTTTGTAATGGTAAATCATAAAACTGCATCTTGGGGAAGGTTTGCAAAATTAACTTGATTTCAGGCATTCCTAACCTTGTTATCTCTAAGCTTAAACCCACTTGGTGTTCAGTGAGGTCATTATGTGATTTTTCATGGAATATAGCTGTGCTGTGGAGCACTTTGTAGACATCTAGTAGTCTGTTGCTCTGATTTTCATTTGTGGCATTGGTGTATAAATTATTGCCCAAAATCTCTGGTAATTGGGTGTCCTTTCAATTATTTGAACACAAGACCAAGCACTTGGCTTGTGAAGGACATGTCATTGTGTTGTAGACTAATATTTCCGGATTTAGTGGATAATTCTGACCTTAATCTCTGTGCCTCAGTTTCCTTTCTGTAAAATTCAGATAATACTCCCTCATCTCACAGGGGTAGTCAAAAAATACCTGAGTCACTCAGATACTATAGCAGGCCTGCACAACTCATAAAGTGGTGAGGGCCATATTACTCCAAAGAAAACAGCTGAGGGCCGAAACCCCCCCGAGAGCTGCCAACCCTGCCCCAGCGCCACCCAAAACACAACACCGCGCCACCCGCCACACAAAAACAATCCCCCCCAGCGCTGCCGAAACACACCTCCCCCCCCAGCGCCACCTGCCCCGTGGAAACAAACCCTCCTTCCCCAGCGTCACCCCACCGAAACAGCAGTATTGAACCTCAGTAATTTGTTATAGCAGGCCCCAAAGGTAGTATAATTAAGGTAAAAGAAAAATGTCTTTTTGCTAGAAGTAGAATAAGATCCCCCCCTCCCCCCCGCACTTTGTAATCAATTGCCCTGTTGAATGAATGAGGTGTGAATGAGGAAGGTGTGGAAGGCAGGCACCTCCAGACAGCTGCAACACTTGGAGAGGGCAGGGCCGGCTCTAGGATTTTTGCCGCTCCAAGCAAAAAAATTTTTGGCCAACCCCCCCCCCCCCCTTTTTTTTTTTCGTGCCCCTCTGCCCCCGGCCCCGCCGCAACTCCACCCCTTCTGAACCCCTTCCCCAAATCCCCAGCCCTGCCTCCTCCCCCGGTGTGCCGCATTTCCCCCCCACCATTGCTTCCTGCGGGGCCCCCCGTGACTTCCCACCCTAGCTCACCTACGCTCCGCCTGCTCCCCCTGGTGTGCTGCTGCTGCGCTTCAGGCAAGGGAGGGTGGAGAAGTGGAACAATGGTGCGTTCAGGGGAGCAGGCGGAGCGGAGGTGAGCTAGGGTCGGGGAAAGCAGGAAGTAATGGGTGGGGGGGGTTAGAGGAACTGCTCCCTGCTCCAGCTCACCTCCGCTCCACCACCGTCGCCTCCTCCGAGTGCCCACCGCTCGGCTTCTCCCTCCCTCCCTCCCAGCCTTGCTGCGCGAAATAGCGGTTTTGCGTGCGGCAAGCCTGGGAGGGAGGAGGGAGAAGCGGAGCAGCAGCGCGTTTAGGGGAGCAGGTGGAGCAGAGGTGAGCTAGGGTGGGGTGGTGCAGGAAGTAACGGGGGGGTTAGAGGAACCACTCCCCGCTCCAGCTCATCTCTGCTCCACCACCGCCGGCTCCCCTGAGTGCCCCGCCGCTCGGCTTGTCCTCCCTCCCAGCCTTACTGCATGAAACAGCTGTTTCGCACACGGCAAGCCTGGGAGGGAGGGGGGAGAAGCGGAGTGGCGGTGGCGCTCTCAGGGGAGCAGATGGAGAGGAGGCAAGCTGGGGCGGCGGGGGCACTATTTCCCCATGCCCCAGAGTCAGCGCCTATGATGGCCGGTGCCAGAATGCCGCCCCTAGAAATGTGCCTCCCCAAGCACCTGCTTGTTTTGCTGGTGCCTGGAGCTGGCCCTGGGAAAGGGGATGGGAGCCAGACCAGATCAGTAAAACAGGTCAGCCACCAATTTGCCGCTCGCCTCCTCAGCCCCCCTCCCCCGGCTCGCCGACTCACTCCCTGCAACTGCCTGCCCATTTGCCTACTCACCCCACCACGGGCCGCACAGTGAGCCCACGTGGGCCACATGCGGCCCCCGGGCCGCATGTTGTGCAGGCCTGCACTATAGTGATGAACACCATAGAAAAGCCCATGAGAAAATTAATAATTGTTTTCAGAGCAGGGTTTGATCAGCTTGCAGTAAATAAGGCATGGGGTCACTCATTAAACAATAAGGAGAAAACAAAACATTGAATAAGTGCTCATTTAAGTGAGTACTATCCATTCTGTCCTCTGAATGAGTCAGGAATCCTGTGCGGGGGGGGTGAATAGTTTGCGACCATGTAATTAAAGACACTATCATGCATATGCACAAGGGGGCTGAATTACGGTAGCCCCCCAGCAACATTAATTCTGACATTGCATAACTTTTTTGAGTGCTTAACTTTAGGGCTGTCAAGCAATTTAAAAAAGTAATTGCGATGTAAATAAATGGTATTCTATTATTGTTTAATTTTTTACGTTTTCTACATTTTCAAATATATTCAATTACAACACAGAATACAAAATGTACAGTACTCACTTTATATTATTTTTATTACAAATATTTGCACTGTCAAAAAAATAGTATTTTTCAATTCCTAATACGAGTACTGTAGTGCAATCTCTTTATCCTTAAAGTTGAACTTACAAATGTAGAACTATGTACAAAAAAAACCTGCAGTCAAAAATAAAACCATGTAAAACTGTAGAGCCTACAAGTCCACTCAGTCCTACTTCTTGTTCAGCTAATTGCTCAGACAAACCGAGTTTGTTTACATTTGCAGGCGATAACGCTGCCCGCTTCTTGTTTACAATGTCACCTGAAAGTGAGAACAGGTGTTTGCATGGCACTGTTATAGCCGATGGCGCAAGATATCTTACAAGCCAGATGCACTAAAGATTCATATATCCCTTCATGCTTCAACCACCATTCCAGAAGACATGCATCCATGCTGATAATGGGTTCTGCTCGATAACAATCCAAAGCTGTGCAGACTGTGCATGTTCGTTTTCATCATCTGAGTCAGATGACACCAACAGAAGATTGTTTTTCTTTTTTGGTGGTTCAGGTTCTGTAGTTTCCTCATTCGAATGTTGCTTTTTTAAGACTTCTGGGAGCGTGCTCCACACCTTGTCCCTCTCAGATTATTTGGAAGGCACTTCAGATTCCTAAACATTGGGTCGAGTGCTGTACCTATTTTTAGAAATCTCAGATTGGTACCCTCTTTGCGTTTTTTGAAATCTGCAATGAAAGTGTTCTTTAAATGATCAACATGCTGGGTCATCTGAGACTGGTATAACATGAAATATATGGCAGAATGCGGGTAAAACAGAGCAGAAAACATACAATTCTCCCACAGGGAATTGAGTCACAAATTTAACTAACAAATTTATTTTTTTAACGAACATCATCAGCATGGAAGCATGTCCTCTGGAATGGTGGCTGAAGCATGAAGGGGCATGTGAATCTTTAGAGCATCTGGTACGTAAATATCTCAAGACGCTGACTATAACGGTTCGATGCAAATACCTGTTCTCACTTTCAGGTGACATTGTAAACAAGAAGCGGGCAGCGTTTATCGCCTGCAAATGTAAATAAACTTGGTTTGTCTGAGCAATTAGCTGAACAAGAAGTAGGACTGAGTGGACTTGTAGGCTCTACAGTTTTACATTGTTTTATTTTTGACTGCAGTTTTTTTTGTACATAGTTCTACATTTGTAAGTTCAACTTTCATGATAGAGATTGCACTACAGTACTTGTATTAGGTGAATTGAAAAATACTATTTTTTTTGACAGTGCAAATATTTGTAATAAAAATAATATAAAGTGATTACTGTATCCTTTGTATTCTGTTGGAAATTGAAATCAATATATTTGAAAATGTAGAGAAACATGCAAAAATATTACATTTTCATTGTTTAACGGTGTGATTAAAACTGCAATTCGATTAATTGTTTTAATTGTGTGAGTTAACTGTGATTAATCGACAGCCCTACTTAACTTTGTGACCATAATGAACATTTAACAGTTGTGTATGTAACTTCCTTATTTTAAAAAAAGCAAACTAAAAAAATCAGAATTCCTTTATGTGACATACTGATCATTGTATGAAGAGTCATCGGTGGGTTTGGAATCTTCTGATCCACTGCTCCAAGCCTGGACATTTAAGCTAACAGAGTAACTGGTGGTGGTGGTGGTTGTAATCCTTTGTGTCAACTAGCACTAGAGAAAATGGGACACTTTGCCAGTGGATTTGAAAGGAATTTGATAGAGGAATGGTGAGACTTAAGAAAAATGTTTTGTCCATTTTAAAAACTCTTGTGGAGCTTTTCTACAAATAGCTTTAGTGCATCATGCTTTGGAGAAGAGACCTGAAATTTGTAAGGGTGTGGCTATTGTGGCAGAATTATTCCTCTTTCTGTCCTCATGAAAACCCACTCACATCATGCCAGCTTATAAGCATCTGAAAAACTGTGGTTCATGTGCTCAGTAGAGACTTTGATTTTAGCAGACAAATTCCCCAAAGATTCCATCTGCACTGAGCATGTTCCAGCTCAGGGCTGAGCAGGCCTTTTGCTGCAACTGCAGTTCTAGGCTGCTGCCAGCTATGCCAGGTTTGGACACCTGAAATGTGATCAGAAAGTCTGTCTTTCCTGTACTCTCAGTGACTCACTGCTGGGCCCAGGCAGCATGGTGGCGCATAATGCCTGATTCAAATGCAGATAAGGGGGGAAGAATGGGGACAAGGACGTGGGAGGGAAGACTGGCGCTTGAATGGAGTCAGGAGGCACTGGACTGGGACTTGCTAGAAACTGGGACAAGGAGCCAGGGTGAGGAAGAGAGAGGACTGTGATGGGACAGAAGAGGTGAAACAGTCAGAAGAATCTGTACCCACACGGGAACACTCCCCTCCAGAGGCTGGAATGGAACCCAAGAGTCCCTGTCCTTGTTCTCTGCAATGGATGAACCATTTTAGCTGAAATTTCCCCCCCAAAATTCCTCTTGAGACTGACTGACAGCCTGGAAAATTTCAACCCAAAATGTTAGTTTGGCAGAGTTGTAAACAACTTCTTATGGGATGTGTTGGGCAATCTTAGTAAAAGGTAGCGTTGCCAGACTTGCTTATAATTTATACCATGTAAGAAGTCTCATTGTAAAGTTACATAGTAAATTTATTGTATTTCCAGTTCATGCTGAATCTAGACTTTCCCAGCCTAACCAAGTTCCTGTGCAACCAGAAGCTACGCAGGTAAGATCTATCCTCAATAAATAGTTTACTAGATCTTTAATTGGCTTTAGGTTTATTTTAATTGGTGAGGATTGTGTTGGAAGAGGTTAACCATTAGGTGCGTCAGAAATCAAACTTATTTTTTCTTGCAAGATGTTTTTATATTGTTAGTTTCCACTCCCCTTCAATTTTTGGTGTCTGAGAACTTGATAGTGGCTGTATTTACATTGGAAAAAGCTGATACAAGAATCAGTGACAGTGTAGAGGGTCTCATGACTTTTTTGTTCAGTAGATGCATAAGAGCCCTGAAATGAATGGAAGCTAGCAGGAAGCGTCCCTGCTAGAAGACCGACAAATGCTTCACCATTGAAGATCAACAGGAAGTGCCATGTGGAGTAACAGAGATTGAGAATGTTCATTAGGAGCAACATGCCTTTTAGACTGAACTCTGTGTGGGAAATGTGTGGTCTTAGAGTGATTGTCCGCACAAGATTCTGCTGTTGGGGCCATGCCTGTGCCCTAGGTGCATTCATACCCCGCCCTGAACTTTATATTTTCCAGGTTTTTTTTTACAATGTTAAGTGGTGCTTATGCGTTTTCCTCAATATACTCCCCCTGGTCCAAACCAGTTTTAACAGTAATTCCTCAACCATTTATATAGCTAGCAGCTAAACTGCTTCCAGCTTGCTGTACAGTGGATTAGGGATATGTGATGATTCAAAAAGGTGACTCTGGCAACCAGTCTTGTGGGCTTCCTCTCAAGAATTGCCATCAAACCTCTGTTGCAAGGCAGCACGTTTATTTTTTGTAGGTGGTTTTGGATCATGTTGGTGATGGAAGCAGAACAGTTTTTAAACCAACTTTACTGGTCTGCTTCACCCCGTAACTAGCCATCAGGCCACAAAGCCTGCAAGGAAGTTGAATTAAAATGAGGTAAATTTAGTTAGGGTGGGTTCATGATGACAAACATCACCCCAGTGCCTGCTGCTACACACTGTTCCTCATCCCTAGTACTCTGTTCTTTTTCTTCTGGTCACCTTAGGAGACATAACAGTAGGAAGAATTTTCATTTAAAACAAAACACACACCTTCAACTGGCTTGGACAAAAATCTAAATGAACTTGGAACTTCTGCCCAGAGCAGTGGGTGTACACTAGAACAGATCAATTAAAATCGCTTTTCCCCTGTTTCAGCATTTCTAAATTTTAATCAAATTGTGCATAAGTATATTGCTACTGTGGATATTAGTAAAAATGTTGGGTATCCATAACAAGATTTTTACCACAGGCACAGTTCCTTCCAAAGTTGTAATGTCTGGTTTGTAAAACTTGAAGGAGCTTTTGCTAAATCTTAAATTCTTTCTGGCAGGTGCCCTTGGTTTCTTCTACAAGTGAGGGTTACACAGCATCCCAGCCCATGTATCAGCCTTCTCATACAACAGAGCAAAGGCCACAGAAAGAATCAATTGACCAGATTCAGGCAAGTCCTATTAGACTTTATTTTGCGAGCAATATACTATCTCAATCTGCAGGTGTGAATAAAGGGGTAGTGTATGATGCTTTGAAGATAAAGCTTCATAGTTAAAATATTTGTTTCAGGTGTCAATTGATAACCCTTTTTATGTTGTTGTAATTATTCTTCTTAGAGTGCTTGCTCATATCTATTCCAATTAGGTGTGAGCGCGCCGTGTGCATGGCTGTCGGAGAATTTTTACCCTAGCAACACCTGGTGGGTCGGCTGTGGAGCCCCCTGGAGTGGCGCCTTCATGGCGCTTGATGTATACCCCAGCTGACCCAGCGCTTCCTCAGTTCCTTCTTACCGCCTGTGATGGTCATTGGAACTGTGGAGTTCTGCTTCGCTGCTCTCCACTCTCCCTAGCATAGTTTATTTTTAATAGTTTACAGTTAATAGTTAATACACCAGACCCTCTCTAGAACTCACGTCTGTATAGCACAAATTCGCATATAATGCGGTCGTGGCCATGGATCCCAAATTTAATTACTTTACTTGCAATTCATTTTAATGCGGTCCCGCGCATGGATCCCAAATCTTGTGTTCTAGCGAGGGTCCGGTGTAGTTATAGTTCTTGATATAGTTGTTTTTTTTTTCCCCTCCTGCCTGATTTTTCTCTTGGGCTCATGCCCAAAGCTCCGGGATTCAAGCCCTGCGGTTCCTGCTCTAAGCCCATGCCAATGGGTGACTCCCATGACTCTTGCCTGAAGTGTCTGGGGGGGTCTCATCAAGCAGACAAGTGCAGGATCTGCAAAGGGTTTCGTCCCCGGACTAAGAAGGAGTGGGACTTTTTGTTTAAAACCGCTCCTCGTGGAGGCGGCTCTTAGCCCTGAGCCTCCTGCGGCATGCCAAGATCCAGCACCGAGCACCTCGGTGCACATCGTCCCGGCGGCAGCGGAAGGAGCTGCACCATGGTTGGACTCTGAATGAGACCCGCAGCACTGATGCTCCTCAGCACCGCAACCTACTTATCCAGCCTGGCACTGCTCTCATCCTGGCCAGAAGTGGCACCGGAAGCTGGAAAAGGGTGGCCCGCATCCTCAGAGACCAGCCTCCCTGAAACCGCCTGAGGGCGGGTGCCGGTATACCATTGCCTCGATGACTGGCTTATCCGGGGCGCACCAGAGAACCGATGCAGTCTCACCTCCACTTGGTCACAGACACGTTTCGTCGGTTAGTGGCAAAATCGACACTAGAACCGACCCAGAGAATAGAATTCATTGGGGCGGTTCTAGACTCCGTGCAGGCACGAGCCCTCTTGCCGGACGCTCGTTTCCAGTCTATTGTGGCCCTTGTCCGGAGCCTTCAGAGCTTCCCAACCTCGTTGGCAAGAAGCTGCTTGAGTCTTCTCAGTCACATGGCTTCCTACCTGTATGTGACCAGGTACACCAGACTTTGACTACGCCACATTACAAGCCTGGCTGGCATCAGTCTATCGCCCAGGTTGGGACACTGGAGCGTCCTGGCCTCCCTCTGCTGGTGGCTATATCCTCAGGCAGTATGCGAAGGAGTTCCTTTTCACAGCCTGCAGCCCTCCTTGTCCTTCGTCACGGATGCGTCAGCGCCCACCTCGGTTGGAAGGTTCTTCAAGGGCTTGGACCATCTCTAGCCACAAGATCGACAGCCAGTCCCCACATGGGACCTTAACCTGGTCCTCTCCAGACGTATAGGGTCCCCGTTTGAGCCGCTGGCTGCCTGCTCCCTTCTCTACCTCTCCTGGAAAATGGCTTTCCTGGTGGCTATCACGTCGGCGCAGTGGGTCTCCGAGCTGAGAGCCCTTACCTTGGCACCACCTTACACGATCTTCCATAAAGATAAGGTGCAGCTTCAGCCTCACCCGCCCTTTCTTCCCAAGGTTATATCAGCCAGGACATTTTTCTTCCATTTTTTAATCCAAAACCGCACGCCAGTCGCCAGGAACAGTGGCTGCACTCCCTCGATGACCGTAGGGCCCTTGCCTTCTACATTGAGTGTATGAAGCCGTTTTGGAAGACGACCCAGCTCTTTGTTGCAGTGGCGGTCCGGATGAAAGCCCTCACGGTCTCCTCTCAGCAGATTTCTTCATGGATCACGTCCTGCATCCACGCTTGCTATGATCTGGCTGGTACCGACCCCGCCCCTCACTGCTCACTACACAAGGGCCCAGGCTTTGTCGTCGGCGTTCCTGGCCCCGATCCAGGAGATCTGCAGAGTCGCGACTTGGTCCTCGGTACGCACTTTCGCTTCGTACTATGCCATTGTCTGGCACGCTAGAGATGACATGGCGTTTGGTAGAGCAGTCCTACAGTCCACGTTGCTTCACTCTGACCCCACTGCCTAGGTAAGGCTTGGGAGTCACCTAATTGGAATCGATATGAGCAAGTACTTGAAGAAAAAATGGTTACTCACCTTTGTAACTGTTGTTCTTCGAGATGCGTTGCTCATATCCATTCCAAATCTGCCCCCTCTTCCCCTCTGTCGGAGTAGCCAGCAAGAAGGAACTGAGGAGACGCTGGGTTGGCTGGGGTATATATCAAGTGCCATGAAGGCGCCACTCCAGGGGGCTCCACAGCTGGCCCACCAGGTGTTGCTAGGGTAAAAATTCTCCCACAGTTGTGCACGCAGCGCGCACGCACACCTAGTTGGAATGGATATGAGCAACACATCTTGAAGAACAGTTACAAAGGTGAGTAATTGTTTTTTACAAATGCCTTAACCTTATTTGTGACTTCAAATTTTGTGAAATCTTACATTTTTTGGTAGCAGTTGTTTGAGTTCTCTATATTCAAGACTTAAATTCATTAAATCACCAGCAGCTAGATGCTGATAGAAGTGAGAGGCTAGTACTTTTCAGTGGAGCACCTTGTGGAGAATTTCATCACACAAGCATGCAGGATGCTAGCTTGGAGGAAGAGGGGCATGTTATTGACCGTGGCTAGTAGGTGTCATGTTGGGCACTTGCTTTTCCTCCATTCACTCACTTCTCTGTCCTTCTCTGAGGTTCATGAGAGTGGGAAACTTTTCTTTTTCATTCATCCAATTGTGCTGTGGAGGGAGGGCTATAGTTTTAGTTGAGGTAGAGCCTCCTTCACACGTCAATAGCAATATTTTTCAGGCCTTGCCTATAATTTGGTATAGGATGACTTGACGTAATCAGTTGCTGCATGAATTATTGCTTAAGTGGTCTTCATTTCAATTGCTAGGCTTCAATGTCTTTGAGTGCAGACCAAACCCCAGCATCGTCACCACTTCCTACTGCACCCCAGCCACAGGTATTCCAGGCTGGGTCTAGCAAACCTTTACATAGCAGTGGAATCAACGTTAATGCAGCTCCATTCCAATCCATGCAGACAGTAAGTACCAAATGAACTTAATGGTAAATCACTTTGTTCTGTTAATCAAATCTTCTGATAGCCATTATTTTGACCCTGGAATGTGTTATATAATTGCACTTAGAATAGGCTCTATTCTTCTTCGAGTGGTTGCACATGTTAATTCCACTGTAGGTGTGTGTGTGTCTCGTGCACAGATGTCAGAGACTTTTTCCTCCTCAGTGGTACCTGTTGGGGTGGCTGGAGTGCCCCCTATGGCCGCTCGCCACTGTGTGCTAGTATAAGAGGAGCCACCCTCAACTCTTCTCAGTTCCTTCTTCCTGACAGTGATTGTTGTCCGCGATTTCAGACTTGTTTATTCAAATACCTTCTTCACCCCTTGTAAATAGTACTCCTGATAAAATTTTGTGCAAAACAATTAAAAATTCTGTACACAATATTTTAAAATTCTTCAAATTTTATTTGTAAATAAATAAAGGTGGAGGCTCCAGCATGGCAGTGGTAAGCACGGGCCACTGGCTACACGGAGCAGGGAGATCACTCTGCAGGCCACTCACTCCCCTCCTCCTTCCCTTCAGGGACATAGATTTGGCAATGAGGGTGCACCGACCCTGACACAGCGCAAGGGCAAGGCCTGCCTCTCTGTGCCAGGCGCACCAGGTGTGGGCAGGCAGACTCAGCCTGGCAGGATCCAAGCGTGGAGGGGTTTAGTGTGGGGGGATTCAGGTATGGGCTGTTAGGGTTCTGTGTGGGGCAGTCTGGGTGAGGGCATCTCAGTGGGGATACAGAGGGGGAGAATCTGGATGCACTGGGGGGGGGGGGGTCCAGGTGCAGGGATAATGGGACTTAGCAGTGGGTCCAGACCTTAGGGGTGAGGGGGGGAGGGAAGGGCTCGGCAGGGGGAGTCCGGGTGCTGGGGGAGTGGGCCTTGGTTGGGTGGGGGTCTGAGTGCAGTTGGTTGGGGCTCAGTGGGGGGTTCCAGGTGTGGGGGGGCTAGTCAGGGTAGTCCAGGTACATAGGGTGTGGAGTTTGTCATGCTGGGGGTTCTAGTGCGGGCGGGTTGAGCTCACCGGGGGGATGGCCTGGGTTCAGGGGTAGGGCTCCAGATGTAAGGGGGTGGAGCTTGGCTGGGAGCGCCGAGTGCAGGGGGTGAGGCTTGGTGGGGGTTCAGGTGTAGGGGTATGGGAGGGGGGTTCAAATACATGAGGGTGGGCAGACGGGGGAGCAGCTCCCCCGACAGTGACCCCTCCCCCTACACTGAGAAGCGATGGGGGCAGGAAGCGAGGGGTGTGAGGATGTGGAACTTCCTGTAGCAGGGGAAGATTTCTGCGGGGGGGTCTGGCCCGGCCACTTTGCGCTCTTCCCCCAGCCACGACTGGCCAGGGCGTCCCCCAGCCCTAGGGCTGGGTGCAGTGGGGGGCTCTCAGTGTGCGGAGGTGTTTCTGGGTGAAGGCAGGTTAGACTTGGCAGGGGTTCTGGGTATGGGTGGAGTCTGGATGCACACCAGTTGGATGGGTCTGACCCAGCACCGGCTGGGGCGTCTTCAGGCACTGTCTCTCCACTTCCCCTAGCCCACAGTGATTTACCTCTCCATCGGCTGCTCTGGGTGTCCGAAAAGATGCACCTATGCTGCTGGGGAGGGGCATGTGACTGCTCTTGAGGCTTCCCTTTGCTTCCCCATCAGAGTGTCATTTTTTTTGGCAGAGAAGCAAAGAAATTTGTGGGGGGCATGAATTCTGTGCCCACACACCACCACCAGAAGGCTGCAGGGCCCACCAAGATCTCCTGAAAAGAGTGGTCTCAGGTGTTTGGCATCCAGGCAGGAGAGGTATCTCTGCCACCTTGATTGAGATTGCTCTGCCAATCAATGAGGCAGTCATGGAGCTCATCACGACTCTGTGGCAGACACCCGTTTCCCTGGCTTCAACAGCAAAACAGGCTGAGACGATACTTCACCCCCTCTAAAGGGTATGAATGTTTTTGCAATCACTCCTCCACTTCTCTTGTGGTATCTCAACTGCCAATGCGCAGGAAAGAAAGGATGAACATATCTCCACTTCAGAGCAAGGACTCAAGAAGACTAGATTTGTTTGGTCATAAACTTTATTCCTTAGGGAGCCTGCAACTAAGATCTCAAACCAGCAGGCACTCCTGAGTTGATGCAATTATTCACACTGGGAGAACACTGCTAAATTCAAGGACAAATTACCAGAGAATTACAAACAGGAGTTCTCTGTAATGGTGGAGGGGGGTAAATTGGTTGCCAGAACTACCCTCCAGGACAGTCTGGATAGTGCAGTTTTAGTGGCATGAACTATGGCACCAGCGATTGCTGGGAGAAGGTATTTATTGTTGGTCATCCAAACTGCCTGCCAGAAGTACAACAGCTGATACAGGACCATCTGTTTGAAGGGCCTACCTATTCTTTGAGAAAATTGATGGCGGGCTTCATAGCCTTAAAGATTCCAGGGCTACACTTAAATCCCTGTGACAAAAAGGACGCACCTTTTTGTCACCATAGCTTTGCTCCCCGTTCCCAAGATCCGCCTAGGAAAACAGAGAAGGAGCTATGGAAGGCACCCTCCTCTTCGGTGTCAGTGAGCTCATCACATCCAGCTGCCCCTTCCAAACAGTCATTTTGATTGGGTAGTGAGGACATTATTCCAGTCTCCTCACTTCTGTCTGCTCCCCCTTTTTTTTGTTTGTTTACCAAATGCTTGTCCCGCTTCCTAAGTACTTGGACCCACATAATGTCAGACCGGTGTGCCTTAAGTATGGTGGAACAGAGGTATGCCATCCAGTTTAATACACCCTGTGCCTCTCTATATACTCCCGCTCCCCCAGTCAGGGACCACTCTGGACCTCCCACTGAAGGACAATGTCGAGAATCTCTTTCAGACAGATTATAGAGGAAGTACCGTTGAGCCTCAGGAGAGAAGGCTTCTATTCCTGTTGTTTCCTGATTACCAAGACAAAGGGAGATCTCATGCCTATCTTAAATCTAAGAGAGTTGAACAAATTCCTGCAGAAAATAAAATCTCACACTGTTCCTAGTGTCAATTATCCCTTCCCTAGAAGGAGGAGACTGGTATGGGGCCCTTGACTTGAGGGACACGTACTTCCATTTTGCAATATGTCCCGACCATTGAAAATTTATCAGGTTAATGCGTGATATTCATCATGATCAGTTCATAGTGCTTCTGTTTGGCTTGGCAGCTGTCGTACCAGCTCATCTTCCAAAATTAGGTATCCATGTCTTCCCATACCTGAGTGACTGGTTGATCAGAGTCGCAGGTTCTGTCCAGGATATTCACTGCTCTATCCATATTCAATGTTCTGAGGCACTGAATGTATTGAGAAAAATCAGTATGGAAGCCTGTACAGACAATAGATTTCAGTGGAGCAATCCTTGACTCTACAGAGCCAGAGCTTTTCTAACACAAACCAAGTTCAAAACTATTTGAGACCTAATAGTTCGAATGAAGGCTTACCTGCTCATAACAGCACGTAAGTGCCTCAGGCTGCTACGTCATATGGCAGCATGAACCTATGTAGTGCAGCACGCCAAACTGCCATTCAGGAAGCTGCAAACATGGCTAACAGTATATGCCCTGAATTGCTACCATTTGGACAAAATGGTTCAAGTGCCAGAGCTAGTCGTGTTGTCTGTGGATTGGTGGATGGACCCTCTAAAAATTTGCTTGGAAGTTGGCTTCCTTCCCATACAATGAACATGCACTCTAGTCGCGCACACATCGTCTCTAGGTTGGGGGGCTCACATTGGGTCCCCGAAGACACAAGGCCTTTGGTCATAAATGTCAGGGAGTTGAGTAGTACATCTCAACTCAATTGATTCACCTCAAAGCTGCTTACCTTTCGGGGAAACAGAACACAGTGGCAGGTCAGCTGAGAAGATCCTTCACCGATCAACACGAGTGGTCATTATGCCCAGATGTAGCCAGGTTTATTTTCCAACTCTTGGGGTTTCCCCAAGTGGACCTTTTTGCAACAAGACCCAATAGAAAATGTTGCTAGTTCTTTTTCCCGGGGGTCTCAGCCTAGGTCCCCAACAGATGCCTTTCTCCTATCCTAGAATTCCCTTCTATATGCCTTCCCTACAATTCCTTTGTTCTTCAGAGTAGTATCCAAAAATAAAAAAGGACCATGCTAGTCTCATCCGTTTAAAGTACTGGCATGGCCCTTTCAGTACTCGTACTCAGCTTTCCTGATTTTGTCAACAGAGCCTCCTCTATTCTTCTTGTTGGATCCAGACATAATTTCTTGAGACCACTCCAGCCTCCACAAGCGCTCCATCTCACAACATAGCTGCTTCAAGGCAGAATCCCTTTGAAAGGTCCTACTCACGAGATGTCCAGAATGTACTTCTAAATAATGGAAGACCCTAACTGGCTAAAGACCCTTACTTGGCTAAATGGAAGTGCTTCTCCATTTGGGTTAATGAGAAATGTGTATCTACTTGGCAAGCACCCCTGAATATTGGCTGGACTATCTTCTAGATCTAAAACAGAATCTGACTGTTCTGTAAGGGTGCATTTGGCTGCTATCTAAGGCCTTGGCTACACTCGCGGATTCACAGCGCTGCCGCGGCAGCGCTGTTAAGCGCGACTGTAGTTGCGCCGCCAGCGCTGCGAGAGCTCTACCTCTCCGAGGGGAATAGCTTGCAGCGCTGTGAGCGAGCGTGCAGCGCTGCAGGCGCTGATTACACTGGCGCTTTACAGCGCTGCACTCGCTGCGCTCGGGGTGTGTGTGTGTTTTTTCACACCCCTGAGCACAGCAAGTGCAGCGCTGTGAATTGCCAGTGTAGCCAAGGCCTCAGCTTTGATGTATGGGTGGTGTAGTAGTTCCGGGGTGGGGCTCGTCCCTTCCTGGGGCGCCTGGAAGCCAGGCCGCCCCGCTACAAAGCGAATAACAGTTCTGAGCTCAGGCCCTTTGGGCAGGGCTGAGCACACAATTAACAGTTCTGAGCTCAGGCCCTTTGTGCAGGGGCTGAGCACACAATTAACAGTCCTGAGCTCAGGCCCTTTGTGCAGGGGCTGAGCACACAATTAACAGTCCTGAGCTCAGGCCCTTTGTGCAGGGGCTGAGCACACAATTAACAGTCCTGAGCTCAGGCCCTTATGCAGGGGCTGAGCAGACAATGAACAGTTCTGAGCTCAGGCCCTTTGTGCAGGGGCTGAGCAGACAATGAACAGTTCTGAGCTCAGGCCCTTATGCAGGGGCTGAGCAGACAATGAAAAGTTCTGAGCTCAGGCCCTTATGCAGGGGCTGAGCAGACAATGAAAAGTTCTGAGCTCAGGCCCTTATGCAGGGGCTGAGCAGACAATTAACAGTCCTGAGCTCAGGCCCTTTGTGCAGGGGCTGAGCACACAATTAACAGTCCTGAGCTCAGGCCCTTATGCAGGGGCTGAGCAGACAATGAAAAGTTCTGAGCTCAGGCCCTTATGCAGGGGCTGAGCAGACAATTAACAGCTCCGGCCCTGGGTCAGGGCGGGGCAGCAAACCAATAGTCAGTCAGAGGCCCAGGCCTTGTAGCAGGGGCTGGGTCAGTTTGGGTTAGCCCAGGCCCTAGGTCAGGGCAGGGCAGCCAACGGATAGTCTGTCACGGGCCCAGGCCCCTTGGACAAGGAGGAGGAGAGACTGCCACCCGGCGCGGGGTGGCAGGGGGGAACACAGGCCCGCCCACTCCACTGTGTTCCAGCCCGGGGCCCTATCCGCAGCAGTCCGTCTGCCACGCAGTCAGTGGGGATCCTGACCGCAACACACTGACATGGGTTCGGGGTCTGCTATCCCCGGGCCACTTCCCATCTCCTCCTCCATGGGTACCTGCTCCTCCTGAGTTCCGTCTGCTGGGTCACAGATCATGGGCTCCTCCGGGCCCCGAGCACCAGGTAGGTCTGTCACTCCCTCTGGGCCCTCGGCGGGGGGAAGCTCAGACTGCTCCTCAGGGTACCGGGCTCTCGGCAGGCTCGGCCAGTCCTCCTCAGGGTACCGGGCTCTCGGCAGGCTCGGCCAGTCCTCCTCAGGGTACCGGGCTCTCGGCAGGCTCGGCCAGTCCTCCTCAGGATACCGGGCTCTCGGCCGGCTCGGCCAGTCCTCCTCAGGATACCGGGCTCTCGGCAGTCTCAGGTCCGCGGGAGCTCGGGCACCAGCGTCTGTCCTCTCCCGCTGCCGGCCAGCTACTGAGCGCTGGGGCCTGGCCTTTATACTTCCTGTCCCGCCCCTTGACTTCCGGGGGGCGGGGACAGGCCGCGGTGGCTCCGCCCACTCTGGCGGCTTTTCTGGCTCATCCCTTCCTGGGGCGCCTGGAAGCCAGGCCGCCCCGCTACAGGTGGATAATAGATTATGCCCTTAAGTGCAGGTCCCCATCCCTCCTTGAGATCTCAGCTTAGTCCTGGCAATTCTAATGGGACCCCACTTTGAACACCTTGTGACTAGCTCCCTCCTTCACCTTTCTATGAAGGTGGCATTTTAAGAGATTTAGTTTCAGAACCCCCTTATACAGTTTTTTATAAAGTTAAGGTTTATCTTCAGCTGCAACAAAAGTTCCTTACAAAAGTACTGTCTAGTTTTCATGTTAACCAAATGATATATTTGCCCCTGTTTTTTCCAAAACTCCATCACCATAAGCATGAAGAAAGACTTCACTCATTGGATGTGAGAAGAGCATTCGCTATCTACCTGGAGTATACTAAATCGTTCTGGACTTTTATGCAGGTTTTTGTTACAGTTGCTGATAGAGTTAAGGGCCAAGCTAGTTTCCTCCTACAGAATCCCTTTCTGCATCCATTTATGCTACCAGCTGGCTAACGTGACCTTGTCATCTGGAGTACTGGCATGTTCTGCTAGAGCACAAGCAGCTTCTGCGGCTTTCCTAGCTCGCGTATCACTTGTTGACATTAATAAAGCACCAATTTGGTCATCAGCTACACCTTCTCCTCTCATTACACCATTGATTATCAGTCCAGAGATTATGCCAGTTTTGGGCGGGTGGTCTTGCAATCACTATTCAGATAAACTCCGAATCCACCTCCATAGACGTTTGCTTGAGAGTCACCTACTGTGGAAATTATGTTCAATAACTCGAAGAAAAAACGGTTACCTACCTTTCTGTAACTGTTCTTCGAGATGTGTTCCACATTTCCATTCCACAGCCTGCCCACCTTCCCCTCTCCATCAGAGTACGTCCAGTACAAAGGAACTGAGGGAGGTTGGGTTGTCTCCGCCTTCTTACATCACCATGCATTGGCATGGGGCGGGGGCGCTCCAGCTATCTTGACGGGTAGTGCTGAAGGGGTTGTGGGGGGGAATGACATCTGTGCACAAAGTGCACACCCACCCACAATGGAGTGGGCATGTGCAACACATCTCAAAGAACAACAGTTACAGAAAGGAAGGTAATTGCTTCTTTTGTCAGTTTATAAAGCATATAGTCTCGAATTGTATGCAAAAGACATGCAAGTACAAATTGGGAAAATGTAGACCAGAAAGATACTTAGTTTTTTCCTACCATTGTAGGTATTCAATATGAATGCACCTGTTCCTCCTGTCAATGAGCCAGAAACCCTAAAGCAACAAAATCAGTACCAGGCCAGTTACAACCAGAGTTTCTCCAATCAGCCTCACCAAGTAGAACAATCAGAACTTCAGCAAGAACAGCTCCAGACAGGTAAACTTGTTAGACAAAATTAAAACCTTCTTTTAGCCTAAAAGGGAGGCTTCCAGTGGAGGATAATCATGGAGACCAAATTCCAAGAAATCTGGCAGCTGACTTAAAATTAAATGGAATTTAGAATGCGTAAAATTTTGTTCTTCGGGGGAGTCTCTGCAAAACCGAAACTCTTAATGAGGAGAATCCAACTGAGGGGAAGTTCTGCATGCAGAATAAATTTTTTTTTTATGGAGCAGTGTCGCTGCCTCTGGGCCCCATGTTTAGCAACTTCATGGAAAGATTGTGGAAGTCACTTGAGAATGTTTCCACTTGTTTCAGGCCTGTGTGGTGTGAAGTTTTCTTTCTTTGTCGATTTTAAAAAAGAAAAAAACACCAGTGAAAAGTTTAATTGTACTAACTTGAGGCCTGCTGACACTGACTTCACTGAACACTAGACATCTTGCATTATTTTAATATTGTGGAGTGTGTCAGAATAGCAACTTTTAGTTCTGCAAACCATCTGTCTTTGGGTTCGTAAACATTTACTGCTGTGCTTGATGGTACTAAGGCAGACTTGATTGCTTTAAATTGATACCTTTCAGTGTTTGGGGAACATAGAAAACATAAACTTCCATTGTTTTTATTATAGTGGTTGGCACCTACCATGGTTCCCCGGACCAGTCCCATCAAGTGGCAGGTAACCACCAGCAGCCTCCACAACAGAATACTGGGTTCCCACGTAACAGTCAGCCTTATTATAACAGCCGGGGAGTGTCTCGTGGTGGATCACGCGGCACTCGGGGCTTAATGAATGGATACAGGGGACCTGCCAATGGGTTTAGAGGTAAAAAATAAATATATATATTTTATCAAAATTTTGAGACTTTATCTGAATTTTTTTTTTCAGGATCACAGAATGGCACGAGACCTTTGTTATGTTGGCCCTATTATTGTTTAATACTTAAACATATTGGGAAGATATTTAAGCTTGTGGTGGTGGTATTCACTTTGTTCTATCTTAACAAAGCAGTTTAAATTCTAGGCTTCAGCTGGACTATCTCTGAGAACTGAATGAAGAATCATCTTTTGTTCAGTGTTTGTGCAGTGCCTAGCACAACAAGGTTCTGGTCCATGACTAGGGTTCCTGGGCATATGGTAATACAAATAATAAATAACAGATTAAACATATGTACTACAGATTATCAGAGAAACATCCTCAGATACCACCTCCCCAGTTTTTTTACAAGGTCTTAATGAGAAGATGTAGGTTATTTTACAGATGTTTACACAGTCTGCTGGCACACAACACTTTTTTTATTCAAGTTTTTTTCTTAAAAGTCAATGAAGTCCCTCAGTGGCCTTTTATGTGTGTAGCATAACTTATGAAGACAGGTTATGTGCCCTTCAGTAAGCATTTGTATTCTAATCCTTAGGAGGGTATGATGGCTACCGCCCTTCATTTTCCAACACTCCTAACAGTGGTTACTCGCAGCCCCAATTTAATGCTCCTCGGGACTACTCCAACTACCAACGGGTGAGTTGACATTTAAATTAAAATTATAGGAATAGAAAAATCAGTTAAACTAAATGAAATAACTTGCTTAAAATAACTGGTAAGTATTCTTCTTAGAGTTTTAATTGCAAAATCTCGACAACTCCATATCAAATGTGTTTAGTTTACAAGTGAAAGTAAAGCTCCCTGCTCCGCAACCATCCAAATGGCCAGTCTTATTCACCCTGGGATTTGAAAATAAAGCTTTTTTTGTGACTTCACCAGTAAAAATTTAAATTTTTTTCTCCGTCATTTATCTGTGGGCAACCCTTTACACATAGACATACTGGAAAATATACTTTAATTCTGCAGTTGGTACTTGGTTAATGATTCTGTTGATGGATGAGTCAGAATGGAATACTTTACTTTCTTACAAGTTTTGGCTCTGCAATGCTAACAAATAAAATGTAATAACTGTATTACTAAACAGATACACTCCCTATGTTTATATTTTTATATATCTATATGCTTGGCAGAATTTGCTTTTTTTATTTTTTCAGCTGCTAATATTTATTTTTAAGCATGTTTTAGATTTATCACTTTAAATTTTCACAGTTGCACAAAATTATGGACTTTAAGCATTTTTTAGATTTTTATTATAGCTGTCAATTAATGGCGGTTAACTCACGTGATTAACTCAAAAAAATTAATCGCGATAAAATTAATTGCCATTAATCGCACTGTTAAACAATAGAATACTAATTGAAATTAAATATTTTGGATGTTTTTCTACATTTTCAAATATATTGATTTCTATTACAACACAGAATACAAAGTGTACAGTGCTCACTTTATATTATTTTTATTACAAATATTTGCACTGTAAAAATCAGCAAAATAAATAGTATTTCTTCTTCGAATGCTGTCCCTGTGGGTGCTCCACTTTAGGTGTTCATGCGCCCCTGCTCTCGTAGTCGAGACTTTTAGTAGCAGTCCCCGATTAGATCGCACATGCGTGGTCCCTGTCTCATGTTGCTGCAGGCAGTTTACCGATGCTGTGCAACTAACCCCCACTCAGTTCCTTGGCTAGAAGTGGGAGCAATCAGCAGTGCCTCTTGCTACTTTGTAGTTAGTTACAGTCTGTTGTTTAGTTTCTTTATTAGCAGCTACTTAGCTTGTTTCCCTTTCTCTTTTCTCCTTTCAAACAAACAAACAAAAAACCCTCACAGCCAGGAACTTCAGAAAGACAACTGTTTTGAGGGCTCTCAGCACCTTGCCTCCAGGCTCGAAGTGCTTGTCCCTGACAGCCACGATTGGTGTGTTTGCTGCCTGTGTGTTAGTGCCTCCAATGCAGGCACTAACAAAGTGTTGCGTTGCCTCAGGCTCACAGAAAGGCAGGGAGTGGAGAAGTCTCTTGGACCTGTTGGGGCATGAGGCTTGGGACACCCCCTTCCGCCCCTCACCCCCCCACACACACTTCGCCAACCTTGGCTTCGGACAGGAATGTTTCCCCAACCCTACATCTGAGTGCCATGCTGGGCATCACTTGAGGAAGCACCTGGATCCCCTCCACAGGGCGGGGGGGGGGCCCCCATAGCCGTCCCACGGATAATAATAGCACCGGCTGTGCTGTTAGTGCCAGGAGCTCAGGTGGCTGAGTGCTTCAGCACCGCTGCAGACAGAGACTTCGGGGAACGGCTCCAGCACAGGCACTGAGGGGAGGTTGGAGCGCCGTGCCTGTACGCCACTATCTATAGCCGCTCCGCCAGCAGGCATCCAGTGCTGGCATCGCCTGTGCTGTCAGTGCCGGGAGCTGAGATGGTGGTAAACTCCGGCACCGCTGGAGCCAGAGACTCTACAGGAGCAGGCTCCGATGCAGGCACTAAGGGGAAATCAAAACACCATGCCTCTGCAGCGCGATGTATGTTTATTCTGCAGGCAGCCATCCAATACTGGCACCAGCTGTGCTGTCAGCACTGGGAGCTGAAGTAGCGGAAATTCCTGGCACTGCTAGAGCCAGAGACTCTACAAGTCTCTGTCACGGCTCCGACACAGGCACTAAGGGGAAACCAAAAACCTGTGCCTCTGCACCACAATCTACAAACAGCAGTGCGGTGGCGCTACAAAAGACAGCTTCTTCAAAGGTGTACCCAACACGCACAGAGGCACAGCCAGCAGCGCCACCTTCTCCTCCACAGTCCTGGCACTGACAAGGAGGCAGCCCCAGGGGCCAATCAAACCAGCAGTTCCTTAGACAGAGGGTTCTGGTATTCAGCTCTGCCCCTGATCTCCCCCTATTTGCGGTACTGATACGAGAATGATTCTCTTGGCACCAAATCTCCCTGTGTCCCCAACATCACTCACTGTCTCACTCCTTATTTGAAGGAGGAAGATGAGGAAGAACATCATCACCATCATCGGCTCCTATCCATCAGGAGTCAGTCAACCCAGGAGTCTCTCCTGAAGCATATTATGCTGTTCCTGGGTACTTACAGTGGTATTGGGGACTCCCAGGCCACTCCCATGCCAAAGGGCATACTGGACTCCATGGGTCATAGGCCCCACACAAGGGGGGGACTGCCTGCCACGGTCAGACCCAGCACACAGTAATTCCCCATAGCTTCTGTACCAGCACCCTCAGTGGTACCAGGGGAAGAGGAGGAAGAACCATCCACTTGCCATCATTGTCCACAGGGGACACGTTAATGCCTCCTCCCTCCTAATATAGGGGATGATTTCAAATTGTTCCATGGCTTATTTGGGAGGGTGGCCCTCTCTGGATATTTCCTTTGAGGAAGTCCCTGTGATACAGCATGGGCTAGTGGACTTTTTTGCATACATCCGCTTCATTTAAAAAAAAAAAAAAATTTGCCCTTCACATGAATGAGGCACTGATGGACCCTGTAAGGGTCATTTTGTGGACCCCTGCAGCTGCCTCTCTAGCCGGCAGGAGGTCCAATGGGAGGTGTGTACCAACAAAGGGCTTGGACTTCGCATCCAGCGCCTAATTGCTTAGTGATACATGCAGTCCAGCGACGTGGCATGCAACAACAGCCCTGAAACACAACTCGTGATAAGGACTGGAAAAAACTTGATCAGTTTTGGCAATAAGGCTTACTCCTTGCCTACCCCTCACCTCTGCATAGCCAACTATGCAACATCATCTTGATGTTCGGAGGGCATTGGCTTCTTACATAGACAGGACTAAACCATCCCATAAATCACCCAGACTGTTGCTGTCCATCACTGAATGCTCCAAAAGGAGCATCGTCTCTAAACAAAGCCTTTCCACTTAGATCCATAATCGCACAAAACTCTATCATGAGTGTAACTGCCAATCCCTCATGGGGATTCGCTCACATCCCACTAGACCCTTAGCCTCCACGGCTTCCCTGCACAATGTACCTATGACGGACGTTTGTAGAGTTGCTGCCTGGGCCTCAGCCCATACCTTTAGACAGCACTATGCCTTAGAGCAGCCCCTCCCCCATTGTTTACCAGAGCGGCCGGATGAGCACCGAGAGCAGGGCAGGCTCCCTGCCTGCCTGCCCTGCGCAGCTCCGGGAAGAGGCTGGAACGTGGGGAAGAGGGGGCGGAGGGTCTGTGTGTGGCTGTTACTTTAGGCAGCGTCCTCAGCAGCTCCCATTGGCCGGGAACGGGGAACCGCGGCCAATGGGAGTTGCTGGAGGCGGTGCCTCAAGCAACAGAAACGCACAGCCCCTCTGCCCCCCCCTTCCCCATGTTCCAGCCTCTTGCGGGGGGCAGGGCAGACAGACAGGGAGTCTGCCCTGCCCCCAGTACGCGTCGGGCCAGATCCTGCTCCCGAACCCTTCCTGCAACCAAACCCCCTGCCCTGAGCCCCCTGCTGCACCCTGCACCCCGACCCCCTGCCTCACCCCGCACCCCTCCTGCATCCCAACCCACTGCCCTGAGCCCCATGCCCTACCACTCCTGTACCCTGACCCCCTGCTGTACCCTGCACTCCTCCTGCACCCCGACCCCTCTCCTGAGCCCCCTGCTGCACCCTAACCCCTTGCCCTGAACCCCCTGCTGCACCTTGCACCCCTCTTGTACCCTAACCCCCTGCCCTGAGCCCCCTGCCACACCCTGCACCCTGACCCCTTGCTGTACCCCACACCCCTTCTGCACCCCACACCCCCTGGGGGCAGGGACTGGGCAGAGTTGGGGTGGAGATTTCGGGGAAGGGGTTGGAATGAGGGCAGGGAAGGAGTGGGAAGAGGCGGGGCAGGGGTGGGGCCTCATGGAAGGAGTGGAGTGGGGGCGGGGCGGAGGGCGGCGTGTGTGTGTGTGTGTGTGTGAGAATAATGCGGCCCTCGGACCAATGTACTAGTCCTCATGTGGCCCCCATGGTCATTTGAGTTTGAGACTCCTGCCTTAGAGCAACAGGCAACATCTGACACCTCCTTCAGATGCTCTCTACTATCAGAGGTTATGACTTCAACTCCGAAGCCCCTCCTTCCATCGGAGGGCACTGCTCTGAAGTCACCTAAAGTGGAGCACCCACAGGGACAGCACAAGAAGAAGAAAACAAGATTACTCACCTTGTGCAGTAACTGAGGTTCTTCAAGATGTTTGTCCCTGTGGGTGCTCCACTACCCTTGCTCCTCCCCTCTACTTTAGAGTTTTCTTATTCGTCTCTGCAGTAGGGAAGGAACTGAGTGAGGGTTGGTCACACAGCGTCGGTTAACTGCCTGCAGCAGCGCGAGACAGGGACCACGCATGTGCGACCCAACCGGGCACTGCTACTAAAAGTCTCCGACAACAAGTGCAGGGGCTCATGAACACCTAAAGTGGAGCACCCACAGGGATACACATCTTGAAGAACCTCAGTTACTGCACAAGGTGAGTAACCTTCTCTTTTCAATTAACTTCATACAAGTACTGTAGTGCAATCTCTTTATTGTTACGGTGTAACTTACAAATGCAGGTTTTTTTGTTACATAATTACTCTAAAAAACAAAACAATGTAAAACTTTAGAGCCCACTCAGTCCTACTTCCTGTTCAGCCAATGGTTAAGACATACAAGTTTACGTTTACAGGAGATACTGCTGCCTGCTTCTTATTTACAGTGTCACCTGAAAGTGAGAACAGGTGTTCGCATGGCACTTTTGTAGCTGGTGTTGCAAGATATTTACATGCCAGATATGCTAAACATGCCCCTTTATGCTTCAGCCACCATTCCAGAGGACATGCTTCCATGCTGATGATGCTCGTTAAAAAATAATTTAATTAAATTTGTGACTGAACTCCTTGGGGGAGAACTGTATGTCTTCGGTTCTGTTTTACCTGTTTTCTGCTACATTTCATGTTATAGCAGTCTTGGACGATGACCCAGCACATGTTCATTTTAAGAACACTTGCACAGCAGATTTGACAAATCGCAAAGAGAATACCAACGTGAAATTTCTAAAAATAGCTACAGCACTCAACCAAAGGTTTAAGAATCAGATTTGCCTTCCAGAATCTGAGAGGGGTGAGGTGTGGAGAATGCTCTCAGAAGTCTTAAAGAGCAACACTCAAATGCATAAACTATAAAACCCAAACCACCAAAAAAGAAAATCAACCTTCTGCTGGTGGTATCTGACTCAGATAATAAAAATGAAAATGCATCAGTCTGCTCTGCTTTGGATTGTTAATCGAGCAGAACCCATCATCAGCATGGATGAATGTCCTCTGGAATGGTGGTTGAAGATGAAGGGACATATGAATCTTTAGCGCATCTGGCATGTAAATATCTTGCGACAATAGTGCCACGTGAACGCCTGTTTTTACTTTCAGGTGACATTGTAAACAAGAAGCGGGCAGCGTTATCTCCTGTAAATTGTAACCAAATTTGGTTGTCTGAACAATTGGCTGAAATGGGACTGAGTGGACTTGTAGGCTCTAAAGTTTTTTACATTTTTTTTTCAATGCAGTTATTGTTTGTACATAATTCTACATTTCTAAGTTCAACTTCTATGATAAACAGATTGCACTACAGTACTTGTATGAGGTGAATTGAAAAATACTATTTCTTTTTTTACAGTGCAAATATTTGTAATAAAAATAAATATAAAGTGAGCACTATACACTTTGTATTCTGTGTTGTAATTGAAATCAATATTTGAAAATGTAGAAAACATCCAAAAATATTTAAGTAAATGGTATTCCATTATTGTTTAACAATACGATACATTTTAAAAAAATTTTAATCGCGCGATTAATTTTTATTCAAATTTTCACAACTGTGGTAAATTATATGGGGGAATGTCAGACTGACTAATGACAGTAAACATTGAGATTCAAAAAGTTAAAGCTTTATAAACTGTTAAAACGCATTGTCAATATCCTGTGTCCAGATATACAAAGTCAATATCTGTAAATCAGCAAATCATAACTGTTTTTACTATTCATTTGCTAGTCCATTTGTAACAAACCTAAGTCAGAAGTCTGAATCACTCGATTTTGACCCTTAAGTTCTCAAGTAGCATTTTTCTTTCTTTGCCTAGCTGTAAACTTTGATTTATCAATATTATTCATCGGTTTGTGTGTGTACAGTGACATCTACGTTTACCAATAAAAATTGTAATCCTTCTAAGCCTAGATATGTTATGTAAAGTTTAATCACTTAGTCTGTGAAAACAGTTTAAGATGTTTATTAGTTGCTAATGAACCTAACTCCTTTCTAGTCTTGTGAGGCAGATTAGGATTTCCTGTTAAGAATTACAATTCTGTATTTTGTCCGTGGCATCATTTAACTGAAAAATGGATGGGTTATTTCGAAATACTCTTGAAACTTAATATTTTTAATAGCAAATATTTAACTTTCTAAGGCACAACAAATGACTGCAGTGGTTTAATGAAGATACCTTAATTTACTTCTCACTTTTACACTTTCTTTAGGATGGATATCAACAGAATTTTAAACGTGGCTCTGGACAGAGTGGACCGCGGGGAGCCCCTCGAGGTAATACTCAAATTATATGTTCCTAATTCTACTGAACTGGAGTTTCTGATGCAATCTCTTAGAGGGTTGTGGATCAGAAAACATTTTACCATATACAACTAATAGGCCACAATTCAAAAATACATTTAAACTTTCCTGGAACTTTTGTTGGAAGTTGTTAGTTGGCTATTGAATGAAGTATTTTTGTTCGTAAGAAGTTAATTTGTCTGCTGAGATTTAAGTTTATCTTTGCATCCACACTATTCAGTTGCCTTTTTTCTTACTAAAAGAAAATGAGCCCTGAAAACCTGAAAATATATTTTTTGGTAAAGCTTTGCACCCATTTCACTGCTGCCCCTACTAACCCAATTCGGAATTTTAATTTTTTGCTGACAAGATTTGCTAGAATTTTGACCGCAGGCTTTTCTTTTGTATGTTTTCTAAAGCTCCCTTGACTTCTGAATTTGTATATTGATATTTCTTCAATTTCAATAAAGATGTGTTGCGTTACTTGCAGCCTGTTGCGGAGTATTCTTTTTTTTTTTTTTGGTCAACATATTTACAAATTCTGCCTTTTGTTCATTTAGTTCCTAGAGTCTGCAGGAAAGTGATTATTTTTAAAGTATCAATTCCTATAGAGATGGGTATTTTTTCCCTTTTGTAAAAATCTCCTAAAATATTTGCAGCCTTATTTGCAGCTGCACAGTGTTTTTTATTTTGAGAATGAAACAAATATTAATATATCTCTACCCCGATATAATGCGACCTGATATAACACGAATTTGGATAGAACGTGGTAAAGCAGCGCTCCGGGGGGGTGGGGTTGCGCACTCCGGTGTCAAGGCAAGTTCGATATAATGCGGTAAGATTTTTTGGCTCCCGAGGACAGCGTTATATCGTGGTAGAGGTGTATATTGAAATCACTCAATCATATATGAGCTTAAACTAAATGTTTATCAAATAGCCAAAGCTGTAGTTGAGCTAATCTTTTTGCATTTGAACTTGAAAAACTATGGAAGTATTGTTGAAAAGTAATTAAACAGGCACTTGGTAACTACGTTGCATGTTCTCCATTTCTGCTGCCTAAAATATTGAAATATATAACATTAGCCAACTTGTGGAAAGGTCTGTATGCGTTGTCAAAAGGAACTGTCCTAATAAATAGTGTGATGGGAATGGGGATTGAGAGCCTATTTAATTGTGAAGTTATAGCAATGCTGTCCATAAATATATTCCAAATAGGAAAGTCCAGGGCTCATTGCCAGTAAAATACAGGTAAGTATTTGGCAGAAAGCTGGATTGATTGAAGATAGGTTTTTTTAAATTGATATGTCTATCTTCAACAGAACAATAGCTTGTGATCTATTTTCAGAATGTTGTTGAGACTTTCAGGTGGCTCAATACAAAGGAGCAGGAAAGTGAAAGCAAACCTGCGACTGGCTGTTTGATAATTTAAGAGACCCTTTAGCTTAATGGCTTTAAAATAAGATTTTTTTTTTAAATGCTAACCAATTATTTTAAAAAAAATCTTAGTTTAACTTGCACTGGATCTGTTATCCCATACATGTGTGGGTGACTTGTATCAATAAGTTGCTGTTGGTTAACTGAAGGGGAAAATCACTTTAGAAGTTAGGTTAAATTCATCTAAGATTCTGAGAAAATTCTGAAAAATACAAAGAAGGGGGAAAACCAAGGAATTGATTAGATGATTCAATAGGCATACATGTGCGATTGTGTTGCAATGGATAAGGATATTGACCATGTATTAGTGCAGTAAACATATACCTATGAATTCTAAACCAAAGTTAGAGACCAAACTTGAGTCACACCCTTTATGAACTCTAAAATGGTCTGATTTGTTACAAAATTTAAATGCTGTTTTTATTTTCTAGGTCGTGGAGGGCCCCCAAGACCCAACAGAGGGATGCCTCAAATGAATGCTCAGCAAGTGAATTAAACTAATCCACAGGATTATATTAAACGCCAAAAACACACTGGCCAATGTACCATACATGTTACCAGAAGAGTTATTATCTATTGTTCTCCCTTACAGGAAGTTCATTGTAATGGGACTTTTTTCATTACCCATAAAGACAGGACTACAGTTGTCAGCTTTATATTACCTGGATATGGAAAGAAACAACGTTTACTCTGCATGTTCTGTCCTAAGCATCATCTTGAGCCTTGCACATGAGATTCAGATTTGTTATTCTTGCTATGAGTAAAGCAAAAAAGGCAATTTCAGGGTGATCAGATCTCCATGGTTAACTGAAGTGGCAGAAAAAAACAAGAATGCCTCACTTCTGACATTCTATAGTGATGCAACAAATAAAATCAGCAAATCCCTAAAGATTTTATTCTGATGGCAGTTGATAAAATTAAACTTTCTCATGAAAGAAGGATGGAAGAAGTGAAGTGTGGTTTGGCAGAGCAACTGCATTTCAGCTTTTTCATGTTTAAAATGAAGCACTGAACAGTTTAAGATGCATAATGATGCATATATCCCTAACTAGACAAATAAGCTGACAGCCAGCTTTTGATAGACAAGACACACCCTTAGCTACAGCATTCTCCATCACCAGGCTCAGTTTACTGTGGCTAAGGATACATAAATTGCTTTTGTGTAACTGCTGAAATAATTGTATAAGGTTTTTTTTAATCCTCCTCCCTCCCCCCCCCCCCCCCCCCCAAATTAGCTTTGATTGGCACTTTAAAACTTTTGCAACAAATATGGGATATAATCTGGATGGCCACTTGTATATTTGATGTGAAGTATTTAGATATCTCTCTTGAACATATTTAAGTTTCTTTGATAGCAATGACTTTTGTAAGGATTGGTATTCTCTATCATTCCTTATGACTTGCACATTGTCTGTCACTAATACTTGACCTTGCTGTATTATCACCTAAATAACTGATACAGGTACTGATGGAAATCTCTAATGGATAATCATAACACTTTTGGTCACATGTCCTTTTGTCTTTCCTGCAGCCTGAAGGTTTTAAGAAATCTCAAATGCCCGCTGCTGCTGCCCTTTTAATTGCTATCTTTTGAAAAGCACCAGTATGTGTTTGGATTGGTTTCCCCTTTTAAGGGAAATGACAGCCAGCAGTTACAGTTCTAACGGTATAAGCAAGACAAATAAAACATGTTTATAAAAATTGTATTCTGGAACAATGGTTTTCAGCTACTGATGCAGACTTCACGTGATGGGGATAGACATTTCATAAGCTTATTCTCTAATTCACTTTACAGATTTACATAAGTCTTTTGTTCCTTTTTAAATTATTCCAGAAGTTATAACTCTCACACTTATTATCCGTTGTCTTAATCCATACTAATTGGATTAACTGGGAATTTTTTTCTTTTCCATGGAGACTTTCATGTTCGTCAAGTCAACATATGGTGTAGAAGAATTAGCTTGGGACTGGGAGTTGGGAACTCATAAACCTTATCCCAGTTTTGCCACTCACTTCCGGTATGATCTTGGTCAAATTGGTTTATCTTTGTGCCTGTTTCCCTATCTAAAATGGGGAGAATACATAGCTACCTCAATAGAGGTGTTGACTACAAATGCATTTTATAGCACACTGAAGATGTAAAGTGCTATAAAGGGTCATATTAAGCAACAGCCACATTATCGAACAGAGGATGTTTAATTATGAGGTAATGGTATTGCTTTTACTAAACCAAACTGAAGGGTTTGCTGTCATTTGGAGGATATTTTATACTGTCATGAAGTCTGAAACTTTTTTGACTTTATTATGAAATAGTCACATGTCTTGAGTTTGGGACTTTCACTTTGTCATGACCAGACTGTAAAGACCACAGAAATTAATTACAAGTATTGTACTTACTTGGAGGCATCACAGTTTTGTGGAAGCAACGGTAAACAGTCATCTTGCAAACACATTAGTTGCTTGGGATGGCACTTTTTTCCATAGCAATTAAATGATATACCTTGCAGGATGATGGCAAGTCACTCTTGTGACCATACAGCAAACTGCTGCTGGTGCAGTTCCATTTAGTGTTGTTGCTATTTCCTTACAGTTGGAAAAAGATAAGCTTTTTAATGCTGATTTTTAGGAAAATAAGGGAGTCTTCTCAATGTTTTCCTTTTAATCTGTTTATAAATAAGTAGTAGACAAATAGCCGTTCAGCTTTCTGCTGCACCCCAACTGACTCTTAAATAATTTTAGTTTTTCATTGTACTTACAAAATACTTAACTGAAGGCCATTGAATAGATCCGGACATTCCATTTTCCAAAAATGTGGGCGTATCCATTTACTTCCAATGATATCATTTAAGTAAACTAATAAAATGTGGGTAATTGAGACCTGTTATTTTGAGGTGTTAGCTTGTGAGCTTGTGTGTGAGAATGGCCTTTAGGCAGTATAACCCTTCTACTGTATGCTAATGATACATAGAAATGTACTATAATCATCTGTAGTACATAAAACAAGTGCTTTGAATACATATGTAGCCTGAATGTTCACTCTAATTCCATTAATCTTAACAGATGTATTGTTAATAAACCCCTTGCTGAAAACTGACCTTCTCCATCACATTAAGGTTCATAGATGCACTAACTAGTCTTCCAGCCTGCACTACAGAAGATAGGACCAGATATGTCCCTCATTGGCATAGCTGACCACACCTGTCTAGAGATGTTACTCTGCTTCTGTTCTGCCTCCATGGTGCAGACAGGACAAACTAGAACTCTCCTGCTACAGAACTTTTCTTTTTGAATTTCATTCTGTATTTAAGAATTTCAGAGCTCTTTAGCCTCTGCAGTCCCTGATTTGACTTCAGATTTAATTCTCTCCCGAGAGAGAGCATCTCCAGTACATTCTTCACTCCTGAGGATCCCTGACTGATACACAGCAGCTGCATATAGTTGTGAGTAAGCTTGCCGAAAAGGAAAACTGCATGCTTGGCTAGTCATGCTCTGGGGTTTAGCTGTGGCCTGTTCTTAGCAGGCACCAAAGACATCCGAATGAACCAGGCCAGGTCAGGTGGCATCCCACTCCTCGTCACCATGACTGAAGACGACCTGAGCAGCAATCAAAGCTCATCTGGAGATGCTACAAGTGGCGCCACATCACTGCACACCCCAGCTGTGTTGTGTGTGATGGCATTGGTTATACCGAGCCATCTGATTAACTGTTGTCACATCAAGCTCTTAAGGGAGTAGCTGAAGCCAGTGAGGAGAGCACCGCCTGTGTTGCTACTGCATATGGAATATCAGATAAGCTTCTCCCACCTCCCTTTGGGCTATGGAGGATCGAAGCCAAGCAGTCAGTCTCAATGGATACCCTAGATGGTAGTTAATGGTTTGTGAGGCTTGACTCCTAGCTCCTAATGTACTTTCCTTCAGGGCATATATCCGCGGATCTCATATGGCCTGATTAACATGGTCATTACCCTGAAGCAAATCACCCAGAAGCTTGGATTCTATGGCTGGACCTTCTCTGCCTGATTCTAATGCCTGTTGGATTCACCTGAGCTCCTTCCTAGGGACCTGCAGCCTTTAATATCTCCTCAGAAGAATCATTAAAGGAAGCAATCCCAAACCTAATGGGGGAGTTCTTCACTCCATTGCACAGGAGACCCCTCTTCACGAAGGCTCTCTTGGGAATGATTCAGAAAGGATTTTTTAACTTGTTTCTGGAGAGTTTTCATTCCTGATCCAATTAGCCCTTGAGTGAGTGAGTTTGGTGGATTTCCTTGCCAAGGAGCCACACACAGGTGAGGGGATTTGTCACTTCCTAGGAACTTTGAGGCAAATATAGCAGCCCAAGAGACCTCTAGCATCCAGACTTTATGGATTGATGTCTTGTTTAGCCATTCCTCTCTATTCAGGAGACTTCAGGTTCTGGGAGCTTCTCTTCACAAAATGGCTTTGGCCAGTCACATTTTGTCCAGGGTCTCACTAGATGGTCAGTTTCTCTCGTGCCAGGTTTGGTTCAGATTCTGGAGTAAGAACACTCTTGCTAAAATTCTCTGTTTGCACAGGATCTTAGGGAAAGTGATCTCTGAGTTGGACAAGACAATAGAAATTCTATCCTCGTATAAATCCAATATTAAAGGACTTAGTGGCAGTACGGGAAAGCAAAGTAGCCTTTAACCTTCTCTGATCAAATATAACTGGATGAACGCCTCTGACAAAGTGGAACAGACCCAAAATTCAACTGATCCAGAAGAAACTTGGACATTCTACTTCTGATTCCAAGTCTTCTGCATGATTTCTTCATAGCCCCATCTAAGCCAAGTGGTCAGTTCTGAGCCCTCGGAACTCAGAATTCACCTAGCAGACGGTTGAATTCTATTCCCCTCAAACATGTTTTTTTTGGGGGGGGGGGGCATTAAACAGCTCACTTTATATAATTGTGCTGTTCTTCTCAGACTTCTGCTGTGTAACCAGTGTCTAGCCACTAGAAGAACAGGGACGTGAAGAAGACTATTCACTGCTTTTTGTGGATTGTGGCAATGGAATCAGTTACCTTCAGAGATGGTTTTTTCTCTAGTACAGTTGTTTTCAACCTGAGGTCTGCATGCCCCTAGGGGGCTGCAGACTGTCTAAGGGGTCCATGAAAGGTGACTATGAAAATAAGGTGAAAACCCGGAAGTGGTGTTGCTACCATAGAAGTCCACAGTTTACTGCCCTTTCTCACGCTGTGTCAAATGCTGGGCTGAGCACTTGCAATGTTTATAGTAGAATTCTATTCAATCAGTTTTCAGCCCAAGACTTTTATGATAGGGGTCCATGGACCACAAGTTGAATTTCCAAAGGGGTCTGCACCTCCATTTGAAATTTTTTAGGGGTCTGCAAATGAAAAAAAGGTTGAATACTCTGCTCTAGAATAACAGTGGAAGCTCTGACCGATTTATAATAAATGTTAATACACCTATAGTTTCAATAGGCTGAGCCTAGTGGAGATTCTGTATCCTGGATGAATACTCTATAGTGGAACAATGTGTGTATAAAGCTCTAGAATCTTCACTTGTCCTGAAACTCAGTGTTCCTTTTGGAGGCTGAAATTACTTAGGAGCTTGTGTTTATCTTGCTGTGTGATTGAGAATAAGATCTGTGAACTTCCTCTCAAAGCATCAGATGGTCTGGACATTTGTTCAGTGAAAAAACAGTTCTAACATGAGCTGAGGGGTGAAAACATTATGTACTGGCTGGAATGCTAGGATATCTGCTATGCTCTCATGGCCTTCTCTCCACCCCTCAGAAAGATCATGACCATTATTGTCAGCTCATCTAATATGGCATACGTTACCAAAACATTCCTGAAGGAGGCCTAACTCCTGTTCATCTGGCCCGAAGAATATCTTTTTTTCTAAGGGCTATATATATATATATATAATATATATATATATATATATATATAATATCAGAGGGACATTGAATTCTACAGCTAATTGGCTCACCTTATCAGAAGGTTGACCTAGCAGAATAATCATTTTTCTCAAAGGTTTTTGTAGAACTGATACCAATTTGGCACTCTCCAGATGGATCTGTTTGCCTCCCGTTAAATACAAAACCCAACACTTTTCCAGAAAGTGGGTCCCAACTGTAGGGGCATCATATGCTCTGTTTCAGAGGGATAAACAGGTTTTCTGTCTGTATTTCCCCCCCCCCCCCCCCCTTCAAAGAGCCATTTATCTGATAAAGCAAAATTGTCTCCTCCTGGCCCAGGAAGCCAGCTCTGATCTCAGATCTGATAAATCTAATCTCCAAGTAGGGTGACCAGATAGCAAGTGTGAAAAATTGGGCTAGGGAATAGGGGGTAATGGGCACCTATATAAGACGAAGCCCCAAATATCAGGACTGTCCTTATAAAATTGCGACATCTGGTCACCCTATCTCCAGCCCTCCAATATTCTCGTCAAGGAGTAATCTTTATCCTAAGACCCTGTTGTACCTACCTGGACAAACAGAGGGAGACTAGCTAACTGGACTTTGAAGAGAAATCTAAAGAATAACATTATGATGAAAAATGCATTCTTGGAAGCAATTGTGTATACGGATACTTAGCTTTGCTTCAGATCCTGATGTAACGGAGGACGATTCCCTATCTTCAGTGGGAATGAAACATTCTCTAAGATTTCTTACACTCTAAATATGGGATTCAAGCTAGCCACCCTGAGAGTTCAAGAGGTATCCTTGTCACCCATCTTGCATATTAGGAGAAGAAAGCTTTTGTACCTACTCAGACACTGAGCATCTTCTTAGGTAGCATAATGAATATCTTCTCAAATTCACCGGACTCTGCTGTGAAATTCAAAACTGAGTAGTCAGTGCTAATGATAAATTTGAGCCTTTGAGAGAAATCTCCCTTTAATTTCTTGAAAGTGGCATTTCTAGTAACATTGTTGTCCATTAAGGAGTGTCAGAGATTCTATGCTTTCCATATCAAAGGGGATCCAGTGGGCCATTTTGGAGGCTTCTGAAGTCCCACCCCTTCTATCCTGTGGGCTCATTTCTCTGAGCTATGAGATCTTCATGCACTTTTTTTTTTAAATAAGGAAATTTGTAAAGTGACAAATTATTTTTCCCTCTGTTCTTTTGAACTGGATATTGTCACATCTTTTAATGTGGCCTTTTGACATTGAATGTTACAGGCAGTGGTTCGCTAGTTGATATACATTCATATTGTAAATGGCTCACCTCAGAGTGGAGCTGCTGCTAGTATTTTATATCCCAGTTTTTCAAAAGCCTTCCATGGATGGGTAATGTTGTTAAAATTCTGTTCATAGATCTGTGGACCTAGACTTGATGAAGAACAGGAAAGTTTCTTTTGCTAACTAGAAATTTTCTTCAAGAACCTAGGTCTTCAGATCTGTGTTTGGGATGTAAAGGGGGTTGTATTGAGAAATTGTTTGGTTTGACAAGTTTAGCTATTCCACTTCTTCTGAAGTTGGGTTTATCAGAATTGGATATTGTGATACTACTACTATGTAACTTTGAATGGTAACTTTCTGTACTCAAACTGAGCAGCATCTCCAGATGGGTGTAATTAGCCCACCCCACCAGTGGTAGACAAATCTCCAATTCTTCATTATTAGTTTTTAATCATCTGGGGGTTCAGTTTATATAGTTAACTACCTGTACATCTTTACAGTTTTTCATCTTCACATTTAATGAATGAATCCGCTCATGGCCAGTGTCAAAACTTAAAAAAAAATAAACTTTTTAAAAGTACTTTATGCCATCCTTCCCTCTTATGCGCACACATTCCACTTACATTTTATAGGACTGTCTTGTTACTACCACTTTCTTGTTACTTTGGTATTATCCCGGTAATTCAATTCACTTGCTCTCACTGTACTATTTTACAGACTTTATATTGTTAGCAAAAGTGGCGCTTTCATTAGTATTCCTAGCTGCATGGAAATAAACTACACTTTTAGTGCAATTCTTTATCTAAGAAGTTTGCTGTATTGTAAAACCCAATATTTGTTTTGGGTTAAAATCTCTCAAACATTCCCAGTGGAATCTGGATTTAAATGAATCCTTTTTTGGGATGGGGATGGGGGAGTGGGGAATGTAGTTTTAAATTGCATTCGTGTACAAGAAATTTAGATAGTTGGAAATTCTTAAAGCAAGGGATGAGTTAAATAAGTATCTATGATACTACAAGTTTGAGGTTAGCAGCATTGAGAATAAATTAGTGCCTGTGCAGTCTTTTCCTGAAATTGATAACCTAGAGTGCAGGTTGGTAATTTTTTTTCATATCACTGGTCCAATATGGTGAACTTGCAATTTTTGTATAAAAACTTGACAGTTGGGATTTTATTAAATAGAGCTTAAATATTACAAGCTTACCTAGTTGTATTGAATGAGAAACAAGAGTACCAAAATCTTTTGCAATCTTAGTTTCTGAAAATTTTATGGATATTGAACTAGGTAGCATGTTTGCACCAGCACAGATTCATTGGAATGTATAGCGAGGGATGGATGAACAATGCATCCAGCAAATCCCATTGACTTCAAGTCTCTGTATTTTTCTGTCATTGAAAAGGAGTTACTACTTGGCTGCCCTGTGAGGTAGTAAATAGGGTTAAAGAGGAATGTTTTTACAGGTTTGTGATAAAGGGCTCCCTCTGTAAATGCATGCTTTTTCTTCCATTACCTGTGGGGTAGGATACCAGAAAGAATTTTGGATTAAAACAAGCCCCACCCATCTCTTAAATCTGTCTCACAAAGCTGAAAAAGATAGGGAGACTTCTGATGTAAAAACAGGGGAAAGGAAGAGGATTAGGAGTGCAGGGAGATGTTTGGCACAAATGTTTTGTGTAGAGAAACTGACTTGAGAAGACAAGGAGAGAAATTACACATAATGGAGCTTTCATTCTATTCTGGAGATGACTTAGCAGTCTAAAGATAATGCTTGAAATACTTACCGTGGTGTGACCAGTCCCAATCAGGTCTAGTTGGTTTAGACTGCCATGTTCAGAATAAACACTTTTCTGGAGTTCCATAGAATTTTTCGGGCCAGAACTGAAAGCTTGTAGCTCTGTTGGCTGTTTGTGGATGTGAAGAGTCAGGTTTGCCACATCTTAATAAATTTATCCTCACTTGTGTAGTCTTCTGGCCTTTCTCAAGAGGTTAATGAAGTTGTGGTGCTTCAGATCTATTAAGTGATACACAAATTAACGATACTATAGTATATTCTCGTTTATGGGGATGGCTCCCAGAAGGTGAGTATAGCCCAATGAGAGCGAATGGTAATATTACTTAGCTGAAACAGTATTAGCATTATGTTAACTAGTGGTTGACTAAGATGCTAATTACTCTCTGGCACTAGAAAAATGATACATTGGGGTTTTTATCTTGATATTTGGATAATTGGTGTTTCAAGACTTTTTTCAAAGACATGATGTAGCTCTAAGGGAGTTAAGTGCTCACAATAAACGTCTTAATCAAAAAGGGTGAGTATTTTTTTTGCTGGTTTTTACAAAGTAACAAGTTATTGAATAGTTTGACTACAAATCTTTTCCCTTTGTTAATAGCACTACTTTCACTTGTTTAGTTGCTGTGATGTTACACTAGTTTTCAAGTCATACAAGGTGAGAATGTCTAACAAAACAAGAAGAAAACATTTCAGGTTGTCTTTATCGAGCATAAAAAAGTTAGGTGGGGAGAGAGGAGACAGAACCCTCAATCTTCTTCCCCCACCCCCGCAGCTCACTTAATGAGCCCATACTCTAATCACAGAAGCTAGGGCTCCAGTCTAGAAGGTGATACCCTGTCAGGGCAGAGCATACAGCCCACCAGTAGGGCAAGGATAGAATAATCTGACCGTGCAGAGTGAAAGGTAATTGCTATGACTTGGCTAAACCTCCACAGGAAATCAATAGCAGGTTCAGGAGTGGAAGCCAGATCTGCTGCTGCTGTGCCTCCAGCAGAAACCTGATTCTTCTTTGAGTGCTGTCGCTGTGGGTGCTCCACTTCGGGTGTCAGTGCGTCCTGGCGCTGTCGATTGGAGATTTACGGTAGCAGTGTCTGCGCGGGTAACGCATGCACAGTAGGTGTCTTGCAGTGCACAGTTAGGTGTCTTGGTGTCGCGTCTAGCACATGCAGGACCCAAGCCCTTCAGTTCCTTCTCAACCATCCTTGGCTGAAGATGGCGCTCGGTCGAGTTCATTATTCTTGCCAGTTTTTTTAAAAAGAGAGCAGTTTAAATAGTCTTCAAAAACTTATAGTTAGTGTTGGTGCTAGTTTTGGGGGGGGGGAGGGGGGAGTTTACTTAACCAGTTTACCCTCCCCCCACCGGGGTCGGTTAACGTCAGATGTTTGGCTCCCCAGGCTTTAAGCGATGCGACTCTTGCCGTGAAGCAATGCCTGTTTCGGACAGACACTCTTCATGGGTCCGATGCAGTAATCTGAAAGCAAGTTCCCGGCGTGACCGAGATCTCCACTTGAAAATTATACTAATGGAGAAATCTCTCCAACCAGAGCCAGACCAACGGCCCTCCTCTCTGGGCACCACCCTGTAGGAACAAGAGACCTGCCTTCCTCTAAAAGACTGAGGAAGAGGGTGCAGATCTCTCCACAGAGAGCACTGCAGAAACATAGGTAGTCTTCTGCCAGGTCGCTATCACCGATGCCGACACAGGCTCGGGTGAGCACCTATGATGCTCCGGGTATGTCCTGCACTGCCGAGTCCCAAACAAAGAAGACTGAGTTGAAGCACAGACAGCAACATGCCTCTTCCATGGCACCGAATTCACCCTTAAGGGACCCAGTACTGAGCATTTCCTCAGGCCCTCTGCCCCTGGCACCAACATCGCAGTTGGCACCGACTGCACTGAATACATCGACAGCACATCTGAGGGCACTGACAAGAGCATCCCCATTGGCACCAACATCAGAACTGCCACAGAATCTACTGCAACAGAGAGACTGATCGATGGCCTTCCCAATGCAATGGGCACATTGGGAACTGTGGGCAACTTACCGGGGTCTCCACTCTAGGCTACCCACAGCTCAGAGAGGCGAGCTGAGGTCTTATCCCATCTCTCCCAACGGAGAGACTACGGAGAATAAGCATGTTGGGGATGGCACAGAAACAGCCACTTATCTGGAAGCGACATCTCCTGCTCACAATTTTTCCTCCTCCCTGGATAAGGCAATCATGCCGCCGCCGCCACCACCTACCTTGGCGGATTACTTCAGACAGTTCCTGGAACTGTTTAAGTGAGTCAGCTAAAGCCAGGACATCCCGCTGGAGGAAGTGCATACAAACCAACAGAAGCTGGTACAAATCTTGCAACCTGCATCTATTTCCAAAATCACTCTGCCCATTGATGATGCGATCTTAGAACCAGCAGAGACAGTCTGCCAGACACCAGCCTGAATTCCGCCGACATGCGGAAGGTCGGATAGAAAGTATTATGTCCCCACCAAAGGGGTGGATTTCCTCATCTCGCACCCGCCTCCCAACTCTTTTGTGGTCAATGCTGCTAATCAATGTGGCAAACTACAGTTTCGATTGACCCCATATGACAAAGAACACAAGAGGCTAGATCTCTTCAGACAAAATTTACTCCTCGGTGACATTACAATTCTGAGTCGCCAACTACTCAGCCTTGTTGGCAAAATACAATTATGATAATTATGGGAAACTCAGCTTGTTCACAGCAGAGCTCCCAGAAGAGAAACAGTCACAATTCCAAGCCATTGTAAATGAGGGTCAACTCATAGCTAAAACAGCCCTCCAAGCGTCTTTGGACATCGCGGACATGGCAGCCAGAACCACGGCCACAGCCATAGTCATGCGCCAGCCATCCTGGTTATAATCCTCTGGCATACCTAAAGAACTCCAAACCAAGGTTGAGGACCTACCTTTTGACCAAGAGAAGCTTTGTGAGGCAAGTGTCTGCTCAAAACAAAACCCCCTAAGAATTTTCACCTCCTTTGCCGTTTCCTGTGGGGTGAAAGTGAAAGAGGCTTCCCTCCAGGTGTGTTTCCTCCCAGCCAGCCCAAGCAGCCAGAGCTTCCCTTTCCCTGTGCTTCCAATTGGGGAGCATAGCTCCCTATGGGGTTCCCTGATGCATATCCTGCTTCTCCTTCTGTATGTCCCAGGATTTGAGGAATCCCTCCCCCAGAGCTCAAACTACTGCTGTTACCCCTAGCTCCTTGATTTTGTTGCCTCCTTCCTCCTTCCCCCTCCCCCCCCCCATAGGTGGGATTGGAGAAGGAAGGAACCCCTCTCACTAGTCAAGCTGATGGGCTCCTGTAACCTTGACCCTCCCCTAGGCTTGGGAAAGGGCAGCATCTCCCTTCTGATCCAGGTATCCAAGCGACTGCTCTCAGTCCAGGTTCCCTCTCTGCTTCTGGTGGAGCAGTGTGGCCATAGGACAGCACCTGGGTCTGAAAGGCACAGCATAAAGCTCCCCAGGTCAGCCCCGAGGTAGGCAGTTACTCCTTACAGTATCCTCTGAGATAACTTGTAAAACACCTGCATTTTATGGCAACTACAGCATCTATTTTTTTTTAAAGTAATTATCCACGTAAGCCATATATTTTAAGTATAAATGCAATTTAATATCTGAAAGACCCTGCATCCTATGACCTGCCAGTTCTATGCAGCCAATGAGCAGCATACAGACCAGTATCCGATCTGGCCCTGGTCCCAGTTAGATCGGATAAATGGGATTCTGCTATATATGGATACTGTGGGAGTGGTAACAGCAAAAGAATGAAGTTAGGCCCAGATCCACAAAAGTATTTAGGCTCCTAACTTCTGTTGAAATCAAGGGAAGTTAGGAGCCTAAATACTTCTGTAGTTCTCAGCCTAGTATAATCTAAAGGCTCAGGGAAAAAAAGGCAAATTAAAAAACTAATTTCATGTAATTTTTAGTTATATAATTCATGATTTTTGAAGTCTGGTGGTTGTAGATCTACTTTCATTAAAAGTTAAAGAAATTTGCATTTGAGAAATTTCATATGAGAGAGTATACTACCTTTTGTGAATATTTGGAAACCAAGTTCTACACACAAGGAGCGAAATGTGAAAAAGCGTAACATAATGGAGTGAGAGGCAAAATAACAGCTGAGAAATGCAATTCCCAGTGCCAGATCAAATGAAACTGAAGAAGTTTTGACACACCCAGGAAATCAGTCAGCCTTGTAGTCGCATGATCCAAAAGAATAAGCCAGCAATGTTACAAATTTTTTTATTAGAAATTGCAAATTATAAGATGGCATGTTGCACTAGTCATACTCATTGCTAAAACTACTTACAATTATTAATATTTTGTTAGCTATTAAAATAAATCGCTACAATGGCATACACATGCATAATGTTAATAAAGATAAATGGAGTCCAATTTCAGCAAATCAGAACAGATATGACAAATTTGTGAAGTGCTACGAGACTTTATGCATTCATTTAAACACTAAAAAGTATGTGTATATTTTATTTTGGTAGGAAATATGTAAAATATTTCACTGACTCAAGTCTCCATTAGCTGTTCAATATATCCTTTCAGATAGGGAAGAGCTAGTTACCTAGTCTAGGCAGTGGAACTTACTGTGTCTTTAAGATCACAGCCCTGGGAAGCAGGTGCTGAGATGTACTGTGCAGGAGGGGGATCACCTCTGCCACCCAACCTCTATTTTTGTAAATTCTGCAGAGGGCTTTGCCCATGTTTGATACCCTTTATCCCCTTTGCCCCTTCTTATCCTGGGGTTTTTCCCTGCTGGCAGTGTCTCTTAACCCTGGTTTCTACCCCTTTCTGTATCCTGAGGGGGGCCCCTTTTCATTAATATCCCATTACCAGTTTAATCAAAGCATGCACATACTGACTTACAGAAATCCACAATTAGTAATTTGCTGCAAACACCTTCAAAGATAAATAAATTGCCTGTTACATTTTACTCTTTTCCTCAGCCAGCTCCAGGCACTAGCCGAGCAACCTCGTGCTTGGGTCGGCATTCCGCCCAATTGGAGGGCGGCACGGCCACTTTATTTATTTATTTTTATTTTGGTTCATCGCTCCGGCTGCCCTGTAGGGAGTGGAGGAGGGGAGCGCCCTGCTGGGAGCGGGCTGCACACTCTGTCTGCCCCAGCCGGTGCCAGGTCTGTAGCAAGCCTGGCAGGGCAGCCCGCGGCGTGGAGCCCTCCCGGCAGGTGGCGTGGCGGTCAGGGCCACGAGGCGAGCGCCCCGCTGAAGCCCTGGCTACCCCCCTTCTCTCTCTCCCTCTCTCTCTCTCTCTCTTTCTCCCCCTGCTCCTTCCCCCGCTAGTTGAGCACGTCTGCAGTGCAGGGAGTCCCCCTGGCTCTGGCCGCACCTCAGGTTTTTTTCTCCTGCTTTGCCTTTCCGGCTGTGCTGCAGGCATGGTTTGTTTTGGTTTGTTTTTGGTTTTTTTTGCTTGGGGTGGCAAAAAAGCCAGAGCCAACCCTGCTCTTTTCAGTGGGTAGTGACTGGAAAAAAGTCTGTTTTTCTTACCTTGTAAATTCTGAGTAATGGAGTGCTTACTGATGAATTCTTCTGTCACATCCTTGAAGTGTCTTGCAAATGTCACTTTCTGTGGACAGTGTAGCCAGTCCTACTAAATGTTCTTGAGAAACAATAGACCTCATAAGTTTTTATTAACTTAAGCTTTGAGAAACTTCTTTCTGCAAATGCCATGGACACTGGAGCTGTGAGAAACACTCATGGAACAATGCATGTGTTTGGGTACATCAGGGGCAGCCCATGCTGAAAATGAACTGAAGTGACTCAAGTGCATCCACGGACTTCAGCAAAACAGCAGAAAGACTCTGGAGTTCATGTACCAGTTTGCACACATCTACATTCCCAATACTGTCCTCAGAACTTGTCAGAGCTGATTACAGGTTACTGCACAATTTGTTCAATTCACTTGTTAGAAAAAAGTTTGCAATGTTTTTCACATCACACACAAATCCAACCACATCCATGTGTTCTTACAATAATTCAAAATATTCTCCCAAGCTCATGAGAGCAGCTTTGCCAGTGTCTATCACAGTAGTGAAGAAGTTAAATTGAAATCTCTTCTGCATCGCCAATAACTTGATCCTCTGCTTTGTACCTGCACAATTTATTTTCTGTGGAATGTTTGTTAGTTTTGCAGGCACTGACATTTCTTCTATATGTTTAGCAATTAACACCTCTTCAACTCCATTTTCATGATAATTCTGTATTTGGCTGAGTAGCTTCAAGTAATTTGCTGACATCAAGACCAAGCACTGTGCTCTGACATTATTTGCCTACTATAATAATTTTAAACATTAAGTTGTGCCAAACCACAAATGAGATAATGAACTTAAATGAGCGTTCATCCACCAGTGATCTGGCTTCTCCATATTCCCCATTATCTCTTGTCATTTCTCTTAATTTCAGCAGCGCTGATTGCGGACTCCATCTGAAACTGCAGCGTACCGCCACTTTAAAGTTTGCGCGCTCAGCTTGTGTTGAGGAGACCTTAATGTTTTCAAATTGGATTTCTAAACTCTCCACCTTCTGGTTGAAGCTGCAAATATAGTGTACATTCATTAAAGAACACTGAAAAAAAGTTTTGACCAGTTTAAGAAGTTTGCTGTGTCACTCAACACTAGATTTAAGGAATGGCATCCTCACAGAAGAAAAATGCCTTTTTTTTGTTCTTTTGAATTAAATGAGCTTGCACACCCTGATGCTGTCCTCTCATGTTAGATCCATTACCATATCCTTGTCCCCTGTATATAGCATCTGTCACACCATGTCTGGATAACTCCTAAAATATCTCACATGATGGAGCCTTTCTCGTAGTCTCCTGCACATTCAGAAACTATAGGAAATGCTCTTCAATGGTGGTACCTCTCTTGGATCTCAAACTGACAGACATTTGTTTCTTGTGACTTATCTCAAATGTGCAATTCAAAATAAAGGATTCTTCATCTTGTTTATGTTAATTGTATCTGTTACCTTTTTGAGATCAATACAAAATATTTTTTAGGGTAGGGCTTAAGTAATGGTGTTTCTTTAGTGAAAAATGATCTTACATGTTCTTTCATCACAGGCTCAAATTTAGCCACTTACTCAACTTGGCCTAAGAGGTTTCCATTTCCACACTTGGTAAGTTTTTCCATGGATCCATGAAATGGTAGTTTTGTTCAGCTAAATGAAGAACAATGCCACAGTTCTTTGGAATACAACTTGCAGGTGTTCTCTCTTCAGTGTGGGCAATGATGGTGAAGTCTGGTCAGTTGCATACTCAGTTTTCACTCATAGTTCCAATTCTCTTCCTTGTATTTTCAGTATGAACATGGCTTTTCTTGTGAGTTTGAGTTATGTGGCTATATAGCCATTTCCCAAAACCAACACCAATCAGGTTGCTTACCAACACCCCTTAATTTGCAACAAGCACAGAACACTAGTCCACATTCCTGGAATCTATGAGCTAGTTTGTATATTTTCTCAAATTTTCTTTTGTAAACAACCTTCTGTTGTGAATTGGAAAATGTTTACCTTTAACTTGCCCTAGTTGGTGTCCCTATGGTGGTGGTTGTTTTTGTCATCTATGAATCTGGGTCCAGTTGAAGGATCACTGATGTTAAAAAGGGATGCTGGAATTAGTGGAATGATTTCTGAATTATGCCTACCCTTGCACTTGTGAAATAGTGGTGTAGTTTAAATATTTCTTGCTCATTTTTTTCATGTACGTCTAAGCTTCTTCATTGGTTTTCTGAGCTAATTCTACGTTCAAAAAGCTGCCAGGAGTCCAAAAAAAAAAAAAAAAAAAAACGCTCAAGTGCATCTTGTATGTTTCTTAATCTGCTTCTTCCTCCCCCCTCCTCCCCCTATGGGTTAGCTGTACTTGATCTAAATTTTTTAGAACCTCCTGACACTTGCGAATCGGGGCCAAGCTGTGGAAATTGTTACAACAGGAGGACAAAAATGGGGGTGAGGTAATGCTTAAGCATGCTCTATGAAGCCAGCTCTCTTACAAATCCCTGCCACTTACATACCTTCCTTCTTGTTTACTTTTTCTCATCATAATACAATAAGTGGATATTCAACTAAATTGAAAGGAAATACATATGTGGACTTAAAAGGCATCGTTTTAGGCTCCCCTTGGGGTAAAGGGTACAAGGCCCTTGCCCTCCCTGGTCTAGTGATCCTGGGTTGGGCCTAAGCATTCTGCAATCCCTCTCATAAATAATAAAAATCTTTTCTGTTACTCTTGACCATTAGAGTGTTCATATATGCCACGGGCCCTACTTTTAAACAGCAGCACACTATGTAACTACTACCTGCAACTGTGTACCAAAAAGGCAATGTGTCATATCTCTAGGGCATTCATTATGCGTGTCTAACCGGTTCAACAACTGCCCTCTTACATACAGTTAGGGTATGTCTGTCTATACTGCTATTAAACTACAGCTGCCTGTTTAACTGCTGGTAGATGCAGCATGAGCTCTGGGACTCTCCCACCTTGCAGGGTTCTAGAGCCTGGATGTCTACACTGTAATTAAACCGCGGCCTCTTAGCCCTAGCTGGGCTCAGTTGACGGGCCAGCCCTGGGTTTTAATTGCTGTGTCCACCTCTCCTACTCTGCTCTGCAGCCATTGAAATAGCCTAGAAACTGCGGCGTAGCGCTGCGTCTCTCTGTAGCAGCGGGATTCCCAGCGTGGGTTGCGCCCTTTCTATTTAATCCGCCTCCCGCTCCTTCCCCTGCCGCCAGCTGTTTGCGCCTTCAGTGCTCCCGCCCCGATGCTGCCCTGCAGCCCCGCGAGCAGCAGCCGGGAGGCGGTATCAAGTGAGGGCGGACTCCGGGCAGAGGCGTCAGCAGCAGTTACCGAGCATGCTCCGCTCGCCGCGCAACGTAGCGTAGCCTTCCCCTGCCTGGTCCTTCTTCCCCGGGCCGCCTGTCTCCCAGCCGGTCATCCACGTGGGTGAGTGCGCCGCGCTGCGCCGCCAGAGGCCGGGGCTCTGCAGGGACGGGAGCTGCGGAGCAATCGCCGCCGGGCTAGGTGAGGCGCGGGGTGGGTGTGATGGTGGTGTTAATAATGTCCCATCCGTCCGTCTCCGAGCCCCGTTGTCAGCGCTGGTTTGTCACGTCTCGTGGCGGGGCGCTGGGCAGCGGCGGGGCAGTGGGGCTGCGGGTTTGGGAGGCGTGGGTGGGTTTGCTCCTGGAGCCGTTTTTTTCTTCTCCTGTCCGCTAGAGTTTTGAAAATGGAAATGTAAGACGTTTCTGCCATGTGGCTCGCATTAGTTAGCCTGGCGGCCATGATCTGTGCGTGTGTTTTAATTCACCGCCCAGCCCTTTAGATCCTCCCCCAACGCTTTCACAAGCCTGTTTATTTTCCTGACTCTCCCCCCGCCCCAAGCTTCTCCAGTTTTTTCTTCCTTCCTTCTCAGTTTTTCTCAATGTTCCTGTTTTCCCTATCAGTCTTAGTCTTTCTTTCTCCCCCTTCCCACATTCGTTCTTCCCAACCAGCCGCAGTCCCATGTCAAAGTCGGGATATTCCTGAATTCATTCCCGTACAGCTCCCCTTCCTCGTTGTTGTTTTTTTTCCCCTGCTTTACATGCGGATCAGGGGGCCTGTAGTTTTGCAGTCACAACAGTGGTTGTGTCGGAGGGCACCTGACATCGTTTTTGTTTTGTTTTTTTTTTTTGAAGAAAATATTCTGGTTTTATGGAGGTTTTTAGTCACCTTGGAATATGAAATTTACAGCAGTAAGCAGCCCGAACAGGCAGAGGATGGACTAGGTCATGGGTTCTCAAAAGGGGTCATGACCTCTCAGGGTGTCATGCGGTTATTACATGGGGGTTGTGAGCTGTCAGCCTCCACCCCCAAACCTTGCTTCGGCTCCAGCATTTATAATGTTAAATATAAAAAACATGTTTTTAATTTGTAAGGGGGGGGGGAGGAGTCTCACTCAGGCTTGCTATGTGAAAGGGTTCACCAATACAAAAGTTTGAGAACCACTGGACTAGGTGATCAAATAGCCCTTTTCTGTCACTTCTGCTTCAGAGAATCTTGTAAGGATCTGATGTGCTGTGCGTGCATACGCTTGGAGAACAAAGGATACAATCTTTACAATTTCAGGTAGATTCAATGGGTCTGGGAACCTTTTTGCAGCCCATCAAAACAATGTATTGTGTATTGGCTGAACTACCTCAATGCTGCTCTTCATTGGAGTTAATATAATCCTTTAGCTCACTGAATAGAGGTCTAAGTTTTGGAAATGAACATGCAAGAACTTTCATCCATCTGGATATGATTAGCTGACAGTCATGGTCTGTGTGTGTGTGTATGTGACTACACATAGTTAAAGCATGGAATAAATATTGAGCCATTGCTTATTACACTGTCCTGCAGTAGTGTTCAAAAAGCACTGCTAGACTAATGGTCGGCGACAGGGCAAGTCCAGCATCTCAAAAAACATTGGTGCTGTATACCATTGGAAGTGAAATCTCAGTTTTTCCAGCAGCATACTTCATTGATTTTAGTTTTGTCACCCCAAGGCCGGCTCTAGGTTTTTTGCTGCCTCAAGCAAAAACAAAAAACACCTCCCGGAATGCTGCCCCTGGAATTGTGCCGCCCCAAGCACGTGTTTGGTTTGCTGCTGCCTAGAGCTGGTCCTGTGTCACCCAATGAAGTACCTAAACATAAAATGACAGTTTGATTACACCTTTCATCCTTCCCAAAATATTACCAAAGTTACCCTTTTGGTAACCTCAGGAGCCAGAAAGTGATTCTGTGAACCTAATGCAACTTTAATAGCCATTTCCTCTCTGAGAATTTGGAATCCTGCTTCCCACTGGAGTAAGTCCTTAATCTGTAACTAGTGCGTTGTGAAGTAACAGCTGCTTAAATCTTGTGATGAGAGTGGAGGAGAAAAAAGCAACATGGTAATCAGAATAAGGTGATTGTAAGATCTAATATTTCGGTATCTTAGTGACTTTGTTGGAACAATACAAATACATCCAGTACTGTTAACTTAAGGGTTGGGCAATTGGAAGGAAGGTGCTGCCTTGCTCGTTAAAGTTATCTATTTACAAGTGAAACCCCATGTTGGAAAAATGCTGTCTGCTTTTTAATTGTATGACAAACCATTCTGAGTTATTGCACTGTGTTAAATGTTTCTTTAAAAGTCATTCTAATGTAAACAATCTCCCGGAGAAGTTGTCAAATTACTTTTTTAAAATCAGATACTTAAAAAAAAAAAAAAAAATCAAATATGTGATTGTGATTGTTGGAAGATAGTGTCAGACTGAAAAAAGCCAAGAATATCTGATGTAAAAATCTCAACCATCTCATAAAAACTCTGGGCATCTTATGTTCTTGGCACCGCTGTACATCCTAAACTGAAACATGCTGTTGTAGGTTGGAGACTGGCTAACTTTTGAAAAAACTTTTCAGGCATTTTTACTAACCATGCAGCGCAAGAAGGTAGACAATCGCATTCGAGTGCTAATTGAGAATGGAGTGGCTGAGCGACACAGGACATTGTTTGTTCTAGTTGGAGACCATGGCAAGGATCAGGTAACTATCAGCCTCGGATCAGATATTTTCAATGGCTCTTTTTAGTTAATGTACAGTCTGAGTCTAGAGTGGTGGTTCTCAACCCACGGCCCAATCAGCACACAGCTGTAGCCCATGTGACATCCTCAGGGCCATACAGTAGTATACATATTGTGTGGATGTGGCCCACAGTGATAAATAGGTTGAGGTATAAATAACTTGCACCTTTCATAAGGAAGGAAACTAATTTCTAGAGCAGCAGAGATGAGAATCTTATCTGACAAGTAGACATTCTGTAATTGAGTTAGTATATTTGTTCATTTTTAGAGAAGTTTTTCTGTGTATATACTATGTGTTGTACCTAATAAGGATGTAAATGCTGTAGAGTGTGATATTTATATTAGTACAAACCATGAAATAATAGAAACACAAGGAATATCAATAATGCTTGGAAGGATGTAACTATTAAGCATCATCTGCTATTTTTAAAGAAGTCCAGGAAAGATGAAATAAAGCAGGTAAAATAAAGAAGAATCTGAACTCTTCTTAAAGGAAAAAGATTCTCTACTCCCTTGCAGGCTGCTGAGAGTTTCCTTCATTTAATTTAAAGTGGTAAAATTATCCTAATATTCTCCTACAAATTGTGTCACCTTTGTGACTCAAGCCAGGTGTTACCTATCCAGTTACCCTTCAAGGCTCACCACAGTAGAAATCCTACTGGAGTAATTTGTAGAGGCAACATTGTATGGAAAGACATCTCCCACACATCTTCCCCTTTGGGCTGTCAGTGGTTGTTCTAGTGAGAGAGAATGACTAGCACTGCCCAAATTCAGACACCCCCATCTACTACATAGGGGTTGAATGTGCTGCCTCTGTAATGCTGCTATCGTCTGCTGATGCAGGTTTCAAGAGACATGGGTAAAGTTACCTTTGTTTAAAAGTCTGCCTGTGCAATAGACAGTGAAGGCCTTGTCTAAACACAAAAGTTGTATTGTTTTAAATATGCTGCTACTGTATTATACTGCACTAATATAATTCAGGTGGTACAAACAGTCTCTGCAGTGTAGACTCATTTATAGCTTATTCCTGTAGAGAAAGGAGAATAAACCATACCAGTATAAAGCACTTTATAGTGATACAACCCCTAATGTGGATGTAGTTATACTGGTATAACTCCACTGATTAAAAAAAAAAATGGCACCCCGAATTGACAGCTTGTACACACAGTTTATACACCAAGCCGTTACAAACAAGTTATTTGGAAGGAGACACCAATTTGTCTAGTAACTAGTTACCCATCCTTTCCTCCTTTATGCAGTGTGTAGCTAGACATTCAGCATACATACAAAGCTTGTGATGTTTGAGATTCATCTGCTTTGTATGCAGAATGCTTTATTCTATGTCAGATATGTTTTAAAAATATGGCAAAGTGGAACTATAGAGGAAGGAATAATTGAAGCAAAGAGTTGATAGCCCTCACCTTGCACAGCTCTGCTTTAATGGCTTGATGGGTTTTGCACTGCCCATCCAGACTTTAGAAAGGATCCCCTTTCCCAGCAGTTCTGCTCCACGTTATAATCTGTAGCATGCCTTGCATTGGGTTCATGTGCTGATGTTCTGGGGGGTAATACAAGGTGCTGGATGTGAGTTGTGCCATCTCCTACCTCCTGTTGATACTGAGCACTTGTGCAATATAAGTCTATTTCTAAAATCTGATATTTTCCACTTGGGATCTAAAAAAATGTTTCACTTCATGATTGTCTCTTCTCAATGCAGCTGTTGGTTAATGTGCCTTTTGTTTTGTGCCTTTTGGTAGGTGGTTATACTCCATCACATGCTATCTAAAGCAACCGTGAAGGCCAGACCCTCAGTCCTGTGGTGTTACAAGAAGGAGCTGGGCTTTAGCAGGTAAGAAGTTTTTGTCTTTCACTCTTTGTTGGGAGTCTAATTGCACTCTAACTTGTGAAGCTGATCTAAGGTAGCTTCTTGTCAGGTCAGCTGTATGTAGATCACATGATTCAATCGAGTGGAGACACTAGGATAAATCCTGTGTTGATTGTACAAAAGTTTCAGTGTAATAGAACTGTTTGTTTTGACTTGAATAGTGTGGCAGAAGTATGGAGCTGGGAGCCAGGAACTGCTGAGTTCTAATCACAGCTCCAATGCAGAGTCTGTGACCTGGTGACCCCCTCTACCTTAGTTTCTTCCTCCACCCCCCCCCCCCCCCCACACACACACACAACTTCAGTAACATTTAGGCATGGCCTATACCTAAGCATAGGCTGACCCAGCTGTGTTACTCAGAGGTGTGACTTAAGCCCCAGTATATGTACTGTTAGGTTGACAGAAGAACTCTTCCATTGACCTAGCTGCTGCCTTTTGGGATGGATTAACTACAGCATGGGAAAAACCTCTTCCATCACTGTAGCAAGTGTTTAGACTATGGCACTACCATGGCACAGCTGCAGTGCTGTAGCATCTGTAGTGTAGACAAGTCCTTAAAACTGGAGGCAGACTGTAGGCCCTCATGTCAAAATCCTCGATTTTAGAGGTATCTGAATCTGTACCTACAAATTTGGGTTCAGAATCAAAAGGGTACCTGTTTTGGGAATTTCTTTCAGATTTGGATATAAGACAACTGACATTTTTCAAGATCAGTTGATCCTATTTGATTTCTGTGATTTTGGGCTGAAATCTCTTAGGAACAGTTGATGAGTTCAGCACTGTGTAACCCAGACATTACCCCAGTTTACTCTAGAGCCTGAACTCTGGAACCCTCTTTTTAAATCTGAACCAGATCTCAAACAGCCTCCTCAGCCCAGCCCTCTTCCCATGACAACTATAATCATTTTTGTTTTTTTCTTTTCTAGCCACCGTAAAAAGCGAATGAGACAACTACAAAAGAAGATTAAAAGTGGAACTTTAAACCTAAAGCAGGATGACCCTTTTGAGTTGTTTATAGCAGCTACAAACATTCGCTACTGCTATTACAATGAGACCCATAAAATTCTTGGTAACACCTTTGGCATGTGTGTACTCCAGGTAACAAATTTATCATTTAGCGTAAAAAAAAAAAAAAATTACACTAGAATGAGAGTCTTCTTTACCCTGGACCATTTACTGCCTTTCTAGCAATTTAAATGCCTTACAGGAGAAATCTTTGTCTTGCTAGTATTTTTCAGTGATGGTGGCTCAAGGTATTTTGCATGGCTTTTTGTGAGCACAGTGGATTTGTTGGCAGAATTGTAATTAGAAGCAAGAAAACACTAATGTTATAGAAGCTTGCCTTCCAGAAATATTGGAGAGAGAAGGTGGGTGAGGTAATAGCTCTTATTGGACCTACTTCAGTTGGTGAAAGACCAGCTTGGCACTCTCACCAACAGAAGTTGGTCCAGTAAAAGAATTACCTCACCCACCTTCTCTCTCTAATTTCTTTGGACTGACACAGCTACAACTACACTGCATACCTCCAGAAATATGTTTTATGGCAGTTTGATTCCTGTTAGCCGATACCAGTTGTCTTGGAAGACTCACGACAACCTTGAATTTGTTTGTTACTGTGTGTTTTATTTTCTAGGATTTTGAAGCCTTGACGCCAAACCTGCTGGCTAGAACTGTTGAAACAGTGGAAGGAGGTGGAATTGTGGTGATTCTCCTCAGAACTATGAACTCACTGAAGCAGCTGTATACAATGACCATGGTATGTTTGATTAACAAGCACCTCTGATCCTTTCCCACACAGTGGTGGTCCAGAGTCTCCAGACATAGTGCATTTCTCTTCAGCTTTATATTATATGCTGAGTCATCATTTAAGTGCCCACCCCACCTTACTGTTCTTTCTCTGCCATTGTGTGTGTGTGTGTGTGTGTGTGTGTCTACTATTAGGCAGTTCTGCTTAATAAGGTGACTTGAATTTCTCCTAGACTGAGGGATCAAAGGTGAGGACGCATAATTAACAACTTAATTCTTTAGATATAGAATAAGGGTTTGATTCTTCTCTGGAACCTCAGTGTCACAAAGTATTAATGATCTCGGTCTGGGCACTATACAGGCAAATGGAATGTACAATTTTATCCTTCTTGGCGGGGGGGAGGCACATTGGCTAGAATTTTATTAACTTGGAAAGAGCTCAATTTGCCAAATTCATACCTAGTGTTAAGTAGGAGCAACTTCACTACTGATAATATCTCTGAAGTGCAACCTATTTATGCTGAATATATTCATTTTTCAGCTAGGGAGTTTCACTAGTAGTAATTGAATCAGCACTTGAATTGGAGAACCAGTTTTTTTTTTCTAGCTTCACTGATGAGGCATTCACCATGGGGTATTCAGCCCCTGCATGACTGGGCCATAAATTAGACAGTATGATGCAATCACATAAAGTTCAGGGAGTAGATACGGCTGGCGTGGAAATTAGTGTGGGGAAGGGTAAAAAGGTGGTATTTTTAAAGAGGAATTTGGAGGGTTGGGGAGATGCATGGTATACAGGAAAAGGAAGTTTTATGCCAGGGAAAGGAGAGGCATAGTCAAGAATGGATGGGACAAAGGGATGTTTGATAGTCCATATGAATTATATTCCATATAAACTGTGCTCTAGCCCAGAGATTCCTTCATGTTTCAAACTTGTGAGACTGAGTGATCTTTGTCTTGTTATTTCAGGATGTTCACTCACGCTACAGAACAGAGGCACATCAGGACATAGTAGGGAGGTTTAACGAAAGGTGGGTTGTTAGGAGCTTGAAAACCTAAGTTAACAAGTCTACATTTGCAAGAAAGGCATCCACAGCAGTGTCTTGTTTCAGGATTGGCACAATGTCCTGTTAACTTAGAATAATGTATGTGCCTTCTTATCACAGAAGTGGCTGCACTTTGCTGGTGGGGGAGGGATGTATATGTGTGTGTGTGTGTGTGAGTGTGTGTGTGTATATATATATATATATATATGTGTGTGTGTGTGTATGTATGTATGTATGTATGTATCTCTACCTCTATCCCGATATAACGTTGTCCTTGGGAGCCAAAAAATCTTACTGCATTATAGGTGAAACCACATTCTATCGAACTTGCTTTGATCCACCGGAGTGCGCAGCCCTGCCCCCCTGGAGCACTGCTTTACCGCGTTATATCTGAATTCGTATTATATCGGATTGTGTTATATCAGGGTAGAGGGGTGTGTGTGTGTGTGTGTGTGTAATATATATATAATATTAAAAAAAAAAAAACCCTTTGCATATCTTACAAGGGCTATTGTGGAGCTTAATGAGTTAATGTTTGTGAAGCGCTTTGAGATTCTTTGACGAAGGGCTCTTCAGAAGCACAAATATCAGAATTACGTTCTCCCAGTGTTGCAGCTCTTGATGAGACTCGCAGAGCACTTCCACAGCTTAAAAATATGGAACTGTTGATGCCTAGCTTCTCTTTATGGCATTAGATCAGTCTCTTGTAAAAGCCAAGAAATCTGCCTTACTGTACTGAATAAACAGCCTTCATTGCTATTAGGATATTTAACTAGCACCATCTTTCCCCCGGGAAGAATATAAAATGTTATTTAGCATGTAGCTGGTGGATGTGTGGTCTCATGGATAAAACGGAATCAACAACCAGTATGAGTGTAATTTTAGAATTTTACAGTGATGGGTACATGTAACTACTTCCTTGGGGTCAAGAATTGCCCGTTTACACTGATATTTTCAAATTAATTGTCATGTCCTATTCTGAGGCTTTCTTGAAAGATCACCTTAAATTGGTGGAATGGAGGTGAATGTCTCTGGTTTATAGAACATTCAGATGTTATAATAACAGGGCACACTAGGAATGTTAAGTAAAAGTGGGCTGAGTAACTAACTTGTCTCAGCCCAGCTATAAAACTGTGTAAAAGCAGGACCAGATTGTAAGTGCAGCATCTGGAGAGAAAGGGAGCCAGGGTAAATAAGCTCTGTGTCACCAGTGCTGTATTTGAGCTGGCTTTGTCTAATCATGCAGATTCATTCTGTCTCTGGCCTCTTGTAAGAACTGCATAGTGATTGATGATCAGCTCAACATCCTGCCAATCTCTAGTCACATTGCAAACATAACACCAGTTCCTCCACAGTCTCAGGTAAGTGTATTACGTATTTGATTCAAAGCCTTTTCCAAGGCAAAGATGCAAACAGTATTTTAAAGTTTGATAAAGATGAGGTGGTTCTTCCCCCACTAAACAGCAAGTATTATTCTAACCTCAGACTAAAGGAGAGCAGAGCCAATTCTAAATTCTGGACTTGAAGATTCAACTGCTTCTTATATCTGGCAAGCAGTGTCTATCTGGGTGCTGTAGGGAGCAGTGTCAGTGATTCAGCAGTGGGTGCTCTTTTGAATCATTGCTGAAAAAATTCTCTAGCGATTTGATAGGAAGCATTGTGCTGCTGGCAATGCCAGCTGTCAGATGAGAGGTTGATCACTTATGATGGCTGAATATCTTTTGGCATGTTTTACCAACATATCGGGGTTTAGCTCTCTGTCCTGAGAATATTGCTGTCTGGGTAATTCTGGTCACCAAAATTCCCTGCTGTATGTTGGATGCTTCTCCTAAACTGTTGAATAATATTGCTGTTATGCACTTATTGCATTTCACTGATGAAAGAAGTGTCTGTGTATAATCTGCAAAGCTTTGGAAGCATGGGGAACAGAAGGTGCTCTAAACTTGTATATCACTATTTACAACAGAACTTTGAGTTATTTGAGTCCTGAGAAGTTCTGATCCATAGACTGAAGATGACTTACCAAAAAAAAAACTTTAGAAAGATATCTAGCAATAATCTCCTCTTCTGAGTTAATACAGCCTATTGTACCAGTTCTCAATAATCTAGAACTGAGGCTGCGTTGATCATTCTTTTAATCCAAGTCCAGAGAGGACTGGATTCACACCTCACCTGTCCCTCATTCTGAAGGATGTGTTATATGTTGGACCCAAATGTATGCCCCGTCTACAAGCCTGATCCCAGTATAGCTTATTAAATTTGTAATAGGACTTCTCTTCCTGCCATATAAAGATATGACAGGTGTGGAGGTAGCAGCTATGCTGAAAGGTCCCTTATTAATCCTGCTTTGTTAAATTCTTCTCTTGCTTCTAGGAGGATAGCCTCAGACCTCAGGATCTGGAGCTGAAGGAATTGAAGGAGAGTTTGCAGGATACGCAACCTGTAGGAGTGCTGGTGGATAGCTGTAAAACTCTGGATCAGGTTGGCATGGTGTTAAACTGGGAATGCTGTTCTCTTGACAGATGCCCCAACCATTCATATTTTTGTCCCATACTGTTCCTCTGAATGAAAAGTTCACGAGCCAGTGCTGCCTCCTACAGGAAAGCAACTCTCCCTTGGCTTGCTTGGAAGAGTTAACATGACGGGGCAGCTCAAAGGCAGGTGTGAGAGGCCTCTTCAAGCAGCTTGACTTTCCCTAATGAAAGGCAGGGTTAGAATGGAAAGAGGCTGAGGAGTTGTACTAGCAAGTTCACTTACTGAGAGGAAATGGCATAGGGCTCTCAAAGCATCAGATTTGCGTTAAGTGGGCAACTGAGCCACATGTTCAAATAGTGGCATGAGTTGACTTAGCCCATTTTACCATCTCTGAAGGTAGCTGAGCTATTACGTAACTTATTTTGTGTCTTACATTTAACAACTTAAACTCCAAGTCCAGTCCATGGATGATAAAGATTCCCAACTCTTTCAATTGAGCAAGGGCTTGTCTTGGTGCCCTTGTTCAAAACGTCCCCATCCCTCGTGTGGTACAGAGTGCTGGTTGTGTACGGTTCTCCTTGCGAAAAGTAACTTTGCAAGCATGTGATTTGAGAAGGGCTGTGAGATCCTTCTGAGTGAAAGATGCTTTGTAAAAGGCAAATACTTATTACTCTTGCTGCTATTGTCTTCACCCTTCCACAGATTAAAGGGTGTATATGTCTCTAAAGTTAAAACAGGTCCTACTTTGTCCCTTGCTTTCTTATGATGTCCAGTTTGTAGGGTTGGTTTGGTCAGGGAGTACACTTAGTGGTTAGAGCTGAGACTGGGATTTAAGATTCTTCCCATTGACCTGGTGTGTGACCTTGGGCAAGTCTCTAAACCTCACTGTTCCTGCCATCCCCCATCTGCACAATAGATCAGATACTTTCCTACCTTACGGAGGGGTTCTGGGACTTTCAAGGGGACTTAGGTACAAATGACAGTAAGGTGCTTATGAAAATCTCCTGGTATAAAGTGATTTAAAGTTCTCAAGTAAAACATGCTCTTGAAATCCACAATATAACTATAACTATTGTTCTCTGTCTTGCCCAGTCCCATTTTGAGAGCTCAGGGTGCAAGTATGCTCAGAGATTGTGGTATTAAGTATCAAGCAGTAAAAAAAAAAAAAAAAAAGATATTTGGCCGATTTTAATATCTCTCTTCCTCATCGTTTCCCGTCCTGCCCCCCAGTGCCTGGAAAAAGGGATGTCAGCTCCCACTAGTGATACCATTCAGTAAATGTGGACATGGCTTTATTTCTCCATTAGACACTGCTCCTGTGTTTGTTTCCTATTCACCAGGCAAAAGCACTTTTGAAATTTATTGAAGCCATTTCTGAGAAGACTCTGAGGAGCACCGTGGCTTTAACAGCTGCCAGGGGACGTGGTAAATCTGCTGCCTTAGGATTGGCTATAGCTGGAGCCGTGGCTTTTGGGTAAGCTTAACCTCAGTTGTCCAGGCTTTTATTTGCATTTGTAAATAATGCGAAGGCTGAGAAGGATTTGAGGTGCATTTGTGTCAGTAATATACATATATTGCGCAATCCTTTTTATGCATTTTGATGGATAGTTGTATTGATTTCCAAATCTTTCCATTTTTATACGAACAGGAAATTTTAAATCTTTAAAAGTCAGAATAATCACATTTAAAAAAATAAAATAGGCAACTAAAAATCAGTTATCAGTTGTGTAGTGAAACCAATGAGCAATAGAAGTTGAGGATATAAGTGTGGTGAATTCTGACAGCGTGCTTGGATCTGTATGTAGCATGGGACTATTCATGGGCTCAAAGTTAAGATATTCATAAGTATTCATAGGATCAGGGCTCTACTAGGTAAACAACGTAATACTTGTGTACATTGGAGCAGGTGTCCCAGGAAATGGAAGGGCTTACCGTTTTAATTTTTTTAATGTACTTTTTTTTTTTTTTTTTTTTTTTTTTTTTTTTTTTTTGGCATGGTGGCTTAATGTGGATAGGGTTGTAGATTCATAACATGCAGAAATGATCATATTTCACAATTATTTCATTTTTCAAGTATCAGTCATCAAGAAGTGATGGATTTCGCTAGAATTAGTAACACAGGAATATAATTCTCAAGTGACTTGTCTTTACATCTTAATTTAAATATTGAGATTTATCTTTTATCTACTTTCGTGTGGAGAGAGAATTGGACTATTGCTGTATCTAACTAAAGTCACATCCGTTCATATAATGAAGTTCACTGTCCTTTGTATGTGAGCTCGAGTTTTATTAGATATCTGAGAATATTGATTTGCTTGTTTTAGAAATAAATGCACGTAATATATGTCTGAAATAGTAATTTTTAAGTAGTCATTCTCATCCTGATATAGTGATGGGGATATTACAATCAATTAAATAATTTGCTTTAGTCACTGATTTGGGTCCATTCATAAAAGGGTAGATAGTGTAATTCTTTTTAACAGTAAAAAGAACTTAAGGTTAGATGATGATTTATTATTGATCACGGACAAATTGCCGATAGGTACAAAATGAAGATGGCCATTGGACCATACAGCTTACAGTCAAAAAGATGAGGTGGAACAGAGAGTATGCACTGGCGACCCCACTGGGAAAACTAAATTTGAAAACACTTAGGATTCCTACTTGTGGGCATTTCAGGAGAAGTAAGTGTTGAATGCAGGAGTAGAGAAGTGTGTGCTGCTGAATACTTTGGCGTAGTGGTACACACAGAAGTATCCTATAGGTGTGGTAGGAAGAATGTTTCACTTTAATTGTTGCTTTCTATTACAGTTATAAATCTGCCTTCTATAAACTCTTTGTGGTTTAAGATGCTTCGTATATGTAAAATTTCAGTGTTTGTAATGTCATACGTGCTCCGTATAATATAAACTGAATCATTCACACTGCTTTGCATAAAAGGATTTAAAACCCTGTTTTGTTTCTTCAACAGTTACTCCAACATCTTTGTGACCTCTCCCAGTCCAGATAACCTTCACACACTATTTGAGTTTGTATTTAAAGGCTTTGATGCACTGCAGTACCAAGTAAGGAGAGCAGGCTTTTACAGTGGTTTCATAAAATTGTGTTTAGGTAGGGATTTAAAACTGCATTTCTCATTTTGGTTTTTATGTGCTTATTTTAAAAATGATACCCTTTTAGCTATAGGCTGTTTGCACCTAAAAGCCTTTAATGCTCTGCAGAAGTATATAGTGAATCAGAGTGCAGTGATATTTTACATTCAGTATTCGTAAATCAGAAATATTGTGAAACTAGATTTCTTTGCATAAGGAAACGGATATTGCTTTTAATACAAGATTTTCAGTTAGGGCCCTCAATTTAAAGTAAATGCTAGGAATACAAGTGAAATAGATTAAATAATTGACTGCTTCATTGCTAAGAAATTGAATTTATTCTTGGATCTGCTACTCCATGAACTTTGCAAGTATTGGAGAAACCAGCTCTCTGATGGATCTCATTGAATGGACGAAAGGGAACCAAAGTACTATTATATTTTTTATACTGTTTTCACTTTAGGAATACGGGTAGGTTTAACCAGGTTGAGGCTTTCTTTACAGAATTTCTGTGCAAATAAACTGACCCTCAGGAGTGCAAGTCAGAATCTGAATGGAAGATTTAATATTAAACTAGGAAAATGTGGTGAGAAATACTTTGTTTTTCTCACAACCTGCTGTTCTGTTAGGTCTTGCATCTTCCTTTTGTTTAATCTCTTCCTTCAGGAACATCTGGACTATGAGATTATTCAGTCTCTGAACCCTGAGTTTAATAAAGCAGTCGTCAGAGTGAATGTGTTCAAGGAGCACAGACAGACTATCCAGGTAATTAATCCGCATGTCACTTCTCCAGCCTCACTATTTCCCATTCATGGCCACTTGAAGTATAGCATATAGTTAAGTTTTTAAACTTAAGTGTGTACATTTTACATAATGTATAACGATGTTACACACCATTGTGTATTCAGACAGGTTAGAGGAGGCAAATTGCTTCCTGATCAATGGGTTCCACAAGGGAAGCTATTTATCTAGCTCTGTGGAGATCTTGTAAGTCAAGAATCTTCATTTGGATTTGCACGTGCTTGCCTTTTGGTATGTATTATAATAGTGTCCAGAAAAGTGTGGTGGAGGAGCACAAATTTATAGCAGACAACAAAAATGAAGGAGACCTAATCTGATACAAATAAAGTACTTTTGTTGCTCCATAGACATGACATAAAGCATATGACCTGCTATTCCTCCTCCCTGGATTGGCACTAAAGTTCACCCAACTAGTTTACCACAGTGCCTGCTCTCCATTTCTCTCTAATCAGAGACTGGCACCTTGGAAGGAAACGGTTTTTATAGGGCTGCAGCTTTGCCTCCTTTTGAAGTCTCCTCAACTCCTAGACAGTTGCTCTGGATAGGGATTACCTTAGTAAAATAGCAGATTTCAGAGTAGCAGCCATGTTAGTCTGTATCCGCAAAAAGAACAAGAGTACTTGTGGCACCTTAGAGACTAACAAATTTTATTTGAGCATAAGCTTTTATGGGCTAAAATGGTACTTCGCTCCTTGCAGTACATACATCCCGCCGATGCTGTGAAACTGGGCCAGGCAGAACTTGTGGTGATTGATGAAGCTGCTGCCATCCCCCTTCCTCTAGTGAAAAATCTACTGGGGCCTTACCTCGTCTTTATGGCTTCTACAATCAATGGGTAAGAGACTCACGCAGGCCTGCTTGTCTGGGAAGCAAACAGCAAGGGCAGTTTCTTGTAGGACCCTGCAGATTTACTGCTCTCATTCAGGTCAGCCCTTATGCTCTTTCTGCTAGTACTGACCCTTTTACATAACTGCTCTGTCCAATGGCTGAGAGCTGCCTTTGAATTGACTGTTGTCTTCATTCTCTTCTATGGGTCACTTTCTAGTCCAGCCTCATTAATTGCCTGAGCTTGGCATGAAGACATGCTCTGTTCTGTGCCTGTACAAGGAGCAAATGTTTAAGCACGATGCTGAAGTCTGTTAGGAGGAGTGAATGTGTAGGGTTTGTGGAGAGCAGCCACTTTCTGAATAAAAGGAGATGAAGAAAATTCCAGCATTGTGGCTACAGTCCAGTATAGGTTATTGTAACCTGCCTGTTTAAATTCCCCTTATGTTTCTACTGGTAATTCTCAGTCACTTCCTGTCACATCACTGTAGTGCCCTGAAAGAGTTGCTGTCTTCCACCCTGCAAACAGCTGCATTTCAGCGTCAGGTGAAGCAGTTTGTGTGGGAATAAAGTAAGCTTGTACCAACAGTGAGGCCACAAGGGACCTAGTAATGGCACATGGCACCAGAACACAGATAAAGCCTGCAGATAAAGTTGGATTTTAGATCCCCACACTACTTCTGCAGTTTTGTTTCAGCCTCATCTTACTTGCTTCTCTTTGATCTCTAATCCTGTAGTTATGAGGGCACTGGTCGGTCATTGTCCCTGAAGCTGATTCAGCAGCTCCGGCAGCAGAGTGCACAGGCGCAAGCCAGCATGACTGCAGAGAACAAATCTACAGCTACAGCTAAACTCGCCTCAGGTACCTCCCCATGCTGACATTTCTGAATAGGAGCATCTAACCCACAACATGACGGCTGTTGTCTTGCTGTAGAGAGTGGGGGTGGAGGAACACGCAGGAAGCTTTAAAGAAGCTTGACTTGTAACTTGCCTCTTGGCTTAATATTATGAATTTCTCACCTTCTGAAATGTAACCCACTTGTAGGGGCATGGACTCCACCTGAGCAATCGAACTACCTTGATTCTATGTGGAAATAGGCTTAAGTGTCCAATTTTGGATGGTTTGGTGGGGAAGTAGGTGGTTTGCTACTTTCAGTCGTTTGGACCGAAGTTATTGAAGGGCCTGATCCTGTTAGTGTCTTCAATATTTGTCACTTCAGACATGTTTGTTTTTTCTTTTGAATCTCTCCTTCCAGCTCGTACATTGCATGAAGTCTCCCTCCACGAGTCAATCCGATATGCCCCTGGAGACCCTGTTGAAAAATGGCTCAATGACCTGCTATGTTTGGATTGTCTCAACATCACCAGGATCATCTCTGGCTGCCCGCTGCCTGAAACCTGCGACCTGTATCCTGGCTGAAATTAATAAATGCTTTAAATAATTTACTTCCAGCTGTGGCAGGGTGCAGTGAGCTCTTCCAGAAGAGACTAACAGCGAGGCTACAGTCTAAGGCCCCAATTCTGCACTGGCCCATTGACCAGCCTGTTGATATCTGTAGGGCTCTGTGCAGATATAGGGTTCACTCAGGTGCTTCTCCTTGCAGGATCCAATCAAAGTGCACTCAGGCCAGTCTTCCGAGCTCGATCTCAGAGCATGGCCCTTTTTTTAAAGGGGTGGGCTGGCAGTGTCTTATTACCATTGATGAGCTTCAAAGAAGAGTGGTGAGTTCTAAGGAAGGTTTTGAGCGAGGGCCAGAGTCAAAATTGTGACTTTTTTTTTTTTTTTTTTTTCCCCTAATTGATATGCTTGAAAGGGCGTATGCAGATCAGGCGTGAAGACTGTCCAAAGCCCTGATGCTGAAGTCTTTTGACAGCAATAGCTTAAAGAATGAGGAATCGGTGTTCCCTGTCCGGCTGATGCAGGCGGAATATAAGGGCACTGAGCCAGCTCATACTGTGATACTACATGGAAAATCACCTCAGGCTGGGATAAATCAACAGGGGACGTGTCTTTTGGCTTTGGCTGTTTCCTTGATCACCATACTTAGATATTATGTGAACAGAGACACCCTCTTTTGTTATCACAAAGCGTCGGAAATTTTTCTTCAGAGGCTGATGGCTCTCTACGTGGCTTCACACTACAAGGTAGTACTACAGCCGTGTCAACTGGGATGTAATGGAGAAATCTCTGCCATTTTAAAGAGGTCAAATTGAGAAAGCTTAGTGGACTGATAACTCAGTAGCTTTTCTGTGCCTTAACAGATGAACTCCAGGCCCAACTTCTAGCTTTGTACATCACTGTCTTCCCAATTCCCTCCTCACCCAATAGGCCCTATCTCAAGATGGGTTAATACTGATTCCTGGCTGTGAAATCCAGGAGACCAAATCTTAGACATGCCTGTTGCACTAGCACAGAGCCTGATAGCTGAATTATATAGGGGAGAGAAGTGTAGGTGGTGAACAGTCTTCAGTAGCATTTATTGCATTAAATAAGAACTGGGTTTTTGAATGGCCTTAAATTTAATTTAAAAATACCGTATATACTCGTTCATAAGCTGAATTTTTTTAGTAAAAAAGGGAAGCACCAGAAAAGGGGGTCGGCTTATGAACGGGTCTAGAGAGGGAGAGATGGGACACAGCCCCTCCCCCAACAGAGGGAGCAAGGAGAGGCAGCAGAGCCAAAAGGGAAGAGGCGGGACCAGAGTGTCTCCGCTTCTGGCCATGCTGCTCTCCCCCCAGCCTCCAAAGCAGCTGCAACTCGGGGCTGGCAGGCTGCATCCATGCCACTTGGCCCCACCCCCCAGAGCAGGCTGTGGCCGCGCTGCCCGGCCCGCCGGAGCATACGGCCGCCTGGCCCAGCCTGCTGGAACATGCGGCCACACTGCCCGGTCTGGCCAGCCAGAGCAGGCTGCAGCCGCGCTGCCCAGCCTGCCGGAGCAGCTCCAGAGGCATCCTCCCCAGATAAGGTGGGGTGGGATGGGATGGGGAGAGTCTGGGGGTCCTGGGCAAGGGGTGGAGTCATGTGGGGGGTGGTCACAGGGGTTACTCCCCAGACTCCCAGCTTCTCCCCTCCCCCCCCCCCAAAAAAAAATTTCCCCACCAGTTGCTGTCCTGGCCCATCAGTGTAAGCCGCTGGCGTGCCAGGACACTTTGTTTACTTAGGTTTACCTCTGTGCCTGCGTACGCTTGAGGTAAACAAACCATCTCGGCCCATCAGCGGCTTATCCTGATGCCCCAGGAGCCAAAGTTTGCTGACCTCTGAATTATAGGGTCGGCTTATGAACGGGTTATCAAATTTTTCCATTTTTATTTATCCATCTTGTGTGTGTGTGGGGGGGGGTTGGCTTATAAACGATCCGGCTTATGATCGAGTATATACAGTAGTAATGTACCTGTAGATTGATATTATGGTTTTAAATCTCTGATAGATAATCCAATCCAAGTAATGTAGTCTAGGAGTGATAGCCTTGAATTGTTTTGAGAGTTTCTTCAGCTATCAGTATTATACCAAGGTTTTTGCTAGATCCAAATTCACAGGAGGGAGAGGCAGGATTCATAGTAGTGTTGAACTCTAAGCAATTACTATCTTTGTGGTAGAACTTTGAAACTCTTCCCTTGTAACTGCAGAGAGTCTTGAGGATTGTTGGTCTGCAGATACACAGCCACCCATCTCACTAACACTAACTAGTAAATGATAGAGAATTAGTGCTGTAACTTGTTTGTTTTGTGGCCCTCTAGAATTCTCCCAATGACCTCCAGATGCTTTCAGATGCTCCTGCCCATCATCTGTTCTGCCTTCTGCCACCAGTCCCACCTACCCAGAATTCCTTGCCAGAAGTACTTGCTGTTGTTCAGGTAAGAGACAGAAAGCGGAAGCATACAGTGCATACAGAACTGTTTAATAAGGATGCAGTGGCAGGATGTGTGACAGTGACTCATATCTGTAGAACTATATAGTAGTTTCAGTTTTGTGTGTATTATGGTAGTGCCCAGAAGCTTTAACCAGGGCCCTGTTATGCCAGCTGCTGTATAAATACACAAGGACATAGTTCCTTTCACCCAGCGCTTACAACCTAAGGAACGCATTTGTGCTGCCGAGAAACCGAAGTACTGGTCACAGCAACCTCTTCCCCTGGGGAGAGTTGATCGCAGTACTTCTCCAATGTTGCTTGCATTCCTGTTACTTCATAGCATTGTATATTGCTGCACAAATATGGACTCATTAGGAGATGACTGAATTGTGGTGCATTGATATTGAACCTTCTTGCATCTTATTTGCAATTCTTAACTAACATGAGCATTTCTACATAAGTATACAACTCTTCTACCTCCTTGACCCTTTAAGTACCAGTAATCAAGGTTATGATCACCAGGGCAATGCATGCTAGTAAATTCACAATCTATGGTAGGGAACAGGCCCATCCTAAGAGGAGAAATGAGGGAAAATTTAAGAGTGAAACTGGCTAGGCAGGTGGTGGGTAGTGATTAGCTGCTGCTGACTGGCTACAGATTGTGCCCATAGGTAGTCTTTGCTAAAGCATGTTGTAATTAAAATGGACAGAATTCAGTTTGTGTTTTTATAATTTTGGTGGCTATTATCAATGTTTATTTTTAAGCATTTTTTATTTTTTTCAATTTAAATTTTCACAGTTGTGTGAAATGGAGGTGTCAAAAAATTGGGGAGTCAGACAATAATTATTTAATAATAGTAGACGCTGAGCTTAAAAAATTTAAAGCTTTATAACTGTTAACCCAAACTGTCAACAACACAGACTGAAATATGCAAAGTAAATATCCTTATATCAAACTCTTATGTTCCCAAGCAGCATTTTTCTTTGCAAACTTCAGTTACTAGTGATGGAAATATTTTTTTGGCGGTTTGTGAAATCAATGTTTACAGATAAAAATCTAATCCTTCCAAGCCTACTTATAATCTTTGTTACGCTATCCTTCTCCCATCCCTGCTTGCTTATATCTTCTCTTTAGACTGAATGTTTTTAGGTCAGGGCCTGTCGCTGCTTGTACTATGTGTTTGTACAAACTCCAGCAGAAGGGGATCCTAGTATGCTACAGGTTCTCCCACAGTATAAATGGTAGGCTAGATGACTGACCAATTGTTTTCTATCTGTATGCTTCTGCAATGGGCAGCTGTAGTACGGGACTAAACATCTTTCTCTATTCATAACCTTTCCTTCTTTCTCTTGGCAGGTGTGTCTGGAGGGAGAGATCTCTCGCCAGACTATCATGAATAGCCTGTCTAGGGGGAGGAAGGCTTCAGGAGATCTTATTCCATGGACTGTCTCAGAGCAGGTAAGTCATTTGGCTGTTTGGTTATGTTCGAGTGAGGGGTGTTTAAGTGCTGATTTGATATTCTGAACACTCCAATTCTTTTCTTTAATCTGACTTGTATTTCGCACACAGTTCCAAGATCCAGACTTCGGGAGCCTCTCGGGTGGACGTGTTGTTCGCATTGCAGTCCACCCTGATTATCAAGGGGTAATGTATTCCAGCATTCTGTGATTATAGGTAGCTAGCAGTGGGCCCACCTCATCTGCTCTCACAAGATGACCAGAATGAGGCTTGACCACTATTTGGGAGGGAGACTTTCAATGAAAGCTCAGCTTCTGCAGCAAGTGTAGGGGAATTGTCCTCCTTAGGGGTAGTACCAAATCAATGCTCCCAGCATCTTGCTGGGCGGCGCTTTGCTGCTGGAGATGTGATATGAAGCATTAGAGCCTGTGAATTTCTTGTGAAACTAGGGGGGGTTAACCCTGGTGTCCTGGGGTCAATCTTTCTGCCTACTTATGGGTCCCATCTTCCAGACCGTAAATCAGTAAGTACCAGGACTTCGGTGGGTTACTAATCTGAGAGCTGTGGGATTGAGCCCTAAATTTCTGGTGGTAGCTTCAGTTGGACAATGCATCCTGCACTTCCCCTGCTATAAGCTGTTAAGTATGTAAGCGGCAGATGCGTTTTTTGTAGTGGCTGAATGATACTAGTATAGGTCATCTGTAAACTGCCTGTGCCCTCTTTAGGGTGAAAGATGTTTTATAAATGTGAAGCTTTTGTGGTGAATGTGATGAGATAATGAATCTTCTTTACAAAAACAAACACACAGTTTTAAGAACTTTTAATGTATTTTCATTTGTTTTAAATTCCCTTCCTCCTTCACAGATGGGTTATGGCAGCAGGGCTCTGACCTTATTGCAAATGTACTACGAAGGCAAATTCCCTTGCCTGGAAGAAAAAGTTACTCCGAAGCCAAAAGGAATTGCCACCGTAAGCAGTGAGGTATGAAGCTCTGTGCTCCTGGTTTTTCTTGCTGTTTTAGGCTATTCAGTTCATATTGGAATATATATGGTGGAACTCTCAGTAGCTGAGTCTCATATATCCTTCCATGTTCATAGCTTTTGAGAGATTTAATCTGCAGTCACTGTGAAGACTCTGTTATTCGCCTGCTAACTTGGCTGCACTTTTTCCCTCTCTTCTCTCCAGACTGTCAGTTTGTTAGAAGAGGCTGTGACACCTCGGAAGGACTTGCCTCCTTTACTTCTCAAACTGAGTGAGCGACAAGCGGAGAATCTAGATTATCTGGGTGTATCTTATGGCTTGACACCAAGGCTGCTCAAGTAAGAGTTTAACCATATTTGTCATCTATACCAGCGTTTCTCAAACTGTGGTCTGCAGACCCCCAGGGTTCTCCAGGGGGTCTGCGGGCCCCGCTGATCAACTCCTCCCCCTCCCTCCCAGCTCATCCTTCACGCCGGAGAACAGCTGTTCAGCGGTGAGCAGGAGGCATTGGGAGGGAGGGAGAGGAGCAGGAATGGGGTGTACTCGGGGGAGGGGGTGGAAAGGGGCATGGGTAAAGTAGGGGCAAGAAGAGGTGGGGTGGGGGTGTGGCCTTGGGGGAAAGAGTGGGTTGGGGGTGAGGCCTGGGGCTGAATAGGGTTATTGGGGGTCCATGAAAAATTTTAAATCAAAATGTGGGTCCTGGGGTTGCTAAAGTTTGAGAACCACTGATCTATACTAAATGCAGTTGGGGGGAGCCCCTACAGATGAATGTATCATAGCACTTGGGTCCTGATATCTGTACAGGTTTCCCTTGCTCGTAATTCTGTTTCAAAACTGGCACAGCTCCATGCCCCCTTGTGGTGGGATCTGTACTTACAGTTCAGGATGGCTGGATGCTGGATACTTCGGGAGCCCTTCAGGATAATGCAGAGCTCTCCCTCCTTTGCTAGCTCAGGAGCAAAGTCCCCATTTACCACCTCAAGCTCTGGTTCTTGTATGGCCAGACTGCCACAGTTCCACTGCAAAGCAGATCTGTGGTGCTGCGCACGCCCAAGGATACTGTTGTATTATATTGATGAAATAAGTGGGTCCAGGAAGTTAAAGGTGTTAATATGACACTGGCAAAGTGCAATATTAAACCGCTCTTTGTAGTTTGGGGTTCTGAGGATAGTCTCTCCATCCTGCTTAATTCCATGGAGCAAATACTATGAAATTCATGCCAAAATCTGGAAGTTTATTGATTGACTATATAGAAGAATCCAAAATATAAAGTATATAAAATTGTTTGTGCATTATCATTCAATCTTAGTCAAAACTTAGCAAAATGCCGTTTTCAGAGAGGATGTCAAACAGCCCTTCTAATGGGGAAAAATCTCCTCTTTTTAACTCAGCTGTTGGTGCTTGTCATTATTCCTGCTTTTGACAAAACAGATACGAGAAGAAAGAAATAGGATAGTGAAAGGTGGGAAAAGTACAGCTTCCTGCTAAAATTCACAAGATCCAGTGCAGCTGATGAGTCATAGATGTGTGCTCTGGGTAGGCGGGTTGGCCAGGACAGGTGCAGCTCTGGACCCTGACTTGCTTCCTTCATCTGGAATGCTGTCTGGTCCCAGCAAGTTCCTTTTTCACTGATCCTTCTCAGGCTAGGCAGGGCTATCACAGGATCAGGTCAGGAGCCAAGTGTGTAGGGGGAAAGGATAGGAAGAAGATAGTAGTTTGGGGTTGGTAGGAAGAGAATGACAAGACAGAACAGGATCTTGCATGTATCAGTCTGGGATACTCTTGGCTCCAGCAGTGATGATCTGGTGCCCTCACTAATGTGTTGAGGTCTGGAAATCTCTGAGGATTCTCGAGGTTCACAGATGAAGGGAAGAGTCTCTGGTGGGAAGAGTCTCCCAGGAATCCATGTTTTTGTTCACTGAAATCTGTTGGGTTTTTTTGTTTCTTTGTTGTTTTTAAGTCCCAAAATTTGGTGGACAGGCTGTCCCCTTATTATTGTCAACCAATTAACCCTTATTTCTGATACATGAATCTTGTCCACTTTCTGATGTCATAATCTAATATCCTAATCTTTTTGTTCATAAGTTATTATCTAAGTCTGGTCTATATCAGTAGCCCCTTTTCACGCCCTTTTGATTAACATTATTTGTTATAAGTTTACTGTGATGCCATATGAACTTTGCTCCACAATCAGGATAGGTCTGCTGTCACTACTACTACTGTAGTGTTAACATCTCAATAATTTCCAGTGTGTATTTTTTTTTCTCTCTTCCGCGCCCCCTCTCTACCTCACCTCAGATTTTGGAAACGTGCTGGATTTGTACCAGTTTACCTAAGGCAGACTCCAGTAAGTATCATACTGTTTCAAGTATCAGAGGGGTAGCTGCGTTAGTCTGAATCTGTAAAAAGCAACAGAGGGTCCTGTGGCACCTTTAAGACTAACAGAAGTATTGGGAGCATAAGCTTTCGTGGGTAAGAACCTCACTTCATCTTGCATCTGAAGAAGTGAGGTTCTTACCCACGAAAGCTTATGCTCCCAATACTTCTGTTAGTCGTAAAGGTGCCACAGGACCCTCTGTTGCTTTATACTGTTTCAAGAACCTGATCCAGCTCCCACTGACGTTAGTGAAAGCCTTTCCACATACTCTGATAGGATTTGGGTTGTGGGATTTTTCAGAAGCACCTCAGCAGATCATTGGGAGTTAGGCACCTAGGTGCTTTTGAAAATCTTATTATAAGTGTCAATTTCACTGGGATTGTATGGTCATTTTTATCTTGTGGGTTTATGGGTTCACTAATAACTGGGCTAACATATTTTAGGGTTTGGAAGAGGAGTAGTGACCATCTGTAATATCTTTTAGCTGTTTACTCTGCTTAAACACTCAAGGCTAATGCCCATGTATGTAACTCAGGCAAGTGTGTGCAGATAGCTAGGTAGATGGCTGGCTGGTTATTTGCCCATGCATTTGCCACACTTGTGATGCAGCTGCAGTAGTTTTGAATGAAAATGATGTGCACACGCTTCTGTGTACATAATTCACACAATCTGGACCTTAAAAGAAGTTTTTAGAATGAAGTCAAACCCCATCACCATCTTACAATTCTGCTACTCTCATATCAAAATCTCCTCTCATGAGCCAGTTAGATGGAGTTTATCAAATCCCCAAGGCTGGTGAGATGTAAATTCCATAATGATGGTCAGCAGGGGCGGCTCTAGTTTTTTTGCTGCCCCAAGCAGAACCGGGGGACCGCCCCGGCAGGGGGCTGAGGAGCCGGGGTAGAGTAGCGCTAGAGGGAGCGGAGCGGAGCCCCGGAGAGTGGGACTCAGGCCCCGCACGGCAGCGCCCCGCCCTCTATGGCCCTGTTGCTGCTTCTGGCCGTCCTGCCACAGTCCCTGGGTGGCTCGGGTCGCTTCGCCCAGCCCCTGCTGTGGCCCTGGGGGGGGGGGGCAGCCGCCCTGCGGCATCTGCAGGAGGCTCTGTGTGCCCCAAGGGGCGGCACCCAGCCAGTGTGTCCCCCGCTAGGAGCCTGCCCGGCCCAGCCACAAGGTGCGGGCACTGCTCCCCTGCAGTGCGAACCGCAGCGGCCCCATGGCGACGTGCTGCTGCTGCCAGGGCTGGCTCTAGGCTTCTGCTTGCCCAAAGCAAAAAAAGAGATGGCCAGAATGCCGCCCTTGGAAATGTGCCGCCCCAAGCACGTGCTTGGTTTGCTGGTGCCTGGAGCCGGCCCTGATGGTCAGTGACTTTTAATACAACCCGTGTCCATGCAAGAAATTGGGTAAGAGGGACCCCAGTGTTTTAATTCTATTACAACACCTGTCTTTGCTTTTGTCACTTCAGTACATAATGCAAAGGGTGGGAATCTGTCTTCCTTCCTAGAATGACCTGACTGGTGAGCACTCCTGTATCATGCTGAAGATGCTAAATGAAGAAGAGAGTGAACAGGAGCACTGGCTCGCTGCCTTCTGGAAAGGTAACAGCTGGTTGTCTGTCCTAGTGTGAGAGGAAGCCTCTGTGTATCCTTTGCACAACCGTGCTGGTAACCATTATCTTTTCTTCTTGTCCTGAAGATTTCAGGAGGCGGTTCCTGTCTCTGCTGTCGTATCAGTTCAGCACTTTCCCCCCTTCATTAGCACTGAACATTCTACAGAACAAGAATATCAAGCAGGAGTTGCAACCACGTGAGTCTCTAGGCTTCTAAAATCCCTTCAGTGGCTTAAGATCTTAACATGGTTTATCAAAAAGGTTCTTAAATGATACCTGTGAATGTTCTACAGCCTTTAGTAGAATGCTATAACTCCCTGTTGGTCAGTTCTGTTTGCTCCCTTCAGCTTAAAAATATGCTTATTGCTGAGTGAAAACTTCCAGTACTGTCTCCCTGATAGCTGAGATCAGAGAGCTCTACTTGCTCAAAGTTTTGCAAATGCTCTGAAACTAGAGGGCTCTTTAATTTAGCAGACAAATACATAGCAAGATCCAATGACTGGAATTTAAAACTGGGTAAAGTCAAACTGTGGACTTAAGGTACACACTTTTCACAGTGAGAGCAACTAACCACTGAAACAGTTTATCTTTAGGCTGTGGTGGAGATCTCATCACTTGAAGTCTTTAAATCTGAATTGGACGTCTTTCGAAGAGACTTTCTAATTCAACCACAAGTTATTGATGTAGGAATTGTGGCCTGTGTAATATGGGAGGGTCAGACTAGATCAGGGGTCGGCAACCTTTCAGAAGTGGTGAACCTTTCAGAACCTTCTCTCTAATTTAAGGTTTCGCGTGCCAGTAATACATTTTAATGTTTTTAGAAGGTCTCTTTCTATTCGTCTATGATATATAACTAAACTATTGTTGTATGTAAAGTAAATGAGGTTTTTAAAATATTTAAGAAGCTTCATTTAAAATTAAATTAAAATGCAGAGCCCCTTGGGCCAGGACCAGGGCCCAGGCAGTGTGAGTGCCACTGAAAATCGGCTCGCGTGCCGCCTTCGGCACCCGTGCCATAGGTTGCCTACCCCTGGACTAGATGATCACAATGGTCCCTTCTGACTTAAAAAATCTATGAAAGCAAACTGGTTTCTTGAACGTAACAAGCTCAAGATCGCTCAAGGGAGCACAGGAGTTAGTCTGATTCGGTGTTTTGTTTTTATTTAATATTTGTTTTTATTTAATGAAAGCTGCTTAACCCCTGTGCCAGAGGACAGCCACAGTGTGGGCAGAGTCAGTGCAAGCTTCCTGAGCTATGTGCCTCAGCCCTTGTAGAGTAAGAGGAGGAGCCCAGTCTCCATGGGCCACTGTTTGCCTAGTAGTAAGAATCATGACGGTAGTTGTGAGGTGTCTGTCCCCTACACAGATTTTTATTTAATCTTAAAATTTATTCGGAGAGTTTGCATGACTAAACCAGTTGAGGATTCCGTTATATTCATTATTGTTTGGTTCCTATATATACATTTCAAAGCAAATATGTGGGTTGTGTTTGTGGCTGTTAGCATACAGGGAATTGATATTCAAAGTGAGCTTGATTATCCAGATCCTGAAGAAACATGAAGTGCAATTCTAATACTGCTGTTTTTGATTTGCTCAGCGATCAGCCGTCCTGAATTGGAAGCTGTGTTCATCCCCTATGACCTGAAGCGGTTAGAGATGTACTCTCGAAACATGGTGGACTATCACCTGATTATGGACACAATTCCCGCTGTCTCCAGGATGTATTTTCTCAGCCAGCTAGGAGACACATCCCTCTCTGCCGCGCAGTCTGTATGTACCATTTGCATTCGTTACCACCTCCTTCCTTCCCTTTTTGAGACCATGTCGCGTCAATATTTCTGGAGCGAGTAACTCGCTCCTATGTAACTCTATCCCTGCCTACATCTTGGCTCTTATTTCGTGCTGTTGTTTAGTCTAACTTCTCCCTTTGGGAGTAACAGAGTCTCACCTTCTGTCAGCCTTTGTATCACCTCCCGTACTCAGAACACACTCCCACTTCACATGCCACACTCCTGTTCCTCGCCTCTTTCACATCTCCAAACCCCCCTGTTTCAGCTGACTGCCTCTTCTGCATTCCTCGCTGCGCTGTCTCCTGCCTGTACTGGTCTCCCGTGTTCTGTATTTGCCTTGACTCTGATTGTAGGGACCCTGTTCTCTTACACATGCTGCACAGCACTACGTACGCTTAAAGTGCTGTGTAAATACTAGCTAAAAGCCCCAAGCCAGAGCAGGAGGTACTGCTGGACTAAACATGTATGTAGTGATGCCCATCAAGAGTGGAGCAATTTGGGGGAGTTCCAATACTTCATACAAAACTCTGAACCCCTCACCTGTTGTGCTTTGTATTATTTTGCTGGGCCAATAACTTCGATGGTAAAATCCAGGGAGGTGGGGAAGAACCTAACTTTTTTGTGGGTTTAAAAAAAAATTAAAAATCTTATCCTCCAGGCCCTTCTTCTGGGGATTGGTCTGCAACACAAATCTGTGGATGTGCTGGAAAAAGAGATAGAACTGCCCAGCAGTCAGCTGATGGGCCTCTTCAATAGGATCATCCGCAAAGTCGTCCAGGTAATTGCATCCTGGTCAAGCTTTGCTCTCTCAAGTTGGGCCCAACGCGGTCCCAGGCTTGAGCCTTGTAGTGTGAGAAATCTGGATCCGAATCCTGTATCCTCAGCCTGTCTCTAAGAAATCATTAGAGGCTCATTGTAAAGAAATGTCTTCTACCTGGTGGCAAACGTAGGTGGCTGTGATGGTGATTTCTGTTGTACGCTCCCCTTTACACTATGTATATTTGTGTTTATTTTCAAATGGTGAAAGGTGATGAACTGAAGGCAGGAGGCTTTAGGATCTAATGTCCAGTAAGCAAGGTGGTGAGGAAGCTGATACAAAGTCCATGCTCAATGTCTCAATCTGCCTTAGAATGGTCATCTCTAGGGTCACTGTAGGACAGAGCTGAAGCCTGTAGATATCCAGGAAAGGTTCTAGGTCAGGTCTCCAGTCTCCTTGATCTCCCTGATGAGGCTTACAGCAAGGGTGTCCGCTGTGGCGGTGGATGGCTGTCCATGAGGAATTTGACTTGGGCCACCAACTCCTTTCACTTAAATCATTATCAGATGGGTAATACTTTCCTCCAGTAATAACATGGGCACGATTCAAACTGGTGCCATAGGAATATAAGGTTCCTCATCCATTTTCCAGTCCCCTGAGCAAGTTAATGCAACGACTTAATAGGCAGAGCTTCTGCATCCTAAAATGCAAGTCAGTCGCTTTACAGATGGCTTGCTCATCATAGAATTCTTTTAGTTGACATGAAGGAATGACTAAAGAGAGTAAATCTGCAGTACTTTCCTCCACACATTAGTGGGTCAGTTGGGATTGCCTAAGTGAGGTGTATTGTAAACCACCAGCTCTCACATTCGTGCAATTGACATTGGATGACTGACTTTATTTTTTTATTAAGCTGTCTTTGCTTCTGCTTTCAAGAAGTGACCATTGAGTCATTTTTTCACACCAAGTGGCACTTAAACCCCTCTGCCCCCCCAAAAAACAAACCCCAATTCCTTGTTCATATTTCAAAGACTACAGAAGTTCCATAGTGGGAAGCCAAACTATTCTTAATTCCTTTTTAAAGCACCTCTGTGGGAAAACACCAGTAACCCCATCACATTAATTCCTTCCTTCCCCAGTTGTTCAGCAGGATCCAGGAGAAGGCTGTGGAGGAGCAGATGGCAGTTACAAAGGAAGTTGTAATGGAGCCAACCCTGAAATCTTTAAATGAGGACTTGGTAATAATAATCTTGCTACTAAAACTTGCACGTCAGATCACTGAGGGTTTTCTCTAACTTAGGAGTCTCGTAAGGTGGATTTCTTCCAGTATAAGGAGTGCATGACATACATGTCCTGTTATGGTAGTTATGGAACTTTGCAAGCTTTAACTGTGCCTTTAAAGCTTCATCATTTTTGTGCTTATGTTTCTCCTTATACTGTGGTGCACCTCCCAGCCTTACCTTTGCATTTATGTTCTGTTAACATAAAATAATTAAAAAGGGAAGAGTTGTTGGGGAAACACCCAGTTCAGAGCTTGGGGCTTTTTGTTTGTTGGGCGTACTGCCTTTTGGATGGGAGGGGAGTCAAGAGTTGTAATTTCTGACCTAGGAGACTACCTTGTAATACACGGGTTACTGACGTACATAAAACTTGGTGTCTCTCTGGGATGTTTCAATGCAGGAAGAAGCAGCAAAGGAATTCCAGGAAAAACACAAGCAAGAAATGGGGAAGCTGAAAGACATGGACTTTTCACAGTAAGAATTTATCCACATAAGTCTCACCACAAATATTCCTAGGCATCTAGTTTGAATACCCAGGCTCCAGGAGCAGTACACCTTCGCATGTTGGGGGTAGGGCAGGAATATCTCAAAGACCGTGTGCTCACTTTCAAAGCAGACATCTGTGTCATATTGTCAGCCAGTAAATTGGAGCTTTGTGTTAGATCAGAAATTTGAAGTCATGGTGTTTGTCAAGACACGTAGGCTGAACTTCTTATTCTGCAATATCTAATAAATGCTGTTTTGTCATGTTTTTGGCACCTGGTGATTATAGATTTGTGAGACTTCTGTTAATCACAGGTAATTAATGGTCGCTGTTGATAAATGCCTCTTGCTCTCAAGCTAACTTTCATTTTTTAAAATTAGTTTTTTGGTAATAGAAATCAGTGTTCATTGGCACTGGCCATCCATCTGTACTCCGTTCAACACATGAGCTAAGATTTGTGCCTGAGCAGCATAGTGTGGACAGGAACTTTCTAGTTCCCATCCTCAGCCTCATCGCTGAGTTCTCTTATTTAGTTACCTGTGACTTTTCCTACCAGCATTATTGAGCCACGTGCCCCAGTGGTAAAAGCAAATGACTGGGAGCCAGGGTTGACTGATCACATGGTGTGCGTGTGGGCTAGCGGTTTTGGCTTCCTTTACGTCTGCCTACCCAACTGTGCAACTGGATGGCCACTAGAGCAGCAGTTCTCAATCAGGGGTCCGCGAGCCCCTTCAGGGGGGCCATAGGCCCTGTGGCTGAAGCCCCAGTGCCCCCTGTGGGGCTGAAGCCGGGAGTGGCACAGGGCTGAAGCTGGGAGCCCTAGTGAACCAATCTTCCTCTCTCCCCGGCGCCCTCCTCCCCCGATCTGAAGGGCGTGGGGATGAAGCTGGGAGCCCCAGCACTTCCCGCTGGCAGAAGCTCTGAGCCCATGGGCACAGTTGGGTGGCCACAAGGGTTTTCCCCCCTCAAATTGCAGTGCCTTACACAGAGTGGGGTAGTCCTGGGGGCAGCTTCCTCTCCCCCGAGCCCTGCCCTCTGGCCAGGTTATAGATCAGAAGCCAGAGCCAGGCAGTGCAGGATAGCAGCTCCCCTGGCTGGTGTGCCATGGAGCAGGCAACCATGGTATTCCCCCCATCTGCTGCTGGTGCCCAGGGTTGCGGCTGCTCCTCAGCTTCCAGCCCCCTTTGACTTCTCGGGCAGCTGGTAAGAGCTGCCCAGACAGGGGGTCCTGACTCCAGGGCCAACAGAGCCCTCAGGGAGCAACCTCCGCAGGGGGAGCCCTCCCGGTTCACAGCGAGGGATGTTGTCACTCCCGGGGGCCCACCCAGGTAAGCACCACCCAGAGCCCACCTCACCCCATCCTGTGCCTCAACCCCCTTCCACACCCAAACTCTGCTGCTGGGGGAGAGAGGGGGGCACCATGGCCCAAGACTGCCCCAGCAGCAGCCGGAGTACCTGGTGCAGGGGCTGCTTGAACTGCCCCTGGGACAGGCGCACTAGCCGCTGTAGAAGTCATGGAGGTCACGGAATCCGTGACAAACTCGCAGTCTTAATCATTAGCTTCCCACAAATCATGGAGATGGTCCCACTGTCTTTTACACCAGCTTAGGACTCCTGACTTATACTTGTCCTTCTCCACTATCCTTGGCTTCAGTGAAAGCACTAGTAGAGAAGTATCCTTGTCAGCACTGACTTAATCATTCCTTTTTTACCTTTTTTTCCATTTATTAACTGGCAGATTAAACCTAATGTTGCCTGAAATGTCTTTGCACAGCTGCTTGTTAATTATTGTGGAGATAGTCAACTTAAAGGCTACTGAGCTGCTGAAGCTGAGAGTCTCACAGAACTCCAGCAAACGTTTCTTCCTTCTGAGCTAATAAGAACCAGTCCTTCCCTTTATCCTGCAAAAAACTGTTTATTTGTTCAAAAAATATTGTTGTAGCAGTGTCTTCTATTGTGGCCCTAAATCAACCAAGCAAACACTAACAAAGTTGAGAAGAGGAATAAAAGCTTCTTAAAATCTCTCATGTTGTCTGTCTGTCTGTGACAGACGTGGATGTACATGATTATTTCAAACTACTTTCATTTCTCCTCTTAGCCCAGTGTGGTTTGCTGCTTTTCCTTTAAATTATTTCCCCCAGACCTCAACCTGGAAAAATCACCCTTATTTGATTTTTTTGAAGCCAGATTACGGAGAAGTACAGTAGTAGAGCTGAGAGAGCTGGAAAGGCTTTATCCAGCATTAATATAAGGTTGAACAGAGGCTAACTTCTGTATTGAGACCCCAGAGGCTTGAGGTAGGAGGGAATGAGCACGCCAGTTCTGTTGTGTGGTCCCTTAGTTAAAGCTGCATGCTGTGTCTCAAACACTTGGATACCATAGGGAGGGGCACAGGACAAGAGCATAAATGGACCAGAATTTGTCTTTCTGGCCTTCCTGCTCAAAGGAAACGTTCAAGTTATAATATCCTGGGCCCCTTTCGTTTTGGTCCCCCTGTGCTAGTGCTCAGTCTTACTCCTAGTCATTAACAGTGGAATGGCTACAACACCCCAGACCATCTCTACAATGGAGCCTCTCCTGTGTGTGCCATTGATCCAGGAGTTCTCTTAGTTAACTAACTTCCCCTGGTGAATACTTGCTGTATGCATCCTTGGTCTTCATCTTTCGTGCAGCACTAACTTCTGCTTCTTTACATTAAAAACAAACTCCCACAATCCTGTAAATGGAAACTATACGTTGGACGGATGTCTTCAATGGTGTATGTAGGTCTGTTGACAGCTGCCAAATTAATAAAAGCCATGGAGACTGAAGACCTCTCTCCTTGGAAGAGTTTACTACTTGGGCAGGTGCAATGCATGTCTCCTATATGCAAAGGAAAACCACTGTGGCCTTGGCCCTCCACTGGAAGGCGGGGTGTAAGCGTGTGTGTCTGCTGCCGTTCAGTTCTCTGCCTCTGTGATGGGGCTGCCATAAAAGAGCAATTTGGTAACATTCATAATATGGGCAGCTGAAGGAACACCACTTGCTTCACATCTGTTACTGAACAGCTTTTGGATGATAAGTTCTTGGTCAGCACTGACCTAGTTTGGATTTAGACCAGTGATGTAGTCATGAATCGCTGTGTACTGCATTACAGATCCCCCTGAGCCATCTGGTTCTGCTTTGAACCAGCTCTTTATTTCTGAAAGTTTCTCTTCTGTGTGGATGCTGACACAAGCACTGGCTGGGTAGCAGTTTGTGGACAGAATTAACCTTAATTGTTCTCCTTTAAACAGACTTGATTTTGTTTTGTTTTCTCCTCTCCACCTCTCACTTAGATATATAATCCGGGGTGGTGATGAAGAATGGAACGAAGTGCTGACCAAAGCAGGACAGAACGCTTCGATTGTCAGCCTGAAAAGGTTGGGAAAGTGTTGTGGTGTTTGTTTGTTTGTTTGTTTGTTTTGGTTTGGTTTGGTTTGGTTTTTTTAAATCCATGCACCTCTCTTCAGTGGATCTGTCCTTCCCAGTTTGCTTTATCTTAATGCTTAAACGTAGAGTGAAGATGAGGAGTTAAGGGCACAGGAATTGTATATCTTGCTGCTCTACGTATACGCCTAACAGGATCAGAGAGGGTAAATAGCAAGTAGGCTGGGTTTTCCCTTGAGTAGAGAAGATTGTAGTGTGGCTCTGAAAAACAGTCCTCCCTTTCTATAACTTGATCCCATCTTGGCTTTTATTTAGCCAGTATGGTACATCTCTCAATCCTAACTAGCCCCACTTTTTCACCCTGGCCATGCACCTAATTTGTCCTGATTCTCTTTGGTGGGGGTAATTCTTTTAAGAGTTACTCCTGTTCCATTTCATTTTCCTCTGCACTGGCAGCAGCTGACACCAGTGGAAGCTTGTAGAAATTCATCCTCTTAATTTAGGGCCTAATCCTCTGAGATGCTGAGTGCCCTCATCTTCCTGTGACTTCCTTAGGGGCAGATGGTTCAGCAGCTCATAGGGTCAGGTTCTTAGTTGAAAATGTTAATCTCCCTAACATGGTTTTCATCCATCTTCCTTCTTTCAGCTCCTACACAGGTCAGCATGGGATCTTTCCTGATCTGTGCCCCTGAGGATTTATGGGATGGCACTGTCATACATGTTGTTTTTCTTGAGGCCTAAGGACAGGAATAAATATGTTGGCCATCATGCATCTTTATTTTGCTTTGTATGCACACGCGTTGCTTCTGTGAATCCTGGAAGCAGTAAATGAGCCCCTACACATCTTAAAAAAACATACAAGGACCTTTAAAATGTAATTGAAATCGGAGATTCCACAGATTTGTTACATTTGATCCATCCACCCCCAGCCTAAGCCCAGTGCAGGACTGTTATTTGTATGCCTATGTTTTCAAGTATCTAATAATTTTAGGGTGCCCCAGTTTCTGTGCCGAACATGAGATGCCTTCAAGAGGCTTGATTGTAAGAAGGTTCTGAGCACCAATCCTCTGAAAATCAGGCTACTTTAAGGTGGTTCAAGTTGGGCACCCAAAATCACAAGACACCAGAAAATCTAGGCCATATTCCTTAGTGCTCTCACTAGTCCTGCTTTAAATGAGCCAAGAAATGGGATCAATTCTTTCCCCCCCACACCCTCTCCTTTGGGGACCTGGTAGCCAAGGTTTCTGTGGAGGCCTGTTCCCCTGTTGAATGGAAATTCTCTTTAACAAATGTTTTGTTCCTGTTTCTCAGTGAAAAGAAGAGAAAACTAGACATGGAAAAAGGACCAAAACAACAAAAGAAATTTAAGAAGAACAAAGATCCGAAGCAGAAGTGGAAGAAATGACTTAAAAAATTATAATGGACTTGAATAACCAGGAGCAAGCTCCTGTCTAGGGACCCCCATCCCCTTTTTTAAAGCAAGGACTTCTCTTGAAGAAGCAGTGTCTGGAGGGGAAGGGCTTAGAGGGCCTTTTAAAGACTATATTAAGGAAAATGCAGTGACATCATCAAGAGATGCTGCCCATGGGGATTTTTATACTGTGTCCCTGGAAAGCCTTGTTTGAGGAGGCACTACACAACAAACTAGACTATTACAAGGGTGCCTGAATGGCTAGGAAATGTCAATTCCCAGGGCTAATCAATCTATAAACAACTTTCCCTCGTCTTAATGGTTGGTATTTTAATTTTTTTTTATTATTATTATTTTGGGAGGCCTTTTGGAGCACTTGCTTTTATTGTGCCTTACTATGTGGTGTGTCAGCTAGCATTTTAATACACCCTTCTCTGCATCGGCTTTCCGTTATGAATGACATCAGTTTAAAGCAGCATCATTTCTGCTTTCAAATTGAGCCATGAGCTCCATTCTCTGTGTGGGGCTCTGCTATTCACTGAGCACCAGCGGCGTGTTCAGTGCCATGTAAAAGTGGCCACAGTCAGGGATGGTTACTGCAATGCAATGCTAAGGAGCTTGCAGTGTATGTTTATATATATTTCTGTTTGGAAAGCAAAGCCTACAGCTCCTGCTTTTAGTTCTCCAGAGAAAGCCCCTAATAAGGATGCCTCTGTCTCATTCTTAGTGGCTTATAGGCCCCTTATCTCTCAGGTGGCTCAGGGGTTTGCCTGATGATATGCCTGGTAGATGGTCCTAATATTTCCTTACTCCCTAAGCTTGCTTGACAAATAGAGAAGGCCCTGCTGGCTCCATGTTGCCTGGTATACTTTCAGCTATCGCTGTCTGCTTGGCTTCTTGTAGTCTGGAAATTGTGCAGAGGTTACCATAAAATCAGCATAGGCTCCAATGCCAGGAAACCAGCCTCCTCGCCTACGCTGGCTTCTCCTCAAGCGGCAGGGGCTGTCCAAGCAACTCAACAGGCCGCTCATGATGCAGGAGGTCTCTGCTTACCTGTGGTTCCTTTTTACGTTTGGGACCAGGTCTGTGTTGCCCAGGCTCATGTCGCCTTCTGCTGGGGGGGTTTCTGTGGTGGAGCTACTCTCTTCTGTGTCTGTGCCTATCACAGACTCCCTTGAGTGAGGCAGATCTTAGCTCTTGGGGAACTGCAGACAAATGCAGCAGCTGAAGTTCCACTTCCTCTTCCCTTCCTTCCACAGAATAAGGGTTCCTATTCCACTGACCCCGTCCCACAGCCTGCTCCCCACTTTGCATCTCATGCTCATTCCCTCCCCTGCATGTATTTTTCTGTCGCCCACCTTCTTTACCCCTGCTTCCCAGCCCAAGAGGACTGGGAGCTGCTAATGGTAGGCTGTATTGAGAGCCCTATGCTACAGATGGGTGAGAGTTACAAATGGCTATAAATCCTGACCTGCCCCTCCCTCTGCTGCTGGAAAACCTCACTAACCCTCGAGTCCCTCCTACCTCCCTATGAAATTCTTAAAAAATGGTTTTCTCCACCTGGGCATGCATCAGTTTCCTCCCCAATAAGCTATTTGGATTTGAGAGGCCTGTTAACCAGAAGGAAGGGCTATAACAACAGTGCTTGTGTCTCCCTTTCATTAACAAATCAATTCGAAAGAATGCTTTGCAACAAAATTTCCTTTCCAATATATCAGGGAGCTGGGTGCCTGGAAAATTTCACTTATACCCCACCCCAAATACATAGAAAAATTGCTCCATCAACTGGCAGAACAAGGTGCTACCATCTAGGAGTTGGGTGCTGGACCTTGGTTATCTGCTTCTGGGTAGCAGGGGCTGGAGTGTGCTGTGTTGTGCTCCAGGGTTCCCCTGTGGCTGACTCAGGATTGTTGACTCCAGAGGGCGCTGGATCTCATTGGTCTGAGAGATGGTTACTGCAGTGCAAGACTTTGCAAGGTGTGTCACAGATAAATTGCATCCTTTAGGCTTTGGGTGGGGCCAGGAGGAGTGGGAAAGGAATTGACCTGTGCACCTAGAGTTAGTCTTAATTGATTGGTGTGGAATTGAGAATGATTTAATTGATGCCTCTGCTTGTTTTGCTTGCTCCTCCGGAAGTGTGATCTGATTGGCCACAAATAACAGCAAAAGGTGCTCGAGGTACCTGTGTGAGGCCCTTATGGGAGACTTAAGCAGCAGTTTTAAATTATTTCAGGCTGAGCCCTTTGAGCAGTGTGCAGATTATTAGGACTCATTCACAGAGAAGTTGGTGTTTACCCTGTGGTGGGGTGTTCACCTCAGACAGAGCAGGTTACATTAGTTAATTAACCTGAAAGGCTGCACCTGAGGGAGAGCCAGAGCTTGAGAGGCTGATTGATGATGGAGCCCAGCTGAGAAGGAATGGGTGGGGCTGGTAGAAAGCTGGGAAGCAGGCTGCAGTCACTCCAAGGGAGATGTGTTTGGGGCTGCAGAGTTAAATAGTCTACAGTGACTCCCTGGGAAGAGGGAGTTTGGGCTGGTAAATCTGGGAGCCAGAAGATGTAGGAAGTAGTCCAGGAATTGAGTAACAGGATCAGGGAGAAAGCAGGCCACAGTGCTAGATATAGGGTCCCTGGACTGGAACCTGGAGTAGAGGACAGGCCTGGGGTTCCCTACCAGCCCCATGGAAAGTGGCACAGGCTGAGCAGTGGAGCCGAAGACTGCCTGGGGCAGTTGTTCAATGGGACTTCCCTATGTCTGGAAGGGGACTACAGTGATCTGGCTAGAAGGCCAAGACATGAGGAGAGAACACCCTGAGTCATGCAGAGAGACCGATAGAAGCATGGCAGGGTGTGCAAATGAGTGGCAGACGGGGCATTGGACTGGGAAGGAGCTAATCCCCAGAGCAGCCAGGAGGAGATGCCCTTGTGGTGAGTGGACCCTGTGGCATACCCATTGAATGTCTTGCTGGCCGTTATACCAGAGTAATGGGGGGGTTTTCCTATTGCACATCCCTGCTCAAGACCAGGAAACTTTAACTGAAACCTTTCCTCTTAAAATGTAGAACTGGTGAAAACCACTGAGCCTGTTGTAGGAATCCTTAAACGATGGTCCTAAAGGGTTCAGAGCTGTACAGTTTAAGAGGAAATCTGTTATAGGGGCCCATTTGGCTGTGATGTTTATCAGAAGCAGCTTGTGTTAAAGGTAAGGCTAATGGGCAGAGGGTTGTGGGGTAACTAGGGAAGTTGATATTTATTTCCAAGACTAAAAATACCTCAGATGTGTATTATAAACTGTATCTTTATCCCTGTCTCTTCCAGCTATTTGTTGTTGCTTGTCTTAGATTGCAAGCTCAGGGACATGGTCTACCTGAGTTTGTAAAGAACCTCCCATGGCTAACCCTTTAGCCTGCTTGGGGCCTCTGGCTGCTCCCCTATTGTAAATGTTACCGGTAGCATCATGGTCTCATACACAGCGCAATAGACTGGAAGTCAGGAATCCTGGGTTTTATCATCACTCCTACCTACCCTGGACTTCCTTTGTGTCTTTGGGCAAGTCACACAAATTCTCTGTACCTCTATCTGTTCAGGTGGGGATAATACATAGCCTGAACACATTGATGGGCTTAATTAATGTTTGTAAAATGCTTTGTGAGCCTCTGGTGGGAGATGTAAAATATTATTCAGTGGAAATTAAATGATGTAGCTTGCTAAATCACATTGTCATGTTTTTTCAAACATGCTTCATTTTGCTTTAATAGCCAGGCATTGCAGGAGTAATGTATTACATTGGTAGGTTCCCCTACCTAGTTTTCAAATATTCTTTAATTCAGACTACATAGTCACAATATATGAAAATATCGTTGGTCAGGTGACATTTTTTTGAATATATGAGTGACATACTCTTACTGTAACAACTATTACTGCCTGTGCTGTTCAGGACATGGTTGTGGAAATGCCTATTTCTGGGGAGACCCTAAAGTGGGTTTTAAATCTGTTGTATCCTGAGTGGGTAAGATTCAGCTGGATTCTTTAAGCAAACCAGCAAATTGTAAGAGAGTGGACCTGTTAACTACTCTTCATCCAACTTCTTTCTTAAGCTCTCTCTAGTCTTCTCTGGTTATAGATTCTTGCTCTATTGAATGTGCATTGGATACAACCTAATTTCTCTGAAATTGGTAAGAGGCTCACTTATGAGATGTTAACGAGTAACTAACTGCTCTAATCAGCTCATGGGATAGATACTATTTTATCTAAGCAGAATATTGACTGTTTTGCAAGAAAGGGAGTGTATCCACAGTTGAGCTGTTTTCCAGTTGTTTGGAGTATTTAAACTTCATGATCACTAACTTCCTTTGGATCCCTCCTTCTGTTCATCAGTCACTTGTGGAAAACTGGAAAACAAAAAACCTCAAGTGCTACAATAAGTGGCACCAGATTTTTACAAGCTTAGTTGAACCACATTTTCCCTGTCTGTGCTTTCGGTCAGTCAAGTAGATTAAATTGCGCTTAGAATAAGGGCTTGTTGAAATCCATCCAGTTAGCTTCATGAGAAGCTAAAATAAGGGCAGATACTCCTCTGGAGAGTTAGTCTAGTGTTTTACTTCTCAGACATTTCCCCCAGTTCAGACTGGGGCAACTTTCTTGGCTACTGAGGCTACAATAGCACCTTTGTGAGGGTTTCTTTGCTGCCCTGTTTGTATCTCCTAGGCAGAGCCAAGGTTTCATTGTTCTCCTAGCCACCGAGTGCCAATGTTCCCCTTTTCCGTAAGAATCAATCTTAAGCACTTCCATTGTTGTTCTGTCACTAGTGCAGCTCTCCTGTTAGCTGCTCTCCTTGCCAGTGGTTTAAATGTCCATGGCTGGTCTGTGCTAGTTGTAGCAATCTCCCTGCAATCTGTGCAGGCCTGGGCAAACGTGCATTTTGGTGCCCCTGTCCCCTTTTTGTGTGTGGTGCCCCCAGCTCCCCCCCCCCCATTACACCTGGCCTCTGTGGGCTCCGCAGGTTCCCCAACCCCTGCACTCTGCCCCCTTTGCCCCTAACCCCTGCACCCCCATCCTGAGCTTTGCTGTCTGTGCTCATGTGGGGAAACTGACCTGAATGCATGGAGCAGCAGGCATTGTTATTCAGTCGCACTCTCCCCCTCCCCCATGCTGCTCCACCACACACCCCTAGGGGGCAGTGAAGGGAGGAGCCATGTCAGGGCTCCCTGGGTCACTTTCACTACCTGGGCTGCATAAGAGGAAGGCAGCAGAGCAGCAGCTTCTGATGCTCGCTGCCCAGCCCAGGTGGGGAAATTGACCTGGATGCAGTGAGTGCTTGGTGTTGCTCCTCTTCTCACGCCCCCTTCTCCCCCCCAGGCCCTTGGAGGAGCATGGAGGAATATTGGGGGGTGAGCAGCATCTGAGAGTCACTGCTCCCCCTCTCCCCGCAGTGTTCCTCCATTGTGAGGGAGAAGGGAGAAATCTAGGCACCCCCTACACAGTACCTTGTTAGTCAGGAGCAGCTTCTGACTCCACAGACAGTGTGCACCTCCCTCTTGACCACGGTGTCCCGGGTGGTCACCTGGATAGCCGGCCCTGCTACAATGTCTCCTCCAAAATTAGAGCCCAGGGCCTCTTTGGTCAGAAATCTGTTGCTTCACCACGATCTCTCTGCGCTTCTAAATCGCCTCCCGTTACAGTCTCTCTAGTCCCTAGCTCACACTCTTGGTGTGACATTTATAAAGGAACTTCTTTCCATTTACCTAGTGGCTTCAGAAACACAATTCCTCTCTTTGGCTTATGCGTTTCCCTTTAAACTCTGACTTTAATGCGCCCTCTTCCTTGCCAGCACCTGGCCATTGTACCCTGGCCTATTCTCTGACCCTTCACCCATCCCCCCCAACTCATCTCTGAGTGCACAATAGAATGGGATCTGTTTTTCTTACTGACAAAAGTAAAGGTTCTCTCTCCCCACCCCCTCAAAAAAGCCCTTAACATTCATATCCAGGAGCAGAGTGCTTTCCTGTTACTCTTTCTGTGCATGTGTTCACCAGTGGAGGGCGTTATGGACACCCAGAAGAATCAGACATTCAGTCCCTTTTCTGCATGTTTTATAGCAGAGGGCCATGCCAGCTGAACTGCACATGCTTCTCCAGTAGCCCTCCCTCCCCTTTAGTTCTGACAGTTCCTGTAATGCATTTGGTGTGAGGGCTGTCAGACCATGTCTCTCTAACACAGTTAAAGCCTCAAGGCCAGTCCTCCTATGGTTCAAAGCCATTTCCTGGTGCCTTGGCCCAGCATGTCAAGGCAGGAGCTGAGCTGTTGCTGTAGATTTCTCTCCCCTGTGTGCAGGAGTGACCCTGTCAGCCTGCGATGAGCGAATGCTCTAATTGGAAGGAAATGGCAAAGCCATGTATGAACTGAGCAGCTCTCTCAGCAGGAGGTGGATAGGCATGACCTAGTTGTCAGTGGAATCAGCCTGCCTTCTTGGAGACCTATGAGCTATTTTGACAGCTGGAGTGACCTACCTGTCCTCTAGGAGAGGTAGCTTGGGTGGAGAGAAAACAGAACTGGTGCTGCTGTTGTGAATGCGGGTGGTGGGTGAGGGGGGAGCTGAGGATCTGCCAGGGTGCTCCTTTGGCCTGTTCTCCAGCTACAGGAGGTGAGTCCCCATGGCCCTGAGGCCTGAATGTGAGCAAGGTGCTAGAGTAGGGAGCCCCTCTGGCTCAAATAGCAATGCACACAGTAAGGGCGGGAAGGAGGGGAAAGCATCTTTATTCTCCTCTATAGCTGTTTTTATACCACACTCATTCCTATAGTATCTGAGTGCCTTTCAGTAGGGCGTTAAGCAGCATGGCTGCAGATCTGTGTCACGTCGCTTGGTGTCTCATCCTAGGGTTGGGCATTTGACTGGACCAAAAATAATTAGTCAATTATATGGTTAAATACTTAGAGCATTAACTTCTTAGAACAGTAATAAAAAGAGCACTATTTTATGACCTCGAATAAGTGTAGCCTTAGATACACACTGGTGTCTAATTGCTTAAAAAAAAAAAAAAAAATGACTTAACTAAGTTAGGTAAAATGCAAAACAATGAAACAAGTTCTAAAAAATGAAAACCGCCCCATGCTACACTGAATGGTGGGCTGCTGCCTGCACCAGCATGTTCTTGCTGGAATAGTTATTTGACTGTGGGCAAATAGGGGGTCAGCTGACCAGACAGTGACAGCTTGCAGGCCTATCTCCTCCCACCAGAGGGAGACGCATGTGCATCGGAGTGCATTGATTTGATAGTATATGGGGGGCGGGGGGTTGTTTGATGTAAGTTTACCTGTTGCCATGTGTTGGTATTGGAGAAGGCAAGGTAAAAGTGGTGAGATTTGTTGGTCCTTAAACCTCTCCTCCATCTAGGTTTTGTGATAGTGTATCCTTAGACCCCATGATCATAGGGCTGCGTCTGTATTGGTGACGCACCTAGACTCGTTTTCCACAAGGTGTGTGTAGCCGGAACCTACGCTGAGGTGAGAGCAGAGTTGTGGAGGCAGGGGCCAGAGGCTGGCAGTCAACAAAAAAGGGCCTCCCCTGGCTCAGAGCAAAGCTGAGCTGAAAGTGAGGTGACAGTTGAGATGTAAAGTCTTTTCCCCTCTCTGGGCTGTGGGACCCCCTGGGAAAGGGAGCAAAGCGAGGTGAGAATTTCACTTGGTCTAATAACCTGCCACTCCTGCTGAGTGCAGCTGCGGAGGCAATGGGCTGTGACTGCTCTGTAAACCAGGCCAGCAATCTAGTGGAGAGGCTCTAAAGGGGCTTAATGGTTGGGGTCAATAGCAGCCCCAAGGTGGCCTGAATGACACTGACTACAGTGGGGGTGGGAGGAGTTTTGTTCTGAATTCTGCATTTGCAGTCCAGTTTTGGAAATAATCCCTGTCTCTGACAAGCTGTATGAGCACCCCATCTGTGAAATGTCAGACCAGACACTATGGACTGGCCCTGTCTCCAAACGTTTTGTCTTCCATGGCTGCTCTAGTGTAGGAGATGGGCATTGAAGGGAGTGCTTGAGAGCCAACAGAGTCCCAGAGGATCATGTGAGCTTTGGCCCTGTAATATATCATTAGCCAGTCTTATGCAAAGGGGTTTATATTGTTATGACTAAATGGAGCATGGATGTACCCCCAACATAAGGCAACTTCTCCCTCTGCTCTCTATGGGGGAAAACATAGTGCTTCCTCACCCAATCAGACTCTTGGCTAGCTGGGTCTTCGCTTCACTGGGACAACTGATTCTAGGTTTGTCACAGTACTGCAGTGCATCTGTCAGGAATTTTTCCTTAAGTCACCATGTCTAAGGTAGATTCCAGATTTAAACAAAGCTTCCAACCCACCGGGCAAATCACCTTGATTCTATTGCATAACAGGAGCCTCTCTAGAGAGCTGTCCAGCTGTTCCACATGTGCAAATGAGGAAAGCACACAAGGAGCCTGAACTAGGCATATTCCATTTTGTTAGCGCTAAAGCACCATGGCAACTGGGGTGTTTCACCTTTGTTGTGCAAAAGTTTACTCTGAAATTTAGCACAAGCTTTACTGTAGTCTAGAGAAAGCAGCCCTTGAGTGTCTCTAAGCCCCTGAAACTCAACAAAGGACACCCCGTGAGATGTATGTTCTGTGTATTTCCTTTGAAGATTTGTGCTTCTCCAGACAGCCTGTGGACAGTCCTTGATTTGCATAGACTAGAACAGGTAGCCAGGCAACATCCTGAGGGAAATACTTGAATTTACTTATTCCATTTCCTTGAGTAAAATGGGCCCCCAGGAAAATCTGTCCATCTTCAGCTGAGACTTGCCCACTATCTCCTCTGCTAGGCTACTACAGTAATTACATACATTTGGGCTTCTAGCCAAGTTGGCTATGTCATCAAACCATTTTCCTTACAGCCTGGCTTCTGCTGAGGATTTCCACAGCATCACTCCCTGCCCTGAGACACTTAAGAGGGCTCTAAAGAGCTGAAAGAGGAAAGAAATAGCTGCTATGAAAGAAGGCCCTACCTCACTTTCTGCCTGAAGAAAGTATCAGAGGGGTAGCTGTCTTAGTCTGGATCCGTAAAAAGCAACAGAGTCCTTTGGCACCTTTAAGACTAATAGATGAAGTGGGCATTCACCCACGAAAGCTTATGCTCTAATACATCTGTTATCTTAAAGGTGCCACAGGACTCTCTATTGCTTCCTGAAGAAAGTTTTTATTTGCATTTTTCTTTTTACTTTCTAAATCCCCTTCTCCCTGTTTGACAATAACTTAAGTGCTCTAAAACTAAGTGATTCTTAGGGAGGAAAGACAAATCCCCTCATGTTGCCTGAGGTAGAAACCCAAACCCCTTCCCTCGACTCCCCTTGTACCTTCTTGGACAGTGGCAGGGAAAACATGCTTCCTACACCCCATTTTCAGACCTATTCCAATTTATGAAAGGTAAATGGCACACACACACACACCCACCCACCCACCCACCCCGCCTTGTCTTCATGAGTGGAAAAATGTTACCATGTGGTAAATGCTCCCCCTCACCCCCCAATCTAATATGCTAAAATCCTAGTCTGGGCAAGGCCTATACTTTGCCCTTTTGTCCTATAGTGTGCTCCCCAAACATGCATGTTCACACACACACACCGCTCATCCCACCCCCTTACAGCCCCTCATAACTGAGTCAAAACACAAAGCATAAATGTTACATTGTTAGCAAAATCCTGGTACATTTACATAAATGACAATGTACAGTTAAGACAATATTACAGCAATAAAACTGGACCTATGCTTTTGTACAGATAGCTGGAGCAGCTCTTTGAAATATTTTCCAGTCTATGGCCTTTTGGGGGTTTCTTTCAGTGATAAAGCTGGAAGCGCCTCTGGCTCCCTAAGAATAAATAGGGTTAATGAAGCTGGTGCTCTTCAAAACTGTGTATTTATAACACAAGTCAGACCAACTCATGCTCCCAGCCAATTTCCAACTGATAGTCTATAGGCTTATGGGTCCCTGACTAGCTAAGCACACTTGTGTCATGCAATCCGCCTGCGACTTGCAATCCTGTGGGGGCCTCGGGTTTTGACCAATTAACTGGAGATGCTGCAAGCTGCCCTTTTCCCCTCCTCCATCAAACCTTGACTCTTCTTTTCAGCTGAGCCCGAGCCTTCTCCCCTCAGCGTGTTTAGCATTTCATTATTCAGATTTCTAAGAAATGCTAACTGGACAATGAAAGCTTTTTCTCTCCCCCCCACCCCCCAGCCTAAAATGAAGCATTTTAGCTAATGCTTTCAGTATGTGTTAACACAGACCAGGGGGAATGGTTGTAGGGGGTGTTTTATAGCTAATGGTGACTGATGTCCACTCATCCTGCTATCACCTTACATCTGTTTCTAAGGCCTGTGCTTGTATTTTTTTTTTTTTTTTTTTTTTAAAGTTTGATAGCTTGCAAAGGGCAGAAACGTCTAAGAAAACATGGTGAATCTTAGGTGCTAGGGTTGAAGTATCTAGTTTTAAGTATTGCAACCTCAATGTTTCCTAGACAGAGAGAGCAAAGGTGTGCAAGTATTATGCAGTATACCCTTCCCCCTGCCGGGAAGTAGTGTAGATGAGAAAGTATCCCCATTACTTCCATCTCCACAGCTGTAGAGAGAATGGACTTGCCTAAGGCCACAAGTTTGTGTCAGCCAGCATAGGAGTCAGACCTTCCTCTCATGCATGTTTCTCTACACCATGCCACCTCCAGCATGAGAGAGTACAGCATCAAGGAATAATGAGTTGTACATTTCTGCTTGGCTTTAAGGGAGTCTAGGTGCTACACACAATACTAAGACGTAGGCCCCTCAACACAGCAATAGGTTTTACTGTACCTCCTGCCACAGCATTTTTGAAAACCGCCTCTCATTGCATTAATCATGCAGGAGTGCGCCATGTGCCATTCCCAGACTATTAAAGATGGGATGACTTGGACACTACAAGACATTTGATCAAACCTTTACAGTGTAAATAGCCTATCCTATTTTCTTTCCAATTGGCCACCACTGAACACAGACAAGTAGATCAAAACTTGGCTAAACTCTCCAACGTAGGTGCTACTGAAAAAAGGTAAGTGTTGAGGCCTATTTTAGTCTCTCACGCTTTGTAACCCATAAGGCTGAGAGAAGGTATGTCTTAAGGTGCAAAGAATTTATGGGAAATAATGCTAGAGTTTTTTGTCATGTGTAAAACTGGTGTTTATAGCTACAGCAGTAGTCTGAGTGTACTATACGCCTTTAGTCAGGTGACTGAATGCTCAGAAGTTCATGAGATTAGAGGACTATCAACACACCCTTGTATGTACACCAGTGGTGCTTGTAGATAGATGGTTTAGATTAGCATGTTAGAAACACCCCCAATGTTAGGCCTCACTCCCCTGCATCTGCACTCTGTTTCCCTAGCAGCTTTCACCTTGTGCTCATGAAAATGGCAGCGTAGATCCGCTTTTCGGGCCAGGTTCTTCAGTTGCTGCCTCAGTTTTTCCTGTTGGTGCTGTCCTGGTATCGCTCTGATGCTGTGCAGCACAGAAGAAAAAAGCCACCTCCTCGCCTTTGTCATTAGATTTGTTGCAGCACCCTAACACGCTCCCCAGAGAAATCACTACTGTAAGGGCGTCAGCTTGTGGGGACTTTCAGCATGAGCCGGTGGTTCCATAAGACCAACCTAGATGCCCTAGTGTTCCTGCTGCTGCTTTGCCCCTCCTCACACTCTTGAGGTGATGTAAGTAGAATGCAGTCGACTGGCCAGTGCTGTCTGCAGGTCCCGCAGAGGGTCCAGACCCTGCACCTTGCTGTTCCTGCCATAGATGAGCTGTCGGAACGAGTCCTGTTCCAGCAGAGAGTTCATGTGTTTGAGGAAGAAGCCCTCGCAGAACGAGGCCAGTTCAGGTGCACTGTGAATCTGTAAAATAGAACAGGAGTCAGTGACCTTCTCTGTGGGCCCTACAGATTAAAGCACATTTTCACAGCTGCCACTGCAAAGCCCTTTCCCTCTAACAGCTTCATTGGGCAGGATGCCTGCAAAACAAAGGACTGTTAAGGGAGGGGGTATGTACGTAATTATGTAGTTGGAAAATGCTAATGGAAAGGACACTCGTGCTATGAATGACTCTCTTTTTCCTCTCCCTGTGTGCATGCATACAGCCGGAGAGGTTCATCCTACTGGGATATTTTGCAGGCGATAAAGTAATTTTTTTATTTCTAATCCTCTGATCTCCTGCTGTTACCTGAGCCACAGTCCAGTTGCTCTTAAAGGAAAAGAGCAGCTGGCTGATGAAATGGCCAAGATACCTGTTTTGTGTGAGCCTGGAGTCCGTGTGTCGCATCATGACACAAGAAAGGAATCTTGCCAGCTGGTATGTAATATGAGTAGCCATGAAAATATGGTGTATATGATCGAATGCTCACTCCTAGACCAAAGCGCAGAATGAGATGGGGAAGAGGCACTCTAATACCGTGCCTCAGATTGTCCCATTGGCTCTATAGTTCCTAAATAGTCTCCTTTGGTTCTCCCAGTAATTATTTACCTAGTTACATCCACTTCAGCATCATCGGAGAAGACAACTACAATGGGGGGAAAAGCAATGAATTTTATGCCCAACATTTAGAAACTCCCAAAGGTTTTGGGGTTCTTAACAGGAAGAGAATTTTTTATGAAAGTTACATAAGGAACTCAATTTACATTAGAAAAATCAACCCCCCCACCCCCCCACCCCAAAATGGAATAGTTTCCCCTTGGCTGTTGGGAACCCAAACATAGCAGCCATGGGCAAGTGCAGGAGATTCCAACATTGAAACTGTGTAGTGACTCTAGACTGCCATAATACAAAAAAGTTAACAGGAAGTAAAATTAAAATAGCATGTTTAAATATTTTCTGATGTAATCTTTAGCAGCGTGCTCCTGCCTCTCTACTACATCCCATACTCCTGCTGACTTCCAGGAATGCTGAACTGCTCCTCTATGTTCCTACTGGTAACACATGTTGGGTCATTTATATTAAATTACAGATTGGATACAAACTCTCATTTTGCAAGCAAATTTAGTGCAGAATTGGCCCAGCCAGAGCATGCCTGCATCATCGTGCACCATGACTCTTGTCCAAAATACCACACAGCAACAAGCATGTGAAGTGCCTGTGTTCCTAGGCGTTTGTGGGGTCTAAACAAGACAGTTCGGCCTTTACCTTTGCATATTTATAGATGTTAACAGAGCTCTCCATGCTGATGGTCTGGGCACATAAGATTTCACAGTGTCTTTGGAGGCCATCCAGTTGAAACAGGCTGGCGGCGGACAGCAGCTATTGGGACAAGAGAGATGTTTTTCAAAATCAAACTACATTCCTTCCTCAAAGGATCTTCTAACTCCTTCTCTTGAGGGCTAGCCCTCCTGTGAGAGCAGAAAGGCCAATAAGGAAGAATACGCAGAGCATCCTCTTTTCATTATTCAGAGTATAGCACTGAATGAAGGTAGCAAGCGTCTTCCTGCATTCTTAAATTTGTGCGCCTCCTGGTTTCCAAAGGGAATGAACAGAACAGGTAATCATTAAGTGATCCATCCCCTGTTGCCCATTCCCAGCTTCTGGCAAACAGAGGCTAGGGACACCATCCCTGCCCATCCTGGCAAATAGCCATTGATGGACCTATCCTCCATGAATCTATCTAGTTCTTTTTTGAACCCTGATATAGTCTTGGCCTTCACAACCTCCTCTGGCAAAGAGCTCCACAAGTTGACTGTGTATTGTATGAAGGAATACTTCCTTTTGTTTGTTTTAAACCTGCTGTTAATTTAATTTAGTGGCCCTTAGGTCTTGTGTTATGAGAAGGAGTAAATAACACTTATTTACTTTCTCCACACCCATCATGATTGTATAGACCTCTATTTCCCCCCCTTAGTCATCTCTTTTCCAAGCTGGAAAGTCCCAGTCTTATTAAATCTCTCCTCATACGGCAGCTATTCCATACCCCTAATCATTTTTGTTGCCTTTTTCTGAACCGTTTCCAATTCCAATATATCTTTTTTGAGATGGGGCGACCACATCTACATGCAGATCCCCTTGTTCTGCATAAGCCATCTGAAGTAGTAATTGCTTCCTATTTCAGATGACCCAAAACCACATCTCACCTTCCACAATTCCTTATTTTCTCCTAAAAGAATACTGGGTGTTTTAACACTTTTCTGTGTGCATAAACCAGCCACATGACACGTCCCGTAAAAACACTGGTAGCTGCTCATCTTTCCCAGCAGTCACTTGTCAAGCAGTATTGACTATGTGCTTTGAAAGCATCTCCTCCTTTCAAAGCTCTAGCTTCTTCTGGCTTCTACGCCCCATCATCCCTGACTGCATTTGGAAGAAAACGTTCTCACCTCTAGGATATCAGCTGTGGGAATTTCCATAGATTCTGTTCCTCCATAATATAAATACTGCATCAGCATCTGAAATGGGAAAAGGGCCAGGCCTGAAGCTGTTGTCAGTCAGGACACAGAGGAATTTGAACACCCATGCTGCCCTTAGGAAGCAAACAGAAATTGCAGCTCCAGCTTCCCGTGTGTCTTGATAACAGCTTTGACATTTTCTAATGGCCTGGCTGTGCTGCTTTCCAATGTTCTTTTCTTTCTCTGGCTTTGAAGGGGGCCACATCAAGGAATTTCAGCCAAGGGTGACAATGTGTCTCTGAGCAACTGCAAGGCCCCTGTAAAAACTCCGCAGGGGTCCTGTTTTTTGTAACGCTTTGCAGGCTAGCCGCACTCAGGAGCTGCCAGGCAGTGAAATTGGTGGTAGGCTAGCTTAGTGCATGTGCACAGTAGGGCCTGCCAGATGGTGACACACTGCCCTCCCCTAGAGCTTCCAATAAGCCTCCCCATGCCACAAGTCTTTCAGACGGGAGGTTTGGGGCTGGGAAATAGAGGGGTGGTTTGGCTGAGGAGACAGGCCTGGTCAGCCTTTCCTCTTCTCACCCTCCCTACTGTTCCAAAACCCCTCTCCTGCCCCTTCCCCATGCCCATTATCAGGGAACTGATTTTTCACTTGAAAACCAAGGTCATCCCGTTTACTACTATTTATATTGCAGTAGTGCCAAGCAGCTGCAGTCAGGGTCCCATCGTTCTAGCAAAACCTGATCCCTGTGCCTGCTGCTGAACAGAACCCAGGTCTCTTGAATCTGTCTAGTGCTTTATCCACTAGGCAAAATTCTCTCCCCTAAACAGTGAAAATGATACCACTTTTAGTAGGTAATCTCGTGTCCTCTAAATGTGCCCCAAAGTCTCCCCACACATCTGCTCCCTCTCTACTTCGTTAGAAGGCCACCTTTAGTGGTCATTTCTTACGGCTTTCAGTGTATTACTTTTCAATCTACCACATTGTCCAGAGAGGCAAAATCCTCTCCCTGCCCCCTTTGGTTCTGTGACACTGCAAACACCACAGCCTGAAAATCATGCCTTGGAGCTTCCCGAATCACAAAAGCCCATTGATCAAAGATCTTCTTCGTGCTATGTTAAGGAGACCTGCCTTAATACACTCAACTTTATTCTCTTCAGGTCATGGGCCTGAGCTGCACAGCTTGGATACAGACATTGCAATTGCTTTTCAATTCAAATACAAAACATAGGAAACCCTCTTGGGATAGAGCAGTAGGGATGTTTTTGTGCTCAAATTATTCCCATTGGATGCAGAGATACTATGTGGTGATGACCATATAGAGAAATTGTGAGGGAGAAAGCCAAGATGAGTCCTAAACACTTTAGTGAAACAGTTACAGACTTTCAGCAGTTCTGCACTTTCAGATTTCTCTATTCTGCACATTTCCTTCCTAATATGAAATGCAGATCTGGAAAGCTGGAACAATGCCTGACTATTGGATTTCACTGACCTGCCTTTTTTTTATTATTTTTTTTAAACCTACCCTCTTTTCATCATGAATGAACCTCCCTCAGGTCACTTAAATATGGAAACATCAACAAAAGTAAAAGTGGAATTCTCAACATCAAGTCTTTAAAGAGAGCCCCACAGACTTCTGATAGTCTGATTTGAATTAATGTGAAGCCTGGCAGTTCTCTGGCTCTAACCAGGCTTATTTTTTTGCTTAACACAGCATGAAAATTGTGCCTGGGAACTTCCAGAACTACAAAAAAGTACTCAATAAAAGACCTCATTTGTCCTCCTTTATGAAGGAGATCAGCTGCATTTAAAAAAAAAAAAAAAAAAATCCAATCGTATTCTTTTCAGAGCTAGGCCCAAGCTGACAAGTTTGGATGCAGATCAGAACACACCTAAAAATGCAGAGATACTTGAATTAGACCAAGTGCTGCTGTTATCGTTTATCTCTGGCATTAAAACTTGTAGCCTTTGCTTCACAGCAAGTACAGGAGGAGACAAGCAGTGCTAATGGTAAGGATGCACATAATTTACATACCTTGAAAATATTGTATTTCATATCACTAATTTCAACAGTCTTACTGCCTTGGCTGTCTAGTTCTGTTTTATTGGTCATCAGGGTCTTAAACCTGAGAAAATGGAGATAGAAGTTTGCTTAATAGATTCCTGCATTTTTGCCACTCTGCATCATCTTTGCTTGGATTAGTCGTCAGTAAGCAAAGGGGGGGAACTGGAGAATCTTGGTCCTAGTGTATTTGCATTTATACTTTATATTTTCCAAAACAATCCATCAATATGTTTCCATCATCTTTAACAGGAACTAAACTGTAAACTCCCCAGGACTGAATTCACTCCCATGTTACTGCAGCTTTAAAGGTGCTCTATTTGCACTGAAATCAGTGGCATTAGAGTCACATAAAACTGGAGTGACACAGAGCTGAATCAAATCCCGAGAATTGTAAACTGCATTAATATTAATTTAAAAAGCAAATAACTGATCCTATAATAGAATCAACTGAACAATATCTCCATGTGAGGAGCAAGGACAAAATATATTGGGGATTCAGAGTATTTTGTTTAAAAAAAACAAAAAAAACCACACCAAGGTACACAGTGCTAAGGAGCCACATTCTTTACCTCCCTCACTCCCCTTTGCTCCTGGGGTGCAAAAGAGGACAGAATCTGGCCTTAACACTTTTGCTGAGGACTTCCCTGGGGTGAGGCAGGCTCCAGTAAGTACAGAGCTATAATAGCTGGCTCCTACACTGTCCTTCCCTCAGCCTTGAATGGAGTGGGGGGTGAGAGGCATGGAGGGGTGGAAAGAAGTGGCCAGAGCAAGCTACGCTCAGCTGTTGAACAGTTCCTTAGAAAACATTAACCGCTAGTGCATATCAGAGCAGCCTCCTTGTTGTTCTAACCTGCTCTGGGACTGGGTAGAAAATCAGGCCTTACCCCACTCTCTAATGGTCTGAGCGTAGGCAAAGAATCTGGCTCTAAAAGTTTTGTGGCTTGGGCTCAAGTGAGTAGCCTTAACCATGCCAGTATCCCCATTGAGACTATTGGTGATTAAGGGCTGCTCATCTGAGTAAGGGATTATGGGCCCCTGTCCTCCATTACTAATCTTCATTTAACATAAATAACACAGCTGCAGTTACTCAGTGTAGTACATGGAGGCGGACTCACCTGTTGGAAGCAGTAACCAGCAGGACTTTGTGTGCATAAAACAGCTTTCCTTCCACTAGAAAAGTTACGTCAGACATTTCTTTATTGTTTAGAAAGTGAGGATCTGTTGGAAAAAAAGATGGGGGGGTTAAAATGCTGCAGCACGGCAAAGAGAAAAAGCAAAACCACTGTGGAAACTGAGATAAAGCTGAGTATCTCACCAAGCCGGGCCGGCAACGTCTTTTGTATTTCAGGAATGTTGGGTATAGGACTGCTGCCATAGCAGTGGGTGAAGATGGCTGCAAGCTGCTGGTTGATAGAATCATTCTGTAAGGAAGAAGGAATTTATATCATTAGTGCTTAAAAGTAGGCTCCACGGGCTGTAATAATTTGCTTGCTGCTTTATAATAAGAATCTTCCTTTGCTGCTTTTACTGTTTTTAAGGACGACTCTGTTTATAAGGGCTCGGTGCAGAGGGGTGAATTTCACCACACCAATATTCTCAGCGAGTTTATGGCACACATCTGTCAAAGAAAAATAATTAATTTAAAAGAGCTCAATCCTTACACAGCAAAGCTCCCCCAACTTCTACACAACAAAGTCCACAGCATAGCTTATCATCAGGAAACTCTGTTCCTAAGGTATCCGTTTGTTGCTCAGTACTGCACTATTTTAAAGTTCAAATTTTGCATTAGTTTTTAAGCAGCCACTCCCTCTCCCTGCTATCTCCAGGGAGAGTCTACAACGATATAGGACTTGATCTTACTCCCACTGAAATCAATGCAAAAACTACCATTGAATTCAGTGGAAGCGTGGTCACGCCAACTTTCAAAAGAAAGAAAAAAGATTGCTATTCACTAACAGCTAATAATATTGCTCAGAAAATTCCACGAAGGTAGATGACATGCTACTGACAGCCTGAGTTCCCCAGTACATTGCAGGTAATCCCTTTCACTACTGTAAACGCACTCAGTTCCAGAAGCCAATCACGACAGTGGGGTTTATACAAGGATTTCCATTTACATTAAATGGAGCATCTTTGACATGGAGGAAGCAAGTATTTGATCTGTTCTGTCTTGATCCCTGGTAGTGCAATATTACATGAGCTTGGGTAAACTCAGCCATGGCTGTCTGTACATCCATAATTCATTGGGACTCTGACACAGGTTTACATTGCTTCTAGTACAAAAACTAACCAAAATTGTGAAACTCCTGCCTGAAAGGATTTGAACTTCATATTGTTAAAAAATGAATGATTACTTTGCTGGTCTTGAGGATATCAAACATTAGCTGCAGCCCTTCGTTAACCAGCTCTTCGTTATAGTCCTCTTCCTTAATAGTCACAAACTCCCTTAAGAGGTTCTGCACGACGGAATAGCGAGACTGGTAGAAGGTTGTCCGTAATGACTCAATCCACACATGAAGCTTCCACGGGATTCCTGTAACCAGACACAAGGGAAAGTGAGGGGCTGAAATAGCAGGCAAGAGGGTATTTCCGATCTTGTTGTAACCACCAGCAGCAGCATTTAAGTGGCTCTTTTTATTTTGAAAGTGCTCTACACTTTATGCAACTGTACCACTCTCCTCATTTTAAAAGTGAGAAAACTGAGTCACAGGAAAGTGAAGTGACTTGCCCATGGTCACAGAGAAAATTAGTGTCCGGACTAAAGATTAGAACTCAGGAGTTCCTGGTTCTTGCCAAGCCCGCTATCCTTTTAACCTTCATTTCATGCACTGTTTTTCTCCTCAAGCATAGCGAAGCAATCTAAATTCTGCAGATTGGCTATTCCCTATCCTGTAATGGTGCAGCTAATCTTATATAAACCCACTGTGATTGCTATAATTCAGTATTGCGGGTCGCTTGTTCTGATGAGCTATCTTATCTAGACATGCACATTTCAAAGTCTTCAGTCGATTACTTACAGGTGTAAGAATAGGTGCACTCTGGGTCCTCAAATCCTATGCCTGGGCATTGGCTGTCTCTGGTTTTGAGAGCTCAACTTAAAACACTTCAGAGGGGCCTGAGTTTTCAGATGTGCTGAGCACTCACAACTCAGACTGACTTCAAATGCAGTGGAGTGACGGGCTCAGCTGCTCTGATCCTCAGGTCCCAGGCTGTTCCAGAAATTGGGGCATCCTAAATCAGTGGGTCCTTTAGAATATTCAGCTGAGTGATCAGTAAACAGTTTGATGTCATTTTCTATTTAAATTAGAGACTACCCTAAGCTCCCATCAATGTGTGTCAGGTCTGAATTTGATGGTGCAGGCCCTTCTCTTAGTGACCTGTAATCCCCGCTCTCACAGAGATAGGTTATTAGGTTCTAGCTACTTCGAACCTGCCTTACCGAGTACCCTGAGCTCCATGGTGATGTCCACGTAGCCATGCTCAGCACTGTAATACATAGCCTCCTGCAGGGCCTTCATCCTGGTTTTACACAGCCTGACCTGCCCCTCGTTGGAGCTGTCCTGGCTGGAGGTGTCACTCTCTACTCCCTCAGCTAAAATCTCCTCCAGCGAGAGAACATCTCCCTTCGACTGCTGGGGCTGGGTCAGGAGCTTGCGTAGCACGTTTCTGCAGAGGAAAAAGAAGAGGAATTGCTCTTTAATAAATGAAAGGCCCACAAAGCAGACAGGCCAGGCAGGGTGATTTGGGCCCAGAAGTCCTGGAAGCCTGACTTAGTGACTCATTTCTTTCCAGAGATGAACCCTTCCTCCAGCGGTGCTGGAACAATTTTTATAGTGGGGGTGCTGAGAGCCAGTGAACCAAACTGTATATAATGGAAACCACTTCAAGCCAGGGCATGCTGCAGCACCCCCTGCCCCCCTAGTTTCAGCACAGGGGGAGGGATAGCTCAGTGGTTTGAGCATTGGTCTGCTAAACCCAGGGTTGTGAGTTCAATCCTTGAGGGGACCACATAGGGATCTGGGGCAAAAATCAGTATTTGGTCCTGCTAGTGAAGGAGGGGGCTGGACTCGATGAGCTTTCGGGGTCCCTTCCAGTTCTATGAGATAGGTATATCTCCATATATTATTATTATTTTTATTACCTATGCCTTCCTCCTCCCCTCAGAAATGGAGTTGGTTCCTCTAATGATTGGGTCTTTAAACATTATTATGGCAGGTTAGTCAGGACTGGTTTCATCAAATCGCACGAGTGTTTACTTTGTGTGGCTGGCAGACCAGCAATCACTAGCAATGGCTTGCCTCTGTCTAACACCCGAGGGTCCCCTTTAGAATGCCTGCGTCCTTGGTTTTCCTACAGATGTGAGAAGCCTTAAGGGACAGATGTTGACTATCCAAGACAATCAAGCCAACATAAGATGTTGTGCTGAATTGCCACTAGCTGGCGCTCTCAGTGCATAAAGAACTGGATTTTACCCTTTCTGCATGAATTGATACTACATAATCTCATGCCTTCTGATCACCCTCCCACAAAAATCATCCAGAAATAGGAGGCTTAACTTCATTATTTGCACAGTCAGAACTTGTTATAGAAAGAGGACTCTTACCGTGGCACAATTAACCCATCAGATGCTTTACCATATGACATTGCACAATCAAGGATGTTAACACTGAAAAGATAAGGTGCAACATTTCACATGCTCTTGGGTCATGGAAAGTAGCACTAGGAAAATGTTTGCCAGCATATCTACATCACTATAGTTCCTGGGGAGCCAAGCCTTAATGCAGACGTGCTGCACCAATATAAAGTGGGGTTTACATTGTTGTGATTCAGTCTGGTAAATTACCAGCATGTGCTGCATTGATCTAAGCCCAGTTGTACACTGCTGCAGTACATCTAGGTTAAGGGTTTGGAATGGGTATAACTATATCAATGTGGTTACACCAATGCTAATTTCTCTGATGGAGACTGGGCTAGAATGATTTCTGGATCAGTTTACAGATAATAATGTTATTTCTAAATACCAACCCTGCAAACACCGCCTGGGATGGAAGAGCCAAGCTGTTTTTTTTTTTTTTTTTTTGATTCACACATCATCAGTATTAAAGTTTCTGCAGACCTAATTCTGCCTCAGGTTACACCTTGGCAACCCCATTTCCATTAAATTCTGCCTCCAGTATACACATGCAACCCACATCTTCGGAATCGTGCCCTGCGGTTGGAACTTAACAATTCTGATGTTGCTTCCTGACCCAGAAACAAATCCAGCTCCTTCTCTCCTAGCTGTGGTGGCTCTGTAGTGCTACTAACAGGTGTGAAAAAAGCAGGAGAAACTTATTTGCTGACTTCAGTGACTAAAATATAGATCTGCAAACCCAGAGGGATTGCATCTGTTGAATAAGAAGGTGCCAGTTTTACACAGCTATTTTGGGAATAGAACCACTTAAAGTGATAATTACTTTCCAATGCAGCCCTTCAAAAGTAAATGCAGGGTCTGGCCACACTAGAGTCAGAATAATGCTAGCTACTCTACTGCATTAAAACATGGCTATAGCTGGGAGGGTTCTAGCAACACTTCCTAGACCGGTGTGGATAGGGATTTTTGGTCTGGGAACTGTACTGTAAAGCCACGCTACAGCCTGTGTGCGACGGGGGTAGCCTAAAACATTGTTCTCAGGCAAGAGACCTCAGTGAACCTGTACAACAATTGTATGTGAATCCCCGCACTGAGAGGGTCTTCATTTTAAGGCTGAGCTTGAACAGAGGTTTACCTGTGCCCATGTGCGGCTGAGTGACTAAAGCAGTTCATGTCTTCGTGAAGCGATGAGGACATCCCATTGACTTCCAGCATACTCAGGAGGGGGTCTGCGCCCCTGCTCAGTAACAAACTGACCAGCTCGTAGTTCCCTAAGAATTGGCAGAAAAGTAACAATAATTCCATTTTCCAGCATCCTTTAAAAGGCATAGAGTACTTGTCCTGGGCACTTCTATAACACCCCACAAGCGTTAATTAGGCCTCACACCACCCCTGAGAGAGAGACAAATATTACCACCCCCATTTTACAGATGGAGGAAACAGACACAAAGAGGCTAAGTTGCCCAGTGCCACACAACTAGTTAGAGGCACAGCTCAGAAGAGAACCCAGGAGTTCTGGCACCCAGTTCTGTATTCTATTTAAAGCACAGGCACATCTTTATATATAAATGCGGGGGAGGGGAGAAAGAGGTATATTTTACTATTTTTTTAAAAAGTTACATTTCCCTCATGTGTTTCAACATCTTGAAGTCAAACTACACTACAAGCAGATGTACATGTATCTGGCTTCAATATGGCCAGATTCTCAGCTGTCAGCTCCTGCTGAGTGTAGCTAAAAGGGGGTCCAAAAGAGAATCTGGGGGCTGCTCTAAACTGTGCTAGCTGGCTATGCCCCCCCCCCTCGAAGGGGTCATCCTGCAGCCGTGGATAACTGGAACAACATGCATTCCAGCCACCCTCCACCCCACTGCCAGAGGCTGCAGGGAGTAGTGGTGGGAGAGCCAGCTACAACAGCTTTGGGGACGACCTGCTCCCTTTATGCCACTGGCACAAAAAGAACAAACCAGAGAATCCATCCCGTAATAATCAAGCTTCAATTGATGGAGAAAGAACAGAGGGAAACCAAAATAGTAGGCTGCAGGTGATGGAGAAGAATAATGATCTTTGGGCTGGCACAGGTAAGTCCTTACATGCCATGTAAACCCCTGATGTGGCACCTGCTTGGAGAATAGGCCCAAAATTTTGTTTCTTTTTTAAACAAATGAGATAAAACACAGATCTTTGTACAACCTCAGATGTTTTTTCCCCAGTGTGACTCAGGCTGATGAAAGGTGCTAGTCTGACAGCCATGGAGGCTGTTCAGCTCCAGGAGAGGCAGAGGATGGACAGTGGCAGCCTAACTTTCCCAACGCTGCCCCATGCATGCTCTAAGAGTGAAAGCACACTGCAGTCCCACTCAGCACTTGGCTTCCCTGCTGAGGCTGTTGGCAGGAAGTGATAATTAGTGGCAGTGGTAAATGTGGACTGAGCTGATTCACAGCAGCACATTTCAGGTTGGGCACCAAACAGCAGATGGTAACAGCTCTCAGATACTGCTAACCTGGGCTAGGCTTCCACTAGTGATTTAGGCATAAAAAAAGTACGATATCCCATTATCTAACCCCTGAAGCTACCTAGTCCTCCACCAGTTTGAAATTTTCATTATATCTTTCATTGTTAATTGGCTTAAAGTACAATGCAAAGTAAATCCCAACTCATGTAACTAAAATCTAAACATCTGACCATAGCTATACTTCTGCCATAGTTTTCCCGTGATCTTGGGAGCAAGAACGTAAGCATCTTTGACTGACCTGCTGCTGAAGCCAGTTGAAGTGGGGTCTCAGCATAGTTGTCCTCACCGCTGTTAACAGCGGAGCCCTCAACATGGGCACCAGCATCCAAGAGCAGCTGCAAAAGACCAATCAGAGACAAGAAGTTCAGAACAGAGCAATTCAGAAAGACACAACAGAAGAGCCTGTGTGTTGGAAGGGAAACCCATTAGGTCCATAGCAAAGGGTGAAAAACACAAAGGGAGCTCAGCAAAAACTAAAGGAAAAATATCCATCGCAAGGCACACTCACCTCTCACATGCATCTGTTTGGTGCTTGAGTCTGGGACTGAAGCCTAGGGACTCATGGCTAACATCTCTTTAGAGATTTAATAATTTCTTCTCTCTTTACTGTACTTTTGTTTTGTTATTATCAGTCTAGTTCTGGTGGAAGGTATCAGGTGGACAGGAGACTAAAGGCTGCTATTTATTGTATCCCAATGGGCACATTTTCATCTGCTCTCCAGATTCAAAAGGGTTAGATGCTTCTGCAGTGTGGGAAGTCCCTGCCATTTGGTTGCATGCTGTGCAGGAAGCAGACAAGATGCCTAACAGAATTTGCCACAATAGGCCGAACTGCTCTGCCAGAACCTCAGGCACTGCAGATTTTGGATGAGGAGACTGTGTCTTTACTTTGGCCAGGAGTTCACCAGCCCAAACCCTGGGGGAACTCTTTGCAGGCGGACTGGCGCTAACCCAGCAGTAACTGGCCATGAAGGAGTGGGGACAATATCCTTTTCAAACATTTGAAGTAGCAAAAAGTATCAAAGTCACATTGACACCATCATGCAGAGCGGGGTCAACTGGCAGGAAATGGAGGTTACTTAGCTGTAACTGGAAGTTCTTTGAGATGTGTGGCCCCTAGCTGCATTTGACACGTGGTGCACATGTGTGTAAATTCTAACAAGCATTGGCCTGCACAGGCGCAGTCATTCACCTTGGGCTCCAGACTGAGGACATAGGAGGCAGTGTGGTCCGATGCCTCTCCAGTTCCTCCTCGTACCGCAAATCTAGTAAGATCCAAAGCAGAGGGGATGGAGGGCAGAAAGGAACCACGCATCTCAAAGAATTTCCAGTCGCTGGTAAGTAACCTCCATTTCTTTTTCGAGTGCTGGTCCCTATCTGTATTCCACATGTGGGTGACTGACAAGCAGTACTCAGACTGGAGTGGGGGTGCAAGACAGATGCTTGAATTATTGCAGTTCCCACTACTGGGTCTGCACTGGAGGCTTAAACTAGCGTGTAGTGTTTAGTGAAGGTGTAAATGGAATTCCAGATAGCAGCCTGCATATGTCCAGTAATGATATTTTGTGCACTGATGCTGTAGAGGCAGTTTGTGCTCTGGTGGAGTATGCCCTTACCCCGTCAGGTGGAGAGATGTGCACTAATTGGTAGCACGTGATGATGCACCCAGAAGTCCATTTAAAGATCCTGTGAGATGGTGTAGCTTGTCCTTACAAACTCTAAGCTATGGCAAGAAACAGCCTAGGAGACTTTCTGATAGATTTAGTCCTCGGCAGATAGAACGCCAAGGTGCATCTGACGTTGAGGGGAAGGCAGCTTCCTCTCCTCAACTGAGGTATGGGGTTTTGGGGGAAAAAAAACAGATAGGTGGATAGCTTGGTTGACATGAAAATCTGAAATAACCTTGGGGAGGAATTTAGGATGCTCACGAGCTTTACGGGTTCATGGCAGAAAAGAGCAACAGATGCTGCACTTTGCAGCAACATGCATCTCACCCAAACAGTAGAGACAGTGTTGGTGATCATCACTCATGGTGAAGGAGTGAGGGCAGGAGACACAGTTCTTGAATGCTGGGATTCTGGGCATAGTGCCAGACCATGGAGAGGGTGTCCCCATTATAGGGAGGGAAAGCCTAACTATACCAAAAGCTCTAACTATGCTAATATAAACTATTTACAAATGTACTTAGAGAAGAAGGATAAAAGCTGGAGAAATCTGTGGACACAGGGATTCTGACACAGGCCATGTGGCGGTAAGAAGGAACTGGAGAGGTGATGGCCTGCACATGGCTCTTATGCCGCTGGTTTTAAGTATGAGGTGAACTACTGTGGAAGTGCAGGCCAATGGACACTACTTGTTAGAATTGCCAGACTCGGGCACGTGGTGCACATGCAGACCCACATGGGAAATACATATAGGGAGCGGCACTTGAAGAACCACCCTTCATTTAGAAGAATAACAAAACAGATTTGAACATTCGTATTTCCAGGCAGGGGCAGACACCACACTGACCATGCATAGCCACAGAAGGCAGCTAGTTGGGATTCTTCCTTCTGGGACAAGCACTGTTCCTCTACTGGACAGAGTCAGAATCATAAGCCTTATACTGCTGGTAGTTGATGGAGAGTCTCCTTTTAATTCATATGGCAGGAGGATCTGTGTTTTGGGGGCAGGAGGATCTGGGTTCTATTCAAGCTGGTGCTACAGCATGCATTTCTGAGCAGCCATAGTACGCAGCACAATGACAATCATTGAGCCCTAGGTGGTCACCAATTTATTACGTCACTTGCCTCAGCACAGACTGGAAGCATGATTGTGCCTGGTAATTTCACATTTACATTTTCAGCATAATATTGCTGGTGGAGGACAATGATTTTTTTCTACTAACTAATTTATTTCTCCCTTGATGGAGAAGCTAGATCTGGCAAATCCAGTCATGGATATCAAGAAAGAGGCAATTCCACTGGGCTTCACTACGTTCAGAGAAAGCGGAGATAGGACTCTTTCAGTGATGATCATTGTAGGGAAGGTTTTGACATTAGATTGAGAAGTTTAAATACTTAAAACATCTAAGTGAATAAACACTCACTGCAGGCAACATAATACGGCCCAGAGGAGCAGAAGGCTAAGTTCAGTCTAAGGAGCCTTGTTGATGTAATTCTCAGCACTGTCTCCTGAGAGCATCACATGTATTATCTCACATGTAAATTAAAATTGTACAACCTTTGAAATGCCAAAGAGTGCACTGGCAACTTGCCAAGGACATGAAGGATGGATCTAATTTGCATTAACATTTGCATACATTTGTAAAACCAAATACGAAACCCCCCCACATTAGCTTATAGTTGTGTCTTCCTTGAGAGCTGAATAGAAATTGCTTATTGCCTCACCAGCAGCGGAAAACCTCCTGTGGATCACTTTTGAACTCACCCTGAAGTTAGAGAGAGAGGGTGGGTACATTGGAGGGCTCCACAAGGCACCCATGGCATCCAATTCTGCATTTACTCTGTGTGAATTCAGCAAAGGCCAGCAATGAGCATGCACAGAGCTTGCAGGAAGGGAATCCAAATGTACCTAGTGAGCAAAGGAGTGGCTGGAAGTAGCAGCACTCCCACTGATGATACATTCAGAACCTATTCTAGGAGAGTCCCAGCTTTTAGGGCTGGAACATGCAACTTGCAGGGCATGCAAAGGGAGCACAGGGTGCTCTGCTTCTCTAGGAGCAGGCTTTTAAGAAGGAATGGACTGGCAACTCGATTTTTGCATTCGGGCCATAGCTAATATTTTCAAGAAACATGCTGCCCAAGCACTCTGCCCATACTTTCACACACTCCCCTGAAAGCACCAGTTCATCAGACACCATAGTTAGTGGATGATCCACATTGTTCTGAGTCCAGAAAAACATAAGAAATTAATATAGAAATAGTAATTAGAAAAAAGAATCAGAATTTGTAGGATGTTTCATTGTCAAAGCCTTTCCAGAGCGTAACGAATCAACCCCCAAAGCACTCTGAAAAGGCAAGTCAGATTCCCCTCATTTTACAGGTACATGGATAATCAGTGATTTTAAAAAAACCTGTAGACCACAGCCACAAAGGGAACCTGGGTCTGAGCTGGTTTTAAAAGCTAGGAGGTCCTGGCTCTCTTTTTAGGCTCTCCTATTTTAAGGATTCGTGACAACTGTGTCTCCCTCCCCTTTGCTTACCTGAACTACGGAGATGTGTCCATGTAGAACAGCAAAGGTGAGCGCAGTCCAGTGCCGGCTGTCGGGATGGACTGAGGGGTATCGGGGATTGCTGCCAGGAACCTGGGAACATGAAAAGCTCAGTTATTGACCATTGCAGTCTCTGTCTCTCTCCCATATTCTTCGGACTCTACTGTAACTGGCATTTCCCTGGGGAATAACAACCCCTGGTAGTGACAGACTGACACCATTCAGAGAGTGCTGCCAGTGCTAATCCTTGTGATCTATCTTCTAGGCTTCTCTAATGTGCCTGTTGATTTCCCTTAGTGGCTGCTCTTTCCAAAAGGAGACCTTATTTGCTCCCTATGTCAACCATTATTTCAGCCACCAAGTGCTCCAAGGGGCTTTGGACTTTATTTCTCCCAAAACCTTGAAACAATGAGCTCTGAAAGGAAGGCCCTTCCGTGGGTCTGGTGTACAAACTCCACAAGCTGGAGCTTTTGGTTGCCAGGAGAGATTTCATAACCGATCCTGCTTATTTACAAGTCAAAGATGAGCAGTTTTCCTGGGTTTGGCTCTTACTTACTGGTATATCCAAATTTGCTCCGGCATCAATCAGCATCTGGACCATGGCTTCGTCTCCAGCAGCACAGGCGTACATTAGTGGGGTCATACCCTTCAGGAAGAAAAGTCAGCAACAGTTAGCCTTTATCTACATGTCTAACAACAGAGAATCCATCTGCCAAAGGGGCCAATGGGACTGGGTCTGCACTGTATGTATATATGTATATGAGCAGTGTGTGATGTACAACGTGTGCGCATGTGCACGGGGGATGTATATGTGTTTGTGATTTCTGTGTGCTGTGGGGGAAATCAAGACATTAAAATAGGAATGTGACGTGTCCTACATCGAATAAATAGCAGATGAGTTAGCAATAATTTTAAATGGGTTATTTAAAATCCTAATCTTTGCATTGAGTCATGTTTTAGAGGCAGCCCCTTTCCTAAGGCTGCAGAAAAGGAACAGAGCTCCTTGCATCCTCCTTGGCCAGGGGAACTTAAGCAGAAATTAGAAGAAACAAACACAGAGGTGTTTACTTGGCAAACACGATCTCCATTGGTAAAACAATATTTGTTAAAGCATTTCAGCACTGACAGAACATTTCTACCCATAAATCTCTCTCTCTTGCTTTCTCTCTGTTTAAACAATGACCAGCCAGAGATTACTCATGAGCTAGACTGGCCCTATTTACAAACAAATCACTCCAAAAATAGCCAAGCCCAGGATGCTAATGGCCAAAATGCTTTCATGATGAAATAAATTAAAGCTCACATCTCAGGTTTTTTCACTTTTCATTCTCTGGGCTTTTTAAATTTTATTTGACAGAATTTTTCACAGGGGGCATCTCTGTACTAATCAAACAATAATCCAGCCTCATCCCCACACAAAGGGGCCTGAATCAAACCCTGGGTCCAAATGACAGGTGCGGAGTTTGGATCCCACACACGCTGCTCAAGCTTCTCTCGGAAAAGGCCAGAATCTGAATGCCCCCAAATCTGGGACAGTTCTGATCTGGAGCTGGAACTGCCTTCTCTGGGAATGCTTGGAGCTTGGGTTTGGCTTTGACGCAGGCCCATTACAAGGGTAGGAAATTCAGCTGTGGATTCAGAGTTAGAGCTGTGGTTTAAGTTCTGGGCCATCTCTATTTGTAACTAGAGCCCTGCCAAACTCAGGGGTTCAATTCTAAGGAGTTTGTACAACCCCATCTTTCCAGTTGATTCATGGGGGTTTTGCACTCCCCTCCCCACAATTTTTAATCTGTATTTCAGGTTCAGATAAAAACCAAGAACTCAAAAGGAAACTCACCCCAAATCTCCGAGTTTTATTTTTTCCCCACAAAACCATATGAAACCAATGAGTAACGAATGGCATCCATTGGAAACCATAAATCAGCCCAAGACCTTGCCCCAAGCTCAAACCTCCGTAACCCTACTCTGAGTATTGGGGCTATTACTAGAGCTGGGTCTGAGCAAACAATTTCAAAATCTGAACCTGGTTCTGAATGGTGGAGTCAGCGCCTGTCTCACTTCCATCTGATTGGGTGGCCTTTACCAGGAAAGTTTTGTCCAGCTCTGCTTGCCACGAGTGGGGCAGTCACACCTGCCTGTAATGTCTCCGATTCCTGCCTACTGTGTAGCATTTTAAGAATGATTCCCTTTAGCCAGGGTAAGTCTAATATGAATATAGCTAGCCAGCCCAGCTGATGTCTCTCTGGTTAGTACTCCACCCTGCTGTCCAATAGACCTGGGTTCTGTTTCCAGGCCTTAAAGTCAGTTTTCCGTAGGCAGGCTGGCTCTGTTACATCCCATTACAGAAACAGGTGCCAGCTGCAAAGTTCAGATCTGGATCCAGATCCCACATATGGTAGACTTGACATCTAGGGTTTTGATTTAATCCCATCCTTAGTTGGTAATGCAGCAGAGGAAGCATGCTCAGCCCCTAGGACTCTGAGAGAAGAGAAGAAGGGTCTCGCATTGTTTCACAGTGATACAAGTGGCTAATCACAGAACAGCAATGTCTCCCTAGACATCCTCCTCCAAGCCTGGTTAGTCAATAAGATGCCAGGATGCTGGGCTGTAAATTTGGGAGCGTACGCAGGAAGTAAGCACCAGTACAGCGATACTTAACACTAGTTCAATGAAATCCTCCAATAGGATTGGCTACAATAGGACATCAATTGGGTGATAACGAGACTATGCTATCAACTGTTTACAAAGTCTTAAACCTCTTAACTTGTGCTGTCAGCAAAACCCATCAAAGTGCAGAGTTTGGCTGAAAAACAACCCCCCACCTTCTCTCTGGCTGAAGGGAAAAAAACCCTCAGTCAAGAGCAATGGGCTCTGGGCTGTGATTTCTTTGGTGTGAGGATAAATAAATCAGCAGGTCACCGAACAAAGCATCAGAGGCAAAAAATATCAAAGATCTGTTTTGAAAGAACAAAAGTCCTCTGGGCTTTATATCCTGAAACCACAAAAATGTGAGGGGGAAAAAAAATCCCAAATGTCAGATTTTCATGAAATAAAACAGACTGGAGCCATCTGTATTGTTTTAAAAGTGGTGCTAGTCTTCCTCCAAGCTGCCCCACAAATGTGTGCTGTTGCCCCTATGTAAATCATCTAATAACTCACCTGTGCACAACCAGCTTGCATGTACAATGACTGTAAACAAGTAATTTTATTTTTTTTGCAGAAGCAATAGGTGTATGTGCATTTGTGAAGGTGGGTCTTTTTAAATATAGTCTACAAGCCTGCAATAATGTGCAACCCTATAGATATCTCAAAGTGATATTTTAATTCAAAGTAAATTCAGTGCAAGGAAAGGTATCCTGTACGGAAATCCACGGTTAATCATTGGGACAGAGTCAGCATGGGCAATTCCAGGCTATTTGGCTCATGTGCCTCAACTCAGATCTGAAGAGACCACTTCAGAAGTGAAAGGGTAGAGAAGTCATCTGCCTGTTGAGTTCTCTGTAGAGAGTTCAAACTGGAGCTTTTTGCATGTCCACTGGGAACTGGGCTAAGAGTAGGGTGACCAGATGTCCCGATTTTATTGGGACAGTCCCGATATTTTCTTACATAGGCTCCTATTACCTCCCACACCCTGTCCCAATTTTTCACACTTGCTATCTGGTCACCCTAGCTAACAGCAGCATCTAACTCACTTCATACAGGTCACCCAAAAGCCATCAGATAGTAACACCTTTTGGTCACTCACTCACCTGGCCTGAATTTCAACTGAAGAACTAGAGGTGACAGCCACTGGCAGCAAGCATGTAGGGATCTTAATTTTGCAAACAGTTAGGTGCAAGACAAAATCTAGCTTTCATATTCTATATCCTGAATACTAAACTATCCCCCATTTCTGCCAGAGACATGCCATAAAGTATTCCAGGGAATGAAGGGGCTCAGCAAGCAATGTAGAAACAATTCTCTTAAAGAGTTCACAGGCTAACCCAAGCTAGAACTTGAGAAAAGCTCAGCTACATAAAAATACCTGAATCATCATGCATTGATTTGCCTCTATAGAAAATATTTAATTTGCTCATGCAGGAAACTGTCTCAGGGTCTTCCCATATACCTGATCATCCATTGTGTTAACCCCATCAGGTCCCAGCGCCTCTATAGCTTGGTTGATCAGATCAGTCCTTCCACAATTTAACATTCGGAAACCCAGGTCCTGCTGGAATTTTTCAGTAGCAGCCTTAGCGTCCAGTCTTCGGAAGGAGCTAAAACAGCATTCAGGCCTGTTGAGGACAAAGGCCAAAAAGTGCAGCAATCATTTCAGGAGGGTTTGTGTTTTAAATTAGCAATTAGTTATAGTACTGCTTCTCCACATGGCTTTACGCTCCATTCTTGGGTTTTTCTATTTTGCCTGCAGAAATGTTTATTTGTTATATAACTGTAATGCATCAAATGTATATGAAATCGTATTCAGAGAACAAGAGGGAGAAGAACTCTGTTGAAATAAAAATTACAAATATAGTTCCATGATAAATAATCATTATGGCTCTACATAAGAGCCTGGCTATTATTCCCAAATAAGATTTTGCTTATCAAGATTTTGCCTTTTATCACCTTACTCCCACATTTTTTCATCCCTGCATTATAATGAAGATTGTCCATATCCTCTTTTGGGTGGCAGACCATTCTCAGATCCACCCCAATAAAATCAATCTTATTCCTGGGACCTATATTTATATTAGGCTCCGATCCTCCCATTCTCATCCTCTTGACAGCTACCAAGCTATCTGCTTCTAAACAAGATAAAGGAGTCTGGAGATTATTGCAAGTCTCCAAACTTATCTTTTGAGAGACATCTGAATTCCGAGCCTGGGAGCCTCTGTTGTGCACTGAAGAAACATCGCCAGGTTGTAGGCATTTCCTATCTCAACTGGACCTTGACATGGTCACCCACATTGTGTGATTTCATTTGCTGCCTTTTCACTGGCAGCGTGTCCTGACACGGGCTCTTGCGCAAACTTCCAGCTACTGCAGTATTTGGCTGCCAACTTCCTTTGAAAAATTAGACAACCTCAACATATTTTAACCTCTTTTGAAAGTTTGCGTGGGCTGCCAGAGAAGTAATGCATTTATGGTTTTACTGAGAAGGCTGTGCATGAAACTTACTCAGGGCCTCAAACTTATCTGGTAACTTTTCATGCTCTTGTCTTTGCAGGTGGATGACAAATGGCAGCCAGATGCCACAACAGACTTGTCCAGTTAGCAAAGTCCTTCACCTGTCTAGTGGCTGGCCTGACTGTACATGGGAGTCCAGCACAACACCACAGCCAAAACTCAAATGAGGACTTTGGTGATCTACAAGCACGAGGAACACTAGGTGAGAGTCCAATGTGAGCCTCTATCCAGTGGAGCTAAGTAGGAAGATTGTTTTGGTTTAAGACTAGATACCTTCAAGAAGTTGCCCAAGGCCACACAGAATGGCTTCTTGGGCTAATACACTGCAAGAGGTTGCCCGTTTAGTTCTTAGGTGAAAACGTGTTACAACACCCACTTGGTTGGAACAACTTGTGCTTGTATTGCCTGTACAAAGCCTTGCAACAGCATTTTTCAGTGACCCCTGTCATTTTACAAGTGTTCGTTTGCAGTGCCTGGGACAAGGCCTTCAGCTCAGGCCCAGATGAACAGGTGCCACCTACAATGGTGTTTCTCCCCATTGTGGACAGAAAACCACACTGCAGCTATGACTAGATGGGTTCAGTGGGTCTTAACTTCACCCCACAATGCAGAGACTTACACTTGAAAATCACCTCAAATCTCCTGACCCTAGCAAGTGGGACAGGTGCTTCACAGGTTATGCAAGTGTCCACGGGCTATCCAGAGAGGTGGCAACTATGCCCAGGGCAGAATACCATCCTTCAGAAAGGAGTTAATGTCTAAGTATTTCCTAGGAAAAATTCAGTAGGAAGGTAACATTATATAATCTTGGGATTTTGTTATTGTGAGAGATTTTTCATATATTAGAGCTTGTAGTTATTACAGCAGTTCAGTGAAAAGGTATGTATGGAGGAGTGGGCTCTCTGAATCATCAGTCACTGGACAAAGATGAGCGCAGTAGACAGGCCAATAGCTACTGCCAGAGGTAAGGTAACAGGCGAAGGACCAATGACCACTGCTAGAGGCCACAAGTGGATAAACAGTCAATCCTGGAGGTAGGGTAAGTGATTAGATGGACAAGCAGACCAAGCTTCTATGATAAATGTTTTTATGATACTATATTCCTATGTTTCCCTGAGAACAATTAGCTTCTGTCAACTTGAAGTCTAGTGGATTTCAGAAAATGAATGAAATGTATTTTCAAGTGCCGTACTGGCCTTTGAGCTGTGACCTTACTCTGCTAATTTGTTTGGCTCTACAATCACATTGTCCTAGTTTCAAAGTAAGTGCTGTTTGCAAAACAAGGAGAAACTCATTAACCAACACCAGAGAAATAGTGAAACTGACTACACACAGAGTGCTGTCAAATACACCAAGTGAGCCATCTAGAAAAATAGAGAAATACCTTTGGCTCTCATCTCTCTGTTACAGTGATTTTAGCTATGACTTGAAACAATAGGTGACAATATCTCAGACAGCCGGGTGGTTTTTAAGTTGATGGTGTCCATTTAAGCAGATACAGTCAAAGTGAGGAGTGACGATGTTTATAGATCACTTTGAAATAATACATGGAGAGCATTGGATTGAAAATCTTATAGTCACTGTCTCACAAACAAACAGGTGTAGAGAACTATTTGTCTAAGGAATATTTATCAGAAGATAGATAGATATACAGTTTCAGGATAGAGGTCATTATAACAACAGCACTTTGCCCTTCACTGCCTTTCATCCACAAATCCCCTCCAAGTGACAGAATCCTTCTGCGAGGTGGGAATTATCATCGTACTTTGAGGGACAGAGCAGTTGTGATTTGCCTAAGGTCACGCATTGAGCCAGAGGTACAGCTGGGAATAGAACCCAAGAGTCCTGACTCCCTGCCACTTGCTCTAATCACTACACAATTGCTTCCTGTAAGTGAGAAGGTCATGTCACGTGCCTTAGAATAGTGACACCTCCCTCTTTTCAACATTTTTTTCCATGCAGCATAGACAATGTTCCCAGCTCCAAAAACCCCATCATGGGGAATACTTAGGGCCTTTGGGATAACAGCTTATAAAAGAAGGGTCAGAACAAACAGCTTATGAAGCTCAATTCTGACTTACGATTTCTGCCCTCTGCTGCAAACATGATGTGCATATTTGATGCAAAGGCTGACTGGTTGCATAGAAAGATTTATGTATGTCATGTATGTCCTTGGAGAGGTTTGGTGAAAGGTGCGAGAAAATATATGGTTGTGGGAAGGAAAAGCACCTGTTTTTTCTTACAGATTTTTTCTTTTCCCCTGTAATCAGAACAACATGGATAGAAACCTTCATCAGACTCCTTCCAAGAGCCAGTTATGAAACTCCCCTCTCAACAATCAGAATACAGAATTGAATTCCTGTATATTCCACATGTTGTGGCTGAATCCCTGTCCTCTTTCCTCTCCCTCACCCCATTCATTCATATGAGTATCTAGATTGCCTGGGTTTCTAAAGGTGGCTTTGTTTGGTAATGACAGTGGCCCTGTAAGGCTTTTAACCTGAAGTTTATCGGTATGTACTCTCAGCCTTAATTCTACCTTAGCAAAGTTTTTGTCTAGGAATTTCCCTTTAATTTATATCAATACACTTCTGAAATAGAACCTGAAAAACCCTTTCCTCTTTTTTCTACATGTAACCTAGAAATTAAGGAGCCATTTGTATTTTATACACAATCTCTCTCTATTGGATTTACAAAAGCCTGTGGAGATTAAAACAGCACAGGATACCTTTGAAGTGGGAAGTCTCAGACTGTGTTTTGAACAGTTCATTCAATCTAGAGGAAAGATTGAAAAAAGAACTATGAAACTAAGATTGAAAGGAGAATTCCTGAAACTAGCAAGAGAGCATGCTGATAGCTTGCCCTTCTGCAGTGCCATGTGAGAACCTCAGAGCCTTTTACATTGTTTATTTCAGCTTTGCAACACCTTTTGAGGGTGGTAAATATTGAGGCACAGGAAAGTTAAGTAATTTCTCCTATACCACACAGAAAATCAGTAGAAAAGCTAAGAATAGAACTCAGAAATCCTGACTAAAAACCCCTTGCTGCAACCATTAGATCAACCTCCCTCCTTCACACAAAAGACCTAAAAGTAACGGTACATTTTTTCCTTACAAAGTATGTTACAAATATCATTTATTATTATTTATGTGTCCACTGCAAAGTCATCATTAATTAAATGCAATGGGATTAATTTAAGGAGGAAAAATTCACTTTGCACTAATGTGTACATTTCTGGCTGGGGAACCACAAAACAGTTGCACAATACCAAAATCAGTGCTAACACCAGTAAACTTAGCAGAACATAGACAATGAATGAAACACAAATGAGTACTAGCAGCACCAGCTTACTGTAAAATTATGAGCAATCTGTGTAGAGGAAGGCTCTCTTTAAGTCTGAGACTTTAGATTTAGGCTCTTCACCAGGGTATTTAAAGAGGCAAAGAATGATCTTGTGGTTAACACTGGGGCCTGGGAATCAGTCTCCCTATATTCTCAGCCTGTCTCTGCCACAGACGGTATGCATGACAAAGGGCAAGTCACAATCTCTCTGTGTCTGATCTGTAAGATCAGGCTAAAACTTCCTTAGCCCACAGGAGTGCTGTGAGGCTAAATTCAGTGATGTTTATAAAGTGTTTTGAGATCATCCTCCCATGGAAGGTGATACAGAAGGGCAAAGTGCTTTGATTATCATAACTGACTGTAAAGATAAGCCCACATACTTCAGCTGCCGTGGTTCGCAGTCCAGTCCCGGTAAGAGCAGCCTGGCCGTCTGCCTGATATCATCGCTGTCCACAGTTAAACTGCGCCGATGCTCAGCGTAGGTGATAGCCACTCGCATCCACTCCATCAGCGGGGGCAGAAGCATGAAGGGCCTGTGCAGAGAGTGAAGAGACCCGTTACAGTCAATGCTGGTTTGTTATCTTGTACGGTGAGATAAAATGTACTCCACAGTTTCCTAGACATGACTGTTGGGATGCGGGCCAGAAGGCTCCCTGTTTTATCTCTTGATAAAACTCCTCCTGCAAAAGCAAAGTCTGCCTCTTTAGCCGAGTGCAGCTGACTGATAGTTCAACAGGTAAAAAAAACTGGATTTGGGATGAGAGTTTTGACAGCTCAGCCCTGATTATCTGAACTTCAGTTTACCCCAGACGGAGTCATGTTGAGATATGTGACAGTGCGTGAGACTGAGTGAACAAAGAATGTTGCCTCCTGGTAACTGGGCCGCAGAAGGTTAAGGGGCCTGCTACTGCTCCTAGCTACTGATGGGCTCTTTTAGCTCAAGTGGTTGAGGCTTGTGGTTTTGGAGCTGAAGGGTTTGTCCTAGCTCCTCATGTGTGAGTGATTTATATAATAAATGCACTGTTGCCTCTAGAGAGACAAGGTGGGTGAGGTAATATCTTTTATTGGACCAACTTCTGTTGGTGAGAGAGATATTACCTCACCTACCTTCAGGGCCGTCCTTACCCATATGCAAATTACGCAACTGTGTAGGGCACCAGGAAATTTGGGGCACCAAATTTCCTGGTGCCCTGTGCAGCTCCGTGCTGCTCCAGCCCCTGCTCCGGCTCTTCCCCAAGCCCCCGTCCTCCTCTGCCCCGCCCTGTCCCTTCCCCGCCTCTTCCCGCCCCTGCTCCGCCCCAGCCCACCACCACCCCCCTGAGCTCGGCAGCATGGCCAGGCCTGCACTCACCGGCGGCAGGAATTGCAGACCTGGTCCCAGCCGTGCCGCCGGTGAGTGCTGGGGCGTGGTTCCCCCTTACCCCCCAAGCCAGCCCCTCCCCCACGGAGGACTGGGGCCCACTCCCCCCTCAGAGGCCTGCGTAGGGCCCCAGAATAGCTAGGGACAGCCCTGCCTACCTTGTCTCTCTAAAAGCCTGGGATCGACATGGCTATAATAACTCTGTTGTCTCTAGCACATGGGCTTTGTTACAATGATCTGACCATCCATTATGACATTGAAAATATCCTTGATTATTCAATTAACCAAACTTACTCAAGGCTCTCCCTTGACATTCAGTTAATCCATGGTTTGTGCTGTTAATATCAGTGGCTTTTCTCACTCTACATTTCTTGCACACAGAGATGAGGTCTCCATTTCTACACATTTGGCCCTCTAGGTCTCTACAGAACTGTTAGAGCTATGTGGCAGGTATGTTTTTCCACAGACAAACAGCAAACACTCACTAGGCTTCTGTCTCATTCCAGAATGTGTGGGATTCGCTCCTTTGGTGATGTGACGCCAAGGTCAGTCACAAAGTCACCAGCAGACCTTGAATTTGAAGGGCTTGTGGGATAAAAAAGTTTCCTGATCTGAGCAGAATTTTCAAAGGCTTTAAATCTCACTCCTGAGCAGGAGGTAGGTCACCTAGTGACCAAGAAGGAATGACTTCAGATTGTAAAAAAGCTGATCTAGTAAAGGGTTTGCTGGCTTGCTGGCTGCTCTTCTAATTTTAGTTGCTTTGCTCTTGTCCCACTTACCTACTTGGTAGGTAATTTAATTTAAAAAAAGGAGGACACTCCACGGGGCCCCGCCCCAACTCCGCCCCTTTCCTGCCCCCGCCCCTTTCCCAAAGTCCCCGCCCCAACTCTGTCCCCTCCCCTGAATGCTCCACCCCCTGCTCCTCCCCCTCCCCTGCTTCCCGCGAATCAAATGTTCGCGGGAAGCCTGAAACAGGGAGGCAGCAGGTAGGCTGGGGCGCGGTGTGGCCCAGTCCGGCCGAGTGGCTCCCTCTGGCGGCAGGCTGGCCCAGGCCAAGAGGCTCTGGCCCCGGCGTCTCCCACCCGGCTCGGCTCAGGCCCCGGGGCGCCGGCCCCCGGCCCCGCACCACCGGCCCCGGACAAGCACCCCCGGCCCAGACCCCGGCCCAGGTCCCGCCAGCCCCAGCCCCGGCCCCCAGGAGGAGCAAATGAGTATAAGTGTCATTTAATGGGGAGCATGTGACTAAGACCCAGGCCTGCTGGGAGGGCAGTCTGTGGGTCAGTCAGAGGAGAGACTCCAGTTAGAGCAGACCTGAGCATGAGTGCTCTAGTCAAGAGCAGGGAATAGCCAGGAAAAGACCAGAGAAGGGGCCCAGGCTAAGTAACTCTCTAAGGTGCTTAGGCAGAAGGCCTGGGAGAGAAACACTCAGATTGTGAGTTTTATTAACTAGGGAAGAAGGGAACATGAAGCAGCAACCAGACCAGGTAAGCTCTGCTACAGTCACCCAACAAATCAGTGGCAGATTAGAACCTCAGACTCAACTCCCAGCCCCTTGCTTTAGTCAGCAGAAAAAAACTGCTTCTTTTAATATATAGTTGTGTATGAACACACAATAATATGCACAGTGATTTAGAAAATGCAGGCTAAGACATGTTCCTGGCTCCAAAGGACTCATATTTCTTTCAAAGTCCAGATATTTTTCTCTCCAGGAGACCTAGCAAGTGTGCTGGGACAGGAAGATAGGAACTGCTATACTGGATCAGACCAGAGATCTGTCTCAACCAGTGTCATGTCTCTGACATTGGCCAGCACCAGATGTTTCTAAGGAAGGGAAAAGGAGTTGCTTAATGGACAATTGTGGAATAGACTGACCACCAGGGAAGCTTCTTCCTAAACCCCGTGAGTTTCTGGTTGGCTCATATATAAAAGCATGAGGAGGGTTTAATATTCAGTGGGTGTTCTTATTATGCATATCAATGTCTAAATTTTTTTTTAAATACCACGAAGCTCTTGATGTTGAGATCAGAAGCAGTGAGTTCCACAGGTTAGCCATGAATTGTGTAAAGAATATCTTTTTATCAGAAGTTGTCAGAATGACCCCAGCAGGATTTTTTTCTGTAATGTAGCTGTTCTTGCAGTTTTCCCCTTGAATATGCAACACAAACAAGCTAGTCCTAGAATATCTTCAACCTAAAAGTTCAGCTCTGATCTTATTAAACCAATATTAAAACTAAACCAAAGTTGACTAGAAAACATGACAAAGTTGCTGGGTTTGTGAGGAACTGGTTATGGATAAAAAAATCCTTGAGTGTGCAGCCCACTTGCAATTTACTATAATCACATTTTTATACACTGCACCTTAACTCGAAAAAGCTCCCCCTTTCCAGGCTGAAAGCAAGCACTCTTTCTGCTCTGGAATGTGCCATGCTTCTAATTAGAAAACCAAGTCTACAACATCTGTATGCCACCAGAGAGAGGGCTCTAGCTCTCTAAACAGAGAACATTACAAAGCAAACTGTAGCTAAAACTGTGTTCAGTTTCTGGTAAACATAAGCAGAGGCCTTAAGCATAAACACTGCAGGTTATTGGCATGGCCTACTTCCACCCACCCTTCCACATGCACACGCAGTCCTGTGCTGACTCCTGGGCCCCTTTGATCTCCCCACTAGCACTGGGACTGGTAAACTACCATGAGTCCAGAGCTCTGTCCCCTAACAGTGGAAGCAGAGGGGGATTGTACCCAATTCATTTCTTCCTCCTGATCCCACTTACCCCCAGGCCCCACCCCTATGGCAACTTGAGGCTTTTCTGCAAATTGTAATGCTGATCCTGTACAGATGATAATTCTGGAAACAAAGGAATTCTTTTGTGTGACTTTGGATAGAAGTGTTGGACCAGATCTCCAGCCTTAACCTAAAATTAACATTCATTTACATATTTAATTCACCTTAGCAAGAGGCAAGTGCAACTCGTGTGGCTGAACTGTGCATCTTGTGTGTGTTAAAGTTCCACTTGTACACACCGAGGAAAAGCTTTGCCAGCTATCTACTGCCCTGACAATCTGTGCTATCCAATGAACACTTACAGCCCAATCCTGCTGGCCTCCTTCTAAAGGACTGCAAGATGCACTCCCTAATCCTGCCTCAGATTGGGCAAGTGCGTCATCAGATTGTTATTAAAATGCAGGTTCTTCACAGGACAGATTAATGTCTCTCACCAGGTCAGGATCTCCTTAAACCAGTTCTGTGCATCATGACCTGACCAACTGTCCCAACTCCTATAGTGATATCACAGTCTATAGCCATGTTTCCAGTACTGGTGAGTGCAAGGGTAAGTTTCCTCTTTCTGGGTGGAGCCTAGGCAGGCCCTACCCTCAGGGATGGTTGCACTGAGGGAAGCAATGGCTGCATCTGCTGAACAGGTGAAGCAAGGGGAACTCCTCCCTCTGTTTCCCCCTTACCCCCAGGCTTTATATGCCTGAGCAGTGTTCATGAAGAGGCATAATCTCCATGCCTTCCAGACACTACTACTTTGGCATTTTGTTATTACAGCTCTAAAAGTCCTAGGTCTAAGTGACTTGCCTAAGGTTACACAGGAGGTCACTGTCATAGTGGGGACTACAACTCCTGGCTCTCAGCCCTGTGCCTTAACCAAAAAGCTAGCCTGCATCCCCTTCTCTTGTAGATTTATTCTCTTTTCAAAACCCACAATTAACTAAGGATGGGCAAGCTGACCTGAACCTTCTTCACCTGTCCCTCAAGCCAATTCAAACCAAGAATCTGTAAACACTCCCTTCATCTTCTGCCACCCACCTCCATTTCCCCCCATTTCATGCACCAACTGGAAATGAGAAGCCTTGGAAGTCTCATGAGAAAGTCCATTTTTTGTGAGATTTCCAGGCTGGTTCTTCAGCCTAAAAGCTCTTGGGAAGTTTGGATTAAGGTCCAAAAAGCTTCCAACTTTTTGTTCTTGTTCAGACCAACCTAGCCCTTGGTGGTCCCATGCCAAAGAGTTTGTCTGTATAGCAGCTGGGAGCGAGCCTCATAGCCCAAGAAAACAGACTTGCTGTAGTGGAGCTCGTGTTAGCACCCTAAAAATAGCAGTGGAGATGTTACGGCTGCTGCAGCTTGGGCTCTCAAGTCCACCCAACTCTCTAGGCATGCGAGCCCAAGTGTTTACCAGGGCTGGATGGCTCAGTCCCACTGCAGTGTAGACATACCCTAACTGAGTTCACTTAAGTTTCAGAGGGGTAGCCGTGTTAGTCTGAATCTGTAAAAAGCAACAGAGGGTCCTGTGGCACCTTTGAGAACTAACAGACTAACTGTTGAGTTCCCTTAAGAAATACTGCCAAGTGTTACAGGTACAAAAAAATGCATAGAAAGAAAACCATGTATACATTATTGATCCTAGCATGCATGCAAAGAGATGCCTTAGAAGAGGGATGGTGCTGCACCGGCATGCTACATGGTTGCCATATATGCAGGAGGGTGGAAGGCCTAAAATGGGGTGGTCTGTTGCTCCCACACTAGCATAGATCCTGTGGCCAGGAAAACCAAGAGCTGACTCCTATAGTCCACTCCAGAAGCTGCAGTAGAGGACTATGTGAAGACCACACTGCCTGCAAACGGATTCTGAGATGGTCAGGGCCGCATCTATTGGGGGATGGTGTGGTTTTTCAGCATGTGACTTCCCCTTCCTGATTTTTGCCCAGTGTCATGATATCGTTCACTATAATTCCCAGGAGCACCAAAGGGATCAACAGAGACAACAAGCCTTTCAGTTGTGACTCAGAATTTTGCCCATTGTGTATTTTAAAACACATGTTGCTTCTGGAGCCAAGGACCTGTTTGCCAATTCAATTCCAGAACAGATTTTCAGGGCCCAGTTGCAAAACCCTGAAGATGGGCGATTGTCCTTCTTAATGGAAACTGCTGACAGCCCCTAAATTACAACAGTGTGAACAAAGTATCAGTAAGATGCAATTTTTTTTTGCAATACTGAAATATATAAAGCCATTTCATTAGTTTTAACTGTAAAACAAACAAAGACAGTCCTGATTTAGACAAATGGTTCTGGCAATAAATAGGAAATCATTTCCAGTTAGCCTACAGCACCAGCCAGAACATAATTAATATTTCAAAAGAGAATTTTCCAACACAAAACAACATTGTATGGAGCACTAGACTGTCTGAGACTAACAGGAGACTCTTTAATTTAAAGAAAGAGGAAAGGCTGATACCAGCAATGCTTATTCCTGAAATGAAACTACTTTTTTTTTTTTTTTTTAAGCATTTGATTGATGTTGCATTTGTGTGCAATGTGCTGTTGCTGCAAGCGTGGCCTTTGTGTAACACAATTCCCATTTGATGTTGATGCCAGCGTTTTCCTAATGAAAAGTTAATTTTTCGGTTGTCGATAATTAGCTGGAGTCTGAGAGAAAGAGTTCCAGAAACTGACTTAGCCTGGAGGTGTGAGCAACCATTTAACACACGCAGATGAAGTGAACAGTGTGTGCTGCTCAGTGCTGAGGTACTGCAATAGAATATGTGGACTAAATCATATACTCACTCCACCCAGGCCTGCTACTACTTTACTCAGGCTCTGGCAGTACTGTGCTGTGGTCTCATCAAGCAAGCAGAATCCAAGCAGGCCTTTACTTGGACAGGAGACCACCAAGCTGCTGCAAGAAGTGGTGGTTATGAATCAGTAGGGGATGCTCTTCTTTTAAAGTGATGAATCAATGCCCATGTGTGAGGTTATTAATGTTACACATGGCATCTTTTTAAATGAAAAACAAGAGGAAGAGTCTGATCATTTGTGGTCATGAGTTACTATGGCACTTTTTGCAAAAAGCACAAATGTTAATGTTGGTCTCCTAGCCAAATGCCAGTTTCAAATAGATTCCATATTATTCTTCAGTTCCTGTCCTCAACTGTTGTGCAGAGTTGCTGTGCACTCTTGAACATCTAGCTATTCAGCTTCATCCAGAGGTGTCTGCATGTAAGTGGGGAGCGAAATGATCCCTATATTTCTTCTTCGAGTGCTTGCTCATATCCATTCCATTAGGTGTGTGCGCGCCGCGTGCACGATCGTCGGAAGATTTTCTACCCTAGCAACACCGGCGGGTCGGCTGTGGAGCCCCCTAGAGTGGCGCCTTCATGGCGCTGAATATATACCCCAGCCGACCCGGCGCCCCCTCAGTTCCTTCTTACCGCCCCTGACGGTCGTTGGAACTGTGGAGCGCGGCATAGCTGTCCTCCACTCTCCCTAGCTTAGTTAGTTATTTGCAGTACCTATCCTGGAAGACAGCCTTCCTCGTAGCCATCACCTCAGCAAGGCGCGTTTCTGAACTCAGGGCACTTACATCCGAGCCCCCTTATACAGTTTTCCATAAGGATAAAGTGCAGCTTCGTCCACATCCTGCCTTTCTCCCTAAGGTGGTTTCTCCATTTCACATCAACCAGGACATATTTCTTCCGGTTTTTCACCCTAAACCACATGCTACTCGCCAGGATCAACGTTTGCATTCTCTGGACGTACGCAGGGCCCTGGCCTTCTATATTGACCGCACAAAGCACTTTAGAAAGACGACGCAACTCTTCGTTGCAGTGGCCGACCGAATGAAAGGCTCACCGGTCTCCTCACAACGCCTATCCTCCTGGATTACGTCTTGCATCCGGACTTGCTATGACCTGGCAGGTGTCTCAGCACCGCACCTCACCGCTCACTCCACGAGGGCCCAAGCTTCCTCGACTGCTTTCCTGGCACATGTTCCGATCCAGGACATTTGTAGAGCGGCGGTTTGGTCATCAGTCCACACGTTTACAGCTCACTATGCACTAGTGCAGCAGTCCAGGGACGATGCTGCATTCGGATCAGCGGTTTTGCACACAGCAATGTCTCACTCCGACCCCACCACCTAAGTTGGGCTTGGGAGTCACCTAATGGAATGGATATGAGCAAGCACTCGAAGAAGAAAAGACGGTTACTCACCGTTGTAACTGTTGTTCTTCGAGATGTGTTGCTCATATCCATTCCAAAGCCGCCCCCCGTCCCCACTGTCGGAGTAGCCGGCAAGAAGGAACTGAGGGGGCGCCGGGTCGGCTGGGGTATATATTCAGCGCCATGAAGGCGCCACTCTAGGGGGCTCCACAGCCGACCCGCCGGTGTTGCTAGGGTAGAAAATCTTCCGACGATCGTGCACGCAGCGCGCACACACCTAATGGAATGGATATGAGCAACACATCTCGAAGAACAACAGTTACAACGGTGAGTAACCGTCTTATACACGCCCCCTTTTGTTATGGAACTTAATTAACTAATGTTTGCCTAATGCATAGAGATAATTAAATAAATGGTAGAGACTGAGATTAAGAGGTATGATTACTATTATTAGTAGTAAGAAGGGCTCTGAATTTAAAGAGGACAAAAGCTAGGTGCCATCTTGCTATACTTAGCTACTGATCATTCTGAGCCAAGCTTGAAAACGTAGTGATGGATTAATGAACCCCTTCTCTTCGCTACATTTAAGGCAGAAAGGAAATCTCACAATTTCAAACCCATTATGTTTGTTTCATTGTGCAACATACCTCCAGTATCTCTATGAAGGCCAGTCACAGATAGAAAGTTAGTGACAGTTTTGACAGACATAACTGGAGGGATTCCAGCGCTACAATTTCAAACATAGTAAATTTGTACTATGCATCCTTTAAGCCTCAGACAATCAGAAAGTGGCACCCTGAGTCATAGCCACAGATTTCAGATAAAAAGAACAGGAGTACTTGTGGCACCTTAGAGACTAACAAATTTATTAGAGCATAAGCTTTCGTGGACTACAGCCCACTTCTTCGGATGCATATGATTACTTTCTGTCTCAGCCACCTTTAAGTGTATAATAAAAAATTGTATGTTACACACTGTCTTTGGACAGAGTCTTTTGGCTACTATGCCATAAGAATGTCCATAAACAGAAAATGCTGGTAAATGTCAAATGCTGGTTTTATACTTGGATGTTTTACCACACATTCTCGTGGGAGCTTTTCAGCAGATAACAGTTTGGCCTTATGAAGAATTTAGGCAGGAGACCTTCAAAGCTATGCTGTGCAGTTTTTGGCACCTATTGGATAATATGAATCTGCCACCATCTCAAATGAATTATCATGATGCTTTTTTTCTTTTGGATAAATAGCATCAAACAGTCGTACTCCTCAGGTTCATAGCATGAGGTTGCCAAGCTCCTGTTGTAATGAAATCTATGTGCTTCAGGCAATAGCCCCAATTATTAGATAAATCACACACTTGGGTTCTCCTCCAGCTTCTTAAACACAACCTTTTACCATTTGAGTTTAAGGAAAACTCCTTTAGCTGCTAACAGTAGCAGGTCCCTTAACCTCTCTGTGGGCCAGCACCAAGAGGGCAACATCCCTCACTCATTCACACAAAGCCAGTATATTACTAAAAACCATCAACCTGCTGGAGAAACTGTAAATAGCTCCCTCTCCTCACTCCTACTCAACAACACACGTATTTCTAGGGCACTGAAGACTACAAGCCAATCTCACTAGCTGGCACTAATGATATGGGGACTCTTTATGAACTGAATCTTGCAAATAAATAAATGACATATAGGCCCTGATCTTCAAACATGAACATGCAATTGTGTGCACCGTTACCATGACTTCTAGTGCAAATGAGGTATTTGTGCACTCAGATGCATAAGCAATAATTGCATGTGCTCCTCCTGCATACCAACTAATGAAACTGCCATCGCTTTGTACTTCTGGTACTCTGTGTTATAGGTATGCAGATATCATGAAGAGCAAATTGAGTGAGCATAGCACTTGTAGTACAAGCTGCTCATAGGAGTGTAAAACAACTTTCCAGGCACCTCTCTATATCCATAAGCTATCTGTACCTCTGATTTTTTTAAATGTATATTTAATTTGTAGAGCCCTGCATGGATACACAAATGTGTATCTACATTCAATTCACAAAAATTATCTGTGCATATCCGCGGATTTGCAGGGCTCTACACCAGGGGCCAGACTGAGGCTCTGAGGCACCCCCCCTCCAGAACCTGGTCGGGAGAGATGCGCTGGCAGCTGAGGCGAGCTGCAGTGGACCCGCCACCTGCCCTGGGCAGGGGGCCCGAGCAGCCCCCGGCCCCTATCCCAGTCCCCCGCCCAGGGCAGGTGCAGGGACCCAGACTCCAGCTGCCAACGCGGCTTTCCCCGACCCGGCTCCGGTGGGCGGCTCAGAGCTGCAGCCCGTCCACAGTAAGAGCTGGGAGGGCTGCTGTGGGGAGCCAGGGAGGACCCTCCACTTGCCCTGGGCATGGGGCCCGAGCAGCCCCCAGCCCCCGTCCCTGCCCCCACACCCTCTGCCCAGGGCAGGTGGAGGATCCACACCACGGTTCCTCACAGCTGCCCGCCGACTCTTACCGTCAGAGCCCTGCATGGATACAAAATTTGTATCCACATCCGCAATTTCATCTGTGGAAATGGTCCATGGATAGAAAGTGGATACCTGCGGATTTGCAGGGCTCTATTAATTTGCTTTATTTGTATAGGCCAAGTGAACCACCATTCTCATGCTTCCCGTGGGGAATTTCTTATACACAACTAAAACGGACGAATGATCCTTACGTCGTCCTCCGCTATCTTCACCTCCAGAAGGTCCTAACTGATCAATGCTCTTCATTCTCAAGTGTTCTAAGAGCACAGCAAAATGGCAGCTCCAGCAACGCAAGAGGCCTTCCAACCTCTGGCTAATAGATGGGCTGAGGTCTGCCTGTGGTGAGATGAAGATGTTGGTTTCCCTTGTTGCCAAATGACAAGGATATTTTTTCCCATTATGTCCTGTTCAATCTCAATTGTCAGAAAGCACATTTAAAACCAATGAGGCAACAGTGAGAGATTGAATGGCATGAAGTGAAACCTGTACCAATCCTGCCGCTAAACATAATACAGGTGATTTCTTTTTCTTAATTTTTTAAATTTAACAATTCTGTTTTACCATTCAAAAACTCTGTACTTCTCTGCACTTCTCTGCACCATCTGTTTGAATAAGCTGCTCTAGTCATCATCCAGGTGTTTGTGTTCCAGACACAAAGAAAGAGTAAGCAATCCAATGTGTGTGGGAGATGGGGACGAGGAATCCCTCTTTCCAGTGTTGGTTCTGACACTCAGAAAAGTGAGAAAACTAAAATAAAATAAATTCACCCTCCTCCTAACCCCATACATCACATCCAGCTGTGGTAGCCCGACTTGGTGGTGACCATTAATGACTGTGGCAAGAAGTGCTGCAATGTTGTAGCTAAACACAGTTGGAAAATAGTGGTATGAGATAGGACTTCTGCCAGTGAGTCCTCAAGTAGCCTGAGAGTGTAAACAAGGCGTTGATATAGTGGTACAGCAGCAATAGCTGAAGCAGGCCCAACTCCAACTAATTTCTCTAATCACTTCGTATTGCTAACCCACATCACCTCTGAGCTGAGTTACAGCAAGCTGCAAATTACGCCCTTGTGAATCACATAGGCGTGCCAATAGATTTGACACAATGTGTGTGCAAAATAAAAAGAACTTCAATTGGGATTTAGCTGAGAAATCTGGGTGAGCCACATAAACCAGGATTTTCTCGACAAATTGCTGAGGAGGGCGTTTTATAGGGCGAATGAAAGCTGCTATACAAAATAAGAGCCTGATCCGGTAACCCTTATGAATGGTCCTTTCTGAGTCCACTACTGAGTTGCATGAACATGGGTGGCAGGATCAGTCCCTAGAATTACTTGATTACACTGAATTTCTAAATGTGTTGGGTGCCTCTCCATCCAGGACCAGGACCAGCCACAACAGCTACACTCGTCAGGTACTCTGAAGCTATCAATTATAAAAGATTTGTAAGAACCAGGGATCAAGCTTTCTCACCAGAATGCCCACAGCTCTGAAAGTCCTTTCAAGAAGAGTTGAGCCTGACCACAAATGTAACTGCCTTCCTATCTTAATGTAAATCCCACCTGCTGTTTTACTTGGCCTGTCCATGATAATGAACAAAATGTGGGGAACAAAAGACAAAGAAGAAAATGTACTCAGACCACATCCGACAGAGAGAGAGAGAGAGAGAGAATAAGAATAGAGTATTCTTCATGTTGCTCCTTTTCTCCTTTGTGAGATATCATAGTGATGGACTCAGTAGAAGAATACAATAGAAAGTTGTATTGTATTTGTCATATGATCAAATCTTACTAACTGGTCTGTACATTCAGTTGCGCAGGAATGATGTTTAACCCCGGAGGGAAATTTGGTGCAGCCGCAACAATTTCCATAGTCAAAATATTATTAGAAAATATAAAATCCCATTTGTGGGTCATAGACGTTAATGCAGAGTGCACATGGGGGTCTGAGTGTAGAGCCTCCAATGTGCGGGAAAAGGACCTGGGCAGAGGAAGTACCTGAGACTGATAGCCCCAGACATATTAGTGAAGGAATCATAGGCTGATGTGCCAGTGTTCCTGAGTGACCTGTCTGGGAAATAATTTAGTTCATTTCTTTTGAGACTGATCCTAGCTAGGCTCCTTGGCTGCTGACTGTGAATTCCACCCCTGCCAGCTGACCCATCAGAAATGCTATTTTTCTTTTCCATTTCTCAGCTGTAGTTTCCCTGCTTCTTCTACACTCTTCCGGTTCATTTAATGTTCACTTTCTCCCAGGCATCCTAGCTCTGACTGGGAAGGTAAGAGGGCGGTCTCCAAAGTTTACTCTGCCGATTGCTTAGCAGAGGGGAATTACTCAGCCTTTGCCAATGGCTAACTGCTGCACCCAACATCTTTTTGGCACTGGCAGCCTCTGCCTGCATGCATGGGAATCTGGAGGCTTGACAGAACTTCTATCAGAAGATCGTGCTGACTTGGTGCCATCAGACAAGTTCAGGCTAGATTCACACACTGCTCTTCACAGCCAGTTCTTTCTGAGGGCATTGAGTTGCGTGTGTCCGAAGTCAGTCATGGGTACAAGAAAAGAAAGCAGCCGCTTCAGACCGTAATCATTTGGGGACCCCTTAAATAGGGGAAGCCTGCCAGTTTCTGCAACTCATTGGCTGGCTCTTTCTCTGCAAACATACCCACCTACTATTGGGGTGGTAACAATGTGGGGGAAAACTGCCCTTCCAGCCCCCCTCTCCAGTCATTAGATCCAAAGGGAAGGGGGAATCTCACAATAGCTACCCCATTCCTATAGGGGTGGGGTCACTGGCATGGATGGTCACATGGTCTCTTCTTTCCAGAAGCCTTAGGTTCCACCCTTGCTTGGTTCTTTGTATGTGTTACAGCTGGTGATGAGGTGCACTGATCAGTTTGCATAGCTTGATGGGGATTCAGAATGAAGCACTTTGATCACAGCCTGTTAAAAAGGACTCCTGCACACAAACCACAAGCTATGCTGAGTGCGCTGTGAGCATTCGCCTGTGCACTAGTCACTTAGAAACACAGTGTTGCCAGCTCCTATAATTCTGATGTCACCAGTAATGAGATTTTTGGCCCCTGCTGCAGGCAGGCTCACCATGACTCAAGATGCAGCAGCCGCCTTTGTGTGATTTTCAGACTGCCAATTCCCACGAATTTCAGGGGGGGCGTGAGGAATTACAGCATTTGGCGCTTCAAACTTGCAACACTTGTTAGCTCATGTTTGGTAGCCCCCAAAAGTTTGACACAGGTCAGATCAGTATTTTCTGTTTACCATTAGATAGCAGTTTGCCTTATGATTTCTCGCTTATTAGACAATGTTGGCAGTAATTGTTGTACTTGCAAAATAAAGAAATTCACAGAACATTCTCTTGTACAATATTATTTTTAACCCCCTCCACCCCCAAACCTGATTCAATGCCCATTAAAATCAATGGAAAGACTCCCACTGATTGCAATGGGCTTTGGAGCAGGTCCCCTACATGTATTAAGGTGTTTTAAAACTGAAGAAATACTTTTCAGCTCTGCTTCTTAGCAAGTAAGAAATAGCTAGTGTCTGCAAGTTACCCATTTGCAGTTCTTGTAACTACAATTTCAAGATTGTCAATCTTAAACTCTTTGCTATTTGTGGATTAAGTTTCCAGCTGTTCAGATGAAAATGAAAGTGTGTGACAATGAGGGAGTGCCTTGGTGACTAAAGGGCACATTTGGAATGTATTCCCAGGGCTGGTACAACCAGAAGTCTCCAATACCAGGTTCCCTTTATTGTTCATTGTTTATTATTCTACAATACAAAGATCAGCCTAACCAGTACACATCACAAAGGGAGGGGAGGAAACCCAAGGAAACTTTTTAAAATTGTTAGGGGGTTATTTTACTGCAAAGACATTTTAGGGATGGCAGAAGGTGAGTGAGGTTTAGGACCCCTGGCTTCTCTTCCCAGCTCTGGGAGGGAGAATGTGTGTAGTGAACAGCACAGGGGACTGACTGGAGTTAGTCTTGACTCAAAGGTTCTCTTCCTATGTTACTGATTTGCTGGCATGTCATTTAACCTCCATCTGCTTCAATTATTCTATAGGCGTGTGTCATGAAAGATAATATAAGAGTTTTGCAAAGCTCTATTAACTAATGTGGGTGAAGGGCATAGAGCGCTTTGGTTGAATGCACACTAAATGTAAAGAATGATGATGGAGCCAAGTTTCTTCTCTGGGCCACCCCCACAATTGCTATTCCTAATTGAGGTTAATATTTCCTATTGGAGTATATTACAGACCTCAAGTTGCAGAACTTGCCTGTTTCCTGAGGAAGGAGTTGGTCAGTGCTTAAACAATGTCAGTACTAAATAAAGGACAGTCTGCGGCCAAGTGCCCCTCAGCAGTAGTGGCTAGCAGGTTGCCTTGGCTTCCTCTTTTATTGTTAAGAACATCTTCATAACAAAGAAGGAAGCTAACAGCTAAGCTGTTCTGAAGAGTGAACGTGACTTGGTATATTTTATGACAATAGCCACCATCACCTCACTCTTTGGCCCTGCAGAGATTAGAAACTAAACTCCCACTGGGGTAATCCTAGATTTTCACAGGAATATCTTTGAAAGGAGGCCCTAGCAATTTGTGCTTCACAGTTCCTTATTCATGACTGTGTGCCTCTGTGATCTGATAGTGGATTATTAAACCCAAATATACTGCTTTCATCAAATACTTACTGTAAATGCCAGGTTGACGGTTTAAAAAAGGATATCTGCTCTGCAAGACAAATCCCACTCAAATGAGTTACATGTCTGAGTTGATTCAAATCTCCTGTTTGTGGATTACACTGGGGAGAAACCACGTTCCGTTGATGGAATATATTCTAGTCTAACATATTTGCTGAAAGGGGAAAGAGAGTGAGCCACGTTCTGCTTTCAATCCCCCCCAGTCTAAATCTGGAGTCACATCACTGAAATTAATGGTGTTGCGTGGCTGCAAATTACAGCAGGAAGTGATCCAGTGATATCTCTGCAACTCAAATTCTTTCTTAAATTCTCCTTATCTACATTAGGAAGCATAGCTTAGTGGTTAGAGGCCAGGACTGGGAGGTAGGAGATACAAGTTCTTATTTCTAGCTCTGATGCAGACTTGTATGTCACCTGTGGCAAATCACTTACCTCTCTGTCTCAGATTTCTGTAATTGGGTGCCCAAGGTCCATGGTCAAATCGAGGGCTCGATTTTTGTCACCCATTCTTACCTTGAGTAGTACTGTACAAGTCATTCTGGAGTTATCAGTGGAACTACTTGGATAGGGCCAGACTGCGATACCCTTACATACACTGACTTCAGTGAGACTGCTGATGGCTTAAGGAACTATTCAACATGATTAAGAATATCAGTCTGGTCGATAGTACAATACTACTCAAGGCACGTGGCTCAATCAGGGCCCAAGCAATTCTCTACCTACTTATGTTATGCCTCACATATATAATCATATGTAATAATTTCCAGAGACAATTCACTGATTTACCATGCAGTGTCATGGTAACCATGCCTCTAAATTCATTGTGCAAATAAACAGCTAAGCTTATAAAAAAATATCTCCCATAAATTAAAAAAAAAAAAATCTAATATTTATCAGCTTCTAGAACTTGAATGAAATCAACTCTTGAAGTCCAAGTTGAAATATAGAAGCTCTTTTTTACAATATTGTATATTTATTGGGCATATCCAAGTAGTTCCACATGCCTGAAAAATACATGGCTACAGCTACCCTTAAACTGAAACTAGATTTGGACATAAATCAAAATAAGGCATAAAACAAGATGCAGTTTCCCAATCAGAAAGAGAAAGACTAAACTTCAGAGTGAACTATGGGATGACACACCCATAAAGCCAGTTTCTCAAGTGCTTGATGAGGCAGGCCTAGAGAGAACAGCCCCATCAGACAAGAGCTTTCCAAATGTAATTTTATTGCCAGCAATCTCAGAAACATGGCTCATTGAGCTGAATGTATCAGACTGTGTTCTAGATGGGCACAGTGAGCAACGAGACAGGGCTGTAAAAAAGAATTTGGACACAAATATCTTCATAGAATATTAGGGTTGGAAGAGACCTCAGAAGGTCATTTAGTCCAATCCCCTCTTCTACCTGCATTAGGGAGGATTCTTCCAAGGAGATCCAAGAGACAGCTTGTGGTTCCACTATTGCACTACATGACACTTCATGAGACCAGAGTACTTCTGTAAAAGTACTGCTACTGAGGTCAGGTCTATGAACTTACATCAGTATAACTACATCACTCAGGGGAATGAAAAATCCCCTCTCCCTCGCAAAGATATATCAATCTAAGCCTAAAACAATGCTATGCCAATGGGAGGGCTTTTCCTGTTGACGCAGCTGCTGCCTTTCGCAGAGGTGATTTAACTATGGCAATGGGAGAAACTCTCATGTCAGCACAGTAGTGTCTTCACTGAAGTGCTACAGCAGCACAGCTGCACGATTGCAGTGTTTTAAGTGTAGACCTACCCGGGAGGAGGGGCGGGGGAGGGAGGGAGAGAAGCCTTTTGGTAGTCAGTTGAGAACCTGTAAACATCTACCTGAGAAATAAGGTTCTCCTGAAAAAGCCTCTGCTAGCTTGATAGTTAGTGACACTTCTCAGGGGCCTTGAAAATGCATCTCCCAAAACCAAACAAACACTGGTCAGAGCAGCAAGCTCAGAAAATTCACCCCAGTAACTGTCATCAAGGTAGGGGAGTGTTCTCTAGTGGTTATTCACGACTCCTGGGTTCTCTTTCTGGTTCTGATAGTGGATTGCCATGCAACAATGGCAAATGACAGGACCTCCTTGAGGCAAGCTACATTAATAAGTGATGATGTTCAATTAATAACACAGATTCATAGATTTTTAAGGCCAGATGGGACCTCTCTGTGATTACCCAGCCTGACCTGTATAATGGGCCATAAAACTTCACCTGCATCAAGCCTAAAACATAAATATTTAGAATGCAGTCACGCTCTTATTGGCTAGATGTCTTCTATACACAGAGGAAGAGAACATCTGCCAATCAGGTAAGAGATTGAGAGGCTTAATTGACATTATCCCTAAGCACTTCACCAATGAGGTGAAAGGGGTGTATAAGGACAAAAGTATTTTTATTTTTTTTTGTTTCAAAAAGCAAAATGAGAAGCTTTTCCAGGTGGGTGTCCTAAGACTACAGGAGTAGCCATGCTGGAACACTGTGTATCCTGTTCTGTGTAATGCTGGATGCTTCATAGGAAGGTGTAAATTCCATATTAAGCACTTCAAGATGCAATACTATCCAGTGGGGGAAGACTTCTCCCTTTTGCTAGCACAGGTTAACAATAGTAGTGAAGATGTGGTGGCATGGGCTTCAGCACTGGATAGTCACCCCAGTACAAGCCCACTGGGGACACTGGGTACCTACCAGAGTTGCTGGCCCCCCTCTGAAGTCCATGCCACTGCATTGTTACCTGTGCTACCTAGATTAAAGATAGACATACACAAACTACTGTGTATACAATTGGCGGACCACCAAATCTGAGCAAACATCAACTTTAGGCATGTCTGGACTGTGGTTAGATTGTGGATCTGGACTTAATGACTTGTGCCCATCTCTGGTTTCTCTCCTAGCTAGTGAAACCTTGGCTCCGGCACTTTGTCAAATAAATGTCCAATTCTTTAGTAACAAGCTAAGCCATTCATCTCAATATTTAAGGGACATTTAATCCTGAGAGAAGTTAGCACCATAAAGTGCTGGTGTCTTTCCTCTGGGTTCTGGGAGCATCAGCACTGCTGCATTTCCCCACTGAACCGCATTGCAGAGCAGGCATTGCTGCACATACTCCATACAGCAGAAGGCACAGAAGGAAAACAGCTAGTCTCAACCGGTCATCCTTTCTTCTGCTGCCCAGCAAATCACAGTGTGCACTGAGAGGCAACAGATGATGGCAATAACGTCTATACATTTCTCCAGTTTGGCCCTTTTGGCAACTGAGGCTTGAATGTTATTCATGGCCGTTGGTGCCAATGAGGTAACAGATGGGAGGGGCTCCTCTCTGAAGTAGGAAATTCTTAGGTCACTTTTGAACCTGGTACATAGAGCAGCTGCCCAGCTGAAAGCAGAAAGAGCATCAGCCATTCTGAGGCATTTCAATGCAACTGGGGGTGGGGGAGATTGTTTGACTGATAGCAGCCTGGTTGGCAGTCGCTTCACAAACAGCCCCCTCTGAGTGAACAGCAAAATCTGACATAAGCATTCTGAACACCTCCAGTGGCCAGCAGTCAGAACCAGTTTCTCTTGTTCCTATGAGCTGGGCCCCTGTGTAGTCATGGATGGCTTTTTGCAGTGCTCGCAGCTTTTCCAGCCGAGAAACAGTCAGTTTCCATGAAGCTGGCAAGTCCTGAATTTGTACTGCTGGCTGAATGGGGCCTTCTCCATCAGCTCTGGAATAAAATTTTTACTGAGAGATTCAAATGCATGCAGAGACTGTGAGCCTCTGCCGACACAGAGTGTTTTATACTCTCTGTCATTCAGAATAAAATAACACACTGCAGAGAGTGTGTAAATCATGACACAAGTGCGACCTGGACAGTTCATAAAGCCCTGACAATACTGGCTCCACTGACAGTGATAATAGACATGATTCGACTTTATTTTTAAGTATTCCAAAGTGCTTTACAAAGCAGTGCTATCAAGAGACAATCACTGCAGAAAATTGGTATCTTGGGCTTATGGGTTTACATTCCACCTGAGGATCTCAAAGCATTTTACTAAGGTGGGGAAGGTATCATATTCCCTTTTTACAAATAGGGAAGTTGAAGCACAGGAAGAACATAAGAACCACCACACTGGGTCAGACCAATGATGCATTCAGTCCAATATCCTGTCTTCTGACAGTGGCCAATGCCAGGTGTTTCAGAGGGATGAACAGAACAGGCAATCACTGAGTTATCCGTCCCTTATTGTCTACTCCCAGTTTCTGACAATCAGAGGCTCGGGACACTCAGTTGGCTAATAGCCATTGATGGACCTATTCTCCAGGAAAGTATCTAGTTCTTTTTTGAACCCAGTTATAGTTTTGGCCTTTACAACATCCCCTGGCCACATGTTCCACAGGTTCACTGTGTGTTGTGTGAAGAAATACTTCTTTTTGTTTGCTTAAACCTGCTGCCTATTAATTTCACTGGGTGACTCCTAGTTCTTCTGTAACATGAAGGAGTAAATAACACGTCCTCATTCACTTTCTCCACACCATTCACGATTTTATAGTCCTCTCTCATATCCCAGTTGTCTCTTTTCCAAGCTGAAAAGTCTCAGTCTTTTTAATCTCTCCTCATATAGAAGTTGTTAACTGACTTGCCCAAAGTCACATAACAAATCAGCAGCACAATAGGGAATAAAACTCAAGTTTCTTGCATTCTACTTCTTTGCTCTAAGTCCTAGAAGATCATGCTCTCTCCCCTGCAGCAACCATTGAAGGCATGTGATAAAACGCCCACAGCCTGGGACACCCCATCCTCTTTTGGAGGCAGCATGGTCCAGTGGTGAACAGACTGGCCTGGGAGCTACATGGGGCCCATGGTTTCTATTCCTGGCTCTGGTATGACCCTGCTCTGCAAACTTGGCCAAGTCACTTCACCTCTCTGTGAATCAGTTTCTCCATTTGTAACATGGGGATGATGACACCTTTATTTGTAAAGCACTTTGAGATCTATGGATGAAGAGATAAGTATACCATAAGATCTATCATCTAAGAGATAAGTATTATTATTGTATTGACAGAGGAATCTTGGCCAGATACCAAAGTTATCTTCTACTCCTTTGAAAAACACCACACTATCTTTAAATTCCACCTGGAAAGCTAGCAGAAGTGGGAAAAGGGCTCTTGGTTTAACATGGGATAGTCCTCCTCAAAGTACAGTGCCCCATAGTCCAACTATTAGCATGGGACATGATCACAGAATGTAGAATGCTACCCTCCGAGCCAGTGTTTCTCAAACAATGGGTCCTGGGAAAGGTCTAAGTGGGTTGCACATGCCCCAGAGGTGCTCCCTGCCTTGTGTTCTCACTTCCCCTGGGCAGCAAGCAGAGGCCTGGGGAGCGTGATCCAGACAGCAGCAGCATGGAGGAAGCGCCTCCGGGGTGCAAACAGTGGGGACAGGCTGCTAGCTGTCTGCTCCCCGGCGCCAGTCACTTCCTATATGCTGCTGCTGCCCCCTGCTCTCACTTCCCCAGCAGGCAGCGGCACGGGGAGCAGGACCCAGGCAGGAAGTGGCCAGAGCCAGCAAGTGGACAGTCAGCAGTCTGGTAGCCATGGTGGCCTGGCTGTCGAGAGAGAAGGGCTGGCTGGGGCTGAAGGAGGGGGCAGGGCGTGGGGGGAGAGGGAAAGCAGAGGGCTGAGAAGGGGAACAGGGGTAATGGTGGGTCTCCCCCCAAAAGAGACAAAATGCAGTTGGTCGCCTTAGTAACAAGTTTAGGAACCACTGCTCTGAGCCATACTGACATCAGCAAGGGGAAAAAACAGGGCAGGAGCTTGGGGAGTGAGCCACACCTCTGTTTGTTCTTCACACAACGAAAATATGTTGACTGCTGTGTGATCTTTGTGAAACCCAAGAGATATGAGTGCCCAGTGCATACTCATTTTTGCCAGTGACTAAGGCAGATGTGTTCTGATATGACACGCGTGAGCTCTGACGCCCTCAGGCAATCTGGGATTTGTTGCTATGCAAAGACGTTTACTCACATCTCAGATCCTTGTCTAGTGGGTTTGCCATATTTCACAGGTGTGGCACTTTGCAAATTGCAAAACACCTCCCCAGGTGTCTCATTTGGCACAATGCAGCAGACAGTATTCTGCATGTGCAGAGGATGAGGCCAAGATGGGGTTCAAAGTCAGTCATGTAACAAACATGATGTTTTCAACAGGGACAGTGTTTCAAGGCTTTTTACTTACTGATGCCTGTTTTCACTCTCCTACTCAACCTCTTCACTGCTGCCTTCTGCCTTTGGACAGGAATCAGAACATCACAGAGCCTCATCACCAGCCAACAAGCTTCCCCAGGTTTCAATGTGAAAATATACACTGGAGTCCTAAATAAGAGGCTCCTTCCACTTGCCAACCTGCAGAGAGGCTCCCAGGCTTCTCTCACTCCCACATGGCTCTCACTATCTCTACCCCTTCATTTACTGCCACCACTTTTGGTCTCATCAATTTGGCTGCTAAGGGACTTACTTACCATGGACAAGGAGGTGCAGTTTGTATGTTCTTGTGAATGGAGGTGGCCTAAGTGTGCAGGCCACTTGCATGGGGATTCTCACACGCAGTTTGCACTTCCCCTTTATATGTGCATTCTCGCAACCCTTCACATACACATGAATTGCACTCAGAATGAGTTGGTTGTAGGGTGCTGAGTAGGGTGACCAGATAGCAAGTGTGAAAAATTAGGACAGGGGATGGGGGGGAGGGGTGTCATAGGAGCCCATATATATATATATATAAAAAAAGCTCCAAATATCAGGACTGTCCCTATAAAATCGGGACATCTGGTCACCGTAGTGCTGAGTCTGCATGTATGAGCAGCTCTGTAGTTTGGCAATATGTTTTTAGCACCATTTTGACAGCCTTGACATGACAGCAGCCATCAGGGATGGTTTTTAGGATAGTGAATTATATATTCCCCCCAACGTCAGAGGGAAGCACTAAAAAGTCCTTTCCAACCCTGATTTTGCAATGATTTTCATAGCATGCCCCTTCATAAGTGTAACGGGTGGCATAAAACGGATTGACAAAGCACTCATCTGATAAAGCAAATGGCTAATAGGTTGTGAGCTTTGAATGGGCAACAACAATTCCCACTGAAGTAAATAGGAGTTGTAGGTGCTCAGAGCTTCTCAAAATCAGTCCTGAGTTTACAGGACTAGACCTGTAACTCTAATAATCGTCTCCCTCCTTGCTAAATTTAGGGCTTTTTAAAAACATTGATAGATTTTGCATGGCAGCCCAGGAACCACAGCACAAGCAATTGCAAAGCATTTCAGCATTATTGTCCAGGTTCATGACTGAGATTTTTCATTAGAAAATAGCCCAGATTTGCAGTACACATTAAAAGCATATTCCAGAGCGACCATAAATGCACAATAGAGCAATGCAGAGTTTGAAGCTGATTTAGCACAGCTCAGTAAAGAATAAAAGGGCTGGCTACACAGCTTTGCCAAGCCAGAGTAGATGAATCAATGCCTTCATCTATCACACTGCGCCCTGGCACACTCACATGCAACCTCGACTGTCTTTTCCCTTTAGTTGGGAATGAATTAACAGACTCATGTACTAAGTGTCCCCAGCAATATTTACCCCACTAGCCATGTTAAATAACAGGGATTGGAGTTAATGGGGTACGACACATACAAACATATCCTGGAACAGATTCCATGTGGGGTTGGAAGTTAGTTGCTGTTGGTATATCTGGCCGTTTGATTTACACAGACAGGTTCCATCAAAGTTTGAAGCCATTTAATCTGGTGTATTGAGGCTCATGGTTTTTTTTTCCTAATGCCAAACTTTTGATTTTTTAAAAATTATCACTTTTAATTTCCTGTACACCTAAGTCTCGATCCAAAGTAAGTGGTGGAAATATTCCAAAAACCTGCTGCTGATGCAGCATCTAGTATTGATTTAAACATAAACTAGACATACAGCTTGCATTGAAATTTTGATATTGCATTCTTTAACCCAGCTCTGGGGATCATAGAAGGGATGTAGGCGTGGAGGAAAAGTGGAAAACTGGGACGGCATTCATGTTTTAACCCACATCAAACTCTGATCAACTACTCTGACTGGGTATGTCTACTGTAGTGTAGACGTACTCTGCGTGACCTTTTCAGATTGGTAGAACAAACAATGTAGCCAACTTTGCAGTTATTACATTTGCATCCCCTTCCCTATTTTAACCATGTAACTTTTTTCTTTATCTTTCTAGATAAAACAACTTAAAATGAAACCTGCTGCATTCCTTATTTCCTCTTATTTCTATCACAAGCTCACACTGGTTCTCCAGTTGCTTCTATTCCCACCAGACAGATCTTTTTAAGGTTGTAGTTTCTTTCAGAAGAGGATCAGTCATCAGTACAGGGAGAATTATTATTTTGGAATAGAGTAGCATAGCACGCCAATCAAACTGAGACCCCATTGCAGTTGGTGCCACACAAGAACGTAGTAACAGACAGTCTGCCCAGATGAGCAAAGGAACCTTCCTGACAGTCTTCTAAGCGGTAGGGTTGTGAGGGGATTCAAGAGGGAACATCTTTCAGACTGAGATGTGCACTCTGCTTTCCCCATCAGAGAGATTTATAATTTATAATTGTGCTCTCTTCATTTGCCGTTTTTTAAAATCTACAATAAAGACACCCAGGCTGAAATTATAGCAGTTGAGGTTTGGATAAAGTGACCAGATGTCCTTTTTCCCCTCCAAGACTTCTTCATTCTGTCCTGGAAACCTGGAACCAGGAAATGGGACACCCATTTTTATGTTCAGCTTCTCCCTCACCCATGGGTCCTGCTGTGGGCTCTGCTCAGAAGCTGTTATCACCAGTGCCTGGGGAGAGCAGCTGCAGCAGGCTTGGAGGCACCACCCATCACCACCGGGGCTTGGCCAGTGGCACTGGGACCACCATCAGGCCTGGAGGAGTGAGGCCTGGCTGGCAGCAACACTCAGGCTTGCAAAAGTGGGGCCTGACAGTGGCACTAGCCCAGAAGGTGATGAGAAGGAGTGAATGCATGAAATGGGCTGCTTCGTGTCCACACTGGGAAAGGGGGGAGGGGGAGGGAGAGAAAGTCATGAAGGACCCTGTCTGCGGGTGTGAGGAAAGGCCAATTTGTTGTGATTTATAAATTATTTTCTCTGTTAGTGTTATTAAAGTGACATTCAGCTAACTTTTAAAAATGACATTAGATGTTAAATTTGTTATTTTATTATTTTTAAGTGAGAAAAAAATTGTAAGTTAAAAACATCTCTTTTTAAATTAATGGGAGCTTGAGAGTGACAGTAGAAACTGTTTTTATCATATCGTTATGGCAGGTGTCACTTGGTGGTGCTGTTACACACAGTCTTCCAAGTTCTTAGCCTGCAAGCAAATTTTGGACAGGCTGACACGTAAGTCTTGGGAAGCTGTGCTGGGTTGTTATTAGTTTGGATTATGCAAGGTTGGATATAGAGGCAGCTTGGGTAGACAGGGAACCGTGTGAGCAGGTGAAGAATTTGCTGTCTGCCTTGGGCTCTGATAAGAATACATTCTTGAGGCAGAGTTGCTCCCTGGGAACATCCTTGGGCTGAGATGCCTAAAAGAAGGGACTGCCCTGCATGCTGTTTGACCATCTCATCCCAGGACTGGCGAATGTGTGCAAATAAAGCAAATTTACACTTAGAGTATATCCGGATTCCATATCACCGATTTCTCTTCCACTGGAGAACTGACCTATAAGGCCCTGGACGTCTGCTGCCACTCAGCACAAGGGGGACACTGGGGTCAGTGGAGGACATTGGTGTTGGAATAAGGGACCGCAGTATTAATGAATCTGTGGCAGGTATCATCCCTTCCCCTGCTCCTGTGCCGGACAGATGACCTGCGTTTTCATTCTGAGAATGTGGCCACCTAGCATGGGAGTTGGAATCTAACATGTTGCAAGCCTAGGATGCTTCTCAGCCAGAGATTGCTCTCAAAGGGGGCAAAGGGAGATGCTGTGTGCCTGACTTTTTGCCAGGCTGACAATGCACCACACAGTAGAAGCCACATTAACATGTCCTGGGTACAGCTGGCCAGAAACTGGAATTCCCGTTCCATGGGACATTCAGAAATTTTAAAAAATAATAATTCCAAAACGGAACAAAAATGAAATTTCAACATTGTTTGTGGAATGTGAATACCAAAGTTTTGTTTTGCTGAAGAGCTGGGAGACTGGAAGCCCTAGCTCGGGAGCAATCCATCTGGTGGGCTGCCCCGAAACCAGGGACCCTGGGAACCAGGAACACAGGAAGCCCTAGAGGTCCAGGCTGGCAAAGAGCTGCAAGTCTAGGAGCTGGACTCCCAGGCTCCCCATCAGCCTGCTAGGTGGGCTGCTGAGGAGCTGGGTGGGTGAGTCAGCAGGAACCCAGGCAGGTTTTGAAACCTGGCTGCCAGGCAGGGCTGAGTCAGAAACCTGTGTGGTTTGTGTCAGAATTTAGTCAAAAATCAATACGTGCCCACAGAACGTTCCAATTTAGACAAATCAACCTTTTCTAATTAAAAAATATTCCATTGGAAAATTTCCAACCAGGTCTAATAATAAGACTACTTGCAGAGTCAGGTACTGCTTGGCACGAGTTAGGGTGGCCCTTTTGTTTTTATTTGGGTATTGGCTTCTTGTGCAAGTTTCCCATGTACTAGACACGTAGCAGCAACTGAAATAAGTCCCCGGAAGGGTGGTCATAAATCCCTCTCAGGCTCTCCACTGCAATCAATCTTCCTATTCCCAAGAATGATGACAATCATTAATCAGTGGTATTGAGAAGGTAACGTTTTCTTTGGTAAGGTCTTTACTGCTTTAGGCAGCCACATGCACTCCTGGCAATGGCCCTAGACAAGCCTTGCTGGCGATCTACAGTATATGTCTTGCTCGGAAAAGACTGTCTGAGAAAGCAGCTTGCTTCCCAGCTCCAATTCTAACACTCTGTAAACTTGGCAAGGCTAATGACACATGCTGGCTGGGCAGCAGGAATAACTGATGCCTGATAGATAGCCTCCTGCAAACAAACTGCACTGCACATAAGCCCTGAGCTATTCTGCAAAAGGAGGCCTTGTTGGCCTGACTTCTTTACTGCTAACAGTTAACAGACTTCCCTACCGTTCATTGTTCAGGGTCATCCTTGGCGGATCCAGGTTGGGGTTCTCCATGGACTCCATCTGAGGACAGCGTAGGAAGTAGTAGAGGGTATGGAGGGCATCAGGGGACCAAGTAATGGGCTGCTGTTGCCTGGTTTGCCGGATAGGGCTCATGCCGGGGCGGAGGGTGGTCAAACATTGCATGTGGTGCATTGCTCGCGATACCAAGTCACCTGCACAAAAGGGGACAGGAAAAGCATTTCTGAACGTTCATCCAAACCCGTATGCTTATTTTCTCAGCCAAATAAACTCACTGGCAACTGAGAAAGCCTTCTTTGTGGGTAATTATTATTTACCCACTAAGCCAATAGGCAGGTCCTGGAGCTGCCATTTTATAGTTTATTGCAGTGGTTCTCAACCTGTGGCCCAATTAGCACAGAGCTGCGGCCCATGCGACATCCTCAGGGCCACACCGGTAGTATTGGATGCAGCCCACATAACACATTGTGGGCCACATATGTGACCCACAATGGTAAATAGGTTGAGAACAACTCATTTATTGCAATGGAAATTTAATTTCCTTTTAAATTCCTAGCCATTAGACAATGGTAGAATTAAACTACTATTTAAGTTGCTAAACTTGCCCGTCATCAGGGATAGGTGTGATGACTTTGCATTATTTTTTTTCTTTGCTATTTTAATGCTGTTTCTTTTCTTCTGAAGCCACATCCATGGGTTCTTACCTGCCTTTGGCTAATGAAATACATTTTGTAAGATCCTATGTCAGCACTGGGTTGGGAACATAATTTATGCAAGGGGACAGAGGCAGCGTCCAGGTAGGTTGCGTGTTTTGGTTCTCCCTGTCCTCTACATGTTATGAGGCCAGACCAGTTCCCTACATTGGAGCCATCTGATGCCACCTAACTAGCCCTCAAGTCCCAACTTTATGCCCAGGTTCTTATGACAGAGAGAGGGAAAGCCTCTGTCCTAGCTGGAAGTCCCTTCTTGTTGGTGTCTGCTTCTCTTATCCTCCTCACTGTTCTATAGCTGAGGATTGCTTCCAAGGAGTAACAACATCCATCTCCCTTATTAAAGGGTCAGTCCTTATATTTCTATCTCTCTGATTTTCACAGATCTTGCTGGAAGTCTCTCTCTGATGCGGATAGAGGTCTAAACCCAAGGAGAAAGCATCCATCCGAGCTGCTCAGTCCTTGGGGATTCTGAACCCTTGTCAACCTTCCTGTGTCAATACATTGGAAGACTCCCTGACCAGGCAACTGGGAGAGGGAAAGTCTATGTTACACAGCTGCTATTTAGAAGATACTAACCCTTCCCCCTCAGAACAGGAAGCTGCCATGGGTTAGCACCTGCAGAGAGCACCTTTGGCTATATAAATCCCAAGTGTTCTTCATTTGACACTTGCTTTAAACATAGCACACACCACGTTACAAACACTACAGTCGCCTGACAGAACACCACTACTGTTACAATTTACAGTAGTGGTATTCCTGTAGCACTAGTCTGAACCACTACTATAGAATATTATATATGCACAGGATCTATTTATTCCCTGGGAATCTTCTGTTGCTTTATGTTCTACAGTCCTCTAGAATCCTCACAGGAAATGTTCCTCCATTGTGTTCTATGATTACAATGCTGGGAAAGGATGGAATTGAAAGAGCCACCAACACCAAGCTGGGTCTGAGATGGCGCCGTGAACTTAGCCACACAAAATGTGAATTCATCCCCACCCCAACTCCCAGTGCAGTTCTTAGGATGTTCTTAGGCTAATCCACTTAGGTCTAACAGCAAAAAGACCAAGTTTACTACGATGCCTCCAGCGGAACGCTTTAGGGATTGATATTACACATGCTGGGGAAACACATGGCTACTGTATGTCTGAGCATTATGCAGTTATTAGTGAGTCATATCGATGGGGTGTTAAAACCTCACTTTGCAACATGAAGCTGTGCACTCATTCTTTGCATAGTAAATTCATTTTACGAGTAGACTCCAGAGAGGAAAAAACCTCCTAATGTCTCTGCCTTTCCATTTCTGCAGCTCCTGAATCTTTCCTTAAGACCCAAACATTCTTACAAGAGTCCTATGCATCTTCTAGCTTTGGGGCTAATCCTGAATCCCACATGATCAGAAAATAAATGCATCTGGAATTCAAATTTTCAGCAAAGAATAACATCCCACTCCCTACTTCTTTGGCAAGCTCCAGACCATATTTTAAAATCAGTAGGTGACTATATCAGGACATCCATTCACTAGACGTAATGACTAAGCTGGCCAAAGCAGGGACTAGGAAAGAGGGAGAGGAAGCTGCATTCAATCATGGGTCCATGCTACAAATGCTCCCTTGTGTTCCAGCATAAATAGAGGTGTGTTAAAAGAATTTGAAAAACCTCAAATTAAGGCAAGTTGCAAAATAAATGGTGAAACCACAAGTTCTGGGCCTGGCCAGCCCCTGATATTCATTAGCCTTCAGATGATGGGGACTGGGACAGTGGTGCCAGCAGAAATTTTGCAAGGAAAAGCAGGCCAGGAAAACACAAATCATTTTGGTTTATTTTAAAGCGGCACTATCACGTAGTTTAGGCCCAAACTCTGGGGTTTGTTCACAAAAAACAGATTTACCAAATTGATTATATTAGAAGCATTCTCAGGATTTCCCTTCTCCCCATTTTTATAATTTTCAGTTAAGCAAAAAACTTTCCCCTGAAGCATCAACTAGTGTACAACTAGAAAGTGAACTTGTGGCCATTTGACTAACTGCTGTCAATCTGGTGCTCCGACATTAGGCTGATGAAAGCCATTTAAGCACCTACATAGCTAGAAACAGATCTTTCACCAGCACTGAATTCACTAAGATAGGGTTACCATACGTCCGGATTTTCCCGGACATGTCCGGCTTTTGGGGGCTCAAATCCCCGTCCGGGGGGAAATCCCCAAAAGCCGGGCATGTCCGGGAAAATCGGGAGGGCTGGGTGGTGCTCGGCCGGGGCCGGCGGTGCGGGGCCGGTGGCATGGTGCCGGGCCGGGAACTAGGGGCGCAGTGCTGGGCGCGGGGCCGGACGGGGAGCCGGGAGCGCGGTGCCGGGCCGGGGTCCGGGCTGGGAGCCGGTCAGCCGGGCCCGCGGGGAGCCGGGCCGGCGGGGACCTGGTCAGCCGGGCCCGCGGGGAGCCGGGCCGGCGGGGAGCCGGGGAGCCGGGGAGCCGGGCCCGCGGGGAGCCGGGCCGGCGGGCCCGCGGGGAGCCGGGCCGGCGGGAAGCCGGGCCGGCGGGCCCGCGGGGAGCCCGGGGGTGCGCCGGGCCGCCGGGGGCCGGCAGTGCTGGGCGGGCCGGGGGTGGTCGGCCGGGGCCGGCACCCCAGGGCCCAAGCCGACCCAGGCTGGAGCCGCCGGGGGGCCAGCCTGGGCCGCGCCTCCTCCCCCCCACACCCCCCTTACCTGCTTCAGGCTTCCCGCGAATCAAATGTTCGCGGGAAGCAGGGGAGGGGGCGGAGACTTTGGGGAGGGGGCGGGGTTGGGGCGGGGGTATGGGCGGGGCTGGGGGCGGGGCCGTGGGCCGTGGAGTGTCCTCCATTTGGAGGCACAGAATATGGTAACCCTAACTAAGACAAAGAATAAAATGCTGGAAGCAGGACATTTTATGCATAAATTAAGCATAAAACATCCTAGTGGCATAATCTGATTTCCACGAACAGCACCCTGAAACAATTACATTTTACATAACATGGAACCAATGCCGCTCATGCTGAAGCCAATGACAAAACTGCCATCGACTTCAATAGCAGCAGGCCTCATATTTTGTTTAAACAAACGATCAGTTACAGCTGAAACTCACTTAGTTCTGAGATGCTTCCAACACAAGTCGCCAAGAGAGACTGTTCCAAGGTTCGGAGCTCCAGCTGGGCATAAGCATCGGCCCGTCCATCACTGCTTATGGAGCCATCATTGTAGGGGCTGAAGTAGGCAGGCAGAGACAGCACACCTGGGGAGAGCAGAGAACAGGCCTGTTACAAGTGAAATCACAGGGGCAGGGGAATACTCCACCATTCAGGGATGGATGGAAATACTGAAAGCACTGATTTCTGTTTGTAGTGGTGACTGGGGAATGCAATGCATGCTGCTCACTCAGCCACAGCGCTCAGAAGGTCTTTGGAACCAATTAGTGCTGTTGATTGGCAGAAGCAGAGCAGCTGGGCTCTAGGGAGCAAATGCAGATACTGTTTGCAGCCTGTAAATGCTGGAAACAAGGAGTTTGTAAAATTATTTTATTGTAAAATTACAATAAAAGCTTTGGAGAGTCTAAAGAAGCCTTTAAAGATATGTCTACACAGTAAAAAAAAAATCCCACAGCAGTGAATTTCAAATTTGGGTCAACTGACAGGCTTGCATTTCAGGGCCAAAAATAGCAGTGTAGATGTTTGGGCTTGGGCTCCAAAGCCCTCCCCCCTTGCTGGGTTTCAGAGCCCGGGCTCTCGCCTGAGTATCTACTCTGCTATGTTTAGCCCCGCAGCGCAAGCCCAAGTCAGTTGAACCAGGCTCTGATACTCACTGCTGTGGGTCTTTTATTTATTCAGCGGTGTAGACATACCCTAAAACTGTATATGCAAAAATGAGATTGTGTGCCCAGAGGCTGAACTTGCATAGCTGTAATCAGATTGTTGGATGCAATGACCTGATTTTTAGGATTGCTGAGCATAATTGCCAAGTCCAGCTGAGGTAGGATTACCATATTTTAGTTTTAAAAGAGGAGGACACTCCACGGGGCCCTGGCACCGCCCCTTCCCCAAAGTCCCCGCCCCAACTCTGCCCCCTCCCCTGAATGCTCCTCCCCCTCCCCTGCTTCCTGCGAATCAAATGTTCGCTGGAAGCCTGAAACAGGGAGGCAGCAGGTAGGCTGGGGCTGGGTGCGGCGCGGCCCAGTCCGGCCCCCCTGGCCAAGCGGCTCCCTCTGGCGGCCGGCTGGCCCAGACCAAGAGGCTCTGGCCCCGGCATCTCCCGCCTGGCTCGGCTCGGGCCCTGGGGCGCCGGCCCCTGGCCGAGCACCACCGACCCCAGCCGAGCACCCCCAGCCCCGCACCCCTGGCCCCCGGCCGAGCACCACCGGGCCCTCCCTCCCTATTTTTCTGGACATGTCCGGCTTTTTGGGATTTCCTCCCGGACGGGGATTTGAGGCCCAAAAAGCTGGACATGTCCGGGAAAATCCGGACGTATGGTAACCCTAAGCTGAGGTGAATGGGAACTGAAGATTCTCAGCAGCTCTGAAAACCAGGCCATTAATGATCTCATTTGGGCATCTGACAGCAGGCAGTTTTGAACGCACACGTTTAGATTTTTTGTGTGTATGTGAACATTTGGGCATGTAAGATTACTCTTGGAAGCTGATTTTGAAAAACTTGCCCATAAAAGCATTTATTTACATTTTTACAAATGACCGAAATAGAAAGTTTGATTGGAAACACCTCTCCCTCTGTCACACACACACACACACACCCTCTCTCTCTCCTCTCTTTCTGGTTGTTAAGCATGTTTCTAAAAACGTTTCACTTTCTTTACAAGAGCATTGATGTAAAATGACTAGTTGGGTCAATAACATAAAAGCAATTTATATAGTGGTGATCAGAACCCACAATCTGCTTTGTGTATCATTTCACAGTTCTTCCTTTGTCTATAACAAAACAGAGCCAAATTGGGTGAGAGTTTGGTGCGACTGGAAGCGAAGGGCGTGAGTACTGTTTAGAACCTGTCATAATGTCGCAGGCACTGAGCGAGCTTACGCAGGCAACTCAACCATTGCACTGGAATCCTTATGTGCAGCAGCTCCCATAATTCCACTCCTGAATCTATCACACAACTCCACCATTGTATCTCAACCCAGACCTGCTGAATTCCTTGCTATTCCAGACCTGGGTCCGCATACCCTTCTCTGCCAGCGTACCTCAATCTTGATCTGTGGCACCCTAAGCTATTCAGTCTTTTGTCCCCACACAGCTCTGCTAATGCAATACCCCTACTGTTCCAGTCCGAGGTGTAGAGAGTACTTCATTCTAATTCTGCAGCCACCTCCTGTCATGTCAGTCCCCTGCCTCCCCATCAAGCAGATAATTGCCAATTAACCTGCACCACATTGGGAGAGCTTTGTTACTTTGTCTTTATGTTTTCTTTTGAGATTTTATACAGAATTGATCTCTTCCTCCCTCTCCCATTCAGCAGGACACATCCTCTTCACATCCTGCTCAGTGGCACAGCCAACGATTGCATCAAGAACTTCCTGGACATTCTGAGGATAAGGGAATGATTTATCCTGCTGTGTCTCTGCACTGTACATCACTGTTAACTAATGCAGAAAACCCTGCCAATGGTCTCTAATGTGTTTAATTAGGAAGCTCAAGTTCTAAGAATTAATAGAAGCAACATATGCAAACTGGAAGTGCCACTACACTGCACTCCTACACAGCACTACACTACCCCTATACAGAGCGTGAGCCCATTTCCTTTTTCCATGTTAATCCTATGAAAGGACATTTAAAGGCATATGGATTGAATTTACAGCAGTGGGAGAAGGAAAATGGGCTGATTTGTTAAAAGTTTCAAATGGAGCACATAACTCTACAAAGGTGGAAACAGAAATGGGCACTTACATTAATAAAACGGGCGGGGGGAAAAACGCTTTCGGAGCAGATCACCCCCCTTCCTCCCCCTCCCTGCCCCCGCTTTTCCCCCCAATGGTTTCAACTGAAAGTTTGTTTGTTTGTTTTAATTACAAATAAAGATTTTGTAGAATGATTTAAGCTGGGCAGACAAATCAAGCAAATTTTCTCAGCTTTTCAGGTTATGGCTTGGCAGTTGTGGATAGTCTGAAATAAAAGTGATTTATTCACTGGGAAAAGTACTTCATATCTGCCCACAAAGGATAGTAGTATTAGAGGGTAAAATATTTAGGGTCTAGTGCTTCTGCTGGCTAGGAGGGAGGTATGCCTGTTAATTTCATTCTCATCTCCCACTTAAGTAAGTCCTTAAGGCCTGAGCCACAGCCCATTGATGTCTGTGGGGGTATTCCATTGATATAAATGGGTTTGGGATCAGGCCCTTAAGACACAGCAATAGCATTTATAAAGGGTGTTTTCTGTTAATCTAGCAGTGTGTGTGTTTTTCACCATTGAAGGGTACCGAGTCCCTGGCAGAGTCCTGAGAACCATCCCCTATCCCCCTGTTGTAGCCTCCCCTTTCTGCAAGGCTCCATAGCATAACAGCCATCCTTCTGAAAGAGCTTCCTGTGTGGCTCATCAGCACCCTTCCTTAACTGGCCAGAATAATACATCCCATTCCCCCAGCAAGCAACAAGCTTGCTGGCATCTGAAACACTTTGTGGCCTGGATGAAGGAAGCGAAAGGCCAGAAGCCAACTTCAACGTAAACAACTGAAAATCCATTGACATGAATCTCCTATATCTGTTGCCATATAGGGCCTGTGATACATATGTGAGCAATTCTGATTCTCTTCATTAGAGAGCAGTGCACACATGTACCCGTCTTTCATAAGGGTCTCATTTTTACTCATTACTGCATTTTACACTCACTGCATTCTTTCTTGGAGATGAATGGGTCCTGTAATGGAGAGGAAGAGCGCTTTTGCTCACAACATTTCAAGAGACTAACAGGAGTGACTGACTGGGCAGCGAGTACAATATTCGCCACAGCTTGTTTTACACCCTACTTTACTGCGTTAATTTTGGTACTCCTTCTGTAGTCCCCATCACTTCATGGGAGGTAGGGAAGTACTGTTAGCCCCACTTTGCAGATGAGGAATAGAGTCCCAGATGGATCTGTAGCCAAACTGAGTCCATTAGAGTTGGACTCGTGTTACTGGGAGCCAAATTTGATCTTGTATCTTTTAACTACAAGAGTCAAACATGGTTTTCATGATGGATAGAGTCAACTGCACTGCAACACGCTATTCTGACTTCAGATATCAGAAATGTTCTGTAGCAGAGATAACAACACAGTCCCACCCAGAAGTGGAATAATTTTCTGAAATAGTGTTAATTTGACAAAAAAGCAGAAACTCAGACAGATGCTTCACTTCACTTCTCAGAGATGTGGACAATGTATAAATCTCACTCCAAGCTGGAGATGCTGATGGTGATTCTGATTTGGTAATGTCACATGCTTTTACATACCACTGGGATATGTTATTATGAATGGGTCAGACTGTGAACACCTTACTCACCTTACTTTTGTATCGTGACTTTGTAAAGGTGGAAGTGGAGCATATGCTAAGTGGTTAGAAAAGGAGTTAAGAGTGGCTGTGCCACTGACTGACTGCCAACCTTGGGCAACTTGCATCACCTCTCTGTGCCTCAGTTTCCTCATCTATAAAATGGGGCTAATTGTGTTTACTGATGTTAGAGTAGTGCTATAAATCTTAATATTAGTAAAAGTGTTTTGAGATTTGCAGATAAAAGATACTATAAAAATGCAAAATATTAAGTGTAAATTGTTCTGATTGAATTTGTAGGGCCTGTTTATGAATTTAGATTTGGCTTTATATATTTTTATTGATGGTTATATTGATTTTGATCAAGGCTAACTAAATAAGCAAAATATAACTCAATTAGATTAATTTATGCCTGAACATTCTCTTTTTACTTGCAATCTGGGAGTAAAACTACAGTTGACATGAATTTCAAGGGTATATTTCCCCCACAAAACAACAACTCAAAGCAACCTTTAATTACTATGCTGCAAAGATCCATCAACAGCACACTTTGTTGTCTAGAAAATATTTTTTTCTTGTATGGATTATGTTGTGTGCAGGGCCGGCTACAGGCACCAGCTTACCAAGCAGGTGCTTGGGGCGGCCACTTCGGAAAAGGGAGGCACGTCCAGCTGTTTGGCGGCAATTCGGCGGACGGTCCCGCCGAATTGCCGCCGCAGATTGCGATCGCGGCTTTTTTTTGTTTGTTTGTTTGGCTGCTTGGGGCGGCCAAAACCCTGGAGCCGGCCCTGGTTGTGTGACTCTCATCCATTCCTGGCCAGGCCCTGGTATTCTGGCCACAAAATTATATATATATATTTTTATTGCCAAAGAGATTAAGGAGCTAATCCAACTCCCAATGATGTCAACATAAGTCTTTCTACTGATTTCAGTGTGGGATGGATCAGGCCTTAAAATCACAACAATTTAAGCAGCAACCTTTTCTGACATTCCTGGGAGGTAGCACTACACACAGCAGCCCAACTGAAAGCACCTTCATAGTTCTGTGATCAAGGCAAGGTGTAACAACAGTAATTAGTTCCTGGTATTTCCATAGGTTTTGAAATAGCAGCTGGGAATAAAGCAAGATTTATTCTACCTCACTTAATATACGAAATCTGTTCCAGGGCTCTTAAAAGGCAGTTACTGGGTGGAGTTCCAGTAAGCAGTTCTTCAGAATGAAACTATTCTGCTAGCCTGAAGGTTTTTGAATTGTTGTCTGCAGGGCCAGCTCCAGGCACCAACGTAGCAAGCAGGTGCCTGGGGAGGCCAATGAAGAGGAGGGCGGCACGTCCGGCGCCGGGGCCGTCACTCTCTCTGGGAGCAAAGGACCTGCCGCCGAATTGCCGCCGATAGCAGCTTTTTTTGTGTGTGCGCGCGCTTGGGGCGGCAAAAACGCTAGAGCCGGCCCTGGTTGTCTGTAATCTGATGCTTTTTAAAAGCAGATTGCAGAAGCATTTTTCCAGTTGAGTTGGTTCAAGGGACCAGAAAACAAAAAACGTTCACACCATTCGACATCTTGTTGCTTTTAGTGGTGCAGTGGGGATGCTGTTATAGCTGCTGGGCCGCACTTCCCAGGCAAGCTGGCCATGCAACTCTGCAGTTTCCACCTGATGTGGGGTTTGGTTCAAGCTCAAAGCTCAGTCAGGTTTGTAGAAAGGTTTGAGAACTTTGCGAGTGACTCTTGGGCTGAGTTTTGAGTGAAGCTGGGATAATTTACTGTTTGGCATCAAAAATCATGTGACAATTATGGTTTGGCATCAAAAGAAGGTGAACTAGGAGGTTTTGACTAGATTTTGTTTGGAGATTTCAGGCTAGAGGGATCAAAACCCATATCCATGACATTTTATCTGTATGTTGTTACGCTCTCCGGGTTGTTTGCATGTGATGTTTATGGAAAAAGGACCCTGCAATGGGAAGATTTTCATTGTGTTTTCTGGACTTCATAGCGCTTTAAAGCAGTTGGTACAGAAATCTGCTGTAATCTAAATCTTTCGCGTTGGAGGACAGCTTCCTGACTATTTTATCAGTTCTTTGAGGTCTTCCAAATGGTTACATGATGTTTAGAGGTTAAGAGGTGGCCTCTCAGAAGTGGTAAAGAGCCAGTGAGACTGGTCTGAAAAACAATGGAATTTTGCCATCTGGGATTTCTTCTGGAGATTGCATAGGGCACTAACTCTATATGAAAGATGTGACAAAGTCTAAAAAACTTGGTTCAGGATATATTAGGTTACAGAACACAGATATTGCTATCCCACGGGGCATATGTTGGGAAGTATGGAGAGAAGGAGAGGGTTACGTGTTGCGCTTGAACTTGTTTTTAGATAAAACCAATAAAATTACAATTGTTTTAAATACCTTTCCTCTGGGCAGAACAAAAATAACCTCTTTGGAACAAGGACTGTCTTTTTGTTCGGTTTGTACAATGCCTAGCACAGTGGGGTTCATGACTTCCTAGACATTACCATAACATCAACAAACAAAACAAACATGAGATAAAGATCCATTTCAGGAAATTAAACCTAAAGATGAATTTTTGACAGCTCTGGGAGCACTCACTAGATTCAGGATCATATTTAGCTATTTACCTATCCTTAATCATGATACATTTTGTATGAGTCACATACGCATCAAAACAAAAAAATGTAAATAATACATAGGATCCATCAAGAGGATCAAAAATAAGAAAGAAAAATGTCTTCTGTCATGGGCATTAAGACAATTTTGCAATTGTGATTAGTTCCATACGGAACATTTACAGAGGTCAAATGTTACCTGAATCCAATAGGCTTGTAGAAGTAACATTTTAGAGACAGAAGGGTGAAATCCTGGCCCCATTGAAGTTGGTGGCAAGACTCCCATTGATTTCAATGGGGCCAGGATTTCACTTAGGAAATCAAGAAGACTCTAATCCAGTGGTGGGCAACCTGCAGCCGGTCAGGATAATCCGCTGGCAGGCTGCAAGACAGTTTGTTTACATTGACTGTCCGCAGGTACGGCCACTCGCAGCTCCCAATGGCTGCCGTTTGCCATTCCCGGCCAATGGGAGCTGCGGGAAGAGGCAGCCAGCCCGCACCACTTCCCACAGCTCTCAGTGGCTGGGAATGGCGAACCACAGCCACTGGGAGCTGCGGGCAGCCGTGCCTGCGGATGGTCAATGTAAACAAACTGTCTCGCGGCCCGCCAGCGAATTACCCTGACGGGCTGCAGATTGCCCACCACTGCTCTAATCCAATTGCAACTCTAATTACCCATACTGGAGTTTGGGTGGGACACAAAGACAGATGTCCTTTTTCTACAAAAAGTGCCATAAATCTTAAACATCATGAGTGGTGAGGGACTCCATTAATTTCTGTCTCACACCGCAATGCCATGCTACACTGATTCAGAACTAACTGAGAACAAAGAGCACCACTTACCAAGTCAATGCCATATCCTGGAGCCCCTTATTTTTCTCCTTGGCAGGCTCTCATCCAAGTACTATGAAAGCTCAAGCCTGCTTGGTTTTATGAAATCTGACATCATCACAGCCATAGTCTACTGTTCCTTCTGACAGCAGAGTACACCAAAGAAAACCAGCCAGCTAAAGTGTTCCTCCCATAACATATACAAATGAAAACATGTCATGTTCTGAGATCAGGTACAGTCACGTATCACCCTGCTAGGAAGACAGGAGTTGGGAAAGAAGCTTGTGATGGGAGAAGAGTGCTTATAAGTGCTAACTAATAGGAAAGTAACAGTTTTGCATGAAGTGATTACAAAGCAGATGGGCACATCGTTCAGTGGGGCTCTGTCAGCAGTAAGAGAAATCAAAACCAGTCAGATGTATGAGCATCCACATTTAACAATCATACCTTAATTTAAAACAAATGGAGGGAAGGAGACAGGGGAAGGGAGAGAAAAGCTTAAGCACTAAGACAGAAGGGTCCCTAAATTATCTACAAGTGCTCAGTGGTACACAGTTTAAGAGCCACTGTCTTAGCTGTTCAGTTCTGGAAACTGCTGGGTAGAGATCAGATCACTTCACACACCCACACATTAAAATGAGTTTTGTGGTCTCACTCTGATTGTTTGTGGCCATCTTTCCAAGCCACTCACATACATACACAATCTGGCACAACTGGCAGCCTCTTCTGAGGGATAGCCAGGGCTCCATGTGACAATACCAGTCAGGACTGTGGTGCACAAGCATAGCCAGGAGTGGGAGAGTAGGGGGTGCTGTAGTCAGGACACTTGTAGAGATGAGGGGATAGAGATTTGGGGGCTGGACTAAAATAGCAGAAGTGTAGGTCAGGATTTAGGGATGATGGCCGGGGTGAGGGGTTGGTGCCAAGATTGGAATAGTTATGGGTGTTGAAGGTCATGACTGTTTGGCAGGGGAGTGTGGGGAAACTTTTACAGTGCCCATCTGTACTACATTTAGCTCTAGGCGGAGCTGACAGTCTCATGAGTGGAACATACTTTGTGACCTAATGCACGCATCAAAGACTAATACTGGCAGCCAAAGTTTGTCTGGGCTTAAGTAACGTTATCAAGAGCCAGCATTGTCTTCTAGAAAACAATCTGGTCATTATTTGCAAAATATCAATAGGCATTATATGGCTCAAGCATAAAGATGCCCCAAAACTGCAGGCTTAAGGACACCCTGAAAGTCAATTATCCCTCTGCAATAACCTGGTTCACCAGTCCCAAAATTCCATAAATATGTGGAACAATCAGAGTTTACAGATTCTGCAGCTCTAGGTGAGCTATTACATTAACTTTTGGTGTACATTATGGTACAGAAAATCTGTAAGGCCACTGTCAGTCAGCACAAATCCTTAAATGCCTGGGTAATCTCACAGAAATAATCATGCTTTCTATTAATACTGGACTGTCATAAACACTAACAGGTTTTTATTTCACTCATCCTTGAAATACAATCATCTCTGGGATGGAACATGGCTGCCATGCTACATCAGCAACAAATAACTGTTTTGGGAAAGGGAGGTGACCATTGAAAATGCTGGGGTTGGGGTGGAGGTGGGAGGTATAGGTAGGATATTGGAAGTTCCCTGGTGTGGCTGGGACAAATGGCATTCCAGATGATCAAGAATGGATAGAGCCTCTTTTTTACATCATATTCAAAAGTTGACATGAAGATGGCAGAAGAGCAGCACACTACCAACAAACACAGCAACAGGGCATTGGTTATTGATGCAGAGAGAAGCATGCTACTTACTCAATCACCAGTCCTACTTCCCACACCACGGTGAGTTTTCCTTGGAGGTCTCCTGTCCAACCACTGACCTGATCCCAATTGCTGAATTTTACATAATCTGATGAACTCATATCTTGAACTGGTATTTTAAAGGATCCTGGAAAACCAGGTAAGTTTCCATAAAGTTCATCATAAACATAGTTTGCAATCTGGAGCAGTCAAAAAGGCTAATGGAAAGTTAAGAACCACTAGGAAACGGATAGATAATAAAACAGAAAATATAATAATGCCTCTATAGAAATCCATAGTATGCCCACTTCTTGAATACTGTGTGTGCAGTTTCAGTCATCCCCAGCTCAAAAAACACACATTAGAATTGGAGAAGGTACAGAAAAGGGCAACACAAATGATTAGGGGTATGTAACAGCTTCCATATGTGGAGAGATTAAAAAGACTGGGACTGTGCAGTTTAGAAAAGAGATGGCTAAGTGGGGATATGCTAGAAATCTATAAAATCATGACTAGTGTGGCGAAAGTGAATAGGGAAGATGTGACAGGTTGGATCACAGAAATCCCTTTAGGACTGCCACCCAATGTGCCTAGACTACCTCTGAGCCCATTTTCCCTGACAGCTTGGGAATTCAGTACCTTGTCTTGTTTGAGCCAGACACACTTGCCTGCTGCAAACACAGATCCAAGTCTGTCCCACAAGCTGCAGGCTTAACTGAAAACAGCTTAAGAAGTGCTCCTGTCTCCAGCAGTCAGATACCCAGCTCCCAATGGGATCCAAACCCCAAATAAATCCGTTTTATCCTGTATAAAGCTTATACCCTGTATACAGCTTATACAGGGTAAACTCATAAATTGTCCACCCTCTATAACACTGATAGAGAGATATGCACAGCTGTTTGCTCCCCACCCCCGCCAGGTATTAATACTTACTCAATTAATAAGTAAAAAGTGATTTTATTAAATATAAAAAGTAGGATTTAAGTGGTTCCAAGTAATAACAGACAGAATAAAGTGAATTACCGAGCAAAATAAAATAAAACACGCAAGTCTAAGCCTAATATGGTAAAAAACTAAATGCTGGTAAAGCTCATCCTCAGAGATGTTCCAATAAGCCTCTTTTACAGACTCGACTTCCTCCTAGTCTGGGTCCAACAATCACTCACACCCCTGTAGTTACTGTCCTTTGTTCCAGTTTCTTTCAGGCATCTCCTAGGGGTGGAGAGGCTATCTTTTGTGCCAGCTGAAGACAAAATGGAGGGGTTTCCCCAGGGGCTTATATAGACGCTCCCCGACTTACGCAAACTCAAATTTTGCATAAGTTGGAAATGCATCTCTGACCATTAAAAAAAAAAAAAAAAAAAAAAAAACACCCTCCTATTTCTAGCTCACGGAACTTTTTCCGTAAGTGCGGATTTGCGTAAGTCAGGTCTTGCGTAACCCGGGGAGCGTCTGTATAGTTTCTCTTTTGTGGGTGGAAACCCCTTCCCCTCTCCTATGCAAGATCCAGCTCCAAGATGGATTCTTGGAGTCACATGGGCAAGATACATGTCCATGCATGACTCAGTTCCTTACAGGCCGATGCCACATTCACAGAAAAGCTCAGATGTGGATTGGCATCTCTCAAAGTTCATTGTTAGCTTAAGTGTTTCTTGATTGGGCACTTACTGAGAATAGTCTTTTCTCAAGAAGCTGACCAACTGCTTCACTGAGGCTACTTAAAATCAAACAAGTACCTAGCCAATATTCATAACTTTGACTACAAAAATGATACATGCATACAAACAGGATGAATATATTCAGTAGATCTTAACCTTTGCAGAGATGTGTTACATGGCATATCTAGCATAAAACATATTCCAGTTATATCATATTTACACTCATAAGCATACTTCTATAAAGCATTATGGGGTGCAACATCACAGAAGGTGTTATTTACCCCTTCACATAACACAAGAACTAGGGGTCACCCAATGAAATTAATAGGCAGCAGATTTAAAACAAACAAAAGGAAGTACTTCTTCACACAACGCACAGTCACCCTGTGGAACTCATGACCAAGGGATGTTGTGAAGGCCAACGTATAACTGGGTTCAAAAAAGAATTAGATAAGTTCATTAGCCAAGACAGTCAGGGACACAACCCCATGCTCTGGGTGTCCTGAAGTCTCTGACTGCCAGAAGCTGGGACAGGAAGACAGGAGATGGATCACTCAATAACTGCCCTGTTCTGTTCATTCCCTCTGAAACATCTGGCTCTGGCCACTGTTGGAAGGCAGGATACTGGGCTAAATGGACCATTGGTCTGACCCAGTATGGCTATTCTTTTGTTATTATACATCACCTTTTACCTGAGGCTCGCAGTGCTGTGGCAGGCGGGCCACCATCATTACCTCAATATCATAGGTGGGGAAACAAAGACAAAAAAGAGCTGAAGTGAATTGTCCAAGCTCACAGAGGAAGTTAGTGCCAGATCTCTGCATTGCCCACATCTCCTCATTCAAAACCCCTGGTTAGACCAAAGTTGCTGATATTGAATCATTGTTCTATTGTCAACTAGCCCAGATTTTAAATAAGTGGCATGGCTGTGTTTTAACTTGGGTCTGGAAAACTATGCTTACTGTTTTACAGGCTATGATGAAGTCATTTGAAAATGTGGTCTTTGATGTCACTAAAAAGAGACAAAGGAACTTTAATATTTTCCCTCAGTTTCTAGAAATGTAAATTCCTTGTAGTGCAACCATTGCAGCTACTTGAAAAGAATCCGATGTGCTGTGGGTGCCAAAACACCATCCTTAACAAACACAATCTCCAAGCGTAAGGCCATTCTCTCTAAGATCACCAGCATTCATGGCATCAGAATTTCCATGTGGAATTTGAGGGTATAATAGGACCCTGCAGCTCGGCAGTAACAGTAGGTTTTGGAATAAACCCTCTGTGCTTTTACAAACTTCTGTTTTCAGATTCCAATTAGACTCATTAAAGAGCAAACCCTCTACAGGGCTGTAAATATCACATCGACAAATGGAGAGAAGCTTTATGAGGCACAGTATAATTTGCCACAAGCCTTCTGGAAGAAGTGAAGAAAACAGACTCATTTGCCAACAATGAGTGCTGTCTAATGGGTAGAGCAGGAGACTTGGTGTTATGCTGCCAAGGTTCTATTTCCAGGTCTGACACTGACTTGCTGTGTGACCTTGGCCAACTTACTAGATCTCCCTGTTTCTCTGTTCACTTAACTGTAAAATGGGAATAATACTTCCTTCCCCTCCAGGGTGATTTGACAGAAGCGGCTTTTTTAAATCTCCTTGTCATCTAACTTCTTCCCTCATTCAGAATCATACATATACATCTCAGTAATGTCCCCTGTACCGACAGTAATTTTCTTATGGTCCTTTTTTAGTTAATAACATTAACATCTTTCATTCAGTTTTACCCCAAAGAATCCAAAGTGCTTTGCAAAGTGTGCATAGGGATCACCCCACCTCACCTGAAATGCAGCTACCTCTGGGGTGAAACACAGTAGCTCTAACATTGCACGACAATACAAACACAACAGCTTAGGACAGGAAGAGACAGGGTTTATCCAGTTGAAACTACACAGGGGAATGAGGGAAGGTCGAATGGATTTTAGGCAGGTAAAATAGATTTTGGCTAGGACTCCGGGATTACATAGTTACTCTTACAAAACATGCCCTAAGAAATTTACTTGTCACCTAGGGTGACCACCCATCCTGTTTTGGGCGGGACAGTCCCAAAATGCAGAGTTCAAGTCCCGGTTCCAGGCTGAATGACTCCCGGACAGCATTTGTCCCGGATTCCCTGCAGCACTGCTCCGTGCCTGCCCGAGGCTCAGGGGTGGCACCAACCTCTTCCCAGTGTGGGGGAGGCTGAGGTGGGCCCTAGTCCCTTGCTCAGGGAAGATGGAGGGTCCGGGGCTCCATACAACGGCCTGGGCTCCCTGGGCATCTCTTCCCATGGCCCGGCTCCAGCTTTCAGCTTGGCCAGGGGGCAGGGCCATGGAGAGGGGTGGGTCTCCTTCTTGTTTCCCGCTTTTGCCTTTTGAAAAGGTGGTCACCCTAATCTCATCTGAAAGATGGCAGCTCCATGTCCCTTAGCACCACATTGAAGCATAAGGCCAGTAAGCTCAGAAGGAGCACTGTAACACCACTTCCAGCAATCCACTTTTTTTTTTTTTTTTTTTTTTGGTAAATCTCCCACCTAAATACTAGTGTAGCATAATTGTAGCATAGCGTAGCATGAGGGATAGCTCAGTGGTTTGAGCATTGGCCCCCTAAACCCAGGGTTGTGAGTTCAATCCTTGAGGGGGCCACTTAGGGATTTAGGGCAAAATCAGTATTTGGTCCTGATAGTGAAGGCAGGGGGCTGGATTCGATGACCTTTCAAGGTCCCTTCCAGTTCTAGGAGATAGGATATCTCCATTTAAAAAAAAAAATAAAAATCTTAATTTGTGATAGCTGAGGTGGGAGGGAGATCAAGGTACAAGCTGGCACAATTAGAGCCCCACTGTCTTTTATCCTTGTTAGCCTCTGAACCACTCCTGATTCTTCACTCTCCTTCCTGAAATAGAGGTGCTTGAATTGTGCCCAGAGAAGAGGTCTCATTAAGATCTTTGTACAATGCTATAATGATCTCACTTCATTTGGGTTTAGTTCTACATCCTATTATCTGCCAGACAGTTAGAGGATGATAAATTTGGAACTTTTATGACTTCCAATTCTTTTACTGTCTACATGGAGAAATTGACTGGAATAACTACTGCAGAATAAAAACTATTCCACAATAGCTGTTCCAGAATTGCTCCTTGTATAGACACAATTATGGAATAATTCTAGAATAATTAGTGCTCTTCCAAAGTGAAGGGATTTTTCTGGAATAAAGTGACTATTGAGTGTCCATGAAAGAATATTCTGGAATAGCTACTGTGCGTTAATGTATTCCACAATAGTTATTCTAGTTAATTTCCCTGGGTAGTTAGGACCTTAATCTGATTAAACTAATCCTCATTCTGGTTTTTCCTGGTTGGATTTAATATATCATTACAGTAACATTAAAAATAGATCAATAGATCATCTGTTAATCAACATCAAAACCATAATTACATCAATCATTTGGAATTCTCTAAACATGAGAAATAAATAATTCTGTACATCTCAAATTAAAAAACAAAGCTTTACAAAAGGATCCCCCCCCCTTTTTACAATTTAGAATGCACTTCTAACTAACTCCCAATATTTAGGAGGCTGTAGGTATGAGCTGCTTTAAACCACTGTAGGTTGCCACTAATGGTATCTCACTCTACACATATTTTAATACCTAATATTGTATCAAATCCATGACCAAATAAGAACTTCATGGTGACAGAATTCAGATCCTCCTGCTCCTAAAAGACAGGCGACTACCACGTGAACGAAGGATAATCTCCATTCGCAATATAGTCCCTATGATGCACAGTAATACCAGACAGCATCAGAACTGCTCAATACATGATACTGTCATTACAATAGATGAGTAGAAATGGGTAACATTTTTCAGACAAATAGATTGCATTTTTTGGTGAATAGTTTCAGTTCACAAAACTATTTGTGAATTTGACACAGATTTGCTAGATTTGGGGGACGGGGGGGGGGGGGGGAGAGGGAGAAGCAGCTAGATTCACAATTTGCCAAAAATGTCTGGATTCAATTTAACCTGAACCACATTTTTTCTTGATTTTTTTGGAACTGCCAGTGAACTGAACAATTGGTTTCTCGCTGACCTCTGTATATGAATGAGTAAGCTCTAGCACCATTGACTCTGACTCAGTTCACCTGGTACAGTCTATGAAAGTGGACTGTGAAGGGTCAGGCTGATGTCTCCATTAGATAGTCATGTGCATGTCATATAGGTAAACACAAATGACTCACAAAAGGATGGGATTGTCAGTCATTGACTCAAGCTAATCTCTGTGTCTAGCTGACAAACTCAGGGAATGTTCATCTCTAGGGCCATTTATTTTAAAAAAGCAACTGAAATAAATGACACATACAGTACATTGCAGTTTCACACACAGAGTTAACCTCCAATGTACTGTACTCTATTGACACTCTGACTACAATAAACAATATAATCAGGAGAGGTAAACTGGCCAGACCAGCATTAACCTGCATGCACAGCTCATTAATTACGAGACCTCCCCATCTTTACAGAACTTGCCTGGAGCTCACATTAAAATGTCTTGGTGAGCTCAAGTTTTGGAATAAACAAACATCAGCACTTCCCACTCTGGAAAGAATGTTTGTGTCTGAAAACAAAACCCATGTGCCTCTTGACAGGGTTATTTACATGGTCCAGAATAATTTGGATAGTGCTAAAGGTCTGTGTCAACTGTATATTGAAAAAGAATCCATTTGTCTTTTGATTCCGATTTACTCAAATAAATACTTGGAAGTATTTGGCAGGCCACTTTTTCTACAATATGGGATGTCATTCTCTTAATAAGAATGTTTTGCACTTCTATATCTCCTCCCTTCCAATAATCTTGGAAAACTTTATCAACAAAGGCAATTACAAAAAAGGCTCACAAGAACCCCAGAGTCAATGAGAATTCCACTCATGCAACAGCCGTAGGCTCAGGCCCTCTCTCTGCTCTTCAATGGCCTCTCTCCTACTCTCTCAGTGCTGCCCTGACCTGTCTCCCCTTATCTACTTCCATGCTCACTCCTCTCTTTTGATCTTATTTCCCTCCATGATGTGTCTTAGTTTCTCTGGCTTTCCTGGGCCTATTGTATTCTCCTTCGTTGCTTCTATGCTCTCTCCCCTCATCCACACCACACAATCAGGAATGCTGCCTTTCCGCCAGTGCCCAATATGTTGTATACACAAGAACGCCCGCTACCTATTTTTGAACAGTGCCGTTTCCCTCTAGAGACCCTTCAGTGATGATGGGACAATCAGAATTTGGCAATATCTTTAGAGCCCTGCATTAAACATCCATTACTACGCCCTGTTCTTGCCCTCAGATCATCTGAAACAGAGGCACTTTTTAATCCATAAATCCTTGGTCATAGCCATTTATAGTTTGTACAACAAGCATAACTTGTGCTTCATCATCAACGGGCAACCCTTAGCATCCATTAGGGCTCTAAATATAACTCGTCCAAGCAGCAATTCAGTTTCCAACAGTGCCTCTTTGAGTTTTGTTTTTAAAAGAATGTTTGGACACTGTTTTATTACTAGACATTTACATTAAGAACAAAATACTTGGTTAAGTAACTGGTCAGAGATTAATAGATTCATAGTGTTATTTTAATATTCTAAATAGTTCTTCAAAAAAACCACACACACAAAACAAAACAAAAAATTCCACCAAGGGTTGCCTGAGTTTTTATTATAGAACAAAGACCTCTTTAAAAAAAAAAATCAAAAAACCTCCAAAACATGAAAAAAGCAACACTGCTAACAACCCTCAGATTTGACAGTTATTTAAAGAGCTTAGAATCATTACCACATCCCAAGTTGCTAACGTGCCAGATATATTAGAGACTGAGAATTAGTATCTCATGAATTTTAAAAACATGAGAGAATACAGTCTACTGCAGCCATTGTATTTGTGCACCGGCCCATTTTGGACTCAATTACTTATATACTTTGCCAATGTACCACCTTGCTGTAGTTCAGTGGTTTCCAACCAGGGGTCCGCAGTGTAGTTCAGTGGTTTCCAACCTGGGGTCCGCAGATTATGCCTAAGATTTCCAAAAGGGTCTGCACCTCCATTTGAAATTTTTTAGGGGTCCACAAATGAAAAAAAGTTGACCACCACTGCTGTAGTTCTTTCATAACGGAGGGTGGTGCTAATTAGATTGTGCTTCCTAGGAAATATATCCAGAGAGCCTGACCTAATTAGAGATTTATGCCATTGCCAGGAATTCTTTTATTGACGCTTGAAGTTCAGCTCTTTGTGGAGAGGACCTCCTTTGGCTGAGGCACTGAGCACAATGAATCAGACTGTCACATGGCAGAGGAAAAAGAAAAAGTCTCTACAGGGCTAGAGCAGGACAGGTTCACATTGTAGCACAGACAGCACACAGGGAGGACAGCAGCCCTCACTGAGGAAAGGGATGGCATTCACACACACACGTACACACCTACCACTCTGTGTCTCACACTCAGACAAAAGCTTTAGAAAAAGAAGAAGATGCCTTGGCAGCAGCGTATTGAGTGTTCCAAACACAGAGGCTACTGACCTCAACTCTGGAAGCTGATCTCTAGTGGACAGAATCAGAACTGCTGCATCCTGACTCATAGGCCCTCTACTAATACAAGATGAAGTGTCTGAGGCTTGTCCTTCGGGACTAGGAAGATTAAGTTCCATGCCCACTGTGACGTTGTCCAGTCTATATGGTTTTATAAAAATATGATATGTGAATATAATGTAACTGGAATATGCTTCATGCAAAAGGTCTCTTGCAAGATATCATTACAAAGCTTGTAATCTACTGAGTGTGATCATCTTATTTCTATAAATGTACCACTCTTGTATCTAAAACTAGAAAGATATAACTCCGAGAGCCTATTGTAATTAAGCAAAGTGTGGGCCATTAATGGTGGTTTGGAATCTTGAGGACTCCCATTAACCAGGACCATTGTCTGCAGATGGCTGTGTTTTATCTGTAAGTCTTCCTGTATGTGTGTGTGCTGGCAAGTGGGTAATGAAGTCTTGCAGTGACATGTGATCATGTTACCTGAACTGGAATCCATCTTTAACCTGGTGCTTTTCCAGTGAGGGGGGGTGGAAACCCAGAGGGACAAAGGGTTCCCGCCTTATGCAAAAGATATATAAAGGGGTGGAACAGAACAAAGGGAGAGAGAGAAGCCATCATGAAGAATCCCCAGCTACCACCTGAGCTGGAACAAGAGCTGTACCAGGGGTAAGAATTATGCCCAGGCCTGGAAGGTGTCCGGTCTGAGGAAAAAACTTACTAAAGCATCTCTGAGGGTGAGATTATCTGTATTCAGTTTGATTAGACATAGATTTGCGCATTTTATTTTATTTTGCTTGGTGACTTACTTTGTTCTGTCTGTTACTATTTGGAACCACTTAAATCCTACTTTTTGTATTTAATAAAATCACTTTTACTTATTAATTAACCCAGAGTATGTATTAATACCTGGGGGAGCAAACAACTGTGCATATCTCTCTATCAGTGTTATAGAGGGCGAACAATTTATGAGTTTACCCTGCATAAGCTTTATACAAGGTAAAACAGATTTATCTGGGTTTAGACCCCATTGGGAGTTGGGCATCTGAGTGCTAAAGACAAGCACACTTCTGTGAGCTTTTTTCAGGTAAACCTGCAGCTTTGAGGCAAGTAATTCAGACCCTGGGTCTTTGTTGGAGCAGACGGGAGTGTCTGGCTCAGCAAGACAGGGTGCTGGAGTCCTGAGCTGGCAGGGAAAACAGGAGCAGAGGTAGTCTTGGCACATCAGGTGGCAGCTCCCAGGGAGGTTTCTGTGATCCAATCCGTCACACCCATTCCTGGGTGACCTGCTGGGGTGCAACAAAGGGATAATTGCAAAGTCTTTCATGGTCATACATTTGTTACAGTATTTTCCAGTCTGATAAGCAACTTTCATCAAAAGCAACTCAGAGATCTTTGCAAATAATCATGAATTACACCTTGGAACTTGCCCTGCAATGAGACAATAGATGTACAGAAATTGAGCCACTTGCCCAATGTCACAGCAGGTCAGTGACAAGGCCCGAAATAAATCCTTGTATCTTGTTCAATACACTGGAAGCGCTACGGCAGCTGCGCTGCTCTAGTGCATCTGATGAAAGTGTTTTGCCAACCGGAGAGAGCTCTCCCACTGGCATAATAAAATCACCTCCCTGAGAGGCGGTAGCTATGTCGGCAGGAGAAACTCTCCCGTCAAAATAGTGCCATCCACACTGGTGCTTAGGTCGGTGTAACTCAAAGGGGTAGCTTATTCACACCGCTGAGTGACAAGGTATACCAACATAACTTGTAGTGCAAACAAGCCCTAGGACTACCACAGTCCATCAGAAGAAATGAGTGAGAGGAGGGAAAGAAAAGGACTTCATTAGAAGGCCAGGTGGCTACTAATGCTGTGCACTGCCCCATTGCTTCTCACTTTAGACAAAGTGTCTGCAATGCTGAGCACAAGCACCAACATGACCACTATGCAGGCATTTGGCTAGCAATAGCTTTTATAGTATTTCAGCAGATAATGAGAGACACTGAATCTTCTTGATATCCCTACAGTTGGCAAGAGAGGAAAGTAGGCTGTCGAAGGAAGATCTTTTTATTGCCAGGGATGTTAACGTGACTAGATTATTCTGTTAGGTAAATGCTTACGCAAAAGATTCTCTCTTTAAAAGGCTACTTTATGAAATAGTCAGGTTACACTTTAAATTAAAAGTAACAGATTCCCACTCAGGTATCCTTTTGTTGACCCCCCAGTTAATGCGAGCGATGATGCTTTGGGTAGTGATCCCCTCCCAAATGGTGATTACATAGTACCCAGCACAGCCTCACTACTGATGTGCAATAAACAAGCACACCATGGAAGTGCTCCAGAACCAATCAGTAATCTACTAGATGAGAAGGTGATATCAATAGCATGTGACTGATCACCTTTTGGATCTAACTGCTTTTTCCTAGTGACATTAACAGCCCTGTCTGCTGCCAAAGAGAACTCTTAGGACTGGAGATTACTGGGTCTTCTACGTCATGGGAAAAAAGGAAAAGCTAGACCAAGCGAGAATGCAGATTGGCTGAAGAGGTTTAAGTGTTGTGAAAGTCACATTTCAACTGACTGGACGGTCTCTATTCCTAGTCCCAGATATTGCTCACAGTAGACCAAGATTTAATGAGAGAGTCTATGGGTGCCGATTATAATCCTAAAGCAAGGCTAACTTGAAAGGACTAAATTTTACCTGCTCATCACTTCTTGGGTCTGATTGTGAGGTCATTCCTGTTAGCAAGAGATGAGTATTTCTGTGCACAGTACTGAATTGCAAGTGACAGGGAGAAGAGAACATCGGGGGAGGCAGTTCAGTGCAGCCATGCAAGGAAAATCGAAGTGCAGATGGAATGACTAAAGAGCTGAATTGGGCATGAACCACACAGTGTTTAGGATTGGATCTAAACTTCTTTATACTTCAGAGATATTTGGATTGGGGGTTTTGGTTCAGGTCCATCTTTTCTGGGGGGAAAAAAAAGATGTGCAATGGAAAGGGGGATATAGCAAAGAGAGGATAGGAGGGGTATGGAACAGAGGGAGAGGTTCTACAGCAGTGGTTCTCAAGCTTTTTTACTGGTGACCCCTTTTACATAGCGAGCCTCTGAGTGCGACACCCCTTATGAATTAAAAACACTTTTTTTATATATTTAACACTCTTATAAATGCTGGAGGCAAAGCGGGATTTGGGGTGGAGGTTGACAGCTCACGCCCCCCATGTAATAACCTCACGACTCCCTGAGGGGGTTCTGACCCCCAGTTTGAGAACCCCTATTCTACAGGAAGTAGAGGAGAAGGAGAACAATTGGGAGCAGAAGGAAAGGTTGCATGAAGGAGAGGTCAGTCAAAGAGCAAGTGGATATTAGGAAAGACTCCAATCAAGGGAGAACATCTCCTCTTTAGATAAGCCTGGGAATAATTTTCAAAACATCCAACTTTTAGAAAAAGTTTGCAAGGTTCTGAGGAACTCGTTACATCCCCCATCCACTAACCTGCAATGGTGCCTCTCCTTATTCCTACAGAGGGAAATCCAGCAGAACTCAGACATGCTTCATTTTAACATTGATGGTATTTGATGTGTGCTTTTGGGGCAAAGCAGTTTTGTTTGAGTCCCTGCATTTTTGATGTGCGCCCTTGTGGCTACATTTCAGAGATCACCATACTCCAAAAGAAACTCAGGCAAAGGAATCATTATTTAATACTATAACCTAGAAGTCAGGATAGGTTTGGAGCTTCATTCCTTCTGGGTAGGACAGTCAGGCAGGCATGGACAAAAGATGCTACATTCTTCTTACTACCAACTTTCCTCAACTCCCCCCCACATACACACACTCTACCCCATTCCTTCTAATAAATCATTGATTTATTATAACAGCCCTCAAGGCACAGCTGCTACTCCTTCATCGCAGCGGGAGCCAAATGATGATTGAGGTGCCAATATATTAGGCTGGCCTGATTCACAGAAGGATAAGGAACAAAGCATTTGTGTAGAGCAAAGAGAAATGAATTTAAGTTGATTGCAATGCAATTTTCTGTGATGGATTAGCACCTTTCCTTTGACCTAATCATGTCATGCCATCTTTATGCTGACAGCAATTAATGTGCAAATATTTGTGCTGTGAGCATCCTGTAGGAATTTTGGTTTTTCAGTTGTATAGTTATGTTCTTGGATATTCTGCTCATATGGAAACAATCAGTTTTACATTTCACCTTGAGAACTGCATGTCATCATATTGTTCTAGCTATTGCGGTTATATTTTTGTCCAAGAGTATAGGGGACATAGAGAGATCTTTCACAACATAGAAAGAGTCCTCTCTAAAATCCCCTGCTTTAGTCTGTAAACCTTGAGGTTCTGAATGACAACTAATATGCACCTGGCCAAGCCCAGGACACTAGACTTTCTTCAGTACCTAGCAGTTATATCTCAATTAGCTATAGGGATCAATGATAGGCTGACCCTAGAGAAATGTTCTACCTTCCAAAGTGATCCCAGCACATTTTCTGAGGAGTAGTTGACAAGGTTTAGAATCAAACAGATCTCCCACCTGGCAGTACTGGGTGCAATGGTCAGCCAGCAGGTTGTCCTGATACCATTATCTATATTCCTAGTTAATCAGATTTGGCATCCTCAAATCACTGCATAAACATTACCTAATCTATCCTCACAGCACCCCTGTAGATATTAACCCCATTTTATAGATGGGAAAAATGTTTGATGGTTACACCAGGCCACAATGGGTGTCAGAGGCACAGGCAGCATTTAGAACTCAGGAGCTTCTGATTCCAAGGCCCATGCTCCCCTCTACAGACCAAACGGCCTCTCAGTTAGACAGCAATCCCTCCACAGGTACCAAAAATGAGAACATGGAGGCCTACTGCATCATCATCTGCATGACTGATCACCAGGGAGCCTGCTCTCATTGAAGCCAGTGGAAGCTTTGCTAAGTCCTTGACTTCAATGGAAGTTGCCAATGTTGAAGACCTCTCAGGATTTGGCCATACGCAGTGCCAACAGGTACACTTAATTAGTGTTCAACTGCAGATAACCAATGCTATCCATTTCCATTTTTGACCAGTGCAATAGCTGTGTTGGGATTCCAATGGATTCCCAAGTAGCAAACACATCACAGCCTGACTGCTCATCTTTACTTTCCTCTATTATCAGGCCCTACTTTTCTCATCTCCATATTCTAAGAGGTGTCATAGCTTGTCTAAATTGTCACAAAGTAGAGCAATGTTTCTTCTGTGTTTATGTTTGGTAGCTGTTCTTTCCTTATAAAAATGACCACTATTCCTTTGAAGTGTTTCAGAATGATGGGGAAATAGCCAAGCATCAATGGATTTTCTTTAAAAGCAGAGCATGCACATTGACACTCCTGTTTCTTATTTATATTGCAGTAGTAGCTACAGTCCTCAACTTGAGATTAGGGCCCCCTTGTGTTAGGTGCTGTGAAAACACATGGTAAGAGACAGCCCCTGCCCTGAAGAGTTTGCAATCTAAATGGATGAGACAATCAAAGGCTGAGAAAAAGTACAATTATTCTCCTCATTTTACAGATGGCGAGCTGAGAAATTAAATGACTTGCCCCAAAATCACACAGGATGTCCCTAGCAGACCCAGGAATATAAGCCAAATCTCCTGAGTTCCAGTCTAATGCTTTAATCAATAAAACCACCCTTCCTCTCCTATTATACCAAGGAGTTTGCTAATTTGGGATTTACTGCATCTGCATGTCTCATGGTATCCAGGCTGATGTAATATTTTGGCCACAATAAAAAAAAATGGATCATAAGACATTTTCTGGAAACATCACCATGGGCTCCACCTATAACCTTTTCTGTTGCTTTCCTTCTGAACAACCTTTCACACTTGGCAAATTCATTTTGTAGCAGGAAGACAAAAATAAGAACATTTGGGGAAGGAGAATGCCCCCTGTAAATTCTTCTTTTTAACTATAAAAACACATCCTTTACCTCTTGTCTCAAAAGCAAAATAAAATACATTTAATTTAGGTTTTAATTCTCTGCACGTGAGTTGCCCATTCCTGTATGTACATTAGCAGCTGTAGCCCAGCACAGCCTGACTATCAGTGCAATAAACTATGAAGGCAGTTCTAAGGAATAATGCAGGTGTTGAGCCTTCAACTCATTTTTAACGCTTTATGGATCCTGCAGAGGTGTTAACCCTAAACTATGTATCTGTATGGAATGCCTAATCTGACCCATAGTGCCTTTTAATGGAGACCTCTCATGGGGCCACTTCTTTAGAAAGAGTGAAAGGTGATTCTGTCTCCAGACACAAGGGGGTAAACTTTTCCCCCCAAATGAAAACTGAGATTCTCATGTAAACATGTAACTCCAGGAGCTGGGACCCTAGGCACAGGCCTTTAGTACCTATGCCTCACTCCGGCCTTGCTTGAAGGAGATACCTCTGTGCTTAAGTATCTGGGGTTGTTAATGCTGTAGGTGGCATTCTTCTCTTCAGCTCTGTCTTGAACTAACTCACCAACAGTGCTGTTTGGGAGCACTGGGCTGCAAACAGTCCCAACCAGCTGTGGTCATTAAAGTTTCTGTGGCACTTTGTTTCTGACAGTAGATGTGTTAATGTAACATCCAAATTGGGCGATTAGTCTGTCCAAATAGCTGCAGTTCACAGTGTTGTTCACTTCCTGTCCTAAAACTGCTGTATATAGAGTTGCCGTGTGCTGTTAAGCAGCTGCCATGTTCTACCCCAAAGGCTGCTGCATTGCAGGGGCAGTCAATGGGGAGGTGCTGATTCTTAATTACTAACTGATCGTTTTAAAATACTTTGCAATGCTTGGATTAAACGCAATGGAAGTGCAAAGTATTATTGCTACATTAAGAATACTTTATGGAACAGAAAGCTGGTCTACATGGTAAGGGCCTTCATTATGTGGCAAGCCAGGGTAAAGGTCTAGTTTGCCACATGATAACATCCTGTGTGGACAATGCTACAGTGCACTAAAAGTTCCATCAGGCATGCTGATGCACTCATTTCAAACAGCAGTATGTCACACTACACTGCAGAATTGTTTGTGTGCTGTCACATGGGACACTACTGCATGGCAAGCTAGTGTGCTGTAGTTTCACACCCCGTGCAGTAATGTGCTATGTCAACAAGCCCTGAGAACAAAGATAGAGGTCCAAATTCTCCTCTAAACTACATCCATGCAACTGCAGTGCCCTGCTGTGGTGAACATAACAGAATATGAGTGCCTGGATTTGAGGGCTGGATGAGAACCTTTATGTTAGCGTAGGTCTTCCATCTTGAGGGAATAAATGCTACTATAGATTAAATTGTTTCTTTACAAAGAAGTCTTCAACCTGGCATCCTTTCTGTAAAAAACAAACCCAAGAAACAAAAAGCAACTCTCCCACCCCCAGGGTGCGATTTGATGCAGGAAGTCCTGGAATGAGATTCCGCTCCTGATCACTTAATTCTCACGAATCCTCTTAAAACAGCTCCTGCAATCTCCCATCAGAGCTGACATTTTGAAAAAAATAGAAATAATCTCTTAAGCCTTTTGGGCTTGGTGCAGTTCAAGGATGCAAAGCTGGACTGAAAGCGCTTAGCGTTTGAGGTTGGGTTTGAGTTTAAGAAATTGGCAAATCATCAGAAAGCTGCCCTAGGACACAAAAGGCACTCCAAGTTATCAGCAAATTTCCATTCTCTGTGCTTGCCAAGGAGCTTCCCCAAGTGGTGACTGAAAAGGGGAAGATGCAGATAATACTTTCAATCATAAAAAATGGGTAGCTAATGTAAAATGGAACATAGGACATTTCAGGCACAAGAATAAGTCACCCTACCAGACAAGCCAATGCTTCTGGGGTTTACATCAATCCCCGTCTTCTTGATTTCTCACCACACTCCTCCGTAGTCTTCTCTATAAGCAAAATTTAGTCCTTTTTTTTAATGTGTGTTGCATCATTTTCTCTGTTTGTTTCCCATATGTTTTTACTGCGTTTGTAGCAGGAATGGAAGTAATTGTGCTTTAGATCCCACTGTTGGCTTTTTGTTTCCAATACCAAGAGGAAAGACGTATCTTGAGTCAAGACGGACCCAAGCTGCAAAACTGGGAGTGGGTTGAACTCTGGTTCCAAACAGGTGGGAGAGGAGGGCATTAGGACTTGGCCCCTTTTTAAAGATACGGTCCATTTGTGAACAGATCTAGGTTCAGATTCAGACCTCAAAACAGCTTCCTCTCTAAATATGGGGAAGGATCAGTCTTAGGTTTCAAGCCAAGATGGAATCTTTAGTAACAGTTTCCATCTCTGTCATAACTTTGAACATTTGTTAAGCATCCTGTGACGTTGTGCAGTCTATATGGTTTTATAAAAACATGATAAGAAGTGAATATAACGTAACTGGGATATGCTTCATGCAAAAGGTCTCTTGTAAGGTATCATTTCAAAGCTTATAATCTACTGAGTGTGATCATCCGATTTGTATAAATGTACCACTCTTGTATCTAAAACTAGAAATATAAAATATAACTCTGAGGGCCTATTGTAATTATGTAAAGTGTGGGCCATTAATGATGGTTTGGAATCTTGATGACTCCCATTGTCTGCAGATGGCTGTGTTTACCTGTGAGTCTTCCTGTATGTGTGTGTGCTGGCAAGTGAGTAATGAAGTCTTGCAGTGACATGTGATCATGTCACCTGAACTGGAATCCATCTTTAACCTGGTGGTTTTCCAGTGGGGGGGGGGGGGGTGGAAACCCAGAGGGACAAAGGGTTCCTGCCTTATGCAAAAGATATATAAAGGGGTAGAAGAGAACAAAGGGAGAGAGAGGAGCCATCATGAAGAATCCCCTAGCTATCACCTGAGCTGCAACAAGAGCTGTACCAGGGGAAAGAATTGTGCCCAGACCTGGAAGGTGTCCAGTCTGAGAAAAAACTTATTGAAGCATCTCTGAGGGTGAGATTATCTGTATTCAGTTTGATTAGGCACAGATTTGCGCATTTTATTTTATTTTGCTTGGTGACTTACTTTGTTCTGTCTTTTACTACTTGGAACCATTTAAATCCTACTGTCTGTATTTAATAAAATCACTTTTTATTCAGTAATTTACTCAGAGTATCTATTAATACCTGGGGGAGCAAACAACTGTGCATATCTCTCTATCAGTGTTATGAGTTTGCATAAGCTTTATGCAGGGTAAAACGGATTTATCTGGGTTTAGACCCCATTGGGAGCTGGGCATCTGAGTGCTAAAGACAAGCACACTTCTGTGAGCTGTTTTCAGGTAAACTTGCAGCTTTGGGGCAAGTGATTCAGACCCTGGGTCCATGTTGGAGCAGATGGGAGAGTCTGGCTTAGCAAGACAGGGTGCTGGAGTCCTGAGCTGGCAGGGAAAACAGGAGCAGAGGTAGTCTTGGCACATCAGGTGGCAGCTCCCAAGGGGGTTTCTGTGATCCAACCCGTCACACATCCCTCAAAATCTCCTCTTTAAAACAAACAAAACCAAAAACACACACAATTTTCATAACCTTTCCTCCCAGTGGTCTAAGCATCAGGCCAGAAGTACCAATTGGGTCACCTCCAACTTTCATCCTTCTGAAACAGATCGGCAACAAGTGGGAGGCTTTGAGTTAGGACCTTAAAATCCAAATGTTCTTTCCTGCTTTGTATGAACATAAGTGATCATATAGCAAGTGTTGGGTTGTCCTCAATGTCGTTGGCCACAATTTATCCCACCAAACGCTATTGTGTAATATGCTGCGTGCTAACTGGTTGCCACTCTCCTCCTCAGAGCTGGTTGCATTTCAGTGACACCACATATGTCTAAATTATGAAGTACATTGAGATGGAAGGTGCAATGTAATATATCAAAAGTTAAATTCTTGAAATTTGTTTGTCTGCCCTTTGATTCATCCTCTGAAGTTCACCCTGTCCAAATCTTTATTGGGTGACAGTGACCATATTGCCCTGCACTCAGTAATAAAGGTGGAGTCTAACAAGTGCCTTATGCATTAATCATGTCATCTCTTTCATTTTCTTTCCCTCTGTTAATACAGTCTCACTGTTTCATTTGTTTTGTTTCATTACCTCTGTGTACTGATCTGATGATTTCAAAGATTTTTCTACACCCCTCAAATCCTTTTCCAGTGCAGTGTGCTGGAGGACTTTCCCAGTTAACAAACATTCCAAACTTGGCTCCCTCACTTCCAAGTTAGTGAACAATTAAATCTACATAGATTAGATATAGTGTTTGTATGTTAAATAATCCACGGAGAGAAGCTGATTTACTGTAATCTGGATGGGGGCATATGAACCCTCTCCTGTTGGATGGTCAAGGCTGGGTCAGGCTGCTGTAGAGTTTTCTAGCAGGGGAAAATTTAAGGTAAAAACTTGGGGCAATGAGGGGAGGAGGAAATCATGAAGATGACTTTATTCTCTAAGAAAAAGAAACGTTCTTGAGGCAATATTATAAATCATACAACTTGTACCATCCATCATTGGAATTAGAGCCAAAAGCACATGAAAGATTGCAAAGGCAACTGTAGGAGGAAGTATGGTTTAGTACTCAGTGCACAGGACTGGGAGCCAGGAGTTCTGGAATTTATTTCTGTTTCTGCCACTGTCTTGCCATGCAATCTTCGGTAAGGCACATGCCTCAGTTTTCCATCCATAAAACAAGTAACAATAATGCTTATCACACGGGGGGCATTATGAAGTTTCATTCATGTTTGGAAAGTGCTTTGAGATCCTTGGGTGGAAAGCAATCCAGAAGTCTAAACTACTACAGTATTTTCAGCTGTCAGCAGGAGGTAGTAATTAGATGAGGACGTGGCTCATATTAAACTCATGGCACACTTAATCTTAGCCAAAAGGCCAAGAAGTGTTAAAGTCACTGCCTTACAAGGCCAGGTTTGTTGTTCACCTAAAGGAGACAGATAGAATTCAAAGCTAATATGCTCTTTGCCTGCTCACAGCCCAAAAGGAAAGAAGTCTTGAACAATTCAGTAAACCCCTTTTTAAACAACCCCCCTTCCACACACACCCTCCCCCAAAAAAGAGCAGCTCCTCCATGGAGCACACATAATGGAAGATGCTGGCAGGGTTTATTTCTAATGTGAGTTTCACCTCTTTTTTTGCAGATAGAAGATTTTATCACACACAGTTGTTAAATGAATAAACAGCTTCACAACAATTATGAGATAAGGCTGAAATCCATCAGTACTCTCCAGCCCTTGGGAAGCCTGAGTGAAAATGGAATACAAACCTAGGCATGCTAGCTGGAGAGCAGGCACATAATTTTGTATCTCACAAGACACACATATTAGAAGCACTTCCAATTGTCAGTGAGTGACTGGAATAATCCACTGTGGTTACTGACTGAAGGATACCCAGAGAGCTTCACGCTCAAACCTCAGGTCTTACAGCAAAGGCTGGAGTGGGAGATGCTTTACCAGTCTCTGATTAACATAAAGGAAGGATGATCTTTTAGGTGAAACAAAGGAGTATCAGTATCCCATTCCTGCCACTCACTCACAGTGTGGCTTTGGGTAAGTCACTCAGGTTCTCCATGCCTCAGGTTCCCCATCTGTAAAATGGGCAATAATAGAGCCTTCACCATTAAAGAATTTATATTTTCTAAAGCAACAGTTATCTGAGATGGGGGAAGATGTTCTCTACAGTACACTGAAAGTTGGTTTCTGCATCAAAGCAACATTCTAGTCTACTGCCTGGTTTTTATTTTGACTTTGAAAACTAGATGAATCAGACTGAGTGTGAAGAGAGCAAAAGGATAAATAGGAAGAAGGAACAAGCGTGGCTGAACCAGCAGCTGGAGTGTGTGTCTGATAGGAGAGCTGGTTTCTGTGGGTGCTGAGAGAACACAGCATCCAAAGAGGCTAGTTTACCACAACACTGCAATGAGTAATGAGCCCATGTGCCTTCCAGCAGGGAGCATGTGATCAGCTTGAGGGTTTGTGGGAGGAAGAGGTCTTTCTCCACCATTCCCTAATTGGATTGTTATCAACAGCTATTCAGTTGCCTAAGATCTGCTCATGTGCTCCATTGTGACCTCTTATGTGGAACCAATCCACAGTGAAATTACATAATACTGCTCACTTATCCTCTGGTTTAATTTGCTTTTGACGTAAGCTGTCATCTTTAAGTGGAAGCCGTTTCTTTTCTTTCCCCACTCTGAGCCTGATCCTGCAAGGTGCTGCATGCCTTTAACCCATTGCTGACTCCAATGGCTCAGCACCTCAGGGTCCCTGGGCTCCATGAGCATATAGCCCCTCCGGGAGAGACTGGGACTGGAAGTCTAAATTGCATCCCAGCCCTGTTCCAGCCTGAGCTGTCCTTGCTCAGATAACAGCCAAAGAAAAATGGCTTTTCATCTGAAAGTGACTGATTTTTATCTACACCGATTTCCTAACCCTTCATTAAAGGCAAGAAACTGGTCAATTCAGCTTCTTTGCTCCCTTTCACATGGTCTATAGCCATGACTAAGGCTTGGCAGGCTCACAGCCAGGCTGTGAAATGGATGAACATTTTTTTCTCTCTTAAGAAGCATAACCACTTGGCCCACTTTAATGCCTCTTTAATCTCTTTTCAATAGTCACATATTTTCCAGTCCAACTAGAAAGCAATATCTGCTGCTGGATACTGTATTATTAGTATTTAAAAAGAAGAAACAGCCCTTGCTGGTTGATTATTCAGCATCATCTGACTGATCCTGCAATATGGAATCAGAACAATTTTTGATCCAGATAATTGAAGCCAAATAGACCAGTTTGAAATTTATTTATTTTTAATTTATTTTACAGCCCATCATCATGAGCAGCTTAAAGCATGCTGACCACAATAGCCTGCCACGTATAAAGCCTGGTTAGTTCAGGTATCTGCAAAAGAAATATACTAATCATAGTTCATGACACTGGAAAGAAAGATTCTCCCTCAGGTTATTTCCATATTTGCAATGCTCCCAAATAAAAAGATCACCACTTGCTCCATTGCAGCATGAAAAGACTGTTTCCATGGGAAATCATGCAAACAATCAGAGGGATTTCTTTAAGTGTTAGGTTGACTTACTGGCAGTTTCACACAACCATTGGTTTCCCTGTCTTGACAAATATTCAAGAGGAAAGTGAACACTAAGTAGAAATGTCAAACTTCTTCTGCTAGGCACAAGGAATGTCAGTCTCTTTCTCACTCTGCTTTCTAGCACTGCCCTTTTAACCTGCCACTTCCCCAGGCTGTCACGTGCAAGCAATGTTTAGGTGTCTCAGTGACACGGGCAGCTTGATCCCAGTCTCAAAAGGGTTTTACATAGGGTTACCATATTTCAACAAGCAAAAAAGAGGACGGGAGGAGCCCCGCCCTAGCCCCGCCCCCTCCCACTTCCCGCCCCCCCAGAACCCCCAACCCTCCCCCCGTTCCTTGTCCCCTGACTGCCCCCTCCTGGGACCCCTGCCCCTAACTGCCCCCCGGGACTCCACTCCCTATCTAAGCCTCCTTGCCTCTTGTCCCCTGACTGCCCCAACCCTTATCCACACCCCCACCCCCAGACAGACCCCTGGGACTCCCACGCCCCATCCAACCACTCCCCACCCCCTGACAGCCCCCCCCAGAACTCCCAACCCATCTAAACCCCTCTGCTCCCTGTCCCGACTGCTCCGATCCCTCTCCACACTCCTGCCCCCTGACAGCCCCCCCAGAACTCCCAACCCATCTAAACCCCTCTGCTCCCTGTCCCCTGACTGCTCCGATCCCTCTCCCCACTCCTGCCCCCTGACAGCTCCCCCCCAGAACTCCCAGCCCCCTACCCCCCGCTCCTTGTCCCCTGACTGCCCCCTCCTGGGACCCCTGCTCCTAACTGCCCTCCAGAACCCCACCCCCTACCTAAGACTCCCTGTTCCTTGTCCCCTAACTGCCCCCTCCTAAGACCCCCCCCAACTGCCCCCCAGGACCCTACCCCCTACCTGTACCCTGACTGCCCAAAACTTTCTCCACTCCCCTCCAAAAGCCCCCACCCGTTTCTTGACTGCCCCATCCAGAACCTCCCTGTCCCTTCTCCTGCCCCCCCTTACCCTGCTGCTCAGAACAGGGTGTTGGGCTCTGTGCCAGCCGGACACATGGCTGAGCTCCCCTGCACAACACAAAACCCGGTCCCTGGCCCTACACAGGGCTGCCGGAGCGGGCTGCAGGAGGAGGAGCTGCCGGCCGGCTCAGAATGCAGGGAGGGGGGGGGTGGGAGGAGGAAGCTGCTCCGGAGTCCAGCCCGGGACTTTCCTGCAGCCCTCCCAGCCGCTCGCTCTGCTCTGCCAGGGGAGGGGGAAATCCCGGACATTGTGAGTGCTTTACAAATTCCCCCCGGACGCTATTTTTAGCACACAAAAGGAGGACATGTCCGGGTAAATCCGGACGAATGGTAACCCTATTTTACATCAATTTCAGTGGAGTAACACCCGACTTACTGATTTCACTTAGGCCACTGTATCAGATTCCTTATGTCTTTTACTAACTACACCAGGCAGAACCTGGAGTTAACAGAAATCACCTAAAGAAACAGGAACTGAAGTGGTCTCTTGGAGATCCTGTTACATCCTCCTGAGAAATAACGCTGTGGGAGAAAGGTTGTCCTTTAATTTCTGATCACTGCTGAAACAAACAAAAATCCTGCTGGCACTGCAGTGCCAAAGGCCTAGCTATTGCTGATAAAGACTCAGGAAAAGAAAATCCTTCTTTGCCACAAAGGAGATTGTTTTATTGTCAGTAAACAGAGACCATCGGCTTGAAGCCATTTAAAAAGGAGGAAGAATTTTAAAAATGTTCTATTTCCAGTGTTCCAAATTCCCCTGCAGTTTTTGTGGATTTTGCAGCCACATTTTCTATTTTTAACAATGATCATCTCTGCCCTTTTGCTGGGGGGAAAGGCCCACACAAACAAGGAAATGGACTAAATGACATACAGAGTTTCATTATTAAAAATCAACCTCACGCCTGACTGTAGAAGATATTAGCTAGTGACTAAGTTTGAAAATTCTGGCCTACAATGACTTGCTCAAAAATGAGAGAGAAGGAACAGAAGTGGGAACAGAACTCAGGAGTCCTGACTCCCACTTTCTTGCTGCAATCACCCAACACCACTTCCAGGAATTAACATGAGTAGTGTTAAGATAAAGCCCAGCCTAGCTGTGCTTTACATCTGTCTTTGGAGTTCTGATACCTCTACACTATATCTAGGTCTCCTGTCTGATACTGGAGCTGATGAGCATCCCTAGGCTGGCATCATGAAAATGCCAACACTGGCTGCAGCATCCTGCTGCTGTTTGCCAGTTCTTTCAGTTGACAGTACTGCCAGTGACACTGGACAGAAAAGCAGCAGCAAGGGACATTGTAGTCATGTTAAAGCAGCACCCACCACACAGATGAAGGAGGATGGTCCAACGGTAAGGTGATAAAACTAGGTTTCCTTATTCCTAGGCTAATTTCCTGCTTTGCTACAGACTCCCATGTGTGACCTTGGGCAAGTCACTTAGTCCCCCTGTACCTCAGTTCCTTGTTTGTCTAATGAGGCTAATAGTACTGCCCTACTTCACCAGGTGCTGTGAGAAGCCACACATTAAGTGATTGTGAGGTACTCGGAAACTATAGTAAAAGGAGCCGTATAAGTTCCTAAAACAGACAGGTAGCATGGGGTCTCTAACTCTGCTATAGTTAATGTTACTAATGCAGTAGCCATACAGTTTAGGCAGTGTAGTGCCAGCCAAACTCCTGTGCGCTTGTTTCTGCAATGCTGACAGCAGGGACAGCATCTCATGCATAGAACCTGCAGAGCACTTTGGAGAGAAGCCTATAGGGAAATATGGAATGCTGTCAAAAGTGCACATAACAGGATTTGAGTTAGTATTGGGGATGTGGTGCGATGCAATGTAATTGGAGTCCTGGCTGAAAAGGAAAGACAAGGCAATGGGGAGGGTATGTGTGTACACACATGCACAGGGAGGGAGGAAAGCCAGAAAAGCTTGTCATAGCTGACCGCTCTTGCTTCCCACAACCAAAGCTTCCTGCCATCCGTTTTTACTACAACAGAAACAAAACCAACGTAAGCATGGGGAGAGCCATAAATGAATTCTGTGGGCGTGAGATCAGGATGTATGAGCTATGACGTAAGCTGGTATTGCTGCAGCCTGTGAATCATGCAGGACAAAAAAGAGAAGTTCTTGCCCAGACAATACACACAGTGTTAGACTGTGTGTAGGCCACGAGTGCTGAGCTCACAGATGAGAGCTAGAAGTCCTTTACACCTACACAAAAACACAGACAAATGCAGTAGAACGAACTAAAAATGAATCCAGGACACTATAGGGTTATATATTTTCTTTCAATCATTTTATTTCCCACCAGGAAATTGGAGTCTCTGACCTCACCACACATAGCTCCTCTGCTGAAAACCTGGTCAAAAATCTCAAATATTATATATAAAATCATTGCTGTGCACTTTGTAAGATTTAAAGGACCAGATCCTCCACTATACTATCGCGCCATCAAACAGGGATTTTCCCCATGCCAAGGGCATCCCCAGGTAGCATAGCTACATCTGCCAGGTTTCTGGCTAGTTTGTACTACTGGACCAATGCAAAGCATTTGGGAAGCATGGGGCCAAGGATTCAGCCCTAAGTGCCTAAACCATCTAGTGGCCTAATATTTAGGTTAGAAATATTTTTTTCTGGACCCCCTGGAACCGGACGTTTGAATCTCAGCACAAATTGAGTTCCATGTGGTTTATTACATGTAGTCCTGTCAGATAAGACCTTAAGAGCTACACTCCTGGCTGCAAGGCATGGATGTTAGCGATTCCGTGGCAGGACAGAGGTTTGCCCTGGTGTCATTACCCAATGTTCACCATTCCCTTGATAGTGTACAGGGTACTGCGTGCCATTTGGCTGCTGCTTCTCCCCCCAGAAGAGTTTGTATTTCAATAGTACTGGAAGGCTGTCAAATGACATTGAGCAGCGTATATCATTTGAGGCACTGAAGCAACCACGTAGCTGCAAAATATTATTGGTACTCAGATTCTCCCCCAATCCCATAGGCACAATGGTGCAGGGATGGCAGAACAGATACAAAAATGGCCTGGCTGATGTGGAGCTACTAGAGCAGGGGTAGGCAAACTTTTTGGCCCAAGGGCCACATTTGGGTGGTGAAACTGCATGCAGGGCCATGAATGTAGGGCTGGGGCAGGGGGTTGGGGTGCAGGACAGAGTGCGGGGTATGGGAGGGGGTGCAGTGTGCAGGAAGGGGCTCAGGGCAAGGGGGTGGGGCAGAGGTGGTGTGCGGGGTGTACAAGGGGGCTCAGAAAGGGGTTGGGGTGCAGGAGGGGTGCAGAGTGCGGGAGGGGGTTCAGGGCAGGGGGTTGGGGTGCAGAAGGGGGTGCGAGATGCAGCAGGGGGCTCAGGACAGGGGGTTAGGGTGAAGGCAGGGGTGTGAGGTGCAGCAGGGGGCTCAGGGCAGGGGGTTAGGGTGCAGGCAGGGGGCTCAGGGCAGGTGGGGTGCAGGCAGAGTACGGGGTGCAGGCTCCAGCCCGGTATCACTTACCTGGAGCGGCTCCAGGGTGGCAGCGGCGCACACCAGGGCCAGGGCAGGCTCCCTGCCTGCCTGCCCTCGCCCCAATCAGCTCCTGGAAGCGGCCGGCACCACGTCCCTGCAGCCCCTGGGTGGGGGGGCAGAGGGCTCCATGCACTGCCCTCGCCTGTGGCTACCTCCCCCAAAGCTCCCATTGGCTCCGGTTCCCTGTTCCCAGCTGATGGGAGCTTCAGGGAGGTAGCCACAGACAAGGGCAGCACACGGAGCCCTCTGCCCCACCTCCCCCAGGGGCCACAGGGATGTGGTGCTGGCTGCTTCTGGGAGCGGCACGGGGCCCGCGGTGCCATGGGGGTGGCAATCCTGCGGGCCGGATTCAAAGCCCTGAGGGCCCGGATCTGGACCACAGGCCCTAGTTTGCCCACCCCTGTGCTAGAAGATAGGAATGCCTTTCCTTGGGCTGGCAAGGCTTCCTCCCTCATACCTTCTCATTGGCTGTGAGCCACTAAACTTTAAACCATGGTGCACACATTACCACCAGCCAAAGTGGGGAAACATCCATCCTGTTTGGGGCAGGTGAGTGACTGCCAGGATGCAGGGTCACATCTGACCTACTTTGGAGGGGACCTGTGGTCAGCCACAGCAAGCATGCCAACACTGGTATGGGGCCAGCTAACTGGACAGAAGAGACAGTATGTGTCAGATTCTGAAGGAAAGGGCCATACAGAGATGAAGTTGATGCTTGAGTCACACAGAAAGCCACCAAATCCCACCTATTTTGTGCAATATGACACTGAATTTCCAGTGGGCCAGATCAGTCCATCTTTACCATGTTTAGTGCAGTTTTACACCCACACCCACACACACCCCAACCTAATCACCCTGCTGCTTTGTGAGGGAGCTCAACATGACTCCATTTGGAGCCCTCTGGCTCCCCACTGGACATAGAAAGAAGGGATTATTACTCCCTTACCCAGCCCAGCTAGAAACAGAAGTCCAAACAACTCAATTTCTCAGGCTCTTTTCAGATAAGAATGCAGATACAGGAGTTGCTTATCTGACCTCACCTGGAACTCAGGAAATTTGGAGGTTTGGAAGAGTAGCTGCAACAAATAAAAGCCCCAGTCAGAAGAGGGATTGGCACTGAAGTCAATGGGAGCGGAGGGGGCTCAGCATGTCATAGGATTGGGCTCCTAGACAGCTGGTGCTGTGTACTTGGATAAAAGAAAAACAAGTCTGGGCTGTCACCTCAGAGAAATCCTAACACCCCATGAAATGAAAGGAGGTAACACTCAAATTGCAAGGAATATGCCTGGCCTGAACTGTAAACACAACAGCAGCAGATTAAAATAAATCACAGCTGAAGCAGTCTCAGTGAAAAAATGTGAGTATAATAAAAAACAGACAAGAAAACCCAATATAGCCTGGTCAGTAGCAGCCAGTTTGCTCTGCAGCATTTATTTTTCTACTATGGTGTCCCCAGTGAATCCTACAGAATAAATCTTACCGTGGAGCTATAAGAAAGGGCTCTTTTTTGTGTGGGTGAGAACCGGATTTTAGGTAATAACACAGTCTATGGTTACCAGAGAGGAAACAAAATCAGTTTTGTCAGGCAGCTTTCTCCAGCTCCCCTGTAACAACATATCAGTGTGGAGGATATGCTCCTTAACAAAATTCTCCCCAAAGCATTTCTTCTTACAAATTAAAATATACATGGACTAAATTTTCTGCTATTGTCATTTTTAACTGCAGAAATGGAACTCCACTCATGTCGCTACTCTAAATGTAAAGGGCTAATTCTGGTCCCTCTACTATACAGGGACAGATGCACAAGGGGGAAGGTGTGTAGTGCAGTCAGCGGCCCTATGGATAGAGCTGGTTGGAATTTTCTCATCAAAATATTTTTTCGATGAGAAAAGCAGTTTTTGAAAGAAAAAAAAAATATGCAGACTAATTTCTACAAAAATTTCCCGTAGTTAAAACCTAAATGGAAAAATTTCCAAAATGAAAAATAAAAATTCATTTGGAAAAATCTTAAATTTTATTTTTAATTTTATTTTATGGGGTTTTGCATTTTTATAGTTTTACCTTACTCATGACATAATATAATAATTGTGGTTCTCAAACTTCATTGCACTGTGACTCCCCTTCTGACAACAAAAATTACAACATGACCCCAGGAGGGGGGACCGAGGCCTGAGCCCGCCCAAGCCCAGTCGCCCCGGGTTGAGGGGCTAAAGTCCAAGCCCAAGGGCTTCAGCCCCAGGTGAGGGGCCCATAACCTAGAGCTGAAGCCGAAGCCTGAGCCCCACTGCCCAGGGCTCAAGCCCTTGGGCTTCGGCTTCAGCCCCAACCCCGGGTGGTCGGGCTCAGGCTTCGGCTTTAGCTCTGCCCCAGTGAGACTAATGCCAGACCTGGGGACCCCATTCAAACCGGGTCCCAACCCACTTTAGGGTCCCAATCCACATTTTGAGAACTGCTGAGTTACACTATTCTTATTTTATTTTAAAAATCATTAAGGGCAGCGGCTACTTAGTTCTGACTGAAACATCTTACCTGCTTTCCTAGATCAAACGGTCTCCTGTTTGTGATGTGATCAGACAGTCTGACAGAGTATCAAGCTGTATCACACAGTATTACATAGCAGCTGCCCTTAATGATTGTAAAAATAAGAGCAAATAAGAGAATATTTCAGCTATTGCATTAGATCACATTATGGCAGGTCATAACATGTAAAAATCAAAAATAAAATTCAAAATGAAATTTCAAAATTTCAAAAGCAAAGTATTTCCAAACACTGACATTTTCAGGAAATTCCATTCTGTGGGGAAACTTCAAAATATTTGTTTTTGCTCTGGTTTGGAATGAAAATAAAATTTTAAATATGGACATTTTCTGTGAAACAGAAATTTTGAGTGCAACCCTCTCTACCTGTGTGGATAGCACAGGTTGCATTAGTTGCTCTGGGAGGTAGAGAACAAGGGAGACCTACAGGAAATCCTGTGTCCAGAAGGCTCAAATAAAAGAATCCTCTTTATATTCATTACTGCAAGTGCTGCCTCTTTGCTACAGGAGATTTTAAGAAACCTCACCCTAACTTGCACTCCTGTGTAGTGGGGAGCTAGCATCCTAGTGCTTGTGCACCCTCAGTGACTGGAGAAATCACAGTGCTGCCGGTAGTAGTAACTCAAAAAGGGGCACAGCCAGGTGAGGGTGAGGCCATGGCCTGCTCTCCTCTGACATCAGCTAGCAGACCAGAGTTGGTGCTGGTAGAAGGAGTAGGGGTATACAAGCTCTGCATTCCCACCATCACTACACTCATAGTAGGCATTCTGCTAATCATCTCCCTTGCTCACTTTCGGTTTGTTACACACACTGATCATATCTCTTCTGAAACCCAGACAGTAACCTCTTTGGGACAGGGGTTGTCTTTTTACCTGTGTTTGTACAGTGCCCACCAAAATGGGGCCCTGATTTAGATTAAGACTATTATAATACTAATAAAAAATACTAACAAGAGGAGCTGACAGTTACAGTCTACAAAGAGGGTTCAACAGAGAAGAGTGAGTGTTAGTTCCTGTCTAAACTGTAATAGCTTTTACAGGAAAGGTTTTGGGCACAATCAAAACAGTCTGGTCTTCCAAGCAAGGAAGGAACTGTATCATATTTTAACAGTGTCCAGAACTGAGCCTCGGACTCAGCCAGGTCCTACTAAAACATGGTTTGGTCCTGTCTTTAATGCAAGACCAAAATGTGTTTTAACCTTGGTGCTGCCATCTGCAGCTGATTCATCTGTGGTCCCACCAACAATGTAACAAGTGTCAAATTGAAAAAGGCAGACAGTTACACCATGTCTGTGGTTGCACTTGGGACAGTGCAGAGGGGAGGTTAGAATATTCAGCAAGTGGCAAAGGACTTGATTTTCAAGAGGTGATATTTCCACAAGCTGCTGCATTGGGGACGTATGCTCTGCTACAGCAATAACTACTACCTCTGGCACTGTTATCCTGAGACTGTCTACACTACAAACTAGGGGTGCGATTCCCAGCTCGCATAGACATACACCTGCAAGTTTTCATTGAGCTAGCACACTAAAAATAGTGTAGCCACAGTAACACGGGCAGCAGTGAGTAGAGGCACGGGGTAGCCACCCTAAATACAAACCCACCTGGATCCCATGGGTACATACTCTGGACGGCTAACCCAGGCTGCTGCTTGTCACTGCCCACGCTACAGTGCTTACACTACTATTTTTACCATTCTAGATCAATGAGAGCGAAGGCAAGTATGGCTACATCTACACTGCGAGCTACAGGGGTGGTTCCCCCGCTTGGGTTCACGTGCTCACGCCAGCTCTCATTGAGCTAGCACTAGCATTAATAGCAGTGTAGCTGTGGTAGCACAGGTAATGGCAATGTAGGTAGCACAGCTGAGCCGTGCAAAGTACAAACCCACCTGAAATCAGTGGGTACGTGGTTTGCAAGCTGAAAATCACACCCCTAGCTCCAAGTGGAGAGACAGCCCGAGAGGAGAAGGATCCCCTACAGGAATATAGAAACAGATTCTCCTCTTGTTTACACCAATTCTACAGTGGCATAACTCCATTGACTTAGGTGGAGTTACTCCTTATTTACACCTGTGAGAAGAGAATCAGGCCCAGACACTACCCAGGCAGGCAGAGGCTTTGCAAAAAAGGTGGTTAATATTTGAGCTACACAGGAAAACACTACTATCAGCAGACTCCGCATACAGCTTGAGTGGCCTCCAAATCTCTTGTCTCAAAGAGTCTATAGAATCCATCTGCTTCACAGCCTGGTAATCAAGTGCTAGCCAGATAAAATAAAGATGGCTCAACATGTGCCCTTCTTTTCTTTCAAACCAGGGAATCTTCCTAACTCACTGTGCAAAAAAAGAGAAAGATAGAAGTCTTTCATCAGTTCAGCATTCAGCCACCACCACATTCCTTGGCTAAAGTGGCCAAGCAGGTTAATACACCAACATTTTGCTTTTGATGACCCAGGTTCATCTGTCTTAGTCATCTATCACAACTGAAAAAAGCTTGGTGCAAAGCAGTGAACTTTTGTTCATCTCACACAGGGTGTGGGTTAGGAATATTGAGTTGTTATAGAGGAGTGGATGCGAAGCTTGCAGAATAAGCACCGCATAACCTGTTTGACATAAAAGATCTGCAGGGGCTTTAGGTTAGCTCAAAATTTGGCCAAGTGTGTTTACAGCAAACCTAATCCATACTCATCCTTACAAGCAGGTTGTAATTCATGCCAAAAATCATACACTGAACTGGGAATTATTTAAAAAACAAAAAAACAAAAACCCTTTTTTTTTAAGACAGAATTATTTATATCATTTAAGGAAATTATTTATATGGCTTCAAACCAGCTGCTTAAAAGCCTGTGCCCACGCAACAAGCAGCACAATACTAGCTGACTGAACTGATGCTCAAAGAAGCATTTCTGCAGGGAATTAAGAAGAGCTAAGAAGAGGTGCAAGGAAAGAGGAAGAGGCAGAAGAAAACTTTTTTGGGGGGGTGGGGCGGGGAAAATACGGTAACTAACCTGAATAAAAAACACGAATACCTGCTTTCTGTATGGTGTTTGGCATAGTGAATAATAAATCCCATTCCCTCGGTGCCCTTCTTCTCCCCCCCTTCCCCCCCCCCCCCCCCCGAAAACAAGGAAATTCAATCATGGATTTCTTCTAACACTGAGGGCCATTTGATCTGAACTTTCACTGCTACTCTGTGGCAGAAGAACCCCAAGATTGAATTACGCCCTTGGATTTCCTTTGGGAAACCTGCATGGTTATCTGACTTACTTTTTCAACTCGAAGAGCAAAAGGGCTTGTGCTGTGCTTTTGCTTTTGCCGAATTTGAATCCACAATTATCATGCTGATTGGGAAATGACTGAATAGTTACAAATGTCAGCATAGATACAGGAACGGATTTAACCCTATGAATGCCAATGTGAGCTAGGTCATATTTGCTTCTAGATAGGATGCTTTTCTCTCCCCCATATAGCAGGGCCTGAGGAGAGGCATAGGCTTTTGGCCTTTACACAGGACTGGGAGCCTGGAACTCCACAATTCTAATCCCAGCTGCAGCAAAACCACAGAACAGCTCTAAATCTATTAGTTTTCAATTCTAATCTTACGAGGCCAAGTTTTTTTTTTTTTTTTTTTTTTTTTTTTTTTTTTTTAAAGAGTGGTACTTTTATAGACACTTGATACTGGGTCAAATTTACATTGGCATAGTATCTCTTTAACGGCAGAAATACTTGGCATTGCATGTTACATACACGTGAGCAAGGAAGGTAATTTTTTTTTCTGTTTCATCAGAGATCCCTGAGGCACTTAAAATGGATATAAATCATCATGATAGAAAAACAGGAACAGAGAAGTGAAGTTATTTCCCAGGTTCACTAAGCAAATCAATGACAGAGCCAGGAATTAACCAACGAGTCTCGAAACTCCCAGTCTCCAGGTTTAATTACTTGACCCCACTCTATCTCTAAAATGAGCTTCCTTTCCAGCTGGGTGCGGTAATATCTTTTATTGGACCAACTTCTGTTGGTGAAAGAGAAGCTTCTGACCTACATAAGCTCTTCTTCAGGCCTAGGAAATGTACACAGTGTGTCACAGCTAAATACAAGGTAGAAGAGATTGTTTAGCATAAGTAGCTAACATATATTCTAAGGGACAATTCAAGGCCCATTAACACCACTGCAGTCATAGGACAAAAAAAAAAGGGGAGGGGGCACGGCTTAATGGGTTACAGATTGTTGTAATAAACCATAAATCCAGTTTCTTTAAACCATGGTTTTACATTTAAGCTCCCAGGCTCATCTTTTAACGGTATTGTGCAGGTTTCCTTTGAGGACGAGGACTGAGAGGTCAAATATGGAGTGATCATTTTGTGAAAAATGTTGGCCTGCTGGTGGTATGATGTTTTTGTCTTGTGTCATTTTTCTGTGTGAGTTCATTTGATAGCATAGTACTTGTCTGTTTTCACTCAAACAGTTGTTATTGAGGCATTTAGTGCACTGGGTGAGGTACACCTTATGTTGTGAAGCCTGGGTAAGATCCATGAATCTTGAAAGGTGTGTCATGGAAGATATTGATCATTGTAGCAGTGATGTGTCTACAGGATTTGCATCTGTTGTTCTGGCAAGGTCTGGTACTGCTTTGAGTTGGTGTGTCCTGGGCTGATGATGAGCTTGGCTAGGTGGGGGTGTTGTTTGAAGGCCAGAAGAGGGAGTCCAAGAAAGATTTCTTTCAGGATGTGGTCCCCATCTAGTATGGATTGTAATTGTTTTATGATAGCTTATGTGGGTTCCAGTGTGGGATGGTAGGTGACAATTAGGGGTGTGCAGTCACAAGTTTTTTTGTTTTTCTGTATTGAAGCAGATTCCTATGAAGGCAGCAATGATTAATACCCCCCACAACACAGCTTTCAAGATCCACGGGTCCTATCCATGCCTATCACACATGCGGTGTACCTCATCTAAATGCCCCAACAACAGCGATGTGCGTGACACCAGACAATCACTATGCTCTCAAATGAACTCGCACAGAAAAATGATACAAGACAAAAACACCATCTCACCTGTGGGCAAACATTTTTCACAAAAATTATCACTCCGCGTGTGACTTCTCAGTCCTCTTCCTCAAGCAAGCCTGAACACCACTTTCAAAAGATGAGCCCGGGAACATTATCACTTTGCTAGACACCAAAAATCATGATCTATAACCCACTAACCCTCCTTTGTCCTATGACTGTAGAAGTGTTAAACAGTCTACTTCACCTTGAATGATCTCTTTAACTCTATCTGTTCCACTCTTGTATTTAGCTGTGACACACTGTGTACCTTTCCCAGACTTGAAGAGGAGTCTGGACAAGCTCAAAAGCTGCTCTCTCTCACCAACAGAAGTTGGTCCAATAAAAGAGATTATCTCACCCACCTTGTCTCTCTAATATCCTGGGACCAACACAGCTACAGCACCACTGCAAATAATAATGGGGTTTGTCAGACTGACTAGCACTGGCAATTTCATATCAGAGCCATCAACAAGTGATGCCTTCAATCTAAGGAGGAAGACAAAACAAGCTTTACCTCAGAGAGCCGCAAAAAGGAATAATAAAAAGGAGTTAAGAGATTAAATCAGCCCAAATCGATAATAAACTCCAGGTTTGTTTTGAACTGAGCTCACTCCCAAACTGTGGCTTTTGTGTGAAATGATTCAGGGGATTGGCTGAACCAGGAATGTTTTGATTTTTACATTCTGGATTTCATTATCTCCTTTGGGAAAGTGGATGCATCTGAAAGCCTGAAAGTTAATTTGTAAAAATCCTGCCATAGCTAGACAAGCAGGAGTGAAACCAAGCAGGATCGAGTGCACGCTGGTGCCTTTGAGGCAGCATTCAAGCCCTGCTTTGCTTCAACATTCACTGAGTCTGCAATGGGGGAGCAAAGAAAGAGGCTTTAATTACAGCAACAACACATCAGCATGTTTGTGGGGGGCATTTTCTTTGTCTCACCTTTACATTACAGCATGTAGAAGAAGCTCATTCTGTAACACAAATTCCTCTGTTCCTCACCTTTGCCTCACCTTCCCTATCAGCTGGTGGCAACTTCTGAGACCTCAAACTGAACCAGGAGAGTGTTTATATCACCCCCCAGCCCCCATGGAAAACTTGTTGCTTCAAGCCCACCACAGTTAACATTCCTCCTGCAGAGGCTCAGTAGTTCATTTAACACCATGATAATTACACTACATGGGCTTCCAGAGACAAGGGTGTACCTCCAGGGAATCCCTCACTGATATTTATCTGAGTTTTCCCCCCATGGTTAGGACTGAGAAGAAAAAATAAAGCCAGAACACATTAGAGATAACACTGCCCAGTCAGAACACCCCTGAGCTGTGGAGCACTGGAAAGCAGGATTGAGATCCAAATGTCACAATGAGATCTGTGTGATTGATGGGTGCATACACAGACAGAAATCTACATTCTGCATCACATCACAGGCCAGCCTCTAAAATTGACTCAAAGAAATAATGTTGCAGCTATTTATCTACTCCTTAGAGCCATCATTTCTCAGGGTGCTCAGATCATTCATAATGATCACAGAGGTGTCCCTGCACTAGTCAAAAAGGACAGGACTGATAACAAAAACACTGAATGAGCGCTCTCCTTACACAGGATTTTACATCTGAAAAGTATTTGGCCCTGTAAAACATGAGAGGGAGGTACTTATCTCTGTCCCACCATGCCGAAGCTCCATACCTACTGCACATTGAAGTTGTTTAGTTTCAAAGACAGCTGACAATAATATTCTCATTTATAAAGCATGTACCCCCCATCCCCAGCAAGGGAATCTGGGTACTGCGTGAGCAATTACACTCAGTCACAACAATACAGTAGACTAAAAGCTTAATTAAAAGATAATAAACATATGACAGGAATTGAACAAACACTTTTGAAAAAAGGAGTGTTGTCTTTCCTCTAGCAATTTCTTTATGAAAGCATGTTTCGTAGCTCTCCTTATCAATGCATTTTGCATATTAATCATTTGGCTTAGGGAAGTATTATTATTTCCTTTTTTACACATGAGGCAATTGAGGCACAGAGATAACCTGGCCAGATTTTCAAAAGAGTTCAGCACCAAACAGTCCCTATTGTTTTCAATGGGAGATGCTGGGTGCTGAGCATGTTTGAAAACCTGGCCTCTTCATTTAATTTCCTAAATGGAAGATGGGCTGTTTTGAAAACATGGTTCTGTGGGTATGTCTACACTGCAATTAAAAACCCATGGCTGGCCCGTGCCGGCTGACAGGCCTTTTAATTGCCATGTAGACATTTAGGCTCGGGCTGGGGCCTGGGCTATCGGACCCTACAAGGTGGGAGGGTCCGAGAGCCCGGAGTTCAGACTGAGCCCCAACATCTACACCAAAATTAAACAGCTCCTTAGTCTGAGCCCTGTGAGCCCGAGTCCAGCCACAGGTTTTTAACTGCAGTGGAGACATACCCATTGTGACTTGCCCAAGATCACACAGGAAGCCTGTAGGAGAGCTAACAATAGAACCCAGATCTCCTGACTCTCTGCCTGGTATTTAAGCCCCAATATCATCTTCCCCTTCTCTTCAACAACCCAAATCAAAGTAGTGTCCATGAACAATCTATAACGACCCTGCTGTGAGAGTATTTTGGTCAGGTGGTGTCTGAGACCTCTTCATTGAGCCCCGTCCTGACTAGTCTCTGCACTCTGGTTCCAGCCACCTTTTAGGGTTTCCATCTTTGTGCCTTGGCTCAGCCAATGACCTGGGTTTTTGCTGCTGTGGCTGCTAGGAAGTGTAAGTCACTCCTACTGGAACATCTGCTCCAGCCCATTCTTCTCCTCCCCCGCATCAGTTTTTATACAATATCTGAAAAAAGTATCATTACTGTTTTCAGAGTAGCAGCCGTGTTAGTCTGTATCCGCAAAAAGAACAGGAGTACTTGTGGCACCTTAGAGACTAACAAATTTATTTGAGCATAAGCTTTCATGAGGCATTGAGGCCTAGTGGACAGGGAACGGAGCTGGGATTCAGGACAGTGGGGTTCCATTCCCAGCTCTGCCACTAGGCTGCTAGGTGACCTTGGGCATGTCACTTCTCTGTGCCTCAGTTGCCCCATCTGTAAAATGTAGATGATACTGACCTCATTTGTAAAGCTCTTTGAGATTTAGTGATACAAAGAACTAAGTATTATTATTATGTGGACTTTCTAGACACTCGTTTCAGAGTCACAAATCCTTCACAGCCCATTCACTAAGTTTTTTGGGGTTCAGACTAAAATAGCTAATGACTAACTTACTGAATAAAGAAATGCTACTGTACTCCTTGAAGTATTGCTTCCTGTGCCTCCTCCCCCATCCTCAGACATGTGTTAGTAGTTAGGAGCTGTTTGCTGAAGCTCAAAGTTTGGCAGGGGTGGGGGGAGAACTATGATCAATGGTCAGAACACAAGAGTACTAGTAAAAAAAAAAACAATTCTGATGAGAGAGACATACAAATACTTTGTACATTTGTACTTGGCGAAACAGAAACAATGACAGAGAACTTAGATCTTGATAACAGACATAAATCTGCAGCAGAAATGAGACTGAGCCAGTATGACATGGCACTCTGTACCCCCATTTCTCTGGGGGTCCTTTGGTTTGTGCAGGATTTAAACAAACAAAACACTTTTGAATATGACCTGATGCAAGGCAATGCAATTCCAGAATCAGCAGACAAAGAACTTGAAACACAAGCTGAAAATTTGGAAGGGCCTCATAGGGTTAGCTCTGAGCTGTCAAAATGATAATGTAAATGTCAGCATGGTTAGCTATTTTACTGATAATCATTCTACAGCAATATCCTGCTCTTATGCGACAATGGGAGGAGCTGAAGCAGAATACTGTCAGCTCCACCTGCCCTGAGCACGTACTGGAATATGACACAAGCATGTCTATAACACTGAGGATGCAGGATGAATCCCAGCTTTTGGGTGGCAAGTGAATGTCAGTTATCATTCATGTACCATTGGAATGTAGATACAGGATGAAGAGGCTGTGGCCACTTCTTTTTAGCTCTATGGAAAAAAACCACAACCAACAATGAAACCAGCAACTTCTCTGCATCCCCCAAATCAGAAAATAGCCAACAAAAAGTTAAAATCAAGGCCAAACAATCCATAGATACCAGTCTTTAAAGCATCCCTTCCTCCCTGATCCCTAGAAAAATTGATTAACTTTGCTGTGCCCCTTAAACTTTGACAAAGTTGGGGCATTTCAGTCCAAAGTGGAGCCTCCTCATAGAGAATGCCTTTCCAGCAGGGTCCTCTCTTTCTCTTAAAGTGAAGTGGCTCCAGCTCGAGATTGGCATTTCAGCCTGGGGAGACAGATACTCTCTCAAGTAGGCAGGTTCCAAGCCATTGGGGGCTTTTAAAGTGCAAACCATGTTATCCTCGTTTGGTCCAAGAGGATTATATATTTAATGGAAGACTTCTGTGTCTGTTTGCTAAAGTTTGCCAAGTACCTGATTTCGAGTACCAGCAGGGACTGGTATACAGAAAATAAAATATAGACCTACAGAAACTTAAGATAATGCTAAGTTTCCAGGCAGGATTGTTCCCTCTAGCATATTTGAGTGACTTGTCTAGTCTTGCCTTAAAAGTCCCAAGTGATGGAGACTCCCACACATCCCTAAAACGACTATTCCCCAACCTAATGCATCTCAGTGTCAGGAAGTTTTACCTATTGTTCATATTTCTCTTCGCGTCATCCTATTTACTTTTCAGTTATACCTTCCTTCTCTTCCCCCCTCCACTCCCGCAATAATTCGTCCCCTTCATTGGTGTTACACCCTTCGAATATTTATACTGGCAGGCTATTACGTTGCCTTCTTTGGCTTTTCTTAACCAGGCTTCTTTAATATTTAGCTTCTTTAATCGTTCTTTATCATTCAGCCCCTCCAGTGTCCTGATAATTTTTGCTGCTTTTCTTTGAACTCTCTCCATTTTTTCTATATCTTTTTGGTATTGATGTGGTGCCCAGAAATTAATGCAATATTCTAGATGCACTAACACCAGGAGCCATATATAGCAAGATTACTGTGACGGGTTGGATCACTGAAACCCCCTTGGAGCTGCCAAGCAATGGACCAGGACTACTTCTATTCCTGCTTTCCCTGCCAGCTCAGGACTCCAGCACCCTGTCTTGCTGAGCCAGATGCTCCCGTCTGCTCCAACACAGACCCAGGGTCTGATTTACCTGCCCCAAAGCTGCAGGTTTACCTGAAAACAGCTCACAGAAGTGTGCTTGTCTATAGCACTCAGATGCCCTACTCCTAATGGGGTCTAAACCTAAATAAATCCGTTTTACCCTGTATAAAGCGTATGCAGAGTAAACTCATAAATTGTTCGCCCTCTATAACACTGATAGAGAAATATGCACAGTTGTTTGCTCCCCCAGGTATTAATACACACTCTGAGTTAATTACTAAGTAAAAAGTGATTTTATTAAATACAGAAAGTAGGATTTAAGTGGTTCCAAGTAGTAACAGCACAAAGTAAGTTACCAAGCAAAATAAAATAAAATGCGCAAATCTATGTCTAATCAAACTGAATACAAATAATCTCACCCTCAGAGATGCTTCAGTAAGTTTTTTTCTCAGACTGGACACCTTCCAGGCCTGGGCACAATTCTTTCCCCTGGTACAGCTCTTGTTCCAGCTTAGGTGGTAGCTGGGGATTCTTCATGATGGCTCCTCTCCTCCCTTTGTTCTGTTCCCACCCCTTTATATATCTTTTGCATAAGGCGGGAACCCTTTGTCCCTCTGGGTTTCCACCCCTCCCCCCCCCACTGGAAAAACACCAGGTTATAGATGGATTCCAGTTTGGGTGACATGATCACATGTCACTGCAAGACTTCATTACCCATTTGCCAGCACACACATATATAGGAATCAGAGGGGTAGCCGTGTTAGCCTGAATCTGTAAAAAGCAACAGAGGGTCCTGTGGCACCTTTAAGACTAACAGAAGTATTGGGAGCCTAAGCTTTCGTGGGTAAGAACCTCACTTCTTCAGATGCATCTGAAGAAGTGAGGTTCTTCTCATATCTGAAGAAGTGAGGTTCTTACCCACGAAAGCTTAGGCTCCCAATACTTCTGTTAGTCTTAAAGGTGCCACAGGACCCTCTATTGCTTTATATACAGGAAGACTCACAGGTAAAACACAGCCATCTGCAGACAATGGTCCTGGTTAATGGGAGTCAGCAAGATTCCAAACCACCATTAATGGCTCACACTTTGCATAATTACAATAGGCCCTCGGAGTTATATCTTTCTAGTTTTACATACAAGAGTGGTACATTTATACAAATAGGATGATCACACTCAGTAGATTATAAGCTTTGTAATGATACCTTACAAGAGACCTTTTGCATGAAGGATATTCCAGTTACATTATATTCATTTATTATCATGTTTTTATAAAACCATATAGACTGCACAATGTCACAATTACTACCTCCTTCATGTAAGGATGCCTTTGCATTTAGAACTGACAATTGCACTGGAGTTTTTTGCAACTATCTCACACTGAAAACTCAGGTCTAATTTGCTTTCCACTCTCACCTCTACAGTAGAACTTTCAGCATTACTGCTTCCCAGATTTCTCTTCCCCTACTAAATGTAAATTTGGAGTTCCCGTCTCAAAGATAATTAGCTGGTTCTAGCAAGGTTAAATGCAACAAATGTCATGTTTAAATAGTCCATATTTGCTAAGACAACAGGATGTGACTATGACCTATTCAGGGTCTCTCCAATGCCTAAATTTTGTTGCAGGGCTGATGGGATACAAAAACTCAATCAATATGAAACCATAACCAGTCATAGCTTTATCTCAAAAACTGTCACATTGTTACAATAGTAGATTTTTCTGAAAGCCTGCTAGACA